>NW_026692145.1:2753000-4129500 GCF_021218885.2 Marmota monax | reverse complement strand
AACATTATAAAAATACACCTATCTTTTTCTGGGGTGGGTACAGGGATTGAACTCAGGGGTACTTTGTCACTGAGCCACATCCCCAGCCCAATTTTGTGTTTTATTTAGAATCAGAGTCTCACTGAGTTGTTTAACGCACCATTGCCAAGGCTGGCTTTGAACTCGTGATCCTCTTGCCTCAGCCTCCCAAGCTGCTGGGATTACAGGCATGCACCACCACACCCGGCAAAATACACCTATCTTTAAGAAGGCACTTAAGCATTTTGCTTCCTCCGTAATCAGGCTCTGCACACCCGCACAGCCCAGAGAACCTGCCTAACCTGCTGAGCTGCACATTACTCACATGTGAAGTGTAAGAGGCAAATGTAACATGATGGGGCTGGCGAAACCTGGTAGTGGCGTGTCTGGAGGACATGGTACAAGGAGCTGGCAAGCTCACCAAGCAGACAGTGGGAATTCCACGGCCAGGGCCAGACCCAAGGGACCCTAGGTCCTGGTCTGCTTACAGGGCCTCAGTGCACCTCCACCCTTATGATGACAGTCCAGCCCAGGACAAGAGTAGCCAGTCTGCAGGGCCACATCCTCCTCGCCAATACCATCTGCACCTGCAGGTGCCACCGACGTCAACTAAAAATACTACCAGCCAATAAATGCTCTCTGTGCAAAGAAAAAGCAGAGCAAGATGACTTTGGCATGTGAAAACCTGATGCTCCCAAATGTAACAGGGTCCCTGGGGCCCTTGGTCACAGCACTGGTTCGGGAGGCCGGACCATGGGTCGACAATGACCCTCCACCTCACGCACAGCTGTTTGCAGGCACTTCCATGAAGATTAGTAACTGTGCATGTGAAGGATTCTAAAAGCTCACATTCAACTGCAGGGAACAGCTGAACTGCCATCATGCCGCACACAGGACAGATTAGTGTCTTTTCAACAGTCAACTCTTAGAAACTTCTAGATCCCAAGTTCACAGGTGCAAATATGCAGAACCCTGAAGAGGTCTTTAAAGTGTTTCTGAAGGGCAAGGTCCAGGTGTGGGTAAGCGCTCAGTGGAAATCTAGCCGGGACTGCACGGTCTTGCAGCCCTTGTCTGAATAGATTTTCTCATCTTTGGGGAAAAACGTCATTTCCTCTGCCACCCTGGTGAATATGTCTTCATCTACAGCAGCACCAAAGGACCGCATCTCTGCCCTCACACACATCTTCATGTGTCTGTACTCCAAGAGCAGGAAGGGGATGAAGTAGTCGATAAGGTTTCTGTCTATTAGCCCACTGCGCCACAGGCCACTGTGTTTATTGTTGAAGACTCCGACAGACAGCACAGGTTCCAGGTCCTTCAGCTGGATGTCTTCCCTCTTTCTTCCTGCCCTCCAGAAGTTCAAAGCCATCTTAGTTATGAGGTCCCCACCTGCATTGCTGAGAAAGATGAAGATGGCTTTGCAGTAGAATACCCCATCCACCTGCTCGTAGTAGTCTAGCAAGGGCTTGATGGCATCGATGATCCCGGGGTGCAACTTATGCATCTTCTCAAATATGAAAACCAAGCTGGCACAGGCACTCACATTTCCATGAATCCACTTCTGTAGCTGCTACTGGTACAGTTTAATCTTCTGCTCATGAGGGAAGTGCAGAGTTGATACAAACAGGTGGACAAAGTTGCTCTTCAGGCCTTTTGGGTGAAGATTTTCAACTTAACTGACAAAATTCTTGCCTGTGCCAGCCTGGCCGTGCAAGGACAGGGTCAGTGATTTCTTGGGATTTCTGTTTTCTTGAAGCCTGTCAGTGCCTTGAGAATCACTTCCATGGCCAGATGCTGTCCAAACAGCTTCTGTTCCAAATCCAACTTGAGGGTCGAGGCGATGAGCGGCTCCTCGTAGCTGCAGCACTTGCCGAAGCAGCAGTACAGGTCCTTGTAGGAGAGGTAGCCCGTGAAGGCCAACACGGCCCCGATGGCCAGTCCCATGCTGAGGGGCTCCAACACTGACACCGCATGGGCAGACAGCAGCAGCCACAGTGCCACAGCGCCACAGTGCCCCAAAGCCACCCTGCCAGTCGCATCACCAGTCTGGAGCCTCAGCAGCCACACTGGGCCCAGACAGCCCTTGTGGAGAATTTTGATGAGGCATATAAGAATGAGGGAAACTAAACTGATTAACTTCTGAAGAGGACAAAGTTAAAGAAATTATTGGGAGCTGCTATTTTATATTATGACTGCTTTTTAAAATTGTTTTGTTTATGAACCTGATAAAAATCTAGATCTCTAATATTTTTAAGCCAAAGCCCCTTGGACATTTTTCAATTTTTGCTTATACACAATTTATTCTTTGAAGCTAATTAAGCTGAAGAAGCCTGGGAATAAAGTTTGAAGCAAAGGTTAATAAAGTTCTTTGCCTAGTTAAAAAAACATAAAATATAGAAGTAGAATAAATGTATAGTTCTTGTATGTGATCAGAGTTAAGTTTTTATCATCTTAAAATAGCCTGTTGTAACCAGAAGATGTAAGCCTCATGGTAGTCACAAAGCAAAAGCCTAAAGTTGAATTTTAAAAAGATAAAATATTGTTCTAAGCATTTTGGTAGAACAGAATGGCAACTGCTATGCAGAGGCTAACAAGTACATATAACAGATAACCATAGTAGCAGAAACAGGAAACAAACAACAGGTAACAGTAATCCCCATTTAGGCTCAGTGCAGTAAAAGGCCCTAGGCTGTCTGAGCTAAAAGTGCCTAGGTTGTTGACAAACTTGTAACCATATAAGAAATGTAGAATGCATCCTCCAGTAGAATTGTACCAACGCCCTTGCCTTGATGTACCTAAAACTTGCTTATGTATAAAAGTAAAAGCACTATTGTGCTTGGGGCTCAGAATTTAGGAATTAGCCCTCTGGGCTGTGCCACCACTAATAAAGTGTTGCTTCCAGTTCACACTGTCTGGACCCTGATTTCCTGCTACATTATATAACTAAACAAAATCACCCAATCACAAAGAAAAACAGCAAGAGAGGAGGAAAAGAATAACGTGTCTACAAAACAACCAGAAAACAACAAGATGGCAATAGTAAATCCTTACATATCAATAATTAATTTGAATAGAAATGGATTAATTTTGCCAATGAAAAAACATATGGTTGCTGAGTGTATTAACAAAAAAGCAAGAACCAATGATATGCTGCGTACAAGAGACTCACTTCACCTGTAAGGACATGCATAGACTGAAAGTGAGGGATGGAAGAAGATGTTTCATGCAAATGGAAACCAATATAGACCAGGAGTTGTCATATCTGAAAAACTAAACTAAGTCAAACACTGTATAGGGGAGAAAAAGAAGTTATTTATATAATGATAAAGGGTTAAATTCATCAAGAGGATGTAGTAATTATAAATATGTATGTACTCCCAATTGGAACACCTAGAAATGTAAAGCACATATTAACAGATCTGAAGAGAGAGATCAATATAATACTACAGAAGTAGGGGTCTTCAATACCCAACTTTCAGCAATAGACAAATCATTCAGATAGAAAACCAACAAGAAAACATTGGAATAAAACTATGTATTACAACATATGAACCTAATGAACATTTACAGAACATTCTATCATTCTTCTCAAGTGTACATGGAATATTATACAGGATAGATCATACATTAGAAAACAAAATAAGTCTTGATAAATTGAGGAAGACTGAAATCATATTAAGTATCTTTTCTGAGACAGTGGCATGAAACTAGAAATCAATTAACAGGTCACATTTCAGAAAACTCACACATAAATGGAAATTAAACAGCATGCTTTTGAACTACCAATGGGTCAAAGAAGAAACTGAAAGGGAAATTTTTAAAATCTTGAAACAAAATAATAGATACAGAACCTATCAAAACTTACAGGTTGCGGCAAAAGCAGTTCTAAGAGGGAAGTTTATAGGAATAAAATGCCCACAGGAAAATAAAAGAAAAATCTCAAATGAATAATCTAGGTATTATAGGCATGTGCCACTAAGCCCAGCTCATGACAAAAAAAATCTTAATAAATTAGGTATGGAAGAAATGTACCTCAATATAATCAAGGTCATATATGACCACCCCACAGCAAATATCATACATAATGGTAAAAAGTTGAAAGTTTTCCTCTATAATTAGCAAAGACAAGGATGCCTATTCTTACGGCTTCTATTCAACAAAGTACTGGAAATATTATCCAGAGCAAGCAGATAAGAGAAAAAAATCAAGAGGCATCAAAACTGAAAAGGAAGAAATTAAACTGTTCTTGTTTACAAATAAAATGACCTTGTGTAATAAAAACTCTAAAAATTCCACCAAAACCTTTTTGAACTAATAAAAAATATAATAATGTTGAAGTATACAAAATCAAAATTTAAAAATCAGTAGTATCAAGATTTCATCTCACTCTAGTGAGAATGGCAATTATCAAGAACACAAATAATACAAGTGCTGACAAGAATGTGGGGAAAAGGTACATTGGTACATTGTTGGTGGGACTGCAAATTACAGTCACTTTGGAAAGCACTTTGGAAAGCAGTATGAAGATTCCTCAAAGAACTAGATATAATCTAAAAATAAAAAGAAGACTAGGTATGGAACCACCATAAGACCCAGCTATTACACTCCTTGGTATTTATCCTAAAGAACTAAAATCAGCAAACTATAGCAATGTACCCAACCTCAATATTTATAGCAGCACAATTCACAATGGCCAAATTACGGAATCAACTCAGATGCCCATCAGTAGATGAATGGATTAAGAAAATATGGTATATATACACACTGAAGTTTTACTTAGCCATAAAGAAGAATGAAATTATGACATTTGCTGGCAAATGAATGGTATGGGGACTATCATGCTAAGTGAAATAAGCCAGTCTCAGAAAACCAACAGTTGGATGTGCTCTCTAATATGTGGAAGCTAGAGAGAAATAAGAAAAAGAAGGAGTAGAGGTTTAGATATCATAAAGATACAGGGGAAACCAGTAGCGTAGAAAAAAGGGGGATTAAAAGGAGGAGAGGAGGATTGGGAAAGGGGAGGAAATGGGGAATGAATTTTTAAAAATGATGCTGTCATATAAATATAAAGAAACTTCACCTTTATGTATAAGTAGAAAGAATCAATCAAAAATAAGTAGATAACTGCAAAGAAGATCAGTATACTAAAGCAAGGAGAATGGGGAAGGGAAGAGGAAACGAAAAAGGGAGAAAATGAACTGAAATCAAATCCTATGCATGTATAATTTGTTGGGATGAACCCAACTACTATGTATGATAATAATGCTCTAATGAAAAATTCAGGAGTGTTTAATGGTAATAATAAACTAGTAGTTAATAAAGAACTATCCAAATAAGAAATTAAGAAAATAATCCCATTTCCTATGCTTAACCAAAACTATAATACTCAGGAGTACATTGACTCAAGGAAACAAAAAATCCCTGTACACTAAAAACTATGAAACACAGATGAAAGAAGACGCAAATAAGTGTAAAGATAACCCACACTCACAGATTGGAAGAATTAATATTGTTAAAATGTCCATAATATTCAATGAAATCTACAAAACAATACAATCTCTATAAAAATTCATCTGACATTTTCCCCAGATATAGAAAAAACAATCCTAAACTTTGTATGGAACCAAAGAAGATCTTAAATAGCCAAAGCAATCTTGATCAAAAAGAAAAAAGCTAGAGGCATTCATATTGGGATAGGGAGAAGGAGCATGAAAGGAATAGATGAACTCTAGATAGGGCAGAGGAATTAGAGGGGAAGGGAGGGAGCATGGGGTAATTAATGATGGTGGAATGTGATGGTCATTATTATCCAAAGTACAGGTATGAAGACACAAATTGGTGTGAATATACTATGTATACAACCAGAGATATGAAAAATCGTGCTCTATATATGTAATAAGAAATGTAATGCATTCTGCTGTCATATATAAATAAAAAATTAACGAATAAAAAATATTTTTAGTTGTAGATAGACACAACACACTATTCAATTCATTCATTCATTTGGTGCTGAGTTTCGAACCCAGTGTCACATATGCTAGGCAAGCACTCTGGCACTGAACTACAACTCCAGCCCTAAAATTGAGAAAATTCTAAATGAAAGGTTGAAATCATAACAATATCTCTGGGGCTGAAGATGCAGCTCAGTGGAAGAGCACTTGTCTACTGTGGTGCCCTATATTTGATTCCCAGTACCACATATACATACAAAAAGAATACATCTAAGTCATTCTTTATTTCTCATATCATGGAACTTTAAAAGATGGAATGGGCCTTAGAGACCATATAACACCATTTCCTCATTTTACATATAAAAAACTGAAGACAGGTGAAATGACTTACCTGAGTCATGCAGATACTAACAAAGGAAGTAACACTTAGATTTCCTAGGAAACTACTTCTTTCTAAATTAAAGAAACTTTCTGAATTATTTACTTCATTTATTTTATTGTGGTAAAGATACACATAATACAAAGTCTCTTACCTTAAATTTTAATGTAAAACACAGTATTGTTAACTACATGTACATCTTGAATAACATTAGTTTTTCTTTAATGGTCTATCAAAGTTACATTTTTAAAAATAATTTTTAGTTGTAGATGGACACAATACCTTTATTTTATATTTATTTTTATGTGGTACTGAGGATCAAACCAGTGCCTCATACATACTAGGTGAGCACTCTACTACTGAGACATAACCCCAGCCTCTGAAGTTACATTTTTTTGGAGGGGTACCAGGGATTGAACTCAGGGCACTCAATCACTGAGCTACATCCCCAGCCCTATTTTGTATTTTATTTAGAGACAGGGTCTCACTGAATTGCTTAACGCCTTGCTTTTGCTGAGGCTGGCTTTGAACTCATGATCCTCCTGTCTCATCCCCCAAGTCACTGAGATTACAGGCGTGTGCCACCACACCTGGCCTGAAGTTACATTTTTACTAATTGCAACTACTCTGCATTTGTAAATAACCTCCCAAGTTTATTTTATGTGAAGTCATATCAATGTAATCTGGTGTCCATTGCTTCATTTTAGTTTAATGAGAAGGATTCTAGGTTGTATGGGAATGACACTCTCCTATACAGTTTTATATTTAAAGAAGAAAGAACTTGATAAATTTTGTTCAATTAATATTAAAGGCTTCTGTTCAACAAAGATAACATCAAGTAAAGACAAGACACAGACTGAGACAATACTTAGAAAGCACAAGAGATTCGTATCCAGGATAGATAATCTCTCAAATCAATAAGGAAAAGACTAACAACCATAAAGAACAATGGGCAAATGATATGAATAGACAATTAATAAAAAAGGAAACTGCTATGTCCAGTAAACACATGGAAAGATATTAAACCTCACTAAGAGACAGGAAAATGCACATTAAAACATAGTGAGACATTATTTCTTTGGCAAAATGTTTAAGTCTGACAATACTGAGGGCTACAGGATGTGATGAAACAGGAACCCTCACACAGCACTTGTTGGGAATATGAAGTAGTACAATGACTTTGGAGAGCAATTTGGTAAAGTTGAAAACACACATTCTCTGCAACCCAGTTTACCACTTTAAGGTGAAAAACATCACACATATCACAAGGAGACAGGTAAAAATAACACCCACTGGAGTATATTTTGTAATAGTGAAAAGTGAGAAACAACCTAAAAAGCCCATCAACAGGAAATGGATATATACAATTGAGAAACAGCCACTCATCAAATGAAATATTTTACCCTTGTTAAAATGAATAGTTTTGCGTACCAAAATGGATAAATATAAAAATATAACGTTGAATGATAAACTCAAGTTGCTTAATAATATATACACTGTGATACAAATTTTATAAACATTAAAACTATTCTCAACGTTTTTTCTAAATGCATATATGTTTACAAAAATATGGATGGGAAAGGTTCACATCAACTTCACGATGGCAGTTCCTCCAGGAAGGGAGAGAAATGTGATCAAGAAGGACCACAAAGTAAATTTCAACAAATCAACCATATCTATATTCTTAACAGATTGCAAACATTGGTTAATGTTTGATAAATATGTGTAGGAAGTATAACTTTATACCATCTTCTTCTCTATATATTTGGAATTTTAAAATAATACAATGTTTTATGAAAGAATAGAGAAGTATATTTTCTTTACAACTATCAATAGACATATTTGAAAACTAAAGTTAACCACAGGCATTATGTCAATGCTCAACTTTGTTTTGTCAGCTATCAGCTTTTATAGTGCAAACTTTGGGGCTTTAATGCCCCTTCTTTTCAAAAAAAGCTTCCACAGAAAGTAAAGCATATGTAATTACACATTACACAATTGTGCCACATATAGTTGAGTGCACACCAGGAACACATGTTAAACCATTTTCTTCGACTTATAAGTGACATCATGTGCAGATATTAGCTCAGTATTCAAGCCAGTGAGATAATTTACCAAGGCCCTTTGTGAATTATACACAATTTTTTCTACTTTTCAGGTGAAATTTGCTTGCTTGGATTGGGTCCAAACATTAACCTGGAGGGTAAACTGTTTTAGGTTAAGGAAAACACAAGAGAGTAAATTGATGTTTGCATGTGATAGAAAAATTCTTTAAATTCAACAGGAAATATATTCAAACTTATAATTGAAAGACCTTAGTAGCCAGAGCTTAGTGAGGAAGAAAATCCTAGTGAGGAAAATCCTAGAAAGTTTGGGAAGGAAATGATCTCAACTAATTTTAGAAAGTGATTTACATGGTCTTAAAATGGTTTATAAATAAATGGTCACTACCCGAATCACATAGACCAGTGGTTTCTGAATGTATGTTAAATACCATGTAATTATACATGCTTACTGGGGCTTATATAGATAAAATAGCCTGTGTATTGATAGAGACAACTCTCTACTAATAGGCAAATTAATCCAGCCAAACTGCAGAAACTCATTTAAAGCACTTAAATTCTTGTTAAATGCAAATATGGAATTATCTGCAATTATGCTAACCAAAATAAAAAACACTCAGAATCATAAGAATGCCATAAGAAAACATTCAGGACTAAGAACTTGACTTTTTAGAAGTAAGAAAAATATCAAAGAGCAAAACCAGTTCATGCTGGTACCGAGTTTCATTCACACAGTGTATCAAGGCACAGAGCCAATAATCTATAAGGGTTGAAAAGCCATGAAGTTCCTTCAAATTTAGGCACAGGCACAGTTACCTGTAACTAATTGGTTTCTAAATGTAGAAAGATCCACACACCAAAGTACTGCACAGTTTTGCAGTGATTCTGTCCCCTATGAATACTCTTCCTCATACCTCTTTGCTAGGTTACATTTACTCATTCTTTAAGACATGGCATGAATATCACTTTCATGGGAAACCTTTCCACCTTCTCTATCCTACTCATCTCAGGTTCTGCACACCTGTTAAATATTTTATTATACTCTGACAAACCCCCCCACTTGAACTTTATTTTAATTGTTTTTTTTTCCCTTATTCAACTATAAGCTTATGAGCCAAGAATTAGTCTTGTCTTGATTATTAGTTTTTCCCCAGCATAGTACAGGACCTGGTAGACAGCAGCAACCCAATAAATACTTGTTGGCTATATTAATGAATGAATGGATTGATTCAATGCCAGGTAAGTACAAGTATATTAATGTCAGTCAAATGCAACTATTTTTAAAGGCATTGAGAAAAAAGAATATAGATAATATGATGTTTTGTGTGTGCATGTCTCTATAAGTTAGATGATGATGGTAGAACGTATTATGCATGTGTCGATGGGGGCAGACAAAGGGTTTTCTTCTTAAACACTCAAATACTTGTATACCTAAAGTCCAGAGGAGTAATAATTCCCATATTTATATATTTATGCTCAAACTGCTTCCATCCATGTTTCATTTATTCTTACAACCTCCAGGCAAAATAGATAAGGGAAGATATCATCATTGTTGTTTTTCTGAAGGGGAAATGGATTGAGGAGTGAAGTGAATCTGCCCAACTGCAAATGGTATCCCAATATCCGAGTTGGTGCTCCAGCTGCTAGAACAGTGTATCTTGGTAAGATCACAATTACTATCACAGTCTTTTCAGAGAAAGAAAAACAGATAAGAGCAAATATCTGAGACAAAAAGAAAGCCCATAAATTCATATGACTAATCTACTTTGCAGCCTCTAGTAAAGGTAATGTGGCTTCTGGGTTCAAAGTATTTACTTAACTAGCATATGGAAGGGGAAATTAGGGCTGGAATGAATGTGTATTTTTCTATTTGCATTGATAAAATTTTGCATTAACATTAGTAATTCAGTGAACTAGAAGAAATTAACAGGCTAATAAGATGAAATTCATTTAACAAGACTGACCAAGATTTCAGCTAGAGTAATCAAATCTAATATTTTTCTGAAATGTAATCAATAAAAAAAACACTTGTGGTATAATTTATTTATAATTAATACTACATGGAAAGTAACATTAGGATAAAAATATCTGATTATTTGGGCTTTTTTCAGCCTTATATGATGAAGTTTAATTAACTGATAAAAGAATTTAATTGAGGGGTTCTCTCCCATATTTCTTTTTTTTCTTAAAAAAAAAAATCAAGGAATGAGGTTGTAGCTCAGTGGTAGAGCACTTGCCTAGCATGTATGAGACACTGGGCTCAGTCCTCAGCACCACATAAAAATATACGTCATAAATAAATAAAATAAAGGTATTGTGCCAAATAAATAAATAAATAAATACACACAGCCAGTAAGGTGTTTTCAAACCCAGAAAGAAAAATAGGTGCAGCTCCCAAAGCAGTTCTGAGGGTCCTTATGAATGATATTTTATTACATTTTCAGCCTCACATGATACCTTTTCAATGAAGAGTTCAAGGACCTCACAGAAATGGCCACTGATCTGGAGCCTGATAAGCAGGACTCTGTGGGTGGTATCATTGTCCAGAAGTTTCTGAAAGGTATTGGTGACCTTCCTAGATTAATTGTTGATCAGGCATACTGTTATCTTGGGCTCTGCCCAAACTATTCTCCATCATATTCATCCAAACTATAAAGGAAGATTTCAATGCTAAAAGAAATCTCTAGTGTTTGTTATAACAATGATGTTTATACCCCTTCATTTAGCCCTTCTATCTATCAAAATTTCCACTATACTGACTGATCCTGCTCTTTCTTTCAAGTCTTTCTCTCTGATGGGCTACATGTTCCTCCTCTGTGTTCCAAGAAAATAATAAGCAGTAAGGGTAAATGTCACCTTTTCCTTAATAACTGATGTAAGAAGTTGAATATTAAGTCAGGGTACTCAGGGTTTAAACTAAGGTTCACCTTACACCAAAATCTTTTTTCTATGCCACACTGCTACCCTGAAGCAAACTGAGATACTCTAAGTATGATGTCAGATAATATGCATGCCTGTAAGCAGAATTAATTTTAAACTTTAAGACCTTTAATGGTCAAAGGGATGATGAAGAACTTGGAGTAATAATAATGGTTAACTTTTATTTAGGGCATGGTACAAATCAGCACTAAGCTAAGAGCTTCACATGCATTGAATCATTTAATCCATATAATAACCATACTAAGGTATGTGCTATTATTATGCTCATGATAAAGATGAAGAAACTCTGATACTGAAATGTGAAATGACTTACTCAAGGTCAGGCAACTGGGAAGTCGAATAGAAATAGAATTCAAATCCAAGCAGTCTGGTTCCAGAGACTCCACATTTAAGCAAAACACTATATAATATGAAATTCATTGGGATGAGAAATTTTCCCAAGAGAGAAAAAAATAACCACAGATTTTTAGGGCTGAAAAGAACCTTAAAGATTTAGTCCAACTTTCTAATCTTCCCAATGAGGAAAATGAGGCAGAGCAAGTTTAATCAGCTTGGCTAAGGCCACATGGATTACAAGTTGCTATGCCTGCATTACAGTCCAGGTCTTCTGACTCCTACTCAAGTGTCTGTTCCATGATATAATATTATGTTGTCCCTGATGCACTCATATGGCAAAATAAGAGGTAAATTCAGTTAAATTACCTTTCCTGAGCTTGCACCTAAGCTACTGAAATTGGCTGGAGGAAATCCACATAGCCCAGCAGATAGATGGGCTTCACTTTCATGTAAAGTACTCATGATGACAAGCCTCGACTGAGCATTCATCTCTGCCCATCAATGCCCAGCTACTTCTGCATTAAATTTGCTTTCCCAGTCTTCAAAGTGATTGTATCTCCATTGTGGTCCTCAATCCTCCTACATCTTCCCCAAATCTATTTCTACTTCCTGCTTTTAGCTGATGCTCTTGCCTCATACTTTATGGAGAAAACAAAAGCCTTCAGAAGAAGGAGCTCTTTCATCTTCCCATAAACAAATCTACAAACTAACTCATTCTCTGTGTTCTCTCTCTTCTGTCAGAATGAGTGTCCTTGAATCCCACCCCTTCTTGCTATTCAAACTTGCTCCTACAGTTGTCTTATATTTTCTGTGTCATCATTTCCCCTTTCTACTGGAAGTCAGACTCAGCTTCTATTCTTTCAACCCATATATTCCAACCATCTGCAAATCCTGTCTTCTGATTCTAACTCCAAAATACATCTTAAATCTGTCCATTTCTCTTCATCTTTGCAAATATAAATTGCAATGTTTTCTTAAGCTAGACTCCATTAAAAAATGAACAGCTTTGTAATTGGCTGTGTATTTCCATTCTTGCTCACCTTTAATTCGTTCTCCACAGAGCAGCCAAAGAAGTCCTTACAATGAAAAACAATTCATATCAATTCCAATTAGATTAAAACTAATAAAGTTCAAACTTTTCAGGGTCTATAAGCCCTCTATGATGTGATCCCAATTTACCCCCTCAATGACATCTCATACTATGTTACTTTTCATTCCACTATGGTGGCCTTTGCTCTATTCCTGAAATGCATGCAGTCTTTTTATTTATTTATTTATTTTTGCCCTAGAGACCTGTGCTTCTGTTCCCTGGGCTCTTTGCATGATCATCAGGTCTCAGCCTGAAATTCATTTTCTCAGAGAAACCATCTTTCCATGACATCTAAATAGTTCCTTACTATTTTTCTCATCTATAGCCATCCTAGCACTTCCTATAACCAGTAAGTATTTCATGTGTTTATATTCTTGTCTGTCTCAAAGCCCAATGAGGGCTGGGACCTTTGTATATTTTTATTGCTGTTTTTCACACATATGTAGCAGAGCATCTAGAGAGTTTTTGTTTTGTTTGGGCGGGGTGCCGTTTTGTTCGTTTTGTTCTGTGATACTAAGGACTGAATCCAGGGATGCTCTACCACTAAACTACATCCACAGTCCTCTTTAAAGTTTTATTTTGAGACACCAAATATTATTTTAAGTCACCACTCAGTAGACTTTTGCTGAATTAGAAAATGGGATTCCTTAATTTTGTTGATTAACACCTGGGACGATGGTCAAGTGGACAGAAACATAGTCTCTAGAATAAATTTTAAAAGGAATGAATTACTTCATTATGTATAACTAATATAATGTACTTTTAAAAGCATATAAAAAACAAAAAATGGGGCTGGGGTTGTGGCTCAGTGATAGAGCGCTTGTCTAGCATGTGTGAAGCAATGGGTTCGATTCTTTGCACCACATAAAAATAAATAAAGATCTACGAACAACTAATACAATTTCTTAAAAAAACAAAAAATGAATTAATCAATTAGTGCCAGTCAACTATAAAGCTAAAAATATTCACCTGAAGAGCTGTTCTTCAGACTCTCTAAAATCACCAACACATTGCTACCTAATAAAAATAGTCTAAAAGTGGGGGGGGCGGATAATTCTGATTTCCTTAGGAAAAAAATCTGGTTTCATAATTGCTAATTTTGTCAAATTATAATCAGCTGGTTCTGATCTCCTTTTATAGTGATCTCTTTCTGAACAATAAAAAAAGATAACCTGCAAAGTTGGCCCAGATGATGGACAGGACATTGAGGGTGATAACCATTTAAAGCTCTTTGTCAGATATGCTCCCTCTCACTATACACAGTTGAATAGAAAGAAGGAGATACATTTTACTTGGTTATTTTTACCTCAAGCCATTTATTCCTCTGCTAAGTAGTTTATTGATTCTTCAACATCAATTTAGAACTGGAGTTTACAGCACTCCCATCAGAAACTTTATAGTGTTCAAAATAAATGACTTGCCCAAACAATACCATGTCAGTTGTTGAAGAGGTAGCTAAGGAAAACAAATGCACCGAAAGGTAGAAACTATAGATATTCCCTTATATACACGCTTGGGGAGTGACCTTTCTAAGAACAAAACGCAAAAATAAAACAGAAAAAAATCTATAACAAGAAGAATTCAGTAGTATGGGAGTCTGAAAAGAAAAATGTTATAATTCACTATAGCCTACTACCTCCCACTAATGTTCCATAACAGTTATTTTAGACAGGAAGCACGAGGTTGCCAAATGTTCTTGTTCTACATTTCCTGTACTAGTTTCACATCCCACACATCTAGCCCTAGTATTAAAAATATTGTCTGTGATATTTTACTTCCTGGCATCTAGAGCAGGATCCTCCCAGGCTTGCCTATAAACCTTTCAGGACTCAAATTCCAACTTTCATCCTGTAGAAAGCATATTCACCTTCACATACACCCATCCCCTTTTAGCAAAATGTTACTTATGCCCAAATATTTTGGGATTGGGCGTGAGGAAGTCTTGAATTACAAGCCCAAGAAAGACATACATGTTTTAGTAATATCATCTCAGGTGTAAGGATTCATATACAATGACACATACATACAACACTGAATTTCTTTTTCACCCTATGAGGAAAACAGGTGCAAAACTTGCTTAAGCCTTAGCTTTGCACATTTAAAATAACTACTTTACATGTTGATTTGGAGTTGTAACTCATCTGAAATACTTAGGAGATTTCCCAAAGTGCACAGGAATTTGGAAACATGAAATTGCAATTACTTTCCATTTCTTTTCTCCAGCTTCTCCATAATTTCTCTTCCTGATATAGCTAGCTTTTTAAGGGAACTATGAAAAGTGGCTCCATACAACAAGTAGTCTTTCAAACCCCATGATCAAATAGGATCAATCATCAATAAATATTTACTGAGAGCCTACTAGGTGCAAGGCATTGTTTTAAGAGCTAGAGTAAGAAGCCCAGAGACGGTTTCACAGGTTCAAATGAGCTTAAGAGAGTAACAAGGAGAGAAGAGTTTTTGATGTCTAAGGCTGTTCCTTTTTTGTTTTTAATCATAAAATGGAACAGCAACTGCCATAGGCTGTAAGCAGGTGATGTCAAAAAGTGATTCTCTTCTTCAGGACTACCTGACTTTAGCTTTCCTCCTTTCTAATTCCAGCATAATGCATCTCAGGATCTAGGAAAAGGATATCTGAAAAATGAAGTCAACTTTGCTGCTGAGTAACTGAGACAAATAGAATATTCTCCACAGATAGTCCTCTGAACCATCCTTGCCCTGAGCCCAGGTCTCCATTGTTGCTTGATTCAGCATCTTGGGTTTAAGTTCCTTCTTTACTTTTTTCTCTTCATTACTCTAAAGCAGCACATAGAGGCAGTTCAAGTAAACATTGACTTAATTTTGGAAGGAAGAAGTAAATTTTGACACAGATCATTCATTCATTCATTCAACAAGTGTTTATTCACTTACTACTATGAGCCACAGATTGCTCTTGGTGCTGGGATTTATCACTGAACACAATAAGCCCTGTTCTCCTGGAGCTTACATTTTTAATGGGATGAGTAATAGAAAATTTTCCTGAGATGAGTAATAGAAAATTTTCCAATAACCACATGGTCTATTATGGGTTGAAGTGACTAAACACACCCTTTCTTATTCCTCCATTCTCTAGCTTCTACCCTAGAGCCCAACATTTGGGTCCCTGTCTTCTTGCTGCTTTTAAAATTTCTATAATCCACTTCCACTCCTAGACCTAACCTTGATGCTTTCTCTCTTTAGCTGACTTCACTTCCTTCTGTGTGCTCAGGCACACCCCACTAGTTGTAATTAACTATAATAAATGGAGCTGTCTTACAATGGTACCCCATATCTCTCAGATCCCAGTGACAGCAATTTAACCCAAATCCTGAGGGCACTGGGCTTCTGGTTTTACACATCTCTTATTAGCCTTTTCTCAACCTCTTAGTTGAGCTTCCAACTCCATTTAAAATCCCCTTTTTCCTTAACTCCTCTTCAACTTTTACTTACTGTTGACTATAACTCTTTGTTCCCTGATAAGGGGAATAATTGGGAATATGAAAGAACAGGGTCCAATTTAAAGAAATATATTTGCTTTATGTATATATATATTGTCAAAGATGATTGGAAAAAGAAAACTTCTGGGACCAGGTACCATGTCTTTATAAGACTCTGATCTTATATGTATATCTTTGCTTCCTATGGAATTTCTGTAAGCTGTTCTTTAAAATAACTGTGCTGTGAACTTCTGGGTTCTTATAGGGTCATAACATTCTGAAACTACAGGACAAACAGGAAAATCTAAAACAGTGATTACTTGGTATCAAATAAAATGATATAAGAAATTTCTCCTATTTTTCACATCCTCCAATTTTTCTACCTCATGTGAAATAGAATATAAGTTGAAAATATTTCAGGCCAAAAAAATAATTTTATGAAAAAGATAAGCACCTAGAAACATAGGCTTATAATAAAAGTGTCTCCTTCACCTTAAAGCAACACTAATGTAATTCAATAAAGTTTATAAAACCATGCCTACCAATCAAAATACAGAAAAGACAATTTCCTGTTTGTAGAAATAGATGTGATATTGAACAGAACAAAATCAGGCTGCAATTAGCTTAGAAAAAAAACTGATATACTAGACTCAGCTTAGCTAAAACATTGTTGCTGCTTTTCAACACTAGTTTAATAAAATTAAGATTTCCAAGATAATGCTCATCCTGGAGAGGGGACATAAATGAGTTATAAAGAAAAAAACCTTAAATAGTGAAAATAGCTGAGTGCTTACTATGTGAAAGGCATTTTGCAAAGTGCTCTCTGTACATTTTTTTTACTTTATTCCCACCACAATTTAAACAGGTGGGTATGTACTCGTCTCAGTTTTTTAGGTAAGAAAACTGAGGCTCAGAGATAAAGCTTGTGTAAAATCATACAAATAATAAGAGGAAGAATTCAGATCCAGGTCTGCCATAACCTCTGTGAGGATTATATTGGCACCCATAGAAGATATAAGAAATACATTGCTAATAATATATATTCATATGTAATATATATGCATATCTATGTTAGATAAATTCTAAATAAAGTACACAAAAAGAACCCTGACATGGGAGAATAAAACAATTGATTGGGAGTCCTGAGACCTGAATTCTTATCTAGGCTCTGATGCTAGCCAGTTGTATGACTTTACTTGAGTCATTTTATACCTCTGGGCTTCAGTCTGTCTATATATTAAACAATAATATCATCCTAAAGCTTTCATATCATCCCATTTAGGTCTATCATTTGATTTCTCTACTAAATTAAATTATATCTCATGAATTACCATGAATTTTTTTTGTCTTTGGGGATAACTTACACCAAAAGCAACTCAAGGAATAAATTTTGCTAAATATACCCTTGACACAAAAGATCTACTAGAAAGAGGGAACTTTCTTGTGATAGCAAATGGAGCTGCCAGCATAGACTTTGAACTCTCCTTCACCAGCAGCCAAAGAGAAACTTCAGTTAATCTCCAGTAAAAATGACAGTCTGCAAGTATTTTGGACCTCCAGGTTGAGACTAAGTAGGCAAGAACTAAATGGAGAGAAAGCCATTCTACAGGGTCACTGCTAAGTCCAGAATCATGGGATTTCTAAAGAAAGTGTTTATGGGTGACTAAATCAAAGGCCTCAGTTAGGTCAATAAAAATGATTCTAATAATATAAGCCTCATACATCATGTCTGAAATATCACTGGTACTTTAAGTAATGGTGAATTGAGAGAAAGGCTTTCTGTGAAACATAAATAGACCAGTGTTAGAGAATTTCCTTCTTTAGGAACTGAGCATCACAGAAAAACTTTACATAGCCGAGGCAAGACACATGGAATCACGATCAGTATAGCAGACCCTGACTTTTGATCCTATGTATAGTGCATGATGCCAAACTGATCAGCGAGCCTCCAGAAAAAATATGCACATTCAAATCCTCATAGGGCCTTCTACAGAGGTTCCATGAGTTCAACGAGCAACTGATTCAAGAATATTAAACTCTATGCTCATATTTCTCCAAAGCAGTTCTTGATTAGTGTCTTATTGTCCCATTGCCTTCCTAGGTGACTACCTGCTGTCATCTTTGACACAGGAAGTAATGAGAAGCCACACTCCAAGCTGCCTTTCCAATATTTTCAAGAGCCACTGAGCAAAGGTTAATGTCTTCTCACTTTTGCCACTGACAGTGATGGAATTCCTAGAGAGTTCATTTTTCTCCAGAAATAGTTTAACTTAGAAAGGTAGTCAAAGAAAGTTAGAGAAAGGCTGAAGGCGGGAGAGAAAGGATGAGCTATTTAGATATCTGTGGGTTATTTTCCTCATGACAGGGCAATTTGTTTTTAAATTAAATGAACCCTTTATGCTCTAGGTGAGTATGCTATATGAATCCACAGATGGCTTTTGTAATTGACCAATATTAGAAATATGAAAGTGTCTGAATGAATATTAAGTGACATTATCATAATACTAGAAAGGAAAGAACCATATGGCAGGTTAAATGCAAGGAATTATACAGATAAAATGAAAGCGTTGGAATTTGAAAGTGGGTTCTAAATTCATTTGATTTATAAATTATTGCAATTAGAAAAGAGAACCCTGGAGGCTAATCAATTTTCATTAATGGATTTCTTTTGACCTTGTCTGGTGGTTTTTATATTTGTTCTCACAATAGGTCTTTGGAATGGCTTCTCTCCACTTGGTGAATCAGTGTATTAATTTATATTTCTTCTGGATCAACATCTCATCTACAGAGTAACAGAAGTGAATTCAGTCTACTATGAGCTCTGAGTACCCAACTAAATCCATGAAGAGACCAGAAAGGATGAATGTGCTCACTAACCAGTAGACATGCCTGAGATGTAATTTTAGGGTTGAACTGGTCTTTGAGGTTACATTACTTTTAACCTTGATGCCATAGAAGAAATCCCTTTCACAGCATTCCTAATGGTAACATCTAGGTGTTACTTAAATACATTCAGGGATAGAAAAGGCCCTGCATCAGAAAGACAACCATTCCACTGCCAGACAAGTTGGATAAAAAGATGCCCCCTTGTGCAAGGCTAAAATTTTCATTCCTAATGGCTACCCGGTTTCATATCCATGCTCCCTTACTTAAATAATCTTCAACAGATCACTTATTCTCTCTGTGCTCCACATTCCTTATATGTAAAATGGAAATAATAGTATACACCTGATAAGATTGTAGGAATTAAACATGGTAATACAAATCAAGTGCTTAGCACAGTTCCTGGTACAAAGTAAGTGTCTAATGTCAGCTCTTGTTTTTATTGCTAATAACACTGCTATTTTTACAACTGCTATTATCACAACTAAGGATACTCTTCAGAGAGCCTCATCTCAATTCTCAATCATCTTCGTAGCAGTTTTTCATATATTTAAAGACTGCTACTCAAAGCATGATCTTTAGAGCTGTGCAGTCTATCTCTTCTCCTTAACTATATATCATGCAAGTTAATTGATACCTTCAAACTATATACCTTGAAGGAAGATAATACCTATCACTTAGGATGGCTGTGAAGATGAAATAATATGTGAAGTGCTTGAAAATAGTACATACTTGAAATATGTCAGTAACTATTCCTATATTTTCTCTTTTCTAGAAACTAAAAGCCCTAATTTCAAACATTTCTTTGTATGATTTTCTAGTCCTTAAGCATCTTTGTTTTAGTTTGTCAAGTGTATTTCTTAAGAAGTAGTTCCCAGGATGAAAAGCATTATTCCAGGGGTGGTCTAAGTATGCTATATAAACTATTCTTTAATCTTGGGAAGATGAAGCTCAACTAAAGGTATATGCTAGCAAGGCAGGGGTTAGGTATATTCTTTTTATCATTATGATTTTTTCTTGTTGATTTCCTTTTTTCCTGGCCCACAGGCTAATGAGTGATCAATTTCATCAAAACTTCAAATTACTTATTGAATCAGAGCAGTTGCACTGTCCAGTTCTTGAAATGCTTTCCTAGGATTCTGCTTTCTCAGCAGGTTGTGATACAAACATAACACAGTCAATCTAAACCCTTCCATATATATTGAGGAGCATTATTACCAAAGTGTCTCTTCTAATCCATTTTATGTGGTTGCTTTCCAAAGCAACTTATTGAATTAAAAAGATACTTTGAAAGTATAAGGCCAGAGTTGGTTTCCACCTTTCCAATTTTCTGTATGCAGTATAGAATACTAAAAAGATCACTAGTGAGACAAACATCTTGAGGTCACGCCATATCTACAGCACTAACTTAGTATATGACCCTGGATCAGTCATTTAAGCTATTTAGATCATATAGTTCACTAATCCATGAAATGACAGAGTTTGTATAAATTTTAATATCTCTTCTGTAGTCTTAAAGTTAATTAAAGAATTACTTTTGTCCACATCATAATTGCCATTTTAATCAGTTATTGCTGAGGAATAGCCCAAGCAACAATTGGGAGTTTTAATCAATTTTTGTAAGTTAGAGAACTGTAACAGTTGAATATTTCCCCCTCCTAGCCTCTTGCTTATGTAATTTTAAAGCAGCTAATTAAATTGTGTTTTACCAAGATTATCATTATATATCCAAGCTGAAGGAAAGAGGTCAACATTTACAATTGAGGTGTAATACAGAGGGCTACATTGAACAAGACCATTTATAATGTACTAACCATAGGAAATGGCTTGGAACCTGACCTTCAGTAGGCACTCTGTTTCTCTAGTAATATGTGGTAAGAAAGTCTGAGAATATGTATCAGCCATGACTTTGTGTCAGAAATCAAACCATAAGCATGCTTAAAATGTGTGTTATTAATTTAAATCTTAAGGTAATGGTCAAAACTACTGCAAGTTATAACTTTTTGCCTCTAGAGCATACAAGCTATTGGCTTATAAGGTTTTCAATGTATAGGCTGACCTTTAGAATGGGTTGTATTATCTTTTTTCACTCCTATAAGAAAACAGGCTCTGAAACTCTTGATTTGCTCATATGAAACCTACAGATAACACTGCCCAACGAAAGTCTTAAGAATTAACATTGCTGGTTATATTATTATAAAATTCCCCCTAAAACATAAATAAAGCCTGTGTCTTTTGGCTTCTAACCTGAGAAATATCACACTGAGTCATGGGCTATGAATTCTAGTATTTGGACACTGACAGAGGCATCACAGGACTAGAGTATGGTCCTTTCCCTATATAAGCTTGCTCTTGAATGTTAAGATTGTTTAGTAAAACACACACACCAACATGTAGGATGGGAGTTCCTAGACTATTCTGCAGAGTATATTCTATTTGCTATCATCTATTTCTCCAAGACAGAAAAAGGAGCAAATATGGAAACAAAGAGTCTCCATTTCTCTAAATTTTGGCATTCTGGTAGATTCATGCAGTGGCTGAACTACTGAAGCCCAAAATAGTAGGGTGTGGAAAACCTTGGCAGAGCACAGCATCATTTATACTGATGTTTCTAAAGGTCAGAAGAATTTAGGCCCAAGTTTACTCCCCATACCAAATTTACTCCAATACGACAAAAGATTGACAAAAGATAAGCTCTCTTCCTCCATTTCCATGATGACATATGTTGTGTCCCAAATAATCTGTTCCATAGATGGAGAGGAAGAAACAGCAGCATTTCCAAAGTCTTGTGTTTTTATACTGCTTTCCCCTGGTGGGATTCTTACTGTTGTCCTTGAACTGTAACTAAGAAGCCACTACACAGCAGATGGTAAGAAAAGAGAACCTAAAGTTTAAATTAACAACCATCACCAACTAACATTAAGCCTCCCTCTGAAACAACAGGAACTGTGAAATCTAAATCTACAATTTCCTTGAAGGTCAACAAAGCAGGCCCTTCTTAGGGAAGACAAAGTTTACTGCCTTTCATGGCATAAATATACCAAGCAAGACTGCATCAAGCAAAAGACAATAGTGCATCACTAATTCAGTAATTGTCATAGGACTCTTTCCTTCTCCTCAATTAAACAGTTAACAGGGAGCTGGGATTCACACAAAGAAAAAAAATTCACTCCCCCTCCCCTCTTTCCCAATTTGATTTATGCATAGCCCCTTGAGATGCAAGTTAATGTCTTCATAGACCAAAAGCCCCAGCTGTTTTGGAAAACCTATGACAAAGCTTAACTAAGGTTCACACATGCAAACATAAAGCCCCCATAATTACTAAGCTGGCTATTACAAAGCTGGCTCCTCAATCAAGGGTCTAAAACCAGCCTTATTGCCTATCTCATTCCCAGCCAGGCTGCCCTGACAACACCTACAGTGCTAATTTAATACTGCCTGAGGCATTGTGGATTCTGGGTAGATAGACACCTTAAGCAAAGCTGAGGAGCAGGTACAGAACTGTAGGGATTTAAAACCACAATTCATCATTTATTAATATCAGACAGAAGCACTGGAAATCTGTGAAACCCCATTTCTTAAGGAGCTGATTTCTTTGGTTTGGTTATTCTTTGTGAAAAGAAATCAGGAAATGAGATGATTCATTCAGAGAAAATACTACAGGTAACTATTAACACCCTCAATCCAATCTTAAATTGACAAAAGATAAGCTCCTTCCCCCAATTTTGCTCGCTTGGAAGCAGGTGGCTTGCACTTGCTATTCCCTATTCCTCCCCTCTCATCTATGCTTTAATCATTGCATTTTGGATTCTGTCCACAGTATTTTACTGAAACAACCCTTGCAAAGGTCACTGACACTTTCTTGATAAAGCCAACAATCACTTTTCCAGCCCCCACCCTCTACCACTAAACCCTGCAGATTATTCCTGCTTTCTTCAAACTCTCTCCCCGCTTGCTTTCTTTGACAGTCCCTAACTCTTTGGTTTCTCTTTCTCATTTTTCCTCATGGGCTTCACCTCTTACCCATTTCTTAAATGCCAGTGCTTCCCAGTGTTCCATCTTTATCCTCTTTATTCTTATTCTACCTCCAGGGGTTCTTAATCCTAAGGGTTCCTGGATATGTTTCAAAAGGTCTGTTAGCCCTCCTAAAACTGTACAGAGAATTATGTGTGTAAATTTTATAAGGAGAGAGTCTGTAATTGTCAGATTCCAAAGGAGTATAAAACAAAATAAGGTCTAGTGGCAACTGATTCTCAGATTGGTTCTGGGAGATTCCACAACTTCATATCATCTCTATATTAATACTGATAGCTCCCAGATCTATATCTCTAATCTAGACTGTTCTCACTGTAAGCATCCCATGGATATGTTTACTCAACAGTCTCTTGCTTCATCCCATTTCTCCATGTCTTCTTCAGCATTCTTCACAATTTCCTATCTCAAATGTTAACCCTAGCTGCATACATGGGCACGTGTTTGTAATCCCAGTGACTTGGGAGGCTGAGGCAGATAGGTCACATGTTCAAAGCCAGCCTCAGCAATTTAGTGAGGCCCTGTGCAACGTAGCAAGACCCTTTTTTCAAAGTAAAATAAAAAGGGCTGAGAATGTGGCTCAATGGTTAAATATCCCTGGGTTCAATCCCCAGTACCAAAAGAGGGAAAAAAGTTAAATGCAAACCCTTTTCCTCATCCTGACCACCACCATCTCAGTCCATATGGATTATTGTGACAGCTTCCTCATGAGTTTTTCTGCCTCCAACCAACTCTCCAGTTGAAGACAGAGTGATCCATATAAAAGGCAAGTGTATTCAATGTCATTCCCCAACTTAAAAACTCTTCAGTGACTTATTTATTGTTCTTAGACCACAGAACTTAACTCCCTGGCATGGCAAGTAAGGACTTTATGATCTGGACCCTGCTTATCTCTGTCATCCGACTCACATGCTATAGCTCCACAACCCCTTAACAAACCCTCAACTCTTAACTACTCTAATACACTAGCCCTACTAAACATTTTCTGTTCTTGCCTCAGAAATTTGCATATAATTTAACATTCCATCAGCCTGGAATACCTTATTCCACCTATGCCCTGATAATCTCTGCCAGGAAGCTATCTCTAGCCACATAAAGCTGAGCTAGAGGATGCCTCTTGTATGTTCTGATAGCATCTCACATGTGCTATTGAAACATATCATTCCGTATTGTGATTTACTTATTTCTCTGCTTCTCTGTTTGCTACCAGAGTTTGGTGAATAAACTATAAGCTCCTTGAGGCCAGGGACCATATGGTTCCCTTAGAACCTAACACAGTATCTGGCACATCCCATGGTTAAAAATATATGTTGACACTGAGCACAGTGGCACATGCATGCAATCCAGGAAACTTGGGAGCCCGAGGCAGGAGGATCATAAGTTCAAAGACAGCCTCAGAACCCTAACCCTAAACCTCAGAAACTTAGTGAGGTCCTAAGCAATTTAGCTAGACCCTGTCACAAAATAAAAAGTAAACAGGGCTGGGGATGTGGCTCAGTGGTTAAGCAACCCTGGGTCCAATCCCTGGTATGAAAAAATAAATAAATAAACAAATGTTGACTAATTGAATGAATTAATGGGCAGATAGAGATTGTAGAACTTTGACCCTATACTCATCCTACAATCTTTGCCTTCTTTTTGGTGTAGAAAACAAACAAAAAAATAGATTCCAGGGGCTGGGGTTATAACTCAGTGGTAGAGTGCTTGTGTTGCACACGTAAGGCACTGGGTTCGATCCTCAGCACCACATAAAAATAAATAAAGATAATTGTGTCCATCTTTAAAAAAAATCTTTAAAAAAATAGAATCCAGTGAATTCAGCTGACTGGGACAATAACTTTCTAGGCTTTGCTTTCCTCATTTTTATAACTAAAAAAATTTCTCTGTTTTGTTTCTGTATGGCTTGGGAATAAAGTAATTTGCTGCTTTCTTGACATTTCTAATTCTCCTCCTCTAAAACTCACTTCAGGCCCACAACATCTTTTCCTACCCACATTTCCTGCCATGCTAACCACACTGTGATGATCTCATTTAGACATCTGGAGATTGGTTGGGTAACTGTCAAGACATTATATGTATATATGCATATGTGTGAAAAATAAGGATGGGGGTAGAGGAGAAGTCATACTGAGCAATCATCTTTCCCTTCTTATTTCTATCTTTGTAAAGAATTAAGTTGAGGTTCAAATTTAACAATGTTAAATTGCTATATGATAACAGAATTCCTGAAATAGTGTAAGGATATTCAGAACAGGAAAACAAAACAAAACAAAAAAAAACATGTAAGAAGAAAGTTAGAACTAAGTAGATTTATGTTATTTTAAAGAGGCTGAATCTGAATAACCTGACTTAGTTTGGTGGAATAGGGCTTGTTAAAAGTTGAAAACAAAGGGATATCTCCTTAAAAAGAGATGAAACCTGAACTTCCCTGATTAAGTGAAGTAGAAGAACCATGGTTACAGAACCATTTGAAGTTAATGCAAAGCTATGAAAACATGTAACAATAACCAGCACTAAGAATATAATAATGCAAGGACCAATTATCTACTGGTCCCTAGGGGAGGAACCAGATGGCCTAAAAGACCAATTCCCATCTCTTAATTTCTTTGATTGATAAGGGAGGATATGCTTCCATTTAGTTCTCATAAGCAGTGACCCCTTTTCTCCTTTGTGGACAAAGTTGATGTACTACCACTTTTGCTTCCAGATATTACACTCATATTTAATGATATGTGTGCTTGGTAATGTATGCATTCAAAAACTTTTGCTGACAAAAATGGCCCTGCATTCATCTCTTTGTCTTTCAGTTGCTGCACACAAATGCAGCAGGGAAGTGGGGAATTTAAATGCACAGCAGGCAGCTGATGTATTTCTCCATAAACTAGTCTACATATTATGGCGAGGAGAAGCAAAGAAAGCCTCAGACACATTCTTCCCCATAAAGAGGCACATGAAGCCAAGGGACAACATAGCAAGGAGGAAAATGAAAGGCTAAAATGAGATTACTAGTGCATATCCTTTGTAAAACAAATCAAAAGAGCCATTATCCTTGCCAACATTGAAGATGGGTTAAACTCTTACAGTGCAAAGAAGAGAGGGTCTGCTTTCCATTTTAAACAAAACGAACAGTATTTTCAACATGGTTAGATAGATGTCATTTCACTTCAAAAGTGATTACACTTCAATAGTGAATAAAGTTAGCACATCATGTAAAAGGATAAAAGGCAAAATAAAAATATTTAGAAAAAATAGCAACATGAAGAAAAAAGAAAACCTTAACAATGCGTGTTGGTCTCAGATGTCACTGTATAAATACAAATTCCTCTAATATCTCACATATAAATATATAATTACATTCTGACACATAATATATGATAGCCAAACCAAGATCAAAGGTCAGGAAAGTACACCCAAGTCACTGGTCAATTGAAAGAAAAAAAAGCACACAAGAGACTATGGGTGGTAAGACTGAGAAACCAGGGTTAATTAAGGGGGCATTCCTTGAAATTAAAAACTATGTGCAAATAGAGTATATGTGGGCCCTACTTTATCCAATCTATAAACCAGAGAAGTTAGGAGTGGTTATTTGTATTACAGAAGAATTCCACATGGCAACTTTTTAAAATGAAAAGCTAACATTGTACTTTTAAGATAGATTTGTTTCTGCAAATGTGGAATTTTTATATTCAGTTTCTTAAAAATACATTTGTTTTGTATTAAGTGAGGCATCCCTGTACCACAAAACTTTATGTGGACTTCCTTTAGATTTTTCTTTTATAAATTTAAATTTTGGCATACTGGTCCTCTTTAAAGCTTAGAATGTTTATACTGTGGAGGAGCAGGGAGAAAGGGAAAAATCTATACTTCAATACCAAGAAGCTGTGACTATGGCTAACAAGTCTCCATTTGAGAAAGTAGAGTTTTAACACAGAAGTGAATGAGAAAATATTCTTGAAACATTTTTAAGGCCAAGGCCAAATGCAGGAGACTGCAACAAATGAGAGGTACGAAGATCCTCAGAAATCTCCCCAAAAGTTTGGACTGTACTGTCTATATTTAGAAAGAAGTATTTTTTACATGTGTGTTAAACATGATCCTCTGGGGTTAGCTCAGCGTGAGGTAAACACTGCAGTCTAGTTTAATGGAAGATAAAGTATTTTTACACTATATCTAAGTATTGGTCTGATATACTTAAGATCTATGAATAAATAAATACAAATAGGATTGGTTTGAGGAAGCCCTGAATCTACCCTTGGTTGTCTACGTATATTAACCTACAAGCATGAGTTTTATTTGTGTCTATTGCTAGTGGCTTTGATCTATATATGTTTTTAGTGCCCAGTCCAGTGGCACATCCTTGTAATCCCAGCAACTCCTGAGGCTGAGGCAGGAGGATGGCAAGGTTGAGGCCAGCCTGGCAACTAAGCAAGACCCTGTCTCACAATAAAAAATAAAAAAAGACCGAGGCTGTGGTAAAATGCCCCTGGGTTCAATCCTGAGTACAAAAAAAATGTTTACAGTTTGTAAAAAAATATTATTCTATTATATAGAGCAGCTAGGTAGTAATTCCCTTTATGACAGATGTTGCCTTGAGTTAAATTATTAAAATAAACACTAGTCAAGTTGATACATTGGTGGGCTCGTATCTATTAAGTAACTTCTAAGGAAAAGAGGCCAAAAGACAGAATCCATAGAAGAATTGGGACTAAAATCCAAACAGTTGTCTATTCTTCTGTTTATCTAGGCACATATTTAAAAAAAGAATCTATTTACATCAACATATAAAATTTTGGTATATTAATAGAAAAAGTTTGAACCAGCTATTCTGAAATTAATACCTTAATTTCTAAGATGATAATAATCAATAAATGTTTGGGGATGGGGTTGTAGTGCAGCGGTAGGGCATTTGCCTTGTAAGCATGAGGTACTGGGTTCAATCCCTAGAACCACATAAAATAATAAACAAAAATATATTTTGTCCATCTACAACTAGATAAATTCAAAAAAAGTTTGTTGACTATGATACATGGAAACTATTGTCTTATATAATTTTTGAAGATGCTATTGTACTAAAGAGGGAAGTCCCTCTAAGTAAATTCTAGTTCTAGCATGATTCTAGGCTAGCAAATCAGTTTTCAGTCAGAGGAACCACTAAGTTTCTACCTTAGTCATAGTCTCATACCCTCAAATTATCTAATAGCGCCAGTTTTAAATCTCTATAAAAATTGAATATTCAACCTCTATCTGAAAAAAAATGATGAAACTGGTCTGGGTTTTTCTAAACCTCTAGACTTTAAAAATAACTACAAGAATTAGAATTATATGTAGTTTTCTAGAAGATAATAAGAATAAAAAAGCCATTATTTTATTTATGTCTTCAAAGATGTACACCTGAAAAGATTTAATTATAAACTCTCAATACATAATATAAAAATCCATACCATGGAGATACACTATTCTAAGAAGATATACACTATAACAAAGTCATCCCCAAGGGGCAACGGGGGAGTGACAAGAAAAACTATGAAGTAGCCTTAAATTATTGCCAATGTAGCATGAATTCTTAAAGTGGAGGCCCTATTTTTATGAAATGGAAATTGAAGTTGCACCTTTGAATTCTAAACATTTTTATAATACATTTCTCTATTACTATGGTGTTAATAAGAAGGAGATAACAGGATCCAAAAGCAAGAATATACTAAAAAACAAACAAAACCCAATTCTCTCTGGCTACAAAGCCAATTTGCTCACTCCCATTCCACTGGCAGCAACATTAGCAACAATGGCTGATGGCAGCTGCCCCTTCCTAATGCAGAACATTCTGGCTAACTTGTCCAAGAAGATCTGTTTACAAGATGTAAAAAACTGCAATCCTAAATGATCTCCCCTTTAGGAAAGTTCAAAATCCTTATCAGAAATACTATAAAACCCAGACTAGAGAAGATATCCACCTGCAAAATAGAGTTGGCAGGCAACAAAGAAGGCAAAGGAAGGGGAATCAACTATACCCACAAAACTAAGGAAGCTACGATAGCAAGAGTGAAATGCATTTATTAAAAATGAAACTTGCACTTGTAGAGATGCAGTGAGGAGAGTAAATCAAATGATGGCTCAATTACACTTTTAAAACAACCAAAAAAACTCAAACTGAACTCTCAAAAACACTATTAGTACAACTCACATTTTTCAGTATTTTATTCTCTTAATTTTTTAAAATTTTTTGGTGGTGCTAGGGATTAGAACTTAGGGCCTTGTGTATAGGAGGCAAGTGTCTTAATCATTATGATAGACAACTGTTAAATGTTACATAATTAAACATATAAGATTCAAAATCCTTGTCAGTAATACTATAAAATCTGGATTAGCAAATCATAAAAGTAGTAACTATGGTTAGAACTGCATATATATACTAGAGTTTCTCCATCCAATCTATCCTAAGAACTACAATCAGGAAACAAGGTCAACATAGATGTTTGAAGGAATGATGGTGGGGGAAACTATGAGAACTAAATAAAAGGATTAGAATGCATTAATCTGGGGTCTGGGGTAGTGGCTCAGTGGTAGAGCACTTGCCTGGCATGTGTGAGGCACTGGGTTCAATCCTCAGCACCACATAAAAATAAATAAATAAAATAAAGGTGCATTGAAAATTATTTTTTTAAATAATGCTTTAATCTGTAAAGATATATCAGTCAATCAAGGATAACCACCATGAGCCTAACTACAATGAAACACTTAACAATGTGACAGTCATTTTGTTAAGTGCAGAAATATTGAACTATGTCCAAGGACAAATGAAGTGGTGTCAAAGTGGATTTTAACATTGTTACAGTTATACCATCTGTGTGTCAGGCATTGTGCTGATCATGCAATAATTAGAAACTAGTAAACAGTAGAACATCATGGAAAGAATCCCAGATTGTAAATGAGAAGATTTAGGTTTCAGTACTAAGAGTATTATGAATTATACGTGTAACCTTGGACAAATCACCCAACATTTTCAGGCTTATCTGAAAGAAAAGATAGAGATATTGGACCAAGCAGGGGTTTTAGTTTTTTTTTTTAAAGCAGCAAACACTTTCTTGAAATTGTCTCTTATGGGAATGCCCTACACATAAGAGTTGAAAGTGGAAATCTTATGTTTGAACCACAGTGAATGTAATAAAAGTCCCATGCCCCCTCTGCTACGCCTTCCCTACTCCCTGAAGTGCCTCAAAGTTATATAAAATGGGAAGATAGTTTGAAAATCTATGTGAAAGACAATCATTAAGGTCCTTTCTATATCTTATATCATATGACTAACTCTGAAACTTTCTTTACCCACATTTTTAAAAGGCTTTGTTCAATCCAGGTCAATAAGTATTTGTTGAATATTTAGCATCATAGAAAACACAAGATAGCATATCCATCTCAGAGGAGCTTGCCATCTTGTTGGGGGAAACTAAATAATATGGAGATGCTCTTTAAAGAAAGGAAAATTTCAAGGAGTAGGACATCATCAAGGGTCTACTGAAATAGAAGGTCAGCTTCTATATATTTTTGTGGCTCTATCATCAGGGCCTGGGCAGTAGACACTCAAATAAATACTGAATAAATAAATGAATGACCTATTACTCATGCTCACTGAAATTCAGTCAAAAGTTAAAAAGCTTGGGGCTAGGGTTGTAGTTCAATGATAGAGTGTTTGCCTAGTATGTGTGAGGCACTGGCTTTGATCCTCAACACTGCATATGAATAAATAAATAAAATAAGGGTCCATTGACAACTAAAAATATTTTTAAAAAGGTGAAGAGCTTAAAGTACTTTCCACATATTAAAGAATCCTTTTTTTCTGATATGAACAGGGTTACAAGAAAAGCAACCAAATTTCTGCATTATTTATTCTACTATGTACGAAGTACAATTACTTATAAATCATGCTATCTTATTAGAATAAAATCAAAGCAAAAAGTATACCCCCCATTATGTTAGCCCACTTCTTGATTCAGCAGAGCAAATATAGCCCAAATTCTCCCCATTTGAAATACAATTTTGAATATTTCTTTGGCAAAACATCTTTCTTTCACTGAACTTGTATATAAGGAGGGTAGTCTTATGCTGCAAGTAAGCAAGGTCTCCAAAATAGGTAAATCAAATTAGAAACAAGGGTTATTTTTTTCTCTTCCCTCTCATCTCCATTAGTAGTGGGAAGAACACAGGGAGGTCAAGAAGAAAGCAGCTGTTTTTCTTTTGTCCCAAGTTTAAATTGTGTCCAGTAAAGATATGCTTTGTCTCTCTGGACTCAAAGTCAGCCAGCAGGCACTTAAGTAAAATGAAGACAACTGCACCAATGGCAGAACATTTGATGGAGAGCTTATTGGAGACAGATCATTTGAGTAAAAGGTTTGCCTGTTCAAGGAACAATATAATTTCTGGAGGAAATCTGTCTGGGAAGGGTCAGGTGGCTCTATAGTTTTATGGCTTAAGTGATATCAGTCATCCAGAACAAGTGTTATACATAACTAATGTTCTAAAATCTGAATTGTGCTTCCCTAGAAGGATATTACATTGGAAAAGACATTAAGGTAAATTTAAATTCCAGTTTTGTTTTAGCATAGTGCTAATATTTTGTTATGGTATACTTATACTAGTCCTATTTAGAATAAGCCTCATAAATATGCATATTTTATAAACATCCAGGGAGAGTATAAATAGTTTTCTTTTTTCAATCTATAGTCCCTCAGACACCTTAAGGAAAAGGTTGTATCCTTTTACCTGCTGTGATGAGTGTGCCAGTCTATGTGGGACTCCATAGGTATCTAAAACAAAAGTCATATTGAGGGGAAAAATAAGGCAAGGGTGCTGACTGCACAGAATAGATAATATCACTACCTTTTTCTATTAATTTTAATTGCTCTCCTATAAAATCTGAACGTAATTCTTCATTTGGTAGACATGCATTTGGAGTGGATCCAGTTACTCCAGGGACCATATGAGTTTTAATGTACCTGGGGCAGTTGGCCACACTGTCAATTGCTTCTATCATCTAAGAAAAATGTGGAAATTTCTGGTCAAGAGTCTCAATTTTTGAATTTACCATTGCTCATCAGAAGGCTTCAAATACCATCTTTCAAAAGACCTTGCCCAACCCAAAACCATTTAATGTTGGAATTCTTTAGAGCAGTTACCCAAAATTTTCTAGTCTTTCCTATTTAACCAAATCCCTTGTGAAGTATTTATTCATTCAATCAGCCAAAATGGTTATTTAGAACCATGAGGATATTCAAAGTAATTATGATCAAGCTGATGATCACCTACTGAAAGTTAACAAAATTATTCAAGGGATGAAAGAAGGCACAGAGGGGACATGATTAAAATATAATATTTCAATGACCATTATGAACATACATGAGGCCAATGCACCCAAATCTAAGACAATATCTTAAAAATGGTAAATTAAAATAATAAAAAGTATATCTGATTTTCTAAGAAAAGATAGAGTAGTTGCCTTTCTTTCTATTTTACCCACTAAATGCACTAAAAACCTGGACATTATATGAAAACCAAACATAAAAGATTCTCAAAGGTGAAAAAAAGTAGACTCAACAGGACTTCAAGACCCACAGAATGGCAAATTAGTGAGTTCCTTGGGTATTCTTTCACTTAATATATCTCAGATTGGATATTGCAGAAGCCAGCTACTGAGAAATGCCAATGAGCACCAGACAACAAAATACTTTTCTTCTTACTACAGTCAGAATGGCAATTAACAATAAATATTGGCAAGGATGAGGGGAACAGGGTACCATCGTGCATTGTTGGTAGGACTACTACTCTAGAAAACACTAAGGAGCTCCCTCAAAACAAACTAGGAATGGAACCACCATTTGACCCAGCTATCCCAATCATTATACATCCAAAGGATTGAGAATCAGCATACTGCAGTGATGTAGCCACGTCAAGGTTTAAAGAAGCACAATTCACAATAGCTAAGTTATGAAGCCAACCTAGGTGCTCTTCACCAGATGAATGGATAAAGAAAATGTGGTGTATATATACACAATGGAGTATTACTCAGCTATAAAGAAGAATGAATTTATTACATTTGTCAGCAAATGGATGGATCTGGAGACCATCTTGCTAAGTGAAATAAGCCAGTACTCAAAAGCCAAAGGTTGAATATTTTCTCTGATATGTGGAAGCTAATCCAAAATAAAGGGGAATGGGAGAATAGAAATTCAGTAGATTAGACAAAGGGAAATGAAGGGAAGGAAGGGGGAGAGGAAAAGGAAAGATAGTGGAATGAATCTGATATAATTTTCTTATGTACATGTATGAATATACCACAGTGAATACCATCATTGTGTATATCCAGAAGAAGGGGGTCCTAATTAAAATAAGATATATTCCATGCTTGTATGATTATATCAAAATGGATTCTACTGTCATAAAAAAGAACCAATAAAAAAGTCAGTTTTCTGTAGCTAAAGGACCCAGAAGGGACAGCCTAGCAAGGTAGAAAACTTTTCGACAATAGCTATACTAGTCTAGTCAACAACACAGGAAAAAATGAAAGCCCTATCCTGTCCTCAGTAAGCAAACACTAAGTGGGGAACCTAGATTTCCACTGTCTCCAGACTCCAATGATGTATCCCAACTAACATAATGGAGTAATGTGTCATAAAGGCCAAGTGGCCTGCTGAACCTTTCATCCCCAACCAGTAATGCCAGTGGAAGCTGCATGGTAAGCAGAAATCAGGTACCCCTCTTTTTACGAGCCAGGGTAGTGTTAGCAAAAGCTTACAGGGGATTTCAACTTCCGCTCCCAACCACTAAAAATGAGGTGTCTCTCCTTCCTCATAGTGTTGATGGAGACTGAGTGAAGAACCTGGATTTCTACTTCCACATGGCACTAAAATTTAGTGAACAACACTTCTGCCAGTATGATGCCAGAAAAAACCCATTAGAACAAACCATTTAAATAAGATCTAGCTTCATGATGTAAAACTAGAAATGTCAATAATTCAATGTTTATTTTTTAAATTTATTTTATTGGTACATTATAATTATACATAATAGTGGGATTCATTATGCCATAATCATACATGTACATAACACAAATTTGATCATTCTTCTTCCCTAGTGCCTTCCTTTTCCCTTCTCTTCTCCTTGCCCCAATCAACGTGCTCCACTCTACTGCTCTCCTTTCTACTATTGTTATTTTAATTAATGCGTTATCATTATATGTAAGCAGAATTCATTGCAGTATATTTGCACATGGTAATAGATAATTTGGTATATTTCATTCCCCAGTTATTTCCTCTTGCCCTCACCATCTCCTTCCCTACATCTCCTTCCCTCTTGATCCCCTTCCTCTACTCTATTGGTCTCCATTCTATTTTCATGAGATTCCTACCCACTTTTTTATTACTTTCTCTTCCTCCTCTTCTTCTTCTCCTCCCCCTCCCCCTTCTCCTCCCCCTACCCCTTCTCCTCCCCCTACCCCCTCCTCCTCCCCCCACCCCTCCCCCTCCCCCTCCCCCCCCTCCTCCTTTCTCTCTATCTCTATCTCTATCTCTCTCAAAACATTCAACCCTTGACTTTCCAGATCTGGCTTATTTCAGTCAGCACATTCTCCAGTTCCATCCATTTACCAGCAAATGACATAAGTTTATCCTTCTTTATGGCTAAGTAGAACTCCACTGTGTATATCTATCATATTCTCAATATCTGTTCATCTGCTGAAAGACACCCAGGCTGGTTCCATAACTTGGTTATTGTGAATTGTGTTGCTATAAATATTGGTATGCATGCATCACTATAGTATGCTAACTTTAGTTCTTTTGGATAAACACCAAGAATGGGATAGCTGGGTTATATCATGGTTTCATTCCTATCCTTTTGAGGAATCTCCATACTGCTTTCCAAACTGGCTGTACTAATTTGAAGTCCCACCAAAAATGTATCAGTGCTTCTCTTTCTCCACATCTTCATCAGCATTTAGTGCTATTTGTATCTCTGATGATTACCACTCTGAATGGAATGAGATGAAATCTTAGTGTAGCTTTGATTTGGATTTCCCTGTCAGCTAAGAATGATGAACAGTTTTTCATATATTTGTTGTCCATCTGTACTTCTTTTGAGAAATGTCTGCATCATTTGCCCATTGATTGTGATTGGGTTATTTGTTTTTCTTATGTTAAGTTATTTGAATTATTTATAAATTTTGAATATTAATCCACTGTCAGAAGAGTAGCTGGCAAAGATCTTCTCCCATTCTGTAGGCTCTCTCTTCACATTCTGAATCGTTTCCTTTGCTGTGCAGAAGCTTTTTAATTTGATGCCATCCCACCTGTTGATTCTTGGTTTTATTTCTTAAGCTTTAGGGGTTTTATTAAGGAAGTTGGTGCCTGTGCCTCTATGTTGGATTATTAAGCTTATGTTTTCTTCAACCAGTTTCAAAGTTTTTGGTGTAATTCCTAGTTCTTTGATCGATTTTAAGTTGATTTTTGTGCAGAGTGAGAGATAGGGATCTAGTTCTATTCTGCCACATGTGGATATCTATGTGAATAAAAAAAATAAAACCTAAAACAAAAAATAAAGACAACATAAATGCTGCCCAGAGTACATAGGAACTGGCCTCTCATATTGTTGGTGGGAATGTCAAATGGCTCAGCCACTCTACAAAGTGGTTTGTTAGTTTCATAAAAAAAATGTATGGGATGCTTTATTCACTATCAATATTACACACAGCATTGTTTTTGTTCAAGGAAGCAATTTCTCAGTAAATGAAGAGTAGTAATGAGCCCATGTACATGGAATTCACTAGTCTTGCCATGTTTCCCATTATCCTGAAGCAGCAGTCTTGCTACTATGATGTAATGGCTTTTTGAAAATTGAGCTACAATATTAAGTTAGGTGTCAACATGTTCCAGAGGCAATGACATATAGATTTGTTATTTCCCCAAACAGTCAGGTTTCATAGATCCAGGAATAATTATTGGTGAAAATAGGAATAGCTTTGTTTACTATTATTTCTAGTGATCCACAATCAAGTTTTTGTTTCCTGCCCCTAAGACTTTGGGCTATGTTGGTCTATAGGTCTTAGTTCAAAACAGACTAAGATCGTTTTCCCAGAAATATTCTTCATGATAGACTCCATTCATGTTCATAAAATATGTGTTAACAAATCTGAAACTCTTTAACATAAATCATGTTCTTTCACATGATGGAATTTAACTAGAAATCAATAACAAAAATAAAACTTCAAAATATAAATATTCCAGGATCCAAAATGGCAGGCTAGAGGGAGGCTGCACTCTGTGTCACTCCATGACTTGGAATTCAAGTAGTGGGGAATACTGTTTCTCTACGAGTTATTAGAGGATCTCTGACAGCTATTCCCGCACAGGTTTCCAGGGTTCAGCATCAGTGCAGGACTTACAACCAATCGCCCATGCAGGACCTTTAGTGGCCATGTCCAAGCAGAACCACTAGCATCAGCATCAGCACAGGACTCCTGGCTGCCCACCTGCACAGGAATCCTAGCCACCATTCCCATGTACAACACCCAGCCACTGCCCATATGCAGGAACTCCAGCCACCACTCCCATGTGGACCCCGTCTATAAACGTGGAGCTCCCCTGGTCGCCTCCATCTTAGGACACTGCAACCAGTGCCATAGTCCCCTACACTCAATATCCTACACCTAGGAACACCTCACAGGGTCTAGAGACAGCCACCAGCCACAACACTGTTCACCACAGAGCTGCATCTCTGAACACATCACCCAATGCCATTGCCTGTCCCCACTCGACCCGACACTCCATCACTGAAAGCAGTTGGCTCCATCTTGGGACACCTTTGTTGCCATCTTTAGTAGGGGCCACTCCAAGCTTGGGATACCAGCTAGGGCTTAGAAGCAATATCAAGGTTTCTTTAGTCCCCAACTACCCACCTTCCTGGCAGCCCCTAACCAAGCACAGTGCTTGCAGCTATGCAGCCAGTCCACAGCTTGAAAAATCTGGTCCTGAACTGCCCAACACAAAACAGCTCTCCACAACAGGTGTGAAGCCCCCAGAGTGCAGCCCACAAGACCTCTAGAGAGAAAGGTCCCTGATTGGGAAGTAGAAATGGAGGGGTGAGTGAGATACAGTTTAGAGACTAAATTAGAGACCAGGAATTGTGAGGTCTATAGGTGATATAAGGAGATAAGACCAGGCGCCCACATTACATGAGTGGGCCCCAAAGGAGAACCTTGGGGTGCAGTCTCCCATCAGGCAAGTGCTATTCCCCACCTTTAGGAGCTATGCCCTCAAGACCAAGCCTCCCACCCTAATAACCTTCACCATCCTGAGGGTGGAGATACCAGGAAACAACAGACAACCCCACTTATTGGATGAGAAGGAAAACAGGAAAGATACTGATCTCAAAAAAAAAAAAAAATCATGTATCTTCCTTCAAGTTTTTTTTTCTCTTTTTTCTCTCTCTTCTCCCACACTGACATCCCCAACATTCATGAAATTAAGTTACTGAGGACTGGGATGTTTGAATAGTTTACAACACAACTGTAGTAAACTATTGTGTTGTACATTCTTTTATCTCCTATTTTTACTACCCTGCATTCTATCATATCATAATGGAATGAAACTTGAAATCAATGGTAAAATAAAAAATAGATGCTAATTCCAACCCCTGGAAACTAAATAGTATGCTATTGAATGAAAAAATGGATTGCAGAAGACATCAAAGAGGAGATTAAAAAATTCTTAGAAGTTAATGTGACACTGATAGAACATATCGAAATCTCTGGTACACTACGAAGGCAGTACTAAGAGGAAAGTTCATTGCATGGAGTTAATTTTTTTTTTTCAAATATTTAAAGTTTTATGTGGACACAATACCTTTATTTTACATTTATGAGGTGCTGAGGATCAAACCCAGTGCCTCATGCATGCAAAGTGAGCACTATACCACTGAGCCATAACCCCAGTCCCTGGAGTTAATTTCTTAAAAGAAGAAAAAGTCAACAAATAAATGACCTAACATTACATCTCAAAGCCCTAGAAAAAGAAGAACAAATGAACACCAAAAGGAGTAGAAGAAGGAAAAGAATTAAAATCAGAGCTAAAATCAATGAAATTGACATAAAAGAAACAATTAAAAAATTTGACAAGGGAACTGTGACCACCCACAGAACAGGCCCAGCGGCCTGCTGAGGGGCAGAGCCGCCCCCCACCCCCCCGCGCCTGCAAGGTAGGCGGAACTGTGATCACCGATGGAAAAGGCACAGTGGCCCGCGGAGGGGCAGAGCTGCCAACAACGCCTGCAAGGTAGGCGGGCCTGCGACCCACCGGCAGAACAGGCTCAGCGGCCTGCTGAGAGGCAGAGCCGCCCCCTCCCCCCACACCTGCAAGGTAGATGGAACTGTGACCACCCACAGAACAGGCCCAGTGGCCTGCTGAGGGGCAGAGCCGCCCCCTCCCGCGCCTGCAAGGTAGGCGGAACTGTGACCACCGACGGAAAAGTCCCAGTGGCCCGCGGAGGGGCAGAGCTGCCAACAACGCCTGCAAGGTAGGCGGGCCTGCGACTCACCTGCACAACAGGTGCAGCGGCCTGCTGAGGGGCAGAGCCGCCCCCTCCCCTCGCGCCTGCAAGGTAGGCGGAACTGGGACCACCGGCAGAACAGGCCCAGGGGCCTGCTGATGGGCAGAGCCGCCCCCTCCCCCCGCGCCTGCAAGGTGGGCGGAGCTGTGACCACCGACAGAACAGGTGCAGCAGCCTGCTGAGGGGCAGAGCCGCCCCCTCCCCCCGCGCCTGCAAGGTAGGCGGGCCTGCGACCCACCGGCAGAACAGGCGCAGCGGCCTGCTGAGGTGCAGAGCCGCCCCCTCTCCCCCTGCAAGGTAGGCGGACCTGTGACCCACCGGCAGAACAGGCCCAGCATTCCGCGGAGGGGCAGAGCTGCCCCAGGCGCCTGCAAGGTAGGCGGACCTGCGACCACCAACAGAACAGGCCAGACCTGCAACCGACAGACAGAACAGGCCCAGCGGCCTGCGGAAGAGTAGAGCCGCCCCCCCCGCACCTGCAAGGTAGGCGGACCTGCGACCCACTGACAGAACAGGCCAGCGGCCTGCAGAGGGGCAGTGTCGCTGCCCGCGCCTGCAAAGTAGACAGAACCGCGACCACCGACAGAACAAGCCTAGTGGCCCGCAGAGGGGCAGAGCCGGCGCCGGAGCCTGCAAGGTACGCGAACCTGCTACCGACCAGCAGAACAGGCCCAGCGGCCTGCCGGAATGGTAGGCACATTGCCCCAATTGGAGGAGGGGCAGAGCCGCCGACCGCGCCTGCAAGGGAGACTTTACAACTATACAAGAGCAATATAAATATATAGGGGGAAAATTCAATAGCACAACAGTTTCACCAAGCAGAAAGAAACGCGAACAGTATGAAGAGACAAGGAAAGAAAGGACCACAAGCAATGCAGGTCAACTCAACGTTAGAAGAGGTAATAGCTGCAGCAGATGGAATGTCAGATAAAGAATTCAGGATATACATGCTTCAGATGATCTGGAGTATCAAGGAAGACATCAGACAGCAAAATGAGACAATGAAAGATCACTTCAACAATGAATTACATAAACAAATCCAAAAAGCAAAAGATCAACTATACGGGGAGATAGAGGTTATAAAAAACAAACAAACAGAAATCCTAGAAATGCAGGAAGCAATAAACCAACTTAAAAACTCAATGGAGAATACTACCAGCAGAGTAGAACACTTAGAAGATAGAACATCAGACAATGAAGATAAAGTATTTCAACTTGAAAAGAACATAGACAGCTCAGCAAGACTGTTAAGAAACCATGAGCAGAACATCCAAGAAATATGGGATAACATCAAGAGACCAAATTTAAGAGTCATTGGGATACAGGAAGGGACAGAGTTTCAAACAAAAGGAATGAGCAATCTATTCAATGAAATAATACGAGAAAACTTCCCAGACTTGAAGAATGAGACAGAACCCCAAATCCTAGAAGCCTACAGGACGCCGAATGTGCAAAATCATAAGAGACCCACACCTAGACACATTATAATGAAGATGCCCAACATACAGAATAAGGAGAGAATTTTAAAAGCTACAAGAGAAAGGAAGCAGATCACATTTAGGGGTAAGCCAATCAGGATAACAGCTGATCTTTCAACACAGACTCTGAAAGCTAGAAGATCATGGAATAACATATTTCAAACACTGAAAGAAAATGGGTTCCAACCAAGAATTGTGTATCCAGCGAAATTAAGCTTCAGGATGGAAGATGAAATTAAAACCTTCCACGATAAAAAAAAGTTAAAAGAATTTTCAGCTAGAAAACCATCTCTTCAAAACATCCTCGGCAAAACATTACAGGAAGAGGAAATGGAAAATAACAATGAAAACCAACAGTGGGAGGTAGGACAGTAAAGGGGGGAAAATAATCAAAGAGGAAAACAAACCATGTTTAGTAACATAAATAAAAAAATATGGCTGGAAGAACAACCCATATCTCAATAATAACCCTAAATGTTAATGGCTTAAACTCACCAATTAAGAGACACAGGCTAGTAGAATGGATCACAAAACAAGACCCAACAATATGCTGCCTACAGGAGACGCATTTGATAGGAAAAGACATACATAGGCTGAAGGTGAAAGGTTGGGAAAAATCATATCACTCATATGGACATCGGAAACAAGCAGGAGTGTCCATACTCATATCAAATAAAATAGATTTCAAGCCCAAGTTAATCAAAAGGGATAAAGAGGGACACTACATACTGCTCAAGGGAACCATACACCAACAAGACATAACAATCATAAATATATATGCCCCAAACAATGGTGCAGCTATGTTCATCAAACAAACTCTTCTCAAGTTCAAGAGTCTAATAGACCACCATACAATAATCATGGGAGACTTCAACACACCTCTCTCGCCAATGGACAGATCTTCCAAACAAAAGTTGAATAAAGAAACTATAGAAATCAATAACACAATTAATAACCTAGACTTAATTGACATATATAGAATATACCACCCAACATCAAGCAGTTACACTTTTTTCTCAGCAGCGCATGGATCCTTCTCAAAAATAGATCATATATTATGTCACAGGGCAACTCTTAGACAATATAAAGGAGTAGAAATAATACCATGCATCTTATCTGATCATAATGGAATGAAACTGAAAATCAACGATAAAAGAAGGAAGGAAAAATCATGCATCACTTGGAGAATGAACAATAGGTTACTGAATGATCAATGGGTTATAGAAGACATCAAGGAGGAAATTAAAAAATTCTTAGAGATAAATGAAAACACAGACACAACATATCGGAATCTATGGGACACATAGAAAGCAGTTCTAAGAGGAAAATTCATTGCTTGGAGTTCATGCCTTAAAAAAAGGAAAAACCAACAAATAAATGATCTCATACTTCATCTCAAAATCCTAGAAAAAGAAGAGCAAAACAACAGCAAAAGAAGTAGAAGGCAAGAAATAATTAAAATCAGAGCTGAAATTAATGAAATCGAAACAAAAGAAATAATTGAAAAAATTGACAAAACTAAAAGTTGGTTCTTTGAAAAAATAAATAAAATCGACAGACCCTTAGCCGTGCTAACGAAGAGAAGAAGAGAGAGAACTCAAATTACTAGCATACGGGATGAAAAAGGCAATATCACAACAGACACTTCAGAAATACAGAAGATAATTAGAAATTATTTTGAATCCTTATACTCCAATAAATTAGAAGATAGTGAAGGCATCGATAAATTTCTTAAGTCATATGATCTGCCCAGATTGAGTCAGGAGGATATAGACAACCTAAACAGACCAATATCAATTGAGGAAATAGAAGAAACCATCAAAAGACTACCAACTAAGAAAAGCCGAGGACCGGATGGGTATACAGCAGAGTTTTACAAAACCTTTAAAGAGGAACTAATACCAATACTTTTCAAGCTACTTCAGGAAATAGAAAAAGAGGGAGAACTTCTAAATTCATTCTATGAGGCCAACATCACCCTGATACCTAAACCAGACAAAGACACTTCAAAGAAAGAAAACTACAGACCAATATCTCTAATGAACCTAGATGCAAAAATCCTCAATAAAATTCTGGCGAATCGGATACAAAAACATATCAAAAAAATTGTGCACCATGATCAAGTAGGATTCATCCCTGGGATGCAAGGCTGGTTCAATATACGGAAATCAATAAATGTTATTCACCACATCAATAGACTTAAAAATAAGAACCATATGATCATCTCGATAGATGCGGAAAAAGCATTCGACAAACTACAGCATCCCTTTATGTTCAAAACTCTAGAAAAACTAGGGATAACAGGAACATACCTCAATATTGTAAAAGCAATCTATGCTAAGCCTCAGGCTAGCATCATTCTGAATGGAGAAAAATTGAAGGCATTCCCTCTAAAATCTGGAACAAGACAGGGATGCCCTCTCTCACCACTTCTGTTCAACATAGTTCTCGAAACACTGGCCAGAGCAATTAGACAGACGAAAGAAATTAAAGGCACAAAAATAGGAAAAGAAGAACTTAAATTATCACTATTTGCAGGTGACACGATTCTATACCTAGCAGACCCAAAAGGGTCTACAAAGAAACTATTAGAGCTAATAAACGAATTCAGCAAAGTGTCAGGCTATAAAATCAACACGCATAAATCAAAGGCATTCCTGTATATCAGCGACAAATCTTCTGAAATGGAAATGAGGACAACCACTCCATTCACAATATCCTCAAGAAAAATAAAATACTTGGGAATCAACCTAACAAAAGAGGTGAAAGACTTATACAATGAAAACTACAGAACCCTAAAGAGAGAAATAGAAGAAGATCTTAGAAGATGGAAAAATATACCCTGTTCATGGATAGGCAGAACTAACATCATCAAAATGGCGATATTACCAAAAGTTCTCTATAGGTTTAATGCAATGCCAATCGAAATCCCAACGGCATTTCTTGTAGAAATAGAGAAAGCAATCATGAAATTCATATGGAAAAATAAAAGACCCAGAATAGCAAAAACAATGCTAAGCAGGAAGTGTGAATCAGGCGGTATAGCGATACCAGACTTCAAACTATACTACAGAGCAATAGTAACAAAAACAGCATGGTACTGGTACCAAAACAGGCGGGTGGACCAATGGTACAGAATAGAGGACACAGAAACCAATCCACAAAATTACCACTTTCTTATATTTGATAAAGGGGCTAAAAGCATGCAATGGAGGAAGGATAGCATCTTCAACAAATGGTGCTGGGAAAACTGGAAATCCATATGCAACAAAATGAAACTGAATCCCTTTCTCTCGCCATGCACAAAAGTTAATTCAAAATGGATCAAGGAGCTTGATATCAAATCAGAGACACGCCGTCTGATAGAAGAAAAAGTTGGCTACGATCTACATACTGTGGGGTCGGGCTCCAAATTCCTCAATAGGACACCCATAGCACAAAAGTTAATAACTAGAATCAACAAATGGGACTTACTCAAACTAAAAAGTTTTTTCTCAGCAAAAGAAACAATAAGAGAGGTAAATAGGGAGCCTACATCCTGGGAACAAATCTTTACTCCTCACACTTCAGATAGAGCCCTAATATCTAGAGTATACAAAGAACTCAAAAAATTAAACAATAAGAAAACAAATAACCCAATCAACAAATGGGCCAAGGACCTGAACAGACACTTCTCAGAGGGGGACATACAATCAATCAACAAGTACATGAAAAAATGCTCACCATCTCTAGCAGTCAGAGAAATGCAAATCAAAACCACCCTAAGATACCATCTCACTCCAGTACGATTGGCAGCCATTATGAAGTCAAACAACAAGTGCTGGCGAGGATGTGGGGAAAAGGGTACACTTGTACATTGCTGGTGGGACTGCAAATTGGTGCAGTCAATTTGGAAAGCAGTATGGAGATTTCTTGGAAAGCTGGGAATGGAACCACCATTTGACCCAGCTATTCCCCCTCTCGGTCTATTCCCTAAAGACCTAAAAAGAGCATGCTACAGGGACAGTGCTACATCGATGTTCATAGCAGCACAATTCACAATAGCTAGACTGTGGAACCAACCTAGATGCCCTTCAATGGATGAATGGATAAAAAAAATGTGGCATTTATACACAATGGAGTATTACTCTGCATTAAAAAATGATAAAATCATGGAATTTACAGGGAAATGGATGGCATTAGAGCAGATTATGCTAAGTGAAGCTAGCCAATCCCTAAAAAACAAATGCCAAATGTCTTCTTTGATATAAGGAGAGTAACTAAGAACAGAGTAGGGTCGAAGAGCAGGAGAAGAAGATTAACATTAAATAGGGATAAGAGGTGGGAGGGAAAGGGAGAGAGAAGGGAAATTGCATGGAAATGGAAGGAGACCCTCAGGGTTATACAAAAGTGCATACAAGAGGAAGTGAGGGGAAAGCGAAAAATAATACAAGGGGGACAAATGAATGTCAGTAGAGGGGGCAGAGAGAGAAGAGGCAAGGGGAGGGGAGGGGAGGGGGGATAGTAGAGGATAGGAAAGGCAGCAGAACGCAACAGACACTATTATGGCAATATGTAAATCAATGGATGTGTAACTGATGTGATTCTGCAATCTGTATTTGGGGTAAAAATGGGAGCTCATAACCCACTTGAATCAAAGTGTGAAATATGATATATCAAGAATTATGTAATGTTTTGAACAGCCAACAATAAAAAATTTAAAAAAAAAAGAATCATATGATTATCTCAATAGATGCAGAAAAAGCATTTGACAAAATACAGCACCCTTCATGTTCAAAACACTAGAAAAACTAGGGATAACAGGAACATATCTCAACATTGTAAAACCCATCTATGATAAGCCCCAAGCTACCATCATTCTAAATGGAGAAAAATTGAAAGCATTCCCTCTAAAACCTGGAACAAGGCAGTGATGCCCTCTTTCACCACTTCTATTTATTTTTTAGTTGTAGCTGGACACAATACCTTTATTTTATTTATTTATATGTGGTGCTGAGGATCAAACCCAGGGCATCGCTCGCACATGCTATGCAAGCACTTTACCACTGAGCCACAACCCCAGCCCCTCACCACTTCTATTTAACATAGTTCTTGAAACTCTAGCCAGAGCTATTAGATGAAAGAAATTAAAGGGATACGGATAGGAAAAGAACACAAACTATCACTATTTGCTGATGAAATGATTCTATACCTATAGGATCCAAGAAATTCCACCAGAAAACTTCTAGAACTAGTAAATGAATTCAGCAAAGTGGCAGGATATAAAATCAACACCCATAAATCAAAGGCATTTCTGTACATCTGTGACAAATCCTCTGAAAGAGAAACTAGGAAAACCTTCCCATTTACAATAACCTCAAAAAAAAAACAAAAAAACTTGGGAATAAACGAAAGAGATGAAAGACCTCTACAATGAAAACTACAGAATGCTGCAGAGAGAAATTAAAGAAGACCTTAGAAGATGGAAAGATCTCCCTTATTCTTGGATAGACAGAATTAAATATTGTCAAAATGATCATACTACCAAAAGCACTACACAGATTTAATGCAATTCCAATCAAAATCCCAATAACATTTTTCATAGAAATAGAAAAAAACTGTCATGAAATTCATTTGAAAAAATAAGAGACCCAGAATAGCCAAAGCAATCCTTAGGAAGAAGAGTGAAGCAGGTGGCATCATAATACGAGACCTTAAACTATACTATAGAGCAATAGTAACAAAAATGGCATGGTATTGGCACCAAAATAGACTTGTAGACCAATGGTACAGAAGAGAGTACACAGAGACAAACCCACATAAATATAGTTATATTACACAAAGACATCAAAACCATATTGAAGAAAAGATAGCCTCTTCAACAAATGGTGCTGGGAAAACTGGAAATCCATATGCAACAAAATGAAATTAAGCCCCTATCTTTCACCATGCACAAAACTCAAATCAAAGTGATCAAGTACCTAGGAATTAAACCAAAGACTTTGAGCCTAATAGAAGAAAAACTGGACCCAAACCTTCATCATGTCAGATTAGGCCCTTACTTCCTTAATAAGATTCCTATAGCACAAGAAGTAAAATCAAGAATCAATAAATGGGATGGATTCAAACTAAAAAGCTTCTTCTCAGCAAAAGAAACAATGAGTGAGGTGAATAGAGAGCCTACAGAATGGGAACAAATTTTTACCACATGCACATCAGATATAGCACTAATCTCTAGTATATATAAAGAATGCAAAAATCTTATATACCAAAGAAAAATAACCCAATCAATAAATGGGCCAAGGAACTCAACAGACACTTCTCAGAAGATGATATACAATAAATCAACAAATATATGAAAAAATGTTCAACATCTCTAGCAATTAGAAAAATGCAAATCAAAACTACTCTAAAATTCCATCTCACTCCAGTCAGAATGGCAGCAATCAAGAATACAAACAATAAGTGTAGACAACAATGTGGGGGGAAAGGCACACTCATACATTGCTGGTGGGACTGCAAATTGGTGCAACCAATATGGGAAGCAGTATGGATATTCATTGGAAAACTGGGAAGAGAACTACCATTTCACTCAGCTATCCCACTCCATGGTTTATACCCAAAGTACTTAAAAATAGCATATTACAGGGACACAGCCACATCAATATTTATAGCAGCACAATTCACAATAGCTAAATTGTGGAACCAAACTAGATGCCATTCAGTAGATTAATGGATAAAGAAAATGGGAAGATGGTGGCGAATAGAGTGCATCACCCCCATGTACCGCGTCACTGCGCAGATGAATAAAGAGTTAGAACAGCCAAAAGCTATCTTGTTAGGAATTTCCAGCAAAATTGGGGTGCACCGAAACCTGGAGGAAGGATTTCCATCACCCAAGGATCTGTAACTGGGGCTCAATCGCGAGTGAACTGTGCGCCCAGAGATTCAGGCTGATTGATCAGCGGCCTGCTCCGCTGCTAGAGACGGCAGCGCGCCAAAAACGGCGCGCCAGCAACGCAGAGGAATGGTGTTGCAGATTCTGTGGGGTCCTGCTGGCTGTGCCCTCACTGTGCTCCGGGCTGAGTTCTGGGTTTGAGACGGGGGAAGGAAGCGGTCCAGTTCTGTCCTCCACACCGGACAGCCCACTGAGGAAGCCAGCAGCCACCATCTTGGAGAGCTGACATCACCATCGCCAGTTTCCGACAGATCGCAACAAGTTCAGCGATAGAACAGGTGTGTGCCATTTAGCCCATCTCCCATACAGCGGGGAAATCGCATAAAATCTTTCCCCGGCTTTCCAGGGGCGTGATTAACAGAGTGAGCATGAATAGAGGCGTGGGGAAAGGTAAAGGCACCTGACCTCCAACTCCCCCCTCCCACCAGCGGCGAAAACGAAACCTGTCTCGCCAGCTCTCAGAGGAGTGACTATCAGAGGGAATCAAAACAATAAGGGGCCGGTTCCCAATAGCCGCGCTCCACATCCAGGAAACTGCAGGCCCAGAGTGTTGCTTGAACTGCCGAGAGGTATCACACTGGGGAAGGCCTGGCTGGCGGAGAAGCGAGGAGACTAGAGACCAGGAATAAACCTAAGCTAACGGGTTTTGAGAGACACCGGGGGTGGGGAGGGGGAGGAGGGAGCAGCCTCACACGGATTGTTTCCTACAGCCGGAGGGCAAAATCTTGGCCTGGAAGGCACAGCACCACCTACTGGAAGTGATGAAAATAGAAGCCTAACAGTGCCTTTTTTTTTCCTTCTTTTTCTTTTAATTTTTTAATTAGTTTTTATTGTAATTTTTATTTTACTGCATTTTATTATTTTTTTATAATTTATTTTTCTTTTCTATTCTTTTCTCTTTCTTTCTTCTCTCCCTCTCTCTTTCTTGGTTTGCTTCCTTACCTTTTCCCAATCTTTCCTCTTAAGCATGACCACCCAGATTATGTATAACTTACTAAATGCAAATAGATGAATACTATAAATCGGACTATAGTCCGCCTAAGCCCTTAACTACCCCCAAGTACTCCTGTCTATTCTCTTGTTAATATACGCCTGCATTTGAGCAACCCCCAAAGAAGCTAACATATACTAACCTCCATACCATCAAATCGCCTGACCTTAACATAAAATCCTAAGTTCAAACCTCAATTCTCTATATGCCATCAAAATCTGTAGGCCTTTAATGAAACTAAAGAATTTACCTTAAATCACAATTAAATCCAACATCTCTAAACATTGTCTCCCAACACAAAGGAGAGATATTAGAACTATAAAAACCAAAACAAATTTAAAGGAGAAAACAGAAACACAGCAGTCAAACAGAGTTGGAAAGTAACGTGAGCACCATGAAAAAACAAGGGAAAAAAGGATTACAAATAATGCAGGACAACTTAAATTCAAAGGAGAACCTAGAGGCATCAGAAAAATGGACAGAGAAAGAACTCAAGGCATACCTAACTCAGATGGAACGGAATCTTAGAGAAGACATTAGACAGCAAGTCCAAATAATGAAAGTATACTTTGAAAACAAATTACATAAGCAAATTCAAATGGCAAAGAATGAGCTCTACCAGGAGATAGAGATTTAAAAAAAAATCAAACAGTAATTCTAGAAATGCAGGAAACCATAAACCAAATTAAAAGCTTAAACGAGAATATTACAAATAGACTAGATCAAGTAGAAGTCAGAACATCAGACAATGAAGACAAAGTATATCAACTTGAAAAAAATATACTCAACGCAGAAAGGATGCTAAGAAATCATGAGCAATCCATCCAAGAGATATGGGATGTCATAAAAAAACCAAACTTGAGAGTCATTGGGATAGAAGAAGGTATAGAGGTTCAAACCAAAGGAATGAACAATCTATAGAGTGAAATAATCTTAGAAAACTTCCCAGATATGAAAGATGGAATGGATTGCCAATTCCTGGAAGCCTACAGGAACCCAAACATACAAAACCGTAATAGACCAACTCCAAGACACATAATTATGAAGATATCCAACATACAGAACAAGGAGAGAATATTAAAAGCTACGAGAGAAAGGAGGCAGATTACAATCAGGGGTAAACCAATTTGGTTAACGGCTGATTTTTCATCACAGATGCTGAAAGCGAGAAGATCCTGGAACAACGTATTTCAAACGCTGAAAAATAATGGATTCCAACCAAGAATACTGTATCCAGCAAAATGAAGCTTCAGATTTGACAGTGAAATTAAAATATTTCACGATAAACAAAAGCTAAAAGAATTCGCATCCAGAAAACCAGTACTGAAAGGCATTTTGAGCAAAACACTACAAGAAAAGGAATTAAAAAACAGCACCCAAAACAAACAGTGGGAGGTAACTCAGTAAAGGGAAGGAAAAAAATAACCAAAAAGGAAAAACTAGCCATATTAAAATAAATAAATAAATAAGCATGACTGGAACTACAAACCATGTATCAATAGTAACCTTAAACGTTAATGGCTTAAATTCACCAATCAAGAGACATAGGATAGTAACCTGAATTAAAAAAACAAATCCAACAATATGCTGCCTTCAGGAGACTCATATGATAGGAAAAGACATACATAGGCTGAAGGTGAAAGGTTGGGAAAAATCATACCACTCACATGGTCCTCGGAAGCAAACAGGAGTGGCCATACTCATATCGAATAAAATCAACTTCAAACCTAAGTTAATCAAAAGGGATAAAGAAGGACACTATATACTGTTAAAAGGAACCATCCAACAACAAGAAATAACAATTATCAATATGTATGCACCAAACAATGGTGCTGCAATGTTCATAAAACAAACTCTCCTCAAGTTCAAGAGTCAAATAGACCACAACACAATAATTATGGGTGACTTCAACACACCGCTCTCTCCATTGGACAGATCCTCCAGACAAAAGCTGAATAAAGAAACTACAGAACTCAATAACACAATCAATAACCTAGACTTAACTGACATATATAGAATATATCAACCATCATCAAGTGGATACACGTTCTTCTCAGCAGCACATGGATCCTTCTCAACGATAGACCATATATTATGCCATAGGGCAACTCTTAGTAAATATAAAGGTGTGGAGATAATACCATGCATCTTATCTGATCATAATGGAATGAAACTGGAAATCAATGATAAAAGAAGGAAGGAAAAATCCTGCATCACCTGGAAAATGAACAATATGTTACTGAATGATCAATGGGTTACAGAAGACATAAAGGAGGAAATCAAAAAATTCTTAGCGATAAATGAAAATACAGACACAACATATCGAAATCTATGGGACACAATGAAAGCAGTTTTAAGAGGGAAATTCATTGCCTGGAGTTCATTCCTCAAAAAAAGAAAAAAACAACAAATAAATGAACTCACACTTCATCTCAAAACCCTAGAAAAGGAAGAGCAAAACAACATCAAATGTAGTAGAAGGCAAGAAATAATTAAAATCAGAGCGGAAATCAGCAAAATTGAAACAAAAAAAAAACCATTGAAAAAACTGATAAAACTAAAAGTTGGTTCTTCGAAAAAATAAATAAGATCGACAGACCCTTAGCCATGCTAACGAAGAGAAGAAGAGAGAGAACCCAAATTACTAACATACGGGATGAAAAAGGCAATATCACAACGGACACTACAGAAATACAGAAGATAATTAGAAATTATTTTGAAACCCTATATTCCAATAAAATAGAAGATAGTGATGATATTGATAAATTTCTTAAGTCATATGATTTGCCCAGATTGAGGCAGGAAGATACACACAATTTAAACAGACCAATAACAAAGGAGGAAATAGAAGAAGCCATCAAAAGACTACCAACCAAGAAAAGCCCTGGACCGGATGGATATACAGCGGAGTTTTACAAAATCTTCAAAGAAGAATTAATACCAATACTTTTCAAGTTATTTCAAGAAATAAAAAAGAAGTAGCTCTTCCAAATTCATTCTATGAGGCCAACATCACCCTGATCCCGAAACCAGACAAAGACACTTCAAAGAAAGAAAACTACAGACCAATATCTCTAATGAACATAGATGCAAAAATCCCCAATCAAATCCTGGCGAATCGAATACAAAAGCATATCAAAAAAATTGTGCACCATGATCAAGTAGGATTCATCCTTGGGATGCAAGGCTGGTTCAATATACGGAAATCAATAAATGTTATTCACCACATCAATAGACTTAACGATAAGAACCACATGATCGAGATCTCGATAGATGCAGAAAAAGCATTCGACAAAGTACAGCATCCCTTTATGTAAAAACACTAGAAAAACTAGGGATAACAGGAACTTACCTCAACATTGTAAAAGCTATCTATGCTAAGCCTCAGGCTAGCATCATTCTGAATGGAGAAAAATTGAAGGCATTCCCTCTAAAATCTAGAACAAGACAGGGATGCCCTCTATCACCACTTCTATTCAATATAGTCCTCAAAACACTGGCCAGAGCAATTAGACAGATGAAAGAAATTAAAGGCATAAAAATAGGAAAAGAAGAACTTAAATTATCAGTATTTGTGGATGACATGATTCTATACCTAGAAGACCCAAAAGGGTCTACAAAGAAACTACTAGAACTAATAAATGAATTCAGCAAAGTGGCAGGATACAAAATCAACACGCATAAATCAAAGGCATTCCTGTATATCAGCAACAAATCTTCTGAAATGGAAATGAGGACAACCACCCCATTCACAATATCCTCAAAAAAAAATAAAATACTTGGGAATCAACCTAACAAAAGAGGTGAAAGATTTATACAATGAAAACTACAGAACCCTAAAGAGAGAAATAGAAGAAGACCTTAGAAGATAGAAAAATATACCCTGTTCATGGATAGGCAGAACTAACATCATCAAAATGGCGATATTACCAAAAGTTCTCTACAGGTTTAATGCAATGCCAATCAAAATCCCAACGGCATTTCTTGTAGAAATAGAGAAAGCAATCATGAAATTCATATGGAAAAACAAAAGACCCAGAATAGCAAAAACAATGCTAAGCAGGAAGGGTGAATCAGGCGGTATAGCGATACCAGACTTCAAACTATACTACAGAGCAATAGTAACAAAAACAGCATGGTACTGGTACCAAAACAGGCGGGTGGACCAATGGTACAGAATAGAGGACACAGAAACCAATCCACAAAACTACAACTACCTTATATTTGATAAAGGGGCTAAAAGCATGCAATGGAGGAAGGATAGCATCTTCAACAAATGGTGCTGGGAAAACTGGAAATCCATATGCAACAAAATGAAACTGAATCCCTTTCTCTCGCCATGCACAAAAGTTAATTCAAAATGGATCAAGGAGCTTGATATCAAATCAGAGACACGCCGTCTGATAGAAGAAAAAGTTGGCTACGATCTACATACTGTGGGGTCGGGCTCCAAATTCCTCAATAGGACACCCATAGCACAAAAGTTAATAACTAGAATCAACAAATGGGACTTATTTAAACTAAAAGTTTTTTCTCAGCAAAAGAAACAATAAGAGAGGTAAATAGGGAGCCTACACCCTGGGAACAAATCTTTACTCCTCACACTTCAGATAGAGCCCTAATATCCAGAGTACACAAAGAACTCAAAAAATTAGACAATAAGATAACAAACAACCCAATCAACAAATGGGCCAAGGACCTGAACAGACACTTCTCAGAGGAGGACATACAATCAATCAACAAGTATATGAAAAAATGCTCACCATCTCTAGCAGTCAGAGAAATGCAAATCAAAACCACCCTAAGATACCATCTCACTCCAGTAAGATTGGCAGCCATTATGAAGTCAAACAACAACAAGTGCTGGCAAGGATGTGGGGAAAAGGGTACTCTTGTACATTGCTGGTGGGACTGCAAATTGGTGCGGCCAATTTGGAAAGCAGTATGGAGATTCCTTGGAAAGCTGGGAATGGAACCACCATTTGACCCAGCTATTGCCCTTCTAGGACTATTCCCTGAAAACCTTAAAAGAGCATACTACAGGGATACCGCCACATTGATGTTCATAGCAGCACAATTCACAATAGCTAGACTGTGGAACCAACCCAGATGCCCTTCAATAGATGAATGGATAAAAAAAAATGTGGCATTTATACACAATGGAGTATTATGCAGCAGTAAAAATGACAAAATCATGGAATTTGCAGGGAAATGGATGGCATTAGAGCAGATTATGCTAAGTGAAGCTAGCCAATCCCTAAAAAACAAATGCCAAATTCTTCTTTGATCTAATGAGAGCAACTAAGAACAGAGCAGGAAGGAAGAGAAGGAGGAAAAGTTTAACATTAAACAGAGACATGAGGTGGGAGGGAAAGGGAGAGAAAAGGGAAATTGCATGGAAATGGAAGGAGACCATCATTGTTATACAAAATTACATATAAGAGGTTGTGAGGGGAAAGGGAAAAAAACAAGGGAGAGAATTAAATTACAGCAGATGGGGTAGAGAGAGAAGATTGGAGGGGAGGGGAGGGGGGGATAGTAGAGGATAGGAAAGGTAGCAGAATACAACAGTACTAATATGGTATTATGTAAAAATGTGGATGTGTAACGGATGTGATTCTGCAATCTGTATTTGGGGTAAAAATGGGAGTTCAAAACCCACTTGAATCTAATGTATGAAATATGATATGTCAAGAGCTTTGTAATGTTTTCAACAACCAATAAAAAAAAAAGAAAGTCTCAATTCCTAGTGTGCCTCACTGTATTTTGGAGGCAACACATAAAAAAAATGTGGTATATATACACAATAGAATATTACTCAGCATTAAAAAAGAATAAAATCATGGCATTTGCAGGTAAATGGATGGAGTTGGAAAATATTATGCTAAGTGAAGTAAGCCAATTCTATGAAAACAAATGCCAAATATTTTCTCTGATATGTGGATGCTGATCCATAATGGGAATGGGCGGGAAGCATGGGAGGAATGTAGGAACTTTAGACAAGGCAAAGGGGAGGGAGGGGAAGGGAGGGAGTATAGGGGTAGGAAAGATGGTGGAATGAGATGGACATCATTACCCTAAGTACATGTATGAAGATACGAATGGTGTGACTCTACTTTTTATACAACCAGAGACATGAAAACTTGTGTTCTATATGTGTACTATGAATTGAAATGCATTCTGCTGTCATGTAGAACAAATTAGAATAAGTAAATAATTTTTTAAAAGCACATAAAATATCAAAAATACTTCAAAATGAGTAAACATGGGCATATAAAAATTTGTGAGATAAGTGAAGCAGTTCTTGGAGTGGAATACATAGTATTAAGTGCTTACAAATTTATAGCAGACTTTTTCATGATACAAACAAAAAATTGGAAACAAAACAAATATATATTGACTGGGAAATGGATAAGCTAACTGTAGTTAATTCATCCAGTGGAATGATACTCAAAAACAAAAAGGAACACAATACCATGTGTTAATAAAAAAGTAAAAATGCTGAGGGGAAGAAACCAGAAATAGTGTGTGATCCTGTTTATGTTAAGTTCAATAATAAACAATTAATTGGGGTGACAGAAGTCAGAATAGTGGTTGTGTGTTATGTAGGTTGAAGATTGACTGGAAAGAGTTATATGGGAATTTTCTGGTGGGATAAAAATGTTTTATGTCTTCAGTATGGTGTAGATTACAAGGGTGCATTCATTTGTTAAAAGTCATCAAATTGTATGGTTAAGATTTGTGCATATTATTATGTAAATTATTCACCATGTGATTTTTATCTCAAAATTTAGAAAGTATTTCCTAGGACATTATTCACAATACCCATGAAATAAAAGCAAATTAAATGTCCATATAGAGATGCATGGATAAAGAAAATGTGGCATGTAGACATTCATTTATACATATATGCATGTATGTTTGTCTTCACATATAAAAGATACAGGTGTGTATCTGTATACTCAAATGAAATATTGTTCAGGCTTAAAAATATGGAAATCCTGCCATTTGCAACAGCATGCATGGACCTAGAAAACATCATGCTAAGTGAAATCAAACAGACACATATGGACAAATACTCCATAATACCATTATATGAGGAATTGAAAGTAGTCAAATTCATAGAATCAGAGAGTAGAATGGTGGTTTCCGGGGGATGGGGGAGGGCAAAAAGGGAGGTATTAGTCAATGGGTACAAATTTAGTTATACAAGATAAAGAAGTCCTTTACTGTACAGTGTAGTACCTATAGGTAACAGTACCATATTTTATGCTTAAAATTTTTCTAAGAGATAGATCTTATGTTAAGATTTCTTAAACATATACACAAAAAAATTAAGAAATAAAAGAGCAGAAGGAAAAATTTTGAGGAGACAAGTTTATGACATAGATTAAGATGATGGTTCCATGGTGTATACAAGTACTTATCTTCAAATTCATCAAGTTTTATGCATTAATTATGTCCAGTCTTCTATATATAAAAATTATATTAAAATGCTTATTTGAAAAAGAAACTATTTCTTCAAATAGCAAAATATAATTTAAAAACTCTTTTGTCAGGGCTAGGGATATAGCTCAGTTGGTAGAGTGCTTACCTTGCATGCACAAGGCCCTGGGTACAACAAAACAAAACAAAACAACTTTTTGTGGCAAATATAGATTTTTTTTACCATTACAGATGAGCAAATTTAAATATATTTTTGATAAAATCATAGACAATATATTCATCATGGACTACTGAAAGAAATTAGTTTTTTTCTGCCCAGAGATAATTCTACCTATTTAAGATTATTAGGGAGGCATAAAATGATTTCTTCAATAAGCCTTCACAGTAAAAAGAATACTGGATTGTCTGGATAACAGGTATGCCTCATCATGGGCATTTTTATATTTCCATCCATGAAAAAAAAGCCAATTAGTGGAAAAATCTAATTTTATGCATTTAGCTTATGACAAGTGAGTACTGAATACCCTTTAAAAGGTCCAGAATGGCAAATGACCCCAGAGGTACAAACATGAGTCTCCCCTCAAGAACTTATTTTATGTGGGAAAGATATCCCCTGGAGGTCAATAAAGTAACCTAACATATTCCACTTGTGAAGAATGGCTGTATTACACTAACTCAGATGTATATTGATTACACTGGGGGAGATGATATCCCAATGCTATCAAACCCATAGCATATTTTTATTCTTCATGCTGCTCCTGTATCTGAGATGCAGATAAGTTATTCTGTCCCATAACTAGTTATACTAGAATTTTAAATTGAAGAATTGGAAACAATTCAAAGTCAAAGAGAAAAATTTATAACACTTTAAACTGAAACTGACATATCCAGAACAAGGAGAAAAGTGACCATTCATTTTTTCATTCATTCATTATACATTTACTAAGTACCTACTATGTGTCAGACCCTTTGCTAGGTACCAAACATTTATGGAACGTTTGAATGATCCTTCAAGAAATAAAAGCCCAAAATGGTAGAAAGAGGTAATTAGAAAACAATATAGTCAGAGTAACAATTAACATATGCACAAGGTAAACTGAAGTACAGAGGAAAGACCAAGGAGGGCTTTCTGAATGAGACAGTACCTACTGAGTGTGGAAGGATGAGTACGAGTTGGCCAGGTAATATGAAATGTATAGGGGGCATTCAGGAACAATGGTCTGCATAAGCAAAAGGAGAGGTGTGGAAGAGAAAAAGCAGCAGAGTATGCATAAACAACAAATAAATTAAGCATTTTGAGCAAAAGAGTGACAGGATCCAATTTGGGTTTTAAACAGAAGAGTCTGACAGTGTGGGGGATGCAAAATAGGAATTAGAAGGGAGGCAAGAAAACCAGTTAAGAGATTATTATGGTTTAGACAGTAATAAAAGTGGTGCTGAACTAGGGATTAGGCACTGACAATAGAGAGGACGGAGCAATTATGATCAATAGCCAATGTACAAATTTCAAGATATCACACTCTCTTGATGTTTCCCCTATTAATTACTAGCCATTTTGATTTCTGGTTCCTCCTCTTCTCCACAACTTTTAAAAATTATATTGACCCAGGGTTTAGTTCTTGAATCTGTCCCCTGTCTTCATTTCCTTGGCTTTGAATTATTATGCATATGTTGAAGATACCCAAATGTATAGCTTTATTTCAGATTTTTCCTCTTCACTCTAGACTCATATAGCCACCTACTTGCCTGACATTTCACTTAGATTTCTAGTAAGGATCTCAAACCAAGATATAAAAAAACTGAACTTCTGCATGCCAAACTTATTCCACCTGCAGTCTTTCCCATCTCAGTAAATGTCACTCCCCTCCTCAGGCAAAAACAAAAACAAAAAACGAACCTTGGATTAATCTTTGACTTCTCCATTTCATACTCGCTATCCAATCTATCAGTACATCCTGTTTGTTTTACCTTCACACTATATCCTTAATCTATCTACTTCTCACCATCAAACACGATTTCCATCTTTCTCTCAACCACCATCATCTCTTGCCTGGATCACTATAGTGGTTTCCCAGCTTCCACCTTGCCTGTACCTCTTATAAACTCTTCTCAAGATAGCTGCAGCTTTTGCACACCAAAGGAAACAATCAACAAAATGAAAAGGCAGCCTCTGGAATGGGATAAAACATGTGCAAACTATAATCTGATAAAGAGTTTTCATCCAAAATATGTAAGTAACTCCTGCAAATCAATAACAAGAAAAAAATTAAAAATGGGCTAAGTACCTGAATTGGTATTACTTCAAAGGACACATAATATCTAGTAAGTATATAAAAGGTACTCCACTTCACTGATCATGATGGAAATGCAAATCAAAACTATAGGATATTACCTCAGGCCTACTAGAACAGTTATTATAAAAATACATTAAAAACATTAATGTGAGAATGTGAGGAAAAGGGAACTCTTATATACTGTTAATGAGAATGTAAATTGGTGAAACCACTATGGAAAACAATATGGATGTGCTCTCCAAATTAATAGCATATCTACCATATGATCTAGCAGTTTTACTCTGGGTATATATCCAGAAGAACTGAAATTAGGATCCTGAAGTGATATCTTCATTCTCATGTTCACTGTGGTATTATTTCTAATAGTTAAGACACAGAGGCAAATAAAATTCTTTATATGGATGAATAGGTAAAGAAAATATGACAAATATAAAATATTTTCAGCCTTAAAAAGAAGGAAATCCTGCCATTTGTGACAATAGGGGTGAACATGGAGAACATCATGCCAAGTGGAATAAGACAGAAATAGAAGGACAGATACTATATGAAATCACTTATATGATGATTCCAAAGTAGTCAAACCCATAGAAACAAAGAATAGAATGGTGGTTGCCAAGAGCTGGATGAAGGGCAAAAAAGGGAGGCATTAGTCAAAGTATACCAATTTTTGCTTATGAGAGATGGAGAAATCCTAGAGATCTTCTATATAGCATAGTGCCTACACAGTAACAACACCATATGGTAAACTTAAGTATGTACTTAAGGCCAGGCATGGTGGCACATACCTGTAATCCCAGTACCCAGGGAGGAAGAGGCAGGAAGATCACAAGTTTGAGCCAGCCTGGGTAAAACAGATCTTAAGTTAGTTAGTTGTTCTAATCACACACACACACAAATAACACTAAATAAGAGAGAACGAGAAGACTTTTGGAGACAATGGATAGTTTATAGCATAGACTAACATGATGATTTCATGTATATACTTAAATCCAAACTTACCAAGTTCTATACATTAAATACATATGGAATTTTTTAATAGATGGATACAATATCTTTATTTTATTTGTTAATTTTTATATGGTGCTGAGGATCGAACCCAGTGCCTCAGCTGTGTGAGGCAACAACCCCAGGCCCCATATGGCTTTTTGTATGTCAACCATATATCAAATAAATGGGTTTGAACAACAGATAGTAGGCAGCATGATTTTTTAAAGCCATATTATTTCACTCTTCTATTCAAAATCCTTCATAGACTCCTCAATTCAATCATAGTAAAGTCAGAGTCCCTACCATGGCCTTGTGGCCCTGCAAAATCTACCTTCTCCCTCAATTATATTTTTCTGAATGAATCCCCCAGTATTCCCCTTGCTCATTCTGCTTTAGTCACACTAGCTCCTTGAATAATCCAGCCATTCTCTCAACTGTACTTGTTGTTTGCACTGCTTGAATGCCCTTCCTCCAGATAGCCATTATCTTCCAAATTTCTCCAAATAATTGCTTTAATGTCCCTTCTCAATGAGGTTACCCCAAGCATCCTAGTTAAAAATCTCAACCTGTACCCCACCAATGCTCCCAATCCCTCTAAACTTATTTCTTTGGTATCACTATATCACTAAGACAAACACACACAATCATTTACACCTTCCCACTTAACAGTATACAAAATCACTTAAGCCTATGAGAAAGGGAGAGAGAGAGAGAGAGAGAGAGAGAGAGAGAGAGAGAGAGAGAGAGAGTAGTATTTGGTCTTTTCTATAATCTAAGCAACAGGGCAGAGATTTTTTGGTCTTTATACTCAGATGTATTTCTAGAAACCCCAAACAGTGCCTAGAACATAGAAAGCACACAATTATCTGATGAATAAAAAAATAAGTATGAAATAAATCCTATGAGAGGCGAGAAAATAGGGAGCAGCCACATTAGTTAAACCTGAGAGGAAAAGGAATTTGGGAACTGCCTATTTGAAAAGAATATCTAAGAGAGGGCCAATCACAGCTTTTCTCTTATTCTAATCAAATCCTGAGCTACAGAGTATATAAAAGTGGCTTATGGCTGCAAAGCAATTATCTACATTTCATGGCAGGATACAAAAGAGTAAGCCTCCTACTGAACTGTATATATAGCACTTCCCTACTCCATAGCCTCCAAGCTCAGATACCTTGAAAACACACACACACACACACACACACACACAATTTGGTATTGACTCTAATAAAGTTTGGGTTAAAATGAAGTTTCAGGATGATCTAGAAATTTTGAATATTTTCTTATTGCTCTTAAAACAAATAACCAAAACTTATACTTCAAATGCCTGATCTGAACATGGATAAAAGGGACCTGAAAGATCAACTAATCCAAACTCTTTCTTTTTCACTTATTATTTTCCTTTGTGAGAATAAAGTTGTCTGTATTCCAAATAAGGAATGACTATTTCAGAAGTGTATCTCTTTTGAAATGAATCTACACAAATACACTCCTTTTAATATTATACATATTTTCTCTTTCCTCAGTTTCAAATAGGCATCTCATTTTATGATTAATAAAGCACTTTTTTTCTGTTACCTTAATCCTTTCTCTCTGTAGAGAAGGACAGGGTTATATCTTTTATTTGGAGTAAATGGGATATGGTTTATGAATCTAAATGAATACCTATAATTTCTGGATTTAGAACAACCTAGACCTCACAAAATTAATTTAGTTAAAAATTGGATTTAAAGATCTGCTGCAAGACAGCATTGTTCTGCTTCCTACTAAATTACCATTCTATCATCAAAAATGTGTATTTTTATAATTTCAGTTATTAAACTAAAATGTAATATAAGAAAAGGTAATCAGAAGAAACATGAACTATGAGGAAGCCTATAATACCATTTCAAAAATTTAATTTCTTTCTGATTTAGTCTCTTTTCTATCTCTGTCTTTAAATATGTACTAAAAACAACATACATGGGCTATATTTAACTGCAATTTGTATCTTATTTCATATTAAATTACATTAATTGAATAATAGCATTGAAATTTAAATGAAGTTGTTGTTTATGTTGAATATATTTTGCTATTTGGGTGGTTGTATAATTGTAGTAGTAAATTGAAGATAAATTTTATCCATTCCTGTTAATCTCTTTTTCTGATTTGGCTTTTCAGTTTCTTATCAGACTGTTTTAGTAAATACAAGATAACTTTAAAACTATATATGAGGCTAGGGGTGTTGCTCAGTGGTAGAATACCTGCCTAGCATGTATGAGGGACTGGTTCAATCCTCAGCACCATAAAAGGAAAACAAAACAAAACAAAAATAGTCTATATGTATTTAAGTTTCAGGAATTTTTCTAAATTCTTTTGTAGAGGAAAAGCTAACTTTTCATACTTCAGGAAATAGGATATGTAACTGGTTTCACTACTACAACATTCAGTTCTGTGTTTTCCCTCCCTCTACAACTTCAGCTGTGTGTTTTGAAGGTAACATATGTATCAATAAATATGTGATAGGGTGCTTCTAAGATGGCCCTCAATGATCCCACCTCCTGGTATTAACAAACCTTCGTATGTGTTCAGATTTATTGATTTGTTTCAGTGTGATGAAATGTCATTCCTGAGATAAGTTACAAAATGACTCTGGCTTATGTCTTGGTCTGTTTCATTCTTTATTAGATTAGTGTCTCTGGGATTGCCACATGTGACAAGGGACTGAGATCTGCCAAGAAGCACATAAGTGAGCTTGAAAGTGGATCGCCCCATCCAGTCAATTCTTTAGACAAGACCACAGTCTTAGCTGACAGTTTAGCTGCAGTCTCATGAGAAATCTTGAGCCAGAGGCATCCAGCTAAAATATTTTAGATTCCTAACCTACAGAAACTGTGAGATAATTTTTACTGTTTTAACATGCTAACTTTTGAGACAATTTGGTACAGGGCAGTTGATAACTAACACAAAATTCTAGTTCAAAACATACTCATTGTCATATAATTCATTTATGAGGTAATCCATAAATATCAGATAACTTATCTCCTCTGATAAAAAATCACCTATTTTTCTCATATTCATAATGATTTATACCAAAACAGAAACAAACTGCTTTAACCATCAATTTGGACATAGGCTGTTCAACTCATTAATTCACTGGACTTCTGAAAGACTGACAACTAAAATATATAAGCCAATACCAAAATTAGTTCAAACTAAAATCAAATTTCTTAATGTATCTGATTAGAACTGTTTAAATTCTAAGGCAGATATTCATTTTTAATGCAGGATAATGTTTCCCAAGACACCACAAGCAAAAGAGTATATCCTACTCAGATGAAGAGCACATCCTAAAAAGACTGAAAGGTAAGACAACCAGCTGTGTTTTGGTCTGTAGAGTTATGCAAATAGACATAACATTATTTACCTTTCTCTGGTTGCCTCATATATGAGTCAGCAGGGCTAAATGATTCACCCTCAATCTTCACGTCCATCTTAATAACACTGTACTTGTTTCCAATAATAGTGCCTCCTAAGTAAATGGAATCAAAATATCTAGTCAAGGTTATATCTGAAGATGTTACTCATTAGTTATTTTTCTTAAATGTGTTTATATGGTCTACAGAAACTTTAGCACATTTATTTATTTATTTATTTATTCATCTCCTACTATGTGCCAGGTACAATTCTAGGCACATAGGAAACTTTATGGAGTTACATATAGAGATCACTTTAAGAGAGCTTTCAGGGAGCTTACATCATACGTTAAAACTTCTATTCTGCGTAGAATCTGATACAATTCATTCATATCTCCCTAAAACTGTCTTCCATTGGCTTCTTCAATATGATATCATTCTGTTCTCCTAATAGGATTTAATTGTTTCCTGAGCATTCCTCTCAGTCTCCTTCTATTAAATCCATAGCTGGGCCTGTGATATAGCTCAATGGTAGAGTGTCTAATTATGTGTGAGGCACTGGGTTCTATCCACAATATTTGGCCTCTGAGTCTTTACTCATGTTGGTCATCATTCTTGCTAAGCTTGAAAAACATCCTGTCCTTTCTGTTGTTTTACCAAATCCTACATATGCTCAAGTCACTCTTTCCAAAAAAACCCTTTCCACTTTAGTCCACACTCTTCTTTTACTTAACTTTAGTGACTACTGTTTAGGTCTAATTATATTTTTCCATATTCTGGTTTTTCATTGTCTCAATTCTTTATAGAATCTCAGGCTATTTAACAGTAATACAAGTTTTACCATTTGTTTTACCCCAACACTTTTTTTCAATACTTACAAAAGCAGTTCAAAAATGTTTTTATATTAGCACCATTTCATACTTTTAAACTATTGAAGATCACCAAAAGCCTTTGTTTTTTGTAGGTTATTAATACTCTGTTAAAAATTGTAACTATGAACCTATCTCAAAATACAAATTTTAAAATATTTATTTACTCATTTAAAGTATAATAATAAGTCCAATATATGTTAACATAAATAATGTTTATGAACTTTATTTTCAAAAACAAAATAAAATTGGTAAGAATGACAGTATTGTGCAAATTTTCAAATATTTTCATAGAAGACAGTTTAATGGAAGACAGCTGGATTCTTTTTTTTTTAATTGCAGATGGACACAATACTGTTATTTATTTATTTTTATGTGGTGCTGAGGATTGAACCCAGTGCCTCATACATGCAAGACAAGCACTCTACCACTAAGCTACAACCCCAGCCCAAGACAGCTGGATTTTTATGTCTGCTTCTGCTTTCAATCTGATATAATAAGTTCTTTGATTGAAGTATATGAAGAAAATCCAGCCTCATGTAAATATGTAGTTGGAAAATGGAAGAATATCTGAATCATCTATTCAGATCATTGTGGCTATTCTTCTTTGATATTACACTAAAGTTTAACATTGGTAGTTTCTTTTAGTGCAATGAGGAATCTGAATCCATAATAATGAGTTTTCTAGGCTCTATTATATTAAAATAATTGGTCAGTCTTATACTTTAAATAGATTTATTCCCAGGCATGATTTCACATCATCATGCATTGATCATTTGACAAGTATTGGTTCACTAAGTTATACAGATCTTCCAAATGGTGACACATTTCATTATATAGTATTTTAAAAATAATACTACTTAATATTATCACTCTCATCAGAAAACTCTGTAACAACTAGGGAGCTTTCAAGCTCATGGTGGCAGATAAAAGAGTCCCAAAATTCTAATTTGTACATGAAAGCTCATATTTATCATGGTGAAAAATACTGTCTGTTGTTTAACTTAAAATGACAGGCTCACTTTATTTTTGAGATAATGGCTGCCAAATACTCAGTGACACAGAAAAAAACTTTGTTTGTCAGTTGTTCTTTAGAGTAAAAATTTGGAGGTCTATGTAAAAAGCTGCTAGTTTGGTTTGCAACTCAATCATGTAAGTGCTTTACTTTGAGACACCATCATACCTCAGTATGCATTAGAAATGCTTTATGTATACTTCCCATTTTGATGCACAGAATATAAAACTATAACAAGGGTCAAAACTTAATAAGATCAATATTTACTGTTTTATAAAGAACATTTCTAAGTGAAAATGACTGTTTTCTTAAGTGAGAGTGTGTGGTGATAAAGAATATAATCATTAACTAGTATACTACCTTGATTTCTGCCAAGGTATCAGCAGAATTTTATCCATGATTGCTTTTGCACCGCTAGTGAAATATCAACTCAGTAAAAAAGGCAAATAACATCTTAGAATTACTATGAAATTGTTTTGACCTCCTAGACTCCCTGGAAGACTCTTAGGGAGCCCCAAGGACCTATATGTTGAGAACCACTAATATACACTATATTTGAAACTCTTTCTTCCTTTAGCATTACTTCTGGGCATATCACTGGTTTCTCATTGGGCTCAAACTTCTTCATTCAGCATTGTAATTATATTCTGAATGGTATCATCACATAAATGATTTTAGCTACCACCTATCAACTAATGAGTCCCCCAATCTATATCTCTAATGCAGATCTACATTTCTGACTGATATCTTAGAGGTATCTCCAATTTAACATATTCTAAACATAATACATCTTTGCTCCCAAATATGTTCATATTCTTGAGTTCCCAGTCTAGGCTGTTGGCACATCTGTTGGTCTGGTTATCCAATCTAGAAATCTAAGGGTCATTCTTAACTCTTCTCCATCACTCACAAAAAGGCCAACCAGGCAACATCAATTTGGAGTGTAATACAGGAGGGAGGTGCAGAGTCAAGTCAAACTGGAGAATGCATGCTCCATCTAAGGGTGTTCAAATTTAAACACTGTGTGGATCAAATAAAAAACACTTGTTGGTTGCCAGTCTGTGATATCTGATAACTACGAATTTCTTGAATTTGTACCTGTCTTTCTATTTCTACTGTCATTCTACTAATTTAGGTTCTCTATCATCATTTACATGAACTATTGTGAGTAGCCTTATAACTGATATTTCTGGCTCTACTTTTCACAAATTTTTCTCCCTTCCCTCCCCATCCAGATTTATCTTTCAGAAAGCAGAGTGGTCTTTCTAAAATGCAAGTCTGGTCACACATTTGAAATTCCAACATAAAGCTTCATAGAGATCCCAACCACCTATAAGAAAAAAAAAAAAACACACACACATTCCTTAGCACAGTGTAAATCTATATTCAGGTTCCTCATACACAAATATTACTTTAACTTAACATTTCTCACTTTTCTAGCCACATACCAAACCATAGCTATCAAAATCATAATAAAAGCTAAAACATATTAATTAGTTCTCATGTTTCAGACACTGTTCTAAATTGCATATATTAACTCATTTGATCTTCATAACCATAGAAGATAGGTATCATTACTAAGTCAATTTATAGACAAGGAAACTGAGACACAAAGTTAAATTGATTCTTTAGGAGTTCATCAAGTTTTTCATGTTGTTTCAGATTCTGTGTCTTTGCATATACTGTTCCCTCTGACTGAAATTTTTTGTTCTCTTTCCTAATGAATTTCTACCATCCTTCAAGACTCAGGTCAAATATCATCTCTTCTCTGGTTATCACTTTCCCCAGGTAAAGCTAGGGATTCCTTCCCATCTTTGGAGCACAAAGTGTATATAATTACTTACCAGAAATAAACAACTACCTTACACCTAGTACAGCAGAACAGTGGCTTACCAGTAGCAAGTAAGCATTGCTATAAGCAATATACTACATGAAGAGCTACAAGTTACATTTTTACGGAAGAACCAGAGGACAAAGTAAGGCTGGTCTTATACCTGCTCTTCCTTTCCAACCCCACTCTGCTAAAATCATTACCACAAACCCATGGCAGACAGCCCTTTAGAAGTGATCTGAGCAGAAGTCTTAACTTCCACATGCATGGCAGCCCCTACCTGAGGCTTTAAAATGACTCAAACCTACTTCATAGTCCCCCAATAAGATGATGTCTGTTTGGATAATTGGAACTGTGAAAGTCAATAAGAAAAGTTTAAAAACAGTTATGACAAGCCACTCTGAAATGAAGAAGAGACTGTAAGTCACTGATTACTATGATTTTTTACAGAGAAAGCTATATAGTCTTTCCTAAATTGAGCATTAAGGTATAAAAGCTCCTTATTCTCTAACACATTTAAAGTTTGAACACATATAATCCAGCATCTTCCACTAGGCAGGGATTTAATGAACATTTTGTGAGAACATCTGTTTGTTATTTATCTTTGTCTCATTTTACACATCAGCAAATCCCTTTTTACCACCAGAACAGAATAAAAATCACCATTTCATTATACAGTGTTCATAATTTTAAACTTCATATGGGGGGGGGGGGGAAGAGAAGCCATCGTCAGCACTGTACTCTATCTGACGTTATAAGGAAGAAGTACAGGGTGACAAAGTGCAGAGGGGAAATGATTAAATATATAAATCCCTTTAACACACACTCTGCCAATGGCTAGTGTGTTTTATTGTTCCCGTAACCACTAAAAATTAAAAGCAGCTCTATCTTTCTAGAAGGGCATTCTTACTATGCTCTCTTGAGACTATGTCAAAACAAAAATAAAGATGGCTCTATCTAAATGAACTTTTTTATCTCTGCTATATTCCACAGAGAGAATTTTAACAACAACAACAAAAAAAAACTATTGGGCTTCTAGAGCTTTGAAATCTGAGAGACAAGAAAGAGAGAGTACTGCTATATTTTTTCAATGCTCCTATTGCATGAAGCTACCAGACGGCATTTCTATATGTTCCTGGTAGTCATTATGAGGAGGTGCCAGCAACAAGACCACCAGAAATGGCCAATACCATGGAGTAAGGCTAGCACAAATCAGAGAAGGAATGCTGCCAACTTGGGCAGAGTGACTAAATCCATTTCTGTAAATACATCTGTCATAGCATCCATTTGCAAATGCTGTATGTTTTCAGGCAGAGAACAACAGTGAATAAGATCCCAATTACAATAGTAGTTATTGTTGATTTATCCCTAGATGCAAATATATTGTTCTATATGCCATGAAGAATACTAAAGTAGGGAATAAGAAAGGCACCATTCTTGCCTTCAAGAACATCTAATCATTACCTCCCAGCATTAATTTATAGTACACATTCATCACTAGTCTTGTATAAGGGGAACAGGTTTAGCACCTATAAACTCACTAACAAATAGGGGGATATAGAATACCCAATAGAACACTGGATTAGGTGGTTTAAACAATAAATGCTATCGCAGTCCAGAGAATGTGGAAATAATGTGGGCTATCAGAATAAGGAAGACAACCTCTGATGTATAGGATTTGAGTTGCCTAAGTTGGACAGGATTTGGAAAGTTGAAGAAGGAAGATGAAGAATCAAATTAATCTGTATCATGTGCCTTTATGCTATCCAAACACTTGAGTTCTTTACCACAAAAGTGTGTCTCTTCCCATAATAACATCAAACAAGTAAAGGAGGAGATAAGGAGATGTGCACACCTCCCTTATGCCTTCCCTTCTACACCACTCAGGAAGAGAAACCTCATATAGAAATTGATCTGAATGTTTAAGTAATTGGTGGTAAAATAAGATGGAGGCTTAAACTCCCCATGAGACATTTGTATCTCAAAAACGGATCAACCAATACAGAATCTCTAATTAGTATAATTATGTGGAAGCTATAATTATTTTTTAAACTGAGGGAGGCCTCTCAGACCATTTCTTTTCTTTTCTTTATCTGTTTCAGACAATAGTGTTCCCTAACCATATAATCTACTAAAGCTTATGAAATACAGGATTACATGCCCTTTCCTCTTATTTGAACTTCTTTACCTCATTTAGATCCTCACAATTGATGGATATTGCAAATCTTAAACACTGGAAACCATCTGAGAAGTTGTTCTAAGAAAGTTTCTATTTTCTTTAGCATTGTTTATGGGTTGTTTATTTTGTAAAACAAAAGCATTTATTAAGATACAGGAAATCGGTGCTGAGGTTGTGGCTCAATAGTAGAGTGCTTGCTTAGCACTTGTGAGACAAGGTTCAATCCTCAGCACCACATAAAAAATAAATAAAAAATAAAGGTGTTGTGTCCATCCATAACTAAAAAAAATTTTTAAAGATACAGGAAGTCATTGAAGGTTGGTAAAAATTAAAATTCCTATGGATGATATAGTAGACATTTTTATTTATCTTGGTGATTTTCAACCAGACTGGTATTATACTCACTGAAGATCATATCAGAATCTTTAAGAAATCTTTTTCAAACAAGGTCTCCTCAACCTCTGATATGCTCATATTTCTCCAAGGTGGCATATTCCCTTTTACTTGATTTTAGTATCAATCTAGACTTAATACTTACAAACTTTAACCCATCTCTGAATGGTACATTATCATGCTAATGGGAGCAATGAAGGAAGAAAAGAAAGGAAAGAAGGCAAGTAGAATTTTTAAAGAGAGAGGCAATTATACAACATCAGCTATATGATCAAGCTTTAAAAGTCTGATTGAATGTTTTTCTTTCTAAAGGACTGTTTTTCTATTCTTCGTATTTTGACTAACAAGTATGAGATGTTTGTCAGCATGTGGCAAATACTCTTTTCCATCTGTAAATCAGAAACATGTGACCTGGCACTGAGGTATGAAGGGTGAAGGAATTAAAAAGGTTCTGTAGAACAACTAACTCCTTGATTGCGAAGGGTGGGGAAAAAGGGCAAAGGCCAATAAATCAGCAACTCAAGGTTGGCAGCACAGTCTATCACAACAGTGCAGTGGGTGGCGGGCAGAGTAAAGATCACGTGGAGGAGCAGCTTAACAACCCAGGAACAAATGCAGAAACTAGTGTCAAACAAGGGAACAAAGCACAGAGAAAAGAAAGTAGAAAAATAAAAGATAAAGCACATTTTATGTAGGCAGACTAAATTCATGTGTAACTCTGAAATCTCAATAAGCTCAGCTGAAAGGATAAAATATCACAAGGTTTGTTTGTAACACTTGTTTCCATTATAAAAATTAGCACTGTTAGGGTTCAAAAGCAAAATCAAAAGACATGGAAACAACATATACACATTATAATTGTGCACATACATGCATATGTACATATCTGTGCTCAAGACCTAAAACAGAAATGCATACACACACATGTGCATGTGTGCACATGTGAATGCATACTTATTCCAGGATAGGAATGAGTAAAAGGAAATCAACTCTGACTTAACTAATTTTATCTTTCAACCTTGTTCTTGGTTTCTCTACTTAGGCATAATCCCAACAAAATATGACAGGTGTGTGGGTTACATGAAATGAGTACATTATTTTGGTTGTCCTTTAATACATATTTACACCATGGGGATTTGGGCTACTTAGGAAACAAAAAAGTGGTTGTAAAAGGTATAGGCTTTAGTTCTGAAGTGGTTTTACCGTTAACTAAGGTTATAGGAAAACTGTACAGAATGATCCCTCATGAAATCCCATGTGTGAAGCTTTTTAAAAATTAGTCTATATAGATTCATTGCAAGCCATTTCAAAACCCAAGCTTTTTTCTTGCATTAATTGACACTTTCATTCTAAAATTCATATACAAGTGCTGAGACCCAGGATAGCCAAAACAATCTTGACAAAGAAGTTGAAGGACTCTTATTTCCTAATTTCAAAAATTACCATAAAGCTACAATAATCAAAACAGTGTGGTACTGGCATTAGGTGAGGCATATAAATCAGTGGAAAGTAACTGAGTGCTACATATAAAAACTTAGTGGAGTTCAAGCAAAATTGTGGCTGAGTAAGATCCTCCAGTGACCTTTCCTCACAGAAACAAATTATCTGTGCAAGAGGTAAGGAAATCAGGTGAGTGACCATAGTGCCTACATTTTGTATAACATAATGAAAAGATGCACTGAAGAAGGCAGGAAAGAAAATTGCCCATGTCATCCCTGTCCCAACTCTAAGCAGCACAGTGCAAGGAGAGATGCCTCCCACGTTGGGGAAGGAGAAAGAATTAAGCCCAATATCAGGACTGCCACAGTGAAACCCAGTGCTCGGCACAGACCCACAACCCCTACCACGAGATCCCTACCTGTGGATTGAGTCTCTGAAACTGCATCAGGCCAGGTAGAAAACTGCATCAGGTCATCACCATCCCACTTCCAACCTTGAATAACAGAGAAAGGAGCAGGACTCCATTCACTGGGGAGCAGGGCACCAAAGCTAGCTTAGGGCTTTGTCTTAGAGCCCAATGGCAGGTCTGCCATGGTGAAACCAAGTGTCCAGTAGAAACTGAAGGCCCCCTATCCAGGCCAGAGCTCACAGATGGAGCCTCCAGACCAGCTTTGGCATCAAAGACATGTGTTGCAGGGGAACAGACCCAAGTTTCAGGTAATTCAGTTCCAGGCTTGGAGTGGGTTTAGTGAATACCAGCCCTCCTACCAATACTATATAGGCACCTGTGGCTTTGAGACTCATTTTACCACCAGCCTTGGTGGCCAAGGTACTGTCTCTACCACCCATTCCTAATCTTGGGTAACAGAGCTATCATCAGGCCAATGGTCACAGATGGGGCTCTAGAATTGCCTCAGAACAAGACAGACACCTGTGCCTCAATGGAGTAGACTCAGATTTCAGGCTATATCACTGCCATGTATACAATGGGACTCAGAATACCCCTGAGATTTTTTTAAGACCTTGAAGCTATGTGACTCAGGCATGGCCCAGCTTAGCATGAACACAAGTGACCACAGGACTGCCTTCACTGACATTACCCCAACCTCAGGCAGCAAGTGTGGTGCAAGACCCCATTCACTGTGGATATGATAGGGTAGTAAAAACAAAACTTTGCCTTGCATCTTAGAGCTTGGCTGGTGACATCTAACATCAATCAGATCCTCATGGTCCCCATCTTCAGGCCAGCATATGGAAGAAGCCTCTGGAATAGTTCCAGTAACCAGAGGAAGACACCTGGCCCCAGTTTATTGGGCTTTTATTCCAGTTAGTTATCACCTAAGGCAGATAGCAGTAGGCTTAGGTAATGAGCCTACCTCACCAAAAGGAAGCCCATAGAAGTGTGGACCTTGGTTCTAGCATACTATTGTGCCGGTCTTGGTGGGCCATGGGCTCAGGGTATGACATAGTTTGGCCATAGGTGTGATGTAGAAGCCTAGAAATGGTCTATGCAGGGTGACTCTGCCTAGAGTCAGGCAGAATTCTGTAGTTTCTGACTTCAAGCCAGAATTCTGGACTCAATGTAAAAGATACAGAGAAGATTATCAAGGCTGCAAAAGAAAAGAAACAATTAACAAATAGAGGTGTCCTAATTTACTTGACGGGTGACTTCTCAGCAGAAATCTTACAGTCCAGGAGAGAGTAACATGAGATTTTCATAGTAGTGAATGAATGAAACCATCAACCAAAAATTTTGTGCCCAACAAAGCTATCCTTTAGAAATGAAGGAGGGATAGTCTTTCCAAGACAAACAAATGCTGAGATAATATATTTCTACCAGAACTGTTCTACAAGAAATGCTAAAGGAAGTTCTTCAAATTGAAATAGAGACATTAATGAGTTAGCAGAAAACATTGGAAGGTATAAAACTTACTGGTAACAGTAATTATACAAACAAATTCAGAATGCTCTAATGTTGTTAACATAGTACATAAACCATTCATATCTTTAGTATGACTAAAAATAACTTCAAAATAATAACTATATTAATAAAGTAAGCAATAGGCAATACAGAAAGATACAAAATGGAATATCAAAAATTCAAAATGTGGGGTGGAATAGAACATAACTGAAGAATTTTCTTATGAGTGTATTTTCTCTTGTTTTTTTGTCCATTTGTTTCTGTTCTTATGATTATGTTAAGCTGTTATCATTTCAAAATAGCTTGTTACAATCAAAAGATATTTTTGTAAGCCTCATGATAATCATAATACAGAAATATATCATAGACAAACCAAAAATGATAAGCAATGAATCAAAACATACTGGAGAAATTCACTTATCTACCAAGGAAGACTATATGAGAGAAAGAAAGAAAGAACAACAAAACTAGAAAACAAGTTACATAATGACTGAAGTAAGACCTTACCTATCAATAATTACCTTGAATATAAATGGATTAATTTCTCCCATTAAAAGAATAAGTGCATGGATGATAAAAAGACCCAACTATATGTTGTTTATAAGAAACTTATTTTACCTCTAAGGACACACATAGACTGAAAGTGAAGGGATGGAATATGATATTCCATGCAAATAGAAGCCGAAAGAAAGTAGGAATAGCTATACTAATATTAGAAAAAAATAGACTTTAAATCAAAAGCAGTAAAAACAGACAAGTACTGCCATTATATAATCATATAGGAGTCAATTCAGCAGAAGGAAAACAATTCTAAGTACATATGCACCCAATATCAGAGGACCCAAATATATAAAGCAAGTATTAATAGACCTAAAGGAAGAGAGAATCTCAAATATGACTTTGGGACTTTAACACCTCACTTTTACCAATGAACAGATCATTCAGGCAGAAAATCAACAAGGAAACATTGAGTTAAATAACACCCTAGATTGAATGGACCTAACAGATCTTTATAGAACATTTCATTCAACAGCTACCAAATGAACAGTTCTTCTCATCAGCACATAGAACATTTTATGAGGTATATCACATGATTGGCCACAAAACAAATCTCAACATTTTTTTAAAAAAATAAAATCATGATGACTATCTTTTCTGACCACGATATAATAAAGCCAGAAATTGACAGGAAAAAACTAAAAATTCAATAGCAAAGAGACCTTCAAATAACCTGATTAAACACGGACAATAGACCTGAATAGATATTTCTCACAAGAAGGCATACAAATGGCCAACAAGTACATGAAAAAAAAAAATGTTCAACATCACTAATCATCAGGGGAATCCAAATCCAAATCACAATGAAATATCACCTCACTCTTAGTAAGAAATGCTAATATCAAAAAGACTAAAGACAACAAGTGCTGGCAAATATGTGGAGAAAAGGGAACACTTTGCACACTGTTGGTGGAAATGTAAATTAGTACAGCCATTATGGAAAAGAGTATGGAGGTTCCTCCAAATATTAAAAACAGATCTACCATATGATCTAGCAATCTCACTACTGGGGATTTATTCAAAGGAAACAGAATCAGGATACTGAAGAGATATCTGTACTTCCCTGTTTGTTGCAGCAGTATTTACAAGAACCAAGAAATGGAAAATATGCAAGTGTTCATCAACTGATCAATAGATAAAGAAAAGGAGGTACATGTAGACAATGGAATACTATTCAGCCAGAAGAACTAAATCCTGTCATTTTCAGCAACATAAATGAAACTGGAGATCATTATGCTATGTGAAGTAAGTCAGGTACAAAAAGAAAAAAAATGTCGCATGATATTTCTCATATGTAGAATCTAAAAAAGGTAACAAGGTAGTGGTTAAAAGTAAAACAGTGGTTACTAGAGTCTGTGGATGTAAGTGTGGGGAGGCATGGGGAAAGGATGATAAATGGGTACTAAGTTACAGTTAGATATGAACAAGAAGCTCTAGAGTAATATTGCACAGTATGATAACTATAGATAACAATTATGTACTGTACACTTTAAAAAGCTACAAGAAAAAAATTTAAAATTTTTTCAACATAAAGAAATGAAAATGTTTGAAGAGATGCATGTTTACCTTTATGTAAGTAATATTATGTATAACTTTATATAATATTACTGAATATTATATGGTACCCCATTAATATGTACAACTCTATTTTATCAGTTAAAATAAAAAGCAAATAAATAAAATAAACACTTTTAATATTCATTTATTTTTAAAAAGATGTCAAGGGAATGAAATGGAGAAAATTAGTCTTTTCAATAAATGGCGCTGGAACAACTGGATATCCACATGAATAACAAAGTTGGACCCTCTACCTCACATTATACAAAACAATTAACTAAGAATGTATTACAGACCTATATGTAAGAGTCCAAAATTTAAAACACTTGCAAGAAAACAAAAAAGTAAATTTCCTGACCTTGAGTCAGGCAGTGTTATCTTATAGATGATACTAAAATGTATGCAACAAAGGAAAAAAACAGAAAACATGGCTTCATAAAAATTAGAAATGTTAGTGGTGCAAATGATGCCATCATAAAAGTAAAAAAAACAGACTATAAAATGATAGAAAATATTTGTAAAACCACAATTTTATATTCATTAGGACAGCTAAAATAAATAGACAATAAGAAGTATTGACAAGATTGTGGAGAAACTGCAACCCTTATTCATTGCTAATGGGATTATAAAATTGGGCAGGCACTTAGGAAAACAATTTTGTTGCCTCATCAAAAAGTTGAACAGAGATACCATATGACTCATGTATATACATGTCCCACAGAAACTTAGACATGAATGCTCATAGCACCATTATTCCCAAAAGCCAAAAAGTGAAAATAGCCCAAATACCCATCAACTGATGAACAAACAAGAGTGGCATATCCAAACAACAAAATATTATAATCCATAAAAGGAATGAAATACTGACTCATGCTATAATATGGATGAAACTTGAAATCATTAAGCAAAAAAGGAGAAACAGCCACATATTTCACGAATCTACTCATAGAATGCCTAAAAACAGGCAAATTTATAGAAAGATAGTAGATCAGTGGTTGCCTAGTATTCTGGAGACAGGGGGCTATAGAAGATTGGGAGGTGATGGCGAAGGGGATTAGGATTTATTTATTTGAGGAATGATGAAAATGCTATAAATTGAATTTTTAGTGATGGTTATACAACCCTGTGTATATACTAAAAATCATTGAGTTACATGCTTAAAATGGGTGAATTGTTTGCTATGTAAATAATACCCCAATAAAATTTTTGGTAAAAAATACCGTTATTCAGTGAGCACATGATGATTGTTTTCCAACATTTGAGGGGCTACTAAATGGAAGCAGGATGGAATTGCTTGGTGTAGCCCCCAGGGGTAAGCAGAATCAAGACCATCAGAATATATAACCATAGAGGACTCAATTCATGTTGTAGTTTTTATGGATGGTACTGTGCCTAAGGCTGAAGGGAGACACATTTTGGCTTATTTATATAAATGTTCAATAACTGGAGCTATTAAAAAATCAAGTGTCCCATAGTACAGTTGAGAGTGCCTAATTATTGGAAGTATTCAGGTATAAATTGGATTGATCACTTGAAGATTAAGTGGAAGGGTTCATGTAACAGACTGTGTACATATACGGTAGAGGGGGACACATGACTCAATAACAAGTTTTCTTAAAACCATACGGTTTTATTAAATGGCATATTTTACAAAGTTCTTCTGAACTTTCATCTATAAACCTTCTTTTTCTCATTGGTAATCATTTCCTCATTAGCCAGGAATGAATGAGTACTTACATATTCCCATTAGAGTAGTAGTCCCAATTGTGATTTCCTATGAAATAATACAGCTTGATGCTGAGATTTAGGTCATTTCTAATATTTATCTGGTGTCTCTGGCTCAATCATTTAGCAATAGGACCATTTAGTGGATTATTTTTATTTAGTCTGCAGCTTTACAGGTAGCACTTCATAAATGTTAATAAGAACAATATCCTACATTATATTTAATACTAATAAGCATTAAGTTAATTAGTTACAAATCATTCTGGATTTTTTTCTGTTCTCTCTTTCCACCCTCCTCTGTCTTTTCATCAGACATGGAATATATAGGCTGCTCATTTTTACAAGTTGCTCCCAACACTCCAGAATGAACCATTTGGCTGAAGGTTTCAAATATTTTGGCATAAGTCCACAAATGCCATAAGAAATTGGCACTCCATTCTGCAATGCTTTTCTGTCAATAACTTTAACATGGATCATAAAGGGAAATAAGTTGGCAGTTTGTCTATTATGATCTAGATTTAAAACCTCACGGGATAGCAGTCTCTACTCCACTTTATACTTTTAAACTACTGGAAAGTACTCTATACTGAAAAAAGGGAAGTTCAGTTACTATGAGAAAAGCTGCTTATCTATCATCTGTTTCACAATAGCAAGGGAAAGTTTAATATCCTGGGAAGGGCAGCTTACCAATAGTGCCCTGGGGATCAGAAATAGCTAAACAGCTTCAAGTATCTCCCTGAATGGATTGGTAAAGTCCATAAAACATGCATAGTAGGTGAAAGCTGAGAAGTCCTGACTTACTAATCCTGATTCACTGACCTCTTAGGCATACACAAAAACCCTGCATCAAAAGCCACAAATGGAAAACATCTGCAGTGAAATTGTACTCATTGTCCAGTTAGTACACCAGAGCCTTACTATAAATCCCAACCTCAGGGTTCATGTCTTGGAACTGTGTTCTAATGTTCCAACATAGCCCTTCTGTTACTTCCAGTAATAAATCTCTGTGGAGAAGGTCCAAGAAGGGCATTGCCTTAGATCATATTCCATGTTAGAGTGAGGTTCTTCTCTTCAGCTTGTGCTTTATCTGGCCTTGATGTGAGGACAGCCAAAGAAATGTTCTGGAGAGTTTACTGTTGGTTGGGGGTTATTTTTATTTTAAATAGCTGCAAATATTTTTATTGATTTTATTTTAGTTAATATACATAAAACATAAAAGCTGTACATATTAATGGATTACCTACCATATAATATTTGATACACATATACACTGTGCAATATTCAAATCAGGTTAAATATTTATCTCCTCAAACATTTCTCATGTCTTTGTGATGAAAACTTTCAAAATCCTTTCTTCTAGCTTTTTAAATGTGCAGTATAAATATTATCTATATTCCCCTACTGTGCAATAGTACCCCAGAAAGCATATTCTGTCTATGAATCAATTCTGGTAACTTATTGACTTGAGAGTTTTGTTTCTTGATTTTTGTTTGCAGTCATAGGGATTGAACCCAGGTCCTCACATATGCTAGCAAGTGCTCTACCACTGAGCTACAGCCCCCATCCCTTGCTGTAAATATTTGACAGAACAATTATGTCTTTTTCACTTCAATTCCTTCAGACCATTTCTTCCCAGACCATTTATTCCCCTTCTTGTTAAAAGCCTCACAAAGCCCGTGGGTAGGGCACTCAGGGAACACTACTTGAGGGGGAAGAGCTACTACTGGAATCCCAGGCTCATTTCTCCAATGGTCATATTTCTGCCTGTGCTTATCCCTTTTTCTGCCAGATTGTGCTCTTTATTACTCACACCACTCAAAATAGCCGTGAGCGCCAATATTCACGAACTACTCAAGCTGTATTTATTGTATTTACTTTGTGTCCCACCCTCATAAACCACTCTCCCCAGATCCCTTAAGCATTTCAATTGCTCTTTTCCATTTCAAGCATCTCAATTCCAGAGAACAGAAACTTGAGCATGGTCTTATTACCAATTAAAAAGGGATTCTCACTACTTTGCTCTTAGAAGTTATTTGTCCATATCTATGTCAGTTACTCAAAACCATATTGGCTTTTTAAATGGTATATCATATTGCACACTCTAAATATAGTTTACTATCCCATCACCTGTAGATTTATAAAAGCATGAATCAAATGACTTTTAATGATGATCTATTTATTTTAATATATTGGTTTCATACTTATAACCAAGAAAAAATGTAATATGCCACCCAAGAAAAACTTTTCCAGAATAGTCTGCCTTACTTACATGAGGATTACGTTATTTTTATTCAATAAGATTGTCACAATTATTTTTATGTTCGTCAACTTCTTTATAACACATTGAGGTGAATTCAGGTTAAACAACTTCCACTGAATAAGCTGGGCAGATTTCCATAATTCAGCTGAGTACATAACGGCTGTGGCTCTTTGCAGTTTCTGTCCCACCTCCAAACCCAACGGCAGGGTTTGGGAAAATGCCAACCATGTTTGGCAGCAAGGGTCAGCAGTCTAGGGCAGGGAACAGGAGTGGCAATGAGCAGAAGTATAAAGAATCTAAAGAAGGCATTATTTACAATGTTTTAGAAGCTCTAATTGAGCACATCACAATTCCTTTTCAGTAGACAGTTAACGCAGAAAATGTTTTCTTTATATTCTCCAACTTTCACTAATCTGGGATTTTTGCAAGGGAACACCATAGTACTGAAAACTTCTAATCCTACTTTTTCCCTTTGTGTTCTCTCTCTCTTTCTTTCTCACCGTGCCCCCCCCCCCACACACACACACACAAACAGGGCTAGGAATAGAGACAACCATTGACAATTATACATATAAGTATAAAAGAAAAATAAGAATGTAGGCTTCGGAGTGTTTAGAGACAGAGCTATAAATCAGTTAGTGATATAAACAGCCTTGAGTAAGAAGCATAACTAACATTTGTTGAGAGTGCTGATTGAAGAATAAATGAAATAATTTATGTAAAGATACTTGCATCATCCTATAGTAGGCCTTGAAAGCACATTTCCCTTCTCTTTTATTCTGATGTAAATTATGAAGAGTCCCGATCAGAGTGAATATTTTCATTGAAAGTAGAAAGGTCTGGATTTCTAAATAAAGAAAAAATACCACTGAAAAATGTAGATGTAGTCTGAGGAAAGGAAGAAGCAAAATTTTTTAAATTTCCTTTAGATCCAGAGGGTTTTGTCTTTACACATTTCTCAAAACCGTAGCTGAGGTACTATCTATTTAGTCCTCAAAACAAAAGAACCTATTTGTAGAGTGTTGCAGGGTGGCCCTGAGTGGCCCGCTTTGAACACTTCAAGGCAGTTCAGGGAGGCTGAATATGACAATGGATTCTGGAAGCTAGTATGAATGGTATAAAAAGGGGGGGGGCAGTCTGCTGTCCATTGAAAACAGCAGAGCTAAAGAAAGTGAAGAATGCAGAGGGAGATAAGGGAATTTCAGGATATGCTAAAAAATTGTAGCAATTGAAAATAATACAAAGAACTGGGATCTAAGCAACAGAGAGGCAGGTCAAGCAGGCATAATTATTTACCATATAATTTCTGTAGACAGTAATACCCAAGTACATTGCTCTACATGTGTTACTTTTTCCCAATACTATAGATTTTGATGCTAGGTTCTTTTTAAGGTCCCCAGGAAAAAACTAATACATGTGAACTCCATGTAGTAATAAAACACAGGACTAGATTTATGTCTCTTTATATTGAGACTACATTATATTTCTGATTCAAATTCTTCCAAAGTTTTAATGGTATTTTAAATAATGAAATAATCTTGAAAGGGGTACACTACTAGTACAGGGAAGACCTGTCAGAGTGAGAAATGGAAGCTGAAAAGTAGTAAGTCATGTGTAGCTAAAGGACTGAACAAACTAAAAGAAAACAATTAAAGGGACTTCAAGAGCCAAAATGTATAAAAAAGTGTCTATGACCTGAACATTGGAGCTAGGTGCTCTTTCTTCTGATTAACTCAACTTTCTTATCTAGCTTAGAAATCAAGGCTTAACAGCCATCTCTCAAAGGCAAGCCAATATGATGAGAAAAATAGTACTGATGAGAAATGCAGAGTTTAGATCTCATTTAAATTTAATTGAGATCATAATTTGTTAAATCACTTCTGAGAATAACTCACTTTAGGCCATGTTTAAAATTTAAACTATCCTTAAGAAATGCAAATCCTTATAAGTCAAAGGAAAAAACATTCCAGTTTGATTGCCCATCAATACATCAATACCATCATCACTGTGGCCATCTAGACCCCTAAGAAAATTACTACTTCTGGATAACCAGACTTAATTTTCTTTTCTTTTCTTTTTCTTTTTTGCACTGGGGATTGAATCCAGGACACTTAACCACTGAGCACATCCCAGTCCTTTTTTAATTTTGAGACATGGTCTCATTAAGTTGCTTAGAGCCTCACTAAATTGCTAAGGTTGGCCTGGAACTTGATATCCTCTGCCTCAGCCTCCCAAGCCACTGGGATTATAGGTATATGCTACCATGCCCACCCTAACCAGATTTTCTTGAGCTGCACTCCCAATGTGACTGTTTAAATTTCAATTAAATTAAACGTAAGTAAAATTAAAAATTCAGTTCCTTGGTTGTAGTAGCCACATTTCAATCCTCAATAGCCACATGTGGTTACTGGCTACTGTGATGTACAGTGGAGATACAGAATATTTCATCATTGCAAAAAGTTCTATTGGACAGCATTGGGTTGGACATCATATAAGACCTAGACTTTCAGTGCCAAAAAATTCAAATCATCTCAACAATATTTTTTCTACAATGTAATTAACATCAAATCCATAGAAAATACTAAGTTGCAAGTAGACAGGAGTAAGAAATCTGGTGTGCTACATAATACAGTGACTAAAGATAACAATTATGTACAATATATCTAAAAATATCTGGAAGAAAGTATTTAGAACGTTTTCACCATAAAGAAATGATAAATGTTTAAGGGGATAGATGTTTTGGCTGATTTGAACATTTTACAGTATATGCATGTGTTGAAACATCACATGGTACCCCATTAATATGTACAGTTTATATTTTATATTAAAATCAATTTAAATTAAAAGTATCACATAACTTAAAACCATGAAATAAAAATAAAATTTCTAATTATCATTTTATGTATACAGATTAATTTTCTTGTATGATTAAGTATTAATATATGTACATAGGCAAGTCTGTCTCTCTCTCTACAAAAGTGAAAGGTTATTCCACAAAGACAAAAGAAGGAGCTTTGAAGGTATAATCAAACCATGCAAGGATGAGTATAGAGGAAAAAAATCAAGAAGAAACAGAAACAACTCGTTTTAACCAATATCCTAAAATATCTACATAAAACAGAAGCAATGTACCCATTCAACTTCTAGAACTCTTGGGCTATGGTACAGCTCTGAACCTGGAGCTAGCAGAAGAGGAGAAAGACCTCTTTGTTGGTATAGCTGCACCTAATATTTATGTGAGAGGTAACTATGTGCAAGATACTAGGCTTTGCTCTAAGAAATGAATAAAATATGGTTAATGACCAAGAATTGAGCCTACTGGGGGATGACAGACAATAAGTACTATGATACAGTAGCAGATGTGATTTGAACTGAACCTTAAGGGTCAAGTGGCGCTTAGAGATGTGCAAGAATAACAATATAAATATTTTGAGAACAGCACAGAGAAATGTACAGAGCTTAAAAATTTGGGGTGTACCCAGTGACCCAGAAGTGGTCTAGCTACTAAATAAATAGGATATACATTGCATGGTATAGTGAAAGATCAGGGCGTAAAGGCTTTCTGGGTGGCTGGGATGAGACCATGGATGATTGTGAATGCCCCAAATGGGCATTCACATATTACACAGTGGTTAAGAGCATGGGCTCTAGGGACAAGTTTTTGGAGATCAAACCTTGATTCTGGTACCTATTAACAATGTTACCTGGTAGGCAGCTTACTTAAAGTCTGGGTCTCAATTTTTCTAAGCTTTAAATGGAAATAATACTACCTACCTAATGGGAGTCCTGGAAAGTTGATGAGTTCATATACATAAGGTATTTACAACATGGCCCTGCACAAAAAAACAAAATCCTTTAGAAAATTTCTGAGGACAGGAGTGACAGGATAAAATCTGCATTTAGGAAAAACCCTGTAACAGCTATGCATAAAATGGAGTGGGGCGAGAGTAGATGCTGGGAAGATGTGTTATGATTGGTCATTTGGCTGCATAGAAGAAAAATTACACTCCGGTTGGCAATGTTTCTTGTTGCAAAAGGCTGAGAATCAAGATAGAAGCAACAGAACATGAAAGATTTTTAAAACAAAGCCAAAAATCTGAAGAACATTAGTAGTGGCAGTGTTTTAGAAACTGCTGGGGATGCAATGATCTTCTATGACTCTGTGAACAGAGTACCAATGAGGAGAGGAGGGTCAGAGAGAACGGAAAAAATCTTTAACAGTCTGGTGAGGAGACAACATTGTGGTGGCACAAGTCTTCCAAAGTCATGGACAATGGTATATCTGCTATGCATGGCACAGTTTGGGCAAACACCTTCAATGAAGTGCTCTTAAAGACACACCACATATTACACAGTGGTTAAGAGCATGGGCTCTGAGGACAAGTTTTTGGAGATCAAACCTTGATTCTGGTACCTATTAACAATGTTACCTGGTAGGCAATTTACTTAAAGTCTGGGTCTCAATTTTTCTAAGCTTTAAATGGAAATAATACTACCTACTTAATGAGAGTCCTGGAAAGTTTTTGAGTTCATATACATAAGGTGTTTACAATATGGCCCTGCATAGAATAAGGATTCAATAAATGTTATTGTTTACAATATGGCCCTGCATAGAATAAGGATTCAATAAATGTTATTATTATGTATATGTATGGGAGGGGGGACACTAACTGTGTTATGCTTAATAACCCTTGAATGTATCACTGCTATGTTTACAGGATGTCAATCATTATAGTTTAGCAGCCCAAGAGGCATCTGCAGTATAAATGTCCTGCATAGACAGCATCCCTTGATTATTATTCATAATGAATACATTAAGTCCTTTTTTGGAAAAGGTATAAATTAAGTAGTTAAATTTATAAATATTCGTAGTGATATCCTTAAGCTAGTGCAAGCAGGCTCCAGCACACCATTGGCTAGTGTATACTAACCCTTATACTCCCATCCATAAGACCTGCCCTTCATGCCTCTAAAATACACTTACAAGTGTATAAAGAGGAAAATCCACCAGACAATTCAACTTCACTTCCCCAAACAACCAGACACAGAAATCTACCCCTCTCTAATTTATCCTGGCCTCAAACAGTTCAGGGGAAAAGTGATTATTTTGCAAATGATAGCTTTTTTTCCTTCACCAATAAGAAAATGTCAATTTCTTTAAAAGCCCCTATAAGCTCCTTTTTTTCATTTAAATTCAGAGTGCTTGTTCCCAGGAAAAGCATTGGCACGTTAGGGTGTTAGCCAGAGCTTCCAACTGCACAGAAAATTCTATCTGAAACCAACTTTAATATGGAGCTTCCAATCACATGCCTAGTTTTCCTAGTTCTCCCTTCTCTAATACTGACCTATTCCCCACAATTCCCTCCTGTATTTTTTTAAGTGTCAAAGATCATTTAAGTTTAAAGAACAATGAAAGGGCTTTCTATTGCCCTCTTCTCCTTTTATCAGAAGGGAATAATATGTCCTGCTTTACTTTAAGATGCACTGAAGTATAAAAATACCATCTGAGAATAAAGATAAATTCTCATTATGAGGTATACAAGACAATATATACCCATCACCATCTTTATCATCTTCCTAAAAGTCTCATGAACAGCTTATAACAATATTTGCCCTATCTCTGGCTCATTTTATTGATAACATTCTCAGATATTGTCAAATGCTGTAGAAGAGTTATCCTTCTTTAAAATTCCATTTTTCCTAAGAGGTTTTACAAAAATTTTTTCTAGAGACCTAGTAGGAGTTACTCAAATACCTGGGTTCATTTGCAGAATTGATAGTGCAGCTTTAAATAACAGTCCCTTTTTCAGTAGGACAGAAAGTAAAAATTTTCCTTAAAAGTAATGGATTTAAAAGTGAGATTTAAAATTGAGAATTTAAAAAGATGGAAAGGCTGACGAGAGAGAGAAAAAGAAACAAAGAGGAAAAAAGGAGTGAAACTGAACTAGCTATATTTTTCATTTGATCTGGACAAAATATTCTAATTTTAAAAACAGTGCTTGACACTCATGGCCAGAATATTTTAAAATATACACATATTTATGAAAACAATCTTATAAGATCACTGAGCAGAATACTGAAATCAATTAGCTTTTTTAGAAGGAAAATATTTCACATTACCTTTTGTATTAGACAACATTTTCTTTCCCCAAAACTTCAAATTTCTATTTTTATTCATATTGATGTATACATTAATCAAAATACTAGTGTATCTTAAGTATCTATAAAAATTAATGTGGAAGGCACTTAAAATAAATGTTGGATTAAAATAGTTCTGAAAACAATCCCTACAGTTCTATCAAATAATATATTTTTTTAGTAAATAACTCAATTTAGTCTTCTTGAATAGTAACGTAAGTCAAATTTACCCTGGTCTCATCATGTGAGAGACAGTGTCATGTAAGAAAGTAAAAACTACAGATTTTTAATCAGATACTATAACCTATGAATTCAGTCTTGTCACTTATTAGATGTGAGACATCAGGCCAGTTACTTATCCTCTGAATCTCAGTTTTCTTATTTATAAGATGAGATCATATCACTACTGTTGTCACCCGGATTGTTATAAGGACAAACTAAGACAGTCTATGTTAAATCACTGTATAAATGATTCACATAACATTCACTGTGATTCAATAACCAACAATTATATTGTAATTATAATTTTAGTAGGGTAAAACCATTAAGAAATTAAATATGTATTCACTATTGACACACAAATAAAATTCAGTCACAAAAGTCACCTATTTGGGTTTCATGTTATTCATTAGGTCACCTTGGGATTGAGAGATGGCAAGGAGATAATGTCATCAAGTATTTTAACATAAACATTTTTATTATTATAGAGAAGTTTTTCACAGTAATTCAGTAGCATAACAAAATCCAGTATTTTTCACTGCCAGAAACTTAAACCAGTAACATCAGTCCATGAGAAACCTCTATGTATTGAACAAAACAATATTTTCCATAAGAAATATCTATTTAATTTTGTAGTGGAAAAAAATAAGAAAGTCTGTGGTTTTAACCAGATGAGAAAAACCTCAACAACTTCTCACAATCAAACATACAGAGATGGCTCTTCCAGAGTCAAGCATGCATTGGAGTATAGGGAAGACATCCAGCAAGCACAACTTTCCAACACTTAGCAAAGCAAACCAACTGATACCCAAAGAAGAAACCAAAGCTATAAATTCAAATAAACGGGCTGCAGGGAGACTACACAAACCTGCTGTTGCTTTAATTGCAGACAATTCAATTCAGCAGCTGTTGGTCCAGGCACTAAGGTTCACTGTATGCTCTTCAACGTAACCTTGAAATATTGTCACTCACTCACTTCTCCACATCATCTGTATGCTGTCCAATTAATGAGGAGTGAAATCAACTGTCAAACCACACATCAAAACAGAACATGATCTTTTAGCTCTTTAGCACAGGAACACAATATTTTAAGGATAATAAAGCAAGAATGGAGATGAAAGTCCTTGACAATAAATGATATTCGAACATATCAAAACATGTGTTTGGAGAAACTAAGCTTCTGTTCCATTCTGTTTGCAAGAAAGTGAAACTTTCTCAGAGTTTTTCATTTTCAAGGGTCCTTTCTTTCCATTTAACTGCTGTATAAGAAGCTTTTCGAAAAATGTTCACAAATATCTGATCAGAGTCTTTAAGTTTTTTATTATTATGGACCAGTATTTTTCTGACAGCCTACAAGAATACTTAAGGGACACTTCTGATCTAATGATATTTTATAATACAGATGGTTTGAGGCTGGCATTTTTAGCCTTGCTGTTTCCAACACTTTTCCTCTAGCAGGAGAATAAACAAACAATAATATATAATGTTCATCAACCTGAATTTAATAATGAAATGAAAATAAATAAAATTTACCAAACAGATGTGCTCTGGAATGCTTCCTATTTGAAGTTTTCTCACTCTTATCCATATGACAAATCTACACAACCAATTAATAAAAACAGGAGTTAAAAAACTCAAGAGAAGCACAATAAACTGTTTAAATTTTGCTTTTTGCTTCCAAAGCACTGTGTCTTCTGTGCAAACACTCTAAGCTGTATCACATACTACCAGTTGCAGACCTAAGACTTGAGAAATTCAATACAACAAAACAGCAGAGAAGCGTGCACAATTTAGGGATGGGACTAACAATTTAACAGAAAACCCAGCTTTTACCCAGCAATCTGCTACTAACATTATAGCTAGGGGCAGGCATATTTTATGCAGCTATTTTGTTTAGCTCATTAGAATCCTATTTGTCCTTCAGTACAGTTGAACTGCGAGGAAAAAAACAAGAGAGAAATGCACTTTGAAACAAAAGGGAAATTTCAGATAAAATGAAACATACTATACCTGTATATTGTACCAGGAACATTGTGACACTCTTCGGGGAACAGTTTCACGTTGTATCCTACTGTGAGTTATTCTCTCTTTACCCTCTTCTCTCCACAAAAAGAAAAGCCAAAGCACCCCAAGTCCCCACTACACACTATCCCTAACCCACCTCCCCATTGAGGAAAAAAAAAGCCACAATTCAGCTCAGATCCGATGCTTCTGTTTAGCTCAGCTCCAGCCGAGCAACTGAGCTCTAGCAACGGAGCATAGGGAGGTGGATTCTGATGCCAGTAGCACTTCCATCCACTTCACTTACACAAAAGCAGGCAGTGGAAAATCCAGGAGCCTTGAAGACAAGGGCTGGAACTGGCTTTTATGAATTGCTATTACTGCATGTGTCACCATCCATCTCCAATGACGGACACTTATAGGCTGAATTGGGAGTGGAGGGGGTGGGGTAGAGGAGGTTGGAGAGCAGGTGGAGAAGCAATTAGCAGTATGTTCATCGGAGAATTCGTTCGGGATTTCATACATCAGTGCCTAAAGAAACAGCATGCAGTTGACAAATCAGAACTTTGCGATTTGCATGCCTTAGAAGAAATCTTAGCTCTCAGCTCTAAACAAAATAAAGCTTGCCCACTCTTACAGGGCACAGAAAGTCGCCCCTCCAATTTCTCTTTCCTCTGGCTACCCTTGTTCCTGGGAAATCAACATTCAGAATGAATATTTGCTAATTTTCCCTAAAGAATTGTATTTAAAAGGCTGGAAGCAAAGGAAGTATAAAGAAATTAAATTCTATTGAACATGACATCTCTTAACAAAAAAGCAAGAAGCTAATTATTTTAAGCTAACTTTTCATCCCTAGTCCCATTCCCCAGGTGCAGCTTTCACACCTATAATCAGTGGATCACACAACTTTCCTGCATATATTTAACACTGAAAAAAATGTATGGCTACCTAAAAATAGTTCAGTTAAAGTCAAGGTAAAAAGCCAAGTGCTCGGGATAAAGGATCCACTTGTTAGTTATAAGAAGTCACTTTACCTGTAAGTGCTTCAGTTTTACTCATCTGCTAAATGGAAGCACATTTTCAGACATATTTTAAAATTAATCATGAGTAGGAACAAAAAGCAGATAGTTTCTTAGGGAGGGAACACGACACAATCGAAGGAGCATTGGGAGTGGGTATCAGGAAACCTGAGTTCAGGTTACAGTTTTATATCTTTCTAGCTGTATGATCCTGGATGAGTCACTTAACTTCTCTGAGCCTAAGTTCCCTTATTTATAAATTGAAGATAATACTACTTATCTTGATTGCTTCATGGGATTATTGTGAAAGTTAATGAGATAATGGATATGACAAGACTTTTGTCAGTTATAAAGGGATATACAGTTGTATGGTATTATTATTACTACACAGAAAACAAGTTCTGCTTAAATGATTGAAGTGAGGCACTTCTATCACATAAGGCAAATAAAAAGAAAGGGCCAATATAATTTCATTAAACATTGCTTCACTCTTCAAATTTTGAAATTAAAAAGAACCAGTTTGTTTTTAAAATTCCACAAAAGGGGAATTTTTTAAAAATTTAAAATGTGACATATAATAAGCATCTTAAAGAGACTGGAGCCCTCTAATTCTATCTTTCATTTCTGGAAGTTGGTCCATTTTTCTTTATATGTTCTGGTATTACACCTCATCTAGGATGCAAACTATGGGTCAAGCACCTCCTTTTGTTAAATCTTTCTATTTACCTGGTACATCTTCTCTGTCCAGTGTGTGAGAAAGGATTTGAATTGATTAGCTAAATCTAAATCCACAAGGTAAAAATCCAAAGTCATGCTTTATGAGACTCCAAGCTGCCTTGATACTACATATACAGTGACCAGCTGGCTTAAGCTGGGACACAATTTTAGCACACGAAGTCCTGGGGTGGCCACACCTGGGGCACTAAATGATCCAGGCAATGTTTGAAGACCTTTGGTTCAGCCAAATCCCACATGTCCTGATTTCCATCTGTATGATGGTTACCCAAGTGTGTGTCTATCCACATGGACCAAATCTGAAGCAATCAAAAAAATTGTGGGGGCTATAACAGAAATATCAGATGTCAGATCCTCTTGGCCCCCTCCAGTGCCATCTGTGTCCTCAAGCAAGTGCTTAGCTCAATTCTTGCAAGAAGAAAGAAAACTTTTTTTTCTAATTGCCCTTTTGAGTATCATTGCCACTACTAAAAATGCCATTAAAATATATATCCAAAATCTATATTAAATCAATGGAGAAAATGGAGTCTGTGAATCACAAAGCATTAAGTGACTGGTAGCTAAGACCAAATGAGCCAATAAAATGGGGAAGAGAAGAAGGAGCTAGGAGGAAAGAAGTGAAGAGAGGTGAAGAGAGCAGAGAAGAGAGGAAGGAGAGGGAAGAATAAAGAGAATGAATCTAAAGTGAGGACTAACTTTCTAATCAGAAATACTTGCTAGGTTCATCCCAAATCTCACCTCCTCTTAGAAAGATAGTAGGAATAGCCCTTTTACTACCACAGCTGCAACTCTAGCTTTCTGTTTACATAAACAGTTAAGAATTCGAAAAGGTACTGGCAGCCCTAGCATCAGAACTTGCTATCCTGTGGCATGCAGAAAGCCAAGCAGGCAGGATACAGTTCTTCAGAGGCCTCATCACTACAACTCTCTACCACAGCTTCACTTGTGGCATTATGGGCCACTAAGAAAGGTGTTAGCCTAATTTCAGGTTTTGCAAGGGGGCCTACCCTAGACTTTCACAGTGGTAAAAGAAGAAACAAAGGCTGTATTGCAGGATTATGCTGCTCTGCCTTTGAGAATTGCAACTAACTCCGCAAATTTAAGCTTAAAATTGACATTCCCCAAATTCTTCAGAAGGTCCAAAGTAAAGGGAAAAGGACAGGGAAGACAATTTTAGTTAGTTTCTTTCCCATAGTCAAAATATTAGGCTCATATCAAGAAAATGACTGACAGAGTCCCAAAATGCAATGAGGTGGAGGCAGCAGTTTCAACCCAGATTGGCAAGAATAGAAATGAAAGCATCAGAGCATCCTGATAAATACACAAACATAAACACCAAAAACTGTTGCAATGTTTCTTTATCCTGATGTCAGGTTCCATAATGTAAGCACTAATGGTTTCCTAAACCACCCAAGCTCCTCCACAAAGCTGTCACCAAGCATGACTGATCTTTTCAAATGAATTCCTGTCATTAGCCACCTTGAATTCTGAGTATTTTTGTCAAAAACAAAAATCCCAAAGAAAGATTTCAAAGAACCAAGAATTTGAACCAAACCATGAACCTAAACAGGGAGAAACAACACTAATTTGCTAAACCTCAAACAAAAAAGAAATGTTAACAGTTTGAATGCAATAAAAAAACTAGTGAAATAATTTGAACCAGAACAAAGCTTCATATTTTCTGAATCAATCAAACTTGTACCAATCCCTGAGAGTCCAAACAGTTCCAGCTCTTGTGAAGAGCACACTTCAAGGCTTGGTTTCACTTGCTTGAGAACCCATAGATGAACCAAAGAATGAACACTAGAAAAGGAGTCAGGAGAATTGAGCTCTACTAATTTTTTTCACTGTTTGAAATTGTTCAAGTCACTTCTCTCATTGACTCAGCTTGCTTGCCTTGAAATGCTGGGATGGGTTTGCCAATACCCAAATCTAATAGTCCATGCCAATTGTAAAATTTAGTCTAGTGCCAAAATAGATTATCACAATTTGGCCCTAATTTCCAGGAAGCAGAGAAATGGACCACCTGAATCCTCCTAGGGTTCATGTTTCTAGCTTATTTTGAAATATGGTTCACATGAGAGTTGGCCACTGTTCTTGTTCAGCCTTGGGAATAATCAACCCTCAAAAAAATGTTTCAGGAACAGTTCATTTTCCTCAAGTGAAAGCTACAGGTAAGAAGTCTGGTCCCCACAAAAAAAGAAGAAAAGAATGAGAGTGATCTAGAATATGCTGAACACCTATTGCATGCCAGGTGTGGTATGGGATTTTACATAAAAATATTTTTAAATTGTAGGTAGACACATTATATTTATTTATTTGTTTGTTTATTTATTTATTTTTATGTGGTGCTGAGTATCAAACCCAGTGCCTCACATGTGCTAGGCAAGCACTGAGCTACAGCCCACATACAGCCCCAGCCCCACATTAACTGTTTTAATGGGTCCCCACCATACAGCTATATGCTATATTTTATAAGCAAGAAAACTTAGGCTAACTGATGTTAAATGACTGTGACAGTCACTTGACTGGTTAGTGATGGAACTAGAACTGGGATTTGAACTCAAACAATCTGAATCCATTACTATGCCAACATTTTAATGATTAAAGACATATTTATTTCTTGATTCAGTGATCCAAATTGGACTTGCTTAGTGAATATGTCACATTCTGAGTTCCCTACAGTGAAAGTAGACTTCCTTGCATTTATACTTGGTTGGCTTTTTTTTTAATGTCATCTGACAGTGTTGTACAATGGTTACAGCTACCAGGCTCTGGAGTTAGACAGACTTGAATTTTCTGAATTCTGGCTTATGGAAAAGACCATACCAAGGCTCAAATTTTCTTATCTGGCAAGTGGAGAATGAACACTACATTATCAGGTTATTGGAAAGTATCAATGATGTGATAGCAACTAGCATACTACTCAGCACAAAACCAGTGTTCAATAATGCAGATTAAAGCTATCCTTGTATTTATAAGCAACACAACAAAAAAAAAGATTATAAGGAAAAAGGAAACTAGTATTCATCGAACTCAAGTGCTCTTTGGCTGTAACATGGAGTTTGAAAGAGATTTTCAGTAGCCTACCTACACCCTCCAAAGTCAAACTATATCTTATGGTTGAATTGCATATTCATGAAGCAACATGAATAATTAATTAGTGGTACCTAAGAGGTAACAAGGAGAGTTGTCATGTGCTCTGCTAAGCAGCAATTGTCCCTAGTTTCTGGGAACCTCTCCTTATAAAAAGAGGGCTGGGAAGTAGGAGATAGAAGTACTGAATATCTGAGGCATCCTTCTTCCCTGGTGTTTCAAGCCCTGGCTTCACTTCCTCCCATGTGCCTGTGGCCTTCTCACTCCTTTTTTCTCCTCTTCCTCCAGTTTATTCTGGTTTTATTGTGTTTCTTTACTGGCTTTTTCGCTCTGTGTCTGCTCATCAGCATCAACTGGTATGTATGAAACATATGCCTGGTGCTACACAAGGTGAGATGGAGGCCTTTCAAAATTTTTGATAAAAGAACAAGTTCCATGGTCAAAAAGATTTCAGACACAAACAGAGACCAGAGTTCTGGCAACACAGCCAATGCATGTATGACTGAATGATTTGGTTGATTCAGAAGACAAAATAGTTTGTTCATCTAGTTAATAATATGCAGAATTCAGAAAGTATTGGCATTGCAACTCAATTTGAAATGCATAAGATAGATAAATGGATAGATTGGTCATAAAAAAACAAGTATAATGTTAATTATAAAATATAAATGATGAGCATCTGTGTGTTCATTATAGTTTTTCAACTTTTCTGTCTATATATTTGAAAATTTCATAATAAAAGGTTAAAAAAGGAGAGGGGGTAAAGGATATGGCTTATTCAAATGCAAATGCTTCAGAACAAAATAATCATATTTATATAGAGAACCATAAGGCAAACAGGGAAAAATAGTAAAAACTGGTGAATCTGAGTGAATGGTACATAAGACTTCTTATGTGATTCTTGCAACTTTCTGAAAGTTAGTTTGTTTCTAGACATGGGGGTGCACACCTGTAATCCCAGTGACTCGGGAGACTGAGGCAGCAAGATCACAAATTCAAAGCCAGCCTCAGCAACTTAGTGAGGCCCTAAGAAACTTAGTGAGACCCTGCCACAAAATAAAAAATAAAAAGAGATGGAGATGTGGCTCAGTGGTTAAGTATCCCTGGGTTAAATCCCTAGTACCAAAAAAAAAAAAAAATTTGTTGAAAAATTAGCCCTTTCACATAATGTCTCAATAAACATTTTTAGTACAGAGGGTATTAAGTCAATAATAGTAGGTATGTTGGAAATAAGGGTGGGGGACAATGATAATCAACCCTTGGTGCCTTGGGTGTCCTGCTATATGCTAGGTACTTGGGAGAACCCAAAGAGGTAAAATACATAGCTCCTGCCCTTAGTAAGCTCACAGGGTAGGTGAGGGAATGCCAACCAATATCTCAAAGAGTAAATGGCTGGACCAGAATTCTAAGAGAGAAGTATAAATATTGGAAAGGTAGGTTAGAGCCAGATTGCAGAGAATGCCAGGCTGAAGAGTTTGAATAATAGGAAGCCATTTATAGTGTCTGAGTCAGAGAAAGACAATAATCTAAAACTGATTGGCCAGATAGTACAATTTGGGCATAGATACCTTCAACATGTATTTGTTTTATATTTATATACTTCTAGCCCTTATACTTACTTCCCATATCTGGACATGAACAATGGGGATTTTCGACATTCTGGATGCTATCTATTTTTCAAATACTTCCTGACATTTCTTCAGCCTCTCTCTCTTTCTCTCCTTTGGCCCCCACAGAGAGCTGACCAGTGCCTGCCTTGGCCCTGTTGACTCAGCAAGCAATAAATACAATGTTTCTGCAATGAAGCTATTGCTCTGAAACTGATTTCCTTCATGATAATCAAATCCCAATTAGTGCTGGGATCACTGATTTGAATTGGAAAAAATGAATATTCAGCTAAGTAGCATGTAAAGGAGTACAGGAAGATATGGCCTCTGTGCAGAAGGAAACAATTATTCAAAGTGACCTCTGTATATTAAAAGAGAACCTAACAAAAATGGCATTGTTGAACAATGGCAAGTGATTAGGATAAAACCTCTCAAAGACTACCAAATTAAAAAGTGGACTTACTCTGTATCCTGTATCCCCCCTCCATAAAGCCCATCCTCCAATACAATCATGTTATTCCCCTCTTTCAAACCATGTGCTGGGTCACCCCTACCAACAGGACAATAGTCATGTTTCTTAGCATGTTTCTTCCTTTTCTAACTGGCCATGGGACATCTTTCCAGATTCATATCCTTCTTCCCACATTCCCAGTGCCTCACATACAGTATCTTACCTTATTTTAAACTATTTTTTCATGTGACTTTCTTGTATGTTAATGGTCCCTCTGCTGGGAATCCTTGCCTATCACCATTCTGTCTACCTAGAGTTTAGGCAATGCCCACTCATTCTTTATGATTCAGCACAATTAGTCTGGTCTGTAAGTTTCCCACTCCAGCAGTAATCCCCTCCACCATATCCACAGGGCACCTGGTCCATACATCTCTATTTCAGCCCTTTTCACATTAGAATATGATAACTGGCTTGAGTGTCCACCTATCCCCCTCACTAGAAATATGAGCTCCTTAAGAATAGGCAGGGATTACATCTAATTCCTTACTATATCCTCAGTGCTTAGCATAAGGTCTGGTCCTATATATGTACTCAATATCTATTCAATGGATGAGTTTGAACATTAAATGTCCCTTGATTTCAAACTCAGTGTCTCCTGAAATGTGAAAATTAGAATCTTATGTGACTTACCAAAATAATCATAGTGAAGTATGTTGGAGGACCCAGCTGTAGAAGAAATGATAGGAGAACAAGTCATGGGGCCTTACCACACACAGTTTCTATCCCAGGAAATTCTCACTGGCAGTTGTTAATAAAAAGAGCAGCTGGAAAAAGGGCCCTTACTGGGGATTTCCCCATCTTTATCTTTCACAGGTCACCACTGAAGCAATGCTGTTTATATAACGTTCTCCATACAGTGTTTCAACCCTTTTGAATTTCAGCCAAACTTTCATTTGATTTGAACCATCCCTATAAATGGGTAGTCACTGAATGTTTTCCAATTCTTATTTTCATTTATGATTTTTATGCCAAGAAATAATATTTTTAAAAGACCACTGAAAAACAGAGCACCAAAAAAGAAAAGGGAGGCAAAGCTGATAACAAATAAAAATATCTCCTTTTTCCTTCTAGATTGTCAATCTGTTTCATCATACCTCCCAGCTTACAATGCTTTATACTACATTATTAGTAAAGGCAAAAAAAAGGAAAATTAAGACTTCAGCAAAACATTATACTTTGCAGGCAAGAAATAGAGGAAGTAACACTGAGGACTGGAATATAAATGTTTAGACATATGATCAGTAGCCACTTCTGAAAAGTAAACATCAGGGCTGTTTTAAACAAATAACAAAAAGCAATTAGTCCTTTCTATACATTAAACTGAGGTGTATGTTGAATTAAAAAAAAAAAAAAAACATAGTCTGTCTTGATCTTCAAAAATGTCAAACTGGTAAACACTTCACTTTTTTGTACATATAAATCTAAAAGCCAAGCCAAGCTTGAGGAAGATTTAAGAGACATAAAATTTGTCTGAGGTGTCTGCCAAATCTCTGCAGCAGAGACAGAAACCCTGGAAAAATTGACACAGTCATAACTCTCACAATATCACCACCAGGTTTGTACAGAGCTAGATGCACAGAAAGTCACTGTTCCTTCTCTCATACTGTTTGTAAACAGAGAAGTAGATCATTTGCTTATCAGTTATCTGGTGGATCATTTTTGCCTAGATGTCCCATAAAGGAAAGAGATAGGGAAGAGGGGAAAATGGATACATTCCCATTGGCACACAGCCCAATTTTCAGCTGAGTAAATTTTTACTTAGATGTTGGGTCTGCTTGTTAAAATCTTCTTTCTTTCATTTAATCTTGAATGTTCATTCGTGTGTGTATGTATATGTGTGTGTGAGTGTGTGTGTGTGTGTGTGTGTGTGTTTTCTCTTTCTCTTTCTCTGGCATTAAAAGGAGGTATTTTTGAATATCTAGTGTATATTTTTACATAGTAAGCCTACAATAATTTATAGAATGATTTGAAACCCTAATTATGATTTCTATATTCCAATCATTTGTTCATGGAACAGGAGAACCACAGATTCTTTTAGAGTATTTAAAAGGGATAATTTCTTAAGAAATAATATTAGTTTATTCAGATGATTCACGCTTAGAACTTCTGTCCTTTAGAGATCATTTAATTTTATAATTAAAACGGATACTATCTGTGAGGAAAATGAAGGAAAGATCACACTTTAGGGTCCTAAGTGACAATATGATCACTGATACACTTCTGTAGAGAAAATATGATATCCTACATTCATTCAATTGTATGCCATTATGGTAATCCACTACATATGTGTAAGATCACTTAACAATGCAAGAATATAGTGCACACATGGGCTGTATTCTGTAAATAGGATTAACTGTGGAATTCAACCAAGGTCTTCCCTGGGGACAGATTGCTGAAAAATACATCTACATGACATTTTAAAAAATAAATTAACCAATGACATCAGCTCCCATGAGACACACTGTTTCCTGTACATTCAATTCTATCACAGTTTTCTGTAGCTCTCTGCTGACATCCCCATCCCAGCACAGAATCTCAAAACCAAAAGAAAAACACAGCAATTGGAGCTAGTCCATCTCTCTTGCATGAAGTGTTACATACACAAAGGAATGATTTTTGTACATTAGCACAATGTGATCCATAACATGGTAAGATTGTGTCAGTCTGAGGCTGTTCTTGTTATATTGTGGTCACATATAACTTACCCAAGGGAATGTACAAAGTCTGTATTCATGCTGACAAAGACCAGCAGGGATTGTAGGAAAATGAAGATTGCTGAGGTACAGCAGGGACTTTGATTTTTTTCTTTAAACAATGCTCTTTATTATGATAAATTTTCTTAGTTTTACTTATTGAAATCAGTCTTCCTCATTTGTAAAATAGGAATAACTATTATATGTATTTAATATTTTTATTCTGAGGAGTAAATTAAATACCAGTAGATTGCCTGGCACACAAATGTTAACTCATATAATTCACATCAGCATTTGTCTAACATGAACTAAATACCTGTTATGTGTTTGGCACTGGCATCAGATCCCAAGATAAATTGTAGGAGGAAAAACTGATGCTGGATAGGAAAGCAGGGAGCTCATTTTCAAAGGTTTTATAAGCCAGTTTAAGAAGTTTGGATATTATCCTAAGGACAATGGGCAGCCGTGAACTATTTTATTTAGAGGCCACATAAGTTCAGATTTGTGATTTATAAAAATCATTTTGTCAGTATTGGTGGAAAATGGATTAGAAGGGAGGCAGGCTGGAGCCAATGGTAAACCAAGCTAGATGTGATGCCTACATATGACCTACATTAAGGCAATGGAAATAGGGGTAGACATGGGAAAAAATTGATAATTTTAAAAAAATAACAAATATTGGGGCTGGGGATGTGGCTCAAGCGGTAGCGCGCTTGCCTGGCATGCATGCGGCCCAGGTTCGATCCTGAACACCACATACAAAAAAAACAAAGATGTTGTGTCCGCTGAAAACTAAAAAATAAATATTAAAATTCTTTCTCTCTCTCTCTCTCTCTTAAAAAATAATAACAAATATATAATTGTAAAAGATTAGACAATTAAAATATGCAAAAGGTAAAAATAGAAGTCATACATAATCTTACCTTTTATAACAAACCCTTATTAATATTTTTATGTGTACTCAACACTTCAGGAATTTTTTCCGTGTATACACAGATGTGTGTGGTGTGTGTGGGATATGTGCATGTATTGAAACTGGAATCTACCACTCTGTACTGACAGTTTTATGACCTGAATTTTGTCTTAACATATTATAAACAAATTTCCATATCATTAAATATACTTTAGTAATATGAACTTACATAGCTACTTAAAAATTCATTCTATAGATGAACCACAATTGGTTTTATTCTAACCCCTAGTATTGGACATTTAAGATGTTCTTTTTTTTTCTTCTTTTGTTTTTGCCATTATTATAAACAACTCTGGGATAGGCATGCTGGGAGCAAAATTTTTGGAAACATTGTGATTATTTCTTCAAAACAGAGCCCTAGAAATTGAATGGTAGGTTATTTCTGATAATTTGACAAATTGCTCTCCAGAAGGGCTTTATCAAATTCTGTTCCACTAGCAGTGTCTCTGACTAGGAGGAGATGGATTTGAGAGTGATTCCTAGAATGGAATCTTGGGTAGAGAGGAGGAGTGTTTCCTGGCAAAGTATTGGGGCAAGAACAACATGAACTTGTCAAAAGGAGCAAAGCAATGGGCAGACCTAACAAGTGTAAATTGTGGGAAAAAATGTAAGATAAACAAGGAAGAGTGGGAAAAAATAAGAAAATTAACTAATGAAATCACGGACATTTTATTTACTACTTTATTCAGCAAGAGTACTAAATGTAGCTAACAAGTAATCTTGTCATGATATTTGGTTCTCTGTGCTACCAAGGGCCTGAATTATATTCATGTGACTACATCGGTTCATTCTTTACATCCAATAATCACTGCCTCTCTTCTAATCCATTTTCCACCAATACTAACAAAATGATTTTTATAAATCACAAATCTGAACTTATGTGGCCTCTAAATAAAATAGTTCACGGCTGCCCATTGTCCTTATCTACTATATGCCAAATGCTGTTTCTGGATACTACATGTATGGAGATGAATGAAACCTGGTCCCTGCCCTCAAGGAGCTCACAGTCTAGTGGAAGAGACAGAAACATCCATACAAACAGACACAGTGTGGTGCAAGCTGGAATAGAGGTAAGTGTAGGGTCCTGTGGAAACCAGAAGCCTAATCTTGCATTGTGTGTGCATTCACATGAGTGTGGTGAGGGGTAACATATCATATTCATATTCTTTATCAGTGTCTTGAATACATGATCCACTGCTCTCAAGAATACTCAATAAGACAGGAAGAATGATTATGTATAATCAAAATCAACTCTTAAACAGTGAAAATAGCCTCCACTGTTACATCAATGCACATATAAACATAGCATGTTTTGGTAATATTATGCTTATTGTAGAATAAAAAAGATAACAGACAAGTGGTGCATATGGACTTCTAAAACAAATTCTGTTGACACCCATATGATACTATTCACATCTACCAAGTCCTACTAATGCTGTCTCCTAAATGTTTCTCAAATCTGTTTCTGTTCTCATGTGCCACTACTCTCAGATCCTTTTCATCTCTATAGAACAGAGCACCCACCTCCTAAAATGGTCATGTCTCCCTCCAGGCATCCTTCCTACTGACATCATCCAAATAGGAAAATATGATCATGGAACCCCTCTTCCAAAACACTTTCATGTTTTTTTGGTTGCCTATGTATAAACAGTATTTATCACATTTTGACTATTTGAATATAACTTTGTGATTTTTACCATATTCACATAATTATTGACTTAACATTTATCTTTAAAGCACCTTAAGATTGTTTAATTTTGTTTTTATTAAATCAGATCCTAACTAACCTTCATTATATTTATCTTTTAAAAGGTACATTTAAATATAAAACTAATAAAATTTAAAATGTTTGTAAAAATATAATGTAACCACCACTTGCAGATGCACACATTTGGTGAGCCGCTGGGCCTAGGGGGTCATACCCAAACTTCTTAGCATTGCATCTGATTCTTCACAAATCAGCCCTGATGTATCTTTCCAGATTCTTCTACCATTATACCTTGCTTCTCCCAAACAATCTTCATCCAGCCATGCTGAATTTCTCAATGTTTAACAAATACGTCCTACTCTTATACAGCCACATACTGACCCCTAAGAATTGTGGGCACCTATCTCCCCAACTAGACCCAGAGAGAGCTCATACTTTGTACTTTGTAGTACCTCCAACAATTTGTTTGGGTAGAGGTCATGGAGGTGATCTAATCACCCAGGTCACTTTTTTTCAAAGGCTAAAACAAGGGGCTGGAGTTGTAGCTCAGCAGTGGAGCGCTTGCCTTTTACATGTGAGGCACTGTGTTCGATTCCCAACACCACATATAAATAAGCAAATAAAGGTCCATCAACAACTAAAATAATATTTAAATAAATAAATAAAAGCTAAAATAAAATAAAACCCAAAATGCTGTCCAGGCCTAAATCGCTCAGAGGCATGACATATTTTATAAAGAGAACCATCTAATTCAGAACTAGCCATACTCACTATAGTTTTGGCAGACACAATTAGCTATGGTTGCAATAGTAGTTAAGCTAATTTGATTTTGGCAGCTACTTTACAGCAGATACATTCTGATAGAAATTCAAAGTGAATCATTTGGATTTCTGCCAGGATGATCAACCATACTTCATAATAATCTCTCTACTACAAATGGAAATTCAAGAAGAAGAAGAGGAGGAGGAGGAGGAGGAGGAGGAGGAGGAGGAAGAGGAAGAAGAGGAAGAGGAAGAAGAAGAGGAGGAGGAGGAGGAGGAGGAGGCAGAGCAAACCATGGTGGAAAGAGCATTGACTTTAGAGTCAGAAATCTGTACACTACAATCCCAACTAGCTCCTTATATTCTATGTGACATTGACTAAGTATTTGTTTACTCTCTCTGCATTTTAGTTTTTCTTCTAGGAAAAAAAAACTGGAATAGTACATACATTGTAAGACACTTAAGATAATGTAACAAGTACTTATGATGATGCCTGGGACATTATATGGGTTCAATAAATAGCAGTCATTATTGTCACCCAATGAGAAGAATACATTGCAGGTAATCTGCTGAAGAAGGAAAGCAAATGTATGTCTTAAGAAAATAAATTTATGTCACCCGGCTTTCAAATTGAGAACTACAGATTGTAGCTAAGAATAGCCACCAACAAAATGTCTCTAAGACAAGCTTCTTCTTAGATTTAAATTAAACTCACACCTGGAACATACCACCACACTTCTTTGTGTTCTTCAAGAATTGATTTCAAATCAGGTTCCCCTAGGATGAAAAGAAAAATCACCCAATCTTAGTTTTTTTGTCTTTAATTTTATTTGATACAGAATAATATCCAAACTATGTGGATTCTTCAAAGTGCCATGTTATTATGATCCCAAGTTTTTCAACACTATTTCCCAATATATTCCTGCTGACACCTCTTACTTCAATCTGGCAAGCCCACCTGTCACACAAAGACCCCTCTTCTATCCCTTTTTCTTAAACTCCAACCCCAGTAGCAGGAAGCATTTTCTCTCTCCTCTGCTCATTTCAAATCCCCTTTTCTCCTTTGAAGCCCAAATTAAAATTAACCTCCTTCAAAAAGCCTACCAAGATTGTTCTGAAAGACAGTTGAGTTTCAAGGTTTCAGCATTTCCTGGGTTAGGCTTCAACTCCCATAAATTAACCCCACAACCCCTATCAGTATGTCCTTTCACTAGCCCCTCAGCACTTTTTGCGTTTGTAACAATACAATAATGAATACAGTCTGTTTCACACAGTCACTCTATTCTGAAGTTTGTGTGCCCCTAAATGTTCATCAACATTAGTGATATCGGTCTTTGCTGGAAATCTCTAAACCCCTGGGGTTTTTAAATAGGTCTAATTTGCCTTTCAGTCTCCCAGGAATACTGCACTGAACATTCAACACATTATTTCTTTAAAGCAAGATTCCTTCCGACGTCAGTTCCCTGTCCCTTCTGGATACTGAAGGGAAACCCTTTCCACTCCAAAGTCCTGGTTAGGGAAGGGGTGGGTGGCTGGAAGGGTCGGTAAAGACATGGGGATCTTTTTTTAATCCCACCACTGAGGTAGAAAGAGAAATTTGACAGAAAGTCACGTCCCGGGCATGGCAAAGAATTTCCACACCCCCAGAGAAAATGGGGAATGTTTGCATTGGGAGGGGTGGATGCCCGAACTTGAACTGCAATTCAGGCAAGCGGTCACTCAACTCCTGTAAGCAGTACGAAAGAGTCTAGACGCCGCCTAGGGAAGACCCTGTCACGAACCCTAACTTTGGTCCTCTTGAGAGGCAAAAACCAGGGTGGCGGGGTGGGAGCGGGACCCGGACCGCTTTGTGAAGGACAAAGAAAACAGGCAAGTTGGAGGAAAGAGCGCGGGTGCGCTCCCGAGACTTGAGGTTACTGATCCTCACCCCCTCCTCCCGGTGCCGACACCCCCTCCCCTGCAGAGGCGGAGCTGGGCGGAGTTAGGCACTGAAGACACGGGCCCCGGAAGCACCCTCCTTTTAGACCCTTCAGTCCCACAGTCCCCAGCCACAGCCATCGGGCTTTCTGCCTCTCTGACCTCCAGCTCCCCGGCTACCGAAGCGCTACTCCTTAAACAGCCGCGGAAAATCGAGCGGGCGCGGCAGGTCCAGGGCTCGAGTGCCCTCACCGCGCCCCACGCAGTAGAAGTGTCTTCTCCACTCCGCGTCTCGCGCTAGCCCGCCTAGGCCCCGCGCTCCGGCCCAAGTCTGTACTCTCACCTACACAGCGGCCGTTGGGCCACCTCCTATTGGTCACCAGGGAAGCCTGGGGACCAAGCCCTTGTCCTCATGGGAATTGTAGTTTGAGGTCGCTGGAGGCTGTTCTTCCTGGGAGGGGCGGGGATCCAATACTGGCATTGGCGGAAAGACGCAAGTATAAAAGGATTGTGGGAGATCGAGTCGAGACCCACTTTTTCCGTGTACCCACAATTCCTAGCCCCTCCCCGCTTCCACTTGTCTTTGGAGTTCAGACCTAGGAGGGTATTATGGGTGTTGTAGTTTGGAGTGCACTGTACTAACAATTTCTGTCTTAACGTATGAGGTTCTACTTGCGGGGGCAGACAAAGGCTCTAGATTTATTTTAATGCTCTTAAGCTATTAGCATTTGGGGAAAAGCACTTTAATATAGTTTTGACATTCTTGTTGAATTTTGAGTGGTTTTTTTTTAATATTTTTTTTTCAGTTTTAGTTGGACACAGTACTTTTGTTTTTATTTATTTATTTATTTATTTATTTATTTATTTATTTATTTATTTATTTATTTATATGTAGTGCTGAGGATTGAACCCAGGGCCTTATACGTGCTAGGCGAGTGCTCCCCCGCTGAGCCACAACCCCAGCCCCGAATTTTCAGTGTTAAAAAAAAAAAATTATTTATGCTCTGATAAGCTTAGAATTTTAACTGAGAGGAAGATATGGTCCTTTAAAATGGTCAGAGTTTGATCTGTGTGAACCACCTGCATTAGAATCACTTTAAATGCTTGGAAAATTGTATATTTGTTACTAATTAATGACCATGCTTTCCTTTTAGAAACAGTGTCAGAATTCTGACATGGAAATATAATCTAGGCCAGCCCAGAAAAAGCTCGTTTAACTTTAAAAATCTAGGTACATTATGTTAAGGTGAAGACCCAGGCACCTCATACAGCAGTGCAGTATAATAGTTTAGAACAGATAAACATTACACTTAAATAATAACAAATTTGATATGTCTTTAAGAAACTATTTTTGAGTAAAAACATGTCATCAGAGTTGGATTAAGAATAGGTAGGAATGCTAAACACTTTCAAGTGATTTAAAGGTTGAGGAAAATGGTTGTTTATTAAGGCTAATTTCATGGTAACCTTTAACTTTTTTATTGGAGACAAATTCGTGTAGCTTGATGAATCATTACAGCTCAATTACTGTAAATTCCCTGGTAAGAACAACTTTTTATTTATAAATGGGATGAAGGAAAAGAAAGAGGAATTGAATTTTTCTAAGGTAAATCACCTATGGTTTCAGAAACAGAAGTGAAGGAGAAAGAGGATTTAATAGATTCAACCATTTATTCAACAAACTGCATTGTGCAAGGTTTTGAGCTGGGCATTATTGCTAAACATTGGGGGGAAAGTCCCTGCTCTCAAATAACTCACAATGTGTGGGGAGGGGGATAGAAGAGTATAAAATGGGCAAGGTGCTCAAAAGATATCTACATAGGTAGATACCTGTGTAGATTCCACTTCTGAAAGAGGCCATGCCTGAAAATAGACTTTAATAACCAGTATTATATTTTGTCATATATGAGAAAAAGAAGTCAATCATTATCTATGAAGAGCACATAAAAGACATAAGGGCATGAGAGAGTGCAACAAACAAACAAAAAATTCCATATTGCAGAAACTAGATCAAGCAGGGATAGAGGGTCATGTCAACAAATTCAAACTTTAAAAAGTGCTAGAGGACCATCAATGGATTCAAAGTGTTTTAAGCAAAAGAATGTCAGGTGGAGTTAGAAGATACGTGAAGGAAAGGAAAGGAAGGAGTCCATAATGACTCGCAAGTTCTGACTTGGAAGACTAAATATATGGTAGTGCCATTCACTGAGATACTGAACCCAGAAAGAACAGTATATTTTCTGAAGGATGGGAAGAAATCAGTTTTGGACATTTAAAATTTGAAGAGTTGGTGAAACTTGGGTGGAGATGCCTAACAGGATGCTGAGAAATATGGGTTTGAAGCTCAGAAGAGAGGCCTTAGTTGGAACTAAATATTTAGGAGACATCAGTATATAGATGGCAATTAAATAAGTAAAAATGTATTAAATTTCACTTAGAGAATATTTAGAAAAAACATTTTTTTTGCAGTGATAGGGGTCAAACCTAAGGCCTTATACATGTTAGGCAAGCATTCTACCACTGAGCTATACCCCCAACCCAAGAAAAATATTTTTTTAAAGACAAAGATTAGGGCTGGGGATGTGGCTCAAGCAGTAGCGCACTCGCCTGGCATGCGTGTGGCCCGGGTTCGATCCTCAGCACCACATACAAACAAAGATGTTCTGTCTGCCGAAAAGTAAAAAACAAATATTAAAATTCTCTCTCTCTCTCTCTCTCTCTCTCTCTCTCTCTCTCTCTCTCTCTCTCTCAAAAATAAAAAAGACAAAGATTAAATCTAAAACCCTAGACAATAACAATATTCAAGTAGCTGGTAATGGTAGATTGCCTTCAAAGGTACTGAGAAGGAATGCCCAGATAGACGAACCAAGAGAAAACAACGTGAAATTATTAGAGTATAGAACAGAGTGGCTAAGTAGCAGAAGAACAGAAGAATAATAAGGAAGCATTCATTCATGCATTCAACAGGTGTTTAATATACCTATAATATAACAGGCATGATTCTAGATGCTGAAAATAGAAATGTGAGAAACAAACACAACCAACCCTCACAACCTTCCCTTTGGAGGTTCTATTCTAATAGGGAGAAACCATCAACAAGCAAGGTAAGTAATTAAAATACATAGCTATGACAACTAATATTTCTGAATAGCTTATTGGAATATGTGTGTGCATACATACAAAGGTAATATTTGATTCATTATTGTATATTAAGGTGAATTTGTGAAATAGTGGCCCAGGATAAACCATTTTGGCTGGATTTAGAGATCTTATTAACAGATCAATTTTTGTAAGAATCACCCATATAAGATTTTTTGTTTTGGTTCTCTTTAGTCATATATGTCAATAGGATTCATTTGACATAATTATAAAGCTTGGAATATAATTTGTTCTAATTCAGTCCCCAGTACTTCCCCTTTCCTCTTCCCTCCCCCCTGTTCCCTCCCTTCTCCTCTACTGATCTTTCTGCTATTTACAAGACACTAATTTTAAACAACTATAAGTAAATAGATCAAGTTTTGAGCTCTCTCCAAAGCCAGTGTGGTGCTCAGGTCATGGCTAGGGTTCAAGTTTATAATGTGGGATGTGTTTGGCTTCATTCTTTGCTCAGGTTAAGGCTTAGTCAGTCTGTAGCTATCTTTAGAGGCCAGAGTAGATCCATGGTTGCTGACCCATTAAACCGAGTTTAGGACTTAGCCCCATATCATGTTAGGCCCCAGAATTATAGCTATGGTTCAATGTGTAGCATGGACCAGAGTGTATTTCTGATCACTGTTAAATTCATGCTAAGACTGCTAATTAGTGCAGAGTAGCCTAGATTATACCTCATCCTGAAGTCAATGTGCAAAATTTGAGCTCAAATTTTATCCAGTATTAGGATTTTGTTTTCACGTAGATAAAGGTCTCATTCTAAGATCTGTGTTAGGGCTCAGTCTGTGGACTGACCTTAGCAGACTATAGCTGGGATTAGGGTTTGAATTTAGTTTTTGTTCAATGTTGGAATCACTTTTAATTCTAGACATGGGATTCAATAAAGCTAGAATAGTGACTTTGCCCAAAGTTAGTGTTCATGCTGGTTTTCCTGCCTAGGGAAAGTCTATGTAAAATATGAACAGAATTTACATTTAGAATTTCATCAGGTTAAGTTTTAATTAGTTTCTGATTAGAGTTTATTATTGGTCCAATAATTAAGTCTGTAGGCAATGCTCTGGTACTGTCAGTGTCGGGTATTCAGTCTGTTGCCATATTAGGACAGTACCTATGATATGCCTGTATTATCAGCTTTGTGTTACTACAGTGAAATTTCTGAGGCAACTAACTTAATAAAAATAAATGGCTTGTTTACCTCACAGTTTTGAAAGTTCAAGCCCAAGAGCAGACAGACCCATTGGTTAGGGCCTCTGGCAAGGCACCAGATACCAATGTTGGTAGTGATTGTTAAAGTGAGTAATTCCATCTTAAGTTAGGAAGCACACAGTGAGAGGCTGGGCAGGGTTTCACAATCTCTTTTAAGGGCATGCACCTAATGACCTAAAGATCCCCCCCAAGGCCCCACTTCTAAAAGGTCCACAGTACCTCCCAGTACTGCCACCTTTGGTACCAATGGTGCTGGGGATTGAATCCAGGGCCTTGTACATGCAAGGCACTCTACCAGCTGAGCTATATCCCCAGCCCTACATATGGACCTTTGAGAGACACATATATTTTTCCAAACCATAAGACTTCCCTAGAGCTTTGTTTCAGACTACAGTTAGTAGTTCCTTTATGGACAACATTAGGGTATAGTTTGTCGCCAGGATTTCAATATAAATATAAACAGAATTGGGGATACTTATTTGATCAAGCAAGCTCAAGGTGTGATTTATGATTTTAGCCAGTGTCAAAATTCTGTCTTTAGGTGATATCAGGAATAATCTATGGAGCTAAGTTAAAGTGGCCAGTGTTGATCCTCATCCTGTTGTCAGAGTAAGGCTTGTCAGTATGACCTGTATTAGTATGTCAGTTTGGGGATTTTCAGAGTTGAGTGTGGAGGTAGTGGTCCCTCTTAGAACTGTGTAGAATTTGTGTTTACTTAGTGCTGGAGGTGATAATATCTGATTCAACTTTTACCAGAGTTTGAGGGTTAACTAGGCTAAGGCTTTCTATGAAGAAAGATTTAGAATTGAGTGTCAACATGTTTTTTAGATTGTTGATATTACATGTTCGTCTATGGATAGGGTTCAGTAAGAATGAAAAATACACAGGATCCAGCTGAAGCTCAAGTTTAAAAGCTTGCACTATAATCAGGGTTTGGGTATCAGGCTGATGCCAGGGTTTAGGTTCAGGGTGTTTATGTCCTCTTGTCAGTCTGGGACTTAGGCTTTGGCTAGTGCAGCAGTAATTCTGGTATAAGTAGTACAGTTCAGTCTGTGCTAATTGTTAGTGATCACACTGTGCCCAGTTTCATGGGTATATCTATCCTCAGTTTGTAGCCAGACTGATTGCTTAACCTCAAGCTAGTGCTAGGACTCAGTGTAAGAGCATGAATACAGTGAACTTTATGAACTTAAGACCATGTCTGACAAATGTTAATACTCACTGTTGGCCTGTTGTTGAGTCTAATAATGTGAGGATGGTTTTGATTCATGTGATTTGATTTCCTGGTAGTGTTAGTAATCATTATTTAGCCAGGTTTAGAACTCAGTCTTTAGGTCTCAGACTGTGAGTAGGGTTTATAATCTTCATCCCTGGTCATTGCTCAGAATGTGGCCAGAAATAGGGCTCAGATCTTGGTCATGGTAAGTTCAGTGTTTGTTTGGGGTTAGTTAAAGCCATTGCTATGTTTCAGACTAAAAATATGAGAAGTATCTGTTTTGTCTTGGCCTGATTTGTCCTTAAATCATGTTTAAGGTTTAGGCTCAGTCCTTGACCAGTGCTAGTGAGCAGTTTAGTTTCTGGTATTAGGAATTGGTCTGTGGCCAGGGTTAAGGTTAAAGCTGTAGAACTTAAATTATCACTATTTGCAGATGACATGATTCTATACCTAGCAGACCCAAAAGGGTCTACAAAGAAACTATTAGAGCTAATAAACGAATTCAGCAAAGTGGCAGGATATAAAATCAACACGCATAAATCAAAGGCATTCCTGTATATCAGCGACAAATCCTCTGAAATGGAAATGAGGACAACCACTCCATTCACAATATCTTCAAAAAAAATAAAATACTTGGGAATCAACCTAACAAAAGAGGTGAAAGACTTATACAATGAAAACTACAGAACCCTAAAGAGAGAAATAGAAGAAGATCTTAGAAGATGGAAAAATATACCCTGTTCATGGATAGGCAGAACTAACATCATCAAAATGGCGATATTACCAAAAGTTCTCTATAGGTTTAATGCAATGCCAATCAAAATCCCAACAGCATTTCTTGTAGAAATAGAGAAAGCAATCATGAAATTCATATGGAAAAATAAAAGACCCAGAATAGCAAAAACAATGCTAAGCAGGAAGTGTGAATCAGGCGGTATAGCGATACCAGACTTCAAACTATACTACAGAGCAATAGTAACAAAAACAGCATGGTACTGGTACCAAAACAGGCGGGTGGACCAATGGTACAGAATAGAGGACACAGAAACCAATCCACAAAATTACCACTTTCTTATATTTGATAAAGGGGCTAAAAGCATGCAATGGAGGAAGGATAGCATCTTCAACAAATGGTGCTGGGAAAACTGGAAATCCATATGCAACAAAATGAAACTGAATCCCTTTCTCTCACCATGCACAAAAGTTAATTCAAAATGGATCAAGGAGCTTGATATCAAATCAGAGACACGCCGTCTGATAGAAGAAAAAGTTGGCTACGATCTACATACTGTGGGGTCGGGCTCCAAATTCCTCAATAGGACACCCATAGCACAAAAGTTAATAACTAGAATCAACAAATGGGACTTACTCAAACTAAAAAGTTTTTTCTCAGCAAAAGAAACAATAAGAGAGGTAAATAGGGAGCCTACATCCTGGGAACAAATCTTTACTCCTCACACTTCAGATAGAGCCCTAATATCCAGAGTATACAAAGAACTCCAAAAATTAGACAATAAGAGAACAAACAACCCAATCAACAAATGGGCCAAGGACCTGAACAGACACTTCTCAGAGGAGGACATACAATCAATCAACAAGTACATGAAAAAATGCTCACCATCTCTAGCTGTCAGAGAAATGCAAATCAAAACCACCCTAAGATACCGTCTCACTCCAGTTAGATTGGCAGCCATTATGAAGTCAAACAACAACAAGTGCTGGCGAGGATGTGGGGAAAAGGGTACACTTGTACATTGCTGGTGGGACTGCAAATTGGTGCAGCCAATTTGGAAAGCAGTATGGAGATTTCTTGGAAAGCTGGGAATGGAGCCACCATTTGACCCAGCTATTCCCCTTCTCGGTCTATTCCCTAAAGACCTAAAAAGAGCATGCTACAGGGACACTGCTACATCGATGTTCATAGCAGCACAATTCACAATAGCTAGACTGTGGAACCAACCTAGATGCCCTTCAATGGATGAATGGATAAAAAAAATGTGGCATTTATACACAATGGAGTATTACTCTGCATTAAAAAATGACAAAATCATAGAATTTAAGGGAAATGGATGGCATTAGAGCAGATTATGCTAAGTGAAGCTAGCCAATCCCTAAAAAACAAATGCCAAATGTCTTCTTTGATATAAGGAGAGTAACTAAGAACAGAGTAGGGTCGAAGAGCATGAGAAGAAGATTAACATTAAACAGGGATGAGAGGTGGGAGGGAAAGGGAGAGAGAAGGGAAAATGCATGGAAATGGAAGGAGACCCTCAGAGTTATACAAAAGTACATACAAGAGGAAGTGAGGGGAAGGGGAAAAATAATATAAGGGGGACAAACGAATCTCAGTAGAGGGAGCAGAGAGAGAAGAGGGGAGGGGAGGGGAGGGGAGGGGAGGGGGGATAGTAGAGGATAGGAAAGGCAGCAGAATACAACAGACACTAGTATGGCAATATGTAAATCAATGGATGTGTAACTGATGTGATTCTGCAATCTGTATTTGGGGTAAAAATGGGAGCTCATAACCCACTTGAATCAAATTGTGAAATATGATATATCAAGAACTATGTAATGTTTTGAACAGCCAACAATAAAAAATTTAAATAAATAAATAAATAAATAAATAAATAAATAAAATATTCAAGACATTAAATGCAAAAAAAAAAAAAAAAAAGGTTAAAGCTGTGATTGGAGTTGGGATCCAGCCTGGAACTAGCATTTATCCAGGAATGGGGTTCAGTCTGTCTCAAAGATTCAGGATCAGTCTTTAGCTATTTGAGAGGATCAGATTTTTTTCAAGTTAAAAGCTCAAGTTGGAGGGTAGGTTTATATGATAAGTCTGTGATAAGAGTTAGGGGTTTATTCTGTTGCCACAGTTCAAGATGCAGTCTGTAACTAGTTAGAGGCTGTAAGGCCTATGAGTCAAATCAATGTCCAGTAATGGGACTCAATCTACCCCAGGTTCAGTGTATTATTCCATGGTCAGATTTATGAGCCCCTCTCTGGCCAGATTTAAACTTGGTCTTTGAATAAGGTTAGGTATCAGTGTATAGCCATGTTCAGGATTCTAAGGGTAGGATTGGGGTAGATGCTGTGGCCAGAATATGTCCCCAAGTTTTGTAGAAGATTTGGTTTCACTTCTTGGCCATGATTAAGGCACAGTCTTTGGCCAAGTTTGAAGGTTGGTCTCTGTACATGTTTTCGTCTCTTTATGAGGCCAAGTTTAGTAGTCATTCTGTTGCCAATGTTAGGGTCATTTTCTGGTTAGTGCTAAGTCTGTGGAAATTGTAGCTGGGTAAGTTTCCAAGATCAGATCTCAGGCTGTGACTGAGTTAGAGTCTCATTCTGTTCTCAGAGTTGGAGCTCAGTATCTATGCTGAGCTCTCATTTTGTAGTGAGTGGAAGATGTTATGTGTCACAATTTGTAGTTTGGGCTAGAGGCTCAGCCTTAGGACAGGTTTAGGGTCTATGTCTGATGTTATATTAGATACTCATATGGATTAAAGATTTACTTAGGGGGCTATAGTTAGGGTAAAATAGGAAATCAGAGTTAGAAACTTAGTCTGGGACTAGTCATAGGTTCTTACTATTGGGCCTGAATTAGACAATCAGTATGTGACTAGGCCTAGGGACTCTATTAATTTATTCAGGGTTAAGACTTTGGAGTGTGGTCAGAAAGAGGCTTAGCTTATTGGTAGAATTAAAGTCTCCATTGGTGGCAAGGTTAGGGGATTGATCTGAAATTAGGGTTAAGTCTCCAAGTCCATAGTTAGGAGTTCAGCCTTCATCTTGGATTAGTGTATGGTTGGTGGACAAGGTTAAACACAGGACATGTATTCAGGTATTCATTGTTGGCAGTGTCATCTATGACCATGCTTAGGAGACTTGCTGCTCAGCCTGTGCTGATAGTGGATTGTTAATCATATTTCAGTAAAGTTGTCATAAAACCATATTTTTACACATGATATAGTAGGTATGGTGCAGGGAAGCAACCATGGAGTGAAGCTGATTCCTGAGTGAGGACCAGCAATGTCCTTGGTGTCTCAGAGAAGTATGCTTAGGAGGGTAGGACAAGCATATGCAATTGAGGAAAAAGGAAAGAACTGGTAACTAGGGAGCTGATACTCCAGGGAAGTGGATATATACTTCTTAAAGGATAGAAATTCTTACTAGTTGGATGGGTATAGGGTAAGTTGGAAAATTTTGCAATATATGGAAAATTCCATTTGTTAAACTCTTCTCTGGTTCTTTGTGCCAGTAATGGAATTTCCTGAGCATCCTTTCTAAGCTATTCCCTAACTTTCCCCATACTACACAGATAAATAAATAAATTAATTAATTATAATTTATACCTGTGGAATGCAGCTGTGCATGTTTATTTTCACTTACATTCTCCCACTGAAGTTTTATGACAATCCTATCTGATAAGTGTTATTATTCCCATTATATAGATGAGGAAACCAGTTAAGCTAATAAAGAGAGTTGAAAGAATTACACAGCTAGTAAATGCAGAACCATCTTTCAAATCCAGTTTCATCTGATTTCAATCTCCTCTGCTCTTTGCATGATACCACTTGGACTGTATTGTACATGTGAGATTTACATCTCACTTTCACCCCTTGATGTTATTGACTTTCTTTCATTTAATTCTCACAACTCTGAAAAGTTGTTCAAATTATTGTCTCCTTTTTACAGTTGAGAAAAAAAATTGGAGAGGTTGTCATTTTCTCAATTTCACACAGCTAATAAGTAGCAGAGCTGAGATTAGAACTTAAATACATCCAATTCTCAGGTGAGGGCTTTCTTTTTAGTTTATCATTCTGTTTCAGAATACTTCAGCCTACAGGAGAACATTTTGGTCTTTGGTACAGACTAATGTAGGAAAGGATATAATGATAGGAATATATTCAGTTTCCTTCTTCCATTTCCAGTGATTTGGACCTATTAGATATTGAGCATCTATGCCCAAAAGGGGTGTACCATAATCTCCATAAGGGTATGTATAGTTGGGAGGGTATCCCCTTCATGAGAATCACTTAGTGTAAAATGAGTGTTACTGATGGTATGTTGTATGTATGAAGAGTATAGGGCAGAAAAAATTAGAAGAGACCACTGAGGTAGGCTCCCATACTTTTGTCCATGCATACAGACTACCCTTGTCAACAGTATTTTCAGGAAAATGTATAGCTAATTTTTCATTATTTTTAAAGTTTGTTCTTGGCTTTGTTTATCTATACTACATCAAGCATTTATGTTTTCCCCCAGAGAATTTATATAGTGTGGTTAAAAGGAATTCTGTTTCTGATTTCAGTATGGCTAAATAAGCTCTGCTGGACCTGTAGGACTCCATTAAGCAACCCAGAATAATCATAAATGAGAGCCCAAACAGATAAAGAGGGAGGAGGAGAAGAAATGAATCTGAAGAAATAACAGTAAAAAAAATACCAGGATGAAAAACATGAATCAACACATCTAAGAACTTAACAAACTCAAATAGAATAAATTCAAAAGAAAACCACTTTCTGATTCTGTGGTTGACATATAACCTTTGGCTATAGTATAGTATGAAAACCTTGAACTTGAACTTGAACTCAGTACATTGAAACAGCAAATGAGAGCTGGCATTCCAGTTTTTTACTTCCTGATAGTACTCATGGCAACATTTGACCCTGATGTATGCAGTGTTGCTATCCCAACATCATGTTCTCTGCATTTGTAGTAAGTATAACTTTGCCTTAAGTGATCCACAGTCCTATACTTAAAATGATTTTCACTTTGGGGGCATGGAGGACATGTCTAATATCTGGTTGAAAATATGTGAAGAATGGGCATCCAACCCATAACCAGGGAGCCTTTGGCATGGTTTCATTTGTTGGTCTCAACTTTCTTTTCTCTCATCATCCTTGAGCTACCAAACGATGGGTCATGAACTACAGATCCAATAATATCTGAAGAACAAAATTTTTCATAAATTTTTCAAAAAATCTCATTAGGTAATAAAATTTTACCTGAACCAATATGAGACTGTAATCATACAAAACCCTTAGGGTTGGATCTCTTCTAAAATTAGGAATTTGGAAGATTTTAGAAAGTTAATATGCTGTATGCATGATATATTATATAATCCCCATGATAGGCATTCCAAGCACATTAGTGTTTCTATAGTAAAATGAATAGTTGCATATATATCTTTTCGTCCTTGTTGTCTCATTCTGATGGCACTTTCCTCACTTTATTCCACACCTGGCAACATTGGTCAAGCCCAGGGAATGAGAAAATGGAATGCTTTTGCAGTAAAATTGCATATTATAAAATGCATAATAATGAGTTAAATTAGTACGATAGGGAAAGGAGTCCTAAGAAAAATATTTAGATTCAGATCGAAAACCATATTCTCCCATACTGTCAAACTCTCTTAGGATCCATTTGTGATCCAGCTGGAAACAGGGTCAAAATGCTAAACTCAAAATCTGATAACTGCTTCTACTGTGACTACTACTAATATACTAACATCAAGTACAATTTACCAGGTTCTAGTCCCAGGGCTTAGAATCCAAGCTCTTTCAATATGTTGACTCATTTAATCTTCATAATCTTATGAAATGAGTACTATTATTATTATCATCCCAATTTTACAGATGAGAAAACTGAAGCAAGAGTGATTTATTAACTTGTTTAAATTCACATAGCCAAGAATTAGCCAAACCAAGGATCTTTTATACCTGTGCCTCCCTTGCACCTTCACCTTCTTTTGAAATTGGCTTATGGCATAATCGAATGGACAGACTTGGAGTCAGTAAGGGGAGGAGGAAAGGCAGTAAGTCTGGGCAGCCAGCCACTTTCCTCTGCTAGGATCCAGTGAGGCCAATATATTTTCATACCCATTTTTCCTATGGAGGCAGGAATGTGAAATTCCTTATGCATATTTCTTCTCTTTTTTATTGGTGTGTCATAATTATACATTATGCAAATTTCTTGATGTGATGATTTGGCTGGAAAAGCAGACACTATGTAAATGTTTCCTTGTTGATCTCTAAGGACCACTCTAAGGCAAAATATTCTGTTGATGCGTAGGTATGTATTTATGGGTATTTATCTACATATATGATTCTGTGTAAGTTAGCATGTGTGTGTTAAATATAGTACACTGGCTCTCAAACTTTATTCTAATCTGAAATACCTGAATAAAATCATAAGCATTCTTGGGCTCCACTGTCAGAGATTTTTATTCCGTTTTGATGGGGTGGGACAGAGCAGCTTGTAATTCAAATCTTGGGTGATTCTGATGCAGATGGTTTATGCAGATCACATTGTAAAAAGTAATGGGAATCATGCCTTAGAGTGGTTTTTGGAGGCAGGCTGCTAGTGAGTGGTTTAATTCTAAGCTCAGGCAGGTCAACTAGCCTTTATTAACCTCTGTTTGTTTATTCATTGGTGAAAATGAATAATAATAGTATCTGCCTAGTAAGGTTGCTGTGAGGATTAAATGGCATAGTGATTAAAAGCATGTCTCATTTGATAGGCCAGACCCATCATCAGTGACCAATGAATAGGAACTCTTATTTTTTCCTGTAGCATTATTTATGTTATTAGTTACTATGTTGGGAGGAATCTATGACCTGATCTCTACCCTCTAGTGCTTACAGTTGAGGAAAGAATACAGAAGCACATGATGAAACTAGAGAACATTAAACACGTTAACTTTGGGGATGCTGACTTTAAGGGTGAGTTGTAAATTGGAATGTGGAAACTGAAGTGACTGAGGGCCAAGAGAGAGGGTTGGCCACTTAAATTACTGTATCTGGAGGGTATGATTTTGATCATGAACTGCTCATATTAAAATTGTAGTGTGATTATAATGATATAAACTGAAGATAGCACTTTCAGAGGGAGCTTCTTGGAGAAGTTAGACACTGAGCAGGATCTCAGTGAATATGGAGGGCTTGAATAGGTGGAGAGAGGGCAAATAAGACATTCCAGGTGAAGCAAACAGCCTTGGATCCAGACAGAGACAGGACTGGAGAGCACACAGAGGGGGCACCAGTCACATTGTATTTCCAGTGTTATACACAAGAGGGCGCTATTCACATAGACCATAAGGTTAATGGCAGCCTCTACTTGCAACCAGAATGGTGCTAGGCACATGCCCTGACTGCTTGCTTGTAACTAGTGAAGAGGCAAGGAGGCTCCAACTCCTGGGGACCTCCAAGGTCTGGTCATTTAGACTATAGGCTATAAGTTCATTCCTTGAGAAGAATTTAAAAGAGACTGGAAAACTAAAAAGTGGTTGCGACAGCAGAAGTGAAGGGAAGAGAAGGTTTGGAAGTACTCAGCCTGATTCAAGATTGCAGGGAAGCCTGTCATCCACAGACATTTTCACAATCTGGTCCAAAGCTAGTACTGGGGACAGTGGGGCCTATGTTCCAGGAAAACTTGAGGAAGGGTACTGTTCCTTAGCCTTCTACCATATAAAATGCTATGTACATAGAGAGAAAAGCTAACCAAGTAGAAATCAGATCCCTGCCCTCATGGGACCTGGAGTGTTTTGGGAGAAATAAACATGCTAGCATTGCAACTGCAAGCAGGTCCAGCCCCTTGCTGGATGGAAGTTTTTGTTTTGTTCTATAAAATGATGGTTTACCCTTAAAATGTTTTAAATTGACATTTCTCATCCTCCTAGAAATAAACAACCACCAGGTCATGGAAACCAATGCATGATGACATAACATGGTGGAGCAGGGCCACAGTCATTTGGTCCAGGAGCTACTGAAGGTTATAATGGCTAGAGCTACTGGGAGAAAGCAGGAGAGTAATGGGATAGGAGAGAAGGCCTTAGCTCTCTTCTTTATTTTCTCTCTATATTTTTTTAGTTGTAGGTGGACACAATACTTTTTAATTTTATTTATGTGGTGCTGAGGATCAAACCCAGGGCCTCACACATGTGAGATGAGCACTCTACTGTTGAGCCCCAGCCCCCTTAGCTCTCTTCTTGATGCTAAAAGTGGATCACTCTGGTACCTCCCTTGTGCCAGCAGGCTTATCTCATGTTGCCTCTTTGAGACACCTCTCTACCTGTCATCACCAGCCCCCTTGCTGCTCATCAATTTTAGCTGGAAGTGGGAGTTTATCAACAAGAACATCATAGAAGAGGATGTCACAGCTCCTGTGGTGTGCCAGGAATTCAGTGGTAGCAACCTGGAAGTGAATCAGAATCAACAAAGGATTAAGTCTCCTTAAACACCCATCTGGAGAGCCTCAGTGTGACCAAAGACAGCTAATAATAAGATAATTGTAGTGCTACTAAAATATAAATTAAAGGTAACACTGGATACATGCCAGGTGCTGTTATAAGTGCTTTACAATGAGTAACTTTTTAATTCTTTATAATTGCCTTATGTGATAATAACTATTATTTCCCTCATTTTCCAGTTGCAGAAACTGAAGCATATTTAGCATCCTCTATCCACCCCTTTTCCTCAGAATTCTCTCCCTCTTCCTGTAACTTCACTAATGGTATGCCTTGTCTATGGATATTTTATTTCAATAATGTTCTCATGTATAAGAAAAATTCTCAAATTCTAGAATTTTGAGGATTCCAGAATCAAGGCACCTTGCAAATCTAGCCAACCCAGCCAACTAGTCTTCCATTCTTCCCCTCTCAGCCTCACAAATATGTCCTCAGTGGGACATTTTCCAGGAAGTAACTAGTGAGTGGTTTGGGGGAAACATGGAGAGAGGAACAGACACTAGTATGGCAGTATGTATAAACGTGGCTGTATAATCAATGTAATCCTGCAATCTGTACACGTGGGAATAATAAGAATTCATACCCCATTTGAAACAAATGTATGATATATGATATGTCAAGATCAATGTAATGTTTTGAGCAACTAATAAATTTCTGATGTTTAAAAAAAATAAGTGCAGGAAAAGGGAATTAATAGTATTTAGAGAGCCTTTTTAAAGCACATGTAAGGGATACTTTGTCTTAAAAGAAGGGGGTCTTGGGCTGGGGTTGTGGCTCAGTGGTAGAGCACTTGCCTCATATGTGTGAGGCACTGGGTTCAATTCTCAGCACCACATATAAATAAATAAATAAATATCCATCAGCAACTAAAAAAAATATTTTTAAAAAGAAAAAAGAAAAGAAAGGGGTCTCAACTCCAGGCTGGGAAGGAAGAGTGAGGGAAGCTAAAAGATTATGAATGAAAATTATGGGCAGGGCTGCAACCTGACTTATAGACTAAGATGGCCAATGCATGTGTGATTTGGGGCAGGCCTTAAACCAAACCCCAAACCTGTCCTCCCATAAGAAAGTCTATGGTCCTCCACAAGCCCCCTTCAGAATCCAAATGCCTCTGGGAAGTTTCAGCTCAGAGCTCTTGGGCTTGTTGCGTTCTCTGGTGCCACCTAATGGACAATGTAGGTAATGAGCTGGGCTAAAGGAAATTGGGTGGTTAAGTTTTGAGGGGCAAAGGGGAAATGAAGCTGGACCAAGGGGTAGTATTGTAATGGGCAGGCACTGAGCGGGCCACAGGGTACCATAAGGACAACTGGATGCCTTGTGAGCTTGGTAGATATGAATACGGAGTCAAGTCATAAAGAATGTTAGAGATAATATACATAAAGTCCCGAGTCCACAGGACCAACTCCATCATCAAATGGTACTATTTACTATTCACCACCTTTCGCAGCATCCCCAACTTGCAGACAAGTTAGGGTCAGAAATGTTAAGTAATTTATAGAACTAGTTAGTATCAGAGACAGTGTTCAAACTTTTAATCATCGTGCCATAAATTATAGCAGCTGTTCATTGTATCAATGATAATTCCATGTGATATTAGAGGTGTCAAGGAGCCTGAACTACTTTGAGTCAGGTAGGCTCTGGTGCCAGTGGAAGAAAAGGAAAGTAAAAGTGTCACATGTGCCATCACCTTCACCATCTCTGCCTGCAAAAATGGCACCATGAAACAAAAGCTGATCCAGAGTTCACCCACCCATTTCCTCAGCCAGTAAGCACATTTTAGGCATCAGACTATCCAGAGCTTTGTAGGAGATAAAGACATCACCCAGCAGGAGTCTTGGTATGCTAGTGTTACTTGTTTCTCCCACCCGACACATTCCAGGTCTTCTAATGTCCTTAGGTATCAGGGTGTGTGTTGGATGTCCTTTAGAAAACACTGCTCCATTGGGAACAAAAGACCAAGAGCAAATGCCAATTCAAATCAATTTCCAAGCATGTATGAGTTTGTCAGGATGGACCCAACTACTATGTATAACTATAAAGCTCTAATAAACATTAAAAATTTAAAAAAGCAAATACCACCTATGCTGATGGAGGAATTAGGGAATATCTTGATAAAACAGAAGAAGAAAAGGGAATCAGCAAGCATCAACATCTACTTTATATTAGGCACTGTGCTAAGTACAGAATTGTACAGAATACTCCCAGTTTGTGTAAGTCAAGTGCTTGAACTATTCCCATTTAAGAATGACCCAGTGGGGCTGGGGTTGTAGCTAAGTGGAGGAGTGCTTGCTTAGCATGTGTGAGGCACTGGGTTTGATTCTCAGCACCACATATAAATAAATTTTTTAAAAAGGTCCATTGACAACTAAAAAAAAATGTATGAAAAAATGACCCAGCAACTTGGGAGGCTGAGGCAGGAGGATCACAAGTTCAAAGCCAGCCTCAGCAACTTAGCAAGACCCTAAGCAAATTAGTGAGTATCTGCCTCTAAATAAAATATTAAAAAGTGCTGGGGATGTGGCTTGATGGTTAAGCACCTCTGGGTTCAATCCCCAGTACAAAAAAAAAAAAAAAAGAGGATAACTGAGGATCAGAGAGGTCAGGCAATTTATCTAGCGTTATATGGCTAATCAATCAGTACAGTACCTCTTTGTGACCACAAAATCTGTGCTAGAATCAGAGTGTTTTTTTGTCTTTTTGATATGGAAAATTTTACACAAATGAAATATAGCAATAATAGTATAATGAAATCCCTTTTATCTATCATCAAATTTCAATTATTAGTAGTACAGTATCAATCGTATCTCATTTGCCCTCTCATCTACTCTGTGCCACCAAACTGAATAATTTTAAGTAAATTCCATATATCATTTCATTTTATCCACAACATTTCCAGGATGCATTTCTAAATAACAGACCATGAATACAGTAATGCTACTACACCTGCAAAACCAATACTAATTATTTCATATGATTAAATATACATATTGTGTTAAAATTTCTCCTATTGTCTCACACATTTTCTCATTTCCTTGATTATTGAGATGTAATTTATATATGGAAAAAATGTTCCAATCTCATGTATATACGTTGACAAATTTTTGCATGAGTATACATCTGTATAACCAAAGTATATTACAACATTATTGTACCTAATTTATACTCACACCCATAATATATGAGAGTTTAAATTGTTTCATATTCATGGTGACATTTAGTATCATAAGTACTTTAACTTTTAGCCATTCTGATTGGTGGGGGAGAGGTAGGGTAGATGCATCTGTTTGTACCTTTGCATTTCTTTGGTGAATAACGATGTTGAGAGCATCTTTTTGTAGGCCCATTTTGTGTTTCCATTATTTGAAAAAAAAAATCTCTATTAATCTTTTCCTCACTGATATGTAGGAGTTCTTTACATATGCTGGATATGTATCAGATTATATACATATCTTCTTCCAGTCTGTAGCTAGCCCTTTTGCTCTTTGTTTTTTAATGAAATTTATTCTTTAATACATAAAAATTGTACATATCAATTGGATGACATGGTGTTTATATACATACACACAAACACATACACACATTGTATAATGTTTAATTCAGGTTAAATATTTTTATCTCCTCATTTCTTCATGGTGAAAATATTCAAAAACCTTTCTAGTAGGTTTTTGAAATATACAATATATTATTGTTACCTGTAGTCAACCTACTGTGAAATAGTACCCCAGATCTTCTTGCTCCCAACCAACTCTAACTCAATATTCATTGATCAGCCTTTTCCCATCTCCTCAGGTCTCCCCAGCCACTGGTAACCACCACTCTACTCTTAGCTTCTATAATATCAACTGTTTTAGATTCTACTTATGAGTGAGATCATGTGGTATCTGTACTTCTGTGCCTAGCTGCATCTTTTATTTTTTTCCATATTAGGGGTTGAACCCAGGGTACTTAACCACTGAGCACATCCCCAACCCTTTTTAATATTTTATTTAGAGACACGATCTCACCCAGTTGTTTAGGGCCTGGCTAAGTTGCTGAGACTGGCTTTAAATTTGCAATCCTCCTGCCTCAGCCTCCCAAGGTGCTTCGATTAGGGTGCCTAGCTTTGTTTACTTAACACAGTGTTCTCCAGTTTTATCTATTTTGTTGTTATTATTTTTATCTTACCTTTAAAAATATTTTTAGTTGTAGATGGACACAATATCTTTGTTTTATTTATTTATTTATATGTGGTGCTGAGGATTGAACCCAGCTCCTCACACATGCTAGGCAAGTGCTGTACCACTGAGCCACAGCCTCAGTCCCTTATCTTACCTTTTGATTACAAATATTCTTAGCTTTAATGAAATTTAACTTATCCTTCCTTTTTTTAAAGTTGTAAAGTCATTTGTGCTATTTAATGAAAGTTTTTACTAGTTTTATATCTTATAAATCAATTATATTTATAATCTAGTCTTTACATTTAAGGAACAGGGTATTTTTGGCTTTTTTTAAAATTTTGATTTGTTATATATGACAACAGGATGCATTAAAATGCATATTACACATATAGAGCACAATTTCGCATATCTCTGGTTGTACACAAAGTAGAGTCACATCATTCATGTCTTCATACATGTACTTAGGGTAATGATGACCATCTCATTCCACCGTCTTTCCTACCCCCATGCCCCCTCCATTCCCTTCCCTCCCATTTTCCCCTTTACCCTATGTAGTGTTCATCTAATCCTCCCATGCCACCCGCCCCCACTACATTATGAATCAGCATCCTTAAGTCAGAGAAAGCAATTGGCATTTGGTTTTTGGGGATCGGCTAGTTTCATTTAGCGTTATGTTCTCCAGCTTCATCCATTTACCTGCAAATGCCATGATTTTATTCTCTTTTAATGCTGAATAATATTCCATTTGTGTGTGTGTGTGTGTGTGTGTGTGTGTATCACATTTTCTTTATCCATTCATCTACTGAAAGGCATCTAGGTTGGTTTCACAGTTGATTACTGTTTTTGTTCTATTTAAGAAAGGGTTGTTTCTCTGAATGTAATGAAAATACTCTTCTTCATTTTCTATGAATCAATTAATATTTGTGAATAATATAAGGTAGAGGTCAAGATTAATTTTTTCCATATGGATATTCACTTTTCACCACTTATTAGTAGTGTTGCCTCTGTCATAAAGCAAGTTACTATGTGCATAGATTTTTTTTTCATAGCTCTCTCTTCTGTTCCACTTGTCTATTCTCTCTAGTTTCACCAGTATCACCCTGTTTACATAGTTATTGGAGCTTTATAGTAGTTGTTTCTGTGTGGTAGTATAGCTTCCCCAGCTCAGGGGTGGTGTTGGAGATGGTAATTGTTCCTCTCCTCCATCTCCTATGACTTCATTCTTCTTCCCTCCTTTTCTTCTCTCTCCTTTAAGTTTTCTGAGCTATTCTAAACTTCTTTGAATTTTCACATTCTTTTTTTCATATTCATTTTTAAAATTAGCTTACTGATTCCTATAATGCTGCTAGAATTTTGAAGAGCATAAATCAACATGGAAAGAATTGCCTTATTTGCAATATTGATTCTTCTCATACATGAACCTGGCTTATTACATTTATTTAGTTCTTTCTGGGCATGGTGGTGCATGCCTGCAGTCCCAGAAACTTGGGAGGCTAAGGCAGGAGGATCACAAGTTTGAGGCCAGCTTGGGTAATTTGGTGATACTGTGTCTCAAAATGAGAAGTAATAAAAAGGGCTGGGGATGTAGCTCAGTGGTAGAGTGCCCTGGGTTCAGTCCACATACTAAAAAACAAACAAACAAACAAAAAAAAAACAAATAAGTCTTCTTTTGTTTCTCTTGTCAGTATTTTGTAGTTTTCACCATACAAATCTTATAAAATATTTTGTAAAGTTTATCTCTAGATGTTTTCTATATTTAGATAGAAACTATTGAAAAGGGAGAATATTTTCTTAATATCATTTTCCATTTTTGCTACTATACAGAAATACAACTGACATTTGTATATTGACCTTTTATACAGTGACTTTGTTATATTTACTTATTAGTTTTAGTAGCCATTTTTTATGAAAAGAAATTTTCTAGGAGCATATAATGTTGTCTGCAAATAAAGTTTTAATTTCTTTGCTTTATTTTGAAATCCTTTTATTTCATTTTTGTTGCCTTTGTGTGTGTGTGTGTGTGTGTGTGTAATAGTAGTAGTAGTAGTAGTAGTAGTAGTAGTGGGAATTAAATCCAAGGGTGCTTTACCATTGAGCTACATCCACAGCCTTTCTTATTTTTTATTTTGAGGCAGGGTCTTGTTAAGTTGCTGAGGTTAGACTAGAATTTCTGATCCTCCTGCTTCAGCCTCCTAAGATGCTGGGATTACAGGTGTGTGCCACTGCACCTGGCTTGTCACCTAACTGTACTAAGATTTCTGGTATGATATTGAATAAAAGGGCTGGGGGGTGGGGCCCAGTGGTAGAGTACTTGCCTAACATGCACAAGGCCCCAAGTTCAATCCCCAGAACTGAAAAAAAGAAAGTGATGAGAGTGGACATCTTTGCTCATAAAGGAGAATGGTCTACTGTATTCTTATTAGTATCTTTGTCTGATTTTTGAATCAGGATAATGCTGACTTTATAAAATAAGCTGGGAAATGTTACTTCTCTGTTTTTTAAAATTTCTTTTAGTTGTAGACGGACACAATACCTTTATTTTGTATGTTTCTACATTTATGTGATGCTCAGGATTGAATCCAGTGCCTCACACATGCTAGGCAAGCACTCTACAACTGAGCCACAACCCTGGCCCCAACTTCTCTGTTTTTTTAAAAAATATATTTATCTTTTAGTAGTAGTTGGACACAATACCTTTATTTTATTTATTTATTTTTATGTGGTGCTGAGGATCGAACCCAGGGCCTCGCACGTGCTAGGTGAGCACTTCACTGCTGAGCAACAACCCCAGCCCTTCTATGCTTTTTGAAAGAATATATTTTATCCAGTATATCACAATGAACTCAACTATTATGTATAATTATAATGCATACATTAAAAGTTGAAGAAAGAAATTAACCTTAAAAAAGAATATATTTCCTTGGAAGCCTGATAGAATTAATCTATTAAACCATCTGTCCTGGAATTTTCTTTGTGGGAAATATTTTAATGCCAAAATCACTTTATTTAATAGACTATTCATATTTTCCATTTCTTTTAATGTCATATTGATGAATACTGTTTTGCAAAGAATTTTCCCATTTTTATCTAAACTATAATATTTGTTGATCTAGTTTTCCATAATTTTTCTACTATATTATGTCTGTAAAATCTGTAGATATTTCTTCCTTTTATTCTTATTATTAATAATTTATGTCATTTTTATCTTCCTGTCTTGCTATGGATTTATTAATTTCTTTCCAAAAAAACCAAATTCTTACTTTTAAGTTATTTTTTCTTTTACATATTGACTTACATTGCAATGATTTTTCTTCTTGTTATCATTTCTTTTCTCCTGTTTTCTTCAGATTGACTTGTTTTACTTGTGTTTTGAGCTGGAAGATTAGATTATTGATATTCAACCCTTTACATTTTAATACATGCATTTAAAAGTATTATCTTCCTATTGAAAACTGACTCAGCTGAATTCTGTTTTGATAGTTTGCCAGTTCAAACCAGTTCAAAATGTTTTCAGAATGTCACTGTAATTTTCTGGACCATGGGTTATTTATAAGGTATTGCTTAATTTCCAAACATTTGAGAAGATGGATCATTTATCTGTTATTGGTTACTAGTTTATTTCTATTTTGGTACCAGAATCTCTCCAATGTTATTTCTTTTTTTTTAAGAGAGAGAGAGAGAGAGAGAGAGAGACAGAGAGAGAGAGAGAGAGAGAGAGAGAGAGAGAATTTTAATATTTATTTTTTAGTTATCGGCGGACACAACATCTTTGTTTGTATGTGGTGCTGAGGATCGAACCCGGGCCGCACGCATGCCAGGCGAGCGCGCTACCACTTGAGCCACATCCCCAGCCCTCCAATATTATTTCAATCTTCAAAAATCAGTTGAAACATATTTCAACACTAAACATATGGTCTCTTTTGGGAAATGTTCTGTGGGCACTTGAATCGAGGGTGTTTTCACAATTTTTGCAAATGTTGTTCTATATGTATGTCAATTAGGTCAATTCATCTGTTGTGTTGTTTATATCTTTACATAATCATTGAATTTTTCTCTGCATTTCATGTTACTTTGAGAAATGTGTTAAATCTCCAACTACAGTTGTAGATTTATCTATGTCAGCTTTAAATTACATAGATTTCTGTTACATAATTTGAAGACGTGAAATTGCATGCACAAAATTTATGATTTTTATATCTCTCTTTAGGTTTATGTCTATACAAATTAAAGATTTTTGTCTTCCTTTGAACTTGCTTGTTGAATTGGCCCTTTGCCATTATGAAATACCCTTCTTATTTATACTTTGAATCATAATAAAGCTACATCAGTTTTCTTTTAGTTAGTGCTTATATGGCATATATCTTTTCCCACCATTTACTTTTGATTTCCCTCTACACTTTATTTAAAAGCAATTTGTCTCTTTTAGAGAGGTGGGTTTCCTAAATCTAATCAGAAAAAGCTTTGCCTTTTTTTTTTACTAAAGTATTCCATTTGCATTTTTAAATGTCTTACTGAAGTATAATATACATATAATAAAAGTGCACAAACTTCAAATGTATAGCTTAATGAATTTTAATACATGCAAACATCCTGTTACCACCACTAGACTAAGAAATTGCATGTTTTCAGCATCTATCACCTCACTGTGCTCCCTTGCAATCAGTTATCCCTATAGAAAATCACTATTCCAAAAGTTCAGTAGATTAGACAAAGGGGAATAGAGGGAAGAGAGAGAGGATGGGAAAAGGAAAGACAGAGTAATGAATCTGACATAACTTTTGTATGTACATATATGAATACACCACAGTTAATCCCACCATTGTGTACATCCATAAGAATTGGGGTCTAATTAGAATAAGATATATTCCATGCTTATATGATTATGTCAAAATGGATTCTACTGTCATATATAACTAAAAAGAACCAATAAATAGAAAAAAAGAAAAATCACTATTCTGACTCCTATCACCACAAATTAAAGTTATGCTTATTTTTAAAGTAAGGCTCAGAGAATTACACAGTGCATACCCTTTGGTTCTGCTGCTTTCACTCAATATATTTCAGTGATAGTCATCTCCATTGTCAAATACACTAGTCATCTATTTTTATTCCTATGTAATAGTAGTTTTATGAATATAGCATTTATCACATCTACTGTTAATTGGTTAATGGAATTTTTGTTATTACCTCTTTTACACTATTATGAGTATAGCAACTGATATCATTCTTGTACATATTTTTTAAACACATGTGTTCATTTCTCTTGGAATGGAATTACTGCATCATAGCATAGACGTGGGTTTTCAATGTTTTCTGCCAAGTGGTTTTCTAGAGTTGTTGAAATAATAAGTTTCACTCATACCAATAATACATAGAAGTTTCAGTTGCTCTACTTCCATGCTTATGCTTGCTATTATCACTGTTTTCATTTTAGTCATTTAGTTACAATTAGTTTGTGAGATTAATTTATAGTTACCTGATGAATGTTGATGCTGAGCACCTTTTTATGTGCCCTACTGACCATTTGGTTATCCTTTTTGTACATTATAAATATGTTTTTAACATTTTTATTAATGCTTTATAATTGTACACAATAGTGCACTTCCTTGTTGCAAATGTGTACATGCACACAACAAACTTTAATCTATTTCATTTTTACAATGAGTAAAATACTTGAACAGGCATTTCTCAAAAAAGGTAACAAAAATTGATTGAATTATGTTATATGCAGCATGGGTACATACTGTAAGTTATCAAGCTCTGATGATTTCACTGGAGAATTACCCCAACTAGTTAAAGAAAAATAACAATTCTATACAAGCTGTTCCAGAAAATAAAAGAGGAAAGAATACTTCTTTTCATGAAGCTACCATTTCTCTGATAACAAAACCAAAGTCTATACAAAAAGGAAAATTATAGGCAAATATCTCTCATGAATATACACACAAAAATCTTCAATATTTTAGCAAATAGAATGTATTAATATATTTCAAAAATTACATATCATGAACAAATGGAGTTTTTCCCATAGCTAAAAGGCCAGTTCAATATTTAAATATTAATGTAATCCAGTATATTAATAGGTTAACAAAGAAAAAAAATCATATCATAATATGAGTCAGTACATAAAAAGCATTTGACAAACTTCAGCATTCATTCATGAAAAAAAAACTCTCAGAAAAATAGGAATTTCCTCATCTTCATAAAGAATATTTACAAAAAAACCACACAGCTAATATTATATAAGAAAACGTTCATCATTAGCTACTAGTGAAGTGCATATTGAAACTACAATATATCACTAGACACATATTAAAATGACTAAAATTAAAAACGATACCCAATGTTGTCATGCACAAAAACTGAATCTTCCATACATTACTGCTGGGAATGTACAGTCTTTCTGGGAAATAGTTACTTTCCCTTCATGTCCAGAACAGGACACAGCTATTGCCTACTTCAATGTGAAAAAAATATTAATTTATTAGGTTAAAAAACTTGTATTACTTTAAAAACTGTGTATGGTGTTAATGTTATCCAATTGAATGTATTTTTCCAAATCAATAAAAACTTGACATTAACAAAAAAAATAAATAACCATATACATGCCATATAACCAGTAATCATATTTCTGAGCTTGTATTCCAAAGAAAATAAACCTATTTCCACACAAAAACACATACATGAATATTCATAACAGCTTGATAGCCCAAAACTAGAAACAACCCAGATATCCTTCAAAGAGTGAATCATTGAGCTTGGAGTGTAACTCAGTGGTAGAGCATTTGCCTAGCATGTGAGAGGCTCTGGGATGAATCCCCAACACTGCAAAGAAAAAAAGGAAAAAAAAAACAATGAATGAATCATTAAATGTTATACATACAAACAATAAACAGGAACGAAGTATTGATATACACAATAACCTGTATGACTCTTCAGAGAATTACACTAAGTGAAAAAGTCAATCTCAAAAAATTTTAAGCTACCTGATTCCATTCAAATAACATTTTGTCAGCAGCAGCTCAGGAGGCTAAAGCAGGAGGATCTCAAGTTCAAAGTCGGCCTCAGCAACTTAGCAAGGCCTATCTCAAAATAAAAAATAAAAAATAATTTTTGGAACAGGGATTGAAACCAGGAGCACTTAACCACTGAGCTGGGGATGTAGCTTAAGTGCTCCTAGTTTCAATCCCTGTTACAAAAAGTAATTTTTTAAAAATGACATTCTTGACATGACAGAATTATAAAGATTGTGAAAAGATTAGCAATTGGCAGCAATTAAAGGGGGAGAAGCAGGGAAAGAAAGTGGAGGTGAAAATAAAACTCAACATGAATGATCATGGTGATAGAAATGTTTTGTATTTTGACTATATGTATATCAATGCCTAATTCTGGTATTTTTAAAATGTTTTCTCAGCATGTTGCCATAGGGGAAAATTGGGTAAAAGATACACAGATTATTTCTTTATCATCTTTTACAAATGCATATAAGTCTAAAATTATCCACAACAAAAATTTAACTAAAGTTAAGATGATGGAACAAAAGGAAGAAATCTCATAAGTCTGCCACTTCTGGGGAAGAGGGACAAACAGTAAAGGGAGAACCCTTCAGAGACTTAATGATGAAGGGAAGAAGCATGGATGAGGGGGAAATAGAATCCTGCAGAGAAGACAAAAACAATGACAAAATCAGATATCACATTATAACCACCAACGACTTCACTGTCATCAGCACCACCAAAAATAACTCACTTTGTTACACCATAATAAGGGGAATTCTTGAATCAAGAAACCTACTTAGCCTCTACATCCTAATGCAACTGTTATTGCTGTCTAGGAAAATATTTAAAAATGAACAAAAAGTGGATGTCAATATTTGCACAAAAGTACTGTGAACCAAATCAGAAAATTGGAATCAAAACATTTCAAAGATGCATTTTTTTTCTCTCCAAATTAATCACAGGGCAAAAGAAATTATAATGCATCACAAAATAGTATAAATACTTTAAATTAGTAATTTATAACTCATGCTAGAAGTAGACATAAAAACAGAAAAAAAATGTGAATTGAGAGTCAATTGAATTCAGGAAAATAACTGAAGACAAACTCATTATAGAAATGAAGACTAAGGCTGGGGATATAGCTCAGTTGGTAGAGTGCTTGCCTTGCATACACAAGGCCCTGAGTTCAATCCCCAGCACCAAAAAAAAAAAAAAAAAAAAAAAAAATAGAAATGAAGACTAAAGGGACAACTCAAAGCAATAAGCTTGGCCAGGTGCACTGGTGCATGCCTGTAATCCCAGAGGCTCTGGAGGCTGAGGCAGGAGGATCGCAAGTTCAAAGCCAATCTCAGCAACTTAGTGAGACTCTGTCTCAAAATAAAAAATGAAAAGGGCTAGAGATGTTGTGGGTAAGCACTGCTGGGTTCAATCCCCAGTACTAAATAAATAAGACTAAACCATAATTGATGATTGAAATACAGCTTGGCTAGATGTAAAATCCTTGGCTCACACTCTTATTTCCTTGAGTCTCTTGAAAATGCTTCTCCATCTTTGTCTTGCTTTCTGTGTTGCTGTAGAGTAGTGTGATGCTAAATTGATTTTCATTCTTATAAGTTAATTCACCTCTTTGCCAAAATAATCCCTGAGGATTATTTCTTGATCTGTAAAGTGTAATAGTTGGTACTGGGACTTTTCTTGATGCTAACCCTTCTAAGTCATCTTTCCCAGGTACATGGGAGGCTGTATCAATATGAAAATCTGGCTCTTCTTTTATTTCTGGACAGTTTTTTTCTTTTAGTTATACATTTAAATATGAGCACTGTTTGTTGCATAGGGAATACATGCATATAAAAGGATGCCAAATAAAGCTTAAAACACATAGTGAAATGTTAAATAAGGACAAGGAGAGTAAGGATATTATAAAAGTCAATAGTATAAAGGTAACCACTGGAACAAAATTACAAACCTGCCTAAATACCATGACAAGAGGCCATGAAGATACAGTAAATATAACATAATAAGCAGAGCGTGACCGCTGTTGTAATGTGTCCACTTGGCTAGGCTACAGTCCCCAGTTATTCTATTGAACGCTAATCTAAGTGCTGTTACTAAAAGATCTTTTGGATGCAATTAAAGCCCCTACTCCATTGATTTCAAGTAAGGGAGTTTCTCATCGATAATCTGAATAGGACTGACTAAATCAATTAGGAAGCCTTAAAAGCAAGGATGAGGTCTCTCCAAGAAAGAAGAAATTTGCCTCTGAAAAACTTCAGTCTGTACATGCAGAGTTGGAACCTGCTGTTGATTTTCCCCTCGAAACTTCTTTCCCTAGATTCCAGGCTTGATTAACAGCTCCAACAATTGCATAAACCAATTCTTATAACAGATCTCTAGACACACACACACACACACACACACACACACCACTTGTTCTACTTCTCTGTTTTAACCTGGCTGATACAGTAAATATAAAATAAAATAGTATTGCAGGGTGGAAATTGAATATATCAGTCGTATCAATAAATACGAATAGGTTTACTTCACTATTTTTTAAAAAAATGATGCAGGAAAAACACAAGATGAGCCTGAGGCATCTGGTTGTACCAGAAAGTGAGGAAGTGTTTAAACAGTTGGGCATGTCAAAGAGACAAAGGAGCCAATCTGAAAGACATTTCAATGGCTGAAGGTGGAAAAACAAAATAAACAATAAAATAAATAATATAGGAGTAGGTTATAATCCAAAGTACAAAATAAAGTCCTTACTTTGTCCTTACTGGTATAAATAAATGACTGAGTAAATAAATGAATGGGAGAATAGAGACAAAGCTTCTTCTTTTTTCTTCCTACATTTTTATTAGTGCATTATACTTATACATACTAATGGAATTTATTGTTTTTATATTCGTATATGCACATAACATACAATATAACAATATAATTTGGCCAGTATTTATTCCCAGCACTTTCCATCTCTCTCCACACCTCCCAGTCCCTTCCCTGTACTGAACTCCTTTTTTATACCTTTATTTTATTTACTCATATTTATGTGGTGCTGAGGATCAAACCCAGGGCCTCGTACATGCTAGGTGAGCACTCTACCTCTGAGCCACGATCCCACCCCCCTACTGATCTCCTTTTGTTTTTTTTGTTTTTAAAAAATTTTTATTATTAGTTGTTCAAACCATTACAAAGCTCTTGACATATCATATTTCATACATTTGATTCAAGTGGGTTATGGACTCCCATTTTTACCCCGTATACAGATTGCAGAATCACATCGAATTGCACAAGATCTGCCCCATCTTTCTTTTTCTTTTCCTCCCCAGCTTCAGCATATGAGGGAAAAGATATGACATTTAACTTGAGTTTGACTTATTTTGCTTAACATAATGGTCTCTAATGCCATCCATTTTCATGCAAATGCCACAATTTCATTTTTCTTTATGGTTTAATAAAGCTCCATTGTGTATATATACCATATTTTCTTTATCCATTCATTCATTGATGGACACTTAGGCTGGTTTCATAGTTTGGCTATTTGAATTGTGCTATTGTAAACGTGAGTATGTACATATCACTGTAGTAGGATGACTTTAATTTCTTAGGATAAATACCGAGGAATGGTATAGCTGGGTAATATGGTGGTTCCATGCCTAATCTTTTGAGGAACCTCCATACTGATTTCCATAGCACTTGTATTGATTTACAATCCCACCAACAGTATAAAAGCATTCTTTTTTCTCCACATCCTCTCCAGCATTTATTATTGTTCATATTCTTTTTTTCCTATAACAGCATATTAGTCATATTATTTTTTAATTTATTTTTAAATTTTAATTTGTTATATATGACAGCAGAATGCATTATAATTCATATTACACCTATAAGCACAATTTTCATATCTCTGGTTGTACACAAAGTAGAATCACGCCATTTGTGTCTTCATACATGTACTTAGGGTAATGATGTCCATTTCATTCCACTGTCTTTCCTACTCCTATGCCCCCTTATTGATATTCTTGATGACTGTCATTCTAACTGATGTGAGATAAAATCTCAGTGTACTTTTGATTTCAATTTTCCTAATTGCTAATGATGCTGAATGTTTTTTCATAAATTTGCTGGCCATTTGTATTTATTTTTTTGAGAAGGAGACAAAGCTTCATTACAAAAGAATTCCACATAAATACAGACTCTGTCCTCCAAGAGGTGGAACTTTATTATCACCATCACCTCTACCCCTTTGAGTATGACTTGTTTCTACGTGGGGGAAAATCAACTTTACAGTGGAGAAGGCTTCTTACGTGCCCTCCCAAAACATTACAACCAACAGTAAGATCCCTTATGTCCAGCCGCCCCACATGCTTCAAGTCCCTTTGACTTCCCCTTCTGCTACTTGCTGGAGAAAAATGTGTGCATTTAAAAGCACTTATGTGATTTTATAAGGTTCACTGGAATAATACTCATATTTTAAGATGAACTGTGCCATATAACAATCACAACAGTGATATCTTATCATATATGTCTATTCAGGTACCAGGAATTAGGGCATTGACATTTTAGGGGCTATTTTTAGAATTATACTTGACACACAATTGTATAAATATACATTTTAAAGTTAAACTCACACTTATAGAAAAGTGGTTTATATGAAGAGACATCTTTATAGAAAAATTGCTCTGCAAGAATCATCAGTCATGGGCTGGGGATGTGGCTCAAGAGGTAACGAGGTCGCCTGGTGTGCACGCGACGGTGGGTTCGATCCTCAGCAGCACATAAAAATAAAATAAAGATATTGTGTCCACGAAAACTGAAAAATAAATATTCAAAAATTCTCTCTCTCTCTTTAAAAAAAGAATCATTAGTCATAGGTTTAATAGAATTTATATTTCAAAACAATATATGAAAAATTTATTCCAATGTTATTACACCTTAGAAATTCATGTTGCTTTCATTATATCAGTTGAGAATGAGCTTACCAAAAATATAAATTTTGAGTGCCCAATAAATGATTTTTCAGAAGAGTGAGCCAAAATTTTACGATCAATCAAAATATGACATTAATAAAATAATGTTTGGGCTGGGTTTGCAGCTCAGGGGTAGAGCAGTTGCCTAGCACAGGTGAGGCACTGGGTTTGATCCTCAGCACCACATAAAAATAAATAAAATAAGGTTAAATTCTTTAAAATAAGATAATAAAATAATATTTATTGTATTATACAAAATTTTACATGATTTTGTAAAAAAACTGTAAAGTTTGTAAATTTATGTTGTTATTCATAGATCATTATTATCTCTATGACATGTTAAATATAATAAAATATTTTAAGAGAAAAATACTGATATTTTAGTAACCTTAACAGTATATTTTTCTAACTTTTTGAACAGTAGCCCTGCATTTCATTTGCAGTATGTTCTATAAATTATCTATGAAGCTCTGACCTGACAAGAATATTATCAGAAAAGCAAATCACAAGCCAATATTCCCCATAAACATAGACACAAACATCTTTAATAAAACATTAATAACTTCAATTGGGCAATATATAAAAGGCATAATACGTTATGAACATATTTATTTCAAGAATCAAAATTCTATTTAACATTCCAACATTTATCAACTTAATTCATAATATTGACAGAATAAAGATAAAATGTGATAATCACAACAAAGGCAGAAAAATATAATAAAGTTCAATATCAATTCAGAATGAAAAAAATCTCAGCAAATTGGGGAATCTCTTAAACTTGAAAAGAGGGTCTTGAAAAAAAACAACATAATACTTATTGCTGATATATAAAGAAAATTAACAAAAAGCACAAAGACTAAAAAGAAAGGTGATTTAATTATTTTTATTGACATCCAAAATGATTGTTTACATATAAATCATAAGAAAACTTCAAAAAATAATTATAAGTTAAAAGATCAATACATAAAAATCAACTGGATTTCCATACATAGCAACAAATAATGGGACTATGTGATGTAAAAATTTACAGAAGCATCAAAAACATAAGATAACATTCTTAATGAATATGTAGGTTCTCTACTGTGAATACTGAAAACATTAAACACTTAAATACTAAGGAGTATATCATGTTTATTGCTTAGAAGAGTCAATATTTTAAGATTTGAATTCTCCACAAATTGATTTTTACTTTCAACAGAATTCTGATCAAAATTCCAGCTGGCTTTTTTTTTTTTTTTGGTAGAAACTGACAAGATACTTCTAAAATTTGTATAGCAATATATCTTGGTGAGATGAGCCAAAATAATCATGAAAAAATTAAAGTAGACATATTTAAGCTATTTACTTTCAATATCAAAAAGAAAGCTGCAATATTTAAAACAATATGGTATTTACATAAAAAACAGACCAAAGGAATAAAATGGAGTCAAGGCACAGACCAACTCACATATTATCTTTTGATTTTTGACAAAGGCACCAACATAATGGAATAGCTAAATACTGATATTTTTTTAAATGAGCCTTGATTTATATGTCTTATGCCATATATGTACATTAACTTAAAATGGATCTTAAACTTACATATGAAAATGAAAATTTTAAAACTCTTAGAAGAAGCCCTAGAAAGAGTCTTGGTAAATATTTCTTAAATAAAATGCATAAAGTATTAATTATAACAGAGAAAAGTGATACTTACATTTATAAAATTAAAAATGTCCACTGCATTAGGTGCAGTGATTCATGAGTATAATTCCAATGACTTGGGAGGCTGAGGCAGGAGGATCACAAGTTCCAGGCCAGGCTGGGTAGCTTAGTGAGACCCTGTCTCAAAATAGAAAACAAAAAATGGCTGGGATGTAGCTCAGTGGTAGAGCACTCCTGGATTCAATCTCCAGTAACACACACACACACACACACACACACAATACCCTTAAAAAAATGAAAAGACAAGCCAGTGTACTGGAAAATACATTTGCAAAATGTCACAGTTGAGATATGAAGTGTTCCCCAAAAGCTCATATATGAAACAGTATAAGAAAGTTCAAAGGTGAAATGATTGGGTTATCAGAGTCTAAACCTAATCAGTACATTAATGAACAGATAGGGATTAACTGGGTGGTAACTGTAGGCATGTAGGATATGGCTGGAGGAGGTGGGTCACTGGGGGCCTGCCTTGGAGTATGTATTTTGTTCATGGTGAGTGGAGTCTGTTTCCTAATTGCCATGTCCAGTGCTGCTTTCCTCTGTTATACCCTTCTAGCATTATATTCTGCCTCACCTTGTGCCCATAGCAATTGAGTTAGCCATCTATGGACTGAGGCTTCTGAAACCATTATCCCCATATATCCACATCAGCAAAACAGCTAACTAAAACAAAAAATATGTAACAGACAAATGGTTCACATCCAGAACATGCAAAGGACTCTTACAAATATTAAAAATAAGCAACCCAATAAAAATGGACTTAACATTTTGACATTTCACAGTAGAGTATCTACCAGTGGCCCATAAAGATGCTCAACCAGGTGCTGGGGTTATGGCTCAGCAGTAGAGCACTCGCCTAGCATGTGTGAGGCGCTGGGTTTGATCCTCAGCACCATATAAAAATAAAAAAAAATAAAGGTATTGTGTCCAACTAAAGTATTTTTTAAAAAAGATGCTCAACAACATTAATCATTGAGTTAAAACCATAATGATACACTACTGCATGTGCCAAACATTTTAAACAAGCATGCTCATTGAAGATTTGTTCATAATAACTAAACATTGGTAACAATTTAAATGTCCATCAAAAATAGAACACAAAGACAGTAGAATGAATTGGACATAACTCTATTTTGCTCATATGTGAGTACATGGCCAGTGTAACTCCACATTATGTACAGCCCCAAGAATGGGATCCTAATTAAAGTAAGTTATACTCCATGTAGATATAATATGTCAAAATATACTCTACTGCCATGTATATCTAAAAAGAACAAATAAATTTTAGAAAGAAGGAAAAAAAGTAGAATGCACAAGTGAACTATGATATATACACATAATTGAATAATACTGAGAATCCTAGTTGCTTCTGGCTAGAAGTGGGTGATAAATATACAAGGGCATGGGGAAATTTTCTAAGGTGACTACAATATTTTATGTCTTTGTAAGGGGTTTGATGATACAGGTATCTACTTATTAAAACTCATCAAACTGTACACTTAAGATCTATTTGAAAAAAAAAAAAGATCTATTCATTCTAAGCAGTGTGTGGTAGTGCATACCTGTAATCCCAGCAACTCCAGAGGTTGAGGTAGGAGGATCATAAGTTCAAGGCCATCCTGAACAACACTGTGAGACACTCAGCAACTTAGGAAGTTCCTGTCTCAAAATAAAAAAAAATATAAAGAACTGTGGATGTAGCTCAGTGGTAGAGCACCCCTGGGTTCAGTCCCCAATACTTTAAAAAATCTATTCATTTTAGTATCTGTAACTATATCTAAAGGAAATTCACATTAAATTTATGGTATTCTGTTAAAATCAGGGCTTACAGGAAATTGTATAGTTGAATGTACATATATATTATATACACATATATGTTAGAGAAGATAAAAAAATCAATAATCTACCTTACTAAGAAGACAGACAAAGAACTGATATATCCCCTAACAAGATTAATGAAGCAAATAAAAAAGAAAAATATTTGCCATTTTTGTGAATAAAAGGAGATACTCACTACACATTCTACAGATATTAAAATTATAATATGAATGTATTACAATGAACTTAATACCAATAATTGAAAATTTCTATGAATATTCAAATTCCTTGAAAAACATAATTTACCAAAATCAATACTACAAAATTGAAAATGTGAAGAGGTTTATTGTTTATTAATGAAATACAAAAATATTATTAAAAAATTTATCACCAGAAAAAATGCCACTCCAGATGACAATACTGCTGAATTATTCCAAATGTTCAAGAGGAAATACAACACACGTTTTTCCTGAGAAAAACAAAATGTGATAGACTTACCAACTTGTTTTATAAGGCCAGCATAAAATTTTACCAAAATATAACAAAAGTATTTGAAGAAAGCCCATTTTCATGCCAATGTCTATTGCAGATATAAATGCACAAATCCTAAAATTTTCAGCAAGTCAAATCCAACAGTGTATAGAATACTATACTATAAATATATAGGATAATTTATTACAATAGAGCAATACTTCAGTATTCATGAATTCAATGTTAAAGGCAATGTTATAAACCATAACTACTATAAATAATGAAAATTGACATCAGTATCTACAATTACAATCTACAAGTGTCATTATATTATCCATTCAATCTTGCCTCTCTTTATTATCTCTGAGTCATCACCAATATATCATATAGTTGCCTTAAATATTTCATATACATACATACATATATATCTGTACATATATACATATATATATATAGAGAGAGAGACAAAATTATATCAGGCATTTAATTTTTCCTCCATGGGTAACAAATAAAACATAAAAACTTAAGAAAAATATATTTACCCATATTTTTGCTTTTGTGTTCTTCTTTCCTTCCTGATGTTCCAGGATCTTTTCTTTTTTCATTTCCTTTCTTTTCAGAGAACTTCTTTAAGCCATTGTTTAAAACCATTGTTAAAACCATAGTTTCAAATATCACAATGGGCACTACAGAAATACAGAGGATAATTGGAAACTATTTTGAAAATTTGTACTCCAATAAAATAGAAAATATAGAAGATATCAACAAATTTCTAGAGTCTTATGATTTGCCCAAACTGAATCAGGATGATATACACAAGTTAAACAGATCAATTTCAAGCAATGAAATAGAAGATGCCATTCAAGCCTACCAACCAAGAAAAGTCCAGGACCAGATAAATTCACAGCTGACTTCTACAAGACCTTCAAAGAAGAACTAACATGAATAGTCCTCAAATTATTTCATGAAATAGAAAAAGAGTGAACACTTCCAAATTCATTCTGTGAGGCCAATATCACCCTGATTCCAAAAACAAGACAAAGACACATCAAGGAAAGAAAACTGCAGATCAATATCTAATTAACACAGATGCAAAAATTCTCAATAAAATTCTGCTTGGTGAGCTTGCCCTAATTAGGTTCCCAGAGGGGAATTCTAATACCAGTGCAGAGAAATAGGAATCAGCCAACAGATGGTTTCAGGATAGTTCTGTGATGCTAAATTCTCTTGACTTTTCTTCAGCTGAGCACATTTTGCTTTATTCTTCAATCTTACAGGATGTTTTTGTGATATAAGATTTTGAGATGACAGTTCTTTTGTTTCAGCCATTGAAAAGTGTACCATTTTCTTCTGGTCTCCATGGATGGATGGAAGTCCATGCATGGTTTGTGCTGACACTGCAGGAGGGTGGGGTGGGATCACTACTCTCTAGTGGGGATGTAAACCTCGGTCTTCTTTCATAAACTGTGGTGGTTGATGTTGCTATACTTCATTATAATCTGACAAGAGTGGAGGCAGAAGCCAGGATTTTGGGTGAAGTTAGCTGGAGTACAGTGATTATTGCTTAAACATTTCCAGTCTTGCTAGGCTGTTGTTTCCTGGCTCGTTGAATATAGAGAGCACATTTTCATTGGGGTATTTTTTATTTGTGTCTATTGGCCTTTCCAAGTTGCCAATTTCTTCAGCTGTAACGCTGGAATATATGAGGCAAAAAGAAAATGTAGGGAACTCACCATACTTTCATTCTGAGTAGCTTGTTCCCTAGCCAGTCTGACTTCTCTCCACTTTTTTTGGAGTATTCAATTTTTGTTCATATGTACTGTTGAAGACTTTTAATTTGTCCCAGGAAATCTTAATGCTTTTCCTTTAGATTTCTTAGTGGTTGGTGCTTTGATCTGCTACATCTGAGACATATTCTCAATATGTTTCCTACATTTAGTCATATTTTATTTTTCGTTTGGTAATTCTATCTAGGTTCTCCCATCCCTAAATCCCCACACTTGTCTTTTATGTCCACTCTATAGTTTATCTCCAACTCTCCCCTCAAGCTTAGATTCCAATGTGAGGTCTACTGGATATGAGTGTTTGCCTATATTTGTATTTTATTTTAGCAAGATGGATAGAGATATTCATATTTAAGTAACCACTATTATTCTTCATGTAATAGAAACTTTTTATATCACTTGTAATGTAATTTATCCTTTTTTCTTGCAATTTGTTTTAGGAAAAGTAGACCTATTTGTGTATATTTCATTCATTCATTTTATCCATTGAGTTCCAATGTTTTCCTGTTTCTTCTGATGACCATTATGTAATTTCATTCATTCATATTCCTGTGTTCTCTGAATTACCTGTGAAATAAAATCCAGTTTAGTCAGAATCTAAACTGGATTCAGATTTTATTTGGGTAAGTATACAACATATATGGTTCTGTGTAGTTCTTATTGCACCATTGTAGGAAGCACATAATTTCTATTTGTGTTCTCTCTCTCTCTCTCTCTCTCTCTCTCTCTCTCTCTCACACACACACACACACACACACAATAAATGGGAATATATAATGTATACAATTTGATGTTTTGATAAATGTATTCATTGTGCAGTGATCAACACAATCAAGATAGTTTACATACACATCACCTAACACAGTTACCTTTTTTAACTTTTTTTCTTTTTAGTTGTAGATGGACACAATACCTTTATTTTATTTATTTATTTATTTATTTAAATTTTTATATGGTGCTGGACATTGAACCCAGTGCCTCACACATGCTAAGCAAGTGCTCTGCCACTGAGCCACAATCCTGGCCCCCGCAGTTAACTTTTTCATGATAAGAATACTTAAGAATTACTGTATTAGGACTGGGGATGTGGCTCAAGCGGTAACGCACTCACCTGGCATGTGTGGGGCGCTGGGTTCGATTCTCAGCACCATATAAAATAAAATAAAGATGTGTGTCCACCGAAAACTGAAAAATAAATATTAAAAAGTTCTCTCTCTTCTTCTCTCTCTCTCTCTTTAAAAAAAAGATACACTGTATTATACAATTTCAAGTGGAAAATACATTACTTGTTACCTATAGTTACCATGCTATACATTAGGTCTTCAGGAATTATTCACCTTGCACACAGTGAAAGTTTGTAAATTTTGAATAACATGACCCTGGTCACTAAAACCCTAAGCAACCCTATTCTACTCAGTGTTTTTATGAGTTCAACTATTTTAGATTCCATGTACAAGTAATATCATGCAATGTTTGTCCTTCTGTATCTGGCTTATTTCACTTAGCATAATGTCATTCAGGTTCATTCAAATGGCAGAATTTCCTTATTTTTAAGATAAATAACATTCCATTGCCTATATATACCATATTTTCTTTGTGTATTCATCAGCTGGTATACATTGAGGTTGTTTTCATATCTTGACTAATGTGAATAATGCTGCAATGAAAATAGAAGTACAGCTATCTTTTTGACATATGATATCATTTCTTTTTGATATATGATTTCATTCCTTTTGGATATGCTATATGCCCAGAAGAGGGATTGCTGGATCATAACATAGTTCTATTTTCATTTTTTTGAAGTACCTCCTTATTATTTTCCAAAATGGCTATACCAATTTACATCAGCATCAGAAGTGTACAAGGGTTCCTTTTTCTCTGTATCCTTTTTGTCTTTTTTGACAATAGTCATTATAACAGGTGTGAGGTGGCACTGTAGTTTTGATTTGCATTTCCCTGATGATTAGTGATATTAATAGCCTTTTCATATATCTGTTGGTCATTTGTGTTTTTTTAAATTGTGTTTTTTTTAAAAGAAATGTCTATTGAAATACTTCATTCATTTAAAAATTGTATTATTGGGGCTGGGGCTGTGGCTCAAGCGGTAGCATGCTCGCCTGGCACGCACGGGGTGCTGGGTTCAATCCTCAGCACCACATAAAAAATAAAAATAAAGATGTTGTGTCCACCAAAAACTAAAAAATAAATATTTAAAAATTTGTTTGGGGTTTTGTCTTTTTTATATGTTAAGTTGTAGGAGTTTCTTATATATTATTTTGTCTGGATTTAGAATAATAGATTTTGGCTCCCTAGCATCCTCCAAAGGTGACAAAAATAAATTTTTTTTGTTTGCTTTGCTTTTTTGACCTTGAAAATTTTTTTTGTTAGAGTACTGGGGATTAAACCAAGGGGTGCTCTACCAATGAACAGTACTTTCACTCCCTTTTATCTTTTATTTATCCTCTTGCCTCAGCCTCCTGAGTTGCTGGGATTACAGTGTGTACCATTAATTCTTGCTTAAATTTTTAAATTCTTTTAATTTTTAACTTATTCATAAAATACAAATGTGTATATTACTGCAGTAATAGGCATTATATATTCAATACATGTATACATTGTGTAATGTTTAGAATGGGTTAATATATTTATCTCCTTAAACACTTACCTTTTTTATGGTGAAAGATTTTTTATCTTCTTGAACCAGAGAAGGTATTGTACAAACTTTTTCACAAACCCTGAGATCAAGACCATAGCTTCAGATGATTGAGAACCAGAACCAAGGTTTGGGTACATAGTTGGGTGGGAAAGTAACAGCCACCTCATTAATTGCCTGGATCAATAGAGAAGCGGACAGGAAAAAAATGCAGCTATGATACATGCAAAATATATGTGCTATAGCCAATCTTGAACTAGGTTTAGACATATTTTACCTTCATAAGATGTCACAAATGTATCTGAGAGGGCAGTTGGCCTTAGCAGACAAAGACTTCATAGCAACTATTATAAACATGCTCAAAGAGCTAAAGGAAATTACATATAAAGAATTAAAAGAAGGTATAGTAGGGCTGGGGTTGTGGCTCAGTGGTAGAGTGCTCGCCTAGCATGCATGAGGTGCTTAGTTCGATCCTCAGCACCACAAAAATGTAAAATAAAGATATTGTGTCCACATAAAACTAAAAAATAAATATTAAAAAAGGTATAGTAACAATTTCTCATCAAATAGAGGATGTCAGTAAAGAGATTATAAAAAATAACAAAGTAGAAATTCCAGAGTTTAAAATTACAAACACTGAAATGAAAAATTCAATAAAGGGCTCAACAGTGGATTTGAACAAGCAGAAGAATCAGTGAACTTGAAGACGGTCAATCAAGATAACCTACTGTGATAAATAGGAAAAAAAAAAGAAATTAAAAATCAGCAGAGCCATAAAGTATAACACCATATGCTTAGGAGAAAGGGGCATAAATAATATTCCAATAGCTAACAGCTGAACATTTCCTAATTTTTTTTTTTTTTTTGAGAAAGGGTCTCATTAAATTTCTTTCAGCCTCGCAAATGTACTGAGGCTGGCTTTGAACTTGTGATCCTCCTGCCTCAGCCTTTCTAACAGCTGGGATTACAGGCATGCACCACCATGCCCAGCAACACTTCCCAAATTTGACAAAACCATTATTCCTCCTACAAGCTTAAGAAGCCCTTCCTAGTTTTATTCTCCAAATGAAATGAGCTTCAGGAATCTGTGGAATACCATCTATTGTACCACCATATATGCATGGTGGCCCTCCTAAAAGTTCCAATAAAGAGAAAGGGGCAGAAAGAATAATTCCAACAGTAAACAGGTGAACACTCCCTAAGTTTGACCAAAAAAATTTATTCACCCTACAAACTAAAGAAGACCTTCTCTAGTTTCCTTCTCCACATGCCTTCAAGGAGGAAATCCCTCCTCTCACCTGCCTGAGATTGGGCAACCTTTGGGCCTAGAGACCAGAGGAAGTATAGTATTGGGCAGGCTGGAGAGAATGTCAGCTATGTAGAGTTGAGCAGGTTGGACTTTGCACAGGGGCATAAGGCCAAGGGAGTTCAACAGGGCATTGTGGAAGGCTGCAATGGGCCCCAGCACCAGCCATGGGGAGGCAGGTTGATAGGCAGGCAGGCTCTGGCTATCAAAAGTTTGTCTTCACCTAAGCCTATCCCCTCTGCCTCTTATAATTTGCTGACATCACAAGGTTTGAGCTTTGAAGCCACAATGCAGAAAGCAGTTTTCTCCTTCATTCTCATGTCATCAACAGTGACAGCTATGCTCCTCACAACTGAAAATAGCTCCTGTCTCCATCCAGCCCTTTCCATGCTTCGTTTCTCCAGACTAAGCAACCTTCCCACCCTCCATGTAACTAATTGGCTTACAGAGCTTACTGCCTCACCAGGGGCCTAGGAAACTGAGCTCTTGCCTTCAGCTTTCATTGCTTTTCCAGGCATGGCAGAGCAGCAGTAGGTGGCATCTATGTCCCAAAGTATTCTAATTCTTTCCCCCTCTGGTCCTGTCCAGGAATGACAGATGTTATGGGAGTACTGTGAGTTTGATGCTTCAAAACCAACATGTTGAACATTCCTGTATACATTTCATACAGAGGGCACATCTGTTTTGCTTGGTGAGCTTGCCCTAATTGGGTTCCCAGAGGGGAATTCTAATACCAGTGCAGAGAAATAGGAATCAGCCAACAGATGGGGTGAGAAACATGATGGAGAGAGTGGCAGCCAGGGCCACATCTCCTGGAATCTGTATCAACCATAAGACCGACAGGCTGGATCTGGAGGAAGCAACCAAGCTCCCAGTGGAAAGATGAGTTCAAGTGGCAGAATGAAGTCCCTTTTCACAATATTTACACAGCAAGTTTCTGCCCCCTTAGGGATACCTTTGCAGAATATAAAAGCAGCCACTTTGCATCTATTCTGTTTGTTTCAGGGAATGAGAGGTTATTTCACTCCCAAGTTCCTTGCATGGCACATGAACTCAAGTCCTGAGGCTCCAACTTCACCCTAAACACCCCAGCCCCCAATCATCTGCAGCTTGTAGGTTGCAGACTCCTTCTTACAAGTAGTCTGTGAATTCACACACCTACATGTTCTATACTTTTATAACTGGGTAGCAAACTTTTTGTGGCCCTTCTTGGAGAACCTTCTTTGAAATCTCAGTTCTTAAGGTTTTTTTCCCCTCTTTTCTCTACTTACAATTATTCCTTTGATGATCTCACCCAGTCCCCAAGTTTTACTATCTAAATCTCTTCCCCCAGCCTTACTGCCAAACCCTCTCCTGCAGCCTTCTCCATCTTAAAACTTTGATGTCATCCTTGGCATTTCTCTTTTTCTCCCTCCCTGCTTAAATCTGTCTGCAAATTCTGTTAGTCCTGTCTTCAAAATACTATATATTCAGAATCCAACTATTTCTCTCTACTTCTACTGCTATAATCATAACTCTTCTGCTTCCACTTTTGCCCTTTAAAGTTTCTTTAACTCAACAGCCAAATGATGCTTTATTCTAATTGACAGTTTTTGTTGTTCTGGAGATTGAACCCAGGGGCCCTTAACCTGAGCCATATCCCCAGCCGTTTTTATATTTTTGTTTTCAGACAGGGTCTTGCTAAGTTGCTGAGGCTGGCTTTGAACTTGCCATTCTCATGCCTCAACCTCCCAAGCTGCTGGGATTACAGGTGTGCGCCACCACCATGCTTGGCTCCAACTGACATTTTTTTTTTTTTATTGAGATAGTTGGAAACTTACATGCAATTGTCCAAAATAATTCAGAGACACATAGACACTTTGCTTGCTCCCTGAAATGTTTCTGGTTCCATTGTCATTTGGGGGGAATAAAAAAAAATCCTTCCACTCCACAGAAACTTGGGAGAAAGATTGGCAAAGAAAATAGGTTTACTCAAAGCTGGCTTTGAGAAAGAAGATAGAAACCTTTTCTGTCTCAAATCTTCATCTTCTGAGACTAAGGGACTCAGAAAGCTTTTGTAAGAGGAGGCACAGTGGGACCAAAGGCAGGAAATATATATCAGTATATTTAGTTAGGCTGTGATTAGCCAGAGAACATGTCAGTTTTAATTTCCTTGGCCTTTGTCCTTAGCATGAGGAAGTAAGGCAGTTATCAGGAAGTGGTTTTAATTTCAATGGGGGGTCTGTTTCAGTAACATTTTGCAAAACTGTACTAAATTATCACAACCAGAATATTGACATATAATTCCTTAATTTGATTCTGATTTCCTCAGTTTTACTTATACTTGTGTGTGTATTCCTTTATATACAATTTTATCATTTGTGTAGGTTCATAAATCCAACACCACTACCAAGATACAGAACATTGCCATAAGGATTCTTTGTGTTGCCCCTTTATAGCCACATCCACAATCGTCCTTCCCTATCCCCTAGTCCCATCCATAAATCCTAGCAACCACTATCCTGCTGTCCACTTCTAAATGCTTCCATTTCAAAAATAGTATATAAATAGAACTATACAGCATGTAACACTTTGTGATTAGCCTTTTGGCCGGTGGGTAGATACTGAGGATTGAACCCAGGGATACATAACCACTGAGCCACATCCCCTGAGCTTTTTTATGTTTTATTTTGAGACAGGGTCTTGCTAAGTTGCTTAGAACCTCACTAAATTGCTGAGGCTGGCCTCCAACTTTCGATCTTCCTGCTTTAGCCTCCGGAGCCTCTGGGATTACAGGGGTGTGTGCCACCACACCCAGCTGTGATTGGCCTTTATAAAAAACAACTCAGGGGCTGGGGTTGTGGTTCAGTGGTAAGAGTGCTCGCTAGAATGTGCGAGGCCCTAGGTTCGAACCTCTGCACCACATAAAAATAAATGAAATAGGGGTATTGTGTCCAATTACAACAAAAAATTAAATATTAAAAAAAACTCAGCATAATTCTTCAAGTTGTAGTGTTTATCATTCCTTTTATTGCTAATATTCCTTGGCATATTAACTTGATAAGGCTGCCATCACCAAGTACCCCAAACTAGGTGGCTTAAACAACAGGATTTTATTGCCTCAGAGTACTGGAGGCTAGACATCAAAAATCAAGGTGCTAGTTCTCTCTGAAACTCTGCTGGGGTTGAACCCTTCCTTTTCTCTTCTTAGTTTTTGGTGGTGGCTGGCAATCTGTGATTTGCAACTGCCATCAGACCCCTCCCCTCAGGCATCATTACATAGCCATCATTGCATCATCTTTCCTCTGTGTGTAAAGGTCTCTGTATTCAAATTCCCCCTTTTTATTTTATTAAGGGGAAGAGGGCAAGGGGATTTCTGGGGGAGGAGAGAATTTGAGCAAGCTTAAGTATCTAGGTGGTGTAACTCTGCAGCATGACCAGGGGGCTCTAGGTCAGAGTACTCTAAAGTGTAACTGTGGCCTGGGGTCTTTATAAATCTACAGTTTATCTTATCTCTTATCTCTGGCTAGCAGATATTAGGGGAAGTTTTGTAGGGTATACAAAGCAGGCAGATTCTTTTTTTTCCCCATATTTTATTGGTGCATTATAATTACACAAGGCAGGTTCTTAATGGTTAAAAATTCTCTTATCTTTGGTATACCTAAAACCATAGCCAGGTGTGGTGGTACATGCCTGTAATCTCAGTGGCTCCAGGGCAGAGGCAGGAGGAGTGAAGATTCAAAGCCAGCCTCAGCCACTTAGCAAGGGACTAAGCAACTTGGCAAAATCCTGCCTCAAAATAAAAAATTATTAAAAATTTTTCTAAAATGAGATGGGGATGTAGTTCAGTGGTATGATCCCCAATACTGAAAAAAAATTAGTTTTATATTTAACCCTGGCCCACCTTGAATTTTCAAAATAAAATATGAGGTTTAGTTTGAGGCTTTTTTTTTTTTTTTTTTTTTTTTTTGTCCTGTGATTTTTCCAATGGCTCTGGCATCATTCGTTCAAAGTTTATCCTTCTTCCATTGAAGTATTTTGGTAACTTTGTCCGAAATCAGTTAAAGTGGGTCTATTTCTGGGTTCTCTAATTTAGTTCTGTTGATTTATGTGTCTGTCCCTCTGTCAATACCATGTAGTCTTGATTACTGTAGCTATAGGGTGACCTTTAATCTTGAGTACAATAATTCTTCCCAGTGTGTTTTTCTTTGTCAAGATTATTTTAGTTACTGTAGGACCTGCTCCTTTCCATATAAGTTTTAGAAAAAGCTTATCTGTGTTTACAAAAAAACATGGCAGATTATTTTTATAGGAATTGCATTAAACCTATAAATCATGTTGGGGGCGAATTGACATTTTTATTATGTTGAATCTTCTAATCCTTAAGCACAGTAAGTCTCTTCAATTATTTAGTCCTTTTTAAAAAATTCTTTCATCGAATTCTGTTATTTTCAGTACACAGATTCCAAGAAATTTTTGTTAGGTGAATATGTAACTCATTTTCTTTGGAGAAATTGCAAATAGTATTATGTATTTAATTTCAATTTCTGCATATTCATTGTTAGTATACAAAAATGAAATTGATGTTTATGTGTTAATATTGTATCTGTATACCTTACTAAACTATGTATTAGTTCTAAGAATTTTAAAAACAGATGCCCTTGGATTTATTACCTAGACCATCATGTCATCTGGAAACAGGGAAAATAGGGACAGTTTTATTTTTTCTTTTTCATTCTGTGGGTCTTTTGCTTGCCTTAATTCAGTGCCACAACTTCCAGTACTGTTGAGTAAGAGTGGGGAGAGTACAAATCCTTTCCCTGTTCTCAATTTTAAAGGGAAGCATTCCATCATTCACCATCAAGTATTATGTTACCTCTAGGGGTTTTTAAAAATAAATTCTTTTTATAAAGTGCTCATGTCATATCAAGAGACATAATATATTCAGGGATTAGAAGAAAACATGGATTTGAACAATTAATGTAGTATTGTTATATAACATATTTATCTAGTTCTTCCCCAAATGATCTGTAAGTTAACTACCTTCTATTCCTCTTTTGCTAACAGATTTCAGATTTCATCATGAATGTATTTTATTTGCTCAAATTATTTTTCCTCATTAATTATTATAATCATAATTTTTCTTTTTAGACTAATGATTTGGAGAGTCATGCGATTCAATTTTCAAATTTTGAACTAGTCTTGCATACCTGAAATAAATCCAACTTGTTACTGGCATATAATTTCTTTTCTTTAACATTGCTTAATTTGGTTTGATAATACTTTGTTGAGGATTTTGGTATCTAAGTTCATCATAAATATTGCTCTGTAATTTTCCTTCTTTGTTCTTGTCTGCCTCGTTTCTGGCCTGAGGGTAATAATAGGTCTCATATAATGAATTTGGAGGGATCCTTTCCTCTTCTATTTTTTAAAGAGATTTTTCTGAAAATCAGTGTTAATTCTTCCTAAAGTGTTTGGTAGAATTTTTTCTGGGAGGTTTTTGGCTATAAATTTCATTTCTTTGATTATTGAAAGGTTACTTATCATCCTGGTTGTGTTTGGATAGTTTGTGTTTTTTCAGTGATTGCTCCACTTTATCTAAGTTGTCAAATTTATGTATACAGAGTTCTTTGCAGTATTACCCTTTTTCTTTTGATGTTTGCAGGGTCTATAGTGATATCCATTGTTTTGTTCCTGATATACGTAATTCATGTCTTCTCTTTTTCTTTCCATCTTGCTAATGGGTTATCAATTTTATTGGTCTTTCAAAGAATCAGCTTTTTGTTACATTGATTTTATCTATTGTTTTCTTCTAATCACTTTCACTGATTTCTGGTCTTGTGTTTATTGTTTACTTCTCTCTCATTACTTTGATGTTATTTTGTTCTCTTATTTCCTGAGGTAGGAATTTAGATTACTAATTTGAGACATTTTCTCATTTTTTCTCTCTCTCTCTCTCTCTCTCTCTCTCTCTCTCTCTCTCTCTCTCTCTCTCTCTCTCTCTCTCCCCACCCTCCCCCCCTCAGACTCAGGATTACACCAAGGAGCACTTTAGCACCACTGAGCCAAACCTTCAGCTCTGCCCCTCCACCTTCTTTTTGAGACAGGGTCTCCTAAGTCACTGAGGCTGTTTTTTTGTTTTTTTTTTTTTTTGTACTAAGAACCGAACCCAGGGGCACTTAAGCACTGAGCCATATCCCCAGCCCTTTTCATTTTTTTTTTATTTAGAGACAGTCTCACTAAGTTACTTAGGGCCTTGCTAAGATGCTGAGGCTGGTCTTGAACTTGCCATCCTCCTGTCTCAGTGTTCCAAGTCACTGGGATTACAAGCATGTGCCATTATGTAGGGTCTTATTTTAATACAACCATTTAGTGTTGTAAATTTTCTATACAGCACTGCTTTAACCCCAAATTTTGGTAGGGGATGTTTTTATTTTCATTTAATTCAAGATATTTTTTTAATTTCCCCTTAGACTTCTTCTTTGACCCTTTGGTTATTTATAAGAATGTTGTTTAATTTCCAAATGTTTGGATATTTACCTGATTTCTTTCTTTTTGAGGGCAGGGTTCTTTTTTACATATATTTTTACTTGTTCTTTTTAGTTGTACATGACAGTAGAGTGGTTTTCTTATATTTTTTAAGTTGTAGTTGGACACAATACCTTTATTTATTTATTATGTGGTGCTGAGGATCCAACCCAGCACCTCGTATGGGCTAGGCAAGTACTCTACTGCTGAGCCATAACCCCGGCCCCCAATATGTATGTATTTTGGCATATTATACCTACATGGAGTATAGCTTATTCTAATTAGGATCACATTCTTTTTTTTTTTTTTTTAGGATCCCATTCTTGTGTGGAGTTCACAGGTGGTGTATTCATATACGAACATAGGAAAGTTAGCTCCACTTCATTCTACTACCTTTCCTATTCTCTTCTCCTCTCCCTTCCCTTCATTCCCCTTTATGTAATCCAGTGAACTTCTATTACCACCACCCCATTATTGTGTACTAGCATTCACATATTGGAGAGAACATTCAGCCTTTGGTATTTTGGGATTGACTTATTTCACCTAGGATGATAGTCTCTAGTTCCATTCATTTACTGGAAAATGCCATAATTTCATTCTTCTTTATGGCTGAGTAACATTCCATTATATATATATCTCACATGTCTTTATCCATTCATCTGTTGAAGGGTACCTAGGTTAGTTCCATAGCTTAGCTATTGTGAATTAAGCTGCTACAAATATTGATGTGGCTGCATCACTGTAGTATGCTGATTTTAAGTCCTTTGGATATATACCACGAAGTAAGATGACTGGGCCAAATGGTGGTTCCATTCCTAGTTTTCTGAGGAATCTTCCTACTGCTTTCCAGAGGGTTCACACCAATTTGCAGTCCCACCAGCAATGTATGAGTGTCCTTTACCCCCACATCCTTGCTAACATTAATTCTTGTTTGTATTCTTGATAATTGCCATTCTGAATAGAGTGAGATGGAATTTCAGTGTGGTTTTAATTTGCATTTCTCTAATTGCTAGTGATGTTAAGCATTATTTCATATTTTTTGACCGATCATATTTCTGTTGTGACATGTCTGTTCAGTTCCTTTGCCCATTTATTGATTGGATTACTTGTGGGTTTTGGTGTTAAGTTTTTTGAGTTCTTGGTATATCCGAGAAATTAATGCTCTGTCTGAGGTGCATGTGGTAAAGATTTTCTCACATTCTGTAGGCTCTGTCTTCACATTCTTGATTGTTTCCTTTGCTGTGAAGAAGCTTTTTAGTTTGATGCCATCCCATTAATTGATTCTTGATTTTACTTCTTGCTCCTAGGAGTCTTGTTAAGGAACTTGGTTCCTAAAATGACATGATGGAGATTTGGGCCTACTTTTTCTTCTGGTAGGTGCAGGGTCTCTATTCTAATGCCTAGGTCCTTGATCCACTTTGAGGCAAGTTCTGTGTAGGGTTCAATTTCATTCTACTACATATGGATTTCCAGTTTTCCCAGCACCATTTGTTGAAGAGGTTATCTTTTCTCCAAAGTATGTTTATGGTGCCTTGGTCTAGTATCTTGTGGGTTTGTCACATCTATTTTGGTGACAATATCATGACATTTTTGTTACTATTGCTCTGTAGTATTATTTAAGGTGAGGTATTGTGGTGCCTCCTGCTTCACTTTTCTTGCTAAGGATTGGTTTGGCTATTCTGGGTCTCTTATTTTTCCAATGAATTTCATGACTGACTTTTCTAGTTCTATAAAGAATGACATTGGAATTATAATAGGAATTGCATTAAATCCGTATAGCACTTTTGGTAGTATGGGCGTTTTGACAGTATTAATTCTGCCTATCCAAGAACCCAGGAGAGCTTTCCATCTTCTAAGGTCTTAAATTTCTTTCTTTAGGATTCTTAGTTCTCATTGTAGGAGTCTTTCACCTCTTTAGTTGGATTGAGTCCTGAGTGTCTTATTTCATTTTTTTGAGGGCATCATGAATGGGGTAGTTTACTTAATTTCTCTTTCAGTTGATTTGTCATCGGTGTATTGGAACACAATTGATTTATGGTGTTAATTTTATATCTTGCTGCTTTTCTGAATTCGTCTGTGAGTTTTAGAAGTTTTCTGGTGGAGATTTTTTTTTTGGTCTTCTAAACATAGAATCATTTCTTTTTATCAGAATCTCTAAGTCTTTATTAAAGTGATCTTTCACTTCCTGTATTTTCTCTCTGATTTAACTACTTACATCATCCTTTTCCTCCCAGATCATTTTAAGTATGAACTTCTAAACTCCTTCTCTGACATTTCCTCCACTGTGGTGTCAATGGATTCTGTAATTGAAGTATTTTTAGTTTGGGGGGGGGTGATTTTTCTCTTGCTTTTTCATGTTGTTTGTGTGCTATCCATGTAACAGTATGGATCTGAGGCAGTAGAGTTTCTATGCTGGGGACTTATAGTGTCCCTGAAGGTTTCCAGTACCTCACTATTTAGGAGAGACAAATAATCACAACAAATGCAAACAATATATAGCATTAAACCAAACAGTTCCTGCCACGACATCTACAATGTTAATTGTCACAATAAACAGAAATGATGAAATCAGTTATTGCCCACAGTAAAACCAGTAAGTTTGCAAAAGGGTTTACAATTTCAAATGGTGGACAGGGAGAGAACAGAAGTGATGTAGGATGTGATGATTATGGAGGAAGAGAGAAGACAGAAGTAAAAAATTAAAGTAAGAGTGAAAGAACAAGAGATTGGCTGTTAGCAGAAAAAGAGAATCGAGTGAAACAGATAAGTGAGAGGAAAATATATATAATATAATTTTTTTAAAAAATTAAAAATAAAAGAATTAAAAAAACTGAAATATACAAATCAAACATCCTAGTCCTCATAATACTGATCCATGAAACATAACTGGCTTCAAAAATGCTAGAAATGATCCTTATGAAGTAAGCAAAAGTACTAGTTTGACCTTAAGTACATATTTAGCTTTTAAATAAACATGTACTTAAAATTTTATGACCTACTTAAAAAAATAGTGATGATAAGTAACTTTTGGAGGATTGGGCAGGTAAGGTCTATGGATATTACAAAACCAGTTGCTTCCTCTAGAATTCACTAAGAACACAACAAAACAGACTGATGAGGGTTCTTTCCACAACTCTGACAGTATATTATCTTTCTGGTTAAAATGCTTGTCATTTTTATAAACTACAGTTTGCCAAATTGGAATCATGGGAATAAAATTTTGGAGTTGAAGAGAAAAAAATGCTAGAAATGAGAAAAAACAAATATGAATACGTATAAGTGTCCATGGCCCATTCAGGTCACAATTAAACAGAGAGAAGAAAAAACAACAAAAAAAATAAAGTGTAAAATAAAAAAGATATTGATGAAAAGTTAAAGAATAGTTTCTGTTGGAGCTCAGAAGATTCTAAGCTTCCCTTCTCAGCAACGTTAGGTGGGCTGGGTTGGCATGTAATGCTTGCTCCACCCTCAAGGTGAGTTTGCTAAAGTGGAAGAGAAGATCCCATAGGTGGAACCCTTGTAGGCAGCATAGGGTTTTTGGTTGAATGGGAATTGGTCTGAAGATTTTAAATTGGCACACCTCTAGAGCCCAGCAGTTGCCAGTCCACACTGGAAGTCTGTACCTCAAGGATCTCCCCTGTATTCCACTTGTGCAGTGGAGGAGCCAATTCCTAGTCCCCTCTGTTACCTATGGACCCCATGATCTCTCAGGTTCAGTCTCTACACTGAATCTCTCCTGCACCTGTCCTTTTAGCTGGTCCTGCAAGTGGACAAATTGGAGGGGAAGGCTGGGAGCAAGGTGGGTTTCTATGACTAGTATTCCCCCGTGTAAACCCCTCTCCACATTTGATGGTCTCCTGGTTGTTTAGGCATTCTCTGTGTCATGCAGTGTGGGTTTGCCAGGCCTATATTTTGGGCATAACAAGTTTACCAGGAATTGCTTCCCTCAGCTGCCAGCCCCTGCACTGTGGCTGCAAAATGATTTCTTCCTCTGCTGCATGGGCAGCTGGAAGAGATGTGGCTTCTTCACTGCACAAGGATATTGTACAGCACACCTTCTTGTTTAGTCAGGTAGTGTCTTTGATATCTGTTCTCTCCATACTCAGGCATGCCTTGGGCCTCCTAAAAATGCAGGTTCCTTTAATTCCCTTATCCCTCCATTTTGCTCATGGAGGGATCGCTCTGGCTGATGCCTTCAGCAGCAGCAGTGGTGGTGGTTGTGGGATTTCTTCCTTATTTTATTATATCCAACATCCTGGGTCCCCAAAGTGCTTTGAATGTCCAGTATTAATTCCCAGGAACCCCCCACCTTGTTTTTGACCCACCTTGCTGAGAAGCTGCCTATCTGCTTTCTTGGTTTCACACCAAAGAGCAGCCAAAAAAGCAACCTTCTCTATTCCATCAAGTTGAAACCCTCTCCAGCCTTGGATTCTGATCCTCTGCAATCCTGGAGGCAGGGCTGGACCTGACAGGCCCTCTTGTGCCTTCCAGAATAGTGCATCCTAGGCTGGCCAGCTCACTCTCATGTTCCTCCACTCCAGGCCTTCTCCTGTTTTCTTTCTGTTACTGATTTCTGCTTTGAGTCTCTTTGTCAGTGGACACTCTGTGTGATTTTAATCCTTTTAAATCCATTGAGTCTTGTTTTATGTGCCAGAATATGATCTGTCTTGGCAAATGTCCCACAGGATCTTGAAAAGAGTATGTATTCTGCTGTTATTGGGTGGAATACTCTGCACATGCCAATTAGATCCCATTAGTTGATTGTGTTTTTCAGATCTTCTATATACTTGATTATGATTTTTTTGGTTTAGTAATTGTATCAGTTTTTGAGAAAGCAGTGTGAAATCTTCAGATACAATAATAGATTTGTAGGTTTTTTTTTTGTTGTTGTTGTTTTTTTTTTTTTTTTTTTGGTACCAAGGATTGAACCAAGGGGCACTCAACCTCTGAGCCTCATCCCTAGCCCTTTTTTGTATTTTATTTAGAGACAGGGTCTCACTGAGTTGCTTAGGGCCTCACTAAGTTGCTAAGGCTGGCTCTGAATTTGGAATCCTCCTGCCTCAACCTCTCAAGCTGCTAGGATTACATGAGTGCACCACTGCATCCACCAAGATTTGTGTTTTTTTTTTTCTTTAGCTCTTTCATTTTTGTTTACTATATTTTGAGGTTCTGTGTTTTGGTGCGTATGGGGTGAGTTTTTTAAATCTTAAGTTAGATCATGTTTTCCTCTGCCACAAAACTTACAATGGTTTCCAATTTCATTCAGAACAACAGAGATTGTATGGTCAGCAAAGTTAAAAGTATTTACTATCTGAGACCCAGTAGCAAAGCCCTGAGAATGATCTATTGCTGCCCAACAAATGGCCCCAAAAGTTTGCAGCTACAAACAACAATTCAATCTTATCTGTAATGATTGTAATAGACTGTGTAGGCTCAGCTGGGATGTTCTTCAGTTTCTCTCACGCAGTTACAGTCATATTACAGCTGGCTCACTTACATGGCAGGCAGTTGATGCTGGATTTTGGCTGGTAGCTCAGAAGGGGTTGTTAACTGAAGAACCTACAGGTAGCCTATCTTTTAGCCTGGACTTCTCCCAGCATGGCAGCTTGGCTCCTAGAGGGAGCATTTTAAGTGTAGTAAGTAGATACTGCCAATTTTCTTAATGCCTAGGCTTGGGATTGGTGTAATGAAACTTGTACTCTTTTTCAGTTGGTCAAAGCATTCACAGGCTAGTTCAGGTTCAAGGAGACTTAAGAAAACTGTACCTCAGCATAGGGGAAGGGTAACAACATACATGGAAAGAAAGACATTATTAATTAGTGTGTTAAAGACAAATTATCATCATGGAAAAACAATATGAAGTGATTGAGGAGCAGAGTGTAGCTAGTTTTCTCTAGAAAGGACTTTCAGGTAACTGAAGCCAATTGTGTTTTCCACCCATTCCCATTTTATAGGTAATTATATTGAGGCTGGGAACATTTGGGTGAAGTTACCAAAGGTTATTGTCCTTCTCACAGTGTTTGCAAGGACCCTATTCAGTTTGCCAGAGATATGTGATGAACCTCAAAGGAAAGAGGGGTCTAGGGCCAAGGAGCTAGTATGAGGGAGCTGGTGGATTCTGAGGTCTCTGAGCAAGGACTCTCCTTTCTTGAAGCCTTTCCTTACATCATAGGGCTTTCTCAGGTGCCTTAGATACTATGTAAATATCTTGGCCTTACAGTTGCCCCAGATCCCTGCCACCATGCCTTGTAGGCTTCTGAGGCCTTTTTCATACCTAGATTCTGCACTCTAAATGAACTCTGAATACCTCGACTCTACAATTTATTTCATTTGTGGCCCTGAGATGCTTAATAGAGATGCTATAAATGCAGCAGATAGCAAAAATTATGGGGCTATGCAAATCCTACCTAATTTCCCAGCACAGCCTGTGCAGGTGGAATTCTGTGCTCTGGTCCCTGAAAATATACCAGCCTCGTTTTTTAATTGCATCCATACTGAGTGATATACATATATACCAGGCATTCATCCATTCTCTCTCCTCTCTTCCTATGTCTATCATTAACTGATTTCCCCATGTATTTTCAGGAGGTTGGGCACAACAGTGATCTCTGTCTCCTAAGTCAGTTGTGTATAAATAGATGTTTTGAGAGTAGGCAAGAAACGTATACCCCCACTGAATAACTCTTAAGAGCTATTGCTGATCTTGTCCTATTCACTGTTTACAACCAAAAAGTTTCTCTGTAAAGTTCCATGCATATTCTGTTCCATTGCCCCAACCTCCCACCACCAATTTGATAAGTACTACAAGTCTAACATCTTTCCTTGCTTTAGCTCCTCCAAGCATGTGAGAGCCATGACAAAACATTGGAGAATGTTTGCCAACTCCTGAGTTTGGGAAGTCTGATCTGGGCTTTGTGAGACGAGGGAAGGGGAGGGGAGTGGGAGCTCTGGGATGCCACTCAATTGCAAGGCAGCTAATATTCTTGGGAGAATGACTGGCCCCCTCAGGTCATTTGCAGAGCGGGATGATTATGATTAAATACAACTCACTGGTCTACAAGTGGCCCTGAGCAGACGGGATCCAGCAGAACATTGAATGTCATGAAGCAGCCCCAGGGTAGTGGACGTCAACAGCTCTGTTCGATTAATCCTTGGAAACAGTCAGAATTAATGGGGAGCTTGTTGAAAGTTGATCGACACCTTTTAAAAGGCGAAATCTTTTTCTGTTCCCATTAAATGTTGTTAAGGCCATTAGGAGAAATTGGAATAAAGAAATATGACCTTTCATGTGGTAGATTCAGAGGCTGAGAAGGTGGACAAGATGGAAATATACTGGCAGCTTATAATAAGCACCTGGGTGAGAAGTGATAACTAAAGATTGAAAATTGACAAATGGGTCAAACTAGCAAAGACCAAGACAGAGGGAAGGATGGAGTGCTGTTTGCATGCAGAGGTGATGAGGAAAAAAAATTAAAGCATCAATAATTCAGCAGGGTTGCCCACACTGAGGGCCAGATATGGATTACACAGAAGGTGATTGTTGGGGCAGACCCAAAATGGCTATAGTCAAGCTCCCTCACAGAGACTTCTGGCAGGCTATGTTATGTTTATAGTGCATAGCCAAGGCTGAGAACCAGCTATGTTACGGTTGGTCTAGACCAGAAACACTCTAATTTAGCATATATATACTCAGAGTCATAAACATTAACTTGTGAGCATCTACCCCCTTACGTAACCTGTTGACTGTGTGCCTTCTTTGTTTGACCTAAATATGAAAAGAGCCTATGGAAAAGACTTGAGGGCTAATAGAGGCAAAAATGAGGACTAAAATGGAACTGGCTGGGAGCTGAAGCTAAAGCTGGAGGCTGGATGCAGTGGCCACTACGAAATAAAGCATGTCTACTATCCTAAATGCATATGGCATCTCCTTCCATCTGCTGAACCCAAAATCTGTTTCCTGGGTCAGAGTCCACGCATGACAGTGACTAAAATTTGCCAGGTGGGGGTAGGGTGGGGATATTTTGATGCAAGATGAAGAGATCACTTTCTAGCTATTGAGAGGAGTAAATGGCCTAATCTTCCCCAGAGTTAGGGTACCAAAGAGAAACACTCCAGAATAGAAGTCAGGAGGTCTGAGACATCTGTTTATTCAGTTACAAAGTAACTGAATGACTCCAACCCTTCCCATCCCACATTGATTGTATCCTTCCAAATGACTAACATGAAATTTCTTTGAAAGCTATAAAACTACACAAATGTAAGAAATTATCATCATGATCATCCAACTGAATCAAGTTCAAAAGACTATTGCCATAAGGAAGCATGTGAGCTTTTAATTATTTCCTCTGTTGGAGGTGAACATGTTTGCAGATAACCTTGAATAGCAAGTGCCCAAATGATTTATGTTGGGCTTCAGAGACACACTGTATCATATTTTGATGGAAGGAGGTGGAGGGATGTAGAATATGCATCCGTGTGAAGAACTTGACTTGCCATTTCCCCTGACCTTTTGGTTTGGCTCAGATCATGAAGCCCTGTCAGTGGAAAGAAGTAGATCACCAGGAAGTAGTGATTAAATGACCAGGAGCACTGTCTGCTGCAGAGACATTCTAGAATCTCCAAGCCAGGAGTGGTACTTAAGAGTTGGTGGGCCTGTAATCCCAGCTTCTCCAGAGACTGAGGCAGGAGGATTGTGAGTTCAAAGCCAGCCTCAGCAAAAGCAAGGTGCTAAGCAATGCAGTGAGAATCTGTCTCTAAATAAAATACAAAAATGGAGGCATTCATTCACTTCAGAGCTTGTTCATGGAACCACCACACAGTACTGCTGTATAAATATATAAATAAACCTGAGGCTCTGGGAAGGAAAGAAATATAACTTGCCTAAGGCTACCCAACCAGTTAGTGGTCCTACATAACATTTATTCTTAGAATGGATCAGCATGTTAATTGATCAGTACAGGCAGCTGTTCATGATTGAAAACTCCTTTTTGCATTTTCTCCTTTGTAAACATCACATTCACCCCCATTCTCCTGATATTTGTGTGGGTGCTTCCTAAACCATCCTCCTGATGCTGGGACAAATGGATAATCACATTCAAAGAAATGAAGTTGGTTTGCAGGTAAATGGATGGCATTGGAGAAGATAATGCTAAGTGAAGTTAGCCAATCCCAAAAAACCAAATGCCGAATGTTTTCTCTGATATAAGGAGGCTGACTCACAGTGTGGTAGGGAGGAGGAGCACGGGAGGAATAGATGAATTCTAGATAGGGCAGAGGGATGGGAGGGGAAAGGAGGGAACAGGGGATTATTAAGAATGGTGGAATGTGATAGACATCATTATCCAAAGTACATGTATGAAGACATGAATTGGTGTCAACATACTTTATATACAACCAGAGATATGAAAAAAATGTGCTATATATGTGCAATAAAATTGTAATGCATTCTGCTGTCATTTATTTTAAAAATCAATTTAAAAAAGCAAAAAATGAAGTTGGATCTTGCTGTTTAAATGTGTCCTCTGAAAAGCATGCCCTCTGAAAACATATTCCCAACGCAACAGTGCTAGAAGGTGGAACTTAACAGGAGGTGGTTAGGTCATGAACACTTAAAAAACGGATTAATGCTAATTATGGAAGGGCTTTAGGCTGTGAGTTTTACCTCTTGCTCTTTCACCCTCTTTTGTAGTCTTGCCTTCTGCCACGATATAACAGCATAAAGATCCTAGCCCCATGGTAGTCCCTTGATCTTCGACTCCTGAGATTCCAGAATTATGAATAAATAAATGTCTGTTCTTTATTAATTACCTGGGCTGTGGCATTCTGTTACAGTGGCACAAAACAGACTAAACCTATACTGTATACAAAATTAAGTCAAGATAAATCAAACACTTAAATTTAACAGCTAAAAAAATTTAAAAGCTCTTAGAAGAAAACATAAATGTAATCATCATTCCTTTGAATGAGATAATCCAGTTGCCCCAACACCTTGTTGAATGACTACATTTTCCTATGACTTGTCAGCTCCCTTGTCAAGTTTTGCAAACTCTCTCTGGATACCTTGAAGTAGACTCCCGTTGAAATAAAGGTGAAGAAACTTCCTGATGCTTTTCTGCATCCCATTCTTCCTCATGCTGAAGATGGATGCCAAGGATATTAAGGCTGACATATTCTCTGACTAAGTACAGCCTAGCTAAATCTACAAATGTATATCACCCGCGTTTTGTTTCTTTAACTTGTAACCGCTAGCTGCTTCTGTAGAATTCATGAAGGAAGTAGTTATTTCTCCCTGGTTTGATAAAGCTGCATAAAAATTCCTTTTTCTATTTTCCATTGTTTGTTTACTTTCTTCCCTCCTTTATTTCTTCCTTGCTTTTTTTTAAATTTTTTATTTTTATTTTTTGGTACTAGCGATCGAATCCAGGCCCTGTACCGCTAAGTTGCATCCCCCAGCCCTTTCTACTTTTCATTTTGAGGTAGGTGTCCCTAATTAGCTGAGGCTGGCTTCATAACTGAAAACATCTTGCCGCAGTCTCCTGATGGCTTATATAAAGGCATGCACCATGAAGCTGGGTTGGGATTCCTCACTTCTTGGTGGACAGGCTGTGAAGTTCAGCCAGCAAAGATGTCGACAGGCTCCTTGGCTTGGCTGCTGCTAGCAGCTTGTCTCAGACTGCCAATTTTTGTGGGATTCTTAATACTGATCATGGCTTGCCAACACTGAAGGAGTGAAACAGTTAAAAAGCATCCCCGTAACTACAAAACTTAATTTTGTTTCACAACTATCTTTTCGTTCTCCTTAACCACTGTTGACTGCCCTTTGCTGCATTTGTTAGGATGGAAAATTATTTTTTAGGAGTCTGTAGACCCAAACTTTTGTTGCTCTCTAATCTTGCTGGCAGTACACATTGACCCTCGTTTTCCATTTCCTGTTGACTGGACTTTTTAGGCAATTTGGGGTTTCTTTGAAACCAATTTGTAATTCTTTCTTCAACTGTTTGTTTGATGAGAAATTTTGAACTTGTCTTTTGACAAGGGTTGTTGCAAATTTCTTTGAAAGAGACCATAAGAGTAGAGACCTAGGACGTTTGTTTGAAAGACTTCTGTTAGGAAGACAGAAAGCACTAATTCCGTCTCTGAGCTCCTTAGAGACATTGTGATTATAGCAAGGCTTGTACATCTGAAAGCGCACCCTTGTTGTTGGAGTCCTAGGCTGGAATCGTGATTCTGGGGATCCAACAAATTGGATCCAGACGCTCACCCCGAAAGCCAAACTGAAAGGATAATGGTGGAAAACCATGAATGGAACACTAACTGGCGTAACTATATCAAGAGGATGGGAACTGTGTCCTTAGCCCTGTCTTCAAGAGACTGACATTGACTTTGAGGTTTTACAGAAATAGGAATAAGAGCAAGGATTGGGGTTTTGCATAGCTAGAGGATTTTCATAGCTGCCAAAGTAGGTGGTCTTGATCAGGTGGGGTTCATCATTCTCAGAATTAGTCAAGTGGACCTAGTGTGGTGGTGCATACCTATCATCCCAGCAACTCCAGAGCCTGAGGCAGGAGGATCATGAGTTCAAAGCCAGCCTCCCCAAAAGTGAGGCACTAAGCAACCCAGTGAGATCCTGTCTCTAAATAAAATACAAAATAGGGCTGGGGATGTGGCTCAGTGGTTAAGCACCCCAGGGTTCAATCCCTGATACTTAAAAAAAAAATTGGTCAGGTGGGGCCTTGCCTAGGATAAGTTGCTATTCTATTGCTTGAGGTCAGCTTTGACCCATCACAAGATGTTTATGGATCAGACATTGTTCTGGAATTCAAGGTGACTCTGCAAAGGAGAGGGATACAAAATGGAATCAGGGATGCCAAGTCTTTAATCTTGCTTTTAGCCACCTATTGGACATTTGCAATAAAAGCAAGGACTCTTAAGTCCTTGTTATTCATTTAACTTGACAGTTGGCTTAACAAGCTAAACTGGTGTGGCTACAGCAATAGATTTATCTGCCTAAAATAGGGCATTCTACCACCCTCACTATGATCTGTCATCACGATGTGCCTCTGGTACTGGTCTGGTATCAGAGGATTCGGAATGGGTTTTTGTTCTCTGGTGCTGACAATTAAACACCTGGGAAATGCCAAGGCCAGCATAGAGAGCAAGTTTTAAGAAAATTGGAGACAGAGTTTTCCAGAAAGGAGAGGGCCTTGGAGCCAAAAGCCCATGGGAATGGGTGCAATTTGCTTTCTTATAGACCCCAGAACCAACACCCTTTAGTCATTTTTTTCTCTTTCCTCCTATGTGTGACTGGGAGCAAGAACTTGGAGGTTGTTAGCAACTTAGAGTGCTGATGAGTATAATTGCAGAGGTTAACTGATAATAACCCATTGTTCTCATTGATAACTAGCCTTCACTCTTGACCCCCATCATTCATCATTCATTACCTACACTGCCTGACCTTTGCCCCTGCCTCAATTTGTTGAGGAATGTGAAATATCCTGTTCACTTAGGCCAGGCAGGGCTGCAGGTGAATTGTTTTATGGCAAAGAAAGCATTTGGGGGTCAGCACAGTGGGCCCATTTTACAGACTTATTCTCTTAACCTCATATTCCCACCATTCACATCTATCCATCCCCTAACACCTCTATCAAAGTAAAAAAAAAAAAATTGAGGCAGAGCACAGGTGGATGCCTGTAACCTGATGACTGGGGAGGATGAGGCAGGAAAATCCCAATTTCAAAGTCACCCTCAGCAATTTAGCGAGGCCCTATGTAGCTTTGTGAGCTCCTCTCTCAAATGAAAAGGGGCTGGGAATGTAGCTCAGTGGTAATGTGCCGCTAGCTTCCATTCCTAGTACCAAAATAGAAATGTATCTATGATCACTTATATTTGAGCTCTTGTTTTTCCCTTCCATCTGGAGAATTCACTTTTTGATTCTGCTTGCTTAAATTATGCTTTGTTTTGTCTAATTAAAAGCTTATGGGCATGGTGGCACACACCTGTAATCCCATTGGCTCAGGAAGCTGAGGCAGGAGGATCATGAGATCAAAGCCAGCTCAGCAACTCAGTGAGACCCTGTCTCTAAATAAAATACAAAATAGGGCTGGGATATGGCTCAGTGAGTGAGTGCCCCTGAGTTCAAATCCTGGTACCCCCCCCCAACAAAAAAAGCTTATGTTTAAAATAAAACTTGATTTTCTCTACCTGAGGTTTTACTTTCTCTAAGTTTTCAGTTTGCAGATCTGAGTCTTTGAAACTTGAATTTTCTACCTAGCCTCAACTGGGTTTTAACTTTGGAAGTGCAAATTTGATTTAGGAACTACTTAGTGTAATATCAGACCAATTATTTGACTTTTTAAAACTAGTAAGTGGTAAATCTATGCTTCAAAATTTTCTTGTGCCTATATGCCTATATGATCACATATATGTATGTATGTATGTGTGTATATATATATATATATATATATATATATATATATATTGGGGGGGGCGTGGTACCAAATTGATAAGACGAGCACATAATTTAAAAACTAGCTAAAAAATGCCTTTTGAGTCACATAACTTTAGCCCACCTATATCAAATAGGTTAATTTCAATTTGATAGGAATAAGGATGTCTTTAAAATGTAACATCTTTCTGGCTTGCTAACCAATTGGGATATGTGTCTTTAGATATTTAAGATATGATGTTCAGTATTTTCTATGTACAGCAACTTTTAGGTTTTATTGCAAAGAAATGAATTAAAATGTTAACTACACCTATTTTCAATTGGTAATCTAAAAATAGCTGTTAAATGAATCTCGTGCTATGTCTATCAAAAGCCTAGTTTGCTTCAATTAAATGTTGTAGAACCTTTTTCACTAAACGGATTTTGGCAGTAAATGTAGATCTTTTTCTAATGTCATACCTGAATTTTACTTTAGAATTCATATTTTAAATCTTTTAGAATTTAACCTTCATATTTTTATGTGGTGCAGGATCAAACTCGGTACCTTACCTGTCCTAGGCAATAGCTCTACCACTGAGGTACAACCCCAGCCCAAATACTTATTTTTTTTTCCATTTGTAATTATATAAAGACATAGGCTAGTGAGTTTACCAAAAACTGAATGAAGATTGTATGGTTGTAGGTTTTTTCTTTCTGATTTTCATTAGGTTCTTGATTGCTTAAAAGAAAATTGGGTCCTATAAGAGTTAGGGTTTATTCAAATCTTGTTCTACAATTTCCTTTTGGTTTATAAGGTTTATAACTGGTCAAATGAACTGTATTCTTACAATAATGTTTTATCGTCACAAATAACTCTAAAAGTTTACAATCTGGGAGTCTAGATATAATTCTGTAAATTATGATTAACATACTGTAGAAGTAACTAAATTGCTAAGTTGCTAACCTCCCTATACAGTAATAATACCTTATACATTCTAGTGTTAAATAATGTGAGCCATGTCTCTGTAGTTAATAAAAGGCAATCCTACTTTATTCATACTCCATCTAAGGACAAATTTAAGTTTAAAGATTTTGCTATAAGATATGATTGGCTATTTTAAAAAGGTTTTCTCAGTTGCACTGTTTGCACTGTGACTTACCTTACAAAAAACATTTAGATATATATGTATATACATATTTAAGTTTTATTCTTCAATTTCCTCAGTGTTCTATAATTTTTATTATAGAGGTCACTGTTCTTGGTTATATTTCTTCCTTTGTTTGAGGTTATTATGAATGGAATTTTTAAATTCTTAGCAGATTCATTGCTGGAGTATAGGAAAGCTATTGATGTATATACATTGATCTTGTATCCTGCCATTTTGCTGAATTTTTATCAGTTCTAAAGTCTTCAGGTAGAGTTTTGGGACCTTCTACTTATAGGATCATGCCACCAACTAAAAAGTAATTTGACTTCATAATTGTATCCTTGCTCTGGCCGGAGTTTCAAGGATTATATTGAATAGAAGTGGCAAGAGTGGACATCCTTGTCTAGTTCCTAATTTTAGATGAAATTAGATCTTGTTTTTCTAGGACTTTGAGGTATAACATTATTTACCTTGGATCTTTTTTTTTTAATGTACACAGTGATATAAACTTTCCTCCTAGAACTCCTTCATTATATGTATGTTCTTACTTGTTGTAACGACATTCATTTTTGTAGATTGTGTTCAAGGTTTTTGTGGTTCTATGGAATGTACTTAAATTCTAATATGTTCTGGAGTGTGGTATCAAACTTACTAACCAGGTGGTGATTAACTTTGATTTGCATAAGTTTCTAGCTGACAAGCATTTTTTTTAAATGCAGATCTGATAGGAATGCTTTGCTTTGCTCTTATTGTTTTATATTTTATGACCTAAGAGTTAATCTTTCTAAAGTCTTATTGCTTAAAATTGGCTAAAAAGATGTTCTGATTCTGACTCAAACTGTCTTTCTTCCCCTCCTACATGGGACCAATCAGATCAAAGATAGGGACAAAGCTCCCACAGCGTGGGACCAAAATGCTTGGCAAATAATCAGTAATGCCTTCAGAGAAAGTCATTTTGAGACAAAAGAGAAAATCACATGGAGTCATTTGTCAAACCCCACCAAAAATAAACAGCAGAGAAGTTATAGAAAGAGTTCTTAGGTAAACCAACACTAAAGTCCTTCTGCTAGGCAGAGCTATTAAAAATTGCAAACTTTGCCTCCTTCAGAAATAAGCATCTTACTCCTTAGGCCCAAGTTCCTTGATTGGATCCAGCAATAAACTGCCAACCAGATGACATAGTGCCCCCAATTCCTACAAGATTGAAGGATGAATTCAACAGGGGGATTTTTGAAACAGACCCCGTTTGGAATTCAACTTTCCAATAACTGCTTTTTCTCTATCTGGTATTTCTCAGGCTCAGGACAGATGCAAAGGACGTTAAGACTGACACATTCTCTGGCTAAGCACAGCCTAGCTAAATCTACATATGCATATTACCCGGCTTTTGTTTCTATAAATTATAACCACTTTCTTTTTCCATCATTTGCCTGTTTTGTGGGTGGGCAGGTGAATCCATCCAGCAGGATCCAGGGAGGCTTCCTGGCTTAGCTGCTTGTGAAAATCTCATTCTCCAGATTATTAGATAGTTTTGTTACTCTATTGTTTGCCTCAGGTGTTACCTACCAGTCTCACAAAGTGGAAACGATAACCAATTGCCTGGAATTCTTTTTGACAAATGCCCCTAGGTGAAAGACCTTTCTCACTGGAATAGCACTGAGTCAGGTTAAATGCAAACAACCTTGCAAATGAACTCATCTGGGAAACACCAGGCATGTGAAATAATGACAATTTTCTGGAAATGATTCTTGGGTGGAGCTCCAGTCCCTTTCTGTTCCTAGTGTTTGCTATGTAAATGTAGGCTATGATTTTTCAAAACTACTCATGTTCCCTAGTATAGAGAATTAGACTCTGGTAAGTTAAAGCACCACAAATGTCACTATTCTTAATGAGACTCCATCATTTTTAATGAATAAATGCACCCCAGATTGACAGAAGCCCTTGGTTAATTTCTAGAGTTTTGAAATATGTCAGGCTTGGCTGGGGAAGGGAGAAGGAGGAAGTCACTCATGGTTCAAGAGCCCCAAATTCTCAGTGTTCTTATCAAGATTCAGTAGATTTTATTAAATATTTTTCACTTGTTGTCTTGCCTCAGGACATGTTTGAGAGACTTTAAATGGTTGCTTTTTAATTTTTTATAAAAATTTTTGGTTACTTTTTTTAAATGGTTGCTTTTTAAAAACTTTTACCATGGAGTGGGAGTGTAGCTCAGTAGAGTGCTTGCCTAGCATGCACAAGGCCAAGGGTTCTATCCTTTATCCTTAAACTTTTTCCATTAATGCTAGTTTTACTTAGTCTGTGAGAAAGAAGATAATCACTTCTATCTATGTTATTCTATAACAGGAGAAGGATTCTGAATTCCAGGAAGACACCTTTTTGCCATTATACCTATAATAACATCCCTGCACCATGTGCCCAAATAGATGTTAAATTCTTAGAGGAGAAGGAGTGGATTTAATACAACTATGATATCCAGCACACTGAATAGTCCAAAGAATTTATTCAAATAATGAATGCAGAAATAGATAGGTATCTTACATTTGAAAATGACTCCCACAGTGAAGCACAACCTTCATTCCTTAAGTCTGGACTGTGTAGTCACTAACTTCCAAAGAATATAAAAGGGTGAAAAAGAGTAACTTCACAGAGTAAAAACTTGATAAACAGTATCTCAAGCCTGTTGATCAAGGTTAACATCAATAGTGCTAAATTATTTTAATATTGTTTACTCCTGATATTTGTTGCCTGGGGTCTTGCTGCCCAAAACACATTATCTTAATTTAATCATGTGAGAAACACCAGATGACTATCAGTTGGACTCTTCTACAAAATACCTTACCAGCAACTCCTCAAAACTTTCAAAGTCATCAAAAACAAAAATTCTGATAAACCATCATAACCAGGAAGAATCTAAGAAGATGTCATGGCTCCTTGTGATGTGGGAGCCTGGGTGAAATCAGGACAGAAAAGGACATTAGGTAAAAACTAAGGAAATACAAATCATGGAATGTAGTATAAACTATGATAAACTATTAGTAACAGCAAATTGGTCGTTGTGGCTGTGTGAATTCCCCAGTTTTTACTTAAAATGGTTCTAAAATTTAAAATGTCTTTTAAAAAAAGACCTCTACTACAAGAAAGTAGAGGTTGATCTGAGTGGAATGAAACTCAGTTGGACTGAGATTGTTTTTCTTGGTTGCTTGTGGGATGGTGCCAGTGCATTCTCAGAGGAAAAGCTAGCTAGGGTAGAATAAGAACTTCATTTTTTTGCCTAGTTTCTTTTCTGTGAATCTTTTCTAAGGAAAAAAAACCCCATATGAATGCAGAGATGTCTATACAAGTATACTTATTGCACAATGATTTTTAAGAGTCAAATTCTGCAACATCCTACATGTCCACACTGGGGCAGTACCTCACTACATTTGTTCTATAGCATGTCAGTCCAATGAGATGCTTTGCAGATAAAAACAGAAAATGCTGCATACCATATTCCCTTGGAGAGTCCAATTAAACATTGGTATAAGGCTGAGATCAGTCGTGGTAAAAACAAATGCAGATTCTGTTAGAATTATGGTTTGCAAAGTCATTTGACCATGAATAGCTTTTCTTATACTATTGCATTTTTTAACCAAATATTATAAATATTGTCATACTTTTGGGAACTGCTGCACCAGGGTTTGAGTTATATAGATTGTGGCTTGTATTTCTATTGCCATATTACATAGCAATTAGTAAGATCATGCTTTTGAGAATACTTAATGATTTGGGAAAATCATAATTTTAGCTAAGGTAAATAAGACACATTTGTATATACAATATAATCTGAATTATTTCCTATATGAAAAAAAATTACAAGGTTAATAGTGATCATCTCTGGATTGTGGTGCTATAAATGATTTTAAATGTCTTTATGGTCTTCTAATTAATAATTCACAAAGAAAACATATAGTCTAGTCAGAAATAGCATTCTGTAAATCAAATGTTTGCCCCCCTCATGAATTCTAAATTCATTTTTTCTCAATCTGACATTTTCCAAAAAACAATTCTAATATTTTTATTTATTTAAACCCAGAGAAGAGAATGGTAGAAAGTTCTAGATGGGCTTGATTCAACTGGTGGAATATTGCTGTCTTCTAGCCAGCAAGGAAGCAGCTGCAGTGACCTAAAAGAACAGGCTGCTCTTACTTTGGCTAATGATGGATTCAGGGATCTGAGGTAGCATTTTCTGCTGGTGTGCAGCAATAATTCCTGTGCCTTCCCAGAAGGCTGGAAGGGTTGGATCTGCTGGCTTCCAGTGCCCTCCTGTGTAGAAACTCTGGTGCTTAGTCATTGCCAATGTCTGGCAATGGAGCTGATCACTAGCATATGCACAGTAGGAATTACTGAATAAATGACCTAAAACACATTTTCTGGTGATCAGTTTTATTACATCATACATTCAGGCAATATGTAATGTTATTTGACATCATCTGTACAGAATAGAATATGGCCAGGGTGAAAATCATAATACTAGGGAAAGAGGGAAGCTTGGTCCTATCCCAGCTTTGCTATAAATTCTTGGTGTAATTTTGGGTGATTGATTCCCCTCAGTGGGCCTTTGTTTCCCCATATATAAAATGAATTGTTGAAATTATGCTATTCCATGTATGTATGTACCACAAGAGACCTCACTTTTATATAGAACTAGAATGCACTAATTAAAATCATAATAGAAGGGGGATCAGTAGAGCAAGTGGATCAGGGGAGGAAGACGGGGAGAAAAAGGGAAGGTAGGGAGAATGAGATTGATCAAATTATATTATGTGCATGTACAAATATAGCACAATGACTCCCTTTATTACATATAATTCACCAAGAAAACAAATAAAAACAATTGGTTGGTCTATAAAATTGATCCCTTGTTATAAAACTTTTACATGGACCTGAGAGTCCTACATGATCAGGCATCTGTCTCCTTTTTTCTTTTTTTAAAACCCTCAACTCTTACTACTTTCCATCCCCTTAGTCTATTCCAACCATACTTCAGAATCTTTGTACTACCTTTTCCCTCTGCCTGGAAGACTGTCTCCCAAGATCTGGCTGCTTTGTACTTGGGTCTGTCATCTTAAATGTCATCACCTTATAAAGGCCTTTTCTGACCATCTTATGCAACAACACCTTCTGCACCTTCTCCCCATTCTTTCCTACCAGTGTTTCATTTCCTTACTTTATATTTGTCTTCTTTATTTTATTCTTGGATTTTTATTTGTCTTCCCCCACTAGACTCTGAGCTCCACAAAAACTGAAAAATTTTGTTCATTTCTGAATCTTTTGTGATGACAACAAAGCCTGGCACACAGTAGATAATATGATAGAGATTTGTGGAATGAGTGAAGAAGCTCCCATTTTACTTATTAACAAACGCCACTATAGCATTCATTCAGGGGCAGCCTCTGCTCTAAGTGCTTTATCAAGTTTAACTCCTTCAATTCTCATAACATCCCTATGGAGATAGGCACTACTATTATTCTCATATTAAAGACAAGAAAACTGAGTCAAAAAAGTTAACTTGCCCAAGCTTACGCTGTGGTTTATATGGATTATTGCTTCTAATAGTACTAACGACACTAGAAAGAGTAGATACCATTTTTACCACATTTTATTAACAAGGAAATGAAAACTCCGAAGTTATGCAACTGTGTCACACTGGGCACATTGCTTAAGAGGCAAAGGACCTGGAAACCAGAGTGTTTGGCTCCAGAACCCTAATCACTCATGACTGGATGGTTGTGGCTGTCTCATAACTACCCTACCTACCTGACCTTCCTATACAAAGGTTTGAAGGCCAAAGATGACAGGTACTGGGTCTGTGGAAGTCATTGCAGGTAGAGCCATATTGGGGTGAGAGGGAATTTGGAAAGAAGCTATGGTTGAGGGGGGAGGAGCCCTTTTGCCTGGCCCACCAGAAATTCATGCAGGAATAGGTTGGGCCCCTCTCTAAAGCTGGCTATATTCCTGCCTCCCATTGAGGTAGTTCCTTTAAGGGGCCAGGCAAAAGGGACACTGATAGGGCCAAAGACGCCTGAGGCCCTGGAAGAAGGACTGAGCCACCCCCAAACTTTCCCTGCTCCAGAGACAACTATGGCCACCCTCGTGTTTTGTGTTCATTTGGGTAAACATCATACAAGCCTAGGAAAGGTACTAAAGAAATCTAGAGGTACAGCTTCAGTGACTGCACAAATAGTCCCACCTGGGCACACTGAATTAACAACATTGGACCACTCAGACTGATTATTATTCCAGATATACCAGATAACTTTATCCACCAAGCAGACCCTGGACTGGCCTGGACAGTCAAATACTGGTGAACCCACATAAGCTATGTATTCTAGACAATAGATTTCTTGTCTGTTTACATAGAACATTTTCCCTTTTCTTCTGCTATTGTGCAATGGACCACCACATGGCACAGCTCCAGAGGGTGCCATTCATGTCATAATATTTGTAAATGGTGCCTAAGCTTCTGCAGTTTTACTTGCGTCTTTCTGTGGATTCATTTTTACTTATAGTGCTCAGTCACACTGGTCATGCCCTTCACCCCATGAGTTTCTTCATCTCATCTGGGAAAAATCTATGGGTCCAGCTATGATCACTGGAAACCTCCAGGGTTCCACTTGCTGTTTGCTAGCAAGATGAAACACTCATGTGTGTTCACTAATGTTTTAGGTTAAATGATGAGTTTTTCATGGATCTCTTCAGTCAAAATGTGTGCTAATAAGTATCTGGTGAACATGAGGAAAACAAGCTTTTCAATTTATAAATTTTGATACTGAAAGATGGCAGATATGAGACCATGATCTTTTACCATTTTTCTTTTTCAATTTAAAAATTTAGTGCATTGTAATTATACATAATAGTGGGATTCACTGTTAAATCTTTGGCCAGATTATTTTGTGTTCATGTACAATTTTACTTTTTTCTAGTACTTCCTCTTCACCATTTTCTTATTAAAAAAAATAATTATGGAATTTCTCTATAATGTGTAACATTAAATACATTTTATCTATTTGAAAATAAGTACATAATGTGTTGCTGAGCCCACCCCAGGTGCAGATATTTTTATGTGGTGCTGTAGATTAGAACCCAGGGCCTTAGTGTATACTAGGCAAGCACTCTATCCCCAGCCCATAGGTGCAGATCTTTAGAAAGTACTTATGGCTTCCCAAACCTATCTTTTGTCACCAGTAGACTGCTCTCAGGAGTCTGATCACTCCAAAGTTTGATCATTAGGCTCACTAGGGATTGTAATTGAACAGAATAAGATTGTTAATTGTGTTTACAGTGAAATGTCTAAATAAGTAAATGGAACCCTTTAACATTTGATTAATAACTATTAAGATCTACTGAAATGGGATGTTATGCTGGGTACAGCTGGTTATGACTTACAACACCGCAGGCCTGCCATGCACCAGGTATTATGCAAGAATGTCTTATACACATTATCAATTTATTCAGTGCCCCTGAAAAGAAGGAATGGTATCCATTTACAGATGAGAAATATAAGAATCAGAGAAAGGAAGTGATTTGCCTAAGATTTGATAGTTATGTGGTTGATACAGGAGTTAAATTTCAGGTGCATGGTAATTTTGTAACCTTAAAGACCATATAAACCCAGATTATTATGTAGTGATAGAATAGATACTAATTTTTTTTTTTTGAGACAGGGACCTGCTATGTTGCTCTGGTTGGCCCTGAACTCCTGGGAGTGGTCTTCCTAAATCTTTAATCTTCTGACTTAGAGATGTGAGGAGAGAAGGGAGTCCAACACTAGTCCTTAACATCAGGAAACACTAGGGCATCAAGAACTTACTGTGAAAGAGGGGATGGGCATGGGGATACAGCACTGGGCCAGTGTAGTTGACTCCTGAAGCATGACAGGCCATCTTGACATTTCTGCAAGTTGTTTATCAGCAGCTTGAAAGAGAGCCTGGGAGCATCAGTGTGGTATACTAAGGCTTGGTGCTTTTGTTGGGCACAACTGGCCTAGGCTTTGGTTACTTTTTCCTTCACATTTCTCTCCTATGCCTTTTATGGTTGTAATATAAAATATTGTGGCACAATGTAAAGAACATGAACTCTGAAGAGACAGCTCTAGGTCCCAGTCCTAGCTCTGATGCCTCCATATTCATGGGCAATTTCTGTCAATCTCCCCCAAGTAGCTATGTAACTCTTTTTTTCCAACCTCCCTGGACCTCTATTACGTGCCTTCCCAGAAGGCTGGAAGGGTTGGATCTGCCGGCTTCCAGTGCCCTCCTGTGTAGAAACTCTGGTGCTTAGTCATTGCCAATGTCTGGCAATGGAGCTGATCACTAGAATATGCACAGTAGGAATTACTGAATAATGGGGCTGTGGTTGTGGCTCAGCGGTAGAGTGCTTGCCTAGCATGAGCAAAGCCCTGGGTTCAATCCTCAGCACCACATAAAAATAAATAAAGGTATTATGTCCAACTACAACTAAAAAAAAATATTAAAAAAAAATCCCCCAAGATACCAACATCCATGGATATTCAAGTTCCTAATATAAAATGGTATATTGCATATAACCTATATGACTCCCCATATAGTTTAAATTATCTCTAATTATATACAATGTGTAATACAATGTAATTACTATATAAGTAGTTGTTATACTACATTGTTTGGGGAACAATTACAAGAAATAACTTCATGTTTAAAACACTTTTTTAAAAAGTTTCAATCTAGGACTACTTGTATTCAAGGATGTGGAGGGCTGAATCATGCCCAGGTCTAGGTGGCACAGCCATGAAACAGGATGAAGACAAAATGAGAATTCTGACTCAAACCCAGACAGCAATCCCTAACCAGAAAAAAGAAGGGTTCCAATTAAAGTCTGCAAAAATATACAAAAGGCTACTTTTTATCCCTCCTGCCCTATCTCATGCCTATACAACATTCTCATTCTATTGATAATAGCAATTTTAATCACTGCAAAAAAGATACAAAATATTAGTTATGATTCATTAAATCCCCAGCATTTATTAAATATGATGACTACAGTTAACACTGTGCTATATACTTGAAATTTGCTAGGAGCAGATTTTAAATGTTCTCAGCACACAAATTTATGTGAGGTGATGGAAGTGTTAACCAACTTGGTTGTATTAATTTCACAAAATATATATCAAATAAACACATTGTGTAATTAATTTATATAATGGAATTTTATTTGTCAATTACACCCCAACAGAACTAGTGGGGGGAAAGAGCACTGACTCTGGGATCAGATAAATCTCAGTTAAAATCCTGGCTGGGCTACTCATGTGTATGATTCTGGGAAAGTTGTTGAGCCTCTGAGTCCCAAGGGGCTTACTGGTTAATGGAAATAATTCTAACCTCTATCTCATTTTACCATTATTAAGCACCTAACTGAATAACAGGCACTGTGCTAGGAACTAGGAATACTATGTTAAGAGAGATTAGCATGAATGGTCACACCATAAATGTATACCTGCCAATTTTCAAAGCGGTGACAGAGGCACATTGTATTATGAGACAGTATCTGACCTAGACACAGAAGTAAAATTAACAGGACTTAGTTAGTGATGGATTGAACTTGGAAGATAAGGTAGAGGAATGAGTCAGGAACTAATCTTTGCTTTCATTCTGGAAGCAGGTGTCATTCATCAAGGCCAGTAGCAATGGAAGAGGTTTGGAAAATAGCTATAACTGGTGGGCGATATGTAATACGTAGTGATTGAAAGGTCCTACTAGGTGTTAGGAACACAGACATATTTTGTCTCATTCCAATCAATCACAATGGCAGCTTTATTAGGGGAATTACTATTCTCATTTTCCAAGAGTAGAAATAGACTCAGAGGATTGAAGTGACTTGCCTTGGATCTTACAGCTAGTTAGTGGCAGATCTGGGATTAACTTTCATTCTGTAGCCCAAGCACGTGCTTTTTCCACTACTTCACCCTGTAAGGCCCAGAAAAGCCTGCAGGGGAAGAGAAGGTAGGCTGGCCAAGGGCAAGGACTCTGAGAAGGCAGAAAGGGAGGTAGGAATAGAAGGGCGGGGGGAGAGCAGAGAAGGAAAGAATTGTGGCAAAGGCAAAAGGGATTCTCTCCAGTGACTTGATTAAGATTTATTATTTGGAGACAGGTTGAGCAGTCCAAACTGAAGTTCACATTTCATAACCCTCCTTCTACCAAATTTTGGCCCTGCCCCTGACTGAGGTGGTGGTAGGAAGGGGGACAAATGAAGAAGCAGTTTATGAAGTGGCCCAAGGCCCAGGGCTAAATTTGAAATTAGCACGGGGATTTCAGTCAGAGGAGTCAAGTTTCCAGGGAGGGATAGAAAGCTGACCCTTCCTGGCTAGCACTTTGGCCCCAACCTTCCTGTCACCTGCTCCATGCTCCTGGCGTTCTAGGAAGCAATGACAGTCACTCTCTTGGCTTATGCTTTTTCATGCCATCAGAAAATAGTCTTGTTTGGCTCTGTGGGGTAAGGAATAGAGGTGCTGGGGCTGAAAAAGGACTGGGGAACGTGTTTAGGCAGATGGGTTGGTGTCTTCCCTCGTCCCCCAGTGCTTTCTTGGCTTCCTTAAATCAACGCTCTCCTTGCCCATGCTTCTCACTTAGCCCTGATCTAGACTCTGTCCTTTTGAATCCACTTGAGCTCAAAATCGGGGGGCTCTCCAATAAAACACCATTGTCTCTACCTCATCACAACTAGGAATCTATTAATCCAGAGTTTCTTCTGATAACCTTTGGGGGTATGGAATATTCCTTGGAGGTAGACAGTTTTCAGATTCTTAAAACTGAGATTTTAAAAATTGTTTGTATTATATATCAAAACATGCTGTATATATACCTATATAGTAAAATGGTCACTATAGTCAAGCAAACTAACATTTGTTTTGTGCTAAGAGCATCTAAAACCTACTCTTAACACATGTTCAGTATACAAAATTATTTTTTGTTATTGGGGATTAAACACAGGGGAAGTTGACCAGTGAGCTAAGTCTCCAGGCCTTTATTTTGAAATGGAGGGTCTCTTAAGATGCCAATGCTGCCTTTGAACTTGTGATCCTCCTGCCTCAGCCTCCCAAGTACCTAGGATTAGAGGTGTGTGCTACTGCACCCAGCTAAAACACTATTAACTCTTTTTTTAAAAATTTTTTTATTGTTGGTTATTCAAAACATTACATAGTTCTTGATATATCATATTTCACCTTTTGATTCAAGTGGGTTATGAGCTCCCATTTTTAGCCCATATACAGATTGCAGAATCACATCAGTTACACATCCATTGATTTACATATTGCCATACTAGTGTCTGTTGTGTTCTGCTGCCTTTCCTATCCTCTACTATCCCCCCTCCCCTCCCCTCCCCTCCCCTCTTCTCTCTCTGCCCCCTCTACTGTCATTCATTTGTCCCCCTTGTATTATTTTTCCCTTTCCCCTCACTTCCTCTTGTATGTACTTTTGTATAACCCTGAGGGTCTCCTTCCATTTCCATGCAATTTCCCTTCTCTCTCCCTTTCCCTCCCACCTCTCATCCCTGTTTAATGATAATCTTCTTCTCATGCTCTTCAACCCTACTCTGTTCTTAGTTACTCTCCTTATATCAAAGAAGACATTTGGCATTTGTTTTTTAGGGATTGGCTAGCTTCACTTAGCATAATCTGCTCTAATGCCATCCATTTCCCTGCAAATTCTATGATTTTGTCATTTTTTAATGCAGAGTAATACTCCATTGTGTATAAATGCCACTTTTTTTTTATCCATTCGTCTATTGAAGGGCATCTAGGTTGGTTCCACAGTCTTGCTATTGTGAATTGTGCTGCTATGAACATCGATGTAGCAGTGTCCCTGTAGCATGCTCTTTTTAGGTCTTTAGGGAATAGACCGAGAAGGGGAATAGCTGGGTCAAATGGTGGCTCCATTCCCAGCTTTCCAAGAAATCTCCATACTGCTTTCCAAATTGGCTGCACCAATTTGCAGTCCCACCAGCAATGTACAAGTGTACCCGTTTCCCCACATCCTCGCCAGCACTTGTTGTTGTTTGACTTCCTAATGGCTGCCAATCTTACTGGAGTGAGATGGTATCTTAGGGTGGTTTTGATTTGCATTTCTCTGACTGATAGAGATGGTGAGCATTTTTTCATGTACTTGTTGATTGATTGTATGTCCTCCTCTGAGAAGTGTCTGTTCAGGTCCTTGGCCCATTTGTTGATTGGGTTATTTGTTATCTTATTGTCTAATTTTTTGAGTTCTTTGTATACTCTGGATATTACGGCTCTATCTGAAGTGTGAGGAGTAAAGATTTGTTCCCAGGGTGTAGGCTCCCTATTTACCTCTCTTATTGTTTCTTTTGCTGAGAAAAAAACTTTTAGTTTGAGTAAGTCCCATTTGTTGATTCTAGTTATTAACTTTTGTGCTATGGGTGTCCTATTGAGGAATTTGGAGCCCGACCCCACAGTATGTAGATCGTAGCCAACTTTTTCTTCTATCAGACGGCGTGTCTCTGATTTGATATCAAGCTCCTTGATCCATTTTGAATTCACTGTTGTGCATGGCGAGAGAAAGGGATTCAGTTTCATTTTGTTGCATATGGATTTCCAGTTTTCCCAGCACCATTTGTTGAAGATGCTATCCTTCCTCCATTGCATGCTTTTAGCCCCTTTATCAAATATAAGATAGTTGTAGTTTTGTGGATTGGTTTCTGTGTCCTCTATTCTGTACCACTGGTCCACCCGCCTGTTTTGGTACCAGTACCATGCTGTTTTTGTTACTATTGCTCTGTAGTATAGTTTGAAGTCTGGTATCGCTATACCGCCTGGTTCACACTTCCTGCTTAGCATTGTTTTTGCTATTCTGGGTCTTTTATTTTTCCATATGAATTTCATGATTGCTTTCTCTATTTCTACAAGAAATGCCGTTGGGATTTTGATTGGCATTGCATTAAACCTATAGAGAACTTTTGGTAATATCGCTATTTTGATGATGTCAGTTCTTCCTATCCATGAACAGGGTATATTTTTCCATCTTCTAAGATCTTCCTCTATTTCTCTCTTTAGGGTTCTGTAGTTTTCATTGTATAAGTCTTTCACCTCTTTTGTTAGGTTGATTCCCAAGTATTTTATTTTTTTTGAAGATATTGTGAATGGAGTGGTTGTCCTCATTTCCATTTCAGAGGATTTGTCGCTGATATACAGGAATGCCTCTGATTTATGCGTGTTGATTTTATATCCTGCCACTTTGCTGAATTCATTTATTAGCTCTAATAGTTTCTTTGTAGACCCTTTTGGGTCTGCTAGGTATAGAATCAGGTCACCTGCAAATAGTGATAATTTAAGTTCTTCTTTCCCTATTTTTATGCCTTTAATTTCTTTTGTCTGTCTAATTGCTCTGGCCAGTGTTTCGAGAACTATGTTGAACAGAAGTGGTGAGAGAGGGCATCCCTGTCTTGTTCCAGATTTTAGAGGGAATGCCTTCAATTTTTCTCCATTCAGAATGATGCTAGCCTGAGGCTTAGCATAGATTGCTTTTACAATATTGAGGTATGTTCCTGTTATCCCTAGTTTTTCTAGAGTTTTGAACATAAAGGGATGCTGTAGTTTGTCGAATGCTTTTTCCGCATCTATCGAGATGATCATATGGTTCTTATTTTTAAGTCTATTGATGTGGTGAATAACATCTATTGATTTCCGTATATTGAACCAGCCTTGCATCCCAGGGATGAATCCTACTTGATCATGGTGCACAATTTTTTTGATATGTTTTTGTATCCAATTCGCCAGAATTTTATTGAGCATTTTTGCATCTAGGTTCATTAGAGATATTGGTCTGTAGTTTTCTTTCTTTGAAGTGTCTTTGTCTGGTTTAGGTATCAGGGTGATGTTGGCCTCGTAGAATGAATTTGGAAGTTCTCCCTCTTTTTCTATTTCCTGAAGTAGCTTGAAAAGTATTGGTATTAGTTCCTCTTTAAAGGTTTTGTAAAACTCTGCTGTATACCCATCCGGTCCTGGGCTTTTCTTAGTTGGTAGTCTTTTGATGGTTTCTTCTATTTCCTCAATTGATATTGGTCTGTTTAGGTTGTCTATATCCTCTTGACCCAATCTGGACAGATCATATGATTTAAGAAATTTATCTATGCCTTCACTATCTTCTAATTTATTGGAGTATAAGGATTCAAAATAGTTTTTGATTATCTTCTGTATTTCTGAAGTGTCTGTTGTGATATTGCCTTTTTCATCCCGTATGCTAGTAATTTGAGTTCTCTCTCTTCTTCTCTTCACTAGCATCGCTAAGGGTCTGTCGATTTTGTTTATTTTTTCAAAGAACCAACTTTTAGTTTTGTCAATTTTTTCAATTGTTTCTGTTGTTTCGATTTCATTAATTTCAGCTCTGATTTTAATTATTTCTTGCCTTCTACTTCTTTTGCTGTTGTTTTGCTCTTCTTTTTCTAGGATTTTGAGATGAAGCATGAGATCATTTATTTGTTGGTTTTTTCTTTTTTTAAGGAATGAACTCCAAGCAATGAATTTTCCTCTTAGAACTGCTTTCAATGTGTCCCATAGATTCCGATATGTTGTATCTGTGTTTTCATTTATCTCTAAGAATTTTTTAATTTCCTCCTTGATGTCTTCTATAACCCATTGATCATTCAGTAACCTATTGTTCATTCTCCAAGTGATGTATGCTTTTTCCTTCCTTCTTTTATCGTTGATTTTCAGTTTCATTCCATTATGATCAGATAAGATGCATGGTATTATCTCTACTCCTTTATATTGTCTAAGAGTTGCCCTGTGACATAATATGTGATCTATTTTTGAGAAGGATCCATGTGCTGCTGAGAAAAAAGTGTAACTGCTTGATGCTGGGTAGTATATTCTATATATGTCAATTAAGTCTAGGTTATTAATTGTGTTATTGAGTTCTATAGTTTCCTTATTCAACTTTTGTTTGGAAGATCTGTCCATTGGTGAGAGAGGTGTGTTGAAGTCTCCCATGATTATTGTATGGTGGTCTATTAGACTCTTGAACTTGAGAAGAGTTTGTTTGATGAACATAGCTACACCATTGTTAGGGGCATATATATTTATGATTGTTATGTCTTGTTGGTGTATGGTTCCCTTAAGCAGTATGTAGTGTCCCTCTTTATCCCTTTTGATTAACTTGGGCTTGAAATCTATTTTATTTGATATGAGTATGGACACACCTGCTTGTTTCCGAAGTCCATATGAGTGATATGATTTTTCCCAACCTTTCACCTTCAGCCTATGTATGTCTTTTCCTATCAAATGTGTCTCCTGTAGGCAGCATATTGTTGGGTCTTGTTTTGTGATCCATTCTACTAGCCTGTGTCTCTTAATTGGTGAGTTTAAGCCATTAACATTTAGGGTTATTATTGAGATATGGGTTGTTCTTCCAGCCATATTTGTTTATTTATGTTACTAAACATGGCTTGTTTTCCTCTTTGATTATTTTCCCCCCTTTACTGTCCTACCTCCCACTGTTGGTTTTCATTGTTATTTTCGATTTCCTCTTCCTGTAATGTTTTGCCGAGGATGTTTTGAAGAAATGGTTTTCTAGCGGCAAATTCTTTCAACTTTGGTTTATCATGGAAGGTTTTAATTTCATCTTCCATCCTGAAGCTTAATTTCGCTGGATACACAATTCTTGGTTGGAACCCATTTTCTTTCAGTGTTTGAAATATGTTATTCCAGAGGAAGATGGCGGCGAGGGGAGTGCATTGCCCCCGTGTGCTACTTCACTGTGTGGGAGTATGACAAGTGAGGATGGCTAAAGGCTATCTTGTTAGAAATTTCCAGCAATAGTGGGGTGCTCCGGAACCTGGAGGAAGGATTTCCATTGCTCGAGGATCGGCTACGGGGACTCAAACGCGAGAGGTTTGTCGCACGGAGGATAACACTGCTTATTCAGCAAATCGCCCCGCGGCTAGAGTCTGCAGCGCGCGCTGGGAAACGAGGAGATAGGGACGCAGGAATACAGCGCTGCAGTTTCTGCCAGGCGTGCAAGCACCGTACTCAGGGCTGAATTCTGGGTTCGAGACGGGGGAAGGAAGTGGTCCATCTCGGTTCTCCACACCGGTCAGACCACAGAGGAGGCCAGCGGCCACCATGTTGGAAAGCTGACGTCACCATCCCTGTTTTCGACTGACCTCAGCTCATTCAGCCATAGAACAGGTAATTTCAGGCTGCCATTCGCCTGCGGCTTGCAGACAGATTGCTCGGGCTCAGTGCCTGGGTGCTTCTTAGAACCTGCTCTTATCCGAGCGAACACCGAGCGCGGTGCGGCCGAGTTCCGGCTCCCGGAACCGCCCTGGCCCAAGGCTGGGGAGCCTGCGGAGGCTTCTTCTTGGACCCTGCTCTTATCAGAGCATACACCGAGCACTAAGCGGCCGAGTTCCGGCTCCCGGAACTGAGCCCGCGGGGGCTGCTTCTTGGAGCCTACTCTTATCGGAGCATACACCAAGCACAGAGCGGCCGAGTTCCGGATCCCGGAACTGCCCTGGCCCGGGGCTAGGAGCCCGCGGAAACTGCTTCTCGGTCCGGGTCCTGCTGAGGGCTGGTCAGGACTCACCCGTTGCTTGGGTTGCCCGGCAAGGGGAACGAAATGCTGCCATTCGCATAGGATACCAACATGGCAGAGATCTGATGTCATCAGAAAGCGGCGGAGGAGAGAACTTCATCAATACCAGCGGCGACAGAAACAGTTGGTCTCCTGGTAGGGTGGGTGAGGCACAGACACCCGAGTCTCCTCAATTTGTCGTCGAGCCAGAGGGGAGGAGCCGGGCCGCCGCCAGCGCCCGGAGCAGGCCCAGCGGCTCGCCAGCGTGGTGACCGCGTGACCCCAATTGGAGAGGGGGCGGAGCGGAGCTGCCACCAGCGCCCGCAAGGTGGGCAGACCGGCGACCCAGTGGTACACGGGCGTGGTAGGAGGGGCAGGGCAGAGCCGCCGCCCGCGCATGCAAGGTAAGCAGACCTGTGACAGACTGGCGGGTCAGGCCCAGTGGCCTGCCAGCGTGGTACACACGTCACCCCAACTGGAGTAGGGGCAGAGCTGATCCATCGCCCACACCCTGACCAGGCCCTGCCGGTGTGGTGGTCACGTGACCCCAATTGGAGTGGGGGCGGAGCGGAACCGCCACCCGTGCCCTCAGGGTGAGCAGACCTGTGACCAACCTGCAGATCAGGCCCAGCGGTCCGCAGGCGTGGTAGGAGGGGCAGGGCAGATTCGCCGCCCACGCCTGCAAGATAGGCAGACCTGCGACAGACCGGCGGATCAGGCCCAGGAGCCTGCCGGCGTGGTACTCACACCACCCTAATTGGATTATGGGCAGAGCAGAGTCGCCGCCCGTGCCAGGAACAGGCCCAGTGACCTGCAGGGCGGGTAGTCACGACACCCCAATTGGAGTAGGGGCAGAGCAGAGCCACCACCCGTGCCCGAAAGGTGGGCAGATCTGCGACCGACCAGCGGGACAGGCCCAGTGGCCTGCCGGTATAACAGACACGTCACCCCATTTGGAGTAGGGGCAGAGTAGAGCCGCCGCCCGCGCCTGCAGGGTAGGCAAACTTACAACCGACCGGCGGATCAGGCCTGGTGGCCTGCCGGCATGGTACACTCGTCACCCCAATTGGAGTAGGGGCAGAACAGAGCTGCCGCCAGCGCCCAGAACAGGCCCAGTGACCTGCCGGCGTGGTAGTCACGACACCCCAATTGGAATAAGGAGAGAGCAGAGCCGCCGCCCGCGCCTGCAGGAAAGATACGCAAGCAGTATGAAAAGACAAGGAAAGAAAGGACCACAAGCAATGCAGGTGAACGCAACTTTAGAAGAGGTAACAGCTGCAGCAGATGGAATGTCAGATAAAGAATTCAGGATATACATGCTTCAGATGATCTGGAGTATCAAGGAAGACATTAGACAGCAAAATCAGACAATGAAAGATCACTTCGACAATGAATTACACAAACAAATCCAGGAAGCAAAGGATCAACTATACAGGGAGATAGAGGTTATAAAAAACAAACAAACAGAAATCCTAGAAATGCAGGAAGCAATAAACCAACTTAAAAACTCAATGGAGAATACTACCAGCAGAGTAGAAAACTTAGAAGATAGAACATCAGACAATGAAGACAAAGTATTTCAACTTGAAAAGAACATAGACAGCTCAGCAAGACTGTTAAGAAACCATGAGCAGAACATCCAAGAAATATGGGATAACATTAAGAGACCAAACTTAAGGGTCATTGGGATACAGGAAGGTACAGAGCTCTAAACTAAAGGAATGAGCAGTCTATTCAATGAAATAATACGAGAAAGCTTCCCGGACTTGAAGAATGAGACAGAATCCCAAATCCTAGAAGCCTACAGGACGCCGAATGTGCAAAATCATAAGAGATCCACACCTAGACACATTATAATGAAGATGCCCAACATACAGAATAAGGAGAGAATTTTAAAAGCTACAAGAGAAAGGAAGCAGATTACATTTAGGGGCAAGCCAATCAGGATAACAGCTGATCTTTCAACACAGACTCTGAAAGCTAGAAAATCCTGGAATAACATATTTCAAACACTGAAAGAAAATGGGTTCCAACCAAGAATTGTGTATCCAGCGAAATTAAGCTTCAGGATGGAAGATGAAATTAAAACCTTCCACGATAAACAAAAGTTTAAAGAATTTGCAGCTAGAAAACCATCTCTTCAAAACATCCTCGCCAAAACATTACAGGAAGAGGAAATCGAAAATAACAATGAAAACCAACAGTGGGAAGTAGGACAGTAAAGGGGGGGGAAATAATCAAAGAGGAAAACAAACCATGTTTAGTAACAGAAATAAACAAATATGGCTGGAAGAACAACCCATATCTCAATAATAACCCTAAATGTTAATGGCTTAAACTCACCAATTAAGAGACACAGGCTAGTAGAATGGATCACAAAACAAGACCCAACAATATGCTGCCTACAGGAGACACATTTGATAGGAAAAGACATACATAGGCTGAAGGTGAAAGGTTGGGAAAAATCATATCACTCATATGGACTTTGGAAACAAGCAGGAGTGTCCAAACTCATATCAAATAAAATAGATTTCAAGCCAAAGTTAATCAAAAGGGATAAAGAAGGACACTGCATACTGCTTAAGGGAACCATACACCAACAAGACATAACAATCATAAATATATATGCCCCTAACAATGGTGTAGCTATGTTCATCAAACAAACTCTTCTCAAGTTCAAGAGTCTAATAGACCACCATACAATAATCATGGGAGACTTCAACACACCTCTCTCACCAATGGACAGATCTTCCAAACAAAAGTTGAATAAGGAAACTATAGAACTCAATAACACAATTAATAACCTAGACTTAATTGACATATATAGAATATACCACCCAACATCAAGCAGTTACACTTTTTTCTCAGCAGCACATGGATCCTTCTCAAAAAATAGATCACATATTATGTCACAGGGCAACTCTTAGACAATATAAAGGAGTAGAGATAATACCATGCATCTTATCTGATCATAATGGAATGAAACTGAAAATCAACGATAAAAGAAGGAAGGAAAAAGCATACATCACTTGGAGAATGAACAATAGGTTACTGAATGATCAATGGGTTATAGAAGACATCAAGGAGGAAATTAAAAAATTCTTAGAGATAAATGAAAACACAGACACAACATATCGGAATCTATGGGACACATTGAAAGCAGTTCTAAGAGGAAAATTCATTGCTTGGAGTTCATTCCTTAAAAAAAGAAAAAAACCAACAAATAAATGATCTCATACTTCATCTCAAAATCCTAGAAAAAGAAGAGCAAAACAACAGCAAAGAAGTAGAAGGCAAGAAATAATTAAAATCAGAGCTGAAATTAATGAAATCCAAACAAAAGAAACAATTGAAAAAATTGACAAAACTAAAAGTTGGTTCTTTGAAAAAATAAACAAAATCGACAGACCCTTAGCCATGCTAAATAAGAGAAGAAGAGAGAGAACTCAAATTACTAGCATACGGGATGAAAAAGGCAATATCACAACAGACACTTCAGAAATACAAAAGATAATTAGTAATTATTTTGAATCCTTATACTCCAATAAAATAGAAGATAGTGAAGGCATCGATAAATTTCTTAAGACATATGATCTGCCCAGATTGAGTCAGGAGGATATAGACAACCTAAACAGACCGATATCAATTGAGGAAATAGAAGAAACCATCAAAAGACTACCAACTAAGAAAAGCCCAGGACCGGATGGGTATACAGCAGAGTTTTACAAAACCTTTAAAAAAGAACTAATACCAATACTTTTCAAGCTACTTCAGGAAATAGAAAAAGAGGGAGAACTTCAGAACTACAGAATAGAGGACACAGAAACCAATCCACAAAACTACAACTATCTTATATTTGATAAAGGGGCTAAAAGCATGCAATGGAGGAAGGATAGCATCTTCAACAAATGGTGCTGGGAAAACTGGAAATCCATATGCAACAAAATGAAGCTGAATCCCTTTCTCTTGCCATGCACAAAAGTGAATTCAAAATGGATCAAGGAGCTTGATATCAAATCAGAGACACGCCGTCTGATAGAAGAAAAAGTTGGCTACGATCTACATACTGTGGGGTCGGGCTCCAAATTCCTCAATAGAACACCCATAGCACAAAAGTTAATAACTAGAATCAACAAATGGGACTTACTCAAACTAAAAAGTTTTTTCTCAGCAAAAGAAACAATAAGAGAGGTAAATAGGGAGCCTACACCCTGGGAACAAATCTTTACTCCTCACACTTCAGATAGAGCCGTAATATCCAGAGTATACAAAGAACTCAAAAAATTAGACAATAAGATAACAAATAACCCAATCAACAAATGGGCCAAGGACCTGAACAGACACTTCTCAGAGGAGGACATACAATCAATCAACAAGTACATGAAAAAATGCTCACCATCTCTATCAGTCAGAGAAATGCAAATCAAAACCACCCTAAGATACCATCTCACTCCAGTAAGATTGGCAGCCATTAGGAAGTCAAACAACAACAAGTGCTGGCGAGGATGTGGGGAAACGGGTACACTTGTACATTGCTGGTGGGACTGCAAATTGGTGCAGCCAATTTGGAAAGCAGTATGGAGATTTCTTGGAAAGCTGGGAATGGAGCCACCATTTGACCCAGCTATTCCCCTTCTTGGTCTATTCCCTAAAGACCTAAAAAGAGCATGCTACAGGGACACTGCTACATCGATGTTCATAGCAGCACAATTCACAATAGCAAGACTGTGGAACCAACCTAGATGCCCTTCAATAGACGAATGGATAAAAAAAATGGGGCATTTATACACAATGGAGTATTACTCTGCATTAAAAAATGACAAAATCATAGAATTTGCAGGGAAATGGATGGCATTAGAGCAGATTATGCTAAGTGAAGCTAGCCAATCCCTAAAAAACAAATGCCAAATGTCTTCTTTGATATAAGGAGAGTAACTAAGATCAGAGTAGGGACGAAGAGCATGAGAAGAAGATTAACATTTAACAGGGATGAGAGGTGGGAGGGAAAGGGAGAGAGAGGGGAAATTGCATGGAAATGGAAGGAGACCCTCAGGGTTATACAGTGGAGGGGGTAGAGAGAGAGGAGGGGAGGAGAGGGGAGAGGTGGGGAGGGGGGAGGGTGGAGGATGGGAAAGGCAGCGGAGCACAACAGACACTAGTATGGCAATATGTAAATCAATGGATGTGTAACTGATGTGATTCTGCAATCTGTGTATGGGGTGAAGGTGGGAGTTCATAACCCACTTGAATCAAAGTGTGGAATATGATATGTCAAGAAATTTGTAATGTTTTGAACAACCAACAGTAAAAAATTAAAAAAAAAAAAGAAATATGTTATTCCAGGATTTTCTAGCTTTCAGAGTCTGTGTTGAAAGATCAGCTGTTATCCTGATTGGCTTACCCCTAAATGTAATCTGCTTCCTTTCTCTTGTAGCTTTTAAAATTCTCTCCTTATTCTGTATGTTGGGCATCTTCATTATAATGTGTCTAGGTGTGGATCTCTTATGATTTTGCACATTCGGCGTCCTGTAGGCTTCTAGGATTTGGGATTCTGTCTCATTCTTCAAGTCTGGGAAGTTTTCTCGTATTATTTCATTGAGTAGATTGCTCATTCCTTTGGTTTGAAACTCTGTCCCTTCCTGTATCCCAATGACTCTTAAGTTTGGTCTCTTGATGTTATCCCATATTTCTTGGATGTTCTGCTCATGGTTTCTTAACAGTCTTGCTGAGCTGTCTATGTTCTTTTCAAGTTGAAATACTTTGTCTTCATTGTCTGATGTTCTATCTTCTAAGTGTTCTACTCTGCTGGTAGTATTCTCCATTGAGTTTTTAAGTTGGTTTATTGCTTCCTGCATTTCTAGGATTTCTGTTTGTTTGTTTTTTATAACCTCTATCTCCCTGTATAGTTGATCTTTTGCTTCTTGGATTTGTTTATGTAATTCATTGTTGAAGTGATCTTTCATTGTCTGATTTTGCTGTCTGATGTCTTCCTTGAGACTCCAGATCATCTGAAGCATGTATATCCTGAATTCTTTATCTGACATTCCATCTGCTGCAGCTATTACCTCTTCTAACGTTGAGTTGACCTGCATTGCTTGTGGTCCTTTCTTTCCTTGTCTCTTCATACTGTTCGCGTTCCTTTCTGCTTGGTGAAACTTTGTGCTATTGAATTTTCCCCCTATATATTTATATTGGTCTTGTATAGTTGCAAAGTCTCCCTCGCAGGCACGGGCGGCAGCTCTGCCCCTCCTCCAATTGGGGCAATGTGCCTACCACGCCGGCAGGCTGCTGGGCCTGTTCTGCCGGTCTGTAGCAGGTCCGCCTACCTTGCAGGCGCGGGCGGCGGCTCTGTCCCTCTGCGGGCCGCTAGGCTTGTTGTGTCGGTGGTCGCAGTTCTGCCTACTTTGCAGGCGCAGGCAGCGGCACTGCCCCTCTGCAGGCCTCTGGGGCTGTTCTGCCGGTGGGTCGCATGTCCGCCTACCTTGCAGGCGTGGGGAGGGGGCAGCTCTACCCTTCCGCAGGCCACTGGGCCTGTTCTGTTTGTCGGTTGCAGGTCTGGCCTGCTCTGTGGGTGGTCACAGTTCCGTTTACCTTGCAGGCACGGGGGTGGGGGCGGCTCTGCCTCTCAGCAGGCCGCTGCTCCTCTTCTGCCTGTGGGTCGCAGGCCCGCCTACCTTGCAGGAGTGGTTGGCAGCTCTGCCCCTCCACGTGCCACTGGGCCTTTTCTTTCGGTGGTCACAGTTCCGCCTACCTGGCAGGCACGGGGGTGGGGTGGGGTAGGGGGCGGCTCTGCCCCTCAGCAGGCCGCTGGGCCTGTTCTGTGGGTGGTCACAGTTCCGTCTACCTTGCCGGCGCGGGGGGAGGGGGTGGCTCTGCCTCTCAGCAGGCCGCTCCTCCTCTTCTGCCTGTGGGTCGCAGGCCCGCCTACCTTGCAGGAGTGATTGGAAGCTCTGTCCCGCTGCGGGCCACTGGGCCTTTTCTGTCGGTGGTCACAGTTCCGCCTACCTGGCAGGTGCGGGGGGTGGGGGGCGGCTCTGCCCCTCAGCAGGCCGCTGGGCCTGTTCTGTGGGTGGTCACAGTTCCATCTACCTTGCTGGCGCGGGGGTGGGGGCGGCTCTGCCTCTCAGCAGGCCGCTGCTCCTCTTCTGCCTGTGGGTCGCAGGCCCGCCTACCTTGCAGGAGTGATTGGAAGCTCTGTCCCGCCGCGGGCCACTGGGCCTTTTCTGTCGGTGGTCACAATTCCGCCTACCTGGCAGGTGCGGGGGGTGGGGGGCGGCTCTGCCCCTCAGCAGGCCACTGGGCCTGTTCTGTGGGTGGTCACAGTTCCATCTACCTTGCTGGCGCGGGGGGAGGGGGCGGCTCTGCCTCTCAGCAGGCTGCTGCTCCTCTTCTGCCGGTGGGTCGCAGGCCTGCCTACCTTGCAGGAGTGATTGGAAGCTCTGTCCCACCGCGGGCCACTGGGCCTTTTCTGTCGGTGGTCACAGTTCCGCCTACCTGGCAGGCGTGGGGGGTAGGGGGTGGCTCTGCCCCTCAGCAGGCCGCTGGGCCTGCTCTGTGCGTGGTCACAGTTCCGTCTACCTTGCCGGCGCGGGGGGAGGGATTATTAACTCTTTAATAAAGAATTTTTGTAGTTGTAGATGGACAGAATGCCTTTATTTTATGTGGTGCTGAGGATCAAACCTAGTGCCTCACACATGCTAGGCAAGCGCTGTACCACTGAGCTACATCCCCAGTCCTAGACTTCTTTTTCAACTAGTTGTATGTTGCATCTCTAGCAATATTATGTTTCGTGCATAACTTCAACTTTATACCCTTTGACCTAAATCTTCTTACCCCTACCTTAGCTCTGTCAATCACCATTCCACTCTCTGCTTCAAAAAAAAAATTCCAGACATAAGGGAGATCATATAATATTTTTCTTTCTGTCTGATTTATTTCACTTAGCATAATGCCCTCCAGTTTCATCCATATTGCAAATGACATGACTCTTTTTTAAGGCTGAATAATATTCCTCTGTGGAATATAATTCTCTCTCTCTCTCTCTCTCTCTCTCTCTCTCTCTCTTACACACACACATTTCATCTCACAACTTATCCATCCTTCAACAGACTCTTGGGTCTTTTCATACCTTGCCTATTGGGAATAATGCTGCAATGAACATAGCAGGGTAGATAACTTATGAGGTGCTGATTTAATTTCCTTTAGGTGTATATACCCAAAAGAGGGATTGATGTGGATCATATAATAATTCTATTTTTAATTTTTTTAGGAATTTCTGTATTTTCCATAATGGCTACACAATTAAAATTGTTCCAATTAATCGGCCTATTCTATATCATCCATCTGGATGGCACTTTATACCAAAGGGCAATCATAGGATTTCTGGGCCCTGCTTTTATATATTAGTAAAAAAAAAATCCATAATGGCAACTGTTTAAACATGGTTTCATTCTGTACCACATCAAAGAAGTTACGACATAGGATATGCAGGTTTGGTGTGATAGCTCCTTGAATTGTTGGGGACCCTAATTCCTAGTTCTCTGCTGTGTCTTCCTTTAGGTATAGGCTTCATCCTCACGGTCCATGTTGAGTGTTGTGGCTTCAGCTAATATTTGCTCATTCTAAGCAATGAGATGGGAGAAAGGGCAAAGACAGGCCAACCCCCTCCCCTTTTAAAAGATCTTCAAAAAATCCTAAATAACACTTCCCCTTAGATGTCATAGCCTGAACCTGGTGTGGCTATGAGGAAGGCTATGGAATATCGCTTTTAGTTGGGGACATTAAAGGAGGAAAGGGGGTGCATAGTGGGATAGATAACTAGCAATCTCTGCCACATTTTGTGTAAAAGAACTCATTAGCTTCACAATGTTCAGCTTGCATTGTCAAGGACTAATGAGAAAAGAACAGAGGAGGACTTAATACATAAATGATGGCTTAGTCCCAGTGAAGGCCAAATGATGTCCCTGAGGGCTGTAAGAATGACAGTTTAACAGTAGATCTGATGGGGGAAAAAAAGTGGTGTGAGTGAGTCATCGCCTGGCTCACAGTAATACAGCATGACGAACTCCCAAGAACCTGCATCCCAGTCGGCTCCACAGTCACGATCTGAACAGCAATTTAATTTTAGAAAAACAACATCATCCACCTTGTTAAAATAACTGTTGTTCATTTGATTTTTATTGGTTTTGTGGTTTTGTTTACACTTCATTTGGAAGTTTGTTTCAGCTTTATAATTGTATAGCAGCCACCAGCATAAGGAGTTTGCAGTTTATTTTCTTTACATAGCTTAACAATGTAATGAAAATGAGTCAATAATTGGGATGGATATATGCGTGTGTACATAGACATGTATATAAAGTTTCTCTGAAAGTGGCTGCTCAACTGGGAAATGCTTCCTAAAACCACTGGGATCTGTGGGAGTTAGAACCCCAAACCAAGGCTTCGGGCTTCAAATTCAGGGTTCTTTTCACACCACCACCCCAGTGCCGTTGAGGGGGAGTAGGACTGTGCTGCAGAACAGGTGTGGCACCTAAACATAGCATATGATCAGAGGAGTCTAACATTGGAAGTGCTCAGAAGGGTCACGTGGCATGCCGCCTGACTGAAGCTTGAGCCTCTATAAGCCAAGTGCCTGGGTCAGAGGGTGAAGATGAGGTCGGCAGTTTGGGTTACATAATGGAACATTTGTGGTGTGGAGAGGTTGATTCAAACATTGTGTCCCTGACAACCAAGAGTCCTTGGGGGTAATTTCTAAGTATGTTCATGTGAACATCTGACAAGTAGAAAGGATCCTGATGACAAATGTATGGAAATATATTCCCTCACTTGTCCCTAGTAACCTCTTCCCAACCCCCCCAACCATCTGCCATAGCCCCCATGGCCTATGTTGATGTATGCCCATCCAGGTTCTTTTTACTGTATTGTAATCTAGAGGGCACCCTGTTTATAATGGGGGTAGAGGGGCTGTGACAGATGGTAGGGGCCTCTTTTGAAGCCAGGGAGTTGAGGTGGAGGGTTGTTTCCAAAGGACATGCTTGGGGCAATTTATAGATAAAGGACAGCAACACACCTTCCTCATCCCCAGCCACTGCCATTCCCCACCCCAGAACATTTTCTTTGTTTCCGACTGTTGGGAGGGAATTCCATAGGGCTCTAGAAATCCTGAGAAACTTCATCAGGGTAAAGGAGAATCAGTGGAAGTAAGAGCAGGGGCAGGGGCAGAGGGACATAAAACAAAACAGACTGTGAAAGGCAGAGAAAGTTATTTATGGAGATGTGTGTGCATATGTATGTATTTACTTAGACGCAGAGACAGAGGAAGACATTTGTTGACAGATGGAGAAATGCCAAACCAAACAAAGAAAAAGTAAAAGGAAAAAAAAATTAGAGAAAAATAGGTGATGAAAAAAGTAAAGACAATGAAATTTACAGAAAAGTTGACTACATGGCAAGGAGGGGCTTCTGGGCCTCTGTGTTGCCTTGAACAGTAGAAGAGGTAATGAAAAGAGGTAATGCTCTCAGCACAGTCTCTGTGCTGTGCCTCCTGCATGGAAGGAACTTGCCACTCTGATCCTGTCTTTAGGACTCTTCCAATCCAAATAGATCTGTTGATGGGGCGCAACATTTATAGGAATCAGGACAGTAAAGATTTGTCACAAGCCACAGTATATAAGGTAGATGGAAGAGCTCAGGAAGGGACCAAAGTTACCTTCAGGACATGATAGTGGGAAACAGTCCCAAGACAAGAATAGGCAATATGTGTCATGGAAAGTCCATATTGTGCCTAACCCAAGAGAGTTTTCTGAAAAAAGGTAATTTGTAGAGCTGTGGGAAATGAGGCCATTGGAATGGGCCAACAGACACACAAAATCCACTCTGGAAAAATTTGCAGTGAAGATTGGTTACCTCAGATTCCTCCAGCCTCTTGCCTACTCCAACTTGCCCATACTCAGTTGTTGGCCTTACTTCACTCAGAGAACATGGAAGCTACCAGATGGTACATCATCCTCATTGACTCTTTATTCATACACATCTATATCTCCTTTTTCTTAATTTGGCAGTTATAATTATACATAATGTAACAACAAATCCCACTATTATTTGTACATGCACATAATGCAATTTGCTCAATTTCAAGAGTATAACGTAATGTTATGGTAGATATTATACACTGCAGAATGATTAATTATTTATAATATGGAGATGACCTAAGTGACCATTGGTAAGATGAATGGATATGGAAAGTGTATTACCCATACACAACGGAATACTATTCAGCCTTTAAAAAGGAAACTGTCATTTAGGACAACATGAGTCAATCTAAGTGAAATAATCCAGGCACAGAAAGACAAAAATCACATGCTTTCTTATACATGGAATCTAAAAAAGAAGCCAAATGCCTAAAACCAGAAAGCTGGTTTACAGGGGCAAAGGGAGATATATGTCAAAGGGTACAAGCTTGTAGTTAGATGGAAGGAGTGAGTTCTAGGTCTATTGTACATCATGGTCACTATAATTAATAATATATTTCATATTTCAAGATTATAAAAAATTAAATGTTCTCACCATAAAGAAAGGTATATGAGATGAGAATGTTAATGAACCTGACCTAATAATCATATATCTCCTTTTATTACCCTTTTCCCTTCAGGGTACTCACTGCCTTCTTTCCATTCTCTATCACCACATGCTAAAAATTCTAGACTTAGAAAGGATAGTCACTCAGAATAGCATATTAACATGTACTATACAATTTCCATCTCCCAGAAATCCTCTGAGGTGGGCATATGCAGTTTAAAGCTGAAGAAACAAGATTAGAGGTTAGGCAACTTGCCTAAGATCATACAGCAAAGCTGAAGTTCAAATTTAGAAGTCTCTGGCCACTTGGGCCATTCTCCTTCCACTGTGCCATACAGGATCTCAGATACAATGAAAAAATACTTATCAAAAAACTTTTGCCTGTTTGGTTCCACCTGAGCCAGAGTGAGGGGATGGCACAGTACAGCTCTGAGGAAAGGATTTTGTGGGAATGAGATTGAAAATGCCAGATTTGTATGACTTGGCTGAGTCACTGCGTGTGAGGATGAGCAATAAAAATTAATAGCGCAAAGACAATTTAAAAACCTCTGCTCACGTAAAGAGAAATATTACATGTTCTCACTCCCTCTAGTAATTGTGTAAATGATGAGCTTGGCAGGTGTAGGATACCTGGACCTTCCTAGCTCACGATCTGTTCCAATCCTCCCACCAGAGGCCAGGGCATCTGCAAGTACAGTTGAAATGGAAGTTTTTAGACCTGTTCATCTTTCTTCTGGGTCCTTCTGTTCTTAGTGACTGTTCTAGCTCTATACCCACCAATCAGCTGCCAGTCACCCAGTCTTTGCTCAAGTTAGTCCTAGTTGGGGTGTGGCACTGTCGATGAGAGGCTTTGGGGTCAAGAAGATTGTTAGCTGCCGCCTCCTTGATCCATCATCTGATGATGGAGCTGTCAGCTTAATAAGTACCAGGCATCAGGTTATTTTAATATATATGATCGTAATGTGATCTCATTTATCCTCAGTGAAATCTTCAGAGGTATATGATTGCTATTTGAGAAATGATGAAACAGAGGCTCAGAAGCTAAGTAACTTGGCCAAGGTCACAGAGCAAATATGGCAGAGCTCAAATTTGAACCAAGAACTCTGGCTCCAAAAACCACACAGTGATTTCCTTATACTGCCTCCCTATAAACATTAGCAATGATGACAAAATGGAATGGAAAAGCATGTTATTTTTGTCCCATCACCGAAGAGTATATGAGGACCCTTAGTTATATGTCCCATGAGACTCTAACCTATGGTCACTTCCTCCCTAATGACAACATTATGTATACTGCAACTGTGTTTCTTCTAGAAAGCTAGCCTTGGAATACCAAATTGGTATTCAAACTCTGGCCTCTAATTTCATTTCAAATGCCTAGGTTAGCCCAGTCTTCCACACTGGGAGCCCTGACATGACTCAGTGGGTATTGTGTCATCAATCTGGGCTGTGATCACAGGTTTTGCACATTGCACAACATTTTCCTTTGTGAACATCCTTCTATGTTTTCAACATAAGAACATTCTCAGGGTCTTTTCCATTCCTTCTCATACTATTTCTGTATACTTGTAGGTTAAAAATAATGCCCAATAGGAATTGAGCTCTTACTCTGTGCTATACAATGTAATTGCTTTATATGGATGATCTTTTACTCCCCCACAAGCCTATGAGGTACATACTATTATTAATTCTGTTGTACAGATGACGTAATAGAGGTCCAGGGAGGTTGGGGAAAAAAAAGTTACATAGCTACTGAAGTGGTAAATCTGGGATTTGCCCCTTGGCCTGTGTGATTCCAGATCTGGGGTTCTTATCTACTCCTTAGGAAAGAATTTCTGGAACAGCTAAGTGAGCATTTTTAATGGAGAGATTTATCTTGCAACTGTCCAATTACAAAGATGGGGAAATTGATACTGTGCAACATTCAGTGATGAACTTAAATCAGTTTGAGAGAGTTGAACCCTGACTTGACTTCCATAGTTCTGCTCCAGTCCTCAAATATCATGAGTTCTGACTTATTTATTTTCCTGGTGTCTAGTGCATAGTAGGGGTTCAGCCAATATGGCTTTCACTTGAAAAAATATTTCTATCTTTCATCTGGTGTGGCTTCAGCTTCCTCTAAGTGCCAGGCTGTGCCATGTTCCGGGTCAGCACCAACCTGCCTCTATCAAAATGGAATATAGATGAGGGTCTGAGCCATCTGTGCTGTTCTGTTTGATTTAAGGTCATCTGTGGCTCCACTGTCCAGATTTCACCACCAGCATTTCATACATTCATTTCCTGCAGTTCTGCTTCCTACAGAAGTAAACACTTGGAGGGACAGCACATTAATGAGGAGCCAAGACTACCGCTACAAAAATAAAAACTCAAAATAGACTCATATTAATAAAAAATAGCACCTAATAGGTACTGAGGGTTTTCTGCATGCTAGGCACCATTCTAAGGCATTTATATACATGAATTTTTAAAATCTTCACAATAATCAAATGAGATAGATGCCAATATTGTTCCTGCTTTACAGATGAGGAAATGTATTCAGAGGGACTAGCTATACAGTCAAAAAGTGAAAGAACTAAGATTTTATTCCACATTTTATTGGTGCATTAGTTGTACATATGGTGGGATTTGTTGTTACATATCTGTACATGCAGACAATATAACAATATAATTTGGCAGAACTAGGATTTTAAATCCAAATACTCTGATATTAACCAATAATGCTAAACTACTTACATTCACTACTACTGGACTTGCTGTTGGATGGGCTATGGGGATTGAGCCAGAAGGAGAAGCAATACAAACTCAGGATGGGGATTGTGTTTGAAGCTATTCATGAAAATAATTGTAAGAAAACTAGCTTGGCATGCAGGGTGGCTATGATTTTGGCTTTTGGATGTACCGAGTTTGAGGTATCTTTGAGATCTCCAATTGGAGATGCCAACAAGACAGGTGAATATGTGGCTCAGAACTCCAAAGAGATTTGGAATTCTTCATCTTATAGATAAAAATAACTAACATTTATTCAGCACTCAGTACCTGCCAGCACTGTCCTAAGAGACTTATGTGGATTAAGGATTATGACTTAATTCTAATGCAGCCTTATAAGTTGCTGCTTTATCCTGATTTTTGAAGATGAAGAAACTGAGGTTCTGAGAGATTAAATGATTTGGTCATACAGCTGGTAAATTTCAGAGGTGGGATTCAAAGATAGACAGTTGGAATTATCTGAGGTCAGTTTCCTCAATTGCAAAATGAAAAGAATGGTCTACATTATGCAGGATGGTTGTCATATATATCAAAACCCTGACACATAGTAGGAATTCCATTAATTGGAGCTATTACCATTAGTAGTATCTAATATTATTAAGGACTTACTGATTACTATACAACAATATATGATTATTGTAACAGGTGGAACTGGGAAATTCCCTGACCATGCTTTCCCTAATTTGTTTTCTCAGTTTCCCTAAGAAATGGAGACTGTTCTCTTGATTTCTTTCCTCAAATCTCTTCATCATTGGTTTTAAAGCACATTAGATGCCCCAGATCCTTGTCTTCAGTTCGGTTCATTTTTAAGGCCCTTTCCCGAGCACTCATAATTCTGTCCTTTTATCTAGTCCTTCTGGGACTAGGACTAACACACACCCTGGTTCTAACTACGCATTCAGAATCCAGAAGGAAAAACGTATCTTTAAAATCCTTTATTTACTTGCTAATACCTCTCTACCCACAAGGCGGCGCTACCTCACATAGAATCCTTACGTTTTTTGCTGCAACGATCCATTAAAACTGAGACCAAGGCAGGATATGAGACCGCAAACAGACCCCCAAATTTATCTTAAGACCAAACTCCTCACATTGGCTGTAGCCTGAAATTTGTACCCTGGCTTTGAGATGAGACTTATTCTGAGGGAAGTATAGTGGTTAAAGTATTGCTGAATACACTGGTTAAAGAATAAATTGTAGATTCAATCTGCTTAGATCCTTATTCTGTCACTTATTAGCTGTGTGCCCTCCGATCCTCAGATTTTTCACTAGAAAGAAGGGATACTATTAGCAACTACCTGAGGATTCAGAGGAACAAACTAATGGGTCAGTGTTTAAAGAGTTTCACACGGTGCCTGGCACCTGGTACATGCTCAATAAATGTTTGCTATTTCTGAGTCCACATCTTGGCCACCAGCTGAATCAAGTCACACATTGAACTCCAGATTCCAGATACTGTCTCTCAACTGGCCATCTCTCAGTGCACCATCCTGGGAACGATATTGGAGGATCCTTGAGCGTGCATTTCCACTAGTGGTGACCAAGTTTGGGGATCTTTGCCTGTCCTCCCCAAAGTACCTAACCCAGCCAGGCACCTGTTATGTGCACCCTTTTGTATTCAGGCTAAGGCTTCAGGTCAGTGTGCTAATTTTGGATTTCTGCTCTCCTGCTGGACGTGGCCTTGAAGGCAGGCTTAGATTACATGTTCCTACCCTGGAAAGCAACCCCTACCCAAACAGGTACATGTGCACTACGCACGTGCACACACACACACAGACACACACTGTTTCACACACACATGCACACATACACATGTACATACACACACACACACACACACACACAGAAGCTACTTCCACTCAAATCCAGGAGCAAATCCCTGCCCAGTAGGGAGGGAGTGAAGGTAACTGAGCTGTGCAAGACAGCTGGGCAGCTGGCTCAGCCCCTGCCAGGCACTTTTCCTAGTAAGGGCATCCTTTGGGCGACAATATCCAATTGAAGAGACAGCCCATAGGAAACTTCATGACTGTTTCTTTTAGCCCTGCTAGCAATGTCACCAGTACCCTTTTGGGGGATGTATTTAGAGACCTGCTAGTACTCACTGACCGGGTCAGCCAGCAGCTGGTTCCTGCCTGCCTGCCTCCTTCCCCCTCCCTCTCTCCTCCCATCCCAATGGGTGTTATCTGTACCCACAGAGAAGTGATTTTTTTTAGTACCCCAAACCTTGATCACCCCAAGTGCTATTTTTGGCATAGGCATGCCTAGCTGTGAGATTTTCAGTCTGAGATTCATGTTTTGGGGCTCCAGAAGGTACAGTGACAGTCAAAGAGTTGTGGAAGAGAGAATAAAGAATATGCATTATTTGTAATTAATTTTTGGAATTGTTGGTAAGCCTTAACCTTGCATGTTCTGATACCTCCATACTATCTCAGTTGTTTCCCTGAGGGGTTGGATGAATTCTAGCTTCCCTAGCTGGAAGAATGTGTGGATGGGTGTGGGGATTCCACCATAGGCTTCTCTTAGGTGTGATTTCAGAACACCATGCATTCATTTCATAAATATTTACTGAGTCCCTATAATGTACCAAACACTTATCAGTCTAAGATACACAGTTAAGAAAAGGAAGAGAAATAAAAAAAAAATACTGTGTGGAGCTCAGGATTAAATGGGACTAAAATACAGTACCTGCATGTACCATTCTGAGTGCTTTACCATCTATTTAACCTTCAAAACCTCATGATATATGGAATATTAATATCCCCATTAAATGAGGAAACTAAGGCTCAGAGGTTTAATGAATATAGTAAACTGAATAGCATTTCCCCAAATCCATGTCCACCTAGCACCTCAGAATGTGACCTTATTTATAAATTAATCTTTACAGATGTAAACCCAGGCAGATTTCTTATCAAGATCCTTAATTACAATGGGCCCCCAAGTCTAGTGACTGATGTCCTTATAGGAAGAGAGGAGGACAGAGACAGAAAAAGGTGATGTGAAAACGGGGGACCAGATTGAAGTTATGTCTATGCAAGAAGGAGCACCAAGGCCTGCAGGCAATTATGAGAATCTGAGTCTCCTTCCATCAATTCATTAGCCATTTCCTTCTTGGGCTTATTAATGAACATACTTAAAAGCACTTTTTCCAGCTGCAAGTCCTCAGGGGCCCTCCCCACAATGCCTTTCTCCTTGCCAGGAACTGTTGGACAATTCATACCCTGAACCCTTTCTTGTGTGCAAGTTTGAAATTCATAAATAGGAATGTATTCTCCAGGGTTGAAGAGGAATCCCTGGGCCTATGGTGAGTATGAGGGTGTATATGCTTGTGAGAGAAGGGGAAGGAGAAGGAGCCTGAGAGAAACAGAAATGAAGAGAACAAAAGGGAAAGATAGTTAAAATTTTTCTATGATAGGGTTTTTTTCCCAGACCTTTAAAGTCAATTACAAATAATGCATATTTATTCTCTCATCCACAACTCTTTCACTGTCACTCTACCCTCTGGAGTCCCCAAACATGAATCTCAGACTCAAAAAATCTCATAACTGGAAGGGACCTTAAAGACAATCTAGTCCAAATTTGTAATTATAAAGATGAGAAAATTGAGGCTCAGTGGTGACCAGGCTGCTATTCATCTGGGGTCACCATAGGCATTACTCCACCATCCTGCCTGGTGGAGATCCCCTAACCACATTCTCTATCTGGGTGTTAGAGGTTGTAGATGGAGCAAAGGGAACAGTCTCAGGAGCCTGATTATTTAGGTTTGAATCTAACCTCTAGAAGTCAACATTATTTTCCTGGGCCTGGGTTAACACATCACCAGAAACTGCATGGTTTAAAACAACAAATTTATTCTCTCAAGCTCATGAGGCCAAGAAGTTTGAAGTTGAGGCAACTGTAGGGTTGACACTTTCTGGAGGCTCCAAGGGAGAAGCACCTCTCCTTCCCTGTCTCACAAGCATATGCATCCCCACACCCATATATAGGCCCAGGGACTCCTCTCCAACTCTGGAGAATGTTCCTACTTATGAATTTCAAACTGGTACAGAAGAAAAGGGTCACAGTATGAATGTCCAGGAGTTCCTGGCAAGGAGAAAAGCATTGTGGGGAGGGGTAGAGAGGACCCTGGAGACTTGGGGCTGGAAACAATGTCATTAAGTATGTTCATTAATGAGCCCAAGAAGGAAATGACTAATAAATTGATGGAAGGAGGCTGATGGCACCAAACCACTTGGTTAATTAAAACCACAGAGGTCTTAGAGTAACTCTGAAAAGCCCCTGAGAATGAAAGTGGTCGATAGGAGGCAAATAAGGAATAAAACCAAGAAAGACCATTCAGGGGGCAATCGTTGAAGGACTGTCTTTTGCATGGAAAGCTATCAAAGATGGGGAAAAAGGAAATGGGCCAAAACACTGCAATTCTAAAAAATCTTCCCTGACATCTTCTGAGTACTGATAAACCCCCAACATTGCATGCTTCTTTTTAAATGGTGTGATTCCTGACCATAGCTGTTTTCTTAGTAGCACTGAAAATGGGTATGGACTTGGCTCCTCTCATTTCCTCTAGACCTATGGCACCTCATGAAAGTCTCTAGGCATTCGTCAAGTGGAGGGCATGTGAGGGTCTTCTGTTAACAGCCTAGAGGCCTAGAGCCTCCCAGACTTCACCTTTCCTCAGATTGGCTCCTAGAAGATGTTTTCAGTGGAATCATAGGAAATGACTTTGGAATTGCCACAGCCCAAATTTATATTCTAGGTGGCCATTTGAGGAAAAATGATAGGTACCTCACAACTTGTATTCAGGACCTCTGCAGTAGAAACTATTCTTAAGGCTTTATCTCTTGGCAGAGTGGTAACGAGCATGCTAGAAATCAGGAATTAGACTAGACATGGTATGTTAACCAACCTTAGTTTCCTCATCTATATGATGGAAGTAATGATAGTGTCTACCTCAAGGAGTTGTTTTAAGGATGAGCTTAGCAAAGATAATGTACCATTCTTGGCATATAGAAAATAGCAGCCTTTGTAATTTCCACCTATAGTATATTTCACATACCTCAAGCTTCCTATAACTTCCTCACCTACTGTCCTTACCTCAGTTAATGGCATCGTCATTTACCCAGTTTCTTGAACTATAAACTTCAGAGTCATCCTCAGTCCCCCTACTTTCCTTAAACCCCCACATTCAACTAATCATTGAAATCTAGTTCCTCTTCTCCATCCCTGTGGCCCCACATTTTTTTCTCCCTTAGGACAGACCCTCATCATTTTTCAGATTAATACGTAGCCTCTTAACTAGTTTCTAAGTCTGCCTCTCCCTTCTGTAGCCCCTTCTCCACAGTGTGCCCAGATCAACTTTCTAAATATGGATCTGATCAGGGCACTGTGCCCCAGCTTCAAACTTTTGTCCAAGACTTTTCATTTCGCTCAAGGTCGGATCTACTCTTTTTGGCCTGCAAGGAAATTCACCTTGCTTTTCCTATCCTACTTCACTTCTCACATGCTGGGGGCCTTGTTGAGTAACTTCCCCAAACAGGCCATGCTATTTCACTTCCCTATGCCTTTGCACATGCTGTTTGTGTTCTCTAATCTTATGTCAAAATCCAGGCTCAAATGTACTCCCCTTTGGGAAGATCTCCCTGTCTCTCTCCAGAAGACACTTTGGTATCTTATACTCCCACAGCACTTATCAAGGACTCATGTACATCAATTGTTCCCTATACATTGTTTAAGGATATGTCTACTTATCTCAGTGGTCTGAATGCTCCCCATCCCCCTGCAGGATTCTGAAGAGGCCTCCATAAGTCCAAGAAATAGAATCAAGGTACCCAGTGGTAGCCTGACTGGATCCTGGACATTCCTTTCTCTATTTCTCCAGTGACTTTAAAAAAAAAAAAAAAAAAAAAAAACCTGTCATGGTCCCCCAGGGAACTTAAACATAGAAAAGCCAGGTGACATGAACTAATGTTGAACAAGCTGGTGTTACTGGATAAGATCTTCTCATAATAAGCCCCGATGAGCTTTGTCTTTAAGATAAATGACCTGCTGCTGATGGCTGTGCGATTACCAGATCTTCTAATTGAATGTGGAGACCCCTGCTTTGGGGAACCAACTACTCAGGCCTTTTCTGTCCAACTTCTAACTTAGCATATGTTCTCTCTGGTCTCTACTCAAATTCAATAGATAGGTGTTGAGTGTCTACCATTTGCTAGCATTGTGCAAGGTATTTTAGAAACATAACCTCATTTAGTCATCATAACAACTCTATCAAGTGAACATTATCTCCATTTGAAATGTTAAGGAAGCTCGTGGCTCCAGAGCTGAAAGGACTTGCTCAATCTTACTTGGCTAATAAAAACAGCAGGTAGGGCTGTGGATGTGGCTCAAGCGGTAGCGCGCTCGACTGGCATGCGTGCGGCCCGGGTTCGATCCTCAGCACCACATGCAAACAAAGATGTTGTGTCCGCCGAGAACTGGAAAATAAATATTAAAAAAATTCTCTCTCTCTCTCTCTCTCTCTCTCTCTTTAAAAAAAAAAAAACAGCAGGTAGCTCTTAGTGATTTCTTACCATGTGCCTGGCACTGAGTACACTACTCTATGGATGTGCTTTTATGTTGCCATCTCCATTTTATAGTTGGGGGACATGGGGCTTAGAGTTGATGATTTAACCAATACTCATTAGGAAGTAGTAGAGCTGGGATTGAATCCATGTCTGTCTTTATGTCCAGTAATAGTCCAATCACTCCAGTGTCTTGGTCCCTCATCAGACCAGAGTTCTTCAGGTAGGAAATCTGTCTCCCAGGGCAAGAGAGACACTATGGTGCTTATCAGAAGGCACATACCAGAGAATGAAAGCCAGGATGTTCCAGTCCATAATTAAAGGTGAGGTACCAATGTGAAGGCAGTCCTAGGGAGAGCCTGCACATAGGCCTACCTCTTCCCTGAGATACTCATCTTTTATTCTTAGACTTCTGGATGGAAGCTACTTTTCTGAGAATGAAATGGGTTTCCTTCCCCCCATACGCCCCATGCTGGGGATTGAATCCAGGACCTCACACATAGTAGCCAAGTGCTCTACTACTGAGCTATATCCCTAGTCCTATGAAGTGGCTTTTCAATAAAGAAACATATTCCCATTGTTCTGAGAAACAACTGCTGCTGAAAGTGAGCAGCGATAGGAGCTGGAACTGCAGCTGCTTGCTTTTCCATAGGGTCCTCTTTGGGGAGGCGCATGGATAACAAAGCTGAAACATTTGCTGAGCATCCTGTCTGGAAACTGCTAGCTTTGCTCTGTGGTCCTGGACGTCAGTCTTCCCATAAAGACAATAAAAGGATAGACCAGAACCCTGTTAGGTTCTTCTAGTTTGAACCTCCTATAGTTCTAGGTCCTCCAAAAGCTAATAGATTAGCTGCTAACCTGTTGAATACTGTGAATTTTCTGGGATGGCTTCCAGGCCAGTGTCAGCAGGGCCAGGCAACCAGCTTTGGACACAGCACCAAGTTGGGTACTTCATCATCTTCCTGACAGACTCTTAAAGTAAGTGGACTGATGGAGTGTACAGGAAAATGATGACACTGGCAAACTCTGATCGTTTACTACCCCCGCCACCACCACCCAGAACCACAGCCAAATGAAATGGCTTTTGGAACAAAACTGGCTCAATCCATTAAGGAGATGAGTTCTATTAATTGGGAAGAAACTTTCAAAAGCAGATAGGTCAGCGACTAAGGTCCATAGCTAAGCAGAACACTGTAGGGAGAACAAATAGGGATATTCTCCAAGCTGGGTGGAGGAATATGAAGAGCAAGAGGCAGTAGAACCACAATGGTTAAGCACCAACCTGGCAGATGTCATTAGCATCAGTTGGGGCTACCCTTTTCCATGCCTCACCCTGCCACTTCAAATTCCCTCAGATATTCCTTCTTTTATTTCCACATGCCAACCCACTCCCCATTACTTTCTGAATTTGTCCACTGTTTATATTATACCATCTATTATTTTAGATGTTGTGGAACATTTCTACAACCATAGAAGGCTCTCGTATTCTTCCGAATCAATACCCTCCTAAGAGGTAACCACTAGTCCAGAATCATCTGGAGGTCCTCTTTGGGGAGGGCTTTTAAAGTTCAGATGACTAGGCTCTGCTTTCATATTCTGACTCAATAGATATGGGTGAGGCCCAAGATGTTGGATTTGTACCAAGTTCTCAGGTGAATGTACTAGTTTGACTTCTATCAGCGTTGATTGGCTTTGCTTGTTCTTCAATGGAATCTTTTGTACATGCCTTCTTTTATTCATCCCTATATCTATAAAGCTGATTCATGTTGAGTTTCCCTGTACATCTTTATATTTTTTTGGTTTACTTTTAGCATTCCATTTTATGAATGACATCTTATATATTGTTTATTTCAGTTCTATTTGACTATTGTGAATATCACTGTTATAAACTTTACACTTTTTTGATGTATCACTCATAAAGAATTGCTGAATCACAGATGTGTATATATACATGTATCTATGTGTGTATATATACACATGTATGTGTATATGTATTTTTTTCATTAGATTCTGCCAAACAATTTTCAAAAGTGATTGGGGCTATTTGTAACTCTACCAGAAGAGTATGAGAGTTCTACTGGCTCCTTTTCCTTGCTAACACTTGCACTGGTGTCCATTTTTTAAACAATTGGCCACTGTGTGTGTGCTGGTATAGTGGTATCTTATTGTAGTTTTAGTTTGCATTTTAATTTAGATTCCATGTATTAAACTGTTAGGCATTCCTACCTCTGCTAACAATGGGCTCTCAAATGATTGTCAAATGATATGGACACTGTGTTTACCAGTTTAAATGGTATGGTGGAGCATTAGATGGTGAAGGGATGAACAAAAGCTCAAGGGAAATATAAGTTTCTTTTCTTTTTTGGTTCACAATTCTCTTATGCAGATAAGGCAGTTTTCTCCTTGGAGTGAAACAGGGACATGAAATTTGGTCTTGAGCTTGGGAATATCAAGACTATTAATCAAATGCTGAATATTTTCTCTGATATAAGCAGGCTGACTCATAGTGGGGTAGGGAGGGGGAGCATATGAGGAATAGATGAATTCTAGATAGGGCAGAGGGGTGGGAGGGAAAGGGAGGGGGCAGGGGATTACCAAGGATGGTGGAATGTGATAGACATCATTATCCAAAGTACATGTTTGAAGACACGAACATGTATGAGGAGCACTGAGGGAAGAAAAGGTTAAGGGTGACACAAACTGGTATCAACATACTTTATATACAGAGGTATGAAAAATTGTGCTGTATAAGTGAAATAAAAATTGTAATGCATTCTGCTGTCATTTTTATTTTTTAAAAAAATCAATTTAAAAAGACTTAATATCTGTCCAAGATGGAAATTAACTTGGTGTGTTAGAGGTACATAAGAAAGTTAATATGGTTAAAGTGTAAGAGAAAATTGTCCTAAAAATAAATTTGGACCATGTTTTTGAGGGTCTTATAGGCCACAGGGACAAACTTGGTTTTTATTCTAAGCACAAGATAATCCAATAAAGGGTTTTATATAGGAGAGTGACAGTAGGATTTATGTTTTAAAAATATCACTTTGGTTAATAGATAGAGCAGTGGTTCTCATCCTTGGCTGCATATTGAATTCACCTGGGAAACTTTAAATAAAATACCAATTTCTGAGTCTCATCTCCTTGGATTCTGATGCAGCTGGCTTGGAATACAGCCTGGCCATTAGGAGTGAAGACAAAACTGTACAGACTTAACGCATATTTTGAATGTGGAATATACTGAGTTTGAAGACTTTCTATGGGCAGAGAAAGTAAAAGATGTGACCCACCTCGGAACTTAGGGTAGATGGTGGCGTTCACAGAAATAAGGAGCACTGAGGGAATAATAGGTTAAGAGTGGCACTTTAAGCTTAGTTGTGGATATGCTGAGTTTAAGATAAACAGCTATTCATGGCAGCAGACAGAACTCTATAATGTATTGGATACGGTAATGGGCAAGAGAGAAAGAGCCTTGTGGGATTTCCTCTTCTCAAGTCCCATATTTCAGCTTTTCCATGTCTCTTATCTTGATCATTTCCACTTCTCTGGTTTGGATCCCATTACTGCTCTCTGGGTAGTAAAAGACTAATCAGTTAAACTTCTTCCTGCAAATGTGTTAGCTCACCGTTTCATGCCCCATTCTGATACCTTTACCTAGCTAAAATACATCAGATGGGCCCTCAAATAATAGCTCTTCTGGTAGGAAGTTGAACCCTCTGGGGAAAAATCGAGAGAAGCTATTCTAAAAAAAATTCCCTCAAACCAGGCACACTGGGACACACCTATAATCCCAGTAACTTGACAGGCTGAGAAGGGAAGATAGCAAGTTCAAGGCCCTAAGCAACTTAATGAGAACTTGTCTCAAAATAAACAAAGGGCTGGGGAAGTAGGGGTAAAACACCCCTGGATTTAATCTCCAGTACCTAACAAATAAATAAAATAGAACTTGTCCCCTTCAATTTCAGTGAGGAGATGGCCTGATCAAGACAAAATGAGGCAAAGTCTCAGTCCATTTGGGAAAATTCAAGTCCTGAGCTGGGAGTTTCCTATTCATTGTTTCACTTAAGATCTCAAAGCTCTCTGCTTGATAATTTTTTTATAAAGTTAAACTAAGGCTCAGGTGAAGCAATTCATTCAGACTCTTCCACAAGTAGTCAGATGCAAAATCTGGAAGCATGTTTCCCCTGAGTGCTTAGGGAATTTTATTCATTCATCCATTCACTCACTCATCCATTCACTCATTCATTCATTCACTCATTCATTCATTCAAATCATGCACTAGAGTATATGTCTGAGTCCAAGGTATCCTACTAGGGCCCTTCTGAGAATCATCAAAGGAGTAAAGAGTTCTTAGATAGCAACTAGACTGGCTGGTGGACTGGACTAAAGTCCCCATGTGTGAGCACTCTCTTGAGTCCTCTCTAATGGTAATATGCCATCACTCCTGCCCCAGAAACAGATCTAAAGTGCAGAAAGAGTAAGTAAAGAGCAAAAAGACTCATTCTAAAGGTAGGGGAAACAATTGGCATAAGCCTCTACTGTCCTGGATGCTCCATCACCTCCAGTCTGGAGTTAAGGCTTTCTAGTAGCACCTCAAGTCCCCAATCTACCCTCACATTCTAGTGAAATAAAGAGGCAAGAAAGGTGGTATATTCTTGGTGGAGGAGGGGTCCCAAAAAAACATATCTAGGAAGGAGGCAGCTTTTTAAGTGAATTAGTGGAGGGGGGAGAGCAGAAAAAATCCTGAGGCTATGGCAGAGAACTCTGCCTAGTCACATCCCACCCAGCATTCGTTCCCTGTGCCAGCTAGCCACACAGCCCTCAGCTCAGGGCTGGAAAAAAAGACATAGGACAGGGCTCCTTAATGAGAACTTTTGGGAACCCAAGAAAGGTTAATGATCTGCAGCCTTGACCATTCGTCAGCTGCCCAGCCAGAGACAGTAAACACGGTTACTCATCTAATTAGCAGGAAAGGCTGGGCAGGGGCTGAAGACAGTGCCTTGGGGATTACAAAGTGTCCACCCACTTAGGGCTGCCGAGAGAGGCTACCAGAGGGCACAGGCCCTGTTTCTAGGAGGCAGCTGGAGGTGGGGGGGGGGTCCTTCCCAGCTGGGCCTCTGCAGCTCTCACGGCAGTCTTTGGTGAAGATGTGGAAAGGCATGGACAACTATTGAGGGCCTTCTCCGTTGCAGGCATTATGCTGGTCATTTCTACATGTCATCTTATTGTCCTCCCAACATTGTAAGGTTCTTATACTTGTTGAGCATCTGGTATATGTCACTGTATGTATAATATTTTAATCCTTCCAAGAGTCTTAGGAAATAGTTGACATTTTCCCCATTTCAAGGGAGAGAAAAATTGAGGTTTAAAGGGTGTAATTGTTTTATCTGCTGATTTATTCAATAAACATATATTGCGATTGCATGCCCACGCTGTGCCAGGCACTGAAGATACAAAGGTAAAGAGATATATACTTTGCCCTCCCTGGAGCCTACTGTCTAATAGGGGAGAGAATACTAACCAAGAGCTCATACACGTAGTAAGCAGTAAGACCAGGATTTGGATCTAGTGTAGGGGAAAACTGTAAGAAGGACAGTGAAAGGCAGGATGTGACGAGTGCTATAGGAATCAGCCCTTGCTTATGACCAGTCTAGTCTCCCGAAGGCTAGGCCCTGGGGCAAATGATGTGTGATATACTGGGAGGAGTGGGGGTCCAGGAGACCTTTCTAGGCACATGTGCTCATTGGACTCTGGGGCCTCTTTTCCTTTTCAGCTGCCATGAATAATCCTAGCTCCAAATAGGAGGTATGGGGTTAAGAATAGCTTTGTGATTGCTGAATAATCAATGGGGTGGGCAAGGTAGGGGGAATGGGAATTCTTTGAGCACATAGCATGTGCTTAAGTCCTTGGAGGAGGTGCCCAGGAGCAATTAAAGACCCTGTTTGTTTTTTTTTTCCAGGAAGGCCTTTAATCTAGGTTGGAAAGGAAACTTGTGTTTGTGGAAGGATTAAGGAAGATAGCCAGTTAAAGGGCTGAATAGGGCAGTTCTGGCCAGTGGGTTCAGAATCCTGGGACTCTTTGAGGACTTTTTGAGGAGGAGGGAGAGACAGACATCCACTGAGAGGTGCTCTCTCTCTCTCTCTCTCTCTCTCTCTCTCTCTCTCTCTGCTCTGTGTGTGTGTGTATGTGTGTGTGTGTGTGTGTGTGTGTGTGTGTGTGAGACCAATCACTAAAAAGTGACAGGAGAGGGAAGAGACAGTTATGGCAAAAGAAAGGGGAAAAGGAGAAAGCAAGAAATAAAGAAAGTAAAGACAAAGTGAGAGAACAGAGTAACAGAATGTGACCAAAGTGAGAAGGGAGTGAGGGGGGAAAGGGGGAGACTTTGGCCTATTGCTGGACAGGAGGATGGTGGGATCACCCCTTACCCACTTGATGCCCTACAGATCACTAGAATTGGGCTTTGAATGGCTGCTGCATCATAAAATGATTTCTGATTGCAGTGACAATGGACACCGGATTCTGGGCAAGTAAGGGTGTGGACGTGTGTGTGTGTGTGTGTACATGCATTTGTATCTGGAGTTGACAGAAACCCCTACATGGACGCATCTTCTCCACACTCACCCTTATAAGCCAAGCTTCCTGCAAAGTTGAATGCAATCCAACTTGTAAAGGGAATCTTCATTTTCCACTAATGACATTCTCGCCCCATTTAGGAAAGGTTTCCACTGGGAAATGAATTCCAGTAATTTGAACCATAAGAAAATGTTGTCCCCAAACTAGGAATATCAGAAGACCCAAGTTCCCATTTGGCCAAATCAGGATTTAGCCACTTATTAGCTCTGTGACCTTGAGCTGTTTCATCAACTTCTCTGGGTCTGTTTTCTCCCCAACGATGAAGCGGTTGTATTTAGTTCTTGGCCACTTTCCCACTGGAGCACGTGCAAGAAACAGGTGTAGCCTGGGCCCCCAAGGAAATCTATCCTGATGACCTTTAATTTGAAGGGGTGAGGGTAGGGAAGGGGATCAACAGATCAGATCAGAAGGCAGTGTGGAATGAGGCAGGGGTATAAATAAAGTAATGCCTAAATAAGTTGACTGAAATGGAATTGGTCCTTGGAAACTCAGCCCTTGGTCTGGCACTCTTGGCTTGGTTGGCTCAAGGGAGGGGCCTTCCACTCTCACCTCTTGGCTCCTGTTTGTCTCCCATCCAGTTTCCATTGCCCTTCCACTTCACTGCTTAGTTGGGCTGATATAACTGATACAACCCACCTTGTAGTTGCAGAAATGCCTCCACACCTCCATTTTTCATTTCTGGTGAAAATTTCAGTTCAGTGCAATGGAATACACCAGGGCTACAGACCTCATGAAATGTCAGAAAGGATTAGTGGATGTTGTCAACTGTGTGGTGGTGGGAGGGGAGACGGTGAAATGCATGATATTGAGGTTCCCCAGGACAGCTAAGTAACATGGTCACTTTTCCCAAGGCACCCTTAACTGGTTATGAGTAAGGGGAATACCCTCTGTACCCCCAACCCTGATGGCCTAGACCTGCTTTTTCCATTGTGACTGCATTGTTGCAATAGCCTCTTCCTTGGCCTCTTTGTCTCCAGCTTCTTGCTCTGTTCTGATTACCACTTTTCACCTTTCTTTCTGTACACCAACACTGATGATGTATCTCCTCTACTTGATTGAGATATGTGAGAAAAGGTGTTCAGCTGTCTCATTAATTGTTTTATTTTGCCAAGCACCATGTTCTTTATAAAGGAGGCACTCAATAAATGCGTGACAGATGAATTCATGAATGAATCAATACCATGGGTCAGTCACTGCACTCATGATTATAAGGGAAATCCTCCCATTGCCTTCTACAGTCCATTGTTACCCCATCAATGAACTTCTCCCAGTGTGTAAGCCTTTTTTTTTTAGACTGGGAATATCATAAGGACAGGGACCACGTCAGTCAGATTTACTTTCCCTGACATACCTGTACTGTGTTGAGTAAATGCACAGATCAGTCTTTCACTAGGGCTATATTTTCCCTCTGTACACTTAGCAGTTACTCATTGGGCATTTGCTACACAAAAGGTGTTGTTCTAGGCATTGGAAACTTATCAATGGTAAGTTTGCTTTGGTTTAGCTTATTATGCTCTAGTGGGGGAGGGAAGTCAATTAATCAATGGACATATACAAGCAAATAGTGGCATCCCAGGAAGAAAAAGAAGGGGAGAAGTGTAGAGAATGTTGGAGTGGATTCCTGTTTGAGCTGAAGACTTCAGGGGGGGACCTCTCATGAGGTGACGTATGAGCAAGACAGCACTGTGAGTGAGACTTTCCCTCTATGTGGAATGAAGAGTGCAAAGACACTGATGTAGGAATGTTCTAGGCAAACTTCAGAAATAGGAGGCTAATGTGACTAAGGTACAGTAAGCAAGGAGATTGGGAGGAGACAAGATCAGAGCGAGACAGGAGACAGTCTGTATAGGGTTTTGAAGGTCATAGAAGAGGATTGAGAAGAGATCATTCTAAGTGAAATCAAGAGCCTAGAAAAGGCTTTTAAGCAGGCAAGTGACAACAATTGATTTATGTTTTTAATAGATCTGTGAACCCTGGTGAAGAAAGGCCTAGAGGCAAGAGTAGGAGAGAGAACCCAGATCGAAAGCTAGTGTAACAGGCCAGGTGACAAATGATGGTATGGTCCACAGTGTTAATGGTGGAAGTGTGGGGTGAGGGGAGATAGTTGAATCAGGATACACTTTAAATACAGAGCTAAAAGACCTGTGCATAGTTTGGATCTAGGGTAGGAGAGAAATATCTAGAGGAAATCTATGTATGATCTTGAATTTTATGCAATTCAAGTCCCCCCTGCTGTTTTGTTATGCCTTAGTTTAAAGCTACCTCCTGTGAGAAACCATTCCTGACATTCTTCTACCTTTCCACCATGGAAATCAATATGTCCTCCTGGATGTCCATATCACTGTGCAGTTCTTTTTTTTTTAATTATTTTTTAGTTGTAGTTGGACACAATACCTTTATTTTACTTAATTATCTTTATGTGGTGCTGAGGATCAAACCCAGAGCCTCATAGGTGCTAGGCGAGTGCTCTACCACTGAGCCACAACCCCAGCCCCTTACTATACAGTTCTATAAGGCTGACAACAGCAATTCCTCCTTTTGATGGAACAGAGCTACCTGTATACCTCTACCTCCCCTACTATAGTCCTTAGAGCTCCTCAAGGACTCTGACATAGTCATCTTTGCAGTCTTCACCAGACCCAGTACATTTACCCCTCAAACATCAGATAGAGCTTTAATCTCTAGAGTATACAAAGAACTCAAAAAGTTAAACAACAACAACAACAAAAACCAAATAACCCAATCAACAAATGGGCCAAGGACCCGAACAGACACTTCTCAGAAGAGGACATACAGTCAATCAACAAATACACGAAAAAATGCTCACCATCTCTAGCAATCAGAGAAATGCAAATTAAAACTACTCTAAGATACCATCTCACTCCAATAAGAATGGCAGCCATTATGAAGTCAAACAACAATAAATGCTGGTGAGGATGTGGGGAAAAAGGTACATTCTTACATTGCTGGTGGGACTGCAAACTGGTGCAGCCAATTTGGAAAGCAATATGGAGAAACCTTGGAAAACTGGGAATGGAACCACCATTTGACCCAGCTATTCCTCTTCTCAGACTATACCCAAAAGATCTAAAAAGAGCATACTACAGGGACACAGCCACATCAATGTTTATAGCAGCACAACTCACAATAGCTAGACTGTGGAACCAACCTAGATGCCCTTCAATAGATGAATGGATAAAAAATGTGGCATTTATACACAATGGAATATTACTCAGCAAAAAAAAAATAACAAGATCATGGCATTTGCAGGGAAATGGATGTCATTAGAGCAGATTATGCTAAGTGAAGTTAGCCAATCCCTAAAAGACAAATGCTGAATGTTTTCTTTGATATAAGGGGGATGACTCAAAATGGGGTAGGGAGGAAGATCATGGGAAGATTACCTCTAGATAGGGAAGACAGGTGGGAGAGAAAGGGAGGGAGAAGGGGAAATTGCACGGAAGATGGAAGGAGACCCTCATCGTTATACAGAATACATATATGATGTGAGGAGGAAAAAAAAGAAAAAAAGTGTGTCACATTAGATTGGGTAGAGATAAGTGATGGGAGGAGAGGGGAGAGGAAGGGGGAATGGAAGGGCAGCAGAATAAAATAGACACTAGTATTACTGTATGTATATATGTGACTGCATGACCAATGTGATTCTGCAACATGTACACTCAGAAAAATGAGAAATTATATCCCATCTGATTCAAATGTATGATATGTCAAGATCATTGTACTGTCATGTGTAACTAATTAAAACAAACAAATAAATAAATAAATAAAAATAGATAACCAACAAATACTGGTGAAATTGAATAATTTAATCAAATGGTGAGTTGAATGGTTTAACCAAAAAGAATCTGTTTATCACTTCCGATGCATGGTAGCAAAACCTCCCAATCATTAGAAGGTAAATAGAAGAATTATTTCAACATCACCAGCTTTTAATTACTACAATCCACTTGATGGATACCTCTGCTTGAATTATTGACATCTCAGAATGAAAATGTGGTTCCCTTGATTAAAATGAAGCTCATGTGCTGAGTGAGGGGTGTGGAGAGTGCTGGAGGGTAGGATACTAAATGAATCCTTAAGCTCAGGTTCAGCTGGAGAAGCTGGGGTTCAGCAGCAGAGCTCTTGCCTTGCACACATGAAGCACTGGGTTTGATCCTCAGCACCACATAAAAACAAACAAATCAAATAAAGGCATTCTGTCAATTTATAGCTACAAAAAAAAATTTAAAGTGAAAAAGATCTAGAGGAGGACCAAGGGGTTACTTATAAAAATGGCAGAAGTGAGAGGCAGGGACTTGGGTGGCATGAGAGCTACAACTTATGAACCTGGGTTCAAGTTTCACATCTACCATTTGCTACTTACAAAACTCTGAACAAGTCATTTATTTTAATTATTTCATTTACTTTTAATGGAAATACACTTTATATACACAAAAGTACCTAAGTATAAAGTACACAACTGAATGAGTTTTTACAGATGCTCATACCCACATGCCTATCTGCTAGATAAGAATGTCAAGCACTTCCAGCAACCTAGAAGCCTCCCTCATGCCCCTTCCCAATCACTATTCCTTGGAAAGGTAGACACCATTATAACCTCACTTACCATGGAACAGTTTTCCCTGTGTTTGATCTTCACAAAAATGAAATTATACAGAACATTCTTTTGTGCCTTTTTTTCTGAGCAAGTCATTTGAACTTGCTAACCTTCAGTTTTGTCTAACAGCAATACCAATAACACTTAGAGAAGCATCAAGATTTATGAAGATGGTTAAACAAATGTTTACGATAGTTTCAGGGGACAAAGGTCACTGAATACATATAAGTCCTTCTTTCTAAGTTTTAGACTTGTGGTAGGCACTATTGGGGTACAAATGAAGAATAAGAGGCAGTTCACACCTTTAAGAAAATAATCCAGTTAGGGAGACAAGGACAGAAAATGCCTGGTAAATGGTACGGGACAGTATCAATATAAGATATCCTTAATATAACAAATATATCAATTACTAATCCCATTGCTGAGTGGAGACGGGCAATCCAGTGAAGTGGTTCATAGGTTTGGGAGTCTTTGGACTTTGGTTCTAACTCTAGTTTCCCCACTTGCCACCAGCACAACCTTGAAGATGTTACAGAATGTCTTTGAGTTTCTTTGTATGTAAAATGGGAATAATACTATTATCTATCTCATGGAATTGCTGAGATTGATGTAACAACACATGTACAGTGCCTGGTATAGGACCTGGAACAGTGTATGCAATAGAACAACAGTATTTGTGGAGGGTTTTTTTTTTTCTTTGTTTTGAGATACCAGTATTCATAAAGATCCAGAGGTACTTATCAACCAGAATTAGCTAAGTGGCTTGTAAAACTTCACCTATTCCAGCTGGATAGCATGATATTCACATATTCTAGAATATCCAAGATAACTATTAAAGATCAAGGAACTACCTCTTCACTCACCACTCTACCTTTTTCTAATACATGACAATCTTCAGCTAAGGACTCTGCCTCTGCAGTCCCCCAAACTTGCTCTTTACTTGTCCATAAGTCTTAACAACATCTAGCGACTCTGGCCCCTAGCTGGGATCCTGTGCAGGAGCTATGGTTGGCTGGCCCCAGTCCAGTAGTGGGGGCCTCAATTGTCACTAGAGTATAAAAAATCTTTCAAAAATATTTTAGAGCAGTTTGAGGTTTACAGCAAGATTGAATATACAATTATTTCCCATATACCCCATTCCCACACATGCACAGCCCCTCCCTTAACATTTCTCACAAGAGATACATTTGTTAACACCTACCCACATTGGGGCTGGTGTTGCAGCTCAGTGGTAGAGTGCTCGCTTAGCACATGTGAGGCCCTGGGTTCGATCCTCAGCACCACATAAAAATAAACAAAAAGTATTGTGTCCAAGTACAACTAAAAATTTTTTTTTAATTGAACCTACATTGACACAATGTTATCACCCAAATCCCACAGTTTACATTAGGTTTCACTCTTGGTGTTGTATATTCATGGGTTTGGACAAATGTCTGATGTCAGGTTTCCACCATTATAGCATCATCCAAAGAATTTTCACTGTCCTAAGAATGATACATTCCACCTTCCCCTCAACCCCTGGTAATAACAGATACTTCTACTATATCCATAACTTTATCCAAGGAATACAATTTTCATAAGCATTTCGAAGCCAATATTTGGAAACGAAAATTCTTTAAATACAGTTCAGCAACAGTGTTTTGAGAAAACATTTTCCAAATGGTTTTATGCATTCTGTTTCCCACTGTTCAAAACAAAACGTTTTTTTTAAAAAAAAAAACTTGAAAATCAACATGTCTTAAATATTTTTCAAACCAAAACAAATGTCTCAAAAGCTTTTTGCAGATATGATGATTAGTGAGATGATTCAGCTCCAAAGAATATTTTCTCGAGTGGTGTTCTGATAATTGTATTTTCAGGACTTGATTTAACTACATTATTTTCTCAAAACCATATTTATTTTCTAACTTCAGACTCAGCCAAGAGACCAAAAAATTGAAACCTTAAAACTCCAACATAAAACATTTGTTGAATAAATGAATCATCTTTTCATTTTTATCTTGGCTGCCAGGAGACTCAGAGCTGTTAAGTAGAGGTAACTTTTTAGCCTTGGTTCTCCATTTTTCTACATAGTTTTCCTATCAATCTTTTGGTTTTGTGTATCTGCTGTCTTTTTTTCCTATTTTGTTCATTATAGATATGCATAATATTGGTTCATTTTGGCATATAATTTGCTTCAATTCAGTCCCTAGTACTTCTCCTTTCAGAGCTCTGAAAGGAGAAGTACTAGGGATTGAATTGAACGAAATGTTGATGCCTTAGTCATTTCTGGTTGACATATTTAAATACCAGAGACTGGGTGGCTTAAACGACAGACATTTTCTAATAGTTCTGGAGGTGAAAAGTCCAAGATCAGGGTGCCAGCATGTTTGAGTTCTTGCAGATTAAATTCTTACTGTGTCCCTACAAACCCATGCATACAGAGTAGTGAGCACATGTTCAGGTATCTCTTCTGATAAGAGTACTAATTTCATCATGAAGGCTCCACCCTCATGACCTCATCTAACCCTAGTTATTACACAAAGGCCCTTCCCCAACTCTTCAACTATCACATTGTGGGTAGGGCTTTAACATAGGAATTTGGGACTTGGACCAAACATTTGGTCCATAAAAATCACACCTATACCAATATGAACACATATTTTAAAACACATAATGTTGAGTGAAAAAATAATAGTTTCATAGTGTAATAAGATTTATGCAAAAATGTTATAATTTTAAGATCACCCATGTAACTAAATATAGTAGTGATGGATCAAAAGGGTGTTTAGTAAATCAGAATGAATATTGGAACAGAAGGAAAATGGAATTGAAGATGGAGAGTGAAGACAAAATAGTTAATTAAAATAAAAAGGAGCGCCCTTCAATGAAGACTATGTGCTATAAATCAAGTAATATAATTAAGTTAGATATAAATCTTAAGGTCAAAATAACAAATATAAACTTAAAGGGTCTATTGCTACTTTAATACTAGCTCTGATAAATATGAAAGAACATTCTAGTCTTTACAATAAAAAAGTCTTCAATGGTTTTTAGTCTATAGATAAAGAAAATTTCTGTGCCTACCCCAGCATCATATGAATAGTATGCAGGTAGTCAAGATGACATCAGTGTAAATGAGAGGTTGTATTACAACAATCAAGCCTTATTTTCAGAATGAGAATGGTATCTAAAGTGATAATATAATTTTTTTTCCTACCGCAATGGTGGAAAGTTGTGTATAGCCAGGAAAGTGAGCTCTGGAGAACAGTATCTCAAATTCAGTTCAAGAGCATCTACTCCAAAAGACAGATAAGTGATATACAACGTGAATGCTACTGTCAAGCATACAGAGTAGGAGTAGAGGTAAAAGGAAGGGGGCACAGTTGAAAAATGAGGTATCCAGGGCAAGATAAAATTATCCCTAAAAGGGGATCAGGATGGAGAAAAAGTTCTGTGTAAGAAAAATAAAGAGTAGAGTTGTGCTAATTGGAGAGAAGACTAGGATTGTTTGGGAAGTTAAGTGTTAGGTTCCTAATTGGAAAAGCCTCTTAAAGTGTTAAGTATTTCCACTCTTGCTCTTCCATGCCTAAGTACACATCAGGCTGAGAGAAATGACTGTGATGACTTCACTCAACACACATAAACACTACCTCATGTACTGTTACTATTCCCCCTTGCCTTATGCGTGTAACAATAGAAAGTAGTTCAAAAATTGATGGGGATAAGGCAGTCCCTGTAAAAGATGATTTGCCCAGCTCACTGGGTTCCAGTTTAGTTGGAGAGATAATGAAACTGACTAAATGTGCAGGGCATGCCAGGAAAGTTCCAGAATCAAATTGTGAGTGGCTATGCTAGTTAACTGACTTTAATACTAAGCACATCCTTTGCCTATTGACTCTTACTGATAAGAGGAATAATGTTTGTCCTAAGGGCATGATATGGAGCCAAGATTTGTTTTAAGAATTATGGAGAACCCTCTGTATGCCTAGGATTGTGTTTAAAATATTTTAATACTGATTCTCAAAGAATTCAATGTTCTAGATGATCATACCGGAACATGATATTGTTGCTTTGAAGTCAGTCAATATAGTATGTGCCATCCTTTTAGGGGCTAGGGCTATGAGTAACAAGTACAGTGAAGAAGGGAATAGAGGTCTATAGAGACCTTACCACATGTTAGGCCCTATGACTGAATTAGGGTTTTTTCACTGGGATTCTGGAAAGTTGGTTCTTGGAAGAACAGAGAAGAAATTTTGCCTAGAACTGAGGGATGTATTGACTGTCACTTGTCTGAATGTTTGCTATTTGCAGAAACAAAATTTTGCCTTGTAGCTAGCTCCAGAGGAAAAAACCCTAGCCCATGGAAGGGACTTTTCAAAGGGATAACATTACTTAATAGGAGAAATAAATCAAAAGTAGAATAACAGTCACTGCTTCAATTTACTGATCACTTACTATGTGCCAGGCTTTATGTTAAGCACTTTAAATCCATTATCTTAATTTGTTCTCAGAGATGTAATGAGCTAAGTGTTCAAACCAACTCTTCCAAAAACTGACATAAGAGAAAAACAAAATTGGCTGCACTGAAAAAAGTTGCCCCTACAGTTTAATCAAATTAAAATGAATCTTTTCAGTAACAGTATTTTTTTCTACGAGATATGAGGACACAAAGTTCATTCAAGGCATAGGGTACTCTGTTACACTGTCTGCTACGCTTGTGGTTCTCATTTTCTGAACTCTTTTGGTCACTTCCCCTTACTCTAAGGACCGACTCACAGGTTTCCTTGACACTCCAAGTCCTGTTCTCCTGCTTGGTGACACAGAAGACCCATCTCATACACTCTAGCTTCAGACCTCTCTGCCCTTTAACGTCTCAGCACGTCAGCCAACCCCAGTCCTTGGCCTCACTGGGCATGGCTTCACCTCTGAAAGACTCAACTCCCAACATCCCACTGAGACCCATGTCTTCCAGCAATGGCTGAGTCCCACATCATCTGCTCTTTGACCTCAATGAGGGGTCCTGTGCCCCAAGCCTTTCTTTGCGTGTCACTTCTTTCCTTGTGCCACCAGCATCTTGAGGCCCATTAATTTAGTATTGACCACACCATCATCCCCCTGTGCCCCAAATGCCATATATGCACTGTTGAGTCCCCACTGGAGGACTCTCCAAACATCTGGTTGCTCCAATCCCAATAAGGACCACTGTGGTAGAAAGGGTACCGATGTTTAGAGTGCTGCTCCTAACAGTCAGAATTTCCAACTTCAGCGGGGCCCTCAGGCCAATGAGCAATCCATCCCCACCATGTTTCTCTGTTATCTCCTTCTCCTTTGCATTTGGGTTCCAAGTTTCTTCATCGCTCCTCTCAAGTAATGCCCCCCTTCACTCTACCTTCTCACAACTCTACAAATAACTCTTTAGCTTCACCAGCTCTCAATTCATATTTCTTTCATAGTCTCAGAAGACCTAGCCCTCATCCTCTAGTCTTTCAATCCTTATTTTGCACCCCCTTCCCTCCTCCTCCTCCTCCTCCTCCATCATCTCACCTAGGACCTTCTTTATACTATCATCTGTTCTTGACTGCATTTTTATTTTTCCTTCCTTATTCATTCCCTTACCTCAGATTATTCATATGTTCAACTGTCCCTCTTTTTTTGTAAGAAATATTTTCTTGACACATTTGCCTTCATCTATTAAAATGCTCTCCAACCTTTATTTTAAGTCACTGGTCTATACTCAAATTTCTGCTCCTTCATCTTATTCTCTTCTAAGTCCAGTGTGATCTTGCTTCCAATCATACCACTATTACTGCATCTTCAACGTGAGTACTCTTTAGTCCTGATCTCTTTAGCTTTACTGAGGCATTGCAATCAATTTAAACATGTTTTAAAAATATATTTTAATGAATTTTGATACATATGTATATACCCATAAAGCCTCAAACAAGATAATGTGCATCTATCACCAAAAGTTTCAGGGTGTCCATTTTGTATACTAAACATCTCCCACCTGTCTCTAGGCAACCATTGATCTGTTTTTGTCAGAACAGGTTAATTTGCATTTTCAAGAATTTTATATAAATGGATTCAGACAATAAGTACTCATTTTGTCTAGCTTATTTCACCCACTTATATTGTGCATTTCACTATATGAATATGCCACAATTTATCCATTCACCTGTTGATGAACATTTGGGTTGATTAAAGTTTGGGGCTATCTTTTACAAAGGAGTGATAAATATTTGTGGATCAAATATATGGACACATACTTTTGTTTCTTTTGGGTAGATACCTAGGAGAGAAATGAGAGGGTTGTAAGGTGGGTTATATGCTTAATAGTTTAAGAAATTGCCAGTTTACCAAAGTGGATATACCATTTTATATTCCCACAAGAAATGAAAGTTCCAGTTCTGCATCCTCACTGACATTGGTATGGTCAGTCCTTTGCATTTTTAGACATCCTAATTGGTATACAGTGATCTCACTGTGGTTTTGATTTGCATTTATTTAATGACTAATGATGCTGATCATCTCTTCATGTGCACTTTGCCACGGTTCTCTTTTGTAAAGTGTCTGCTCTAATGTTGTCATTTCTTATTGTCTTAAATTGTATGAATCTTCCTATACTCTAGATACAAGTTCTTATCACATATGTGATTTGCAAATATTTTCTCCCAGTCTGTGGCTTATCTTTACATTAGGAACAATGTTTTGTAGGAGAGAAGTTTTTAATTTCAATGAAGTTCAATTATTGATTTTTTCTTTTCTACTTCATACTTACTGTATCCTACTTAGAAAAGCTTTGCCAGATGTAGGGCCACTTAAAGTTTCTATTATGTGTTTTCCACAAATTTTATATTTTCAGATCTTTTAAGTCTTTGATCCATCTTAAGTTAAATTTTCTATATAATGTGAGATATGGGCTGAGGTTGTTTTTATGCATATGGTATTCCATAGTTTCTGTACTTTGTTGAAAAAGATTTACTCCTTGAATTGCCTTGGCATTTTGGACAAATCAACTGACTCTATAGGTATGGCTCTATTTTGGACTTTTTAGTCTTTTGCATTAATACATAAGTCTGGATATATATATATATATATATATATATATATATATATATATATACCAACACTTTACTGTCTTTATTATTCCTTTGTAATAAATCGTAGGCTGTGGATGTATCTCCATGATAGAGGTTAGCCTAAAATGCATAAGGGTCTGGGTTCAATTACCAGCAAAGCAAAAAAAAAAAAAAAAAAAAAAAAAAAATATATATATATATATATATATATATATATATATATATATATATATATATATCTTAAAACCAGGTAGTTGGGGTTGTTGTTGTTGTTGTTTATTATAGTGGTTTTGATACATGCAAGGCTTTTGAATTCCCTTGTAAATTTGAGTCAACTTGTCAGTGTTTACCAAGAAGCCTTCTGAGATTTTCAATGGGATTGTCATAAATTTATAGACTTGGAGTGAATTGATATCTTAATATTGAGCCTCCTGATTCATAAACATGATATATATCCACTTACTTGGGTCTTTTAAAATTTATTTCAGCAATGTTGTGTGCGTGTCTTCTGCATCTTTCATCAAATTTATTCCTAAGTATTTTATATTTGAAGCTATTGGAAATACTAGTTTTAAAATTTCAATTTCCTTTTGTTGCTAGGATCCAACAATTGATTTTTGAATATTGACCTTGTGTCCTGCAACTTTGCTAAACTCACTTATTACTTCCAATAGTTCATTTTCCAAGTCACTTATGATTTTCTACAGAGATGTTCCTGTACTCAGGGAATATAATACTTTGTTTCTAATCTGTCTTATTTATTTTTCATACCTCATTGCATTGATTATGGTTTCCAGGAAAATTGTAAGTAGAGGGGATGAGAGTTGTTGACAGCCTTGCCTTATTCCTAATCTTAAGGGGAAAACAGTCTTTCAAAACTCGGCATGATATTAGTTGTTGGTTTTTCATATATGCCTTTTACCCGTTTTGCAGAGGTTTTTTTTTTAACAGCAATGTATTTTCAATTTTGGGGAATATATTTTTTGTACATATACTAAGATAAACATATAGGATTTGATTTTTGTTAATGTGGTGAAATTTATTTTCAAATAGCAATCCAACTTTGCAGTTCTATAATAAATTCCACTTATGATCTAATATCTTTTAAGTGTATTGCTGGACTTGATTTGCTGAATTTACTCAGAATTTTCTTGTATATGTCTAAGGGATTCTGATATATAGTCTCCTTTATGTGGAATGATTTTGGCTGGTTTTGGTATTAAGGTAATGCTGGCTAATAGAGTTGTAAAGTGTTCCTTCAGCTTTTGTATTTCTGGGAATGTTTGTATAAAACTGGCATTCTTGAAAAGTCATCCAGGCCTAGAATTTTCTTTGTGGAGTTTTAAACTAAAAATTTAATGTCTTAAATAGATATTGGGCATATTAAATTATGTCATCTTGGGTGAGCTCTTGTAGTTATGGTCTTTTTAAAATTTTATTTATTTATATATGACAGCAGAATGCATTACAATTCTTATTACATATATAGAGCACAATTTTTCATATCTCTGGTTGTGTACAAAGTATATTCACACTGTTTTGTGTCTTCATACCTATACTTTGGATAGTAATGATCATCACATTCCACCATCATTAATAACCTCATGCCCCCTCCCTACCCCTCCAGCCCCTCTGCCCTATCTAGAGTTCGACCATTCCTCCCATGCTCCCGCTCCCAATCCCACTATGAATCAGCCTTCTTTATTGCTTTCATCTGATTTGAATTTATTGGCCCCAAATTATTTAAATATATTATCCTTTATTACCTGCAGAATCTCATTCCTGATATCAGTAAATTGTATCTTTGTTTCCTGATAAGTCTGGTCAGAAATTCATTAATTTTATTGATCTACTTAAATAACCAAGTTTTGGTTTCATTGATTTTTGTCTATTTCCCTGTTTTACATTTCATTTTTTTGCCTTATAATTTTCTTTCTTGTTCTTGCTTTGGGCTTAATTTGCTTTTTACTTTATGGTTTATTAAGATGGAAATTTAGAACACTGATGAGACCTTTCTTTTTAATATAGTCTTTCATGGTATAAATTACCCTTTAAGCACTACATTAGCAGCAATGTACAAAATTTGATATCTGGTATTACCATTTTCATTCAGTTCAAAATATTTTCAATTTATTGTCTGACTTATTTTGACCCATGAGTTTTATAGATATACTTTTAAAAATATTTTGGACCTTTTCAGATTTCTTATTTCTAATTCAATTCTTTTTTGGTTAGAGAATATATTAATAAGACTTTTTTTTGCATTTTATTTATTTTTTTAATTTTTTATTGTTGGTTGTTCAAAACATTACAAATTTCTTGACATATCATATTCCACACTTTGATTCAAGTGGGTTATGAACTCCCACCTTCACCCCATACACAGATTGCAGAATCACATCAGTTACACATCCATTGATTTACATATTGCCATACTACAGTCTGTTGTGCTCCGCTGCCTTTCCCATCCTCCACCATCCCCCCTCCCCTCCCCTCCTCTCTCTCTACCCCCTCCACTGTATAACCCTGAGGGTCTCCTTCCATTTCCAAGACTTTAATATTTTAAAAATTATTCAAGTGACTCAGGAGGCAGAGGTAGGAGGATCACAAGTTTGAGGCCAGCCTGGACAACTTAGTGAGGCCCTGTCTCAAAATTAAAAATAAAAAGGGCTGAGGGGTTTTAGCTCAGTAGTAGAGCACCCCTGGGTTCAATCCCTGGTACCAAAAATTATTCAAGCTTGTTTTATGAGACACAATATGGTCTACCATGACAAATGTTCTTATGTACTAGAAAAATATGTATTAAAAATAAAAACTTAGCAAGACCCTAGGCAACTTGGTGAGACCCTGTGTCAAAACTTTTAAAAAGGCATGGAACATTCTGAAAATGTCATCTAGGTCAATTTCATTGAAAATGCTATTCTAGTCTTGTCTAATATCCCTGACTTTCTACTTGTTCTATCTGCTACTGAGAGAAGGGTATTGAAATCTCCAAGTGTAATTTTGGAGTTGTCTAATCTGTTTTTACTGTATTTTTGAAGCTGTTATTAGATGCACAATATATAATACTAGTATATATTTATGATGACTCGACCCTCTTTTGAGAGAGAGAGAGAGAGAGAGAGAGAGAGAGAGAGAGAATTTATTTATTTATTTTTTTAGTTTTTGGCGGACACAACATCTTTGTTTGTATGTGGTGCTGAGGATCAAACCCGGGTTGCACGCATGCCAGGCGAGCGCGCTACTGCTTGAGCCACATCCCCAGCCCAACCCTCTTAATCTTATCAGTCTGAAATCTACTTCGTATAGCTAATCTAGAGTTCCTATATGTGGTGTTGGTGCAGTTAAGTTTTTCTTTCAGTGCTTTCAAAGGTAATTTTTTTTCTGATATATTCTGATTTATATTGTTTCCAAAGAGGAATATGATGGCATTCTTACATTTGTTTCTTTGTGTGTAATGTGTCTCCCACCCCCCCCCCCACCTCTTGTACTGGTGGCTCTTCAAAATTTATTGTCTTTATCATCAATTTTAAGTAATTGGATTATGATGAGCTTTGTCTTTTTTGTATGAGTTTTTGGTGCTTTGGATTTGTTGAGATTCTTGAAGTTGTGTGTTCATATTTTTATCTCACTTGGAAAATATTCAGCCATTATTTCTTTCAATATTTTTGTCTTTTGTCTTTGAGGACTCTAAATACACGTCCATTAGGCTGATTAAAATTGTCTCACAGTTCACTAACACTATGTTAATATTTTTCATTTTCTTTTGTGTTTCATTCTCAATAGTTTTTGATACTGTCTTAAAATCCAGTAATCCTTTTCCTGAAAGTTCCTCTTTCTCCATTTACTCTTTATACACTTTTTTTCCCTCCAGGAATCTTTTTGGTCTCATTCTGCACAAATTACTTCCAGAGCTTTAGTTACCATTTCTATCTGGGTCACTACTAAGAACTGTTATATTCAGCACAGACCAGTCAGTATTCCAGTGTTTATGACTCTATTTGACATCTTTCCTTGATTAAACCAAAGTCACTATAGCTCGTACAGAAAGTATTGTCTCCTCCTGTGTTTTATCACAACAAATAGCAACAGAAAACAATCAGTTACCAAAGCATAAAACATGGTTCTCATTCAAGACCTTTCCTATTCTCCAACACCAACATCTATTTGATGACTACCTTCTGTCAGTTTTATCTCTTTAACATTGCTCAGGTGGTTCTGCTTTTCTCTATTAAAACAGTCGGGGCTCAAGCTCTGGGTCTTTCTCATCTATATTATTACAACAGTCTCCCTGCCTTTATAAATCTGATCATGTCATTTTTCAATTTCCCCATGTCACTTTTCAATTTCCCTATTGCCAAAAAGATACAGTTGAAACTTCTTCAGACAGGATACAAAAATTCTCATGATTCTTTGTGCTTCACTAATGTAAGTTTTAATTGTTCCTCTATGTGCATATTCCTTGATGGACTGTTGGCTGCTCCTTGAAGAAGCCATGTTTCATACTTCTGTCTTTGCTTAACATTTTCCCTCTGCCTAAACTATCCTTTTTCCTTTATGTACAAAAAAATTTCTATTTACCCTTTCTGTCCAGCTCAAGGGTTCATTTTTCTGTGAAACAGCTTCTGAGCCATCTGGGGTAACAACCACTTTTGAGCCACCAAAGTACATGGTGCTTCTGTTATATCATCTATTACATTTTATTGCAAATATTTGTTCATGTTAGTCTTCCCTACTATACTTTGAACTTCTTGAAGGTGTAATTATTTTAGTCATCTCTGTATTTCTTGGTTTTCATCACACTGCTTAACCTATGAAAAATGCTTAATAAATGCTTATTGATATATAGTTAATTTTGCATAGGTATAAAATTGGTAGCTTGTGGCAGGTGCAGTGATCCCAGCAACTCGGGAAGCAGGAGGATCACAATTTTAGGCCATCCTCAGCAACTTAGCAAGACCCTAAGCAACTTACCAAGAACATGTCTCAAATTAAAAAATAAAAAGTGCTGGGGATGTAGCTCAGTGGTAAAGAACCCCTGGGTTCAGTTCCCATTACTAAAAAAAAAAAAAAAAAAGGTAGCAGGTGTGGTAGGATTCACTCAGATTTTATGAATTCAAATTCTTATTTCATTTGTGATACTATCAAGGTAAAATACTGACTTTTATTTTTTTAGTTGTAGATGGGCTACAATACCTTTATTTTATTTATTCATTTTATATGGTGCTGAGGATCAAACCCAGTGCCTCACACATGCAAGGCAAGGGCTTTGTCACTCAGTTACAACCCCAGCCCCACTGATTTCTTGAATCTTTGAGTTTTCTCTTTCTGTCCAGTTTTTCTTCCTGTGGTTTGAAGTATGATACTCTTCCAAAATATATTTTAACTTTATTTATGTGGTGCTGAGGATCAAACCCACTGCCTCACGCATGCTAGGCAAGGGCTCTACCACTGAGCTACAGTCCCTGGAGTATAATACTTTTTTAACCTTTTTTTTTAGTTGTATGTGGACACAATAGCTTTCTGTGGTGCTGAGGACTGAACCCAGTGCCTCACACGTGCAGGGAGAGTGTTCTACCTCTGACCACAACCCCAGCCCCTGGAATATGATACTTTTAAATCCACAAATCTATAGAAGATATGGAAGTTTGGAGTAACCAATGATAGTTACAGCAATACCCCATGCTATTCTATAGTGCCACTCCCCCATTAAGAGTTAATCTATTTTTCTACCTCTTTGAATCTGGGTAGAACCTATGACTGATTTGGCCAAGAAAATATAATAGAAGTGGTGATATGACAGTTCTTGGAATAGATCTTTACTGGCCAGGCAATTTCCACTTTTTATTTATTGATAGTCAACCAACACATGACTAACCTGAGACCACCAATGCATAAGAAGCTCAAGTGATGTGGGAAGGTCCTGCAACATCTCACATTCAGAGAAAAGCCAAGGTCCTGGACCTTGAAGTAACAAACTTGTAGGTGAAGAAGCTAAAATGAAAGTGGAACCAGGTGTTCTGGCACATGCCTGTACTCCTAGCAACGCAGGAAGCATAGGGAGGAGAATTGAAAGTTCAAGCCCTGCCTCAGCAACTTAGTAAAAACCTGTCTCAAAAATTAAAAAAAGGACTGAGTATATATCTCAGTCATAGAATGTCCCTGGGTTCAATCCCTGGTACCAAATAAATCTTAAAAATAATAATAAATGAAAGTGAAATGTCCAGCCTCAGCTCTCCAGCCGACTTCACATGAATTGGACAAACTATCAGTCAAGCCCTTTCCAAACTCCTGATGCATGAAATTGTGAATAAAATAAAATTGTTGCTCAGGGCCACTAAAATTTTGAATGGTTTGTTACACAGCAATAGATAACCAAAATGGAGGAGAGGGGAACATGACTAACATGTTTATCATTATGGACAGTTTAGAGCAAAATCTTTTCCCCTAAGCCCCAAAATACTAAGAGAAGGAAGTATATCTAGAGGTTGGAAAGAAAGATAAGGGTATTAAGAAGGCTTCTTATTTGTCCTTATCAGGAAATAAATATATAGAGCTCAATATCCCTTGAAATGGTGGAGACAAAATATAAACGACTTCTAAACAGAAAAGAAAGGATTATGTTTCAATAGTACTGGTGACGAAGAAGCAAGGAAAGACAGCAGGTTTTTTTCTGAAGGCAGAAAGAGTATCCCTCAAAGTCATGACAGACTAGAATAATGGGTTAACTATAAAAGATAGAATTTAGCAGGCATTAATGAAAAGTGATGTAATGGAGTCCAACCTGGATTAGTATAAAAATAGAGTGACCAGTGAGAAAATAATTTAGGTACCAATAACTGCTCAGAGATAATAACTTCTTACACCACATTATTAGAAGTGGAAAATTCCAAATGAAGGAGGCTGATCATACTTTTTTACTCAGAAAATACCTAGAAGATTGTTTTGATTCTGTGAGCACTTTGGAAGAAATTGAGGACACAAAGTCATGTCATATGGAGGAACTGTTGACCTTCAGGTCCCTATCAATCTGGAAAGTCTTGGGAATTATATTTAGCTGAATTCTTAAAATTCTGAAGGTCTCACAATTCCTCAATACCTATCCCAGCCTGGATCCACTATAGTGCTCTTCTTCCAGCCTAACTGCATAAGGCTCTGACAAGATCTGGAAAGGCAGAGTTCAGAGGGAGAATTGCTTCTGGGCTTTCTCTGGGTAAGATTTGATTAAGGCAGGCTTTCCCGTAAGGTAGAATGTGGTGGGTCTTATTTAGATGGCCCTGCTATCTCACAAACAGGAAGGATTTCCAGTTTCTCAGTAGAAAGAGCCAGCAGGCCCAGGGTCAAGGTCAGTTGGACATGACTTCACCAGAGTTTTGCCCCTGTGTGCTTTGCTTTGTGATGTATGACTCATCATAATTAAATTTTGAGCTAGATTAACTATAATTCCTGCACTTATTAGGCGATCAGGGTTTAAAGTCCTTGTAAAAGAGGATGAGCTGTTCATTGTGATAATGCAATTAACTATCCAACAGAGCTAATATTTTATTTTAGGGAAGAGTAATTTTTGATTAATGATGCATTTTATTTCCCAAATCCCTGCAGCAGTGGGTCACATCTTTGGTAACAAAGCCAAAGGAAAAGGGTAAAATTTAAAAATTGAGAGCGTTTGGAAATGAATTAGTATTGACTCTCCAGAGTTGGCTGCTTCCTTAGAGCCCACTCCCAAGCCCTGAAATCCTGTTCCTTTGGGTACTCATGTACCTCAGGAGTCTCTGTAGCAGTGTTTACTTGGAAGACATTTCTGGAAGCACTGATCTCCCTTGCCCTTTTTTTTTTTACTTAAATAATAGGAAATGTAAGCATTTCTGAGGTTCTGTACCTATGAGATCCTATTGAGTTCCAATATTTCCTGTGTAAGATCTATGCAAAGAGGGGACTGGCTGGGAGAGATAAAGAAATGCTTCCTGGAAAAAGTGATATTTGAGAGAATTACTGACAAAGGGCTTACATGAGAATTGTAAGAATTGTGACAAATGTTTTGAGGTCAAATAAATTGGGTAATTGGGAAATCCAGATGAGATAGCAATGGAAATGAAAAGAAGCAGACATATTCGGCCAATACTAAAGAAGTAGAAATCTCAAGACTTGCTGGTTCATTGGGCATTTTCAGGACAATGATTGGGGAGAACTGTAAAATTCCAGGTGCCTAATTTGAGCAATAAGGTGTAGCATGTAAATTAGGTTGGAAAACATGTTTTGTCAAGATAATTTCTTCAGGATTGGTGATACAGTTTGATGTTGCATAGATAACTCCAACTCACAAATTAGAGATGTCTAATAGGCAACTGGCTGTGTGAATCTGGGAAGAGAGGAGATAGATTTCGAGGTAACTAGCACAGTAGTTGCAAACATGTGTGGAGCATATTGCCCAGTAATGTCAAGTAAATTAGACTATGAGAAGAAGACTGAGAACTTAACTCTGGGGAACACTAAGTCCAAATGTTTGAGCTAAGGAGAAACCAGGAAAGACACTAAGCAGAAACAGACTCAGTGGCTTTAACTATGGGGAATTGGGCACCACAGAAGCAAGAAGGCAGAGAAGACACCGTGAAAAAGGTGAATTGGTATTCTCAACAAGCAGAATTAATGGGAGAGGGGCTGAGGAAAGCACTATAGGTTTAAAGTTTAGCACAAGTAAAGATGAACAGGGAAAGATGCAAAAGCAAAAATTTCTGTGAATGAAATGTCTTCTGAAAGGAGTTAGCCACTATTACCCACCCTGCTAAGGTTTTTCAGCATGGCTTACCCCTTTTTTGAAACCCTATAGTCATCACCTTCTTTTCCTTGGCCTCTGGCGGAGCATCCATCCTTCAAGCCTTCTCTGAAGCCTTCTGTGGGCAGTCACTGCTGCTGACCTCTGAGTAGGATGGAAGCTGTGGCTGGGCCTTGCAGTATTCAGAGTTTACCACAACATAGCCCTAAACATATATTCTCATCTTTCCTTCCTTAGATCCAATTCTAGCTCCATTGAAATAGAATTATCCCCTGATTCCCATCTAATTTGTCTGGTGTCTTACCCCTGTGTCTGCATCATACTGCCCTTTTCCTGGCAACCCCCAACCCCCATCCATTTCCTATTTCTTTAAATTGTACTTTTCATTGTAGGTGAGTCTCGTACAACACAAACTCATCCTTCATACTCCAAACAGACCTGAATCTTCCCTCTAGACTACTATAGCATTTTGATCCCTCATGGTATAAATCCTACTTTGAAATGTAGTTGAAGTAAGCCATGGCTGTTTGCAATTTCTCCCTTTAGACTCTGGATTACTTGAGGACCTAAGCCATGTCCTGTCCTTTCTTGTATCTTAGCCACTAGCACTAAGCACAGTACCTGACACATACATAAAGTTGAATAAACACTTCCACAGAGTGAATGGATAAAGAAATAAAATTATTTGTTGAAGACCCCAGTGCCAATCTCAGAATGTTCCCATCTCTGGCCCCCAGGACCCAAATGGAACCTTATAGTAAGTCATGTGTCTCATTTCCAGTGACAAAATATTGTGCCAATTTTTGCAATGGTTGGGTAAACAGTTACTGATTTTTTTTTACATTTCTCCACATCCCAGTGTAAGTTAAAGCTATGGTAAAGGGAAAGAGTTTGGTTTGGATATGCTTTAGAATTGGGTTCAAATCACAGTATTGCCTGTTACCTACATTCTGTGAATCTAGGACAGGTCACTTGCCTTCTCTGTTCCCTGTTAATAGGAGTGTCCATCCCTGTCCTGCCTTCTCCCAGTATGGTGTGAGGCCCCAGAAGGATGGCATATATAGGTTCTTTGCAAAAATCGATTCTGGATATAGGTGAGGGATTAGCATTAATGAGGCAATTAGTTAGCTTGGAATAAGGACATCTGGATCTTGTCCTGGTTGGACAATTTTTTTTTTCCAGTTCTCTGGTTGAACCCAGGGCTCTGCACATGCCAGCCAAGTGCTTGATCACTGAGCTATATTCCCAGATTTTCTATTTTCATTAAATTTTGAGATGGAGCCTTGCTGAATTGCTGAGGCTGGCCTCAAACTTGAAATCCTCATGCCTCAGCTTCCCAAGTTGCTAGGATTATAGGTGCACATCACCAAAATTGGATTCAGGTTGGTTTTTAATCACTATGCTAGCTGCTGCATAGCCCTGGTGCATGACTTTGAGTTATGTAGATAGACTTGTTAATGACACAACAATGTGTAGGTGGAAGAGCTCAGATGTGGTGACGAGGCCAATGTAGCTAGATTGGCTTGTAATAAGCAGAAAACTCTCAAGTTGGTAATGAGATCATTAGGGAAATATTGCAGGGAAATGGAAAAGCAAATTGAGCCAAAGTATGCATTTTTTAAAGCAGTTTAGGAAAGGAGTGCACGTGTCTGAAGGAGGAGCAGGGCCTTTAATAGCAACAATTATTCTCACTTCCATAACAACTCTTGACAACTTGCAAGCCCTTCTCATAGCCACCATCTCTGAGGTGAGAACAGTGTCTCCACTTTCCAGGATAACCTTCATCTAGAGAAATCCTAAGCTTTCTTCTCCCCTCCTCTCCTCTGCACTCAACCTTAGGACCTGGGGTAGGTCATAGAAAGTGAGTCTCAGAAAGTGAAGCAACTTTTACAGGGAGTAGATCTGCCACTTGAACTTTAAGCCAATGCCATATTTTAATACTTATCTACCTTCCTATATATAAAAGAAGTAATGTCCACTGTAGGACATTTGAGGGCAGGGGAGAACCTAGACAAGTATAGAACATAATTTACCCATAATCCAATCTTCTAGAGATAGCTGTCAATGTTGGATCCATATTTCCTTCCAGCTTTTTTCTATGCAATTTGACCTGCTTTTGATTCAACTAAATATAAAATTGTGTAATCCAGAATACCTTCCACTGCGTCATGATCTGTGTAAGTTCCTTTTCTACCACTAGGCAAAGCTGCTTCCAAATCCTTGTAGCCTTCAAATCTCCCCTCTATCAAATAGGATAGGTAGTTGTGGCCTCTTGGAGTTGTGGTAAGGATACTCAGACTCCAATGGTAATGTTTTTTTTTTTTTTTTTTTAAATCTCAGCATGAGATTTGCACAGAGGGTCTCAAATGCAGGACTTGCGATTGAATAGTGAGGCAACTCTGGCTCCTTCTCTAGTAAGGTTCCCTGTCCACTCATTGGAGGCAAGCATTTCCAGTATCTGTTTTACTACTAGGAGAGATCCTAGTAGTAAGAATTCAAATCCACATGGAAGGAACTCCCTAGAAATCTGCACCTACTATGGGTTTCTACTTTCAGTGGTGGCAAAGTTCTTCATTGTGGGAGGGAGAATAGTATGATGGCTGCTGGTGGCTTAGAATGCTGGGAACCCCATGTTAATGCTTCATGAAATATTGAAGAAAAGAAGGTTATGACCATTAGGGAGCTTGAGGAGAGAAAAGGAGAAGAGTGCTTCTCTCACCTTTGGTCTATCTACAATTGTAGTTATGAAAAGGTGAATGAGTCATTACCATAGCAAAGATTAATCCCATAACACACAACAACATTTCTCAACATGGTCTTTGAACTCTCTACATCAGAAGCACTTTAGTTGAGGCTTCAGAATCTGCATTTGCATCCCAGGTGATGTAGATGCACACCAAAATTTGATCTCCAACACTCCAGTTCCATATCCCATGAAAAAAATGCCATGATTAAGGAAGCTTTGAACACACTGCCTATGTACTACTCATGAGAGATTCATAATGTATATTAAGTATTAAAGTCTAAACAATACTTCAATAAGGAAACAATTTATGTCCACTAATAAAGCATTAAATTTATGATTCAGATACAATAAATCTCTATGCCGCATTTTAAAATGAAGTAGATCCCAAAGTACTGAGAGGCAGTGTGGAGTAGTTGTCAAGAGCATTAGGCTCTGGAATCCATATTCCTGAACTCAAATCCAACCTTTGTCACTGAATAACTGATCTTGGGAAAGTTCTCTGAACTTGGTTTTTTTTTTTTTTTCCTACAATGGGGATAATAATAGTACCTATTTAGTGGAGTTATCGTGGGTTGTAAACAAGTGATAACATGAAATACTTTTAAGAATCGTGCTTGGTACATGGAAAACACTCAATAATTAGCTCTTATAATCACTGAAATGGAAAAATGCCCATAATATTTTGGTAAATAAAAAGCAAGGCAAAAAAGGCCAGAAAACACAAATGAAAGCATGATTATATATGTTAAGAAATCATGGAGGTCTGGGGGGCTGGGGATATAGCTCAGTTGGTAGGGTGCTTGTCTCACAAGCACAAGGCCCTGGGTTCAATCCCCAGCACCAAAAATAAAAAAAAGAAAGAAAGAAATGGAGGTCTGGGGCTGTGACTTAATGATGATGCTTGCCTAGCATGTCCGAGCCCCTGGGTTCCATCCCTGGCACCATTTTTTTAAATTGTATTAATAATATTTCCATACAAAAATGGGTGTGGAAGTCTACTCACTACTCTTTACTCTTTTAGTTGCCCATGGACCTTTATTTATATGCAGCTCACATGTGCTAGGCAAGTACTCTACCACTGAGCCACAACCTCAGCCCTCACTACTCTTTTAACAGGATTTAGGGTTAGGGGTTGGAAGTAATACTGCCAATTTTTGCCTTACATACTTTGTTGAGCTTTTTGGTTCACTTCCCCCCAGCTTTATCAAGGTGTAATTGAAAAATAAAAATTGTATGCATTTACAGTGTAGAATGTGATTTAATATATATGTATACATTGTGAAATGATTAAACCAAGCTAATTAACATATCCATCTCCTCACATATTTACTTTTTGTATCTGTGTTGAATATTTAAGATCTCTTAGCAATTTTCAAGTACATATTAACTATGGTCATGCTGTACAACTGATCTCTAGAACTCTTCTCCAAAAAATTTTTGTACCCTTTGAACATCTACCTGTTCTCTCCTCCTACTTCTTTTTAAATTTTTTTTTAAGAAAACACATCTAAGGGTCTAGGGTTGTGGCTCAGTGGTGGAGCACTCGTCTAGCACGTGCAAGGTGCTGGATTCAATCCTCAGTATCACATAAAAATAAATAAAAGAAAGGTATTGTGTCCAACTACAAGTAAAAAAAAAAGAGAAAGAAAAAGAGAACACATCTAAGAACAAGACTCTTCCCTGGAATTGTACCCCAACATGGTCTGGACAATGAGGAATAATTGAGTGGGAGCATGGTTTATTTCTGGTTTCTGGGGAGTCACATTTTATCTGTTTAGTTTTATTATTATTATTATTCTGCTAGTTGCACCATTCTTCTGACTCATCGAGCTGTCTGCCTGCTGACCCCTCTACTTTCTGTATCCTGACGGCAGCTCTGTATATAAACCTGTGTTTGTTCATGTGAATTTCGGATTCCCAGCGTTGGTTATTGCATTTCACAGAGGTCAGCCCATGTTCCAGCCTACTGAGATTGTTTTGGATCCTAGCTCTCACATCCAATTTGTCAGCTGGACCCTCTAGCTTCCCAGCATCCTCTCTCTTGGGGAGTATGCCATCTGTCTTGATTTCCACAGGAGTTGTAGGATAAGAATGGTGACTTGGCTGGGACTGATGTAGAAGCTTATGACCTGTCACTGGAGACTCTGATACATGTGAACAGCAGTTACCTGCTAGCTCTGGAGTCCCACCTGCAGTCTGTATTTCTTTACTTGATCTACAAAGGGCTCATGGGACCCTAAGTCGAAAGGTTTTGTAAAATCCAGATGCATCCTGTCTACAACATTCTCCTGATCTACAAGCCTTGTAACCTTATCAGAAGAGTAAATTAAGTTAGTTCTGCCATGACTTGTTTTCCTAAAGGCCCTACTTAGTGTTATTACTAAAAGAGATTTGATTTGAGCCCAATTGTGGTTTCAATTTAGACATATTTACTGTATTTCCCTACCTGCTCAGTGTCCCTCCGTGTCCCCGCAAGGCCTGCCTGGTGGCTGGAGGTAATTGGATATATAAATTCATGCAAAAGGACTAATGGAAAACAAGGGCTTGTATGTACTGTTTGTAAGGTAGAAACAAAGAATTGCCCCAAATGTAGAAATATCAACATGTATGTGTAAATTTTAAAAAATATTTATTTTTTAGTTGTAAATGGATACAATACCTTTATTTTGTTTACTTATTTTTATGTGGTGCCGAGAATCAAACACAGAGCCTTGTATGTGCTAGGTGAGCGTGCTACCGCTGAGCCACAGCCCTGAATGTATGAATTTTGAATTCCTAGTGCTTGACATTGCATCTCAGTAGAGGGAGGGCATATTTTTGGTCAGAGGAAGACTTTTGATGCTCTTCTAAAAGAAGAAGCCACATTGTACTTGTGGCTTGAGCAAAGTAATGAAGAACTGTACTAGTTTCTTTGGGCTGTTCTAACAAATTACCCCAAACTTTGTGGCTTCACACAATAGAAATTTGTGGAGGCCAGAAGTTCCATCTCAGTTTCACTGGGCCAAGTTCAAGTCCAGCAGGGCTGACCTCTTTTCAGAGGTCTAGGGGAAGATATGTTCTTTGCCTCATTCAGCTTCTGATGGTGGCTGGCACTCCTTGGCTTGTGACTGTGGCACTCCAACCTCTGCCTCCATGATCACATTACCTTTTCCTGTTCTGTTACCTTCCTCTGGCTCACTCTTATAAAGACACTTGCAATTGCACTTAGTGCCTAGCTAGAGAAGTCAAGATAATCTCTCCATTTTAAAAATCCTAATCACATCTGCAAAGTTCTACAGAAAGTAATGTTTACAAATTTTAGGAATTAAAACATGGATTTTGGGGGAGGGGTATTATTTTGCCTATCGCAAGGACTATTGCCAGTGCCAGATGCATTATCCTGTCATGCTCTCCTTACCACTTTGCTTTGTCTATGTATGAAATGGCATAGAGAAACGCAAAGTCTTGGAAGATGCCACTAGCTGCCTCTCTTCTGGCCCCTACTAATGTGTCCAATCAGATTCACATGTATATCCCAGATCCTGACCATACATATCCTGTTGGGAAACACTGCAGTACAATCGACTCCTGAAATTCATCTTTGCCAGTTTTCACTTATTTGGGTAGCTTTCGACCTCCACAGCATAATTGCTGACGCAGGTTGAAACTTTAACGGGGTGTGTGTGTGTGTTCGGGCGAGAGATTGATTGGCTCACCAATAACATTTGTCTCTTGGGCTGGCAGTGAGCACAGAGGAGCCATTTATGCAATCTAATTATTACGTCAATTGGGGGATGGAGTAATGTTTCCCAGATGCCATTTGGCACCTGGAGAGCTGCAAATCAGCACTATCATATAAGAAACATTAATATAGAACATTGATTGGATTCATTGATTCCCACCCCTCCCCCTCACCCCTTTGGTTTCTTATTTTGGTTTGGAGGGAAATGCAAAAGCTTTACTTTACTTCTCCATGCTACCATATTCGGACAGGGGCTCAGATTGATTAAATGTCTTTTACAATTAAATGTACTTAAGGAATCATGTGCATTTCTGAATTGCTCTCCCTTTTCCTGACCTTGGATCATTCAAAATATTCGTGGCCAGCAAGACAGATCTGAGCTTCAAAGGAACCTGAAACAGGCAGGAAGGAAAATCAATGGGCACAGATTCTATTGCAATCCCTGCATCCTGAGTCTGAAATAGGTGCCCTGAGTTTTTTCACTAGATCCTTCGTGCTCATCATTCAAAGGTTCCTTAGTGTTCAAGCACTGTAAGCCGCCAAAGGAGGTTTATTTTTAATTATTCTTTTTATCAGTAACTATGTAATCTCTTGATTAGCCTCAACTGAACACAGGGTCTTATAGCCTGAGGAAAGAGGATGTTAGGATTATTGGAAGTTTTATTATATCCTCTTTCCTAATTATTCCCCTTCCACAAATACTTCTCCTCACTGTAGGCAGATCTCTGCAATTTGTTTATGAAATGACAAAACCTTTCATCCCACAAATGGAGACAAAGCTTAAAATATATCTCAACCCAGGGAGAAGGACACATATTTACCCTTACACTAGGGACTAAATGAATGCTACTACAGTTATAGAACCCTTTCCTGATCTAATAGCCTATCTAACACCCAGTCCAATCTTCTCCTTTAAGGAGAAGGGAACTGAAAATTGTACAAGGTCTTCCAGAAACTTTGTAAAAACAAAATTCTTTTCTGAAAGAATTTTAATAAGGGAGTACCTTAAGAGCACTGAAGTTAGACATTTGTGACCAGGTTTACCAAGGGTTGGTTCAGGTGTATTACAAAGCTGACTATTATAGCAAGTCACTCACTAAAGGAGTTAAAGTTAGACTATCATCAATGCCCAAAACGTGCCCTTCCCTTGGCTCTTCCCTAGAGAAATTCACCAAAATTCCATGTCTCTTATTCTGCTCTGTCCCCTCAGCATCTAACATAGCACCTGCCTCATAGAAAGCACTCAGTAAGTGTTTGATGAATGACCACATCTCTCCAGAAATAGGCTTTTCACTGAATCCTACAGGCACACTCTCCGCCTTGTGTGTACATTTATTGTTTGGATGGCTTCCCAGGTTAGGGGCTTTGCCCTTGGGTGTGTTAGTGGTCAGAGACCAAAGTGAAGGATACAGTCCTCTCAAAGTTGAACCCATGATCTTGGCTTTAATTAAAGCTCATGAGGAGCTAGTCAAACTATATTGTCTGTGATATTAGAAGCAAAGATCATGGGATCAATTCTTTGGAGTCTAGAGTCACCAATTTTATCTGTGTATCCTGAACATCCTAAAGAAGGGAATGCAGATTCCTCAATTGGAAGCTGGCACACCTTCCCCAATAAACTTCTCCCAATATTTTAGGAGAAATCTTTTTGGCTGTGGTTGGAGCTACAGGACAAAAGTAAACAGGGTATTGTAGGATTTAGGTCAAGCCACTTGGGGACATACGGCTCATAGGTCAGACTTCCATTTCTTCCTTCCTGTCAGGATCTGCCCTCAGCTTCACAGTGCCCACGCTCACCAAATCTCTACCTGCTTATTCTCTGCCTTTCCTGGCTTGCCTGTTCTCCCCAGCATGCCTGTCTCTCCTTGGGCTGCCTCAATTAGTTCCCATTGCTTATGCCGTTTGTGTTCATGGCAAAAGTTTTCAGTCAGGTATGACAATGGGAAGACAGGGCAACCCTTGAGGCAGGCTACCCATCAGCCTCAGATGAAAACAAGGTGCAGCAGCCAAGCACATTCCTGTTGGCTGATGGGTAAGCATTGGCTGAGAGTTGATGCCTTCAGTTGGCCTGAACCAATGAAAAGGAGCCAAAGATAGTCTCTCTAGCCATTTAAGAGATTTCCACCTATGATTGGCCCCAGGGTACTTCACTTCAGGGTTCTCTCATTGGCTTGGAACAGCATGCTGGCAACCAGGTCACCCTGTAGTGAGTAGGCACCTACGTAGGCATGCAGTTGGGCACAGCCTGCTGCTGGGCACTCAGGGGAGAGGCAGATAGAGGAGGAGGTATCAAGATCCTCCCTCTGCCTAACTGGTGACATCTTGGGGACACACCCACTTCTCCTTTCTGTGCCTCTCCCCTTGGGCTGGGCCTGCTCGCTCTCCTGGTCCCATTCCCCAAAGGACTTCGATTCCCAGGTATGGTGGTGACTGGCAACACAGGGTAAGATGTAGCCTTTTCTCAGAGTTGTTTGCATTGGTCATAGGGGATTCCTGAAATCTGAAAGGCTGTGATGGTCCAAAGAAATCATGGATTCATAGAATTTTGGTGCCAAAAGGGAACTCTGATACAGTTCCCATTTTGTGGATGAGGAAGAAAATTGAGGTGAACTCGGACAGGTAATGGAATTTGGTCAAAGTCATACAGCTAGTTAGTGGCAGGACTCCTGACCACAAGCAAGGGCATTTCTGATGAATCACCAATGTGTTGTGAACTGTAGTATTTCATGAGTACCTTTCTATCATTCTTCAAACTAGAGGTTTTCTGCCCCTGGGAAATTCCTAGTCCCACTGGGAGATCTTCAGAGCACAAATGCATCTTAATTAACTTTCCCATCAAGTTTTTAGCTGTGTCTTCAGTAGATGAAGAGGAAAGCTTGTGCCATGGGCTTTCTCTCATTGTTTACTCTTCTTGTGATTACCAGCCTACAGTAGTGAACTGACTGTGGCCAAGGCTCTGGAGTCATATAACCAGCTATCTAGCTAGGAAGTTGTTCAACTGAGGAATCTGGCCACTAGCATCATAATGTTTGAGCCATCGCTGTTTGAGATGCAGCAAAGAAGCAAGCCAATTACTAAATGGCAAAAGGTCTGAGCCTAAGCTATTGTCACATTAATATGAGTGTTTCATTTTTCACCGATTTATCCTCCAAATCCCTTTTTTAGGTTAGAGACTTGAGTTTATTTGTTCATATGTAAGATGAGCCTCAGGAGAGTCCTGAAATCCTGGCCATGGATAGCTCTGTATCACCAACAACAATACAAAAAAGGATAAAGGGATTTCAATGGCTCAATCCAGCTTCCCTTCATTGCTTCTGTTTCCTTGATGCTTCTGTTTTCCTCTTCTCCTTTTCTTATCCTTTAAAGGCCAGTGTAAGTCCTTTCTCCAGGAGCCTTTCCTTACTGGTGCCGCCCACATCCATCTCTCCCTCCTTTGGATTCCCACTGTCCTTCCAGCCTATCTCCTCAATGACACTTAACTTATTCCATTCTAGATTTCTCACTATTGGCTTGATGTATCAGTCTCATCTTCTCATCCAGACTGTAAGTTCCATAAGGTCAGAGTACACATTTTCTACTTGCTAAGTGTGCCCCACAACACCTGGTGGATGCTCAAATCAAACTAGAATCATAGCTTTTGTAATGTTTCCAATATACTTGAGTGTAACTCAAGATAAACTCCATGATCACAACTTTATAAAGAGATGGAAAATAAAAGCAGGCAAACAGGAAGGAAATGCACTCCAAGTGTGCAAGAGGTGGGATGACTGAGTTTCAGTGTTCATATATTTACTTGAATTCCCAAGCTTTTGACAAGAAGCATGCATTTCTTATGAAAAATGAGCTGTATTTAAAAAAGGAGTCATGGATTCATGGGTGCTGAAAAGTAGAGGAGGAAGAGAGGGTAGATAACTCACATAAGTCCTGTTTCATTATTTTAAGGTTGTAAAGCCTGGGGTGCTGTTCTGGGAGATGCCAAGCTGGCTAATCAGTCTCCACCCTCTAGAAGGAAATGGCCCAGTGTCCTGGACACATTGAGGTTAAGCCTCCTAACATCTCTGGAAATCCTCCTGCTCCACTGGGTCTCCCCTCTAGGCAGTAAACCCAGAAGTGGCTGCGTGGTTTTCTCCTTAGTTTTCCCATGGCTTCAACTCGTGCTGTAGCCCCTTGCTAGTCTCTTCTGGCATTTCCTGCCTTGATTCTGTAACATCCCAGCATTAAGAATAGTACCCTTACCCACCAAGTGGATGGAAGTTAAAAATACCCAGCTCTACCCTTAACTAGTAATATAAATTTACTGTACTCTGAGTACTTACTGGGAAGGGGATCTCAAACTGCCACTTGATACCTTTGCAAAGACTAGTGAAGAGCAATACTATTGAAGGAGGACCACCTGAAAGTGATACATGCAGCTCATCCATTCCTTTTACACTGAGCCCAACAACAGAATAACCCCCAGGCACCTGCTATACCCAGCTTTTCCTCCTAGTCAGGTGTAACTCATCTGCAGCCAGGAGAAAGACTGGCTGTATTATGCAAAAGAGGTTGCCAACTAACTCAGAGCAGACCTATGTGGTAGATTTTTCTAATAGTGTTCCTTTGGCTAGCAGTGGAAGCTAATGTATCCATATTTGGTATTCTTCCTTAAAGCTATAAAGACTCTTAAATGCATATTTGTCACTTATTTAGGAGGATAAACACATGCTATATATGCATCCATACTTTGATCCTTTCATCCATCCACCAAACCATCCTTAGGACTTTACTACAGATCATCAATTTCTTATGTTCACTGCCCAAACTACAAAGCTTTAAAAACTACAAAGCTCTAAAAACTTGATACTAAACTTGTTTAACTTACATTAATTTAGTGTGAATATTCTTAGATTTCATTGCAGAAATATTAGTGTGCTTGATTATAAGGAACTATAAGAGACTACCTGCTAAAGGCATTGTGTGGTATAGGTAAGCGTACATGGTTATTTTAAATCCCCACAATTCAGAACTTTGAAACATATCTGGCCCCAAAGGTTTGGGATAAGGCACTTCAGACCTGAAGATCTGGGAGTTGGGTGGCAACGGATACCCTACCTGAGTTAGCCAGGAGCACAGGAAGCCTTAGTGAAGGGAGGGATTGTTGAGGTTCCAGCCAAGAAAACCCAGTTGGGTCAGCCAGCCACTGGTCCAAAGGACATGAGTAAGGCTGCAAAAAGAAAAAAATAGACTTAGGAGAAAGACAGAACAAAAATGGATCAAGAATAGTTTAAGAATAAGGGAAAGGAGAAAGGGCCTAGATTGGAGTCAGACTCTATTCCTGACTACTATCAGTTAGCTGACAGCTGTTAAGTACAAGTTTGAGTCAGGCTGATTTAAAGATGGAATATTGTGGCAGACAGAAAAAAAATGAGACACAATCTCTGCCCCCTCTTTGCCTAAAGTGTAGAATCCCATTAGCCAGGAGCAGAGTTCTCTGAGGATAGTCGGTCTGAGACAAAGGTTTCTTTGGTTTTGTTTTTTGTACTTTTGTATTTTAAAGTTTTTAAACTGCAAAACCATAAATGTATAGCTTATTCAATGAAACACCTGAGTTAACCATTACCCAGTTAAAATAGAATACTATAAGCACCCCTATGTCCACCTTGTGCCCCCTTCCTTAATCATAACTTCTTTCTTCCCTCTTAAGAGGTAAAACTTTTCTGATTCTTATAAAAATCACTTTCTTGCTTTTATTTATATTTGTACATCTTAGCATGCAACCCAAAACACCATGGTTTTGCCAGGTACTGACTATATAAAATCACTCAGTGTGTACTCTTTGGTTTCTGGCTTCTTTCATTCAACATTGTGTTTGTGAGATCCATGCGTGTTACATGTTGCATGAAGGTAAGGTTATAAAATTGTTTTGTTGCTGTATAATATTCCGTTTCATGAAAATGCCACTATTTTCTGCTGTAGATGGGCATCGAACCCATTTCTAGTTGGGCCTATTGAGACTACAATTACTTTGGACAGTTTCTTTTTGGGCATACATTTGTCTGCATTTTTTAGTAGTAGAATCATTGAGTCATAGATTCTGCATATGTTCCATTTTGGTAGATGCTGCCAGTTTTCCAAAGTGTGTACCAATTTACACCCTTCTATTATGCCAAATCCTTATCAACACTAAGTATTGTCAGATTTCAAATTTTTACTTATTCTGGTGGGTGTGTAGTGGTATCACATTGTGGCTTAATGTGTAATTCTGTAGTGACTAATGAAGTTGAACATGTTTCTATATATTGGTTTTTTGTATATACTCTCTTGTACAATTTTGAAGTCTTTTGTCCATTTTTCCCTATCAGATTGCCCTTTTCTTCATTTGTAAGAGTTCTTCATAGATTCTAGATGCAAGCTCTGTTACTAGTGCTACAAATAAATTCTCCACCATTATTGCTTCCCATTTTTTCTTTTTTGTGGTGCTAGGGATTGAACTTAAGGCCCTGTGCATACAAGGCAAACACTCTACCCACTGAGCTACCCAGCCCAATATTGCTTCCCATTTAATACAGAGTTTCATTTTCATCCCCTAGCTTTCATAAGGCTTCCCAGTTCCAAATGATCCCCATTTTGGTGAGGCTTTAGAAAGCTCACTGAACCTGTGAGGTACCTTATTAAGGCTACAGGGTTGTCCCCTCCACTTTCCCTTCCTTTCTCCCTCTCTCCTTCCCACTGATTTTCCCCAATCTCTTTTGCCCTTTCTTCAAATTTTGCCCTTTGGGGGCTTCTTATTATTCCCAGGATAGATAGAAACAACATTCATCCAGCCATGGTGCCAAGACTAGATTTGCCATGTGCTACTAATAGGTCAAAAGATCTTCACTATGCAAATAAAGAGAACTACATGATTGTCACATTAAGGATGAGGAATTGGAAACTCAGAGAAATTAAGGGACTTTCCCAAGTTCATCATGCAAGTCAGTGGCCAAGCTAGGACTATATCTCAGGCCTCTTGTATGCATGCCCCAGTATTTTCCATCTATGGTGCTAAGAAAGACTAGGGTTCACAGCTGCACGTTGACTGGAGTGTTTTTTTTTTTTTTCTGTCTGAAAATAAGTGCTGTCTGTGTCTGTGTAACAACGTAATCGTAATCGGTAGAGACTATGGCTCATGTCTGTCTGGACCCAGGTTGAGAGATCACATCACCTCTGCTACTTTCCCATCTCCTGGCTGTCAAAGCCTGAAGGACAACAAATGGCTTGAGTAATGAGATGAGTTAAGATAGTGTCTCCCACGCTGAATTATGTGCCAGTTCCAGGACTACAGGATTCTGCCACAATCCATTTACACAAGAAATTAAATTGAAGATCGCAATGTAATATTCATATATTAAATCCTGGCGGACAATCAAAGTAATTAAGGCCAAATGCTCTGAATCATCCTGTGGCATCACGAACATTCTATTGCTGGGTTTTTAGAAGGACTTATTTCTACAACCAATTATCTTGGAAATCATTAAGGCTCCTTTGGAATGCGAATAATTTGAAAGCCAACACGGGTACCCAGTGCTACTAAAACCCCTTTGCCCCCATGAAAGAATAATTCTGTTTGAGTGGGGTATTGGGTGGATAAGAAAAGTCTGATTTCAAGAAACTGGAATTAGGGATAGGGACCATCCTCTTGCCCCAAGTTTTTTGAAATGAGTACATATGTTTCATCCTAAATTAAAGCAGTTAAACTGAAGCAGGCTACTGGGCTAATCCTGACTGCAGACTGATCTGCTTTGTTTAGTTCTGTAGCTTTTACAAATACATTCTTTTTTAAAATAAAGAACTTTGGGAATTGCACTGGATCTGCGTAGCCATACAGTGATGAATAGGGTCAACCTTCAGATATGCCCCGCCATGCCCTACCATGAGTCATCTCATCTCTTAAAGCTCCTCAACCACCCTTATCTTTTAGTCCCAGTTCTTCTTGTCTTGCCTTTGTTACAGCACTCATTGTAAAGTCCTCAAGTTATTTGTTTGGTCCCCCTTCTGGAGTGGAAACCCTTTAAGGACAGGCATTACCTGTGAATCTTTCCAGCATCTTCACACCTGGCCCAGTGCATGTGTCAGAAAATGTGTTTGTGATTGAATGTATGAAAGAATAAAAATAAGTGAAGAGAACAAATTCACCAACTTGCACAAATACATCTCTGCTTGGGAAAGACAGGGTTAATGTCATGGCAGCATCAAGGAGAGAATTAATCTTCCCTTTTCCAGTAAATACCTTAATTCTCTCCAAAAAAACAAACCAATGCTTTCAAACCATCACCAACAAATGAAACTCTCATCACAAATGTGTAATTAATACTTTTTTTGTTTATCTTTTAAGTTAACTTGTACTTCTTGGAGTTGTACTTAGGGGAAAAAAATCGAGTCATTTTACCTGAACTAATTGCAAGATTTCTATGCATCTTGAATACTGCATACAAAAAAAGGTCTCTGATTCATCTGTTTTGCCAGAGGGAATAATTAAAAGTATGCATATATAGTAATATTCCTACCAAATTATTTCTTCTCATAAATATTTATCCATAGGCCTAAGTTTGTTGATGCCAAGAAGCATCAATATTATTTGGCTTTACCTTGTACACTACACCCCCCACTGTAACACAATTCTGACTTCACGGATGAGGTATTTGAGAGGTGAGAGTTAACCATCTTGTTCATGTCTGTATCCCTAGCTCTATCACTGAGCCTGGTACAGAGAAATTTATTCATTCTACAAAGAGTGCTGTCAGGAAGATGGAAGCTCTAAGGGATGTTACTCATCAAAGTAGAGCTGCGCAATTCTAGCTCTATTCACTTAGGTTCTATTGATGATCAGCTGGCCACAGCATTTTTGAGTTTTAGGCCAAACTGACCTATGCACTGAAGACTATGCCCTTTTAAAAGGCAGTTGTCCCGGTAAATGGATGGAGTTGGAAAATATCATGCCAAGTGAAATAAGCCAATCCCCCCAAACCAGAGACCGAATGTTTTCTTATATGCCAGTGCTAATTCACAATAAGTGGGGGGGGCACTAGGGAAGGACAGTGTTACCTTAGATTAGGTTGAGGGGAGTGAGGGGAGGGGAAGGGATGTGGGAATAGAAAGGATAGTAAAAGAAACAGACAGTATTACCTTATGTATATATGACTGCACAACCAATGTAATTCTACATGTACATTCAGAAAAATGAGAACTCATACCCCATGTATATATGATATATCAAAGTGAATAAATGCATTCTACTGTTATGTATAACTTATTAAAACAACTTAAAAAATTAAAAATATAAGGCAGTTGTCTCACTCCTCCACGTACCCAGCCAGAGGGGAGTGCAGTCTGTGTGTTGGCCCAAGCCAGATGGACACACCAACAGCCATCTGTGGCTTTCCTGGGAAGGCCTCTTGAGCCTGCATGTTTCACATCATAAGTCTACCAGTCAGTGTTGGAAACTGTGCCAAGAAATATTGATACTGCACATAATCAATAAACTAGGGCCACAGCTAAATATTTATTGGGGCAGACAGTGACGCCATATTTACCCAGGAAATTCAATCAAGTTCTGTCCAATTACTGTGGGTTTGGATTTGAACGAATTAGCTCTTAGTCATAGAATCCCAGAATGTCAGAGCTGCAAGGACCCTTAGAATAGAATTCATCTGGCCCTGAATAACCCTGAGCTTTTCAAACTTTAACAAAAAAAAAACAAAAACAAAAAACTTCTTTATCTAGGGAAATCTTATGGCACTCTTCCCATTCAAGTGGGGGTTGCAGGTCACATGTCTTAGCCTCTGTCTGCCTCAAACTGCAGAGGAGAAAAGGAAAGTCTAGTGAAGCGAAGAAGTGCCATAATGCAATGGGAAAGAGTTCTATACTTGGAATAGGAGTTGAAAGGCTCCAACTCTTTCTTAGCCATGTGGGTTTTACCATTTATACTTGAAGAGGCCTTTGGAATACAGTAATCTAAACTGGTAGGGGATGTCTCTTTCCCCAAAGGCATGACAGTAACTAACAGACTTACTAGGAGTGAATTTATTTAAATAAGACACACTGACAACCATTACAAAGCCCAGATGAAAATTCTGAGGACAGGAGACATGGGGAGGTAAATGCCTTTTATAAGGATACCTCATGGAGGCAAAGAGGAGAAATGAAGCTGAGGCTGAATCTTCTCCTCCCATCCTGGCTGCTACACCTGTATTTGTCTTTTCCTGAGCATTTGTCCTCTTCTGTATCAGTGTATCTAGTTCCTTGTTAGTTTCTGCCTGTGCCCATCCTTGTGTTTAGGTTGGCTCTGATACCTGACTGCTGTGGGTCTGTCTTGCCCCACCTGTGTATCCAGGTGTGCCACTTTTTCATATGCCTGTTGGTCTAGAACGTTTGTGTCGGGCTCACTTAGTGTACATGTACACGTGTATTCTTGTATATGCTTAGATTTCTGTATCTATGGTCTGTTTTAGTAGTGGCTATCTCTACCTTTCTGTTGCTTCACTGTACAAGAATGTACAAGTAAGAGTGGAAGGGAGGGAGCCTTTGGAGTGAGGGAAGACACCAAGTAACTGTGAACATTCTTTTATTTCCCCCTCATTCATTACTTGTACATTTTTTTAAACTTTTTCTGTCTTTTTTTCCCCCTCTGACTAGAGACTATTCTATAAAAAAGAATGACTATTCTATTTTTTCTCTGATCATTCTTAAGGCCAGCCCTGAGGCATCACAATGAAATCATGGGTGCCCACAGCCAAAGGAAAAAGACACAAATAGGGGAAAGATGTTTCTTGTCTTCCTAAAGGCCTCAGTTTCTTTCCCCATGTTTCTCAAATTACTCCATTTATTCTTTGTCATCTTCCCAGTACCATCCCTTTTCCCTTCGCTATGTCTCTTTTTGGAGGTTCTATTTTTCTATTACTATCTTTTAATTCTGGTTCTTCATTTCTCCCCCTTTCTCTTCCTCTATTGCCATTTATTTTTCTTCTAGATTTATCTTTCCCCATATAATTTCATTTTTTTGTCTCTTTAAAAGTGTTTTTGGGGGTCTGTTTTTTATTTTTCCCTCTTTCTCCCTTTACTCTTAGGTCCTTTTTCTGAATTTCTCTATTTTTCTTACACATTGGGACTCTTTTCTGTGGTTATTTTCCTCTCCTTTCCCTGTTTCTATTTTATCTCCAGCTTCCTCTATTCCTTTCTGTTGCTCATTCTTCTCATCCTCTCAGATGCTCCTTGAATATGAATCTGTCCCCCTCTTCTGTGCTTTATTCTTCCCAAACATGTGTCAAGCATCAGAAGAGGGCAGGAGTTACCTTTCCTGCCCTGGGCTGGGGTGGGGGTGAATAGGTTCATTATCTGTTCTCTCACTCACAGGTGGGTGGGATTGTTGCTGCTCCCTGGAACCTAATCAGCACATCCCTGTTACCCGCCTCCAGGACCCCATCTGCAGAGTCACACTGCAACTCTAGCCACTGCTTACATTCCCTGCACGTCCCTTGCAGAGTGATGAGCCCCCAGGTGCGGTGGGAGAATTCATCAGCCGCACGACAGGGCTAACGATTTACTCCTGAGAAATAATCCATATCCGGATAATGGATCACCCCTGACTCCCCAAGACCATTTGTCTTGGCACTTAAATGGCACCAGAATCCAGGGACAGAGCCAGGACTCTATCCCAGGTTCATTGGTAGGTGTAGAGACTGGAATAATAATGTTAAGGATTATGATAAGGAACCCTGTGCATTTGCATGGTGCTTTTAAACTCTATAAATTTGGAGGAGATTAACCTTCTTCAGCTCATCTCTCTTGAATCTCACACACTATAGACCCTGCCTGCAGATTCAGAAGCAGGGGACTTTAAGTGACTCCCTGGAATCATCTATCCTGTTACTGGCAGAAATGGGAGGAAAACACTTTTCTGACTTCCTGGGATTCTTTCCTCTGAATACTACATGGCCTTCCAGTCTCTGGGTCTCACTGATTGTATCTGGGAAATAGAAGCTGACATTTAAGAGATGGCATACTGGAGGGGTTTATAGACAGGGTTTGAGTCCTGGCTTTGCATTAGCTAGCGCTGTGGCATTGAGTAGGTTGCTTGCTCGCTCAGAACCTCAACTTCCTTCTCTATAAAATGGGGATCTTAATAACCCTTCCTCTTAGGACTATTATGAGGATGAAGAGAGATTATGCATGCAAAGTGCTTATTATAGTGCCTGGCTCATAGTAAAAGCTCCATGAGTGTTAGCTATGATTATTACTACTGCCTGTCTCTTTGCAGGATGCTAAGCGAACTCATACAAATGCATGAGAAAATTGGTCTGGAGGAGGGGAAGAGATAATTGATGAGCTAGCTTCTACAGAAGTGTCCCTAAGGCCACTGATGGGGGAAGGGATGAGGAGGGGTGAATTCTGATGGCTGGAGGAGCTAAGGATTTTGTTTGGGCTGGAAGGTCCTGCTGGCCCTGGAAGCAGGCAAAGGGAAGGAGGGAGATTGAGGATCTGCATTTAGACTTCAAACATGTTTTATTGCTCAGCAGAATCAACTGCCAGCCTTAAATTCCAGCCTGCTGGAATTTCCCCTTCTCAGGGTCTCCGCTATCTGTTTCCCTGGGGGGGGGGGGGGGCAGTGTTCTTCCCCCAAAGCTGGGCAGAGTACTGTTTCCTCTGGGAATACTGAAGCCAAAAAGGTTTTGCTGAAGGCCAGCACAAACTAAAAATAATGAAATCGTGTGCAGGAGCCTTTTGCGTAAATGGAAGTTCACTGTACAAATATAAGAGTGATTATTAATATTCCCAATAATAACAGGAACAATCAATCTTTAGAGCTCATTCTATGTAGTGTAGCTGCTAGAGGTTGACACATCATCTCAGATGGTGAGAAACATCCCCAGGGTCCATCTGCATGCAGAATTTCTGCCCACAGTCTTCTCCCCCTTTACTGGGACCTCACCCTCCCAGAGTCACACACATAATTTAGCCTTCAGTGAAATGGTTCTGACGCTATTCAGGTTCCCTGGAGAATGGATGCTATGCGGAGGCGGGGAGTGTGGGCTCCTGACTTCAAGCTGCAGGAAGGCGAGGAATTGATACATCTCCTAAGCACTAAAGGCTCAACTCCTTTGGAGATGTGAAGGGCTTTGTCAAAGTCTGATTGTTTATTAATTCTCTCAACTGAAGAGAGCCCCATGGTTATCAATTGACAAGTATTTAGTGAGAACTATCTTGGGGGGGATCTAAAGAGGTTTGCCAGAGCTGATAATGCGGTTGAGCAGACAGACCACAGACATATAAAGATTACTGACAATGCAAAGCAGCCTCTTCAACAAAGATGCAAGCAGCTGGAGCAAAGTAGGAAAATAGTCAGGAGTCTTGACGTCACTGGGTCTTTCTGAGCCTTAGTTTCTCTAGCCTCTTGGAAAGGCAGCCTAGTATGACTGAAAGAGCATTAACTTTGGAGTCAGACCAACCTGACTGAAAATTTTCAATTATTTCTCAAACTAAGGGTCCTTGAACAAGTTACTTAACTCCTATGAGGTGCAACTACATTATGTATAGATTGGGGTAGGATAATAGCCCCTACCTCATAGGGTTATGTTGAGGATTAAATGAAAGTACACATGGAAAGTGCTCAGCATAATGGCTGGCACATGGTAAGCACTCAATAATCAGTTCCTATTATAATATGCAAGCAGAAAGGCAGAGAATGTTTGGAAATAGAGGTTGTATTTTCCTTTTCAGCTCTTCATATGCCTGACATTAAATTTCATAAGAATGCAAACCTAAAAAAACCTTATATGTAAACAATAATTATAATATCACTCTATAATACCTTTTTATATGCCTCCCCTGTATTGCTCGCTTGATTTGGTATGATCAAATTTACAGAACAATGAAATAGCAGAGGTGGTAAATTATATACTCCTTGTGATCTTGGACTCCTCTCTGAGCTTCAGTTTTCCCATCTGTAGAATGTGGCTAAGAACACCTACTTCACAGTGCTTTTGTGAAAATTAAATTAAAATGTGTATAAAGCACTTGGCTCAGAATAGGCAGAAAACAAATGTCAGCTCTATTCCACTGCTTTCATGTATAAAAATGGGAATAAGAAAGAATCAACTTCAGAGGGTTATTATGAGAAGGCAGTCAGGTAAAAATATAGGAAATACTTGGAAACTGTAAAACCTCAATACGTCTTCATAGAACATTTGTTATGTTTCGGGCACTGTGCAACTAACAAATGTTAGTCAATTAGGTAAACACTAATTGTCTATTATGGGCAGAACACTATTTTATGTACTGAGTGATCTGCAGAGATAAGGGCCATCAAAGTGGATGAGCCCCCTTCCGTATAAGAGCAGAGCATTAAGAGATACTCCCATTTATTGTACCAAAGAAGATGACAGAGTTGGAAGTAGAAATCAGAGGTAAGAACACTGCTATAGTACAGTGTCTTCAGAGCCAAGGAATGAGTCTCAACAGAGATTCATAACATGGAATTCTGCCAAGAAGGCAAATCATATTAGGACAGATGTGTCCCCCTGGATTAGGCCTTCAAAAGAACGTTGGTAACTGCAGAGGAGTCAAGGGTGCATGTGTGTGTGGAGGGGAAGAAGTCATCTTACTGTGGACAGAGGGTGGAGAATCTGGGGGAAAGGGGGAAGAACACATCTAGACTACTGTTTGGAAGCACTCAGGCCTAAGGCTGGATGATAGAAGGGAACTCAGGGACAGGAGAGGGTTGTTCTACAGGAGCATTTTCACGTCTCTGGAGTGTGGGAAAAAAGTCCATAGGGAAAGTAGAAAATAAGTAAGCAGGTGTGAGAGGACTGTTGAACAGGCAGAATTCTGAGTTGGGACCTGAGGTTCAGCTAAGAAGGATTTTCAGGCAATGAGCAGAAAGGGATCATGGTGTAGCAAATGCTGCCAAGTGGCCAAGAGGACTGAGAACTGACAGGGAGCCATTGCATCTAGAATTAGAAAGTTATGCAGGCCTTCAATAGCTAGCCTAGGGTGGTAAGAAGTAAAATGGTGAGTGAATGACAGAGACCACATGTTAAGTTTTGCAGATCCTGTAGCAGGTAAAACAAGGCCAGAGAAAGATAGTGCTTTATGGGGAGGGCTGGCATGTATATAGGGAGAGGGAAGGAGAACATGGAGGGGAGAGGCTGAAAATGTAAGTGTGAGACGTTCCTTAGTGGCTGAGGTGGCAGCAGCAGGAGTCAAGCTTCAGAACATTAGTGACAAGGGCAAGCCCCAGAGAGGGTCTTTTTTCCTTTGGGGTAGAAGAGAAGGAAAAAAAATGAAACCAGAGGGCCCAAGATTCTGCATTTGGTTTTTGAACCTGGTCTTGGGCACTAATCACTACTCCTGAGCCCATACCTTACAGGGGCTCTCACTATCACTAAATCTGAGAGACAGTCTTTGAGGATAGAAAGTGTGTGATCTGAAGGATAAGTTGGTGGCTCTTTTTTTCCCAGGGAGCATGGAGACACCTATATCCCAGTTCCAAGGTACTAAGCCCCAGAGCCTCACCCAGCGTGGATAGACTATAGTCCACATACCTAAGTCCCATGGGCTGTTCTTCCCTCTCAAAGAAATTGCCACCCCATAGCACACCTTAAATGTTCAGGTACCATTAGGCATGGGTGAACACCTGTAATCCCAGCAATTTGGGAGGCTGAGACAGAAGGATTTCAAGTTCAAGGCCAGTCTCAGTGACTTAGACCGTAAGCAACTTCTAGACTGTCTCAATTTTTTTTTTTTTAAAAAGGGCTGGGGATGTGGCTGAGTGGTAAAACACCCTTGGGTTCAGTCCCTGGGACCCAAACAACAACAAAAATAGTGTCTGTATTCACTTAGAGACTTGTTATTTTCCTGTTATTTGTTAAGGCACTGTGGGCCCAGAGTCCTGTTATCTGGCCAAACATTTCCTCCATTTAGAGCAAGAGAAAAGATTTTCTGAATATAACCTGGTCTCTAGCTATCTGACATGTACAAACAGTCTGCTGGACGTATCCCGTGGCCTTCCTACTACTCATTCTAGCCCCAGCTACGGCCCTTCTTCTCCAGCATAGGTACTCTCTGGTCCTAGGCCAATTCATCTCTGATGGCAACTCTCTACTTTGCCCCTAAGCTTCTAGTCTGGCAAGTTTCCTGGAATCTGGAGGATAGAACAGCAGGGCAATTATAAACTCTGGGTTCTTGAAAGTAGGAGAGGGTGCTGGGCCCCAAAACTCAGGAGGGGTGCTTGGTTAGGTGCCAGACCCAAAGAAACTCAGAAGATAGTCAATGCCTTAGGTTAGTTCTGAAGTCCACATACTAGCCTCAATGGTGCCTCAGATGTAGGAACACAGAAAAGAGCAATAACTCACTATCTAGGGGAAACCAGGACTCTGCATCTCTGTTTAAGACTTGGGTTATCTTAGGATTGTGTTATAGTGGAGAAAGATTTATTTGCATTGACAAATGGCAATTAACAGAAAAGATGATTAAAAGTGAAGAAGCTACAGGCTCAGAAATGTCAGTGTTGGCAGGCAAGAGAATTCCTTCGTGGCTTTCTCTTTTTCCTCTCCTCCCTCCTCTTTTTCTTCCCTCTGCCTTTTGAGCTTCTCCCTTCCTCTTCTCTGTTGTCCTCCTGCTTGTTCCATCCACTCCCACCCACAGCTACTGATGTGATTTCTCATGATCTACAGTCAAATGCCATTAATCCCGACAGGCTCACGAGGGTCCAGCTCAGCTGTCCCATGAACCAATCCTGTAAGGAGACAGACCAGGGAAAGGGAAGCAGCAGGCAGACAGCCCCCCCACCCTTCCCCTGGGGCGGGGTGGGGGGGGGTAACGGCAGCTAAACCAATGAACCAGAGTGGCTGCCCCTAAAGTAATCAATAAATCACTTGGGGTCCAAGAGAGGTAGAAAACTCCCTAGCAAACAGTGCTTAGGACATTTTTCCATGACCTTCTCTGCCTTCAATGTCCATGGCGCACCAGCCGCATGGGCCAGGACTGACAGCTCTCAAGGTGCCGCTCCCAGATTCCGCCTTGGCCGTCTCAGTTTCAGAGGGAGGTCATTCATTCCAATGGGATGTGACAGGTGCCATCTTCAGGCGCCTGGCTCTGCTCCCAGCAGCAGGGACTGTCGCTGACTGCAAATACCCCAAGTGCTATGATCGTCTGAAGAGAGAGCCCTGGGGTAGGCAGATGACCTTTCAAGATTTAAGGAACTCAAGGTGAGATGAGAGTGTGATGTAATGGACCGAACCCTGGACTAGGAGGCTGGACACCTGCCTTCTAGTCCCATTTCAGCCACTAACTTGCTAGGCGATGTTGGGTAAGTCATTTTGCCTTTCTGGATCTCGGCATCCCCACTGTGATATAAGGAGGTTGGGCTAAATTATCCGTAATGACACTTCCAACCCTGATAAGCAAATTCAGGAAAAACAATTATTTTTTAAAAACTTCCCACTCTGATCAAAATTTGTTTGGATTGCTTTTCTAGGGTTCCAAATTAGTTGCGTTGCCTTGTCACCAAATCCTTCACCTTAACCTCTCACTCAGTACATGTGATCATTTCCCAGCACCCAAGTTCCAGCTAAGGTACCAAGACCTGGTAGATCTAGCCTCCCCCTCCTGCTGAGCTGTTACTTCTGTGCTGGGGCTGGGTCACTCTGATGCAGTCCTGAAGTGGGAGGTGATATACCATTGGCACCCAGATTTGAAATTAGGTGGATAGGATGGCTGCCTTGGGTGAGATTTCCCTCAACTTTGTATTTTCAAACTTTTTAAGTTGAAAGAATGATACAATAAATCATTGTATAGAATATTAAAAAGTTGATCTCGTAGAAATTGAGAATAGATCTGTGGTTACCAGATTGGGTAGCATGGGGGGGGAGAAAGAAATGGGGGCGGTTGATCCATGAGTAATGTTAGTTAAAATGGAGCAAGAGGGGCTGGGGCTGGGGCTCAGCAGTAGAGCACTCACCTAGCATGTGCAAGGTGCTGAGTTCGATCCTCAGTACCACATAAAAATAAATAAAATAAAGGTATTGTGTCCAACTACAACTAAAAATTCTTTTTAAAAAATGGATCAAGAAGTTCTGGTGTACTATTGCAAAATGGTGATTATAGATAAGAAGGTACTGTTTGAAAAAGGTGGACAAGATGATTTTTAATGCCTTTGCTGTAAGGAAATCATAAATGTTCAAGGAAATATATACCTAAGGTGATTTAAACATTACACAATATATACATGTACCAAAACATCACATGGTACCCATGAAAATATACACTTCTTATGTATCAGTTACAAGTAAGTTTAAAATACTTGTGCATACCCTCATTAACAATTTGCTACATTTATGTTCTTTGTCCTTTTTTTCTCCCCACCCCTCAACTTGGAAGCATTTGCAGATATGATTCTTTACTCCTAAATGCTTCAGAATGTATCTCCTAAGTAAAAAATATTAGCTGGGAAGATCCTCAGGCTTTCTAAGGTCTTTGGAATTCTCAAGGGAAAAGTCTTCAGTCTCTGGGACTGGAGGTATATAAGATCTAAAGAGTCAGGAAGAATATAAGTCTAAAAACCAGATTTCATCCTGGACAGGTAAAGTAGGAGAGGGAAATGAGCACAAGAGAAGGAATCACAGTGGTTCAAGCACAGGGTTTAAAAAAAAAATCGGTGACTTGGGCAAGTCACTTCCCTTGCTTGAACTTCAGTTTCTTCTTTTATAAAAGAAGAGTCAAGTTAATCTGTTGTGCCAACTTCCCAAAGCTGAACTGAGGTTCAGATGTGAAAACAGATATGAGAGCACTTTGGGAGTTGCCACACTTAAATGTATAAGGACAACTGATTGCAGAGATGACCTTCAGAGCCAGCAAAAGTTCAGGAGAAATGCTTCTCTGGCCCCACGCCTGGAGATCTCTGGTAACATGTAGAAGTGGATGGTCCTCCTGTTTCTCCCCCCAAACACCTGTTACTGGAAGCCACAGAATTTTCATCTAGAATGAAAGTATCAGACCATGTATCTCTCACAGATTTCCAAAGGTATAAACACACACTGAATTCTTTGTAGCTCTTTTCTCAGATAACACATTTTTATCTTATTGATTATAGCACAAAAGATCACCTCCCCACCTTTTCTTTCTGACATTTTTTCTGTGCCCCCTTAGTTCCTACTATTCTCCCCACCCTGCCTGTTGAGACTTGTAGAGTTGGAAAATTCTCTCATCCTGCCTCCCCCCTAGCTCAAAGAACAAAATGCTTTACAAAATTAAGTGAGCATTTGGGATTTTTAACTTGATTTTATCTTTTCATTCAACCAGAGGGGTATGTGTGTGGGAGATGCACTTGTCAACTAAAAGCAATTTCTCTGCCTCCTTGGGGACTGAAGCGTAATCGTAGCTCTGTCTTTCTGATGTCAGGATGAAACTTGCATTTTCCTGAGTGGTGTCAGCACACTGACAGACAGCTCATGGGATCTAGTGAAGAGTACTGGAAAAAAACGGGCAGTGGGTGGGGGAGAGATCTGGAGGCTGGTCTCAGCTCATCTCTCCTCCCCTGGGTGATTTTTGGACTAGTCACTTTCTTTGCCTCACTTTTTTAACTTGAAAAATGGGAATAATTCCCACCATGTATAACTCACAAAGACTGTGTGAGGACTTTGTCAGCTTTGATAGGGAAATGATTGGAAGTAATAGAGCTATGGAAGTGGTATATGCTAGGAGTGCTGCTAAATAGCTGGAAAGGAGCTTTGTTTTGTAGAATTCCACTCAAGAAGTGTGGAAACTGAGGCCCTTCTGATGTTCAAAGAGGGGCCACAAAGGTCCCCCATGATGTTACTAATGGGCTCACCATAGCCCAGGTAAATTCTTCCCAAAGACAAGGAGGCAGAGTTGTGAGATCCTGGAGCTGAGAGTACCCTTTAGTGAGTACCTGTGGTCCCTGTGCACGCCATGTGGACCTTTTGATAGGACTTCGCAAAAGGAGGTATTGGGAGGCAGAGTTGCTAATCTGCCAATTACCTCTGTGGGTGCAGTGGTAGGGGACTTTGTTATGTCCTTCCTGAAAATAGACCTTCATGAAAACCTGTAAAGGGGGGCTGGGGATGTGGCTCAAGAGGTAGCGCGCTTGCCTGGCATGCGTGCGGCCCGGGTTCAATCCTCAGCACCACATACAGACAAAGATGTTGTGTCCACCAAATACTAAAAAAAAAAATAAATATTAAAAATTCTCTCTCTCTCTCTCCCTCTCTCTCACTCTTTCTAAAAAAAAAAAAAAAAAGAAAAAAGAAAAGAAAACCTGTAAAGGGAGATGGTCGGGAGACTGAGATCTCCATTTCACAGAGGATCGGGCTGGGAAGCAGATATGCTCACATTCATTCAGCCTGTCAGCCAGCATGTCCAGGCTTACTCTTGCTATTCCAACTTGAAATATTCTGCTGTTTCTACTGTGCTTCAACTGTCTCTTGTCTGATTCAAGGAGCACAAATAGGATGTTCAAAGGAAATCGCCTGACAAGTGCCCTATAGACATATATACAAGGATTCTTAGAAAATCCAGGTGGATGATGTTTATAGAGAACACTCATTTTGAATATACCTAGACTCTATCAGGAGTTAGGTTTCAAGGTTTGGTCCAATTTTCTATACTACACATTTACCTGCTTCCCTAAAGAATTTACAGTGGATCTAAAGTGATCAGTTCCCCAGATGGTTGCCCCAGTGTTTCTTGTAGCTAAAGTGCAATGAGAAGAGATGGTGGTGGAGGGATTACAGAATGGTACTTCTTTCCTTTATATTAGTTTCTCTAACTTTTTATTAAGAGCCTCCATGAGGAGCTTGTAAAAGTGCTGTTTTCTGGTCCTCATGCTCAAATTATTATTCAGTAGGGCTGAAATGGGAGCAGGGAATGTGCATTGTTATGGCACACCCCAAGGGATTATGATGCATCTGATCTAATGAACCATGCCTTGGGAAACTGATGGATGGCAAGGTTTAAAGGCCCTTGAGTCTTAGAGTTCCATTTAATTAGTAATAGTTGGCCTTGGTGCCAAGCACTGTTGGCTTCAAGAAAAGCAAAGGAAAGTTTGATGGCTTTCCTTTAAAGATAACAAGTCCCCAATTGACTTCATCATTGTGGCTAAAGACCTCACAACAGACAAACTATGAGCAGGGTGCTTGGCTCTTAAGGGTCTCCTATTGTAGTTCTATTTAAGAGGCAACCAGATGTTAAGCTTTTGGCTTTGGACTGTGAGGAAGAGGACAAAAATGCCTAATGTGCCCCTTGTCAGCACATGCGTTGGGATGAGAGGTTGCAGGTCTAGGCTAGTGGGCTTCTGGCTGCAAAGGACCCCTGTATCCTTGAAATGGAAGTGTAACCAGTTATGTACCCCTGCACAGGAAATGCGTTCTTCATTTCAATTACAGATTTCCTTAACTTTTTTGAGTCATCAAATCTAGACCAAGTGCTCTGTGCCACTAAAACCCCAACCTACAGGCTGCAGTCATTTCCCTATATAACCTACTCCTTTGTTCAAAGAGACAAAGTTATAGATTGTTTTCTATAAGTAGTATTTTCTAACTCTAGAAAATGTTTATTAAAGAAAAATTGAAAAATACTAAAATATGAAAATAATGAAACAGTTAAAATTGCTCATAATTGCATTGCCTAAATACAATCATGATTAAGATTCTGGTGTGCTTCCTTTTTAGCCTTTTTTTCCCTATGTATAGGCGTATTATTTATTTCAACTCTCTGTATTACAGTGTGCATACATTTTGCATCCTGACTTTTTTCATTTAAAAGTAACATAAGTGTGTTTTCAGATTATCATATAAACTTCTAAATTATATATTTTAAAATAATTGCATAATAATTCATTCAGTGAGTCAACATTATTTGCATAGCTCAATATCTGGTACCTAGAGGACATTTGATAAATATTTGTTGAAGAAATTAATGAATTGATGGATGAATGCATTCCCCTGTTGGGTGACATTTAAAGGTTTTCAAAGGGAACTTAATACTAAGTAATTTAGTGGCAGAGTAGTCAGGTCAAAGAAAAGGGAGAAGGGAAAACTGATAACTTGGTTACTCTATTTTGAAATGTTGTTGTTATTTCAGTACTAGGGATTGAACCCAAGGTGCTCTATCAATAAGCTATATCCCCAACCCTTTTTATTTTGAGACAGGGTCTCACTGACTTGCCCAGGCTGATCCCAAACTTGCTATCCTCCTGACTCAGTCTCCTGAGTAGCTGGGATTATAGGTGTGTGCCACTAGCCTGGCTTCTTTTTAGAATTCTGATCACTGTATTTCCCTTTTTTCCCCCAGAATAGTAGATGTTTTGGTTTACTGAAGCGTTTTCATAACTATTAATATCTCCATTTTACAGATGAGGAAATCGAGCCTTAGAAAGGTTACAGGACTCTCCCAGGATTACCTAGTTAGTTCATCGCACAAAATTGGGCACCCAATCATGACTTGTAAGCATCCTCAATTTTGTTCCTTTACTCATATCACATCTCTTGAGGAAAAGGCAACAAAGGATAGGTAGCAGGTAGAGCTATTTTGGAGGCAGAGAAACTTCAGTTACCAAGGACCCTGGGCTTGTTCTTGGCAAACAGGTACCCATTGTGCCACAAGGGAGTAAAAAACAAGCTCATGTACTTGGGGAGAAAAAAAGGAACCCATTAAGGCCATTACAAAAGCCGGGGCTAGATAAACTCAGAGGACGAGGTAAGGCTGAGCTTTCAGTATCCAGAGCCTGAAGCTGGACATTTCTAGATGTCAGACTTGTTTGGCTTGGATGGCTGGGTATTTGTACAGCAGAAATTGGTAAAAGCAGGTCTGGTGAATGTTTGTTGTCTTTGATTGCTTTTAGAAAACAGGGGAAATTTGAAATGATTTAGAAATTGGTACAAAGGCAGAGGGGTACCATGTTTCCCAGAAAGGGAGAAAAATGAGTGGAAGCCCTTTAAGCTCTGACTATAGCTCTACTTTGCTAAGAATTACATGGCAAAGTACAGACGATTCTTTTCCATTTTATGCACCCCTTTTGCCATGTTAATGCTAATATCAGTGGTTAGCAAAGCAAATGTAATAACTGTTCTCCCCAAAGGACCAGTGATTGCAGTTTCCACTCCTCAGGCCAGCAATCTAGCTGTTGGGAGAAGATTTTATATATTTCTTTCTACCTCCTCACTAGCATTTTGATCGACAGAGCCCCATTTTCCCAGTAGAGAAAAACAAGACACAGTCACGACTGAACAGCTGCCAACTAGAGAATTGGGGGAGAAATTAATTTGGACCCCTGGGCTTGAAGAGAAAAAGGAATTTTCCTTTAGAAGCCCTTCCTATCCAATATGGTCCATCTCTGGTGGATACTTTCTACCCCAGGATATGGGGAACAGGGCCATCACCAGAGACACAGACTCTGAACCTGTTGCGGCATGTACCCCCCCCATATGAATTTAAAATTTAAAAATATGATACCATAAAAGAATTATAAGGAAATCCAACACAGTACCACCCCCCACTGAAATATCAAATTCTTTCTAAAAATAAATGTTGCTGCCCCTCCTATTCTAGTGTTTGGAGCAAAAGCATAGGCCGTAGAATCCCCCCTTGCAAGTGGGGGAACCCCACATTAATACATGCTTAATACTGTGTTCTTCTATCTCAGCTGGGGATCAATCTCCTCAAAACTAAAAGTTTTCAGGAAGGAGAGCATCTCCCTCTTGCCCAAGGTAGTCCTTGGGCAGGGGCGGTAAATTACTCTCAAAATTGGGGCTCGTTGCCTGCCCCCCCCCAAAATCATTTTCTTCTACTGACATCCTTGGTCTTCTAGAACGGAGCAGTGCCTTAAAATCAGACTTAGTGCTACTCAGAGCTGAGGTGATGCCTCTTCTAAGGTGGAGTTGGGGGTGGGATGGGAATGTTCCCAAGGACAGAAGCAGTGCCTCCCCTTCAGATAGGGGTTCCTGGGAAAGGCACCAATTCTGCTTAGATTAGGCCTCCTGAGGGCGGAGATGGCGTGTTCCGTGAAACATGGGGGTTCCTAAGGCTAGGATACTGTCTCGCCCTCAAATCTGAGGCTCCCTGGGACAGGGGCACCACCTTGCCCTCAAATTGTATCTTGTGCGGACAGGCCTGCTTATATGCGTTCGATTGAGGGTGCCTGGCGGGGCAGGAACCTTCCCTCCCTCTCAGATTTGGGGCTCACCAGGGCTGAGACGGCGTTTCCCCTCAGACTCTGGGCTCCCTGGGGTAAGCGCAGGGTCCCGCCCTCAGAGTCAGAGCTTCTTGGGACAGGAGCTGTATCTTGGCCTCCCTGCGCGTGGGGGAAGGGGCTGAGGGACCAGCGGCCCTCCCCTCCGGCGGAAGGGGGGGCTCCCCTGAGGCCCTGCCCCCTTGGTGACATGCTCGAGGTGTCCGGTGACCAAGACACTCAGAGCTGGGTGCAGGGTGCGGCCCAGGGCGTGGTCACCGGGGGCTACTTAGAGCCTGTGCGGGGCAGCGGAGGTTAGCTGCGAGGCTGCCGGGCACTGAGAGCGGGTCATGGCGTGGATACTGGATTGCCTGTTCGCATCGGCCTTTGAGCCCCGCCCCCGCCGTGGTGAGTGGGGCCCACCGAGTCGGGGGGCTGGGGTGCTCGGCTGGGGGCGGCCGGGGGCTGCAGCCCCGGCTGGGCGCCCTGGGGCTTGGCTCCCTGCCCCTTTGCCTCCCTTCCCGCTGGCTTTTAGCTAATTGTTCCTGGCCGGAGGGACTGCCCCGTCGAGGACCCGCATAAATCACCAGCTTTGCCGGGAACCAAGAGCAATCGTGCTAATGGCTCCGAGGGATGAGGGGCGAGTGCGGGGGCGGAGTCGCTGGCTCAGCCATCTGTGGGGACAGCCAGATCCTTGGGGCCAAAATCGCAGGAGCGAGGTTTGGCAACTCAAGGGCTCTAAGGGCCCAAGGATGAGTGTCCCTGAAAGGACCCCTGAATAAGCAGGCTGAGGTTCCCTTTGCCTCGAAGTTTATTCCCTTGTTCTAATCTCCACCACAGAATATCGGCCTGGGCCCCATAGAGTCGTCGAATGCAACCCCTCCATTTAAGAGGTGATGACATTGAAGCCCAGAGATGGGAAAGTCCTATCCAAGGTCACCCAAGGATTTGGCAGCAAATCTGGGACGGCTTAGGTTCTGCTCACAACCCCAAACTGCCCAATGGCAGAGGCTTGGGGGTCTTTAGTCTGGGTCTTTCCTTGGGTCCTTGAGATCAGTACTTGGTTCTATCCCGTGCAATTGAGGACATAGTGTGCAAAGATCACAGCAGAAGTGTAAGTATACGGGTCCCATTTCACTTTTTTCCTGAAACTGCTTCTATAAAGCAGATCTTTGAAACATTCTTTCCCCCCACCCCTCAAAGTGTCAGGGGACTGATGTTTTCTTTAAGAAATTCCCTAGGACCCCCACCCACATTGTCCTTCACTCCTCCTTGATAGGCCCCACCCCCTCCACTTCACCACCTGCCCTTACAGCCACCTGTTTTTCCGTAGTCTCCACCTCCAAAATCTATATTGGTGAGAGTGCGTCATTGGTCACCGGCCATAGACCAAACCTGATGTTGTCTCTTCTTTCCTCTGCCCCCTCACAGGCAGGGGAGGGGAGGCGGAGAGAGGGACCTCAGCAACTTAATTCGGTAGAGACCAAATTTTCCTTCTTGCCAGCCCTACTACCCCGCTGAGAACCAACCCATGACGTCGGACCTGCTAAGAGACTGCAGCATGCTTAGTTCGAGTACAGTCTCTGGCAGACCACAAGTTCTCTGAAAAGGAAAGAGATCTGTATACATGATTTAATTTTTTCTTTTGTATTTTTCTTAAATTTGTAATCCTGATGAGTTGGGGGGGGGAATGGGGGGATGAAATGCCTTTTAAGGCCTTAGGGTTCAAACACCCCACCCTTGGAAAGGAGGTAAGGGAACCGTTCCAACTCTGCATGGCTTACAAGGTTGTAACTGCAATGAGATCAAGGGCATGAAGGCTGCTTTATGAAAAACCCCATGGCAGGGAGTCAGTAGCTCATAAGGAAGCCCAGTCCCATATAAAATCAAAATGTCTATTAAACTGAACCCAGATCTATCTGGGGAGCTTCCACCTTCTGGCCCTAGCACTGACCTTCAAGATTCTCCTTCCTAGGGAAGGTTACCAGCCCTCTCTATTCCCCCACCCTCTGCTCACCCAGTCTTATCCAGTCCAACTCTCCCTAGATCCTTCATCTGTTTAACATGTGACATGACTACAAGGCCCCTACCCACATCTAGCTGTTTTTCTTTGAACATGCTCCAAGTTATAAATGCCCAATGACCTGGCCAAAAGAGGATTTCCAGCTGTGCCCCTATAAATATAGTCCTGGACGACTGACTTTCCCTCTTTTGGAAACTCATGCCACACCCAAGGTATTTACCATACATAGCCATAAATACATCCATACATACATATCCCACACCCATGTGTGCCCACACACAAAGCCATAAACAAACATGCATCTACTTCACATTCATCACATACTTTCCATGTACAACACAACACCTATCTCACATGCATGAATCACTTGCAAAAGCCACATACATGCCCCACAGTTTCCCAAAGACTTGATGTTGGAATTACTTTTCAGCTAAAGCTACTTTTTAAAAATAAAGTACACCCAAGTTCTTCTCAGTCTCCATTCTGTATTTAGTTAGTGTTTGAACCCAAGTGCAAGACCTTATATTTGTTGCTGCATTTGCAGTCTAGTGAGATCTGCTCCCCCACTGCCCCCCACCTCATACTCCTGCAGCACACCACTGCCTACGCGCCAACTTTATTACTCATATCAGTAGCAGCTAATATATGTAAAAGTACTGCCTGAATGCTGGGCCCTTAGGTTCAGTCCTTTACATGTATAATCTCACTTAAGTCACATAACATCACTTTGAAATAAGTCCTTAATCTTTGAGCACAAATTTTGACCAGGTAATAGCCCACTTCAATAGTGCACTTCTCCAGAAAGATGCTATGCAATGCTAAAGATAACTTTGTTAGTAACTACTGATATTCTGTGGGGCTATCATTGCCCTTGGTGCTTCTCTTAAAATGCCTTTCAGAAATCCTCAGGAGTCAGAGTTGGGGGGGAGTAGCTAATCATCGATTGCACAGAATGGTGAAGGCATTCTAAATGTTCTTTCGACCCCATTCCCCTTGCCCAGGAGCTCTATGATGGCAATGGGCAACCATATGAAGGCATTTGGGAGAGACACCAAAGTCTCAGAGGAATAGGGACCCAGAAAGGCCTTCTTTCCCAGGGAAAGGGATAGCATGATTGACCCACTTGAAATTCTCTCCCTAGTTTATTCTTGGCATTGCATTTGGCCTCAAACAATTGGACTTCTGTAATGCGGCCAAAACTCTAAAGCTGAAGGGACCCTGGGGCCCACTTTACATACAAATTTGATCTTTTCTTGGAGATGAGACCCAATCGATTTGCTGAGGCCAGGCCTGGTTGAGCTGCTGCGGGGTCATTTTCCAGAGCTAGGACAAGATTGCCAATGAGACACCCCACTCCCCTGGTCGGGGGATCGGACAGGGACCTCCATTCACCAATGGCAGGACTTCTCAAAGTTCCTTTGTGAATTAGTGGTTCGCACCTCAAGACATTTCTCCATAGGAAAACATTATGCTCCAGAGCTTAGACTGCCAGGTTAGGCCACACTTTCCCACCAAGAGGATAAAATCTGGAATCTGAGTGATGAAAACTGGCAGAAAATAATCCTTTTGCAAATGTACCTCAGGCTCCAGCAGTGGAGCTGACATTCATCAAGCTTAAATATCAAATGACGGAAAGCACATTGAGCATTGATAGAGCAGGACACTGGGTCCCGGAGGGTGATTATGGCAATGGTGAAAGCAACATCATTCCTTTGTTTTCCCACTTACCTACTAAGACAACCTAAATGTCCAACAATAGTGGAATGGTTAAATGAACTTTATGACATATTCACTTGTTATATGCCATTTTTATGGTGGCATACCATCTGTGAAGAACACGACATGGAAAAATGGTATGAGTGTAACTGTCAAACTTGGACTTTTGAAAAACTGGAAGAAAATTCAGCAAGGAGGTAAAATTAGACCTTTTATTAAAGTGGTGACATAGTAATTGTTTTTTTTCTGTTTTCTCAAATCTGTATGAAGTTTGTTCTTAAATTATTAAGTTTTCTAAAAATCTTTTAAAATTTTATCACCTATGATATGCAGTTAATCTATACATGGATCTAGAATCCCACTATACATAGTTTAAGGATTTTTTTTCTTCATGTTTTAGTTTAAATACAATGACTACATCAGGCTAGCCAAACATGATCATGAGGTATTCCCTAATGCTGAGTAGAAAGAGGGACAGCTGGTTTCAATCCCAGTCCTGTTCTTGTACTATTGCTGTGAGCAATTACTTGACCTGTTTTAAAGTGATATAATAATGTTTACATTGCTGGTTTATAAATTAATAGTTGTTGTTGTTATAGATGCCATTATATTAAATGCCTTCTGTGACAGTTATCAAAAGCCATTTCTTCACATATTTACTATTTCTGAATACCAGTCACTTTATATAAACCACCTAATTTTATTTTCATAACAACTCTAAGGTGTTATCTGTTTTAAAGACACAAACTCAGAAGTTCAGTAACTTGTTCCCTGTCACAAAGCAGCTGAGCAACTAATGTAATCCCTTTTTGTCTGACTTCAAAATTTGAGATTAAAAGATAACAGATAACGTTTAAAAAGCTCCTAGCACTATGCCAACCTATGGCAGATACATTTACTAGGAGGTTAATATGCCATTGGTGATACCTTGCCCAGGGTCTAAGTTCCGCTCTTTGATCTGTTTGATTATCTGTATATTACTTTCTGTGAAAAAGTGCACATTTCAACTGGGAGATGCAATCCTAGCTGTGTCCTCATAGCTGGGGCTGAGTCACTAGGAAATGATTTCTGTTGCCTTCTGGCAGTATCATCTATTCTCACATGTATCAGCAGAAGTAGGTAGATAGAATGTTTGAGTCTTGGCAGCTACTGTCACGTCTCAGATATACCTCTTAAGAAACCATGAGGTGTCCTTGGGGTGGGCACCCAATATTTGGTAGCCAGTTGGTCCCTGCTTATGAAGGAAACCCATTAAGTGACGTGGGCATATCCTAAAGCCCTGCTCCAAATATTCCCTGGATGATGTGGCTGACCCTTCATTGTTACCCCGTCATTTGCCCTCTCTAAGTGGAGGCTGCAGGACATTCTTTGCAGCCGACAGGGTAACAGCTGGAGAATTTTTTTTTTAGATTCCTAAATCCTAAAGACTAATAGATTATTTGGAAGAGAGGAGTCTAGGGTCAATGAGGGAGGTTAGCATGCAGGACAAATAAGAGGGGTGAAGGAGAGGGAGTTGAAGTCATCCTCCAGAGACTGGGAACATCAAAGAATGGCCGTTCAGAGCTTTTGCTTCCAGAAATTTCCATACTCTTCTACTCTGTAGTCTCTCCCCCCCACCCCGGGATTATAGTCACTCCCCCTATGGCTACTTAACCTCCCCCCCACTCCCCGCCACTCCCGGCTCAAATGCAGTTTTAGCTTGTAATGACTTGCTTTTGTCTCTAGAGGGAAGCAAAAGCATCAGGGAGGAAGGGACATGGGTCGGGGGTCTTCTCACACTTCAGTGGTTTTGACAAAGGGTAGATTTTTTTTTCTCTTTAGGTGGAAAGAAATAAGAACTTAGCAGATGTATTTTAGGTGCTGTATAGCATTGCTCAGAACTGCAGCATTCTCTTTACCTCCCAACCTTGGTGGCTACTAGAAATTGGCTTTAGGAGCCCTTAATTTCTAGGGTAGAGGTGAGGAGGGAAAAAAAAAACAGGTCATAGAGAAAAGAAATAGTCACCCTCTTTTCTTGAGCATAATGGCACATATTTAGGAGGCAGGATTGAGGCTGGATCTGCAGTTGGATAGGTAGAAGAGTGGACACTGAGCAAAAAGTTTCAGACTTTTCCATACAGAGTATTACATTGGAAACCTTGTTCTCATTAACGCTGCCAGGAGAAACTGCAGAGTGAGAATTGGACTTAAGATTCAATTCTTCCGGGGCTGCATTAGGCTGATCAAAACATCATCCTAAAAGGGCTATTTCAAGAGTGTTAGACAAACCAGTAATGAGGAAAATTACCAGCTTAGTCAGTCACCTCCACTCCTTGAGAATCCTGGTTAAGACACGCTGGACTACATGAGAAGAAAAAAAAAACTAACCTTTTTTTCATATTTACTAATACATGTTAGGTATTCATCTGGCACTTTCCATGGTTTTCCTACTTCAGACATCTGGGAAATTCTAAAGTAGGCATTAAATATCTCCATTTTACATTTGAAAACTGGCTCAGAGAGGCAAAGTAACCTTCTCAAGATCACCCAGCAAGTGATTGAGCTGGGATGCCAACTCAAGACTGTCTCACTCCAAAGCATATGGTCTTTCTCAGCCCACATGAAAAAAGGTAGAAGCTGATTTTCCAGGGCTTTATTCTCATGGGGAAAGCAAGATCTGTCTCCAGAAATTCACATTTTGGTGTTCTGCCCCATAGATTCTTGTTTTTTCAGGATGCAAGCAAGCAAATCTCTATTTGAGTAATTGGGAGTTATTAAAGCATATTCCACCTTTACAATTCTCCATATAATCCTTGCGTTACAGGGACATTTCTAAACCCCAAAGAGGGAGAGACTTGTGGCAATATTAAGTTCCAAGGAATGAGAGTGTATGTGTTGAGAATGAGAGGAGAGGCCTCACCTGAGTGCCATGAAGAGGTGGAAGTGAAGCTAGTGTATTCAGAGGAGAGTAAGGTGGTATCAGACTAGCCTGACACCAGATTCTGGGTGATACCAAAGTTTTCATGAACTACTTGTAGAGATGTAAGTGTGATGAAAGCAAAGATTTCAGGTAGTCTGTGCCCTGCACATTTTAGACTGGCTTCTCTAGCCCTTTTATGTCCCCCAAAGACGACTTTTTGGCTACATAATATGGTAAGCAATGCTTTTCCTGCCCACCCAGGATGAGGTGCTGACCCAGGCCCAGCTGCAGGGAGAGATTTATGGATTTTCCAACTGCTTTTCATCTCTACGCTAGGCTCATTTGTGCCAGTTGAAAGGGCACAATAATAACAGTGGCAATTTAAACCGTGCTTCTCACTTTCCCCCCTGAAAAGTGGCAAAGTGACTCACTATCGTTGAACTGTCTGTCCCTCTCTCCACCCCCTTACTTGTTTGCAGCAGCCTAGGCTGGTTCCCTGGGAGCTGAATGGGGAGCCAGGCATTCCAGAAATCCTTCAGCTGTGACTGGGCTGATACCATGGCCCCCATAAATGTGTTCCCCCAAATGTAATATGTTTTAATTTGAATATCTCAGATGAGACTGCTTAGAAGGCGCTGGAGCCTCATGAGTCTCATTAGGCAAGCACAGTGCCCCCCCCCAGTGATGAATAATACAAAATGGGGCCCATTCAGTCATCTTTTCTGAGGGGGACGCTGCTTGTTTTTCGATGTGCAGTCTGATATAGAGAGGACTCGTCTGTTTGAAATTCACTGCATACCAACTTCTGGTGAGGAAGCTGTAACAATGGGTCTGGGGGAGCTATAAAATCCTTTCCTCCCTTCATCCCAAGCCCTCACCTCCATTCTCCTCCATATCCAATTCTACCATCCTGTGGTCAGAAAATGGCCATTCTCGGCTCTTTCTTTCAGCACCAGCCTAAGGAGAGCTCCCAGAACTGGAGATGAGGAAGGTGCTTCAGTGCCTAGAGTAACTAAAGATTTTGAGGTGCCACAAAGCAGGTAATTAGGTGGTGAAGGTATCAGCTGTCTGGGAGATAGAGAAAGTAATTATGCTGAGTTCTTCTGGTACTGTCAGTAAATTCAAAAGAAAGACCCTGGGAAATCACACTATTTGATAGAGACTTCAATGTCTAGCAAGGATCAGAGGACTCTTAGTGAGGCTGCCTGGTACAGAAGAAAGGTGTAGGGATCATGGCAGACTGGAGTTCAAATACCAGTTTTACCTCCTATGATCTGTGTGACCTTGGGGAAGTTAGTCAACTACTCTGAGTCTGATGTGAAAAGTGTAAAACATTGATAATTATAGCTCCATTTACCTCACAGCCTCATTGTGAGAATTCAAGGAGATAATGCCTGGTACACAGTAAGTGCTTAGTAAATGGAAACATAATGATTACTATTAATATATACCAGGCATTCTCCATAGCAGCTCAGAAATAAGTGGAGGGTCAAATAATTGCAGTTATGTATGATCATGTCATAAGAAGCATGAAGCCTGTAATTGTGCTGGCCCAAAGAGGGAGCCCTCAACTGGGGAGGGAGAGGGTACAGAGAAACAAAGTTTTGTGACTTTTGAGTTAGGTCTTTAAAAAAAAAAATGGGAATTTGTCATGAGGGAAAGGGCTTCCAGGCAACTGGATCTGCCCCACACAAGGTCAAGGAGGTGTGAAACATCCAGGCCTTGAACAAATAGTTGTGTTCAGCTTGGCAAAAACTGGGATCTCCTGGTGGGGTGGTAGTGAGATGGGGGGTCAGTGACCAACAATATTTCCAGCTTACACCCACCAGCCCCTGCACCACGCGCACGCTAGGCACCCTACCTGGCCAAATCTCCTGCGGAGCACTCCTCTTCTTTTCTTTAAGCAGCCAGGTAAGTTCACACCCCGCCCCATCCGAACTTGCAACTTGCGGGGCACAGCGAAGGTAAGGGCGGGCAGACTTCCATTGATGAGATCAGGCCAGCTGTCACCCCTGCTCGGGTCGCGGCCCCTATCTCCTTCTTGGTCCCAGTCAGGTGCAATGTCCCCCACACCCAGCCCCCCCAACCACATGCAGGATCACTTGGGTTCTTTTGGACAACTCCATGCTTTCAGACGCTGCACCCATACATTCGTGTGACTCCCTCCAAGGCACACATCTTCAGCCCTCCATGCAAGCACATATGCTCGCCACATGCATCCGCACCACACACCTGAAACTATCAATTAAAAGGCACACAGAATCCTCACATACACAAACCTTTGAACACATACACACCTTAAATAGACGTAAAGAGATACCTTGCTCACGGACGTACACACTGCACAAAAAACACCACCTGCAAATCCACCTTGACACACAGCATTTAAGGCTAAGCACACACCCAATATACATATGCACACAAGCTTAAGCTAGTACACACTCACCACAGCATGATCACAAACCCTGAAACACACATTGAACACACCCACACCCAGACCGCACCCTCAGTCACACTGATTATAATCAGGCAGAAACATACAACCTACAAGCGTGCATGCACAAGCACATGCCTCATACCAGAGCTCGAACCAAATGCATACCACACCAAACACTTGGGCTAAAACATGCACCGCATACACACCCCATATACACCGGTCCACACACTGAACACACAGACGTACCGCACCCGAGCGCGCACACACGCGTACATGCATACATACATACACACACAGCCCGCCCCCGCCTTCTCTCTGGGCGGAAGAGAAGGGGGCGAGGAGTGGAGGCGGGGAAGAAAGGAGGGAGGATGGGCGGGCAAGGCGGAGCGGGCACAGATGCTCTTTTCCCTTTGACCTGGGTTGTTGGCCCTTTGTTCCCCATTCCCATGCAAAGGGAGTAAGTTGGGTCCAGGTGGGGTCCTGTTGGAGCCCAGGAAAACCGGAAGGGGAAGGTCCCGGGAATCTGCCGGCAGGCGCTGCAGGGACCCTGACTCAGATTACAGTCGACCCTGCCGGAGGCTCCTCCTCCCTGCACCCTCCCTTCTGCCCCCTCCCCCCCACCCCATCACTGCCTTGACCTTTGCCCGCTCCCCAGGGGATGTGCTTCTTCATCCTCCCCACTCCAGAGAGCGGGAGATTATTAAGGGGTGTAGGTGTTTATTGGTTTCAAGAAGTAAGGAGTTCTGCACACAAGCGCTTTGCGAAACCTGTTCTAGCTTGAAGACTTCCCTTAATGGAGAGCTCACTATATTGCATAGCAACACGTTTTCCGTGTAAAAGGCAATAGCTATTAGAAATCAAGGACTCCTGCTTTGGACACATAGTAGGGCTTTGTAAATGCTCCTCCCTCCCTCTTACGTCACCAAATCTGGCAGGGCTATCTGAAACCTAGTACCGGATGGCTCTAGGGCAGTTGGTGAGCTTTTTTCTTAGCCCCCTAGACCTGCGCGGAGCTGAAGCCTCTGATCAGGAGCCACCGGCGGCAGGGGGCGGCAGAGTGGTCGGCAGAGTGATCTTTGCACCTCTGGCGGCAGAACTGAGGGTCCCTCCCACCGTAAACGGGCTACAAGGGGTCACTCCAGAATTTGTCCTTTCTGTGTAGATGAATGGACAGCAGAGGAAGGAATATGGGGGAAGAGGAGCGCTTCCCCTCCCATTGCTTGGAGACGCGTAGTATAAAGTGCTGTGCAGAGTGCCCAGGCTTGGGAGTTAGAGGTTCGAATCCTACTCTGCCGTTTTGTAGCTGGCTTAGGGCACGGGGTATTTTTGAGGTTTGTAGAGGTGACATATTAGAAGTACTTATCCCAATTAACACACACAAATGGCCAATCCCTCCCCCTCTCCGAAATCCTCATCAAAAAGAGAAAGATGTAAGAGTTGGGGTGGGGAAGGAGATTAGAGGCTGGTGGAGTGATTTGGCTGCCAATCAAAACCCCCTTCCTGTGCATACTTTCGTCATTTACCAAGGTGCTGTTAATATTTGTGAACTTGCAATGAACACTCATTGGGTGCCAGGGATCTCTCATGTTACTTTACGTCCTGCCAGTACCCAGCACAGTGCCAGACACACCACTCTCTAATGCAGCACAGGGATGTCCTGAGTGAAATCCCTTGTAAACACTGAAACTTAAGGGTTATGTATAAAATTATAAGAAACCTGGAGGGGGAACTCCAGTAGTGGCACCCTGGGCACTAGGAGGATGAAAGGCAATGGCTTTGGACCTGAGAGCATTCCATTCCTCCTCAAAGCCCTCCATCTCTAAGCCTGCCTGGAAGGGCATTTATTTTTCACTGCGGCAGAGGCTTCTGCAGTCAATTAAGAAGAAAGCTTCTTTCCTGGAGGGCAGGGGCCCTGGCCAGCTAGAGGGTGAGTCACCACCTCAGAGTTGGGCAGCAGAGATGGCGCTAAAGTGGCAATGAATCAGTCCAAGATGACATGGAGAGATTACCTGAGTGATGATAAGGGGAAGGAGGCAGAAGCCTGAGCCTTAGTCCCTTGAGACTGAGACCAAGTGGTAGTGTCCTATTCATATGCATGGAGTCTGTACCTAATCTACCTCCCTACTTCCACCTCCACCAAGTCCCTAAGGATAGCACCGGTGGCCCTCTGAGAGGATAAAGTAGAGCTGAAGACACCACTCTAGTAGTGGAGGGTGTTTGGGAGAAGAGTTCCAATCCTGACTCTACTACTTTGTGACTCTGGGCAAACTCCTCCTTTGTTGGGTTCAGTGGCAAGTGCTCAGTACTTTACCTATGTTATTTGACACACTCTTCTCCACAGCACTACGGGAGTGAGCATTTATTCCCCTATTTTACAGATGAGAAAACTGAACTGATGCGTGGCAGTATTCTGTGTTCTACCTCTGTAATGTATCATGCTGTCTTTGTCTATGTCACCAAGGCAATCCCTGTAATCCAAGTGAACACCTGTCAGTCCTCTTCCTAAATTAACTCCCTGGACACTCAGGTTCAAATCGTACCTCCCAGCTACTCCCAACACCAATATGTTGCTGGCTACCTGGGTGAATTTCTTTCTTTCTTTCTTTCTTTCTTTTTTGTAATTGTAGATGGACAGAATGCCTTTATTTATTTTTATGTGGTGCTAAGGATTGAAACCAGTACCTCACACATGCTAGGCAAGCACTTTGCCGCTGAGCTACAGCCCCAGCCCTGAATTTTTCTATCATCTCCTGTGATATACCCACCTCTGGAACTCAATCTTTCCCTGGCATATCAGTCTAAAAATCCACCTTAAATATGAAGCATCACCAGAAAGGTGCACCCCAATAGCAGCCTCTTACCCAACTTGGGAAGAACTGGCTGCAGGATGCTGCAGTGAGGAAGGGGAGTAGAGCTGCCAGGGCCAGAAGGAAGGGTGCAGAAAAATCCAATGAGAAGAAGAGAGAAAGGGAAGATGCCAGAGACAAAAATTGGACCAGCCTCAAACTGCTGCTCCCTCCCTTTCTCCCCCTCTCCTTTTCTGGTACTCTAAAATGTATAAAGGGGCAGCATCCAGCCCATTTCCAACAGGAGGAGAAGGAGAGATCCTCTCCTTCAATTGAAGGAGAAACCATCCTGATTCAAATTACACTCCTGTGTGGGGTAAGACTGATTTCATTGGGGGTGGGGGTGGGGGTGGGTAAAGGCATCCTGGTAGTAGTGATGGTGGTGAGTGAGTGGTACTTAAATCCCAAACAGCGACACCAAGGCTACTACCAGAGCTGGAAACTCTCTCTAAAGAAGATAAGAAGGAGCTGGGGTTGTCTCTCAGAGGTAGCACTCACCTAGCATGTGTGATGAGGCACTGGGTTTGATCCTCAGCACCACATAAAAATAAAATAGATATTGAGTCCACCTATAACTAAAAAATAAATATTTAAAAAAGAAGAGAAACTTGCCACTGTGCTTCTGGATCGCATTTCCAAGCTAAGCCCTTCTGAGCCACATCTCTGAGTCTTTGGGGAAGTTCATGTTTTCCTGGGCCTCCACAGGAGCTATGTATGCCTCCCACCAGAGGCTGCCCTCAGTCCTCTCCCTTTTCTTCCTTCTTCCCTTTTGGCTGGAGTCACCTATATAGTCTGACACTCTCTAATTGCCTCTCTTCTCTATCCTTACCCCTTTGACAACGCATGGCACCTTTGCCCCCTTTACTTGGTTTAAGAGATGAGGAAAGTCACTTGGGAGGGGGAGTAACTGTGTGTGCAAACTTTCCCTTGCATTTTTAACCCTGTATTGCCCTTGTTGCATCAGATGAGAATATTTATCTCTTGCAAATAATGTGTTTTTGCTCAATTGGTGATTTGTAAATATGATAGGTGGGCTGCAGGTTAGAAGGAAGATTTTTGGAAGAGGTTTTTAAAGGATGGTTTTCTGACTTCCCTGGGTGTCTAGATAGGCACAGAACACAGAAAATGAAAAAGGAAGATGCTAGTGTGGGGGAGTGGAAGTTGGAGGAAGTTACTGAGATTCTTGCCATTCAGGTGGATGGAGGACTCTGAAGTCAACTACTGTTTGCTCTTGCTGCCCATTGAACTTTGAACAAAATGACCTTTTTGTCTGAATTTGTAAGAGCATAAGTCCTGGTCAAGAATGGGAGACAAGGAGCAGGGAAAGAGAGGCAAGTCCAGTGGTTGTGTACAAAGGGTCAACAAAAGATGCTCCTTGCTCTCGAATGACAGGACTCAGGAAGGAAAGGAAGCAATGTGGTATAACAAAATGTGTGCTGAGGTGGGGTCCAGGAGATCTGGGCCTAACTAGCTCTTGTTTTGGGGTAAATTTCTTATGCATCAGAACTTCAACCTCTGTCTTTCCTTCACCTGTAACTTGAGATCTTGTGCATGAGTAGGGGAGGGGTAATTCAGAGGAGCACGCTGAAGGGACCCTCGGGCTGAATCTTGAAGCAGTGATTGTTTTTAAATAAGGGGAGAAGTAGTGAGAGTAGCCCTGGGAATTCAGCAAACAGGTATGCGTAAGGCACTGAGCTGGCTTCTGTGGAGAAAATTGCTATGAATCAGCCCCTACCCCACGGAGGAAAGCTTTACAGGGAGTGGGGGAATCTGCGCGCGGCAGAGCCAAGCGCTCACAGCGCCTGCAGCTCGTCTCAGGACTAGCTGCGGCGGCCGCGTCGCTGGACCGACTAGCAGGTCACCCAGACTCATTCCCTGGCCGGACCAGGACAGTCGTCAAGAGGTAGTGCAGGGGCCGGGCACCAGGGGACTGAGTGCCGCCCACCGTGGGACGAGTGAGGGGGGCGGCGAGGGTCCGAGGCGAGGGAGGGAGAGGTGGCCTGAGTGAGGAACATCTTGCCCCCAGGCTTTCGCGTCAAGGGTTCAAACTTTGAGTTTGCCGGAAGGATTTAATTGCTGGTACTCTCTGGGCAAGCCATGAGAGTAGATTTTTCGCGCCGCGGGGGTTTTGTTTAACTTTGCAAATTCTGCGCTGCTCCTTTGAGCTACATTGGGGCACGACACGTGCAGTGCAACCCAACCCATTCTGAAGGCCGTGCTCTTGTGTAGTGGCAACCAGAGGCCCAGGACACACACACATCCCCCCCCACACACACTGGATGAGGGTGAAGCGTCTGGAGCATCCCCCTCCCCTAATCTCTAGCTCTAGGTCAAGGGCCTGAGTTGGACTGTCTTTAAGGCAGAAGAAGGGGCTAAGGGCTCAGATCCCACCCCCTCTGGCCCTCTAGGTTTGGAAGAGTGTGTGTGGTCGTGGGGTGCTCTTTTGAACTTCAGATAGCAATGGCATGGCCCTGTGTCCTGGAGTTCGCTAAGTCTCTTAGAATAATCAAGGACTCTGCAGACGTGAAGGTTGCGTCTTTATAGTGCTGTTAGATAAACAGGATAATAATAAATTGTGTTTCGGGCTTGAAGATGCTCACTGACTTGCCCAAGGCCACCCAGCTGCTTAATAACTGAGCAGGCTTCCTAACTCCTGGGCTTTTCTCACTCCACCATAGTCAAGACATTGGTCTAATTTTGAAGGAGGATGGGTAGATGGGTAGATATTGGTATTTTAGAAACATGGTTACTTGAGTGTAGTTTTAAAAATTATTCTTATCATGAAAACTGCAGTGAAAAACATCTCCCACAGTTCCAATTCCCTATGATAGACACTCAGGATTTTGAAAAAGAAAACTGGCAGAAAATTGGATGCTCATTGGTAAAGATATAAAGGCAAAGAGAAGTGAGTAGGGTGGGGAGTGCAGAAAAAGATGGAGGGAAAGTTTCCAGGCACAGGTTTTGAGATCTTCTTTACTCTGAAGTTTTCTTTGACATGGCTCTGTCTAGATGGTTTGGGGGAGTGTCCCCATTGGGCTGTTCTTTCTCAAGCCCACTCTGTAGGAAGTCACAGTTGGGATCTGGAGTGGCAAATGGTTGATGACCTACCCTTTAATTTAGTCTCCTTTCCCCTTTTCCCCTCTCTTTTGTGAATACATTAAGAGAGGGAGGGGAGGGAGTGTGTGTGTGTGTGTGTGTATTTACATACATATGTGAGGGTGTGAATATGCAAGCATGTAGATGGGTGTCTGAGTGGGAGTGTGTAAGTGTCTGAAAGGGAGCAAGTCTCAGAGGCTTTAAAGGGAGGAAACAGGGAGTTGAGAAGGTGGGAAGAGTGAATTGGAATTTACTGAGTGCATACTGAAAAACCTACAGTTGAGGAAGGGTCTGTCAGTGCTAGTGGGCATGAGGAAATAGTCATTTCTTTATATTTCTTAAAGGAACAAAACAGGAAATACATTTAAATTACTTCAGAAAAGGATGATATTAGACCCATGGGCCTTTCTTGATAGTCCCTCAGACACTTGACATTTATGTGACCTTCCACCAGGCAGTAAGATCCCAAGGGCAGGAACTGAGGCTTTCCACTCTGGGTGGCTGTCCCCTCCCCTCCACCACCCCTAACACTTTAGCTTGAAAATGCTACAGAGGAAGACAAATGTGGGGATTAATTTCCTTTTGTGGGCCAGAAAGGGTTTTTCCCTACATTTCATAGGCTAGGCTAATTCCCCTAGATCCTGCATTTATCTACTTTGCATCTGTGATCATAAAAGACCCAGAGAAGAAATTGTTCATCCTATCCCACTCAGTGGTTGAGTACCCATTTTTGCCTTCTCAGGATGGCTAGTGACATTCTATAGCAAGAGCACTGGATACATAATTCCATAAAGATAATAGAACTTTTGTTCAGGTTTCCTCTCTAATTTGACTTCCAAGTATTTGGGGCGGGGGCAGTTCCTCACCTTAGGTACAACACAGTACCCCTTGGAGAATTCTTTCATTCTAATCGTCTTTTATTTAGTCTTCAACATAGCCCCACATAGCAGGTATCACAATTCTTATTTTTTAAGGTCATGAATTTGAGTCTCTGAAAAGTGAGATAATGTACTCCAGGTCACATAGTTGAGTGTGTGAACTTTCATGTGATGTGTTGAGGCTGGGACTTGAATTCAGGTCCAAGTCCATATCTCTGGAGCTTTCTAGGAGACTATGCTGTCAAAATTGGGGTGGGTTGGGGTGAGAGCGTTAAATTAGTATATAATGTTTTTCACATACACACGCACACACACACATACATGTCTTCCCCTCTCTCACAAGGTATGTCACAGAACAGCATATATAAGACCTCAAAAATGTAGTTATTTCCTTAGAAAGGAAGGTAGTCTTATACCTTCTCAGTTCCAGGCAGCAGATGTTAGTGATGAATATTAAGAAATTTCATAGTTTGGGAAGGGCAAGGCCTGGCCCAGGAATAGCAGATCATGTTCCTCCATTGCATTTTATGCAACTTTAACTAAGTCGTAACACCACCAGAATCCTAGTTTGTTTTTATCTGTAAAAGGGGGAAAATAATCGCCAACCTCTCTCCTTTCCAGGGGTTGTTGTGAGCATGATGTGGCATGATTCATTTACTCATGAATCATGAATAGCTGTTTCAATTATCAGACCTTTATGTTCTCTCAAACCCTCAGAATTGATAATCCTATGATTCACCCAATGAACACTTAGTGAACACCTACTGTGTGCTTGGGTCTGGACATAAAGGACATATAGAAAGCTTTTTGAAAAATGAAAAAGCATAAGGCAAATTAGGCATTAAAATTTTTACCTCCCACCAATAGAACATCTTATTTTTTCTTCTTCCACCACAATTTAATAGAAGCAATAACCAAAAGGTGGGGGGGGGGATGATATACATGACACAGCTTGTGATGTCAGCACTATTATGCACCCTGACACATTCTGCAGATAATAGAATATCTATATCTTGTTGTATTTGATAGCACGTTTCCTTGTTTAAATTATCCTTTGTGATGTTTATAGCATAAAGATTGCCTTTCACCATCCTGAGCTTGAGTTGTTTGTTTAGTCAATAAAATTTTAAAAGGGCATCCCACGTTCTATAGAATGACAACTGTACTTATTTTACAAAGATGTTGTAATTTGTGGTGGCTGCCTGCCTTCAGATATGACCTCCCCTGGCTTTATGGAATTAGCTTTGATTATGTGTACATTCTTTTCATTTCATTATTTAGCAATGCAGAATCTTGCAGCTATGCAGAGCAGAGGTGGATAGGGCAGAAGAAAATGCCTTGAGACTGAGGAGAACTGGGTTCTTGTCCAGGCTCTGTTGTCCAATTGCTTTATAGCCTTTGGAAAAAAAAAATCCCTGTTGTCTTTGAGCCTCAGTTTTTTGGACTGTGGAATGGAAATAATACACTATGTGATGGCTGTTTCCTTCTATCTGAACCAATTTAATATTCTGAGTAATTCCTGAAACTTTTTTGTAGCCAAGGCTTTTACCTGTAGTTTATGAGCTTCTGCTGTGGCATGATGGTCTAACACCACGTATTAAACACTGTCCCCAAATTTAATTGTCTTGGGGCATTACCACCTCCGTGGATAGAATGAGTCATTCTGTTCCCCGCATCTGCAGCTTTTGCTGAAATGAAGGTTATGGGATAACAACTTAAAGGCTAACTCGTTAATGCTCAGGGATGAATGAGGTCATGTATCAGCAGACCAAATTGGTGCCCAAATGTTTTCATCCACAGACCTAGATCTCTCTCATGCTATGATATATTAATGGGGATGTCTTTATCCATTTCACTGCCTGTAGACATTTGAATATTGTAGATGCAATATCTTTTGGGCACCCAGCCCTGTGCAGTATCAATTTCTCAAACTCCAAAGGTCTTTCAATGGCCAGAAGCAAAATCCTGAGGAAGCCATAAAGTGCCTAATTGATAGGAATTCAAACCACAGCGTCAGTGCAGACCCTGCTTTTTTCTCCTAGGTGTTTACTAGTTGGTGAGCACGTACCAGACCTAACCATTGGATGGAGGCAGTGAAGTAAAGGAGTCTTCCACATGGTGAAGACTGTGGATTTATGCCTAGTTGAGAGCATTTCCGTCCTCACAGTGTCAAAGTGGATGACCTTTCTAATGTTAATTTGTTTCTCCATCTGTGCTGTGCATTTTTGGAGGACATGAGAAACAGGCTTGATGCCACCCAAGGGTGTTTCCCCTTTTTTGTATTGCTGGAGACTTGATTTGGGTGCCTTGTTGCTCTGTTCAAATTCTCTAGCTTGCTATCAGCCAATTTCTTTGCTCTTTTACTGATATAAATGAAACTGTCTTTTGTTGTTGACAATGTAAAACTAGATAGCTTGAAAGAAAAATAAATTCTGGGACATATAGGCTTAATCTGAATAATAATTGAAATATCAAACTAACTAGTTTTCTTTTTTCCTGTGCTGGGGAGTGAACCCAGGGCTGGCCTCATGGCTACTAGGCAAACTGTCTACCACTAAACTATATCCCCAGCCCAGTTTTTCTAAATTTTATAAGATTTGAAAAAATATTTGACCCTGATGCAATTGAAGAGTGAAGATCTATTCCCAATAGTCTCCCCAGCTAGCTTTACCTATGTTAATAAGTAATTCAAATTTAGAAAATATTGAACAAAGTAGGCTTCAATGCATTGATTAAACATTCTAATCATATTAATAATTCCTTTTAAAGCCTGATGTGTTCTGGTAAACTAGAACTTTGCCCTCTGCAAAGAACCTTCAAAGTCAACATGTCTATTAAAAACTAATGCTACATATCACATTATTCATACATTCAACTCACACATCCACAGAGATGGGTTTTATGCCATTTCCTTATTTTATGGACTAGGCCAAAGAGGCCCAGAGAATTCAACTGACTTTCCTACAGTCACACAGCAAGCAATGATAAAGCTTGGCTTTGAACTCTGTTCTCTTTGGCTCTATCTCCAATGCCCAGTGCAGATATTTGTCTAAAATGATTTTTGCAGATGTCTTGAATTCTAGATTGAAACTGAGCTGATTTGCTTTCCTATTCCTCCTTGAGCATCTTTTTGATCTCATGGTCACTTCAGGCTAGTGCCATGGTACACTAAAGGGGGAAGGAGAAGACACTTTGAAGCAAGAGAGGTGTCTTAGCACTTTGGTTCTTATGGGGAGCCTTCCTTTATGTCCAGTTTGGAATTTCAGGCCTGAGGACATGTAAAATATTACATTTTCAAGAAACTGTTTTGTGTCTGTCCACAGTGCTGAAGCCTGCTTTCTTACCCCCTCCCCAGCCCACCTATCTGCTTCTTGTTTGGGCATTCTCCTAGTTCTGTTTCTGTCTTTTGTACTACTGGTGCTTGAGAGGGTTGAAGGTAAGCAAGACAGTGTCAATTTTGCTGGCAAAACTGCAGCATATTACTGTTCTTAAGTTTAGCCCTATATGTTCAAGCAGGGAGGCAATGACAAACGGTTTATTCTAAGGCCTTTGATTTCCTTCGGAATTGTAAGCATCTAGGCTGACTCATCTCTCAAAGGCTTTCTCTCTCTCCTTTTTGGGCTGGTGTTGATTTGAGGTTTCACTGTTTGTTCTTACCTTATTTTCTGGGGAGGGGAGGGATTAATTTACATCCTGGTTTTTAAGGCAAGAACCAGCTCTGCTCTTTGGGTGATCAGATCTGGTAAGCCTCCACAAGAAGAAACTCCAAGACAGGTACAGAAATGACTGGATTGGGGGTAAGGGGAGAGGGGGGTGATATAAAAAAATTAAGCAGAGCTACATTATGTGTCAGCATGAGACCCTCGACTAAAGGGCTCTGGACTTGTTATTGTTAATGGGAGATTTATAGAGGTTTAGTCTGGGACTGGTTAGCTGTATGTGCCTTTGGTTAAAATGGTCACTTTGTGGTTTCAGTCTGGTAGTTGGCCTTGGGTGTTCACTTTGGGTCCAGGGGATGGTGCTTTGCAGTTGAAGGAGCTTTAAAATTAATGCTAGGGGTTTTCTTTTTAGCTTAGTTCCAAAGCCATAGGAAGATCCTCCATCCTTTCTCATATTGCACCTCAGTTATCTGGCAGGCTTGTCTGATATCTTTGATTTCGGCAATTAAAGAAGGCAAAGAGAATTTTGGAAATAAAATTCAAGCTGGAATGTCTTTTGGGGGGGAAACAGGAGGTTTTTTTTAAGATGATTATTGTATGATATCTCTTACCTACCTCATATCTGTCAAAGCCATATTACCTGATCTTTGAAATTTAAGCCCCTCTCCAAATTTTACATAGAAAAATATCATAAAACTCCAGGGGAAAGGAAAGCTTGGAAAAGTGGTATGTTGAGTATTTTTTTTCTTTTTCTTTCTTTTTTTTTGTTAAAAGGTTTAATTCCTTATATCACATTATTTTTTCTTTTAAGAATCGGCATCTACACATGCACCCAAATCATAAACTTGGGAGACATCTTAAATTCTTTCCATTACATTTTTTCCCCAAGTCCTGGCACTTCTACTCAGTGACACTGACTTGTATCAGCAACCCTTGTCTTCTTGCTGATCTAACTGCTTCAGGCTTTCAACCCAGATCAGGTTATTTCATGGCTCTCTGATTTTTTTTTTTCCATGGTACAACTCAGACTGGCACCCTATGGTAGTTCCCTGTTGGCTGCAGGAGAAAGTCCAACTGCTGAACATGGCTTACAGGGCTAGTCACGATCTCATCCCTGCCCATCCAGATTTATCTCCTTCCAATGCCTTCATACTGCTTTGAGATGAAAACCCCTCTCCCATTTCTTTGCCTTTGTACAAGCTGTTCTCTCTGGACACTCTCCCCCTTGCTGTATCCAGGCAAAGTTGGATGTTTTCTCCTCTCACAGTACTTTGTTTACATCTTGGCTGACTGACTTATCACAAGGTTTTGTAAATTGTTGCTAACCTGTGTATCTCCTTCACTGCACTGTTAAATCTTTTATGAGAAGAGTAGTATTATCTTGCTCAACCTTTTAATCTGTAGTGTCTGGCTCAAAGTGGGCAATTAATAGATTTCTTTTCTTAGTGAATGAATGAAAGAATAAATGGGTAACAGAGAATATGCAGGAAAGGATGCTGTGGGGTACAGGGAGATCTCCACTGGGGAATGCTATGCAACCTGGGAGCAATATGATAGTGGGGACCTTGGAGAAAGGCCATATAAAACAGGTTTCCCATTATACTAAAATGAACTTCACTCTGATCACCAATGTTGTATAGGAAGTCTGACTGGAAATGGTCTGGAAATGTTTGTTTTGGTAGATGTTGATTTTTTTCCCATGAAAAATAATATAATCAAGTTGCCCAAACTTCAGTAAATAGAGAAAAGACAAAGTCAAACAAATTATTACCACTTAATACACAGCTTATTATTTGGGTACATTTTTGTCTTTAATTTTTATGCATTTTTCCTTCACATAGTTGTAATCATAATTGCAATTCTGTATTTTTTATTTGTTGAAAGGCTCTTTGTAAACATTTTATGATTGCATAATTTTTATACTATAGTCATTATGTAATTTGTATAACTAATCTCATTGCTGGGGTAGCTTTTTTCCCTTAAGTTTTTACTATTATGGCTCATATACATATGGATTTTCCTGTCTGTAGGAAGATATCATTAGAATAGATTCCTAGAAGGGGAATTTTTCGGTCAAAGAGACTGGGGACAATTTTTGGTTCCAGACCCATGTGTCCAGTTTGTTTTCTGGAATAATTTTTGTATAAATTTACAGAATTTACATTACTCCCAGCTTAAATGAAAGCCTTCTTTTTGCCCAATCCAGACAGCATTGAGTATATCATGAAAAAATTAAAACTAGACCATCAATGTTCTAATTAATAGAAAATACTAATTTTTGTCTCAAAACTGCTTTCTAAAGAAAATTGTGAGGTGGTTTCTTTCTCTTTTTTTCTAATTAGTTTTTTTTTTTTCTTTTCTGGACTATCTGTTCAGAGCTTTTTTTTTAAGTTTTTTTTTTTTTTAAATAAGCAACCAGAGGCAGCCCTGCTTGAGGGTGAAGCCGCCTCCCAGTTTTCCCTCCCCATTTACCCCCCCCCCATAGTTCCCTCCACCAGGTCCAGTGACAATTGGATGATGCAGCCTTGATAATCATTCGATTCCAGAATGGGTGGCTGCATTCCTTTTCTGAAGGCAGCAAGGACACGCTGCCCCAGAATCATGCCCACTTTGCTCTTTTTGTCCGCCTTAATTTTTTTAGTGAGCGTCCTGGGAGGAGCCCCAGGACACACTCCCGACAGAAGGATGAAGATGGTGTCAATACACAGCCTCTCTGAGCTGGAGCGTCTGAAGCTGCAAGAGACTGCTTACCACGAACTCGTGGCCAGGCATTTCCTCTCTGAATTCCGACCTGACCGAGGTGAGCTGTACCCCGGAGTGTGGCATCCTTGCCTTTGGGCGAGTGGACCCCCGGGGCCAAAGGGACAGATTTGGGGTCCGGAGGGTCGGGAAGGGTAGCGCCTCTTCTAATTCCCTGGCGCCTGAGGAAGTGGGAGTTGTTGCAGGCTGTCTATTGAATTGCAAAAGAGGTAAAGATTAGTTGAGTTGGGTGGAAGTGGGGGGGGGGGGTTGAAGGGTGGTAAAAACGAATGTCAGAGACTGAGTAGAAGTGAGCTCAGGTGAAGAGACGCACGCGCCAGGTGTGTTTCCAGAATTGGGCAGAGCGACTGAGGTGCAGAAGGATACACGAAGAGAGGACTGGGACAGAGACACCGCGTTTGAGAGACAGTGAGAGACACGCACCAAACCAGGCGAAAGAGTGGGAGGGCGGTTCGGGGGGAGGTGGCAGCAGAAGCTGCTGTGTGAGCGCTTCCCACCTCAGCTGGCTACAATCGGGACGCTGCACAGGACAGGGTTCGAGCTTGCTCAGGGGTGGGGGGGATCTCCGGGATACCGGCGCAAATTTGGCCACCGAGTAGGGGAGGTTGCGCGGTTGCGCTGCGGAGGGGCGCTTTAGCAGCATTGGAAAGTGCAGGGGGCGGCGGGGGTCTCTAGGTGCGCGCTAAGGGCGCAGTCCGAACTGGGTGAAGCGGAGGGCTAGGAGACCTCGCCGGTAGCCGCAGCTGTGGGATTTGGAGCTAGGGACAGCCAGGTGTCGCCGCTTCTCCTGGCACCGCGCTAGGAGCCGACGGCAACCTGGGTGCTAGAGTGCGTCGCAGTAACTTGGCGACCCTCACTCTCAGAGGCGCTGCGGGTGGAGCCCCTCCCCTCGCCTGTTGCATGATTCAGGCGCCTGAGCGCCCCTGAATTTTATATTTAAGTGTTGTGTCGAGAGACCGCCGTTGCGTAGCAAGATGCGCCTTAGGTTATCTGGTTTGATTAAATCTTCGGAGTTTTTGTATGTGTAAGACAAGATTGGTCCTGTTGTCTGGCAGGGAAACTGAGGCTGGGAGAAATCAAAACATTTATCGCGGGCTGGAATGAGCTCCCCCTCCCCCTTTCCCTGCTCCCTGCTGCAGATTAATGTATGGCCATGCTTGAGTAACTTATCTGAGCCCTATTTGTATGTAAGTGTGCGTTTCTTTTCTTTTTCTCTTCTTGTAGCTCTACCCACTGACCGTCCCAACACCTTGGAGAAGTGGTTTTTGATTCTGAGAGGACAAGAGAGGGGTGAGGGGCTTCTGTATTTTCTTTGAGAGAAATAGGGTGCTGCACCCCTCCCCCCATAGTGTGCCCCTGGCTGCTAGAGACTGGGCGGGGCCCACTGCCGCCCAAGTCACTCCCCCTCCCTCCCAGAAACCCCTCAGAAGGTGATATCGGGAAATGGCTCAAAGCTGAGGCACAAGGGGCGGTCCTCCTAGACCAGCCTAATTAGGCCTTTGGGTGGATGAGCCCCAGACTGCTCAGCCTGAGATCGCCCTTCTTGTTTCTAGGTGGTCACCCCCTGGCAGGAAGGATATTAAGCCCCTTCTGGGTAGTTGAGTGGGGCTGAGTTGAGTGTTGAATACTTTTGTGTAAATACTGCTGGGTCTTTTGGGCTAGCTCCCCAGGGAGGGGCACTGCAGTGTGGAAGGGGTGGGGTTGACTGCTGGAGGTTCTTGGGGGAGGGTGGCTGTCCCTGCAGTTCCTCCCCATATAAGTGCTGCGGGGCTTTGAGGTTTCTCATTCTTTCTCTCTCTGACTCCCCAGACGTCTCTCTCAAGACATTTGGCATTCGCCTGGAAGAGGTACTGGTGAACGAGCTCACCCGCCGCAAGCATCAAGAACTGACAGCCACAATGCAGATAGAAGAAGCCACCACCGGTCAGGCTGCGGGCCGTCGTCGTCGGGGAAACGTGGTGCAAAGGATGTTTGGCCGCATCAGGCGCTTTTTCAGTCGCAGGCGGAATGAGCCCACCCTGCCCCGGGAGTTCACTCGCCGTGGGCGTAGAGTGAGTTAAACTACCAGGTTTCGGACAGGGGCCATTCCTGAGGTGTGCAGTGATGTGGGACAAGAGGGTCAAGGCTTCTATCCTCATGGGGGGGGGGGGCTAGACAGGTAAAGGAAACATTCTGAAAGGGTGTACTTGGCTTGCTACAGAGAATCTCTCCTGTTTTGAATGTCACATGCAGTACTCGTGTCTAAATAGACCCCATTTTAATATTGTCTGGATTTCTCCACAGGGTGCAGTGTCTGTGGATAGTCTGGCTGAGCTGGAGGACGGGGCTCTGCTGCTGCAGACCCTGCAACTTTCAAGGGTTTCATTTCCTATTGGCCAGCGACTTCTTGGATCTAAAAGGAAGATGAGCCTCAATCCGATTGCCAAACAAATCCCCCAGGTTGTTGAGGCTTGCTGCAAATTCATTGAGGAACATGGTAAGGGAGCTGCAAATGGTTAAATTACAAAAGGAAGCAATTAAAGAGAAAGAGGATGTTATAGAAATACAGAAAAAAGAGATCATGGGATCAAGGGCTTGGATAAAATTGCCCTGGCACTTGCAGAGGTTAGGATGCAGCTCTTAAGGAAGGAGAAGGGAAACACCATGGGGAAAGGGGTCAGATTTTCAGGATCATCTGCTTTCTTTCTTTCAGGCTTAAAGGCAGTGGGGATTTTCACCATTGAGTATTCACCATTGAGAGTGCGTAAGGTAAATTGACTATGTTTACACGTTTGGTTCTTGGTCAAGTAAAAGAAGATGGAAGTGGGGGCTCGCCTATAGACATGATGGTAGTTTCATGACTGTGGAAATAAGGTCTTCTTTCTAGTCCCCAACATACAATATTATGCTAGCTACCTCCCCTGAAGCCTGGGACTTCCTGAAGGAATGACCAAGAGGGAGCCTGTAGTGAGCAGGACAAACCATGTCTCTTCTCCCTTGTAGCTCCGTGAAGCATTTGATCAAGGTCTGGATGTAGTGCTGGATGACAATCAGAATGTGCATGATATTGCTGCACTCCTCAAGGAGTTTTTCCGTGACATGAAGGACTCTCTGCTGCCAGATGATCTGTACATGTCCTTTCTTCTGACTGCAAGTAAGTCTTCTGCCCTCCCTTGTTGGGGCAAGGGAAGGAAATGTCAGAGGTCTAGTGACCCCCAAGGACCTAAGTCCAAAAGAACATCAAAAGATGAAAAACACCTCTCTAGGATATAATATGCATATTATTTGTCAATTAAAAATAAAAATCTTCCCAAACCGTCTCCAAGTTACTTTGTCTCTTTATAAATCTGTTACTTGGGAATTTCTCTAGTTTCTTAAAACTGTGTGTGCCCTCTCAGGGCAAAGAACCACCCAGATTCTGTAGAGGTCTGGTTTTCATGGTGGGAACACTTATTACCCTTAGGGTTCCTGAACTCAAATCTTTGTACACAAGTAAAGGCAAGTTATTTAGGTAGTTTCTGCATAGCCATCAGCAATTTGGAGTAGCTCATCTCCCTTGGTATTGGGTTGCTGCCAAGGCCAGCCCCCTAAGCTGGTCCCTCTTTTCCTTTTTTCAGCTCTGAAGCCCCAGGATCAGCTTTCTGCCCTGCAGTTGCTTGTTTATCTGATGCCACCTTGCCACAGTGATACTTTGGAGCGCTTGCTGAAGGCATTGCATAAAATTACTGAGCACTGCGAGGACTCCATTGGACTTGATGGACAGCTGGTAAAAAGATCAGGGAAAGGGTGGTGAGATCTGTAGTAGGGGACATGTGCGCAAGTGTATGAGAAAATATAGTGGTAAAAAGAAAGTGAAACAAATAAAAAGAGGTGTATATCCATTTGTACAACTTCTAATACTATCTCAAGGTCAGTCACTTTCTGCATTCCTGTACCTAGGTTCCTGGCAACCGCATGACCTCCACCAATTTGGCTCTCGTGTTTGGATCTGCTCTCCTGAAGAAGGGAAAGTTTGGCAAGAGGGAGTCCCGGAAGACAAAACTGGGAATTGACCACTATGTTGCTTCTGTCAATGTGGTCCGTGCCATGATTGATAACTGGGACGTTCTTTTTCAGGTAGGTGCAAATTTTGGATATTCTTATTTCACACAGTCCTCTTTTGTTCACCAAGCAAGGGAGAATTGTATGTGGTTACCAAAGCAGGCAGATAAAGTTCCCAGTCTAGAATTTCCTTCCAAATTAGATGGTCATGAGGTTGTCTTTCAATCCTGGTACCCGATGGAGACATAAATGAAAAGGTGCTGAGCAATAAAGACTAATATTGCTAATTTTACTCTCAGGTGCCGCCTCATATTCAGAGACAGGTTGCCAAGCGTGTGTGGAAGTCCAGTCCTGAAGCTCTTGATTTTATCCGTCGCAGGAATCTGAGAAGGATTCAGTGAGTTTGTTTTTTTTTTTTTTCAATTTAGCCTAAAGGACATTATTCTATGGGGGCTTCCAACTCCAGATGATCTTTATGTTAGTTAATGCAAGTACAAAATAACTTGTTCAACATTCCTTTCCATTCAGGAGTGCACGCATCAAGATGGAAGAAGATGCTTTACTTTCTGATCCAGTGGAAACCTCTGCTGAAGCCCGTGCTGCTGTCCTTGGTCAAAGCAAGCCCTTTGATGAAGGTCAGTTCCCTTCAAGAGGTCAGGCCCTTCCTGAAGGTCAGTTCCCTGCAGGGGGTCAGGGCTTTCCTCAGGATCAGGGCCTTCCTCAGGGTCAAACCCTTGCTCAGGGTCAGGCCCCTGCTGAGGACCATGCCCTTCCTGAAGATGAGTACTCTGAGGAAGATTTGTCAGTCAATGAACAGCTAGCAATTGAATATTTCAATCAAGTAGTCTTTGGGAACAATCAAGGTTTTATGCTCCCAAATGACCTTGAAATTGAAGGTTCATACCTTGACGACATACCAGAGCTTGATGAAGAAGATTATGATGGTGATGATGATGATGATGGTGACGACAACAACAACGATGATGATGATGGTGATAATGATGACGATGACACCTTGAATTTTGGTAATCTTCCTTCTCTTGCGGATATTCTAGGACCAGGTGAAGAAATTCCAGAACTCATTGAGATCCCAGACTTTGAAGAAATACCTAACTTTGATCCAGTTCCAGAACCCGAAGGACCCTCACATGTGCAAGTAATCTTGAACCCTCTAGGAAATCTGAATCCCAATCTCGAACAAGGACCAAATTTTGAAAACCACCACAATTTTGGCCTGGCAGAAGTTTCCCATCTTAACATAATCCAGAACAGTGAAGAAATCCTGGAAGCTAGTGAAATTCCAGGTAATGAGGAAGCCCCAGACAATGCAGATGTCTCAGATAAGGATGAAACCACAGATTATGATGACCCTAGTCTTGAAGAAATGCCAGCTATTGATGAAGCCCCATGTGTTGAAAAATTCCCAGAGGTCAATGGGATTTCAAACCCTGAAGAATTTGATGTTGAAGAGGTCCCAGCTTTTGCTGGCCTCCCAAATGATGAAGAAATCTCAAGGTATGAAGAAGCTGCGGAATCTGAAGACCCCACCCCTGAAGAGGTCCAGGCTATCCATGTGATCACAGCCCTTGAAAATACCATCGATTTTGATGAAATTCAAGATCTGGAAGAATCCTCAGATGTGGAGGAATGTTCAGGGGACAAAGAAGACTCTGACATTGATGGAAACAAATACTCTGAAGAAAACCCCATTCTTGAAGGTTACCTTCCAGTTCTCAGTGTGGTTCCAGAACCTGAGAATGCCCAAATTCAAAATGAAACCCCAGATTGTCAGGAAGACCAGGCTTTTGAAGATGATGAAATTGACACTGTGACTCCAGAAACTGAAGATGTCTCCATTTCCAGTTCAATTCCAGACCCTCTGCCATCCGTGGCTGTCAATCTGGAAGAAGTCATGAATGTGGATGAAGTCCCAATGCCTAAAGATGTCAACCCTAAAGAAGTTCAGAATCCAAAGGCAATTCCGATTGGTAAAGAAGACTCAGATGTTGCATCTGCTGTAGATACCACTGTCCTTAAAAATGAGTCTCAGCCTAGCCCTGAGTCATTTAAGAGTAACATCTATTTTGTGTCCTTTATGCAGTGCTTTAAGTTTCCGGTTCCAGCTTTGATACTCATTTGCTTGGTAAAATTAGTGAACCTTCTTTTTATGTGGTGGTGGTTATTAGGTCACCGTCTTCCCCCTGTACCTGGTGGTGTCATTAATTTGCTCTGAGCTTGGTCTCTATTCTGTTCCCTAATCTATCTTTCCAGTTTCCACAGTGGTGAGAGCTTTAGAAACTTCTGTGCTGTTAGCTTCAGTTTACTGACTCCTGAAATGGGGATAATCATTCCTGCCCTGTCTTTTCTCATATTGTATTTAAAACCCAAAATTAGATCCGCGGGCCTTGGGTGCTATCTGATGTCTAGGAGTAACATTGTTACTATTTTCCAGGTTCCTCTGAGGAGCCAGCCGTGCCTCCCGGCACTGCCCGTTCCCATGACGATGAGGAAGGAGCGGGTAATCCCCCCATTCCGGAGCAAGACCGCCCATTGCTCCGTGTGCCCCGGGAGAAGGAGGCCAAATCTGGCATCGGCTACTTCTTTCCTTAGGTGTTTTTCCTCCTTTAAGGTGCCGGACAGGGGAAAAGGGTGGGGGTAGACCTGGGATGTCACAGGAAACATGAAGGAGAATCTTTGAGATAGATCTGAGAGGAGTTCCACCTGATGCTCGGGTCAGGATAGGAATTCCCAATACACTGCCAGCCCCTTCACTGGGGATGCTTGGTCTCCTCAGCTGGTAAAAGCAGAGATGTTTCTGTGTCATGCCCAGGCTCCCTGGTGCTACCTTGCCTTTCTCTTTTACCCTTGGTCTTGGCTTTCTCACACTGCAGCCCTCCTTTAATTGATGTTACATTTGTGGTAAACACCTGTCCCAGAGAAGCTCACAAATCTCGAGGTGCTTTCCCTCCCCTGCAGGGGATTGCATGTTTTTCCTTACTTTCCGCCCCTCCTCCCGAGAGCTCTATTGGAAAGGCCCTCAAGAGGCATGCTAGAACGTTAGGTCAGCCTACTGACAGCTGACAATTAATGCTAAATCATGTCACACCAACTCATAGCCGTGTCCCCGCAGCAACTCCGCCGCCTCAGGATCCCCAAACTCCCCCCAAATTATTGAGACCGATGGCTCGTCAAAAAGCCACTCCTAAATTCTGTGCAGTTTTGCTCAGGTCACACCAACGGGGAAACCTCAAGTGTAAGCCTGACTAGCTTTTCTGGGGTCAAAAGTTAGAGGAAAAATTAGACTTTAGTACCTGGATCTGTTTTAAAGACGGCTGGTGTTCACACCATGTTGTCAACAAAACGGGCTAGTTTAGGTTCGGACACATAGTTCCAAGTAGTTCAAGTCACCTGATTACAAATGTTCTTATCTATCGTCTCTGTAGTTCCTCTATGCAGGACGGTACAAATTTGCGGGACATGCTCTGGTAACACACAGATATGGGTTATGTATGACATCCAAATTACAGCTGATACTAATGGGTAACAACTGCTGAGGTCCATAGAGTGAAGAATGTATTGTATTGAGGGATAGAAACTGATCATACAATGGATAACAACCACAGAGCTCGAAGATTTGTGATTGTTAAAACTTCTCTGGCATTTAATCATTAATAAACATTTGTGTTGTGACAGCGTATATTCCTGCCTTACTGTGGTCTTTTTCCTTTTAATTTTGGGGGGGTGGGTGAATAGGGAAGCTGTGACTATACAGCTGAAGGAGGAAAGAGGAAAAGGGATGATGAGATAAAGGGGAAAGGTGAAATAAAAATGGGGTGGGATGGGATAAAGGGCTGGGATGATGAGGAACAAAGGAGGGATGACAGGATAAAAGTGGGGGGTCCTAAATTTAAAGGGGTGGCAGGATAAAGGGAAGGGGCAATATGCAACAAAGGACATGACATGGGATAAAGGGGAGGGGTCACAAAGATATTCATGGGATAAATGGGAGGTATAATAGGGAATTGTGGAATAAACAGTGTGGCTGGGTGCAGAGGCAGGTTGGCAAGGCCCTAAGTAACTCCGTGAGACCCTGTCAACATAAAAAGGGCTGGGGATATGGCTCAGTGGTTAAGCACACCTGGATTCAATCCCCTGTACCAAAATAAAATAAAAAAGAGGGTGTGTGTGGCAGGATAAAGAAGGGATGATTTGGGTTAAGGGTAGAGATAATGGGGAATAAAGAGGAGAGGGTGTCATGGGATAAATGGAAAAGTAACATGGGATAAAGAAAGGAAGGACATGGGATAAAAGGAAGGTATACAGTAGAAAAAGGATGATTTCAGAGAGGGTGGTGTGGAATGAAGAGGAGGGGGTGATAGGGGATAAAGGAGAGGGGTTGTGGGGAAAAACAAGGATCAGATAAAGGGGATGGATGGTGTAGAATAAAGAGAAGGGATGACATAATGAAAGGGGTGAAGTGAAATAAAGGGGTGAGACATGGGGTAAAGGGGAGGGATAATGTGGAATAAATAGGGTGACATGGAACAAGATGGAGGTGACAGGATGGGGAGATAATGTGAATAAAATAGGTGTGGCATGGGATGAAAGGGAGGGGTCATGTGAAGTATAAGGAGGGGATGATGGCAAACTGGTGGGGGGGTAATGTAGAATGAGGAGGGGTTGGTATGTGATAAAGGGAAGGAGTGATGTGAAATACAGAGGCAGGGATGATGGGGTAAAGGAAAGTGGTGGGATTACATGGGATATAGGAGAGGGGGTAGCATGGGATAAAGGGGAGGGATAATGTAAAATTGAGTGGGGGCATGGATTGTGGCTCAGTGGTAGAGTGCTTGCCTCACACTTGTGAGGCCCTGGGTTCGATTCTCAGCACCACATAAAGATAAAGGTATGACATTCATCTAAAAAAATGGAATAGAATACAGGGGAGGGATCAGGTAAATCAAAGAGGAGTGGATGACATGGGATAAAGGGGAGGGGTAATGCAGAAGAAACAAGTGTGTTGCCTGGTATAAAGAAAGGGGTTGCATGGGAGAAAGGGGGGGAATGGTACAAAACAAAGAGGAGGGCATGACAAAGGGGAGGGGTAGCATGGGATTAGGGGGTGGGATAATGTGGAATAAAGACGAGGTGGCATGGCACAAAAGCAAGGATCACGTGGAAAAAAGATAACTTGGGGTAAAGGGGAGGGATAATGTGGAATAAACAAGAAAGAGGATAACAGAATACAGGGACGGGGTCATGAGTATCAAAGAGGAAGGGATAATATGGGATAAAGAGTAGGTGATGTGGAATAAAGAGGGGTATCATGAGAGAAAGGGAAGTGGTGATGTGGAATATGGAGCAGAGGATGATAGAGGGTGGGGGGTGACTTATGAAAATATAGAGAGGGTGAAGGGGAGGGGGTAACTTCTGGAAAAGGCGAGGAATGATGTAAAATAAATGGAGGGAGCATGGGATAAAGGAGTGGGGATATGGAATACAGAGGAGGAGATGACATGGGGTAAAGAGGAGGGGTAACCTGGAAAGAAGGAAATGGAGTGATGTGGTATGTGGTGAGTGGGAAAGGTAGAAAAGGGTGATGTGAAAAAAGGGAAGGGGTGAGATGTAATACAGGGGATGGAGTGATGTGGAGTTGAAATCAGGAAGTGATGTGGAGGAAAGGTGGGGAGATATGGAATAAAGTAGAAGGATTAATGGGAAATAAATGGAATAAAGGGACAAGGACCCTAACTAAATGAAGAGGACGAAAGTGATGAAGTAGAGTAAATGTTTTAAGGCTAGATGAGGGAGAGGTAAGGTAAGGAAGGATGCCTAAAAATGGTCTCTAAACCAGGTGGGGTATTGCATGCCTGTAATCCCAGCAGCTGGGGAGGCTGAGGAAGGCTGGGGAGGCTAAGGAAGGGGAATCACAAATTCAAGACCAGCCTCACAGCCTAGGTAACTTATCAAGGCCCTTAGCAACTCAGCACAACCCTGTCTCAAAATAAAATATAAAAAGTGCTGGGGATGTGGCTCAATGTTTCAGTGCTCCTGAGTTCAATCCCTGATACAAAAAAAAAAAAATACCCCTTCTAAGTGGAAGGGAGTATAATAAAGGGGGGACCACTAGATGTTCTCAACTGATAAAGTCCTCCTGAACAGGTACAAAAGGAAAACCTAGAAACATCCAGGGACATATGACATATGAGGGTAAGAGGAATAACTTACTACTGTTTGATTGATGAGACCACCAAACTTTCTTGAAAGTTTATGGCATCATGACAGACTTGAAATTTTCCCATGTCAAGGACAGGGCCCCCGAAAGTATTATGATGTATGTCATTTATTTTTATACAGTTTGGTCTAACATATTTCCTTGCATAGAGCTTTATAAACAGCAGACATGTACCATTGGGCTCCTATAATAATAATCTTGTAATAATTATAATGATAGTTAGCACATATTATTTCAAAGTGGCAGTGTATTAAAAGCTTTACATGCATCATTTAATTTAATATTCACAATAACTCTATGAGATACATGCTACTGTCATCTTCATTATATTCTTGAGGAAAATGATATAGAGAGGTTAAATAACCTGCACAAATCATACAGCTGGTTAGTGGGAAAATAGCCAGTATTCAAAGCTGGATTGTTTAAATATTAGATTATACTGGCTCATGCATCTTGACATTCTGCTTTTGACACAAACATGCATTGTGATGTGTCCAGTAATTTATTTTGGATTGGGGTTTACACTTTCAACAAGTGAACTTCACTTTTCTTCCATATAGGTTCTTGCTTTCCAGATAGGAGAGCCTAATGTTAGACAAAAATTGTGATATTTCAGTCAGATACTAAAAGTTTTATCTGGGTCTTACAGATATTAGAGCCAAAAGAAAATGTAGTTTATCCAGTTCCACTTTGTTGTTTTATGGTTGTTGTACTAAGGCTCAGACTTGGAAATAATTTACCCAAGACGAGATCTAAGGATATGATTCAGACAGTTGTCCTGACTGCAATTCCAGGATTTTGTGGGGGGTGAAAACACTAAAATAAACCAGGCCTGGTGTGCATGACTATAATCCTGATACCTTGGGAGGTTGGCCCACGAGTTCAAAGCCAGCTTCAGCAACGTGTCGAGGTCCTAAGCAACTCAGTGAGACCCTGTCTCTAAACAAAATATAAAAAATGCGCTGGGGATACTTCTCAGTGATTAAACACACATGGGTTCAATCCCCGGTACAAAAAAAAAAAAAGTAGAAAACCGAAGCTTAGTTGTTGAAAGTGCAAACTCCAATCCCAATGACTGGGGAAATCACAACACATGTTTGCGTCAAAGAATTTACCTGTGCTTTTTTCACTCAACTAAAAACCAAGAAATGAACAGTAAAGCAAATTATTTCAAAACATTCCATTCACTTTCTGGCCTTCTCTGAAACAAAAACTTTTCCCAATCTTATGTTCCTTCCTAGTAACTAAGGAATTGAGGCTAAGATTGTGCATAGATATGAGCATTATTATCCCCATACTTTAAGGACTTGACACTCCAAGTCCTGTTCTCCTGCTTGGTGACACAGAAGACCCATCTCATACACTCTAGCTTCAGACCTCTCTGCACGTCAGCCAACCCCAGTCCTTGGCCTCACTGGGCATGGCTTCACCTCTGAAAGACTCAACTCCCAACATCCCACTGAGACCCATGTCTTCCAGCAATGGCTGAGTCCCACATCATCTGCTCTTTGACCTCAATGAGGGGTCCTGTGCCCCAAGCCTTTCTTTGCGTGTCACTTCTTTCCTTGTGCCACCAGCATCTTGAGGCCCATTAATTTAGTATTGACCACACCATCATCCCCCTGTGCCCCAAATGCCATATATGCACTGTTGAGTCCCCACTGGAGGACTCTCCAAACATCTGGTTGCTCCAATCCCAATAAGGACCACTGTGGTAGAAAGGGTACCGATGTTTAGAGTGCTGCTCCTAACAGTCAGAATTTCCAACTTCAGCGGGGCCCTCAGGCCAATGAGCAATCCATCCCCACCATGTTTCTCTGTCATCTCCTTCTCCTTTGCATTTGGGTTCCAAGTTTCTTTTTCTTTCTTTCTTTCTTTGTCTTTCTCTCTTTGTTTTGTACCAGGGATTGAACCCTTGGGTGCTTAACTACTGAGCCACATCCTCAGCCTTTTTTATATTTTATTTTGAGATGGAGTCTCACTGAGTTGCTTAGGACCTCGGTAAATTGCTGAGGCTGGCTTTGAACTTGCCATCCTCCTGTCTCAGCCTCCTGAGCAGCTGGGATACAGACATGTCCAGTTTTTAGTTCAAATTCAAATTGTTCATTGCCTCTATATAGGAAAGTAGTTTTGACTTTTGTATGTTGACCTTGCATTCTGTATATTTGCTATACTTGCTTTTTTTCCCAAGGGGTATATATTGTTTAAGATCTTTTAGAATTTTCTACATAGACATTTGTGGCACCGGTGAATAAAGGTAACTTTATTTCTTTTTTATGTATTTCCTTATCTTATGCTACTGCACTAGACAGGATTTCAAGTACACTTCTATAAGTGGTGAGAGGGACATTCTTGCCTTTTCCCTTTTTTTGAGGGGAAATTATCTAGTTTATTTGTATTAAATATGTTAGCTATAGTTTTTCCTTTGTCATATTCTTTATCAAGTTGAGGGAATTCCCCCTCTATCCCTAGTTTAAGGAGAGTTTTATCATGAGTGAATGTTGTATTTTTGTCAAATGCTTTTTTCTGCACCTATTGATATGATAATATGATTTTCTTCTTTAGCCTGTGTTGTGATGAATTACATTAATCGTTTTTCAAATGTTGAACCAGCCATGCTTACCTGGAATTAATCCCACTTGGTCATGGTGTATAATTCTTTTTACACATTATTATATTTGATTTATAAATATTTTGTTGAGGATTTTTGAATCTATTTTTATGGAAGATTTTTTCTGTTGTTTTTCTTCTAATATTTTCATCTGGCTTTGATATGAGGATAATACTGGTCTCATAAATGAACTAGTATATGTTTCTTCTGGTGCATTTTTCTGGGAAAAGATGAAGTGATATTATTTATTCCTTAAATGTTTGGCAGAATGCATCAATAAAACTATGTAAGAATGGTTTATCCTTTTTAGAAGATTTAAATCATTAATTTGATTTGTTTAATACATACAGTGGTTTTCAGGCTATTTATACTCAGGTTTTCTACTTTTGTGTTAGTTTTGGTAGACTTTTTCAAGGAATTAGTCTATTTTATCTAAGTTATAAAATATGTGAGCATAGAATTGTATTTAGTATTTCCTTATTCTAATTTTAATGTATATTGAATAAGGGATAATGTATTCTTTTTCATTTTTAATATTGGAAATTTGTGTATATACTCTTTTATTCTAGGTAACTCTGGTTATTGATTTATAATTTTTTTTTTGTGATACTGGGGATTTAACCCACAGATGCTTAACAACTGAGCTACAGTCCCAACACTTTTTTATTTAATTTTGAGATACGGTCTTGCTAAACTGCTTAGGGCCTCACTAACTATCTTTGTCTTTTAAAAAGGATTTCTTATACACACTATGTAGTTGGGTCTGTTTTTATTCACTGTGTCTTTTAATTGATACATTCAGACCATTCACATTAAGATTGATTATTGTTATATTTAGATTAATTTTAATTGTGCTTGTATTTTCTTTTGGGGGATGGGTACTGGGGATTGACCATAGGGGCTTTACCATTGAGGTACATCTCTAGCACTTTTTATTTTGACATGGCATCTCATAAAGTTGCTTAGAGCCTTGCTAAGTTGCTGAGGCTGGTCTTGAACTTTTGATCCTCTTGCCTCAGCCTCCCTAGTTGCTGGGATTGTAGGCATGCATTACCATGCCTAGCCATTCTGTCTTTAAAAATGTGAATTTGAGTTTCTGACCTATATAATTCTTCATTTACCTCAATAAAAATTTTAATATTTCTTGCAGGAGGATGCTGCTAGTATGAATTCCCTCTCAAGTTTTTCCTTCTTTCCCTTTTGAAGGATAATTTTACTGCATATGAATTTTAGATTGGTGGGTTTTCTTCTTTCAACACATTAAATATTTCATTTCACTCACTTCTAGCATGGTTCCTGGTAAGAAATCCATTGTAATGCTTATTCTTATTCTTTCATAGGCAAATTGTTTTCCTTCTGGCTTCTTTCATGATTTTCTCTTTACTTTGGTTTTTGCAGCTTGAATATAATAAGCCTAAGTATGATATTTTGGCTTTTAAATGGCTTGTGTTCTGTGAACTTCCTGGATCTGTAGCTTGGTGTCTAGCATTGATTTTGGAAAGCTATTTATTACTATTATTTCAAATATTTCTTCTCCATTCTCTCTTTCATCTCCTTCTGGTAATCCATTTACATGTATTACACCATACGAAAATTTCTTGTAGTTCTTGGGTATTGTTTTCTTTTTCCATTTTTTTCTCTTTCAGTTTAAGTTGGGGAAATTTCTATTGACATATATTTAAGGTCATTTATTCTTTCCTTGATTTTACTGAGTCTACTAATGAGCCATTACAAACATTCTTCATTTGTGCTTTAGTATTTTTTTATTGCTAGCATTAAAAAAATCTTACTTAGAATTCCCATTTCTCTGATTACATACTCATCTATTGCATGTTATCTACTTTTTCATTAAACACCTTAATATAGTTATTTAAAAATTTCTCTCTGATAATTCCCAAATCTATATTATATTTAAGTTTTGTTCTCATCCTTATATCATCTGTTCAGACTTTGATATTTCTGGCTTTTCAGTGTGCTTAGTAATTTTTGTTAAAAGCTGAACATGTTGAATCTGGTATTAGGGTAAAATGTAAATAAGCCTCTGGTTTGAGGATGTTTGTTTATCTGGCCAGGAATTGGGTTGTATTTATTTTTTTTTCTGTAATTATAGGTACATTGGGCTTCAAATTTTTCCAGTGTTCTTGTTTTTTGTCTCCCCAATAGATATTGTGCTTCCCTAAGCGGAAAGACCTACAAGATACAGGCTATTCACCAATATTATGAAGGAGCCCTGTTGGTGTGGTGTGAAAGCATAGAGCAGTGGGCTATTTTGTAATCTGATTAAGACTATCTTTTAATGGGCCTATTCCTCTGACCTTTGACCTTTACAAGTGTTTCTCTAGTGAGAGCTTTTTCTCTTCTGTCCCTTACTCTGTTCCTTGGCTGCCATGTTTCCATTCTACTTCCTTAAGATCCTGACTGATGTTGAATATTTTTCCCTGATGTGAGATGGGAAGGCTAGAGGGAGCTGGAGTGCACAGGAGTTCTCTTCCCTCAGCCAGTATAAAGTTTCAGAATTAGGTTATGGCAAAGGGAAACCCTGCAAAAATTAGCCTGGATATTTTTCTATTTTATTTTGATTTTTTTGTTATTAGGGATTTAACCCAGGTGAAGGCTACCATGGACTCACATTCCCCAGTCTGTTTTTTTGTTTGTTTGTTTGTTTGTGTGTGTGTGTAGTACTGGACAGTGAACCCAGTGCCTGTGCTTGCAAGACAAGCACTCTACCAACTGGGCTATACCCCCAGCCCTCCCCAGTCTTCTTTAAAAAAAAAAAATTTAGACAGAGTCTCACTAAGTTGCTTATGGTCTCACTAAATTACTGAGGCTAGTCTCTAACTTGCAATCCTCCTTTCTGAGCCTCCTGAGCTGCTGGGATTAGCCTTAATTATTGAAACAACTCTAGATATATTTGAGAGTGGTTACTCTTTCTACTCTCCCTTCAGAGCCATAAGAGAATTTTCCTTGGATCTTATGTTCTCATCATGAGAACCTGGTGGGGCTCCTGGAGGGCGTGCAAACAAAAGTGTGGGGGCCTTTCTAAGCCTGTGGGTCTTATAATTTTCTCACTCATATTAGTTCACTTCAGCTTTCAGTATTTTTTCAAAATGACCACTTAAATGTTCTACCACATTATGGCTCATTAGCTTCTACCATACTAAAACCGATTTCAGTTGTTGGATATTTTTTAATGTGGCTGCCTCTCCAACTTAAGGGATGACACTTATTAGCCTTGCAACCTTGATTTTCTCATGAGTCCAAGATAAGTTGTTGAGTTTTAGGTTGTCCAGCTTTTTAATGTGGTAATGACAAGAGTGATAACTTCCAAGCTCTTTGTGTCGAGCCAAAACCAGATTTCTGGTATTGAACTTTTAATGTCAGTTTCTACATGTTCATTGTTAGTATCTAACAATGGATTGGGTTTTGTGTGTTGATCTTGTATTCTGTGACTTTGATGAGCTTCCTTATTCTAAAAGGTTAATTTTTTTTTTGTAGATTACTTAGGATTTTCCACATAGACAATCATGTCAACTGTAAAGAGTGACAGTTTTACATCTTCCTTTCCACTTAGTATGCATTTTATTTTTTTCTTATCTAAATGCACTGACTGGATTTTCCAACACTATGCTGAATAAAAGTGCAGAGAGAAGACATCCTTGCATTTCCCCAAATCTTTGAGGGTAAGGCATTCAGTCTTTTGCCATTAATGATTATGTTAAGTGTAGGTCTTTTGTGAATGCTTTTTTTTTTTTTAACTTTTGGGAACAGCTTTATTGAAATAAAAGTCACATACTGTGTTTTTTATGGCTGTTGTAACAAATTAGCACAAATTTAGTGGCTTAAAACAACAAAAATATATTCTCTCACATTTCTGAACACATTTCTTTCTTTTTTTTTAAATTTTTTATTGTTGGCTGTTCAAAACATTACATAGTTCTTGATATATCATATTTCACAATTTGATTCAAGTGGGTTATGAGCTCCCATTTTTACCCCATATACAGATTGCAGAATCACATCAGTTACACATCCATTGATTTACATATTGTGAATGCTTTTTTATTTAGTTGAGGTTGTGTCTCTCTTAAGGTTGTGCTGAGAGTCTTTATCACAAAAGGATATTGGATTTTGTCAAATGCTTTTTACTACATCTATTGATATAATTATATGATTTTTTCTTTTAGACTATTGATATGATGAATTATTTTGTTTGATTTATGTAATTGAGCCTGCTAACATCTGGAATAAATTCTATGTGCTCATGGTATTTAAGTGATTTTTTTTTACACTGATGTATTCACCATGCAAATTTTCCTTTTTAAGAATTTTTGTGCCTAGATAAATGATCTATAATTGATGTGTAGGGTTTTGTTCATACTGTTTTTTAAACTCAGATTTTGGTACCAAGATAATATTGGTCTCACAAAATCAGTGGAGAATTTTTAACTCTTCCTGTGTTTTCTGGAAGAGATTTTGTAGAGCTGATCCTAATTCTTCTTTATATATTCGGTAGAATTCTTCAATGAAATCATCTACAACTACAGATTTCGTTTTTGGGGAACATCTAAAATTACAAATTTAATTTATTTAATGATTATAAAACTATGCATATTACTTATTTCATTTTGGTTGAGTTTGGGGTTTTCAAGGAATAGGTCCATTTCTTCTCTGTTTTAAAATTCTATGGGCATGAATTTGTTCTTAGTTTTAACTTATTATCCTGTGAAATTCTGCAGTGTCTATAGCAATATAGTCTGTTTCATTACTGATATTTAGTAATATATATCTTTTCTCTTTTTCTGGTTGTCAGTCTTGCTGGAGATTTATCAATTTTATTGCTCTTTTCAAAGAACCAGCTTTTTGTTTTATTGATATTTTTCTCTCTATTCAATTCCTGTTTGCAATTGCATTTATTTCTGCTAGTATCTTTATTATTTCCTCCTCTCTGCTTGCATTTGGTTTATTTTCCTCTGTTTCTTCTAGTTTCTTTGGGTATATAGAAACTTGGGTTACTGATTTTCTTTCTTTTTTTTTTCTTTTGGTACCAGGAACTGAATTCAGGGGCACTGAACCACTGAGCTACGTCCCCAGCCCAATTTTGTCTTTCCTGTCTCAGCCTCCCGAACCTCAAGGATTACAGATGTGTGCCACTGCGCTGGCCTGATTTTCTCTTTTCTAATGGACACATTTGGTGCTATGTATTTTCATTTTAGCACTGCTTTAATAGGGCAACAGAGTTTTGATATGCTATATTTTCTTTTTCATCCAGTTTGATAACATTTTTTTTATTTCCTTTCAGATATTCTCATTGACCCATGGTTTGTTTAGAAGGTTGGTTTAGTTTCCAAGTGTTTTGAGATTTTTCTTTTTTAAATTAAAAAATAATTGTTCTACTTACTTATACCTGACAGTAGAATGCATTTTTTAAAATTACTTTTTAGTTAAACATGGGCACAATATCTTTATTTTGTTTATTTATTTTTATGTGGTGCTGAGGATTGAACCCAGTGCCTCACGTGTGTGAGGCAAGCGCTCTACCACTGAGCCATAATCCTAGCCCCTAGAATGCATTTTGACACACTGTACATAAATGGAGTACAACTTCTCATTCCTCTAGCTGAACATCGTGCAGAGTCACACCAGTAGTATAATCATATATGTAGGGTAATAGTGTCTGTCTCATTCCACTGACTTTCCCATCTACAGCTCTACCTCTCCCCTCATTCCCCTCTGTATAACCCAAAGCTTCTTTATTCTTCCTACTCCCCACATCATGGATCAGCATCTGCTTACCAGAGATAACATTTTGTCTTTGGTTTTTTTGGGTTTGGCTTATTTCAATTAGCATGATATTCTCCAGCTTCATCCATTTACCTGCAAATGTCTTAATTTCTTTTTTTTTTTTTAAGGCTGAGTGATATTCCGTTGTGTATATGTACCACATTTTCTTTATTTATCTATTGAAGGGCTTGGGTTATTTGTTTTTCTTTTTTTTTTTTTTGCATAGTTTTTTAAAGAATATTTTTTAGTTGTAGATGGACACAAAACCTTTATTTATTCATTTATTTATTGATTTTTATGTGGTGCTGAGGATCAAATCCAGTGTCTCACACCTGCAGGCAAGTGCTGTACCACTGAGCCACAACCCCAGCCCCAGGCCTAAAGATTTTGAGTTCTTTATACATCCTGGAGATAATGCTGTATCTGAGGTATGTGTGGTAAGATTTTCTCCCATTCTGTAGGCTCTCTCTTCATGTTATTGATTGTTTCCTTTGCTGAGAAAAAGCTTTTCAGTTTGATTCCATCCCATTTATTGATTCTTGATTTTACTTCTTGCCTTTTAGGAGTCTTGTTAAGGAAGTCAGTTCCTAAGCTGACATGTGAAGATTTGGGCCTGCTTTTTCTTCCGTTAGACACAGGGTCTCTGTTCTAGTGGCTAAGTATTTGATGTACTTTGAGTTGATTTTTGTGCATGGTAAGACATAGAGGTTTAATTTTATTTTGCTGCATAAGGATTTCCAGTTTTCACAGCACCATTTATTGAATATCTTTCCTCCAATGTATGTGTTTAGCAACTTCGTCTAGTTGTTTTGAGATTTTTCTGTGATCTTTCAAATATTGATTTGCAGTGCCTTCTGGCTCACCTGTTGTAGGTGACACACATTTAGTCCAGAGGAATAATAAGCCAATGTGGGCTAACTTCTGTTTCTAAACTCATAGGAAACGGTAGGCCTGGGTCACCTTTCTCAGTTCCATGAGAGATCACTGTGTCATGTCACTGTGGGGTCCCAAACCAATGCACCTTTTACGAACTTTTGGAGTTCTCCTTTATTCATCTCTTATTTGCAGGGATTATAGTTGTACTTAGTGTGGAGGAGTTTGGAAAGAAAAGTCTATGTGATCTTGTCCTGAGCAGAAGTCTTGTTTTGTTTTTTTTTAAGCATGACTAAGGACTAAGATATAATTTCCATGTTGTACAATTTATCATTTACAGTATATAATCAATTTTTGTCCACTCACAGATTAATGCAACTATCACCATAATTTAAATTAATATCATCATCACTTCAAAAATAAATCATTTACCTTTTAGCAGTTATCCTCTATCTCTTCTATCCTCCAAATCCAGGCTCCCATCAAATCACTTTCTGTTTCTATAGATTTGCCCATTCTGGATAGCTTAAGCAGAATCAATGTGTGACCTTTAGTAACTGACTTATTTCTTATAACATAATATTTTCAAGATTCATGCTGTACCAGAGTTTCATTCCTTTTTAATGCTAAATGATATTTTAGCATTGAAATATGGCTATACCATGAGAAATTTGCATTTATCTAGTAAATAATGATGTTAGGCATTTTTTTTGCATTCTTCTGTACTCTTTGGTCATGTATCTGCACAAATATTTTGCCCATTTTTTGAGATTTTTAATAGAGTGCTGATAGCTCTTTATACAATCTGAATAATTTTTTCCGGAGTGTGTACTTGACTTTTATTCTATTAATTATGTCCTTTGAAGAGTAGAATTTTTTAAATTTTAATGAAATCCAGTTTATCATTTAAAAAATTTTATAGATTTTTTTTTGTGTGTGTCATTTCTAAGAAATCTTTGCCTCAAGATCACAAGGCCTGTGACTTACAGTTGATGTCAGAGTGAGGAGAAAGGATTATGGTAGACAATTTAAGTAAAGCCTCACTCTCAGAGTTGTGCAAGTCTCTCAGAGTAAGGGCATTCTTAAATTTTATACCCTAGACTCCTTATATTACCCTATTTTCTGCTGTTTTATCTTAGAAATTTTTATAGTTTCATTTAGCCAATCATTAGTTGAGTTGATGACCAAATGGGTTGTTTCTACTTTTTTCTATTACAAATATTGTTGCTATGGACACTCATGTATAATATTTTTTGAAACTTGGAATTGAACCCAGGGATACTTAATGACTAATCCACATCCCCAGCCCTTTTTATTTTTTATTTTGAGACAGGGTCTTGCTACGTTGCTTAGGGCCTTGCTAAATTGCTGAGGCTGGATTTGAACGTGGGATCCTCCTGCTTCAGCCTCCTGAGCTGCTGGGATTATAGGTGTGTGCTACCACACCTGGCTCATATACAGATTTTTTTGTATGGAGTTTTTTTCCATTTATTTTAAGTTGTAAACCCCAACTATGGAACTACTGAATCATATAGTACGTCTATGTTAACTTTTTGAGAAACTGCCACTTTTTCCACATTAGATTCCCACCAGTAATGTATGAGATTTTAAGTTTATTTTCCTATCTTTTGAATATATATATATATATATATATATATTAATCAACATTATGGAATTGTAAATTATATAGAATAAAATGAACCCATTTTACTTGTCTAGTTTAATAGCATAAATCAACCAATTCATTTAAACACTACCTTTAGAGAGTTTCTATCATCTTGAAAAGTTTCCTCATGTTCCTTTACAGTGAATACCCTCCTACCTCCGGTTAGCTGCTGGTCTGCTTTCTATTATTATAGATTCATTTTTCCTCTTCCTGAATTTCTTACAAATTGAATGGAATGGTATATACTTTTTTGTATGAGTGTGACTACTTTTCAGCTTACTACATTTAACATTCATCCTTTTAGGTTGAGTGTATCAACATTTTGTTCCTTCTTATTGCTGAGTGATATTTTATCATACAAATATACCAAAATTTGTGTATTTATCCGTTGGTTGATTTTTTAGTTGTCTTCAGTTTTTGGTTATTATGAATAAAGCTCCTATAAATATTCATGTACATGTCTTTTGTGGTCATTGATTTTCATTTATCTAGGGTAAATTCTTAGTAAATATATTGCTGGCTTGTATGATAAATAGTGTGACTGACCATCCTGGTTTGCCTGGGATTGTCCTAGTTTAAGCACTAAAAGTTTCATGGTCCAGGAAACCTAAGAAAACTGGGAAAATTGGTCACAGTTATAAGTGTATTTTGGCTTTGTAAGAGACTATTAAACTATTTTCTGAAACAGTGACACCCTTTGGCATTTCAATGAGGAAGACATGAAAGTTGCAGTTATTCTACATCCTGGAAGACACAGTCCTGACAGGTTTTCGTTTGCTTGTTTTTGTTTTGTTTGTTTCAAAGTAATTCTGGATGGTCTTCAGTGGTATGTCATTGCAGTTTTAATTTCCATTTTATTGAGGACTAATGCTTTTGTACATCTCTGCTTATTAGTAATTTGCATATTTCTTTTGTGAAATGTTTATTCAAGTGTTTTACCCATTTTTAAAAATTGGGTTTTTCTAATCCTTGGTAGGAATATTTATGTGTTCTTAACAGAAGTCTTTTGTCAGGTATATGCATGGTACATATTTTCTTTCTATTTAGTCTTTCCTTTTATTAATGATATTTTCCAGAGAACAAGATTTTTAATTTAAATAAATATTTCTTTTTTATTTTATAGTTAGTCTATTTTTTTCTTATCTAAGACTACTTTCTTATCTTGAAATTAAATATATATACTCTGTTCTAGCTGTTTTATAGTTTTAACATTCATATATATAGTTAACTTTGTGTAGTATGTTAGTTAAGGCCTAATGGTCACTGATTTTCAATGGATATCTTGTTCCAGCACCATTTGATGAATATACTATTTCCTTCATTGACTGTCCTTAAAGTTTTGGTAAAAGTCAGTAGGCCAGATGTGTGCAGGAGCTCAACCCTTTAATACCAACAACTCAGGAGGATGGCAAGTTTGAGGCTAGCCTCCACAACTTAAAATACTGTTTCAAAATAAAAAAAATGAAAGGGGTTGGGGAGATGGCTCAATGCTCTAACACCCTTGGGTTCAATTCTCAGTATCAAAAACAAAACAAAAAACAAACAAACAAACAACAAAAAAAAAGTCACTTGGCATGTACATGAATCTATTTTTATCTTTATTTTCTTCCATTTATCTATATTTCTATGACCAAACCAATATAATCTCTTGCTGACTTATTCTCCAGCATTGTTCTTCTTTTAAAATATTGTTTGGATATTTTAAATTCTCTTCTCTATAACTTTGAGGAAGTATCAACTTTAATAGCAAATAGGCTAGCATTTAGATTGGAGTTTCATTAAATATAGATTAATTTGCTGATATCATTAAACTGACAAACAATATTCAGTCTTTCAGTCTATAAACATGGCATCTCTCTCCAACAATTCCAGTCTTCTATATTTTCAATCAGCAATATTTTGATTTTTCAGCATTTACAGGCTTTTCATACATTGGGATAAACTTATCCCTATTATCATATTTTTTGACAGTATTGAAATTATTTTTAAAAAATTTGTACTGGAAATTGAACCCAGGGATGCTTGACCACTGAGCCACATCACCAGCCTTTTAAAAATATTTTATTTAGAAACAGGGTCTCACTGAGTTGTTTAGAACCTTGTTAAGTTGCAGAGGCTGGCTTTGAACTCATGTTCCTCCTGCCTCAGCCTCCTCAGACACTGGGATTACAGGCATGTACCACTGCACCTAGATCCCAGCCTTTTTTAAAACAAATTTGAGACGGGGCCTCACTTAGTTGCTGAGGCTGGACTCAAGCATGCCATCTTCCTGCTCAGCCAGCAGTCATTGAGATTACAGGTGTGTCCCACCATGCTTTGTTGGAAATATTTTTTTGAATTTTATTTTTTTGTTGTACATTGCTAATATATAGAAACTCATTTTATCTTTGAATATTGACATTGTATCCTGTGGCTTATGTAAAATTTATTTGTTCTTCTAATGTTTTAAAGTTTTCATATGATTATCTGTAAAATAATGTATATTTCCTCTAAATAAGTGATTTTCTTCTTTATTTATAATATATATTACTTTTAATAAGTATATCTTATTATCTTACTGCACTAGATAGGAACTCTAAGAAAATTATACATGGAAGTAGTAAAATCAGACATTATTGACTCATTTCCAATTTTTGGAAGAAAGAGTCCAGCATTTACCATTAAATATGATGTAAACTATCAGTTTTTCTTAGATTTCCTGCCTTAGGTTGAAGAAAATCCCATCTGTTCTTGGTTTCCTGAAATTTTTAAAAATTATGAATATCATATTTTTTACATGATATTTTTTCTGTATTTGTTGAGACAGTAGTTATTTCCTTTATTATATAAATATGGTCAGTTGTACCAATTAGTTTTCCAAATTTTAAACCAAACTTATATATTCAAAATAAATCCCATTTTTTTCATGATGTGTCATTCTTTTACATATTTTTTTACTGAATTTGCTGATATGTTGAAGATTCTTTTGAATATGTGTATAAGAAATATTGGTGGATATTTTTATTTTTAGTAATATTTTTGTCTGGTATTTGTTCAGGATAATTTGACTTCTTAAGAGAATTGAGAAGTGTTCTTCCAATTTCTATTTCCTGAAAGAATTTGAGTAAACTTGATATTATTCCTTCTTTTAATTTTTGAGAGAATAAACAAAGACATGAGGGCCTGTAGTTTTCTTTAGGAGAGGATATTAATTACAAATTCAATTTTCTAAATCAATGTAGACCTTATGATCTTTTTACTTTTGTATTATTTAAAAAACTGTATCTTTCAACAGTTTTTCCAAACTCATCTCAATTGTCAAATTTACTAGAGCAGAATCATTTTTTTTAAATATTTACTTTTTAGCTTTAGGTTAACACAATATCTTTATTTTATTTATATGTGGTGCTGAGGATGGAACCCAGTGCCTCACGCATGCTAGGCGAGCACTCTACCACTGAGCCACAACCCCAGCCCTAGAGCAGAATCATTCTTAATATCCTACTACTATCCTCCTTATAATGCCTGTGTGTTCTGTAGTTATATTCCTTCATTTAGTCCTGACATTTGCATTTTACGTTTGATGTTTTTATTAACTAGTCTTATAAGCATTTTAATCAATTTTATCAATATTTTCAAAGAAACAACTTTTGTAGTTCCTTTGTTGATTTTTATTAGTTGTTTATTTTCTACTTAATTGAATTCTAATGTTATTTTTATTATTTCCTTCTTCCTACTCACTTTGGGCTTAAATTATTCTTTTTATCTTAGCCTTTTAGGTTAGGAAACAAGATAATCAATTCTAAATGTTTTTCCAACGTAATCACTAAAGCAATTTATTTCTCCCTAAGATGTTCTTAAGTATAGCCCACAAATTTTGATATGTCATAATTTTATTATCATTTAACTCAAAACACTTTCTAATTTTTCTTATGATTTAGTTTTTTGAATTGAGACACTGAAAAATGGGTTATTTTCCAAATATTTAGAGATTTTTCTGGATATCATTCTGTAATGGATTTCTAATTCCCTCATGATTAAATAACATACTGTTTATGATTTTCATACTTAGAAATTTGTTGAGGCCTTTTAAATATTGTTCATTTTGTGGTCTATATTGGGGAACATTTCATGAAGGTTTGAAAAGAATCTATATTCTATTCAAGTACAGTTCTAGGGTACAATGTTCTCTGAATCTCAATTAGAATAAGTTGGTTGATTATGGTTGTTCAAATCTTCCATAACATTACTGATTTTCTGTCTACTTGTTCTATCAATTACTGAGAGTACTGTTGAAATCTCCAAATGTGTTTTAGATCTATTTTTCTTTTTAGTTCTTTAATTATTGCTTCACAAAGCCCTGTTACTGGCTACATGCATATTTAGTTACCTTTACCCTTTGTATGACTGTTTTCATTTGTCTACATTTATTAATAGAGTCACTCCAGGGTTCTTATGTTTATTTGTGTTAACTTCTTTCATCTTTTTTACCTTTAACCTATGTGTTCATATTTGAAGGCTAATTTTTGTAGACAGTATAAAATTAGAATGTTATTTTTATTCAGGCTGATAAGGTCTGGCTTTTAATTGATGTGTTCTGTCCACTTACATTTAATGCAGTTATTAATATGGCCAAGATTAGTATCTTTCTCTTTGTTTTCTCTCTTCCCATATTTTTGTATTGCCTTTCCTTGTTTTTCACTTCTTTTAGATGAATTTAATATCTTCTACTATTGAACTTGATCACCACTATTGGCTTATTAGCTCTAACTTTTGAAAAGTATTTTTAAGTGGTGGTCTAGGATTTAGAGTAGACATTCTTAATTTAGCACAACCTTCTTCAAATAATATTTTACCATTCTATATGTAATGTAAAGGATTTAAACAATGCATTACTCATGAACAAATATGTAACACCAAATGCCATCTTTACATGCAACTGTAATGCACCAATAAAAATAAGGAAAAAACCCCAATGTATTACTATTCTCCTTTCTTGTCTTTTACTACTATTGTCATATAGTATATTTCTATATATGTGATATACTTGGAAAGATGCTATTACTAATTTCAAATTAAACAGGAAATAATCCTCATAAAAATAAACAAGAGGAAGGTCTTTTTTGCATACTCCCATATTTACCATTCCCAGTGTGCTTCATTTCTTTATGTAGATTTTAGTTTCATAGTGGAATTACATTCATTCAGTCAAATGAACTTCATTTGTTGTTTGCTGTAGTGCAGATGTGCTGATGATAACTGTTCTCACATTTGTTTTGTGTGAAAATGTCTTTGTTTTGTCTTCATCATCAAATGATATTTTCACTGGATATTGAATTCTGTTTTGAGTGTGTTATTTTCTCTTGGTACTTTGTTCCATTTCTGGCTTCCATTGTTAATTATATTTCAAAAGTCATTTCTTTTTTTCCCTGATGGATATATTATATTTTTCCATAACTGAATTTAGAATTTCCTCTTTATCATTACTGTTCAGCAATTTGATTATTATTTATCTTGGTTTGGTTTTCATTTGTGTCCATTGAGTTTTGTTTTGTTTTCATACTGAGGATTGAATCCAGGGGCACTTAATCATTGAGATACATTCTCAGCTCTTTATTTTTATTTACAAGCTCTTATTAAGTTGTTGAGGCTGGCCTCCAACTTGTGATCCTCCTGCCTCAGCCTCCATAGCCACCATGTCTGGCTTCCACTGAGTTTTAATGGATTTATATTTTCAATAGATTTGGAATACTTTGAATCATTATTTATTCAAATATTTTTTTTCTGCCCCACTCTTCCTTTTGTGGGCTCAAATTTTACATAAGATTCGGAAAGTCACTGAGGTCTTGTTCTTAGCCTTTCCTTGAGAATCACTTTACTGCATTCTTTGAAATCACAATTTACCACTGACTGTTGTCCTTTAAAGAATTGTTTCATATATTTTATGTTGTTTTCTACATTTTTATAGTGGGAGGACAGGCATCACATTTTCTTTTCTTTTCTTCTACTGATGTCTTAATGAGCAGAAATATTTCATGTGATCAAGTCAAATATGCCATCCCATTAATTCTATTGTTACTCCTTTCTGTCTTCTGTCTATAAAATCTTTTCAAACTCAATATGTATGAAGTTATTTTCTTATACTTTCTTCCATAAGCATTATAGTTTGAAAACTTTCCACATTTAGGTCTGTGCTTCACCTTAAATTAATTTTTTATTTGGTGTGAGATAGAGGTAATGTTTGATTTATTTTTCTATGCAGATATCCAGCATCATTTGTTGAAAACTTTCCTTTCTTCACTGAATTGCCTTTATGCCATTTTAGAAAAGCAATAGCTTTTATATGTGTGGGTTTGTTTATGTGCTTTCTCTTCTGTTTTGTTGATGTAAGTGTTTATTCTGAATCCTGTACCACATTGTCTTGTTTTCTATAATTTTATTTTGAGACTTAAAATGTGGTAGATGGAATCCTCCAACTGTGTTTTTTTCTTTTTTCTTTCTTTTTTAAAAATATAACTCTTTCTTGGCTATTTGGTTCCTTTTACTTTTCCATATAAATTTTAAATTAGTTTGTCATTCTCTGCAATAAAACCTGACGGGATTTTTATTGTAATTATATTATCTCTATGGGTCAATTTGGATAGAGTTAAAATCTTGATATTGAGACATACAGTTGACGACAAGGGTGTGTCTTTCTTTAATTTCTCAAAATAATGTCTTATAATTTTAAGTGTAGAGGTCTTGATATTTTTCTTTAAAGTTATTCCTAATTATTATATCATTTTGTCTCCTTACACATGACATTTTAAAATCCTTTTCCTAGTTTTTGAAAAAATTGGTTTTATGGCTCATAATGGAAATGTAATTGGTTTTTGCATATTAATCTTGTGTCATACACCCTTTAAATTTACTTAATAATTCTAGGGTTGTTTTGTAGCTTTTTTTGGTAGATTCCTTGGGATTTTCTTTATATACACTCATCCATGAATCATCTATGAATAATGACACTATTTCCCCCTCTACTTTAGAATTTTGACTAAATTTTTTCTTGCCTATTGATCTAGTTAAGAATTCAGGTACATTAGGGAATACAAGAAGAAAATTGTTTTCATTGTGTTTCTCTTAAACTTAGTTAAGAAAGTAGTGAAGAGCCTTGGGGGTGTTTTCAATGGTTAGAGCTCTTGCTTGGCATACATGAGGCCCTGGGTTAGGGTCTCAGTGCTGAAAAAAAAGCAGTGAAGACATCACCATTAAGGTGATGTTAATTGTAGGTTTTCCCCCATTTTTACTGGTTCTTTTAAATTAAATATAACATTACGATTCATTTTGACATAATTCTAGACACATGGAATATAATTTGCTCTCAGTCCCCAATTCTTCCCCTCTCCCTCTTCCTGTTCCCTTCCTTCTACTCAACTGTAGGTTTTTGATAGATAACTTTTATCACATTCACATTGAGGAAGTTCCTTTCAATTTACTAGTTTTTTTTGAGATTTTTACAATGAATAGATTTTGAATTCTGTCAAATGCTTTTTTTTTGCACTTAATGCATTTTTCATTTTTCCTTTTAATATGCTAAATTGAATTGAAACTGACATTGATACAGTTCACCAATTTTATTCAGATTTCTTCAGTATTAATTGTACTCATGTGTGTGTGGTGTTCTACAAAATGTTATTGTGTGTGTAGGTTCATGTATGTACTATGAGAGTCAAGATACATATAAGTTTCATCACCATAAGGACAGCTCCTCAAAGAGCCATGGCTGTCTCCCTCCCGCTGTAATACCTTTGTCCCTAATCCCTAGCAACCATTAATTTGTTCATCATTTCAAAAAGTTTTATAAATGGAATCATATTTCTGTAAATTATTGGATTGATAGCACATAAGTATTGATAGTCTTGTGTTTTTCTTGCTGAGTATATTACATCATTTTCAACTGTTCACCTGTTGATGAACATCTGGGTTGTTTCCAGTTTGGGGCTATTATGAATGAAACTCTTCTGGTGGTTTTCAGCAGATGTATGTTTTTAATTCTCTGAGTTAAGTGCCCAGAAATGTAGAATTGCTGGGTCATACAGTAGTTGTATGTTAAGTAAGTTTTCTAAGAAACTGCCAGATTTCTCAGAATAGCTATCAGGAGTTGAATTGTAGCCCCCTAAGTACATGTGTTGACATCCTTGCCCCCTACTACCTCAGAATATGATCTAACTTAGAGATAGGGTCATTATAGTGAAAATCAAGTTAAAATATGTCATTAGGGTGGGACCTAATCCAACATGACTGGTGTTCTTATGGAAAGGGGATTTTTAAAAATTTATTAAATAATTACATGATTATATCACATTTTGGCATACAATCTGCTCTATAATCTGTATTTACCTTTTATTTATAGGCATTTGTATTCCCCCTCCTCCTCCTCCTCCTCCTCTTCCTCCTCCTCTTCTTCCTCCTTCTTTTTGGTACAGGGGATTGAACTCAGGGGCACTCCACCACTGAACCACATCCCCAGCCCTATATTTTGTATTTTATTTAGAGACAGGGTCTCACTGAGTTGCTTAGCACCTTGCTTTTGCTGACTCTGGCTTTGAACTCTCAATCCTCCTGCCTCAGCCTCCTGAGCCACAGGGACTACAGGTGTGCGCCACCATGCCTGGCTATATTTTTTCTTTTTTTTATTTTTTTATTTTATTATTTTTTAAATTTTTTATTGTTGGTTGTTCAAAACATTACACATTTCTTGATATATCATATTTCACACTTTGATTCAAGTGGGTTATGAACTCCCATTTTTACCCCATATACAGATTGCAGAATTACATCAGTTACACATCCATTGATTTACATATTGCCATACTAGTGTCTGTTGTGTTCTGCTGCCTTTCCTATCCTCTACTATCCCCACTCCCATCCCCTCCCCTCCCCTCCCCTCTTCTCTCTCTACCCCCTCTACTGACCTTCATTTCTCCCCCTTGTATTATTTATCCCTTTCCCCTCACTTCCTCTTGTATGTACTTTTGTATAACCCTGAGGGTCTCCTTCCATTTCCATGCAATTTCCCTTCTCTCTCCCTTTCCCTCCCACCTCTCATCCCTGTTTAATGTTAATCTTCTTCTCATGCTCTTCGTCCCTACTCTGTTCTTAGTTACTCTCCTTATATCAAAGAAGACATTTGGCATTTGTTTTTTAGGGATTGGCTAGCTTCACTTAGCATAATCTGCTCTAATGCCATCCATTTCCCTGCAAATTCTATGATTTTGTCATTTTTTAATGCAGAGTAATACTCCATTGTGTATAAATGCCACATTTTTTTTATCCATTCGTCTATTGAAGGACATCTAGGTTGGTTCCACAGTCTTGCTATTGTGAATTGTGCTGCTATGAACATCGATGTAGCAGTGTCCCTGTAGCATGCTCTTTTTAGGTCTTTAGGGAATAGACCGAGAAGGGGAATAGCTGGGTCAAATGGTGGTTCTCTTCCCAGCTTTCCAAGAAATCTCCATACTGCTTTCCAAATTGGCTGCACCAATTTGCAGTCCCACCAGCAATGTACAAGTGTACCCTTTTCCCCACATCCTCGCCAGCACTTGTTGTTGTTTGACTTCATAATGGCTGCCAATCTTACTGGAGTGAGATGGTATCTTTGGGTGGTTTTGATTTGCATTTCTCTGACAGCTAGAGATGGTGAGCATTTTTTCATGTACTTGTTGATTGACTGTATGTCCTCCTCTGAGAAGTGTCTGTTCAGGTCCTTGGCCCATTTGTTAATTGGGTTGTTTGTTTTCTTATTGTCTAATTTTTTGAGTTCTTTGTATACTCTGGATATTAGGGCTCTATCTGAAGTGTGAGGAGTAAAGATTTGTTCCCAGGGTGTAGGCTCCCTATTTACCTCTCTTATTGTTTCTTTTGCTGAGAAAAAAACTTTTTAGTTTGAGTAAGTCCCATTTGTTGATTCTAGTTATTAACTTTTGTGCTATGGGTGTCCTATTGAGGAATTTGGAGCCCGACCCCACAGTATGTAGATCGTAGCCAACTTTTTCTTCTATCAGATGGCGTGTCTCTGATTTGATATCAAGCTCCTTGATCCATTTTGAATTAACTTTTGTGCATGGTGAGAGAAAGGGATTCAGTTTCATTTTGTTGCATATGGATTTCCAGTTTTCCCAGCACCATTTGTTGAAGATGCTATCCTTCTTCCATTGCATGCTTTTAGCCCCTTTATCTAATATAAGGTAGTTGTAGTTTTGTGGATTGGTTTCTGTGTCCTCTATTCTGTACCATTGGTCCACCTGCCTGTTTTGGTACCAGTACCGTGCTGTTTTTGTTACTATTGCTCTGTAGTATAGTTTGAAGTCTGGTATCGCTATACCGCCTGATTCACACTTCCTGCTTAGCATTGTTTTTGCTATTCTGGGTCTTTTATTTTTCCTTATGAATTTCATGATTGCTTTCTCTATTTCTACAAGAAATGCCGTTGGGATTTTGATTGGCATTGCATTAAACCTATAGAGAACTTTTGGTAATATCGCCATTTTGATGATGTTAGTTCTGCCTATCCATGAACAGGGTATATTTTTCCATCTTCTAAGATCTTCTTCTATTTCTCTCTTTAGGATTCTGTAGTTTTCATTGTATAAGTCTTTCACCTCTTTTGTTAGGTTGATTCCCAAGTATTTTATTTTTTTTGAAGATATTGTGAATGGAGTGGTTGTCCTCATTTCCATTTCAGAGGATTTGTCGCTGATATACAGGAATGCCTTTGATTTATGCGTGTTGATTTTATATCCTGCCACTTTGCTGAATTCATTTATTAGCTCTAATAGTTTCTTTGTAGACCCTTTTGGGTCTGCTAGGTATAGAATCATGTCACCTGCAAATAGTGATAATTTAAGTTCTTCTTTCCCTATTTTTATGCCTTTAATTTCTTTCGTCTGTCTAATTGCTCTGGCCAGTGTTTCGAGAACTATGTTGAACAGAAGTGGAGAGAGAGGGCATCCCTGTCTTGTTCCAGATTTTAGAGGGAATGCCTTCAATTTTTCTCCATTCAGAATGATGCTAGCCTGAGGCTTAGCATAAATTGCTTTTACAATATTGAGGTATGTTCCTGTTATCCCTAGTTTTTCTAGAGTTTTGAACATAAAGGGATGCTGTACTTTGTCGAATGCTTTTTCCACATCTATCAAGATGATCATATGGTTCTTATTTTTAAGTCTATTGATGTGGTGAATAACATTTATTGATTTCCGTATATTGAACCAGCCTTGCATCCCAGGGATGAATCCTACTTGATCATGGTGCACAATTTTTTTGATATGTTTTTGTATCCGATTCGCCAGAATTTTATTGAGGATTTTTGCATCTAGGTTCATTAGAGATATTGGTCTGTAGTTTTCTTTCTTTGAAGTGTCTTTGTCTGGTTTAGGTATCAGGGTGATGTTGGCCTCGTAGAATGAATTTGGAAGTTCTCCCTCTTTTTCTATTTCCTGAAGTAGCTTGAAAAGTATTGGTATTAGTTCCTCTTTAAAGGTTTTGTAAAACTCTGCTGTATACCCATCCGGTCCTGGGCTTTTCTTATTTGGTAATCTTTTGATGGTTTCTTCTATTTCCTCAATTGATATTGGTCTGTTTAGGTTGTCTATATCCTCCTGACTCAATCTTGGCAGATCATATGACTTAAGAAATTTATCGATTCCTTCACTATCTTCTAATTTATTGGAGTATAAGGATTCAAAATAATTTTTGATTATCTTCTGTATTTCTGAAGTGTCTGTTGTGATATTGCCTTTTTCATCCCATATGCTAGTAATTTGAGTTCTCTCTCTTCTTCTCTTCGCTAGCATGGCTAAGGGTCTGTTGATGTTGTTTATTTTTTCAAAGAACCAACTTTTAGTTTTGTCAATTTTTTCAATTGTTTCTTTTGTTTCGATTTCATTAATTTCAGCTCTGATTTTAATTATTTCTTGCCTTCTACTTCTTTTGCTGTTGTTTTGCTCTTCTTTTTCAAGGATTTTGAGATGAAGTATGAGATCATTTATTTGTTGGTTTTTTCTTTTTTTAAGGAATGAACTCCAAGCAATGAATTTTCCTCTTAGAACTGCTTTCAATGTGTCCCATAGATTCCAATATGTTGTGTCTGTGTTTTCATTTATCTGTAAGAATTTTTTAATTTCCTCCTTGATGTCTTCTATAACCCATTGAGCATTCAGTAACCTATTGTTCATTCTCCAAGTGATGTATGCTTTTTCCTTCCTTCTTTTATCGTTGATTTTCAGTTTCATTCCATTATGATCAGATAAGATGCATGGTATTATTTCTACTCCTTTATATTGTCTAAGAGTTGCCCTGTGACATAATATATGATCTATTTTTGAGAAGGATCCATGCGCTGCTGAGAAAAAAGTGTAACTGCTTGATGTTGGGTGGTATATTCTATATATGTCAATTAAGTCTATGTTATTAATTGTGTTATTGATTTCTATAGTTTCTTTATTCAACTTTTGTTTGGAAGATCTGTCCATTGGCGAGAGAGGTGTGTCGAAGTCTCCCATGATTATTGTATGGTGGTGTATTAGACTCTTGAACTTGAGAAGAGTTTGTTTGATGAACATAGCTGCACCATTGTTTGGGGCATATATATTTATGATTGTGATGTCTTGTTGGTGTATGGTTCCCTTAAGCAGTATGTAGTGTCCCTCTTTATCCCTTTTGATTAACTTTGGCTTGAAATCTATTTTATCTGATATGAGTATGGACACTCCTGCTTGTTTCCGAAGTCCATATGAGTGATATGATTTTTCCCAACCTTTCACCTTCAGCCTATGTATGTCTTTTCCTATCAAATGCGTCTCCTGTAGGCAGCATATTGTTGCGTCTTGTTTTGTGATCCATTCTACTAGCCTGTGTCTCTTAATTGGTGAGTTTAAGCCATTAACATTTAGGGTTATTATTGAGATATGGGTTGTTCTTCCAGCCATATTTGTTTATTTCTGTTACTAAACATGGTTTGTTTTCCTCTTTGATTATCCCCCCCCCTTTACTGTCCTACCTCCCACTGTTGGTTTTCATTGTTATTTTCCATTTCCTCTTCCTGTAATGTTTTGCCGAGGATGTTTTGAAGAGATGGTTTTCTAGCTGCAAATTCTTTAAACTTTTGTTTATCGTGGAAGGTTTTAATTTCATCTTCCATCCTGAAGCTTAATTTCGCTGGATACACAATTCTTGGTTGGAACCCATTTTCTTTCAGTGTTTGAAATATGTTATTTCAGGATCTTCTAGCTTTCAGAGTCTGTGTTGAAAGATCAGCTGTTATCCTGATTGGCTTACCCCTAAATGTAATCTGCTTCCTTTCTCTTGTAGCTTTTAAAATTCTCTCCTTATTCTGTATGTTGGGCATCTTCATTATAATGTGTCTAGGTGTGGATCTCTTATGATTTTGCACATTCGGCGTCCTGTAGGCTCCTAGGATTTGGGATTCTGTCTCATTCTTCAAGTCTGGGAAGTTTTCTCGTATTATTTCATTGAATAGATTTCTCATTCCTTTGGTTTGGAGTTCTGTACCTTCCTGTGTCCCAATGACTCTTAAGTTTGGTCTCTTGATGTTATCCCATATTTCTTGGATGTTCTGCTCATGGTTTCTTAACAGTCTTGCTGATCTGTCTATGTTCTTTTCAAGTTGAAATACTTTGTCTTCATTGTCTGATGTTCTATCTTCTAAGTGTTCTACTCTGCTGGTAGTATTCTCCATTGAGTTTTCAAGTTGGTTTATTGCTTCCTGCATTTCTAGGATTTCTGTTTGTTTGTTTTTTATAACCTCTATCTCCCTGTATAGTTGATCCTTTGCTTCCTGGATTTGTTTGTGTAAATCATTGTTGAAGTGATTTTTCATTGTCTGATTTTGCTGTCTAATGTGTTCCTTGATACTCCAGATCATCTGAAGCATGTATATCCTGAATTCTTTATCTGACATTCCATCTGCTGCAGCTGTTACCTCTTCTAAAGTTGCATTCACCTGCATTCCTTGTGGTCCTTTCTTTCCTTGTCTTTTCATACTGCTTGCGTTTCTTTCTCCTTGGTGAAACTGTTGTGTTTTTGAAATGTTTTTTTCTCCTATATATTTATATTGCTCTTGTATAGTTGAAAGTCTCCCTTGCGGGGTCGGGCGGCGGTCTGCCTACCTTGCAGGCACGGGCGGCGGCTCTGCTCTCTCCTTACTCCAATTGGGGTGTCGTGACTACCAAGCCGGCACGTCACTGGGCCTGTTCCGGGCGTGGGCGGCGGCTCTGTTCTGCCCCTACTCCAATTGGGGTGACGAGTGTACCATGCCGGCAGGCCACCGGGCCTGATCCGCCGGTCGGTTGCAGGTCTGCCTACCCTGCAGGCACGGGCGGCAGCTCTGCTCTGCCCCTACTCCAAATGGGGTGACGTGTCTGTCGCACCGGCAGGCCACTGGGCCTGTCCCGCTGGTCGGTCGCAGGTCTGCCCACCTTTTGGGCACGGGTGGCAGCTCTGCTCTGCCCCTACTCCAATTGGGGTGTCTCGTGACTACCACGCCGGCAGGTCGCTGGGCCTGTTCCTGGCATGGGCGGCGACTCTGCTCTGCCCCTACTCCAGTTGGGGTGACGTGTGTACCACGCTGGCAGGCCGCTGGGCCTGACACGCCAGTCTGTTGCAGGTCTGCTTACCTTGCAGGCGCGGGTGGCGGCTACGCTCCGCCCCCTCTCCAATTGGGGGTCACACGATCACCACGCCGGCGAGCCGCTGGGCCTGCTCCGGGCTCGGGCGGCGGCCCGGCTCCTCCCCTCTGGCTCGAGGACAAATCAAGAGAGACTCGGGCGTCTGTGCCTCACCCTCCCTACCAGGAGTCCTACTGTTTCTGTCGCCGCTGGTATTGATGAAGTTCTCTCCTCCGCCACTTTCTGATGACATCAGATCTCTGCCATGTTGGTATCCTATGCGAATGGCAGCATTTTGTTCCCTTTGCCGGGTAACCAAAGCAACGGGTGAGTCCTGACCGGCCCTCATCAGGACCCGGACCGAGAAGCAGTTTCCGCGGGCTCCTTAGCCCTGGGCCAGAGCAGTTCCGGGAGCCGGAACTCGGCTGCTCCGTGCTTGGTGTATGCTCTGATAAGAGTAGGCTCCAAGAAGCACTCAGGCACTGAGCCTGAGTAATCTGTCTGCAAGCCACAGGCAAATGGCAGCCTGAAATTACCTGTTCTATGGCTGAATGAGCTGCGGTCAGTCGAAAACAGGGATGGTGACGTCAGGTCTCCAAGATGGTGGCCGCTGGCCTCCTCTGTGGTCTGACCGGTGTGGAGAACCGAAATGGACCGCTTCCTTCCCCATCTTGAACCCAGAATTCAGCACTGAGTATGGTGCTTGCTCGGCTGGCAGAAACTGCAGCGCTGTATCCCTGTGCCACTATCTCCTCCTCGTTTCCCAGCAAGCGCTGCAGACTCTAGCCGCGGGACGATTTGCTGAATTAGCAGTGTTACCCTCCGTGCGACAAATCTCTTGCGTTTGAGTCCCCGTAGCCGATCCTCGTGTGATGGAAATCCTTCCTCCAGGTTCCGGAGCACCCCACTATTGCTGGAAATTCCTAACAAGATAGCCTTTAGCCGTCATGACTTGTCATACTCCCACACAGTGACGCGGCACACGGGGGCAATGCACTCCCCTCGCCACCATCTTCCCTCAACCACTGTATTTTTTCTTTTAAAAAAAACTTGTTTTAATTAATTATACATGACAGTAGAATGTAAAAGGGGATATTTGGACATAGGGACACATGTGGGAGAAGATGATATGAAGACACACATGTAAAAAAAATAAAAAGAAAAAAATACAAATGCCTATAAACAAAAGGTAAATACAAATTTAAGAGCAGATTGTGCTCCAAAATGTGATATAATCGTTGACCATCTACACACCAAGGAGAGAGGCATAGAATAGATTTTTTCCCTGACAGCCCTCAGAAGGAAGCAAGCCCTCAGAAGGAAGCAAGTTTGTTTTCTTACAAATTTCTCATTGGGTTTTTAGAAATGCTTTAAAAGTTCTTTGCATGTTCTACGGGTTAGTCCTTTGTCAGATAGGTGGTTTGCAGATATTTTCTCCAAATCTAATATCTTATATTTCACTTTCTTCTACTGGGCTTTCGCAGAACAGTAGTTTTTAATTTTAATGATGTCTAATTTATTAATTTATGAATCATATTTTTGGAATTAAATCTTAAAATCCATTCCCTAGTCTTAGATCTTTCAGTTTATGTCCATGTTTTTCCCCAAATGTTTTTCAGTTCTGTGCTTTATATTTAAATTAGTGTTTGAGTTATTTTTTGTGTGTGTGAGATGTGTTTTCAGTTGAGGTCGAGTGCATGTATGTCTCTGTGTGTTTTTTCCAATTGCACCAACACTATTTCCTGGAAGAGACATCCTAGTTTCATAGAACTGCTTTTGTATCTTTGTCTAAAATTGACTGAAAATGTTTCTATGTGTCTATTTTTGAGTTTTCCATTCTGTTTCATTAATCTAAAAAAATAACAAATCCAACAATCTACCTGCAGGAGATATACTTTAGATTCAAAGATACAAAGAGGTTGAAGTAAAATGATGGAAAATAGCATACCTATAAATACCATATGAACTGGAGCAATGATATTAATATCAGAATTTAAATATATTTAATTTTTAAGCAGTACTGGGGATTAAACCCAGGGATGCTATCCTACTGAGCTACAATCCTAGCCCTGCTATTTTCTATTTGGAGACAAGGTCTTGCTACATTGCTGAGGCTGGCCTTGAACTTGTGATCTTCCTACCTCAGCCCCTGAATTGCTAGTAGTATAGGCATGTGCTCCTGTGCCTGACTTTAAATATATTTTAAAACAATAAAGAGAAACATTTTATAAATAATAAAAGAGTAAATTCATCAGGAAGATATAGCAATTATATACATATAATTGCTCCCCAAAATAGATGAAGCAAAACCAGATGAGCCAAAGAGGCAAATAGATATTTGACAATACAGTAATAGTGGGAGACTTCAGTGCCCCACTTTCAATTATGGATTGACCAGTTAGACCTAAGAGACATCTATACAACATCCCATCAACAATTGCAGATGTACATTTTTTCTTTAATTCACATGAAACATTTTCTAATATAGGCCATATGCTAGCAATGAAGCACAACTATAAGTTTAAAATTATTGAAACCATACAAAATAGAATCTATGATCAAAATGGAGTGAAATTAGAAATCTGGAACTGAATTAAATTTAGTAAATTCTTAAATATGCACTTCTAGCTGGCCTACCCTATGGGGATCCAGAAGCTACCAGCCTTTTCTTAATTGGTCAGCACCAGAATTTGAATTGTTCTCAACAATGCCTTAGACTTGTAATTCCCTACATATTTTCAAAATAAAACTGTGTGGTGGAGTTCTGAGTTCCTATGTCTTGCCTTTTACCCTATGCAGAATTTCTATGCTACTGCAAGGAAGCAGGGAATAAGGACAACAGCATGCTTCTCCTTGACTAACAAGACAACTCTAGGACAGAGTTCTGGGTGTGAAGGTGCCCCTGGTCTTTTATACTTGGCCCTCTTATTGTGTAATCTCTGCCCTTCTAGTGATCTGGGCTAAGTGAGTCCAAGGTGGAATACACCATGACTACTATGCCTAGGGTAGACCTTTCACTCCACAAGCATCGGGTTGGGGAAAGAAGACCAGTCCTCTGTAACTGCCAAGAAGAGAACTTCTGCAATATGGAAATAGGGATGATGAGTGATGTTGTTAGTCTGCCTCTTCCAGGGAAAACTCTGACCCTATATTGGGAGATATATGGTGAGATAGCCCATCTCCTTAGCTACAGATGACTGGAACAGATATTTCATCATAATGAGTTGATAGTAGTTAGGATATAAAACACATCAAGGCTTGAATTCCACAAATTGTATTGTTCTTAACAAGATTTAGATTATTTTCAGGATTGCATATTTATCTATTTGCTTTAGGCTCTTGGGACAATTCCAGATACTTTAAGTGCTTTTTTTCCCCTAAAAAAATAATTTCCAGTAGTTAAATGGTTGTTTTGCTGGGGAGAATGTCAACTGCATTCACAAATTACCGTTCAATTTTTTTCCCCTTCAGGATATTCACTTGACCTAGAACTACTTATTGAACAAATAATTCTCTCTCCAAAGTAATGCAGCGCCTTCTTATAATAAATTAGATGACAGTATATGTGAGTTTGATTCTGGACTCTAGATTTTGTTCCATTAATTAATTTTCTTATCCTTTTGCCAATACTACATCCTTTTAATTAGTATATCCTTATGACAGAAATTCTTATCTAATAATGAATTCCTCCTGTTTTCTCTGCTTTTACAAAATACCTAATATTTTTTACCCTTTGGATTACTTTATAAATTTATTTTTTTATTGTTGGTTGTTCAAAACATTACATAGTTCTTGATATATCATCTTTCACACTTTGCTTCAAGTGGGTTATGAACTCCCATTTTTAGCCCATATACAGATTGCAGAATCACATCAATTACACATCCATTGATTTACATATTGCCATACTAGTGACTGTCATGTTCTGCTACCTTTCCTATCCTCTACTATCCCCCCTCCCCTCCCCTCCCCACCCCTCTTCTCTCTCTACCCCCTCTACTGACCTTCATTTCTCCCCCTTGTATTATTTTTCCCTTTCCCCTCACTTCCTCTTGTATGTTCTTTTGTATAACCCTGAGGGTCTCCTTCCATTTCCATGCAATTTCCCTTTTCTCTCCCTTTCCCTCCCACCTCTCATCTCTGTTTAATGTTAATCTTCTTCTCATGCTCTTCGTCCCTACTCTGTTCTTAGTTACTCTCCTTATATCAAAGAAGACATTTGGCATTTGTTTTTTAGGGATTGGCTAGCTTCACTTAGCATAATCTGCTCTAGTGCCATCCATTTCCCTGCAAATTCTATGATTTTGTCATTTTTTAATGCAGAGTAATACTCCATTGTGTATAAATGCCACATTTTTTTAATCCATTTGTCTATTGAAGGGCATCTGGGTTGGTTCCACAGTCTTGCTATTGTGAATTGAGCTGCTATGAACATCGATGTAGCAGTGTCCCTGTAGCATGCTCTTTTTAGGTCTTTAGGGAATAGACCAAGAAGGGGAATAGCTGGGTCAAATGGTGGCTCCATTCCCAGCTTTCCAAGAAATCTCCATACTGCTTTCCAAATTGGCTGCACCAATTTGCAGTCCCACCAGCAATGTACAAGTGTACCCTTTTCCCCACATCCTCGCCAGCACTTGTTGTTGTTTGACTTCATAATGGCTGCCAATCTTACTGGAGTGAGATGGTATCTTAGGGTGGTTTTGATTTGCATTTCTCTGACTGATAGAGATGGTGAGCATTTTTTCATGTACTTGTTGATTGATTGTATGTCCTCCTCTGAGAAGTGTCTGTTCAGGTCCTTGGCCCATTTGTTGATTGGGTTGTTTGTTATCTTATTGTCTAATTTTTGGAGTTCTTTGTATACTCTGGATATTAGGGCTCTATCTGAAGTGTGAGGAGTAAAGATTTGTTCCCAGGATGTAGGCTCTCTGTTTACCTCTCTTATTGTTTCTTTAGCTGAGAAAAAAACTTTTTAGTTTGAGTAAGTCCCATTTGTTGATTCTAGTTATTAACTTTTGTGCTATGGGTGTCCTATTGAGGAATTTGGAGCCCGACCCCACAGTATGTAGATCGTAGCCAACTTTTTCTTCTATCAGACGGCGTGTCTCTGATTTGATATCAAGCTCCTTGATCCATTTTGAATTAACTTTTGTGCATGGTGAGAGAAAGGGATTCAGTTTCATTTTGTTGCATATGGATTTCCAGTTTTCCCAGCACCATTTGTTGAAGATGCTATCCTTCCTCCATTGCATGCTTTTAGCCCCTTTATCAAATATAAGATAGTTGTAGTTTTGTGGATTGGTTTCTGTGTTCTCTATTCTGTACCATTGGTCCACCTGCCTGTTTTGGTACCAGTACCATGCTGTTTTTGTTACTATTGCTCTGTAGTATAGTTTGAAGTCTGGTATCGCTATACCGCCTGATTCACACTTCCTGCTTAGCATTGCTTTTGCTATTCTGGGTCTTTTATTTTTCCATATGAATTTCATGATTGCTTCCTCTATTTCTACAAGAAATGCCGTTGGGATTTTGATTGGCATTGCATTAAACCTATAGAGAACTTTTGGTAATATCGCCATTTTGATGATGTTAGTTCTGCCTATCCATGAACAGGGTATATTTTTCCATCTTCTAAGATCTTCTTCTATTTCTCTCTTTAGGGTTCTGTAGTTTTCATTGTATAAGTCTTTAACCTCTTTTGTTAGGTTGATTCCCAAGTATTTTATTTTTTTTTGAAGATATTGTGAATGGAGTGGTTGTCCTCATTTCCATTTCAGAGGATTTGTTGCTGATATACAGGAATGCCTTTGATTTATGCGTGTTGATTTTATATCCTGCCACTTTGCTGAATTCATTTATTAGCTCTAATAGTTTCTTTGTAGACCCTTTTGGGTCTGCTAGGTATAGAATCATATCATCTGCAAATAGTGATAATTTAAGTTCTTCTTTTCCTATTTTTATGCCTTTAATTTCTTTCGTCTAATTGCTCTGGCCAGGGTTTCGAGAACTATATTGAACAGAAGTGGTGAGAGAGGGCATCCCTGTCTTGTTCCAGATTTTAGAGGGAATGCCTTCAATTTTTCTCCATTCAGAATGATGCTAGCCTGAGGCTTAGCATAGATTGCTTTTACAATATTGAGGTATGTTCCTGTTATCCCTAGTTTTTCTAGAGTTTTGAACATAAAGGGATGCTGTAGTTTGTCGAATGCTTTTTCCGCATCTATCGAGATGATCATATGGTTCTTATTTTTAAGTCTATTGATGTGGTGAATAACATTTATTGATTTCCGTATATTGAACCAGCCTTGCATCCCAGGGATGAATCCTACTTGATCATGGTGCACAATTTTTTTGATATGTTTTTGTATCCAATTCGCCAGAATTTTATTGAGGATTTTTGCATCTAGGTTCATTAGAGATATTGGTCTGAAGTTTTCTTTCTTTGAAGTGTCTTTGTCTGGTTTAGGTATCAGGGTGATGTTGGCCTCATAGAATGAATTTGGAAGTTCTCCCTCTTTTTCTATTTCCTGAAGTAGCTTGAAAAGTATTGGTATTAGTTCCTCTTTAAAGGTTTTGTAAAATTCTGCTGTATACCCATACTTTATAAATTTTAGAATCACCTAGTGAATTCCCCAACAGAGTACTGATGTTTTTATTGGGATTGCGTTGAATCTATATTGATTATGGAAGATTTTGCATCCTTTTCTTTGGAGATTTTACATCTTACCAATATTTAATGTCCTGATCCATAATAGAGTCTTCCCTCCATCTATTTATATTTTAAAATATTTTTTCTCAAAATGTGATAATTTCAGTATAAAAATCTTTCATATTTGTCATTAGAGCATTTGTTCAATTTCTTATACAGTTGTTAATGTCTATCAACCAGGGTTTCAATAATATGCATAATGTATATTCTATCATCATCCATCCATCCATTGATTTTGGTGAGCACGATGTGAGGGCTCAGCAGGTCTGAAAACCATAGGCAGGCTGAAACTCTGGAGCACCAGCTGAAGTTGCAGACTACAGGCTAAATAACTTTTTCTTCAGGGAAAACTATTCTGCTCTAAAAGCTTTTTATCTGACTCAATTAGGACCACTCATGTTATCTAGGATGAAGATCCATATATCTGTCATGTTCTCCTTTACTTAAGGTTAACTAATGGTAGATGGTTAACTAATATAGATGTTTACCACATCTACAAAATATATCTATTTACAGCAACATCTAGGTTAGTGTTTGATCGAATAATTAGAGACTACAGCCTAGCCACGTAGACACATAGAAAGAGTATCACAATGTCATTAAATATTTTTTTCAATTCAAATTTTTGTCACTGAAATAAAATTGATTTTTATATCTTGACTTGTTAAATCCACTTATAATAGTTTGGCCATAATTTTCTTGAATTCATTACATACTCAGGCTTATTATCTGCAAATAATAATTTTATTTCAAACTTTCTAATCCTCATGCCTTTAATTTCCTTTTCTTCTTTTATTGCACTGTTTGGACTTACAGCATAAATTTGATTAAAAGTGGTAATAGAAGTAATCTTTTTTATAACTAGGCATGGTAAAATATGTCATTTTCACCATTGAATATGATGTTTGCTAAATTTTTTTGTAATTAATTTTCTTAGAATGAGCAAGTGCCCTTCAATTTACAAAGTTGATTTTTTATCATGAATAGGTTTGAAATTTTTCAAATGCCATTTCTGCTTCTATTGAGATGTTCATGTGACTCTTTAATTTTACTAATATGGTGACTTACATTGAATAATTCAAAAATTATAATTGAATAATAAACCACCCGTGGATACCTGGAATGAATATCACCTAATTGTGATATATTCTATCATTTTGACTATTAATAGATTTGAAATGTTATGTTATTAATAAAGATCTTTTTGCATCTAGGTTCATGAGAGAAATTTGTCTATCGTTTTTGTTTCTTGAAATGTTCTTGTCAGAGTTTGGAATCAAAGTTATGTTGGCTTCTGAAAATAAATGAGGCGTTTTTCTTCTTAATTTCTTTTTTTTTCTTCTTATATAATCCCATGTATGAATTTTGTTACTTTTTTCTCAAATGCTGATGCTGATTCTGAGTTTTTCTTTAAGGGAGTTTTTTTTTTTTTTTTTTTGTAGATGGACACAATAACTTTGTTTTATTTATTTATTAATTTTTTATACAGTGCTGAAGATCGAACCCAGTGTTTCATGCATGCAAGGCAAGCGCTCAACCACTGAGCTACAACCCCAGCCCAAAGGAGGTTATTTTTAAGTAAATTTCTTTATAGATACTAGACTGTTCAGAATTCCTATATATTATTCCTTTCTTATAGGATTCTAAGGCTAAATCGTATTCTTTGTTATTTTTCTAACTTCTTAAAATGCATAAATTTAACCCATTAATTACCAAGTTTTCAATTCTGTGAATATTTCAAAATAATTGACACAGATGCATTTAGGACTTTTTTATTTTTATTTTTGGTGGTGCTGGAAATTGACCCCAGGGCCTGTGCATGTGAGGCAAACACTCAACCAATTGAGCCAAATCCCCAGCCCAACAGATGCATTTAAATAGGTTGGAAACCATAATCTAGAGTTTATATATCCTTGATGTTTATTTCATATATATGATATATTTCAAATGTTTTAATAATTCACTTAATATTTTATCAAAATAATAGAATGCTGAAAACATAATAATTGTTTCAAAGTTACCATAAGTGGTATATTTGTTGCTCAAATTTTATAGTAAATTAATTAATTTATTTTGGTACCAGGGATTAAACCCAGGGGTGCTTAACCACTGAGCCATATCCCCAGCCTTATTTTTTTTTTTTGTATTTTATTTAGAGATAGGATATCACTGAGTTGCTTAGGACCATGATAAGTTGCTAAGACTGGCTTTGAACTCTTGATCCTCCTGCCTCAGCCTCCTAAGCCACTAGGATTACAGGTGTGCAATACTGAGCACACTATATATTTTTATAGGTGTTCTACATCTGAATGATGGGACAAAATGAGTTTTAATTACTGATTTTCAGTCTTTCCCCAGTTCTAAATATGAGAATTTATAACTATAAATTTCCTTCTAATATCTACTAAAGATGCATGCCATAAATTTTGCTAAACTCATTATTAGCTTTTCATTTTAGAAATGTTTTCTGCCTTTACTTGTGATTCTTTCCTTGGTCCATTGGCTATTTAATAATATATTCTATCATTTCCAAGAAATTCTTAAATTTCTATTAATTAGTTGTTGTTGGATTCCAGACTATTTCCACAGAATCAAAAAAATGCTCTGAATGATTTCAATCTTCATAAACTTGAGGCTTTTTTTGTTGCCAAGCATGTGATAGATTTTGTTAAATGTTTCCTATTTACTTTATAAGAGAATTAATCCTGCTATTGTTGTATGTAGAGTTCTATACATTATTATTAGATTGTGTTGTTTCATTATGTTGATCAAGTTTTCTTTGACTTTACTTATGTGTGTGCACATACATGCATCTGTGTGTCAGTGTTTTATTCATTTCTTTTTTCTCTAGGGCTTTTGGCAGGAATAATTGTCCATCCCATTAGGAAGTAGAAGTCCTTCAATTCCCTGCAATCAAATACTATGTATACATAGTCAACTCTTAAATATATCTCCAGTTCAGAACTTTCATCTAAATCCAGGCTTATGTACGTGTGTCCACTAAACATCTACACATCTCTCAGACACTTCACATTTATGTTAAAAATTAAAATCCTTATCTTCCACTCAACTCCCCCCCCATAGTCTTCCCATCTTACTGAAAGAAATGCTATAATTTAAGTTTTTATGGAAAATAATGAGGACATTATCATTAGACTCCATTCTTGATGTTCTACTGCCTATCCAGAAAGTCACTAAGTCTTTAGATTTTACCTTTTTGACATCACTCTGATCCATCTCTGCTCCAACGCCACTGATATGCCCCATTGTCTTCTGTTTGAACCCTTTCAGAAGCTTTTAATTGGCCTTCCTGTGTTCAATCTTACTTTCTCTTATTTGCCCTCCGTGTACCTGCCAGGGTTATCTTTATAAATCATAAATCTGGCTTATTACTCCTCTGCTTAACATCCTTAAATTGCTTCTTATTACCTGCAAAATACATTTCAAACATCTAAGCTTTGAAGTAATGTTCTCCTTTTTTTTCCCCTGAAGCATCTTCTTGTATTCCATCTCACCCTTTTGTCCACTTTGAAAACGTTTTCCATTTTGCAAGAATGAGTTCAAGCTTCAAGTTCTTTGCCCACCCTTAACTAAAATGGAATGTTTCCACCATTATTCCCTTACTTTGTGAATATGGCTTTCTTCCAAGTAGCTGCTAACAAATTATTTTACTTAATTTTTGAATGTCCGTGACACCCACTCACACCTAGACTTTGAACAAGTCAACACCATGAACTCTGATTAATTCATCTTTGTAGAATTCAGTACCAAACTTTGCAGATACTTAATACACAATAAATGTTGGTTCATTGAGTAAACAGAAGTTTTTAAAAACCACATACAGTTTGTTATATTTTCACTCCTTTAGGTTAGAAATCTTATACACGTTAACAATCGATCTATTAATCTGATCATCTCCTATATTTGATCAGAAACAACCTTATTTTGTGAATAGCTGTGTTCTGTCTGTGAAGGCCTGACTGCTGCAGGCTATGTCTGGTATTTCAGTTAATCAATTAAGCTACCATAGGAATAAGTGAAAGGATAAATGATTTAGACAGAATCTTCAATGTGACATCCCTCATAAGAACTACTTGTTCGTTTTTACAATGTAGCAAGGCAGAGAAACTAATAACAGACACATGGGGTGATCCTGAGAATAGCTGCATTTAGAAATCCTACAGGGTAAACTCATCATCTTCCCATAAGCTGTTCCCTTTTTGCATTCTTTGTCGTGGTGACTGGCATCACAATTCCAGCAGTTGCAAAGTCAAACACCTTGGGGTCATTTAAAAACTTCCCCCTTTCCTGCCCTTTATACCCCCAAATGTCACTATGCTTTATTGATCTTTCTCCAAAATATATCTAAAATCTGGGCATTTTTTTCTGCTACCATCCTAATCCAAAATACCATCACCTTAAAGCATCATGTAGTATTTATTATACATTTCATTTTTTTGTGTGTGTTTCACCAATGGACTATGCTCCCTGAGGGCAATATATATTTCTGATGCTCTATCCCTTTGGAAAAAATGTTACCATCAAATATGAGATTGGTCCTTATAGTTATTATATTACTTTTTCCTAAGTAACATATTTGCATTTTGACTGGAGCCTTCCACAGATAAAGCTTTAGGACAGTGTTTCCCAAGAGTGGCCTGGAGAACACTACTCAGATATTCCAGGACAAATAACTGGGAAAGCTTCAAACTTTATCTCATTGGATAATTATAGCACCCATTTATTATATTAAAGGTTTTGGAACATATTTTAATAAAACATACAGGTAAATTCTATATAGCCCAACATTTTTCACTTATTTGTTCAGAGAATCTCCTTTTCTGTGGTACTGGGAATTAAACCTGGGAGTACTCCACCACTGAGGGACATCTCCAGCCATTATTATTTTTATCTTGAGATAGAGTCTTGCTAAGTTGCCAAGGCTGGCCTTGAATTTGTGATCCTTCTACCCTGAGGTCACTGGGATTACAGGCATGTGCCACCGTGTCTGGGGATAACTTCCGTGAAATATCCATTAGAATCTTACTGGATGACACATTTTGGACACAGTTTATAAAATGACTCATATGACCAAATTTAGACACCAACTGCCCAATGTAGGAAAGGTCTAAAGGACAAGAAAGGTTTGGGGTTAATCCTTCCATCATCTTGGAAAGTTAAAGATGTCTCTCAAATCACTGCAACAACTCCATAATAACTTGGTATGGCTATGCCATCCAAGGACCAACTCCATGATCTGCCTTCTGGTCTGTCCAGTACTGTTTCATTTCAGTATCTGCATACCTTTAGTGACTACACAACAGCAGTGTAGCCTTGGGGATGTCTAGTGATCTGTCTTATTTCTTTTTCCCCACCAAAAAAAAAAAAGAAAGAAATCTTTTTAAAATTGCTTGTCTCACTGTTGCTCATTAGTTCTTTTCATTTATTCCCTGGATAGAAAGGGAAACTCTTCAGTTGCACCATGTAATTGTCTTTCTGTGAAGGAAACTTGCATTCCCTTGGGAAGAGCATTTCTTACCATCATAAGAGGGCTCTGGTCTGGTTCCCTTATGAATAAGTGTGTGTGTGTGTGTGTGTGTGTGAGAGAGAGAGAGAGAGAGAGAGGGGGGGGGGAGGGGGTAGCTGAAGCCTTTATTTCTTAGTAGGGCACATAAGACCCTTCATGATATGGCTCCAGTCTGGTCTCTTCATCTAATTTTACCCAGATTCCCATTATAAAGGCTGTGCTCAGAGATGAGACTCAAGTGAAATGTCTATAGCATGATTCTCAGACCAAGTACCTCTTTAAATTTTTCTTCCCTAGATGCTTCACTCAGTTTGCCCTAGTCACCACCTGCCTGTATGAAGCCACACACGACAGGCCCTGTTTTCCTAAATACGTGGCATACCTTTATATCTCTGTACCTTTATAACATTTCCTTTATATTCACCACTCTCTCCTTTTCTGTTGCCATTAAAGACAATTTATAATTTTTTAAACTTATGTTTGCTTATTTTAGTCATGCTGAGTAAAGTATAAGACCCAAGGGAGCAGGGGTCATGTCCATGTTGTTCACTGCTGTATCTAGCAACTAGGAGAAAAGGAAGGATGAAATCAATTCAACTTAAAAGCCAGTTTCTCCATGGAAACTTGCCTGACTCTTCTGTCCCTCTAAAAATTCATTTGCTTTGGCTCATACAAGACTCCATGAATATCACTTACTTACAGCTTTATCATACTGCATATTTATTTGAAGCATCTCTCCTCAACTGTATATGTATTTTCTTAAATAAACTTTTTGTTAGAACAGTTTCAGATTACAGAATCATTACAAAGATTGTATGGTGTTTCCATATATCCCATACCAGTTCCCTTGTTGTTAGCATCTGCCATCAGCATGGTGCATTTTTCACAATTAATGAGTCAATATCAATACATTATTATTAAACAAAATCCACATTTTATTCAAATTTCCAGTTTTCCCTTAATGTTATTTTTCTGTTCCATGATATCTGAGATGCTACATTACTTTCAGTTGATATATCTCTTTGGGTTTCTCTGGTTTTTAATAGTTTTCCAGGCTTGTCTTTCTTATGAGGAACCTGACAGTTTTGAGGTTTTTGATCAGGTATTTTGTAGAATGTAGTTCAGTTGTTTTTTGTTTGCTTTTATTTTCATAATTATGCTCAGTAAATATGTTTTTGACAGGAAAATCTCAGAAGTTCAGTGCCATTCTTACCACATCATATCAAAGGTATACTATCAATATATGTTTACCTTGATCACATCGCTTGAGGTAATGTTTGTCAGGTTTCTCCAATGTGAAGTTTTTTTTTTTTGGTACTGGGAACTAAACCCAAGGGTTATTAACCTCTGAGCAACACCCCCTCCCCTTTTTATATTTTATTGAGAGACAAGCTCTTGCTAAGTTGCTGAGGCTAGATTTGAACTTGCAATCCTCTTGCCTCAGCCTCAAGAGCTCCTGATATTACAGGTGTTCACCACCAAGCCCAGTGAAGTTATTCTTTATTTTAAATCTCTCTTTCCATATTCAGCCCTTATTTAATTGTGGATCATTTGCATAATTTATTTGAAATTCTTCTGTATCTGATTTTTGTCTATTTTCCCCATCTATTTATTTATTAAATAATTTATATCAGCATGGCCTTACATATATTTATTCCACACTTTAATTTACAATCATATTTTATTTATTTTGTTGCTCAAGTTGTTTCAGCTTTGGTCACTGAGAGCTATTCCAGTTGGTACCTGCATTTCTGTACATAATACCATTTATTTAAGCACTTTCTTATTTCTGGCACTATAAGATACTCCAAGTTCATCTTGTGTAATTTCTACTCTAGTGCTTGAATCAGCCATTTCTCTTAGGAGCTCTGGTTTCTGTTGTTGGAGAATGGTATTAGAAACCAAGATCTGGGTATCAGGTGTGCTTCTTGCTCACATCATTTCTTCTTGGTCCTTTCAGCAGACAGAGCAAGAAGATATCTGTGTGAATTAATTCATCCATGTGAATTAACATGTCTATAGACATTTTATGTATAACTATGTGAATCAATATTAAGCTAAATGAAAGTTCTTTATGGCATCTCTTATTCTAATCTTTACCACCTGGATTATTCTAACCTCCTTCCCTTGCTTAATTGCAAATTACCATTCCCATAATGAGAAACCTGGTTCCCACCATTTGCTATCCATTTACTTAATTTTTCAATTCTAGTATACCTGTATAGCAGTATCGGAATTGTTAACTCATGGTCCCACAGGAACTAATTTTATTTTATTTTACTTTATTCTGGATTTGAACCAAGAGGATTGAACCCAGAGGAACTTAACCACTGAGATATACTCTCAGCCCCTTTTTATTTTTTATTTTGAGACAGGGTCTTGCTAAGTTCCTGAGTGCTGAGGCTAGCCTTGAACTTGCCATCCTCCTGCCTCAGTCTCCTGAGCCTCTGGGATTACAGGCATGGAACACTGCACCCTGCTAGGAACTAATTTTATTACTACTGCAGAATGCTTCTGTAGCGTGTTTTGTTTTGTTTTGTCTTTTTTTTTTTTTTTTTTTTGCCTTTGGTTCCTCCATTCATTTCCAAAGCTACTCAGGTAATCACCTTTCTCCCATCCTTTTCAGTGAGATTGTTTAATATACTTGTAATACATTTAGATCATTTTGTTATCCTCCATTTCATCCTGGATTCCCTGGCCTCCTAATTATTTTAAAAATTTAATACATTAAGGTTTATTCTTTGTATTGTGGAGTTTGATAGGTTTTGACAATGCCTGTAGTCACCATCACAATATCATATTGGATAATGTCATGTCCTAACTTTTCCCCTGTGCTTTGCCTTTTCAACTCTCCTTTCTTCAAGATTCTGGAAACTTCATCTTTTCACTATCTCTGCAGTTTTGCCTTTACCAGAAAGTCACTCACATAGGTGGATTCACATGATAAGTAGCCTTTTCAGAATGGCATCTTTCACTTAGCACCATGCATTTCATACTTATCACATCTTTTTGTGGCTTTATAGCCTTTTTAAAACTACTGAATTATAGTCTTTTGTGGATATACTACAGTTCTTTTTATTCATCCACCTATTGAAGGACATCTTCGTTGCTTCCAATTTTGGACGATTATGAATAAAGCAGCTGTAAACATTCACATGCAGGTTTTTGTGTGGATATAGCTTCTAGGATCAGTTAGGAAAATACACAGAAGCATGATTGCTGGATCATAAGGTGAGATTTTGTTTAGCTTTGTAAGAAACTGCCAAGCTCTCTTCCAAAGAGGCTGTACCATTTTTCATTCTCACCTGCAATGAATGAGAGAGTTCTGGAACTGGTTACTTGCCAGCAGTTGGTATTGGAAAATTTTTGGATTCTGGCCGATCTAATACATGTGTAGTGGTATCTCACTGGAATTTGCAAAACTCTGATGACAAGCATAATAGAATCTTCTATGCTTATTTGTTATCTATGTGTCTTCTTTGGTGAGGTGTTTGCTCAGCTCTTTCGCATATTTCCCCTGCTATATTTAAATAAAAATATTTTAATGAAATCTTACATACACATAGATATGCACCCCAAAGGCATAAATGCTATTAATCAAACTTTCATAAAGTAAACATACTCAAGTAATAAACATCCAGATCAAGAAAAAGAACATTATTCACAACCTACTAACTCCCTTTATGCATCCTTACATTGATTTCCCCTTAACAATCTAACAGAATGATTTAGTATTCCCTACTTTTTTTCCCCCTTTGGTTGTTGATATTGGGGATTGAACCCAGTAGTGCTCTACCAATGAGGGATATCCCAACCCTTTTTAATTTTATTTTGACATAAGATCCCATTAACTTGCTGAGGTTGGACTCAAATTTGTGATCCTCTTGCCTCAGCCTTCCAAATTGTTTGGGTTACAGGTGCTGAGCCCCCATGCCCAGCCAGGTTTCCCTACTTTTTAACTTTATTATGAATGGGATTATATAATATACACATTCTTCTCTTTTTTATGTCTTCCATTGAACATTATGTTTTAGCTTGTTTATTCTCATTATTATATGGTATTTTATGCAAATTTATTGATCAGTTTTTCTGTAGATGTATGTGTGGTTTGAAGCTATTATAAAGAGTATTACCATGAATATTCTTGTACATGTGTTTGGGTGAACATATGTGCATATTTCTATTTGGCATATGCCTACCATGGAATTGCTAGGTTATATGGCAGGCATAAATGCAGCTTTAATGGGTACTGTTGAGTGGTTTTTCAAAATAGTTTTGTCAATTTTCCCAATGGCTCAGGAGGCTGAGGCAGGAGGATTGCAAGTTCGAAGCCAGCCTCAGCAACTTAGCAAGGCCATGAGCAACTTACTGAGACCCTAGCTAAAAAAAAAAAAACAAAAACATAATAAAGGACTGGGGATGTAGCTCAGTGGTGAAGCACTCCTGGGTTCAATCTCTGGTAACAAACAAATAAATAAATAAATTTCCACTGCAAAAAGTGTAAAAGAGTTCAGTTTATACACATCCTTCACAACATTTTGGTATGGTTAGATTTTTCCATTTTGGCAATTTGATAAGTGTTTGTTCATTACAGCTTTAATTTTCATCTTTCTGATGACTAATGAAGTTGCACGTCTTTTATGTGTTTATTGTACTCTATTGTGCAGGGTCGTTTGCTTATTTTTCTATTTGATGGTCTTTTCCTTATCAGTTAGTACTTCATATGCTTTCAATGTAATTCTTTTGTTGAATATGTATATTGCAATTACTTTCATCAATCTATGGATTGCCTTTTTACTTTCTTAATAACATGAAAACAAAATTACATATTTTTTGCAAAACAAAATTAAATTTAATGGTCTTAAATGCAAAAGTAAAAACAAATTAAAAACCTCACACAACAGAAAATTAATAGAACAGAAAACCAAAATGTCAAGGTAGCTATGAAGAGAACTTTGAAGTTTTGTCTCTAAAACTGAAAATAAAAAAAGACTACAAATCAAAAGGTTTTTGTTAATAGGTGACTGGAAAAAATTAAGCATCTTTGCATGAATGGAAGTTCTTAATTTTAATAGAACCTAATTTACTAAATTTTTCATTTATGGCTAGCAGGATTTATGTCCTAGTTAAGAAATATTTTCTGCCAACCACAAGGTCTGAAATAGTCCCTAATGTTTTCTCCTATCAGCTATATTATTTGACCTTTTATATATTAGAAATGGGTTAATATTCATTTTTAATAGATGGATAGTCAATAGACACAGCGACATGTATTGAAAAGACTGTCCTTTCTCCACTATATTGCAGCATCACATTGTCATAATAAGATGACCTTATGAATATGGGTCTATTTCTAGACTCTCTATTCTCTTCCACTGGTGCATTAGTCAATCTTGGCACACTATCTTAGTTATTATATCTTTATAAGAGGCCTTGACATATAGTAGTGTAACTCTTTTAGCTTCTTCAAATAGATTTTGTGCTCCTGAGTGTAGGTCTGTATTTTATTTTTCTCTCTTTTTCAGTCCATAACTCAGGATCTGGCATAGATTAAGCTCTCAGTAAATAACATACCCTTCTTTTACCACCAAACTTTGGTAGTAATTTATTTATGCTACTTTTATTTCCTTACTACCCATCTCTTTCTAGACTCTGACAACCAACTTACATTTCCATGCCAATAAAACACTCTTTTCCCAAATCACGATTTGTATCAGTTAATGTTGGTGCTTCAAACAGATCTCTTCAGATTTCTTTTGTGTCTCTTCTGATTTTGGTGTTCTTTTTGTTCCAGAATTGGGTTCTTTTATTTCTTTTGCAGGTTACTGTCCTTGGACTCAGAACCCATTTTCTCCCATGCATTAAGAGCCAGAGTGTGTGTGTGTGACTGGGAATGTGTGTACTTCTTAGACCCTAACAATCATTAATAAGTGAATGAATATGAAAGTCCTAACTCCTTCACCTTAGACCAGGACAACTCTGGGACATGATATACTCCAATTTTTCCCTGTGAAGCGCTGGGGTTGTGGCTCAGTGTCAGAGCATTTGCCAAGCATGTGTGAAGCACTGGGCTCAATTCTTAGCATCACATATCAATAAATAAAATAAAATTCTATTGACAATTAAAAACATTTAAAAAGTTAACCTGTGGAATTGGACCAAAGTTACCTTTGGAAAACTTTGTCTGTTATCATGCCCTCACTTACCTTCTGCCTCATACTTCTCTTGCTCCCCCAATTTTCTATCAGCTTCTTTGGAGGTATCTACCTTAATAAATAATGTACATGCTGACACTTGTCCCATGGCATGCTTCTGATGAATTTGCCTACAACATTTGTGACCAAAAGTGATCCAAGGAAGTAAACTTTTAACATTAGAATTCTGGAAATATATCACTTATCATCTATAGTGTAAACAGTGGCTTCTTGTTGCCTTATAATCACTAAAGCTTTAACCAATAGGTAATTGAGATAAATTTATAAGAAGAAGAGGATACATTGCCTCATGTGATACACCTAGCATTTTGAGAAATATCAGAGAAATAGACTTAGAACTGGTGGTTTCTGAGACATATTGATACATTGAAGGGATACATATCTTGAGAATACTTCATAGAGGAGAGTGGAACATGATGCTGAGTAAGAGAAAGTTTTTTTTTTCAACATGTGTGCACTCTATCATGACTCAATATTTAATATATCTTGTAAGGAACCTGTAACCAAGCCTAATCTGAGACAGTGGAACAACTCTTGGAAATTTGTAGGGAAATGTGGACCACATTAAATGACAGGAGATACTTGGATTATTTTGTCAGAGTGTTAAGAAAGTGATCAAAAAGCTCTAAGAAATGGGTGTGTTAGAATACATTTATTATATATAACCTGAGAACCCTCTAGATGACTGTGTTCTATGGAAAGACCAAGAGTATACTCCTTTCACTAAGTTTAAAAGACATATATTAGTGAAAGATGGTTCCAAAATATTTGAGAAGATCAGAAGTAGATGCTCTCTATTCTGGTAGGCTGGGGCTGAGTGGAGAGGATACAGTTCAGGAATTGAACTCCCTAGTATCAGTGCAAGTGACAACACTGCAGAAGAGCAGAGGTCAGGTGGCTGCATACAACTATTTGAGACAAAGTTAATATAATTACTGTAATGTTCAACAAAATCTAAATGGCAACCAGGGGGTTGAAAAAGAAAGCTTTCTCTTACCCAGCTTCATGTTACACTCTCCTCTATGAAGTATCCTCAAGGTATACTTGTCAAAATCCTGTCGATAATGGAATCTATGGAGACATTGTATTCCTAGAGGTAACAAACATAGTAGGCCAATAAGGGTATTGCTTGAGACCTATAATTTAAAAATCAGACGTTTTGTTCTGTTTCCATATCTGAGCCATTTCTCAGTCTCAGAAGTCATTGAGTGGAAGTCAGGATGAGTAACCTTGAAGAAGGACCTTGCAAAGCACTAGTAAGCTTATGTAATAATGATTTTATTTATCCTTTCCCCAGGATCTATTGACATGTATCACTATAAGTGTATACTGGGAAAAGGGGAACAGCCCATACCTTTTGAGTGTTGTTGGATGCAGAGATTGAGCAGACACTTATATTAAGGAACCCAAGTCACAATAATACCCTCTCTCAATTAGAATAGGTACTTCTGGAATTCTTGATTTACCTTACCAAGTAGTTCCAATATGTTCACAGACACTCTCAGAGGGAGTTTCTAATTGCTTGAACACAGGGACATACTTAGCATGAGGAAGAAATCTGACATTGATTCCTGGACCCCTGGATTAGAGTTCTTATAAAAGAGAAGCACACGTGAACAATCCTTGAAATCCTTGAAAGTGCTCCCTCTTCCAGGGCAAGATAGTAAATTGAAAATAATATCATATCCTAAGTAGAAAGGTAGAAATTAGTCATACTCTCAAAGATTTAAAGGCAGCAGCGATGATAATCCAGATCATGTCCCCATTGACCCTGAAAAAATCAGATATTCCATGGCATATGACTCTAAAAAGAGGTAGTGGCAAGTAATCTGGATTCACAAGCTTCAAGGGATAGAAAATAAGCATTGTAAAAATACCAACTTGTCATATGGGTGAAATTTTTAAGGATCTTGTCATCTGTGCCATATCAATAAGTTCCCTCTGCATGTTATTACACTTTAATCCTGCTACTATTGAGAAAGTAGCACAGCACTTGTAAAGTCTTTTTGGATTTTGATGACTATATATACTGCAATTGAGAATACTGACATAACCTATTTATGAGATAACTTTGAAATCTTCTATATATTTTGGGGGGGTTAATTATATTTTCAAATAAGTTTTATTTTATTTTTAATGGACATAATAATGGGGTACAGTGTAATGTTTCAATATGTGTACACTGTGCAATAATGATCAAATCAGAGCAAATAGTGTATCCATCACTTCCAACATTTATCACTTCTTTGTAGAGAGAACATTCAAAATAAATATTTTTATTTATCTTTTTGTTGTTGTTGTTACTGAGGATTCAACCCAGGGGCATTCTACCTCTGAGCTATGTCCCTCGCTCTATTTATTTATTTATTTATTTTTTAATTTTGAGGCAGGGTCTCACCAGAGGCTGGCCTTGAATTTGTGATCCTCCTGCCTCAATTTCCAAGTAGCTGGGATTACAGGTGTGTTCCATTGCATCCAGCTCTTCTACCTATCTTAAAATAAACAATACATTATTTTTAAATATAATTATCCTACTGTGCAACAGAACACCAGAAATACTTATTCATATCTAACTGTAACTTTGTAACTATTAACTACCTCTCCCCATTTCTTATCTGCCACCCACCCCTTATCAGTTTGGGTGACCACAATTCTATTCTCTACTTCTATGCATTTAAATAAGATCATGCAGTATTTGTCCTTCTGTATTTAGCTTATTTCACTTAATGTCATGTCCTCCAGGTCTATCCATGTTGTACCAAATGACAGTATTTTCTTGTTTCTTACAGCTGAATAGTATTCTACTGTGTATAGGTACTTCATTTTTAATCCATTCATCTGTTGATGGACACTTAGGTTGATTCCATATCTTGGCTATTGATAAGAGTGCTGCAATGAACATGGAAACACAGATATCTCTTTGGCATTCTGATTTCATTTCCTTTGGATATGTGTCCAGAAGTGAGATTGCTGGGTTATATAGTGGTTTTATTTTTATTTTTTTGAGGAACTGTTATACAATTGTTCATAATGACTGCACTAAGTTACATTCCCACCAGCAACATGTGTTTCCTTTTCTCAACACACTTCTTCACAAGCACTTTTTACCCTTTGTTGTTTTCATAGCAGCTTGCCTGCCTGACTGCCTTTCTTCCTTCCTTGTTTCCTGCCTTCTTCTTTCTTTTTTCTTTACAGTTCCAGGGATCAATCCCAGGGCTTCATGCCTCTTAGGCAAGCACTCTGCCTCTCAGCTACACTCCCCAGCCTGATAGTAGTAACCTTTATAGCTGAGGTGAGATGATATTGCATTATGATTTTGATTTGTTTTCCCTTGATGATTAATGATATTGTACATTTTTCATGTACTTCTTGGCCATTTGCATGTCTTCTTTTGAGTAATGACTATGAAGGTTATTTCTTCATTTTAAAATTGAATTATTTGAGTTTGTTTCTTTTTGCTACTGAGTAGTTTGAGTTCCTTGTATATTTTGGATATAAATCTTCCAGTTTTAAGTCAGGCTAAAAGCAAGAAAGGTCACTGAAGAATGTCCAGGCTACAGTACAAGTGGCACTGCTGTTTGAGATAAATGACTTGGCAGATTCCATGCATACAGAGATATTTGTGATAGATACAGAAGCCATATGGAGTCTCTAGTGAACTTCAATAGAAGAGTTGAAGCACAAATCCCAGGGTATGGAAACAAGTCCATACTGTACATAGCAGAAAAATATATTTCATTAAAAAAGGAAACTCCAGGAGGGATGGGGAAATGTTGATAGATAGGTAGTAAATTACAGTTAGATAGGAAGAAGTTCTAATGTGCTATTGCACAATAGGATGACTGTAAATAACTATAATGTACTATACATTTAAAAAACCTGAAAGAAAACATTTTAAGTCTTTTATTGGTTCTTTTTAGTTATACATGACAGTAGAATCTATTTTGATATAACTATACAAGCATGGAATACATCTTGTTCTAATTCGGTCCCCTAGTACCTGTCTTTCCCCTCCCCTCTTCCCAGTCCCTGCTCCCTTTCATCTACTGATCTTTCTGCCATACCCATAGTTACTATTATTAATTTTTTTAAAAAAATTAAAATTTATTTTAATTAGTTATACATAACAGTAAAATGTACTTTGATACATCATACATAAGTAGAGTATAATTTCTCATTCTTCTGGTTGTACATGATGTAAAATCCCACCAGTTATATATACGTACATAGGCAATTTTTAATGAATTTCTTGGGGATGTACAGGATGGTGAGTTATCAGAAACAAATGATAAGTTGGGTGCAGCAGCATACATGTGCAACTTGGGAGGCCGAGGCAGGAGGATCACAAGTTCAAAGCCAGCCTCTGCAATATAGCAAGGCCCTAAGCAACTTAGTGAGACCCTGCTCAAAATAAAATATAAGAAATGGTTGAGGATGTGGCTCAGTGGTTAAGTGCCCCCGGGTTCAATCCCGAGTACAATAAATAAATAAATAAATAAATAAATAAATGTTAAGGAGATAGATGTTTCCTCTGATTTAAACATACACAATGCGTACATGTACTGAAACATTAATATGTACATTTTTGTGTTTTCATGCATTAGTCAATAATAAATTTAACTTTATGTAAAAAATAACACCTGTTCTTAGATAACCAGGATGATAATATTTTAATAAAATATGAGCTAAGATTTCTCAAAGTAAAGAACAGAGTAATATTTTCTTATAGGAAAAAAATTCTCTTAAAGCATCAACTAATCCTGTAGTCCTCTTCAGTTTTCCAATAAGCATTCAATTAGGGCCTAATTACTAATTGAGAGAGTTTGGTCTAGTGGAAAGAGCTTGATTTTCAAACTTGTAATTATAATGACCTATAAAAAATGGAAGTGCATGTTTAATGAAAAGTTAAATATCAATTTTCTATTTATATACAAAATATAAATAATATGAATATATGAGCAATGTAAACTTATACAATTTTTTTACATTTACCATCTAACATGGAGATCACACTGACCATGTGAAAATTTGACAACAAAATTCTGCAAAAGAAGTCAGCATCTGTTGCAAAAGTTAGTCATTAAACAATACTACCAGAGTTGATAATGCAACTTACATATAGATGCAGAAAGTGCATGACTTTTAATTTAGATCAAATAGCCATATTCTATATTAATTTTGCTCATTTTCATTTCAAGTCATCTTTTGTATATGAGAGAAAAAGAAACAATAGTGCTGAAACAGATTAACTGCAATAGTTAAACGATGCAGTACATAGCAGAATATTGAGTGCTTTTTATTGTTTTTATCCACTTTATAAAAGAAATCTCTCCTGAAAACTTTTCCTTTCACTGAAGATTAAATATCTGAAAATTCTGTAAATGTAATTATAAATTCAGTTAAAAAGATACACATTGAAGGTAAAAAAATTTTTGTGATGCTAATGAGTATAACTTTTGGTGGAACAAGTACCACAGAAAAACAATGTTCTTACTATGTAAAAAATATAGGTGCAGAAATGTACTTGTAATTTGTTATGAAATATAGATAATTCCTAAATTCATAAAAAGCTGTCATATTCTACCAATGCAAATAGAATCTACAATTGTCAAAAGTATCCCCCCCACACACACCACATATATTCAAAGGGTAATTGAACTTCAAAATATTTGTTATATAGTTGATGATGTTGAATAAAAAAGAAAATAAAAAAAGAAACTCCAGATATCCTATTATTACTGGTAGAGAATAATTGTCCATAGGAAATCAATCAGTTATGCAACCAGAGTATCCCTCATGAACTGGGTTCTGTCAGACCTACCAGGTCATAAGATTGGTTGGAGACAGCAGCAATTCATAGTATGACAGAAGTAGTAAATTTAAAATTAGAGTTGAGTACATCCAGAGAACATGAGCAAGTGTTACACAAACCAGTGATCCAGTCCCTATTGTTGGAATAAGGCCTGTCTCTCTCTCTTTCTCACTTCACACCTATGTCCTCATGGAACATCTTCTATGACCAGTAGACAGAAAAGGAAAAAAAACTCACAAGTTCAAGGCCAGCCTAAGCAACTTAGTGAGGCCTTAAGCAACTTAGCAAGATCCTGTATCTATCTATCATCTATCTATCTATCTATCTATCTATCTATCTATCTATCTATCTATCGGCTGGAGAGCACTGAGGTTGTGGCTCAGTGGTAGAGTGACTGTATAGCACATATGAGGCCCTGGGTTTGATTGCAGTACCACATAAAGATTTTAAAAAAAGTTTTGTGTCCATCTGCAATATATTCATATATATAGATATAGATACACACACACACACACACACACATACAGGTGCCAAGAAATCCCAGGTACCAAGAAAAAGAAAAAAGAAGAAAAGGAAAGGAAAGGAAAAAACTTTTGTCTGGTTCAAGTGTTGCTATGAGCCAAAAATGGAGGGCAGCTCTAGTATCCTCCCATTCAGAGGTAACTCTGAAATACAGTATTTCAGGGAGAATCCATCAAGGATGCAGAGCTGGTCAGTCATTCATTTTGGGTGAAGCCACACATGTCTTGAAGTAGATATATATGGACTTCTGGTCAGTGCTCAATAGTTTGGCTGGTGAAGATGTTGGGAGAAGCAGGATTGGAAGATCAAGGACAAACAAGAGGCACATGGATGGACCAATAGGACTGAGCACAAAGCATGAGATCTTCATTTGTAATAATGCTCATGAAAAAGCAACCACTGAATAAGAAGCATTAAATAATAGGTCACCAGGACAACTTGTTCAGTAGATGTCAGTCACTGTGAGTTTGTCATACCAGCTCTTTCTTAATACACATATGAATGGAATAATCATGATACCAGAGATAAAGGCCATGTATTGGATCAACAATATAGGCTCCCTCTTATCAAGACTGGTTAACTACTATCACCTCATATTTTGAGTAAATATCTTTCTGCTCTTTTAGTATCAGAGAGCAATGCTAAACCTGAAATATGGTATTGTTCCTTAGAGAGACAAACTAGCCACTTGATAGCAAGTTAATTACATCCTGTCCTAGAAGGGGCAATGATTTATCATAAGTGGAATTTACTTGTGTTTGGGATATGGATTTGCTTTTTCTGCTTGCAGTGCTTCAGACAATTATAATATCTATGTTTCTAAGAAATTCTGATTTACTAGCATGAGGTTCTATATAATGTTGTCTTGCATTAATGGATTCACTTTATGGAAAAGGGACATTACAATGGGTACATAACCGTAGGATCTACAGATTCTACAATATGCCACATTATCAGAAACTATCAACTTAGTAGAGTACTGGCATGATCTCTTGAAAGCATAGATGAACAGGTAAGACAACATGGAGATGATTCCTAAGATTGGGGGCTTTGTTATTAAATGGACCAACTATGTCTTAAACCAACAGTCATTATATGATATCCTATCTCCAATAGGTAAAACACACAGATCAGGGGAAAGTGTATGGTATAGAAGTGACCTCAGTCATCATCATTCCCAATGACTCACTTGAAAACTTTAAGTTCTGTCTCTAGATGTCCCGGTTGCTGGAAGGTGGATGCTTCCACTAGGGGACACTGTAAGATTCCTACTAAAAGCAATAGCTGCCTCCTGGTAACTTTAAGTTTTTTATACCATGGGGGCAGCAGGTAAGGAAAGAAAATTAAATATGGGCAAGTATAACTGACTTTGATCATCAAGAGAAGGTAGGGTTGGTGATCCTAGATCCATTTTTAACTGTGAACAGACAATGGTCTTGGGAGAAAGGAGCTAGAGAACAGAGAGGTCAACCATCTTTCTGCCATGTTGGGCCTCCCAGAGATCTTGAGCTTCTAAGAAATGATTTTACCTCCACGGCAATGCTCTTCAAATGTGGCAAGAATGGAAGTATCCCCAAGGCGATCCAGGTCTTTACACCACCTCCAGAAGACATCAGCATGAGGCATTTCTATAACAAAGCCTGATGATTGGCTTTACTTTCAGGAAAAAAAAATGTACTCATTAACTGTGGGCCAAAAGGGAATATAGCAGTAGGCATCTGAATGTTAGGAAATAGTGTCATAGGTGGAATTGAAACACTTATCCAAAAGTTAAATTGAAGGAATTGTTCAGTCCTGGCTAAAAGGGTACTTCTGGAGTTTGTGAGAATTTGAGTCCAACAACCAGAAGTGGCATCAGCTTGCTATATTATAGGGCTTGTCCAGACACCTATTGGGAAATTGGGTTCTTCTTTTGGTATATTTCTGCTTTTATGTCCTATAACATGGTATCAAGTATTCCTCACATTGTCCCATATTCATTATAACTTCTTCATTCACTGAGTGCTTATAGTGTGACAGGCCCTGTGCCAAGTTCAAACAGTGGTGGAATTGGGGAAGTAAAGCTGGGGGTTTAGGGTAAGGCACAAGGTTGTAAAGTCAGGTTACCTTCTCTTGAAGAGCTTGAGATCTAGAAGGGCAGACAAGTTGCTGATCACAAACTCATGAAAGGTAATAAAGAAGCCTCAAAACAGTATTGTGGGGCTCCAAGGGAAGAAGTTGCTCAGGTGCCTGGAAGTCAGGGAAAGTTTCACACAAAAGAAGAAACTTAAGTGAAGATTTGATTAATACATTTTTTAAGGATGGGAAGTGGGTAGGTCATTCTGGACAGAAGGAAAAAAAGACAAAAAGTTACCAATTATGGATATATTTTGTGGAATGATAAGTGATCCTTGTAAGAATAAACAATTGTCTTGGCTGTTCTCTATATAAGGGCCAAGAGGTCACATAGAGGTTGGTCCTCAGCTAAGTTAGACGTTCTAGTGAGGAGCTTTGTCCAGCTAGAGAAAGGTTCTTATTCTACAAGTTATTTTTCTTTTATCAGAGGACTCATTCTGTTCATTATTGCCTTTTGTCTTGGAGCTATCCCAGGGAACTATGGGCAATGTCACTTCCTCAAGATATTTTCAGCCCAAAGCAAATGCTGGTGGCAGATTTTTCATGTGAATCTCTGCCAGGACCTAGGGTTGATGGCCTTTGCTTTTTGTTAGAAATCTTCAGACATTCTGGAGAAGGAAGAACAGGTAATGTCCTTTTTGGGGTCCCCTAGTAGTTTTTGGAGAAAAGGGTACCAAAGAAATTCAGAATAGCTCAGATGAGCTAAGGGTAGGGTGGGTAGAGAAGCAGTTGATAGCTAACTCAAAGAAAAATAATTCCATGCATGACCCATAAATGCATTTATTATTTAATTAGACTCAACCAGAAATACCTATTTCTTCCTCCCCTTAAGTACACACACATATACCTCACAACTCTTTTTCCAGGAAAGAAAAGGAAAAGGAAGCAAAATTAGAAGATCATGCTCTAACACCCAATATCCTTCAGCTATAAGTCTGAAAATGAGCCCTAATAGGAATGTAGAACTTACTTCCTGCCTTCCCACACCAATTCTACTTTCCTTGGATTTTTACCAGGTTCTAAGTTTTGGATATGATTTAAGTATGTCTGCTAAAGGTTTATGCATTTGAGTCTTGGTTCCCAGTATGGTGATGTTAAAAGTGATTGGATCTTTAAAAGGTGGAGTCTAGAGGAAGGTAATTGGGGGCCTTAACTTCAGAAGGAAAAAAGTAGTTCTCCTGGGACCCTGAGGTAGTTCTTCCAAGAGTGCATTGTTATAAAAAAGGAAAACTGGTCCCTCTTCATCTCTCTCTGGCTTCCTGTCCCACCATGCGATCTCTTCCTCTCAAATATACAATGATGATGCTCTCTGCCACAATGTGATGTGCAGCCAAGGGGACTCTCAACAGAGGCCGAATCAATGGAGTTGCCTGATTTTGGATTTTCAGCCTCCAAACTATGAGCTAAATGAGCCACTTTTCTTTATACATTACTTTTCTTCAGGTGTTTTTTTTTGGGGGGGGGAGGGGTAGCAGGGATTGAACTCAAGGGCACCTAATCACTGAGCCACATCCCCAACCCTTTTTTGTATTTTATTTAGAGACAGGTCTCACTGAGTTGCTTAGGGCCTCACTAAGTTGCTGAGGCTGGCTTTGAATTCATGATTCTCCTACCTCAGCCTCCCAAGCCAGTGGGTTTACAGGTGTGCACCATTGCACCCAGACAGGTGTTTTGTTTTATCAACAGAAAACAGATAAATGTATCTGTTATGCCCCAGCAATACTGGCATGGCTGCCAGATATCAAAGCCTGTCATACCCACAATAACCACTGGTCCCATCCCAGATGTCACAATTTGTTATTGGTCTTTTACAACTAGTATCCCAACTTGGAGGCAAGGTGACTCTGTGCCTCCTATGTCTGTGTAGAGGCCTTTCAGTACTCCCTATCTTAACTTCTGTGACCTTCATAAACTTACTTATCCGTTGGAATTACCTCTCTTCATCTCTAAAACAGTAATGATATTAACAGTATTTTAGAGGGTTGTTTCTAAGGATTCAATGTGATGTTTTGGGTAATGCACCCAACACAATGCCTGGCGTAAAGTACAAGCCCACTATATTATTGTTTAATGTCTATTCACACAGATGCACTTTAGTCACATAGTTAATAAAAGAATGAAGAGGGACTTGGATCAATGTTTTTGACCTGGTCAAATTTATTAGTTTTTGGATCTTTCCACATATCTTGGAAGAGAACTTTGGGTTCTTTTCACCTTAATTTTTGAGTATTGTGTAATGCACCAGGGTTCAGCATTGGAGATACCAACACAAATAATATATTATTACTTACTTTGAGTAATTATAGTCTCATGGGGAATATTGGTAACCAAACAGATCATTGCAATGCATGGAGATAGTGCTCTTCAGGAGGGTGCAAACCTCTGTGGAAGCAGAAACCAGAGGCAATTGGTTCAAAATGTAGATAAAAGGAAGAATTACTACATGGGAAATCATGTGAGGTAAGTCTTGACAGATGAGTGGGAGTTGGTCTTGTAAAAGAGAAGAGTGTGAATGTGTGACTGGGAGAAGTTGTGGATAGGGGTTCAGGACCATGCTAAAGTCCTGAGCAACTTTGGAGAGTACCTTAGTGTTGAAGCTAAAGGAATGAGGCAGAGGATAAAGCTACAGAGTTAGACAGGGACCATGTCATGAGCATTTTTAGGCTCCAGGTTATGGAACTTTTTCCTGAGAGTAATGAGGAAAATTGATTGGTTTTAAATGGAATAATAGACAGTTGGATATGATGTTTTAAATGACTTGGATGGGCACAACAGATAAGAAATTATTGTAGCAGTCCAAGCTAGAGATGATGTTTGTTTATACCAGAGTAATAGTAGTGGAAATTGAGAGTACATATCTGATAGAAGATATATTTAGGAGAGAGGCTGATAGGAAAGGATAGGACTTGCTGAAGGATTGGATCTGAATGGTAAGAAGAGATAAATTTGGGGTTACTCTAAAGATTTTGGCCTAAGCATCTGGGTAAATGATGGTGGTATTCAGCAAGGTTTTCATCCTCTATGATTTTGTTTATGAGAAAACTGAGTCCTCAGAGGAGAAATATGGTCAAGGTTGCACAAAAATTAGGGAGAAATGTGAGATTATAACACATTTTTAATTGTATTGTTTATACTTTTGTTTTATTTACTAGTTTTATGTGGCATTGAGGATTAAACCCAGTGCTTCACACATGCTAGGTCAAGCGCTCTACCACTGAACTACAACCGCAGCCCCAGAACAAATTTTCATTTAGCTTTTCTCCAATACTTTTTCCACAGCACCAAAAAAAGTTCCTCAGCTCAGCAATCTTTGTATATTGGTAAGAAATAAATGAATCAAATTAACATCAGAAGCCCAATATCAAGGCAGGGAGGGTAGATGCTTGGGTCATAAATCTACAGTTTTGTTAACATGACTCACATTAAAGAGAATTTATTCACTAAGCATTGATTTTTTTCTTTTAGCATTGGACTTACAATGAGTGATTTCATATAAAGCAAAACACACTACCCTCAGTATTTAATGCAAAAAAACCCACAGCTTAGGAGGAGATGCAGTTCCTAGTCATGATAAAAGATCTGGCTGATGAGAGGAAAATAGTTTGCATATTCTAAGAAGTCCCAATTTTCAGCAACCTCCAGTATGGACAAGGAAACATTAATTTATCTAACATGTATCTATTAAGGGCCCATTGTGTTCTAGGCACAGTTCTAGGCACTAGGAATATGTTGGTAAGCAAAAAAGTAGATGTACGTAACTGATTTGAGATTACACTTTATTAAAGGATAAAAACAATCAATAATAAATGTAACATATAAGTAAAATACATACTGTATTTGATAAATATAAATGCTAAGGAAAAATATAAAGTGGTTATTATGGGCTGAACTATGTCCCTTGAAAATTCACATGTTGAGTCCTAACTGATCAGTACCTCAAAATGTGACTATTTTTGGAGATCAAAGCTTCAAAAATCTTATTGATTTAAAGTGGGGTCACTAGGGAGGGCAATATGAGTTGTGTCCTTAAATAAGAAGATGAAATTTGAACCTGGGAAAATACAGAAAGAAGACTAAGTGAAAGCATGGAGAGAAAATAGCCATATATAATTCAAAGAGAGATGTCATAGAAGAAATCTAGCACTACTTAATGTCAGACTTCTTAGCCCCTAGTACTTTGAAAAAATAAATTTCTCTTTTTTTAAACAACCACCCATTTATGATACTTTGTTATAGCAGCCCTAGGAAACTAACACGACATGGAAGAAGAATAGGGAGTGCTGGGCTGGGATGATAGTTGCAATTTTACTTCAAAGGTAAGATGACATTTGAGCAAAATGTCTCTAGGAGGGGTAGAGCATCACATAGAGATATCTGGGAAAAACTGTTCCAGGCAGAGAAGATGACCAGTACAAAGACCCTGAGGTGGGAGTATCCAGGCAAATTTTGAGGAATACGAAGGATGCCAGCATAGCTAAGGCAGAGTAATTAAGAGGAAAATTAAGAGATAAGTTAAGAGAGCAATATATAGTGAAGTTTATTACATAAGCCTTTTAGCTTATTGATAGAATTTTATTTGTGGTGAGATTTAGATCCATCACAGTAGAAAACAAGTTGCTGATTCTTCAATAAGTTAAAGTGAAAATTATTATACAATATAGCATTTCTATTCCTAGATATATATCCAGAAGAATTGAAAATAGATGCTTTTACATGAATGTTCATAGAAGCATAATTCATAATAGTCAAAAAAATGTGGAAACAACCCAAAGGTCCAACAATGGATAATTGGGTAACCAAATGTGATATATCCATATAATTAATAATGGGATATTATTTGGCCATAAAATGAAATGAAGTACATCCCTGTACATTGTAGGAATGCTACAACATGGCTGAACCTTGAAAACACCATGTCAAGTGAAAAGAGCTAGTCACAAAAGGCTACATATCACATGGTTCTATTTATATGGAATGTTTTAGAACAGGCAAATCCATAGATGAAGAAGGAAATTAGTGATTGCCTTGGGCTGGGTACAGGAAGGAATAAGGGATGATTGCTTACAGAGTATAGAGTTTCCTTTTGAAGTGATAAAAATGTTCTGCAACTAGATGCTGGTAATGACTGCACAACATTGTGAATGTAGGAAAAGTTTACTGATGGTTAATTTTATGTTATGTGTATTTTATCATGTATCAGTCAAGATTTCCAAAGAAACAAAACCAATTGAATATATATTTTATTTATTATGGGAATTGGATCAGACAATTGTGAAAGCTGAGAAATCCCACGATCTGAGTTTCAAGGCTTGAGAACTAACAGTGCTGATGACTGAAGACACGGGAAGATGGATGTTCTAGGTCAAAGAAGAAGCAAGTTAATATTTCCTTTGCACTTATTCTTTTTCTACTTGGGCTCTTAATGAATTAGATGATGCCCATAGGCACTGGTGAGGGTGAACTTCTTTACTCAGTCCACCAATTCAAACGCTAATGTTTTCTGGAAACATTCTCAAAGACATATCCAAAATTAATGTTTTACCAGCTCTCTGAATAGCCTTTAACCTAATCAAATTGACATGTAAAATTATCCTTTATATACCACAATAAAAATGTTTGTGTCCAAAGTAATGTTTTGAACAGAGGAGGGTTATGATCTAACTTTAAATATTTTTTTAAAAGATCATCATTTTGTCTACTCTGTTGAGAAGGAACTGATAGATGAGTGACAAGAATTAAATCGGAGAGATCAATTAGAAGCTATTTCAATCATACTACTGAGAGAAGATTGTGGTTTAGAGTAGAATGGTAATGGTAGAGGTGGTGAGAAGTGATTGAATACTTGAAAAATGTTGAAGGTGAGACAGCAGTTTTTCCTAACAGATTGGATGTGGGTGTCAGAGTAAAAGAAGAGTCAAAAATGACTTCAAGGTTTTGACTTGACCAAGTGGAATAATGAAGTTCCCCAAGTTCCCATCAGCTGAAGAAAAAACGTATATGAAGGAAAAGATCAGGTGATATTTGTTTGCTTTTGAGACATTTTAAGTTTGAAACATCTATTAGATATACAAGTGCATATGTTGACTAGGCAGGTGGATGCAGGGACCCAGAGCTTAGAGTAAAGTTCTAGGAAGGAAGTGCTCATTCGAAAGTTTATAGCATGTAGATGATACGTAGAGAGATCATAAAAGATGATTCCCTTAGTTTATAGAGATTATTCAGTCTCTCACATTGTGGAATGACAATTCTGATAGAAGGACCATGATTTATTTACTTTAAGGAGGCCTCACCTTTTAGGAAGATATGGTCTTTACCCTTGGGACACTCATTGGTAAGGAGAAACTTGCCACCCTGATGAGTTGCCAGTGTTATGGAAAAGCAATGGTATCCTCACTCTATACATCTCGCAATGATTGTCCATCCATTCTAATGAGGAGAAAGATGTTATTCTCCTCTTTGGAATTTCCCCTGAATGATGAAAAAGGTAGGGTCTCTACTCCAGGCTCTCTGGTGCTTATGCCTGTTGCCCTGAGGAGGGGGCACAGAAAACACTAGCATAGCCAAAGCAGCAGCACTAGCTCACAGTTACAGTTAGCAATGAAGAGATCCATACACTGTATGCGCAAAGCTGAATACCAGCTAATGTCCATGTCTGGGAAGAGCAATTAGAGTTCATTAATTGAGTTGCTGGTAACACTGCCATTCTCAAGGCTAATTATCCTTAATTGGAGTTGTCTACTTTGATAATAAGCATTTAGTTCCATTCCATTCAATTTAACAATGTTCCAGGCACTATGCTAGACACTTCAGGGAATTCCATACTTTAGGGAGCTCAATGTTTAGTCATGGTTATCAGCCTGGTACATAGATAACACCAACTTCAGGCAGAAGATAATGAGTGCTGTAGAGAATTATATGATAAAGTTAGAGCAGCACAAGGGTGGGAGAAATTATTTCTGCCTTGGTGAGAGGAGTTGGGTGGAACTTTACAGAAAGAACAATATTTGAGGTGGAATTTAGGAGAATGTAAAATTTCCACAAGTAGGGGAAAAGCATTCCAGGCAGAGAGAACAACATAAGCAAGTGATTGGAGGCTGAAACTTCAGAATGTTTATGTAATTACTTATCGACATATAGAGCATTCATTTGTTTATTTATTTCACTTATTTGTTAATTTATCAAATACTCGTTAAATACTTATTATGTTCCAGGCACCCTCTTAGGTGCTTTTGATAAAACAGTGAAGAAAAGAAATTCTCTAACCTCATGGGGCTTACATTCTAGTAACCTGACATAGATCATAAGCAAAAATGGAAATAAATATATAATTTGTTAGGCAGTATAAAGAAAAATAAGGCCGAATAAGGGGTTAGAGTGTGATTGGGAAAGGGTTCTGCTATTTTATATAGGGTGGTCAGGGAAGTATTTTCTGTTGAGATGTCAACTGAGCAGAAATCTAAGTGAAATGAAAGAGTGTGTCAAATATATAGTCAGTGGAAGAACATTTCAGACGTACTAAACAGCAAGTGGGAAGACACCATGGCCATCACATGTGCTATGTCCTAGGATCACTAAGGCCTGAGCAGCAAGAAGAATGAGACACCACTTGCCAATATAGGGGAGACTGAGATAAGAACAGACTTGAGATTCATGCATGATCTGGAGCTTGGTTTAAGGTGCAAGTTTAAGATGTTTATTAAGTCCAATAGACAATTGGTTATATTTATCTATAGTTAAGAGGAGATGTCTAATGTGGAGCTAATAACTGGAGAGTTGATGACACATTGATATTTTTTAAAAATATTTTTTAGTTGTCAATGGACCTTTATTTTTATTTATTTATATGCGTTGCTGGGGATCGAACCCAGTACCTCACACATGCTAGGCAAATGCTCTATCACTGAGCCACAATCCCATCCCCAACATTGATATTTAACACTATGAAACTGGGTGAGATCACCAGGAAACAAATGCAGATGGAGACATGGTTAAAAGGTGAGGGCCGGCCTGCTCCAATGTGAAGCTTTTGGGTTAATGAGAAGGAACCACCAAAAGTAACATGAAATAAATGATGAATAGGAGTTTTTCCAAAGTGAAGTAAAATGGTACTCAGCCTCTGGATTACAGTCTGGCACTGGGGATGTAGAAATGGCTTAGAATTTAGCAAAGCATCATGGGAATAAAATCATCAGGATTGGGCCTGAGGGGCATGGTGGCAGTATTTAGCATCCACCTGGAGGCCTCCTGGGCATTACTCTAGTTCAGACAAGTTGGTGGATGGTGATGTCATTAAGAAATAAAAGAGACACAAAGAGAGAGAAAGGGGGAACAGGTTTGAGCAGAGGGAAGCAAATGAGTCAAGGAAATGTTGGATTTCATTTAGGATACGGGAGTTTGAGATTCTTGTAAGGCATCCAGGAAGAGGTGTCAGATTGACATTTCTAAGTGCAAAATCTCTAGAACAACATAAAAATGACATTGTCTCTACAGTCACTAACCATTGTGTATCACTCAGTCTCCTAATGTATTGTCCACCAATGGTAAGGGTTGGAGGGGAGAGGAGATCCAAATGTCTGAGTCTACTCTGCCACTTAGTGATGATGGGAACTTAAGATAGTCATGTCATCTCTCTGAGCTTAGGTTTCTTTTCTTTTTTAATTTGTGTTTTAGTTGTAGATGAACACAATACCTTTATTTTATTTATTTAATTTTTGTGGGGCTGAGGATAGAACCCAGTGCCTCACATGTACTAGGAAAGCTTTCTCCTGCAGAACTACAACCAGAGTCCCAAGATTAGATTTCTTCATAGATAAATGGAGACAGATTTATGTGGGAAAAAAATCTTAAGAGAAGTCAGTTCTTTCAAAACTTTGGTTTAGTGAGACTATGAATCAAAGATTAATTTGAGCACCTCCTAGGAGCACCAGAGAACTACAGATAGGGAGCTGTCAGCCAGCCAAGGCATGCCTGGGGTATGAGAGGGGAGTGGGAATATCAAGGACATCATAGTTCCCTAGACACTCTAGAAATTTAAGAGGTAATGTTCATAAAGGGCTTTAGAGAGGTCCTATCTTATGCACATAGAGCCATATAGTAGCCCTCTCTGTTGGGTAGGCATATTTGTTGGGATGTCTGTGTCAATTTACCTAGTACTGAATTTGCCTCTGGGAGTTAAGTAGGGCTCAGAGAGAGAATAAGAGGCCAAAATCTGAGTGCTTGAGGGACTGAGCAAATCCAAAGTGAGTTAGTCAGTGACTGGGCTGGGGCAAATGGAGACAAAGAAAAAGGGAGAGGATAAAAGGAGATATAAGGGCAACACTTATCAGGCCCCCCCTTGCCCCTGCAAGAATTCTGTTTCTATTCTTCACACTTGAATAAATCCTACTCCTTTCACTCTTTTAACAAGAGGAGCTATACCAGGCATGGTGGTGTATGCCTGTAATCCCAGTGGTTGGGGAAGCTGAGGCAGGAGGATTAAGAATTCAAAGCCAGCTTCAGCAACTTAGCGAGACCCCTGTCTCTAAATAAAATATAAAAAGGGCTGGGGATGTGGCTCAGTGGTTGAGTGTCCCTGAGTTCAATCCCTGGTACCAAAAGAAAGGAGATATAAAATCAGAGCATAACATAAGAAATTGGGAGGGGTGTGATTGGTTGAGTGGTGGAGATTGGAAATAGAATGAGAAGGTAATTTCCACTATAGCAATGCCTGTCAGAGCCTAGCAGAGGGCCTGACACTTAGTAGGTAAGCAGGGAGTATTTGTTGAATGAATATATGAATGGAGCAGGGAGTAGGCTAGGAGGAAAAAGAGACACAGAGAGAATGATATGAGTGATGGAAGAGTGGATCTGTAACTGAAATCAATTCGACAAACATTATTGATCCCATATTTCCTGCTGGGTAGTGAGAAAATAAGAGGCTGGAAGCACAACGCTGAGTCACGAATAGCTTCAAGCCATGACAGGCTGACAACTGTGTAGAAAGAAATATTGGAAAGTGGTCACTGCTCTCAGTTGCAGCAGTGTGTGGGTGTCCACCAGAAAGTCTTTACCCTTCCTGCTTCTGGGTTATAGTGCCTCTCTTCCTACTGTGTCAAACTGCAGGAAAATCCAAAATCATATTTTAATATAAATTATCACTACAGAAAAATGGGGAAAAAACTCAGTTGGAATACCAAGCACTTTAATCTAATTTATCTATTTCAATTCTTACCAGAACTCTGAAACATAAGCATCATTATTCCCATTTTAGATAAGACAAAACTGAGTCTCATATGTAGAATGGCTTGGTTGGGGTCATATAGCAGCAGAGCCAAGATTCAAAGTTGGTTTCTTTGCTAACTAGTGGTTTTTTCCTCTACCTTTTGTTATAGTTATGAGTTCTGTGCATATCCATCCCCCATACACCTTCCTAAGACTGGATAAATGGAAATGCAGATATCTGAAGCCAGCATAAAATGACGAGAGGAATGTGCTATACAGGAGGAATCTTGGCTTTAGTATAGATTGTACATCAGGGATTCTAATAGAAAAAGACTGCCAGTGCAATTCATTCATTCAATCATTACTCATTCACTCATTCAATCACATATATATTCATCTATGCTTCAAACATAGGTTGATCTCATGTATGTGTCCCAAACAGTTGTGAGTAAAGATAAAAGTAAATCAGAAATGGTGAGTTCCTGGAGAAACTCTCCCTCCATTAAGTAATGGGAAAAGCAAGGATAACAGTGATAATAGCTATCATTTACTGAGCGATTACATGTCCCAACTACTTCCTGTGATTTAACTTCTTTTATCTTCAATATAATCATATGAGGTATAGATGGTATTACTTTTTCTTCAATTTATGGTTAAGAAACAGAGATACAAAGGGAATATACAATATGCTTAAGGTCACACATCTAGTTAAATGATAGAACCAGGATTTGAACCCAGGAAATCCAGGTCCAGAGCCAACAAAATGGCAATTATTAGCTGGGATAAGTGCTAAGTTCTTTATCCTTACCTTCCGCCTCCTTAGTCAAAGGGGATCTCCCTTCCTGCATCATTCTTATTATAGGCAGTAGATGATGGCATGGAATATGGGTGCACTACATATAAATAAATGAATAAAATAAAGGCCCACCAACATCTAATAAAAATTAATTCATGGGGCTGGGATTGTGGCTCAGCGGTAGTGTGCTTGCCTAGCATGGGCGGGACCCAGATTCTCAGCACAACATTCATTCTCTCAACCATCTCCAAGCTTTTGTGTCTTCTGTTACCTTTTCTGGGAATGTTCTCCTCACCGCTTTATCTTCTCCCATCCAACTCTTCAAACTTTCAACATACTTCAAATGACAGTTTGGATGTTTCCGACTCTTTCCTAAATCTTCACCTGAACTCATCTAACTTATGTTAAATGAGCTCTTCCCACTCCTCTTCAGGGAACCACAGATGTTGTCTTAGATATTTTTTTAAAAAAATTTTAGATGTTGGTGGGCCTTTATTTTATTCATTTATTTATATGTAGTGCTGAGAATTCAACTCAGTGCCTCACACATGCTAGGCAAGTGCTCTACCACTGAGCCACAACCCCAGTCCCATCTTAGATCTTTTGTAACACTTCTTATATTCTGCTTATATTTTTGTTTTTATATTGTTATTGCTTGTACACTTGTATTTTCTCTGCTCCCCCAAATAAGCTTCAACTTTCTTAAGAGTTAGGACCACGTCAGAGTATTTAGCATAGTGCTTGGGTGTTGTAGCTGTCGACTTCTACAGAAGTATGCTACCTGATGCTTGGATTTCCAAATGTGCATGAACTTCATGTGGTGAGTCTTGGTCTATGAGTTTAAATTACTTCCCCCCACCTGCTCTCTAAACATATCTTTCTCATTCTCTCAACCATCTCCAAGCTTTTGTGTCTTCTGTTACCTTTTCTGCTTTATCTTCTCCCATCCAACTCTTCAAACTTTCAACATACTTCAAATGACAGTTTGGATGTTTCCGACTCTTTCCTAAATCTTCACCTGAACTCATCTAACTTATGTTAAATGAGCTCTTCCCACTCCTCTTCAGAGAACCACAGATGTTGTCTTAGATATTTTTTAAAATATTAATTTTTATCTTGGAGTTCCTGGGAATAAGGTTTTAGGTACACAGAAATGGCTGTGCCATAGAAGTTCGTCACCAGAGCCAATTAGGAACCACCAATAGAAAAGGTTCTGAGATGGTAAAGTGCAGAGTGGAGGGCAAGGAAGCAGTTAGGAGGGTCCATAGAAGATAAGGATGAAGCTAAATGGTTGAAACAGGTCATGGTACTGCTGCCTATCAGAAGCTGCTCACTGAGGCTAGTGTTTATAAGTGCAGCAGTCTGGATTTTATAGGTAAAATGAAAGATATAAGAGGCTCAGTAGAGGATGACATGGTAGACAGGAGGACTACACTTAACATTCAATCTTCCAGCAGCTTGCTACCAACCTCAGAAAGACTCTCTCTACATGAGTGGATGACATAGAGTATTATCCTTGGCTACAGACAAGATTTAGGCTATGCAAGCCAGGCAGAAACACTCCATAATGCCCAAAGGGGTAATTTTTTTTCATCTGAGAGAAGTACTAGATTAGAAGAGAGTCAAAGTGGAAGTCAGGCCATTGGCTGTTCCTATTGCAGTAGCAAATATTCTGAAAGAAGAGAATGCTGAGGATAAGTTACAGAAGACTGTATAGTTATGTTAAGCCATGAAAATTATGATTTTACCCATCAGAGATATAATATAGACATGCAAGATGATGCCATCTTGAAATAATCATACCAGAGGCAGGGGTTGTGGCTCAGTGGTACAGCTCTCACCTAGCATGTGTGAGGCACTGGGTTTGATCCTCAGCATCACATAAAAATTAATAAATAAAGATATTGTGTCAATCTATTATAGAAATATTAAAAATAATCAGACCAGGCCAAGAGCAGTCAATACTATAGAATTCTCTGTATATTATCTTCCCCAGGGATGGCTTTCTGGAGGAAATGACCACAACCATAGGATTTGTAGAAGGGGGTATTTGGACCAAAGATGTCCTAGACCATGGCCACATACTGAATCCTCAAAATGGCCATAGCTAAATATCCTGAATGCAGACTAAATCCTTAACTAGAGGAGTTGCATACGCTCAGAATTTTAAATGCCTATTTTTGGGGATGGGGACATAGCTCAGTTGGTAGAGTGCTTGCCTTGCATGTACAAGGCCCTGGGTTCAATCCCCAGCACCACAAAAAACAAAACAAAATGCCTGTTTTTCACAATGGTAGAGAAGATCTGGATACCATTTGAGGAACTCACAGAGGGTGTGGTCTCTTCTGCACCTTCTTTCTCTCAGTGTATCAAAGTGCACAAGAAGGGAGTGGTGACTTAGTGAAGTGAATGCATGAATAAATGATAGCAGAGGACTTCGAATTATTTTAGGCCTGTTTGAAGTCAGATATAATTTTTGAATACAGTACATTTTTTTTTGGTATTGGAGATTGAATCCAGGGGTGCTTAACCCCTGAATCACACCCCTAACCCTTTTTATTTTTTTATTTTGAGACAGGGTCTCACTAAGTTGCTTAGGACGTTGCTAAGTTACTGAGGCTGGCCTTGAACTTGTGATCCTTCTGCTTCAGCATCCCAAGTCACTGGGATTACAGGTAGGTTCCACTATGCCCAGCTACAGTCTATTTTTGTGGAACGTCCATCTCCTGTCCAAAGTGCACCAATCCTCATGTTGCTTTTTGTTTTCTTTTTTTCCGGTTTGATTGACAATTTATACCTTCTACTTAGGAGACTTAAAATTTCCATGGAAGTCACTGCAGAGGCGGGGGACATGGAAGGAAAACAAAAAGATCAACTGACCAAACTGACCAGTTCTATTGATTTCATTCAAGTAGATTAGTCAACTGATTATTGAAAGTTATGTTTGTTTATTTAGACTCTTAGGGTCATAGAGACAGAGTATTTTACATTTCAGCTATTCATCGTTGATGTGTAAGATATGACCCATGAATAAAAAACACAAACTTGAAACTAAATCATACTCAAGGTTAAGTTTATATTCATCCAAGTAACAGTTGCTCAATGACAAAAATTCCATCAAGCTAGTTGTAGTGGCCCCATATGGACAAAACTGAAGACCTCGACTTCCAGCTTGTCCTTGAGTGGTGTGGCTGGTAGAATTGCAAATTTAATTGTACTCTGCTTGAAGCCAAAATCATATGTGAAAACCTAGATTTATAAAACAAATTCATCTCAAGTCTTTCCATCTTAAGATTCATTCTCTTAGGGTATTTTCAAAGGATTTGATTTGCAAAAATAAAGCAACTTGTATACCACATTTTCAGAGTAAGGCATGGCTGTCACATGAAGCAAGGAAACTATCACTAAGAAAATATTGCCATTGATGCACACTCTCTTATTGTTTCAGGGTCCAGCAGCCATTTACCAATGACCCCAAGCCATAAAGTAAAACTTTAGAGGAACTCCTAGCTCACTTCATAGGTTGCAAAAGCCCTGTGGAAGTAAAGCAGGTGACTCAAATGCAGTTTCTTCACTTGAACCCCATGGTGTCAGTATTCTTGGAATGGTTCATGATACTTCCAGAAGGAGAAGGGAGATTTTTGCTGGGGAATATTTAATACCTTTATCATTTCATAACTATCTTGATATTAAAAACAAACATTCCCTGATATTCTGCAACAGAGCTGGGTTGAGGCAAGACATACATGCTAGTCTCTTAGGAATCTGTTGGTAGGTAGAAGATAGGACATCTTTACTTCTGAACACTGATGGAATCACTTCCCAGAAGAAAGTTCTAAAAATGGAAGTGTGGGAGGTGAGAAAGTCTCCCCCGCCAAGCTATCAGCGAAAACTTTACTGCTTTAGAAATCTGGACACTATTTGAAGAAAGGAACTATCTTGCCGTGTTTGCCATTACAAACCTCTCCCTAGTCTGGCCTAGACATGAGGAATTACAGTTTGGTCTGAATGCAAAATGCAGTATGTAGAGGAAAATCTGCCTCTGCATTGGAAAATTAAAAGCTGCACCTTGGTTATGCTTCAGGGTTCTAAATCATGCCTGCTTCATCCTCTACCTTTTGAAGCAGATTGAATCAACTGCCTAGGGCCCACGTTGAGCTGTTGTCTGTCGGGTTCTTACATCTTTGATGGAGGTAAATGCTCCTGCCTGAGTTTATCTCAGGTTCTGAAGAGCAAATGTTGGGCAGAGACTAATCTCTTCAAATTCTCTGGACTACTTGAGGCTAGGTTATGTAGAGCACTGGCTTCCAAAAGAGAAATTAGAACATAATGAGGACCTCAGAGGAAAATGTGTGGAATCACTGGGAGAAGCCAAATAAATGTTAAAAAATCTCTTCTCTGACCCTCTTCCTCTGCTCTTCAATCCCTTGAAGCTTATAAACTGTTAAACTCATGAGCACTCAGTTTACTTATTTGTTCTTGTGATGGAGAGCCCATTAATGTACACACCTGGTGCATATCAGAAAAGCTTTACTAATTTCTGGTTACCCTTAGGAGCCACACAGAATTAGTAAACTTTCTTTAAAATGAAAAAACTTTTTGAATTTTATTTTTTCTTTTTAATTGACACATAATAATAATATATATTTAGGGGTACAGTGTGATAATTCAATACATGTATGTAATTCGTTACAATCAAATTAAAAGAATTAGCATTTCCATCTCTTAATCATTTATTTGCATTGAAAGTCTTTGAACTCCTCCTTCAAATATTCAAGATAGTTCTCATTGTTCTCTATCATCTAACACCTAGGTTATTTAATGTATCCCAACTGGTCTGCCATATTTCTATCCTTCTTTCTAATCTATTTTGAAAAAACAAGTAATCTCTCTTAAGTACTTCCTGTTATGCCATCATTTTTCCTGCTCAAGAGCCTAAAATGCAATCCCACTGTTGTTTTTTGTTATTCTTTTAAAAAAATCTGGTCTATTGAAGTATTATATTCAGTACAATTTGCCCTTTTCAGGTGTGTGTGCAATTCTGAGTTTCAACAAACATACAGAGTTGTTCAATCAAAGCCTCCTGGATACAGGGAATATTTTCATCATTCCACAGGTTTCTTTGCAGTCAGTGCTTTTCATCCAATCCCCTGGCCTTGCCCAACCACTAAATCTGATTTCCTCATCCAGAAAGTTATATGCCTGGAATTATAGAAGACATAGGCTTTTGCATTTGCCTTATTTCACATAGCATGTTTTTGTAATTTATTCATGTTGTGGTATGTATCTATAGTTTGTTTCTTTCCTTGGGAATATTGTTCTATTGTCTAATTGTACTGCAATTTAGTCATCCATTCACTAGTTGATGGAATTTAGGATTTATCCTGTTTTGTTAGTGATTTTGAGTAAATCTGCTAAAAGCATTTTCACATAGGTCTTTGTGGACATATTTTTCATTTCTTCGGATAAATATACAGGAATGAGATGGCTGGGTCAAAAGTTAAGTCATATTTTTAAATGTACAAGAAGCTGAAAAACTGTTTTCTAAAGAGGCTGTGTTATTTTACTTTCCCAGAATCCATATAGATAAGTTCCATTTGCTCTGTTTCCTCATCAGGTAACGTTAGGGTACCTTTGTTCTGTTTTCTTACCATTCTAAGAGTTGTGTATTGCTATTTTCTTGTGGTTTTGGTATGAATTTCTCTAAAGAAAAATCATATTTTGTGTTTTTCTTGAAAAGTATTTTTAAAAGTTTTCCTGTTTTTTTTTATCATTATTGAGTTGTGAATGTTATTTATATATTCTGGATACAAGTCCTTTATGAGACGTGTGTTCTGAAAATATTTTCTACCTGTGGCTTGCCTGTTTATATCCTTGACATTGTCATTCAGATAACAGAAGTTTTGAGTTATGATAAAGTCAAATTTACTGAGTTTTCCTTTTGTTGTCTGTTCTTTTTGTGTTTTGAGAAATATTTGCTTAACCCTGATCACACAGTTTTTCCAGAAGTTTTTTTTATTTGTGCACTATAATTATACATAAAAGTGAGATTCATTATACCATAATGATACATGCACATAACATAATTTGATCAGTCTTATTTCCTAGTACCTTCCCTTTCCCTTGCTTCCTCCATCACCCTGATCTTCTTGCTCTACTCTACTGATTCTATTATTATTATTATTATTATATTTTGATTAGTGCATTATAAATATATATAAAAGCAGGATTTGTTGTGTTATATTCATATATGCACATAGAGTAATTTGATAGATTTGGTTCCCCAGTACTTCCCCATGCCCTTCCCTTCTCCCTCCCTTTTGATCTCCTTCTATTTTCATGAGATCCCTTTTTTATTCTCTCTCCTCCCCCCTCTGTGGCTTCCACATATGAGAGAAAACATTCTACCTTAGACTTTCTGAATCTGGTTTATTTCACTTAGCATCCTGCTTTGCAGTTCCATCTATTTACCAGCAAATGCCATAATTTCATTCTTCCTATGACTGAGTAAAATTCCATTGTGTATATGTACCACATTTCCTTAATTCATTCATCTGTTGTTGGGCACCTAGGCTGTTTCCATAATTTGGTTACTGTGAATTACATTGCTTTAAACATTGGTGGTTCTATTTCTTGTCTTTTGAGAAATCTTTATACTGCTTTCCAAAGTGGTACTAATTTGCAGCCCCACCAACAATGGATAACTGTATATTTTTCTATACATTCTCACCAGCAATTATGATTATTTGTATTCTTGATGGTTGTCAAAGTAACTGGAATGAGATGAAATCTCAGTATAGTTTTGATTTGCACTTGCCAGATTGCTAAAGCTGTTGAACATTTTTTTCATATATTTCTTTGTCATTTGTATTTCTTCCTTTGAGAAATGTCTGTTTAGAACATTTACCAATTTATTGATTGGGTTATTTTTTGGTGTTATTTGTTTCATTTGCTGTGCAGAAACTTTTTAATTTGATGACATCCCATTTATTGATTCTTGGTTTTATTTCTTGAGCTTTAGGAGACTTATTAAGGAAATCTATGCCAATATGTTGGAGTGTTGACCCTATGTTTTCTTCTAGAAGTTGTGAAGTTTTTGGTCTAATTCTTAGGTTTTTAATACACTTTGAGTTGATTTCTGTGCAGGGTGTCAGATAGGAGTCTAGTTTTATTTTTCTACATATGGATACCCAGTTTCTGCTGAGAGCCATAGCTAAGTAGGAATGACGCATGGCATTTTGGGTTGAAAGGTGACCCTGCTCAGGGATTAGGGTGGCTCCGGGTTTAGGGTGGATCCTGCTGGGAATAGGGCATATCCTGCTGCCTTAGGCGCCCACTCGCTCCTTTGGAGTTCCTGCGGGGTTCTGAGAGAATTGGTGCTCGGAGCCGAGTAGAGGCAGGGTGTTCACAGAAAGTGTGTGTGGAGTGTCCATGAGAGTTCCAGAATAAAGAGTTGCTGTTTGAATCTACAAGGCTTTTGTGGTGGCTCGGTTATTTTGTGCCCAGCCAGACTGCGGCAAGTTTCCCCAGAACCTTTTGTTAAAAGGGCTATTTTTTTTTCTCCAACATGTGCTTTTTGGCATCTTTGTCAAATACCAGACAGCTATAGGTATGTGGGTTTGTCTCTGTGACTTTTTTCTGTTTCATTGACTTTCATGTCTATTTTGATGCCAATACCATGCTGTTTCTGTTACTATAGCTCTGTAGTATAATTTGAGAAAAGCACTGTGATGTCTCCAGCATTATTGTTATTGCTCAGGAGTGCTTTTACTATTCTGGGTCTTTTATTCTTCCATATGAATTTTAGGGATTTTTTTCTAGTTCTGTGAAAAATGTTATTGGTGTTTTGATGGGGAGTCCATTGAATTGTGGATTCCTTTTGGTACTATAGCCATTTTGACAATATTTATTCTGCCTATCCAAGAACATGGGTGGTCTTTCCATTTTCTGAGGTCTTTTTCAATTTCTTTCTTCAGTGTTCTATAATTTTCATTGTAGAAGTCTTTCACCTCCTTGGTTAGATTTATTTTCAGGATTATGTTATTTCTTGACAATAGGTTATTTTCCCTGACTTTGTGTTGGTTCTTAATGTGTTTAGAGGAATAGCAGAGACCAAGGTAGACAGTATCTCTGCTCAGAAATGACCCTGCCTCTTTTTTAAAGCCATATAGTTGTGAAATGGAGTCAATCCATGCAGGAGGTAAGCAGGTTTTATGATTTGTGATATAATTATCATAAGTGCACGACAGATTTTGAGTTCCTCTAGTGGTAGACTGCTGCTGCCATATGCTGAGAGTGGGAATTGTGTTTCTGGAGGGTTTCTCTGCTACCCCCACCCCTAGCCTTTGGCTGCCCTTGCATGCCTGGACCACAGAGGGGAGTCTCTCTCTCTGCTCCTGCTTCTCTTCCAACTGTAAAATGTTGCTTGTTATTTGATACTAGGCTGCTTGCAGGGACATGGCATGTTCTCTGTTTTCATGTTCTAGTCTCAATCTCAGGCAGGCTCTGTGCACCTGGGCTTCAGAAATGGGCTTCCTAGTATTCTTGGCTATCCTCACAGTGGCAATAGAACTCTACCTTATATCTGTCATTGATCCTGGACAGGAATTTCCTGTCCTTCCCCCTAATAGTAGCAGACCCATGTTTGTAAGATACGGGGCCCCAAAATGTTCCCTGCCCCTCCTTTAGAGATAGAGGGTGGGTTTTGGGGGGGTTACTGTGACCAAAAGACCTGAAGAACAGTTAAAGGAGGAAATGTTTATCTTGGCTTATAACATCAAAGGTCTCAGTCCACAGATGGCCAACTCGAAAGATCTGAACCCAAGGTAAGGCAGAACATCATGGAGCAAGGATGTGGTGGATGGAGGAAAACAGCTCAGGACATGGTACCAGGAAAGCAGAGAAAGAGAAAGTTCTACTCACCTGTGACAAAATACAAACACCAAAGGCACATCCCCAGTGACCTATGTCCTCCAGCCACACCCTACCTGCCTTTAGTTACTACCCAATTAATCCCTATCAGTGAACTAATCTGCTGATTAGTTCTAATCATCTAATTAATTTATTCCTGAATCTTCTTGCATTATCTTACACCATATTTAAACCATAACAAAGGGTTTTGCATATGTTCTTTTCTTCAGATGCACTGGCTTTTTCTAGAATCCTGGGTATAAAAGAGTTCCCCATCTCTCCATCAGAAGTAGACAAATTTCAGTAGAAGCAAGAGATCTGTTGCTTGCGTCACGGAAGTGAGATTTCCTGCCCCACTCCAAGCTTCTTAAGTTTTTGCTTCACAGAAGAGAACGAGGAAGCTGTCAGAGTCTGAAGAACCTGAAAGGCTGTCAGAGAAGTCTTTCCCCCATCATTTTCATGAACACACAGTGTAGGTGTATGGAAAGTAGTAAGCGTGTGAATACAAACCCCTCTTGTGTGGAAGACAACCAGCTATTCCAAACTGACACACTATTCCAAACACCTAACATGGATCTATGTTGAGATGAAACCAGTCTTTTAATTATTCTCAAAGAGGGACTATTCAAGCATGCCATTATTTGCCCCTGTGCTAGTCCTCATGCAAGGAAAGCCTTGTTTCCTTCTCTATAAATTTCCAGATCTTTCCTAGCCGAACTCCACTTTTATTTCCTTTTTGATAATCATAGTCAACTTTAATTTCTTCCTTGTTGATCTCCCTTATAACTCATTTTTAACCAATTATTGTTTCCAATTTGTAAGTGGACATTTAAATGTGTATCATTTACTGCTTTATTGCACACTGATGTTTGTGTCAGAGGACCTAACCAGATATACAGCAGGGGCCCAATGTCAGTAATATAATTTAGTTAGAAAAAATGTATTAAGCTCCTCCTGTGTCACATTGACTGAAAAGAAGAACAACAAAAACCACAGCTATTCCAAATTCTTTGATTAGTGTTTGTATGGTATTAATCCATTAGCAGATTGGTTTGACAAATTAGCTCTGAAAGGCAATGTAATATTGCACAAAGAATATAAGCATTAAAGTCCAATGACTATGGGGCTGGGGATGTGGCTCAAGCAGTAGCATGCTCGCCTGGCATGCATGCGGCCCGGGTTCGATCCTCAGCACCACATACAAACAAAGATGTTGTGTCCCCTGAGAACTAAAAAATAAATATTAAAAAAATTATAAAAAAGTCCAATGACTCTGAATTGCAATCTTGTCTCCACCATTCATTGGGTGGAGGACTTCTGGCAAGTTACTAAAGATTAAATGAGATAGTAGTATCTACTTGGGCATAGAGAATAAGGTCCAGTGTGAAGAGACATTTAAAAAAGGTAAAATGTGCTAAGGACAAAAGGGTAAAATTCTGGAGTGATACTTGCAAAGGAAAAATTCAGAATAGGGCCTTACTCTGTGTGTGTGTGTGTGTGTGTGTGAGAGAGAGAGAGAGAGAGAGACAGAGAGAGAGAGAGAGAGAAGGTGGCAAGGCTTATGGTGATAGATATTGTTTTAAAAGTATTGGCAGCTTAGTCATAAAAAAACCAAGATTCAAGACTTACCTCTGACATGAATTTGCTTTGTGGATCTGAGGCACGTCACCACAACCTTTGGGACTTTAGCTTCTACATCAGCAAAATGGAGATAGACATTAAATCTGCTTGGATAACTTCCGAGAGCTCTCTCAAGGTCCAATAAAAAAGTAATTTTGATAGCATGGTTTTAAGATGTAAAGAGCTATGCAAAAATTTGTGGCATTTGTAATTATGGTGATCCAGAGGGTGGAGCTAATAAGTTCTCTGTACCTTCAGCCCTATTCTTGTTGAAGTCAACATAAATCAAGTTTGCTATTAGCTCAATTTCTACCCATAATGGGATATGGACAGTGATTATACGTATGATTTATTATCTTGGCATTCTGATCTACCCTTAATGTTTTTCTGAGATCTAATGCTACCTCAGTGAAGTTGAATGTGAAGTTGTCAGTTGTCTAATTATGGTCTTAAGTATGGTTCAAAATGTATATATTAAACATAATCCCCAATATGGTAATATTTTTTATTTATTCTTTTTAGATACACATGACAGTAGAATGCATTTTGACATATCATACATATGTGGAGTATAACTTCCCATTCTTGTGGTCCCAAAGTGGTAATAATAAAAGGTGGGTACCTTTCGAGGTGATGAGGTCATGGGGATCCACCCTCATGAATGGGATTAGTGTCCTCATAAAAGAGGCCTGAAGGAACTTTTTTGTACCTGCCCTTTTACCATCTGAAGACATGCCTAGAAGACACCATGTTTGAAGCAAAGAGTCAACCCTTACCAGACACTGAATCTTCTGGCACCTTGATTTTGGACTTCCCAGCATCTAGAACTATGACCAATAAATTTTGCCTAAGGAATTTTGTTGTCACAGCCTGAGCAGACTAACTGTCTCATTAGGGATAGGACTGGGGCAAGGATTTGAAAATGACAAATCAAAGGGGAAGCGTAGTTCAAAAAAAAAAAATTCACTATGGCCAAGATAGCTTGTGGACAATAAAGTGTGGTATGAGGAGAATACTTTTTCCTATCTCCTAAGGAAAGATAAATATCATCTTGTTTGTGGAAACATTTTCCTACTTCTATCTCTGAATTTTATTTTATTCCAAAAACATGGTGTTTTTCAAGTAAACACTCTAGTAGACTGTAAACTCCAGTTGCCAAGGACAGGTGATATATTGCATTGGGAGTTGTTGCAATTTTTAAAAAATTGAACATATTAAAGAAAATCATAAGTGCTGGGGCAGGTAGAGAAAGGGTTAGAAGTAATAGCAAATTGCTACTTTGGGAGAATTTGGTTTGTAAGTTAGCCCAAGAACTGTGACTACTCTGTGTCTCAAAGTGTATTTGGATAGCACGTGTTGTGTCTCTGAGTAAGATCACTTGTATATTTTTATCTATGCATATTTGTGAATTTGCATCTATGTTATTGATTTGTGTGTAGTATATTTCTGCTTGTTTTTAAAAAATATCTTTATTTATTTTTATGTGGTGCTGAGGATCGAACCCAGGGCCTCACATGTGGTAGGCGAGTGCTCTACCGCTGAGCTACAACCCCAGCCCCTTCTGCTTGTTTTTTGTTTGAATTTGTATGTGTATCCTGTGAATACTTGAGTTTATATATGTATGCACACACATGTCAGGGTTCCAATATTCTTTTGAGGTTTTGCTGATGAATGGATTCTTTACCCTATAAGGCTAAGCATGTGAACAAAAAGAGGCACTTGTTTGCTCTGAGAAAATTATAGGTTAGCTTGGAATTGTTCTGATACTTCAAAGTCATTCTCCTCATCAATGTGTCCTCCTTATCACCACCTCTATAACCCCTGTGGCCTTCTGTTTGCTCTGAACTCTACTCAGGTTATTTCTCTACAAGAATTATAGTTATGGTTGGGATGATTGGGACCATTCCATACTTCTCCTTTGATGAGTGGCAAATGAGGTGTCACCAGAGCAGAGGGCTTTGACTCCCACCCCTACTCCCCTTTTGTTGCTGAAAAACTGCAGTTCTGGCTTAAGTTCTTTTAAATTTGCCTGCCTGGATATCTGCTTTTCTTGATTTTTGGCAATTTGGGGGGACCTGGACTGAATTCTTTTTTTTTTTTTTTTGCTTTTGGAGATTTTATCCTTCAGTGAAAATCTTCAGCAGATGACTAGAAGGTTAGAAATGTTATGGACTGAGTTAGGAACTGAGCCCTGATCCTGTGTTTCAATGAGAGCCCAGGGGGATCTTCCTAGGCAGGCCTTGACTGATTCATTCATTCAGCAACTATTTGTGACATACTCCAGGAGCAGAATTCTTCCTTGCCAGACTATGTCTTTCAACAGGGGTCTTTGGGAGATGATGGCTGGGAGTGACTTGAGGTGGGAATTGCAAACCAGCCCATGGGGGTGGGTAGTGGACTTCAAAAGCCCACAGGAAAAATGGAATCCTGTACAATATCTAATCCCCAAAGATGGGGCTGTTGAGAGTTATAGTTCTGCTTTTGTTTCTGCCTTTGTAACCAAGTTGACCCCATCATGGCCAATCCTGTGGATTCTTGATTTCCTTTCTTTCCTCCCTCTCTCCTATGTCCTAAAGCCATTTTCTGAAACACCTAGGGAGCAGTAGTGCCTGAACCCCAAGGTGTTTCCATAAACCACAAGCACCCAGAGTCTGAATTCTGCCCTTCACTTGTGTTAATGCAAGGTTGGGAGTGATATTTTTGTCTGAGTCACGCCCCTAAGAGTCACTGAAGCACATACATGTAGGAAGGAGGATGCTTTGAATCTGGTCCGGTTCTTGTTACAGAGCCAGTTACAAGAAAGCTTCTCCCTGCTCTATCTATTGAGGAGTTAGATGTGAGCAATCTCTAAGGTCCCTTCCACCCTGACATTCTATGATTACTTCTCAAAATGATTGCTACAAGCCTCTTCAAACTACATTACCAAGCATTAGGGAGAATGTGGAATAGATGTCTTCTCTGAGAACTGGAGTCCTTGTGATTTCTCTATAGATTTGGAAAGGAAAGGAGCTGACATTTATTAAGTGCACAATGAGCCAGACACTGTCTTATATTGTACATTATTATTTCAATAATAATTCATTACTGGAAGAAATGTGGGGAGGATGAAGTGAATGTATATGTGAAGTGCTGAGCACAGTGTCTGGCAGAAAGAATGGATTCAATACATGTGATTGTCTGACTCATGCTTCAGCCCCTCTCCACCCAGCTCACTACCCTTCCAAAAGGGTAGTGAAGAGACAAAAATCCAGAGGGATGAAGTAACTGCTCAAAGCCACCCAAGCTTCCAGCTCCAGAAGCCATGTGTGTCTTGTTACCTTACACTCTCTCTGGAGTCCGATGTCTACAGCTATTTCCCTGTGGACCTGCTCCATTAGCAGATGAACTTGATGGGTTTGCTTGGAGGCTTCCTATTCTCTGGCCTAGTTCCTCTTTGTGACCTAGGACCTGTGTTTGGGTGTGGCACAGATTCCCCTATGCAGGATTATAACTAGTCCCACAGAGCTTGAAATCTTTATCTAGGTCTCATTAACATCACTCTCATTCCGGGCCAACCATCCCCTAGGGCAGTCTTCTGGACACCCAGACTAGAATTCCATGGAACCCCTGACTTCCAGCTATGTTTCCCTGATGCAGGTATGAAAGATGGCCTTAAAGGGGAAGGGCCAAAGGGGCCACTCTCAAATAAAAGGAAAGGAAAGTTTGTTCGGTGTTGAATTTAGAAAATCTTTTTTTGGCTGCTAGAGTATTGCAAACTGGAGCAAGGTTAGAGGATATGGGAGTATCTACGACCAGAGATTAGAATGACCACTGACCCTATGGAAAGAAGGAAGTAGCATGGAACGTACCTGCTAAGAGGTATGATCATTGGCCTGCATATTTTTAGGGTTGGGGGTGTTGCTGAGTGAATGACAGAGACTGATCTTAGAAGCACCTTCAGGACTTGAAAGTAATCTACTTATGAGATCCATCAAGTCCATTTATTTGACAATACCCTTTTCTATACTGTTTTTTATTTAGCAGAAGAAACCATGGAATATTCTTTCAAATAATGGACATGAACTTTCATGGAGCATGTCCCTCTCTGATCCAGTACCCACAATGTGCACAGAACAATTCTGGGTTTAGGATGGCATCAATATATCTGTAGTATGGGAAAAGGCAGGTACTTCAGAAATGCAGTTGCATGACAGCCAGACTTGATGGTTACTTGTGGTGCCTTGCAACCTCCAGAGTGACCAACTTTATGGACTACCTCCCTTTCCATCTGTCTCTGTCTTTCTGAAACTCCCTCCCTTCAGGTTACAGAGAACCAGAAGACACTCTCTCTCTGAGGCTAGAAAATAGTGTACCTAATAGAGTCCTAGGGCTGGGGACCCAAATACATGATTCAAACCCTCCACACTATACAACTTTGCATATAGAAGATCATAAATTGCCTGCTAGAAGTAGCACAATCTTCTAGAAAAAGCACAGGCTTTGAAAACAGGGAAACTTAATTTATAATCCATATTCTGCCATTTTCCAGCTCTATCATCTTGTGTAAATCAGTTTAAGCTACTCAGGTCCCCTTTCTTCTTCTGTTAAGTTGAAATAATCCTAGTACTCATCTCCTAGGAGTGTTGTGTAGATTTACTGAGATAATTCATGGAAATAATTTAGTTCAGTGACTGGAACAGAGTATATGCTAAAGGCAGAGTTTTTGAATGAATGAATGAATGAATGAATGAATGGATGAATACATGAATACTGGTGTTTTACTTTTCTTCACCATGGTAAAGTGCTGTTTAAAGGCTTTTGGTATCCTTTAAGTGGCAAGAGCATGAATTTAGAATTCGGTCAACTCAAGGTCTGTGTTAGTAGACAAAAAACTGTCTGAGCCTTAGTCTCCTTATGCATAAAGTCTAGATAGCAAGGCCAAGTGTGCTGGGCTGTTATAAAGATTAAAAGAAATAATGTACATGATAGCACAGGACTTGGAGCATGGTCTATGATCGATAATGCTAGGTCCCTTCTTTGCCTTCCCCTGAGCACTTTCACATATGTGGGCTCATTAAATCCTCAGAACAATCATGTGAGATATGTACTATCATCATAATGAGATAATGTATGTGGAGACACCTAATGCACTATGATGCAGGTGGTCAATAAATGTTTGTTTCCTTCCCCGTCTTTTCCTTAATTAAGCCAATTATTATCTTTCTAACAATCGTGCTTCTGCATGAACTATGTGAATATTTTAAAGAACGAGGTGCTAATCTTATATTGTTACCAATTTACAAGGCAGTCTGGACATCTGGCCTATCATCAAAATTATGTTGATTTTAATAAGATGACAAAAGATCACAGTTTATAGATATAAAGTACTTGCCTAATTCCTGTCTTAATATAGTGAGTTATGAGTAGATTAATTCGATATTTTAAAAAGTAAGAATCATTAGGAAAACATTTTCATAAAAATTATAGTTTTACATATTAATGTCATGCTTTCTGTAGCATTTTAAACTACTGCTCATTACTCACTGTGAGAGGAAAAACTTTTGGACGTATGTTTGTAGAACTGAGAATTGGTTGAGGTTGAGTTCCTCTGACTTTAACCTGGTCTCTTACCTGGTTTCCCCCTTATCCTCTAATATCTATAACACATGTGTTAAGAGTATGTTTTGGACAGAGATTGGGTTATATTTATGGTGCAGAGAAATCCATGGTGAAATAAATCTGATCTGTGGACAAATTGTGTAACATCTTTTATCTTAGTTTCATAATCTGAAAAATACATATAATATTAATATTTACTTGATAGGGTCGTTTTGAATATTAAATAATATAATTAATAATAATAAGTGAATCCATCAAACATCTTTAGGGCTCAACAGATGTTAATCGCTGTCAGTTCTGTGACCACCACCACCTCCACCTCCACCACCATGTCAAAATGTTGCAAAATGATTAAAGCATTATTGGGTATTCTGTTTTTGAGATATTTCATATCTCCAAGGGTGAGCTGAGAACCTTCTTAATTTCAGCCCCCACCTTTGAGATCTTTTCAAAGGGCCTATGTCCACACTGCTCAGGTTACTATGGAAAGTGTGAGATCATCATTGATTGTTGAAGGATTAAGGCTCATGCAGAACATTGTGAGGTCACTCATACCCTTTGTTACCAGTTCCAAAGATTCAGATGTAGAAGATGTAGGAAAGTGGGCTGAGTATAATTTGAATGTAGGAAAGCCCTTGAAAATTTTCTTCATTTTAACTATGATAGCTTCTTTTTTCATTTTTTTCCCACCAAGCAGAGTATATTAAACTTTATTAGTTCTGTTGAATCTTAACTAATCAGAATGGCAAGAGTGATTTCCCTGTCTTGAAATAAACCAGAGAGCCTGTAATATAGAGAGATTTGCCTAAGTGTCATATATATGCAGGAAGGCAGGGAGAAGGGAATATGGCTAGCTTGACCAAATTCTTTTTCTTTTGAAAACTGACCAGTTATTTGGCTGCTCAGGAGACTAAATTAATCCAGGTAAGTTTTCTAAGTAGACATTGATAGCTCAGGTGGGAATAGTGAACCGGGATGTGTAGACTGGAAATTTTCAATAAGTCACAGACCAATGTCTGAGATGACTTTACTGGCAATGAAAATCAGAGGCAAAAAGCACCATGGAGACTTTTATCCAATGAGTTCTCAAAAATGGAATGATTAGTGGTTCAGATAATCTGTGTGAATGTGAAGGACTTGGCACTGGTGGTCTCTTATGCTTCCTTCTTCCTTTTTAGGACCTTAGGATTCTAGAATGTCTTACCTCAGCACTAATCCTCCTTTATATGGTTTTCTTAGAAACTTCCTTCCTGCCTTCCTTCCATTCCCATCTTTCCAAATATTGTTTTCCCCAAGTATTTACTGAGTGTACACTAAATGCATAGGTACAATTCTAGCATAATCAAGACAGATGCTATTCCTACATCATGAGGTTGGCAATTTGTAATGTTCTGGGATGTATCTGACCTAATTATAAGAAAAAGAGGGCTCCTTGGTCGCACTTGATTTAATTACATACATAATTCCTTAAGAGTGAGTTTTTCTCCTTTTTCTTCAACTGGAAGGATTTAAGATCTGAGACAAAAGGAACATTTTTAGATTCAAAAAGACTAGGTTGACATGGCAGAGAACTGGAACTGGGGTGCCTGTGACTGAGCCTCAAAGCGTAAGCAATTCAAGGATTCTGTTGCTTGCTATGCTCACCCAGATTATAGAGAGGAGGCGAGGTGTGGATAATTAAAACAAACAAGCAAAACAAACTAACAGAGCCACAAAACAAAACAAAACAGCAAAGCAAACAAAAACCCCAAAAGCAAATAGACACACACATTCGTTTTTCTAGTTGGCCCCATAGAACATTTCTTTCTTTGACTTTGAAGGGCTCTATCCATTTCTCTTTAGGTCACTTTATTTGAAATTAAAGCTGCAGCATTAACCCCTAGTAAGCAAATGAGTGGTCAGTCCACCAGCTTGCTGCCTAATCCTCACTAACCCCCTCCCTTCAAAAAAACAAAAGAAAGAAAGAAATGAAAGGAGAGAAAAAAATTTGTATTTTGGTGTCCATTACTGACACTGCCTCACAAACATTTATGAAACATCCTCCTGGAAGAATAGAGACAAAGCAAGATGTCTGTTGATGTCAGCTGGAATTGATGCTCTGGATCCTGGGACTCAACATGCTGGCACTATAAGGCAGGACAGGAGAACTCCAGGCCACTGTGCTTAGGCAAAGTAAAATCTATGACAGATTTCCATCTACTTATCCATGAGTACATCAAAAGGTATTAAGAGCTGACTAGAATTGGGAATAAAGGAGCAAACCAAAACATCTTTCACTTTTCCAGACTCAACAAGCATCATTTCCATGTGTTAACAACTTCTGAAGGGGACAGTAGCCATCAGTCAAGTAAACAATAATGTTGAGAACAGAAGTGTGAGTCCAGTGTTATTGGATTCTTCCTTTTCTTTAAGTGCTTCTCAACTGATTAGTTTTCTTTTAGCTCAGAGAAAAGAAAACCCAGGTGTTGGGGTGGAATAGGACCACAATATCTTTCTTCAGTGATCTAAGAGGCCATGTACAGAAAAAGAATTACATGTATATTGTCCAGAGTCAGTAAGAAGACCAGGGATGAATAGGCAGAATTAAAGGAGATTCTGAATGTGGTTTATTTCTAATAACTAGAGCTGATCAAAATGTAGAATATGTGGTCTTGGGAGCTAATACTAAAAATAATAATTGTCATTATTCTGAATGTATTTTGTAAAGTATTTTAAAACACTGCCTAATTTGGTCCTCAGTGTTCATTTTGTGTATGAGTTAAGGTAGATGGCATTGTCCCTATTTTAGAGATCAAGAAATGGCATCTCAGAGAGGTTCTGAATATTATACAAGGTCACACAGCTAATATGGGATAAACCAGAACTCACAGTAGTACCTGTTGATTGGTCTTGAGGGAGTGCTCAAGGAAGGATTTTCTTCCTTGGCTTGGTCCAAAGTGTAAAGAAACTGTCTTTCAGCAGGGAAAAATTAAGTGGGGGTTCAGACTTGTAGTGAAGCAAGAAACATTTGCCAGGCCAGAGCCCAGTATAGAACTATGCCCTGCAAATGAATCTGGATGAAAGTGAGCCATTTTGTTTCTTGCCATTTCTATTTTAAGGTTGTGTTCTCTGATTTCAATGTGGAAATGTACGTCTGGGCTGGTGGATGGCGTCAAGCACACCCCCTTCTTCATTCCAGCTACTGTTCCTCGGTCTCCTGTGTGCGTGGCTGTTTGTGTGCTGTATTAAATTACTTTCCCGGGCCTTTGAACACACATCAATTTCACAATTTGCCTAAGACAGTAAAGGTTGTCATCAGAAAAAGAAGCTGATTTTGCTGTTTCATGCATAAAAATAAACAATGGAATTAATTCACTTGATTGATTTATCCATTTCCCCAGTAGTTTTCTTGGCATGGGGAAGACACATTCTCCATGAGCACAAAATGTATATGTGTGAGAGAGTCCATTCTATAGCACTGTTTTAAAACTTCTTTTCTTTTCATATGTTTTTCAAAGTTTTGCCTGATAATTATGGACTGTATCTGGAGGCCTACTCGCTAAAAGCAGGTTGAGTCATAAGCAGGTTGTAAGAGTCCAGGAGACCCGCAGCGATGACTAAGAGAGTCATTATTTGATAAAAAGAGAAAAAATAGGTATTGGTTTGAAAGGAAGGCTGGGGGAGCATGAAGAACTTCTTGAACAGGGGAAAAAAAAAACACTTGGAAGCTAGCTGGCAGGATGAGTGGGGACCGGAGAAAACCGGTCTTGTGCAGTAGGATTTGCTGCTGCATTTTAATCACATCTCTATGTGACTGGTTTTTTTCCTCTTTCTGTTTTTTCATCAAGCGAGAAAGGACACAGAAGGGATTCAGCAGTAACCTAGCTCTTGCAACTTTGTACTTTACACCGCCCCCTTGCTCATTTTTAAATTGACATCTGGAAATTTTTCGTCATAAGTGCAAATAGATGTAAACATGGTATACCTTCTGTAACCTTGTAAATATTGACAGTTTAAAATTAAACTCTTGCATCATTCTTTTAACATCTTCAATGGATTCTAACTAAGTACTATCATATTTTGATACCCACTGTCACCCATTAAAATACAATGGTCAAGATTTCAAATGGTTAGACATTTAACACAATTACCTTTTCCTCTTGAACTCGTATTCTCATTCACTTTTCTTATGGAATTTTATTCTAATGGCAAGTATATTTTTATTCTTGAAAAACTTCTCTTGATCATGTTATTTTACATCTTAATAAAAATATATATGTAAAATGATGTTGAAACAACATAAAAATGCTGTGACCAGAAGTCTCCAAAGTGTTCAAGTAAATAAGTGGATAAATAAATGTTATGCAGCTAGTAAATGACAGGATTGATAAAAACCTGGGACTGTGCTCCAACCTCCAGATTTCATCCACTCTTCTCTGCTGTTCTCTGGGGCATTAGAAAAGCAGGTGACAGCAGCCATGCTGAGATTAAGATGCCTGATAGATAGACCTATGTCTTAGAAATTGGGAGAAGGATAATCATGAAAAGAGATAAAGCAGAACTAGAATGGCTCTTCAACTTCAGGTGTGTACGCAGCAGATCAGTTTTCCAGAGCAATTCACATGGGAATTAGAACAGAATTCCCTTAAAATGTTCCTTATCTGCATACTTTCTTGGGCAGTCATTGTGAACCTATAGAACAACGTTCTCTCAAAGAAGCACTATTAATACTTCAGGCCAGATAATTATTTGTTGTAAGAGTTTTCCTGTGTGTTGTAGAGAGTTTAACAGTATCTCTGACCTCTACTCACTAAATGCCAGAGATGTATAGTGGGGAGGGAGGGCAAGAAATCATCCCGAGTTGAGAACCTCCAAGTTTGTGTTATGCCTGGCCTAGTTTGAAGACCAATTGCTTGTCCAACTTGTTAGGAATGTGAGGTGGGGGGGAAAGCCCTAATTACTCATATGTTATTTTAATTTTATTTGAGAAAAAAGAGAAATGGGGTTATTTTTATTTAAATTCCCTTCTCACATGAGTAAAAAATCGTTGAGCTCATGGGGAAAAGTAGTTATTGAATCCATCTAAAGGTATTTGGGCCCAACTAAACATTGGGTCTTAAGATAACCAAAATCAGGTTAGGATAAACTACAAGCCATGTGTTACTTAATGACATACATGACATACATTCTGAGAAATGTGTTCTTAGGGGATTTCCTCATTATTAAAATATCACAGAGTGTGCTTCCACAAACTAAGATGGCTACAACATCAATAGATGCTATAATCTTATGAGGCCATCATCATATATATGATTCCTTGTTGACCAAAATATCATTATGTAGCACATGACTGTATTTAAAGATACCAGGGGAGAGGAAGAATGGGAGAAGAGGAATGAAGTCACTAACAACAGAAATCATAATGAAAGCTGCTACTTATTTTATGCCAGCTACTATATTAAGTGTTTCACATGGACTGTGTGTTAACTGATCATAGTAACCTAGGATATAGTTATCATCACTTGTTAGTTAAGGTAAGGTTAGGTTGTTGTAACAAAAACAGTAAAAAAAATCAGTAACTTGTACAGAATGAAAATATGTTTATCCCAGGAGAAGTGTGGCTCAGCTGTTTCAGGTTATCCTGGCATACCAGGTTGAGCGACCCCCCCCCCCCCATCTTGTGGTCCCAGATGGCAGTTCACAATTCTGCTCTCAGGTCTGCATTCCAGAAAGGGGAGAGGATGAAAAGGGGAAAGTGATGATATCTACTTTTCATTTAAGAACACCTTCTCAAAGTTTCACACCTCATTCTGTTCTCACCCTATTGGCTCGATCCACATAACAAAGGAAATGTGAACTCTAGGACAGGTGTATATCCAGTTATAGGAGCTGACAAGCTATAGTCTGAGATCCAAAAACCTTATTTTGGTAAATAAAATTTTAATGTAACATAGGCACTCTCATTCATTTATATATTATCTATGCTGCTTTCTGAGTAAAATAACATTGTTGAATAGTTGTAATAAAGACAGGATGGACTACAAAACTTAAAATAGTACTCTCTAGCATTTAAGAAAAAGTTTGCCAATCCCTGATATAGGAAAAGGAGATAATGGATATTTGGGGACACCTAAGAGGCTCTGTTGAGATTCATAGCTAATTGATGACAAAATAGAGGCACACGGAGGATCCCTAAATGGCCCAGGGTCACATACTGGTAAGTGGCAGAGCTCAGGTCTGAACATGGTTCTGTCTGGTTTTAGAGGGAAAGCACCATTCATTCTATCATACTATTAAATCACTGAGCAAATATTTACTGTGTCTCCTCTGTCCCAGACAGTGTTCTAGGAGCTGAGGATTCAATAGTGAATAAAAGACAGGACATCTCCCCTCTTGTGGAGCCTACATTAAAGGCAAGAGACTATTAAATAGAATTAAATATAGTGTATTATGTTATAAATAAAAAATAAATCAGAAAGAAGGGAAAGCAGTGACCACGTGGAAGTAGATGTTCATTTTTAAAGGAAACAGTTAATCATGGCCTCAATATTGGGGGAAAACAAGGAGAATGGGTCTGAGCCAAAGCTCTTGAGAAGGAGGCAGGAGCCTGAACTGAGAACATCCAGTGAAAACCATGAGTTCCCCCTCAAAAAAAGGAGGTTGAAGAAAGGGTCAGGAGCTGGACAGGAACAAGAGCCAAAAGAACAAAGAGAGCAGTGTGGGTGCCCCTGGCTCATGCGTGGTGGGGAACTGGTACAAAGTGGATGCGTAGGAAGAAGCTGGTGAAAAGGTACAAGACCATGGTGGAGAATTTGCCTTTAACCCTTTTGGATTTGAATTCTCAAATCCCTTTGCACATAAACTCAGAACACATGTGCATATACACACACACATGGAAATAACAGCAGGTAATGTATCAGTTGGTTTAGTGGAAAGTTCATGACTTTTGGAGTCACACAGAGTTGTGAATCTCGATTTTGCCACACGCTCCTTTGAGGATTCTAGGCTAATTGTTGTTAGTACTGTTGTTAGTCATGATTCACAGATCATTTTCCATGTGGCAGGCACTTTATATACATGATCTCATCTAATCCTAACATAACTCCATAGACAGATATTAAGGTTATTTTAAATGAAATTCAAGTTAAATTAAGTGTGAAAATCAAGTGATGAAAATGTATTATTAATTTTTTTAAAATTAAGTGGTGATAGGAAATGGTTAAGATGTAATGAGAAATGTATAATTTTCCTCCTGTGCATTTATAGTGTTTATCTTGTTTCAGTGCAGTGATTAGGAATGTTGGTTAATCCTTCTGTGGGGATGTTTTTAATAAATAATTTTATTTTGTAAACAAAAGTCTTTAATACTTATTTAGTGCTTCTATGTGCCAAGCACTATTCTAATTACTTTCCATGTACTCAAAACAACAGTGAGATAACTTTTATTGTCCTTGAGTGTTAGCTTTTTGTTGTTGTAAAATATTTCCTGAGAAAGTCAACTTAAAGGAGGAAAGATATATTTTGGTTTACTGTTTCAGTGCATGGTCACTTGGCCCCATCACTGTGGGCCTGAAGTGAGGCAGAACATTATGGCAGAAGGGCATGGTGGGGGAAAGCTGCTTACTTCATAGCAGCTGGGAAGCAGAGAGTGTGGGCTAGGGAGGGGCCAGGAATAAGACAAAATCACAAGGCAGTGTTCCAGTGACCTACTTCCCCTAACCATGCCCCACTGCTTGTTTCCACCACCTCCCAGTAGTTCATTCAGTTATCAACCCATTAATCCACTGATGAAATCTGAGCTCTTGTGATTCCATCACTTCCTCAAAGCTCTACCTCTGAACATGGCTATATTGGGAACTAAGCCTTCAACACATGAGTATTTATTTGGAGGACATTTCAAATCAATCCATAATACCTTGTTTTTCAGATGAGAAAACTGAGAATCAGAAAGATGAAGTACCTGCCCAAGGTCACACAGTCAAACTAGGCAGTCTGGCTCTAAGGTTCCTTTGTTTAGTCATTATACCACACTACCTTGAAAAATACACCAAAACAAAATTGAATAAGAAAACATGCCAATTTCTTTCCCAGGGCTGCTAATCCATATGGAAAGCCTACTTATTTGGACCCTGTGATCTAACCCATGGCCACTTTCTAATGTCATTATATTTGAATTAAGGTAGAATTACCAAGGAGCAAATATTTTACTTCTGAAAGAATGACCTGGGAGACTCAAAATTTAAAAATGACAGCGAAGAAGGTAACATATGCTTTTAATCTTTATATGTGTGACTACCTATAAATGTGTGTGTGCCTAGATGTGTGCAACACAAATCCAACCAGTAGTTCCAAATGTCAGCTGCTAGGATTTTTTCCCCAGAAGCCTAAATTATATCCTTTTAGGAGCAAGATTTAAAAATAAGAAATTCTTATTCTCTTTTAGGTGATACTCCTGGTTTTCCAGAATCTACTCTCTCTGGCAACTGCTGTCCTACTCCCTCATGGATGTAGGCACCAAATAGGCATGGATGATCCAGTAACATCAAAGAAATGATCCTCTGCTTCAGTTCTGCCATTTCAGTCATTTCATGCTCTGATCAAAAAGGACATAAATATGATTTGTTATCTGGCCTGTCATTTCTTGGAATTGTCAATGTTTAATAATAATTTTCCTCTGTTCAAAATGGCATTAAGAATTCCAAACATGGTCTCTCCACATCTCCTTTTAATGTGAATGTGGGGCTCTCACACTACCAGTGTTTGTACTCTGGATTGTTCTCTTAGGGATGGAGATTGCTTCTCACTGAGCTGTTCCTTTTCCCAGTTAGTCTCCCTTACCCTATTTCACATCCTGACAAGATGACAGGTTCAGCTGATTTTTAGAAACAGTTTTTTGAAGGCAAATTTAACTGGCTGTGATGAGGACCAGTCCCCTAGAAATGCCCTCATCAATACAGAGCTCTACCCACTGACAGAACTGGACCATGTGGGAAATCTAAGTGGTGATATGATCTGATGTGTTGTTATGGAGAATCAAAGACTTCCTCAGGCATTTTTGCCCTCTATGAGGCCAGAAAACACCACTATGATGGTAACTGAGTTTATCATACTAGGGTTTGGAGACCTTAAGGAACTGAGTCCCTTACTCTTCCTAGTGTTTGGCATTGTCTACTTAGCCACCATTTCTGGGAATCTTCTCCTTGTGGTGCTGGTGAGCACTCAACAGGTTCTACAAACTCCAATGTACTTCTTCCTGGTGAATCTCTCATGCCTGGAGGTGTGCTATACATCCAATATTGTGCCCAGGATGCTGGTGGACTTGTTGAGAAAAAATAGAGCAATGTCTATGGTGTGTTGTATTATTCAACTCTATTTCTTTGGGGCCCTGGGAAGCACTGAATGTTGTCTACTGGCAGTGATGTCTTATGACCGGTACCTGGCTGTCTGCTGGCCCTTGCACTATCCAACGTTAATGCATAAAACTTTGTGTATGGGACTGGCAGTTGGCTCGTGGCTTAGTGGCTTCACTGTGGCAGCTGCATTCCAGGGTGCTATGGTATCCAGCTTGACCTTCTGTGGGGACAATGAGATTGACCACTTCTTCTGTGACTTGAAACCTCTACAGAAGCTCTCCTGCACAGATCCTCATCTGGTCAACCTGGTGTGCATGAGTCTAACAGCCCTGGTGACACTTGCCCCCTTTGGACTAACCCTAGCCTCCTACTGGAGGATTCTTTCAGTGGTCTTGCATATGCCATCCACAACTGGTAGGCAAAAGGCATTCTCCACTTGCTCCTCTCATCTAGTAGTTGTGACCTTGTTTTATGGGACCTTAATCTTGGTCTATGCTGTTCCCTTGGCTGGCCAGGTGCCAACTCTACATAAAACCTTTTCCTTGCTGTATACGGTTGTCACTCCCCTGTGTAATCCTCTTATCTACAGTCTCAAAAACAAAGATGTCAAGGATGCTCTAAGGAAACTGAAAATTTGATCCTGCAATGACAGCACCACTCAACCAAAAACTGACAGCAGCCTGAAGTCAAAGCATTCTTCCCATGCTCAAAGAAGTCTCAATCAGATTAGGACAACATAGAATAGATGATAGTTTTTATAATGCCAAATATTGGCTCATCCCCAAATCTTATGATTTGGGGGATGAGTTGGTCCCAGTCTACTTGAGATGACCTAGTGTTCCTTGAACATATTTATACTGTGGAGAAGCACTTCCAAGTTGATGGGAGGGAAAACCATTCTGGGATAAATAATACATAATTATTGCATTTATCTCCCCCCAAAAGCTCCACCTTGGAAGTAAGAAATGGTAGGTATATTTTACTTATGTTCAATTTCCATATTGAAATATCACACTGAACCCCATTGATATGTACAGTTAATAAATGTTAATCAAAACTTCAGGCATGATGGTGCATGCCTGTAATCCAGTGGCTCAGAAGACTAAGGCAGGTTTGAAGCCAGCCTAGCAACTTAGTGAGACCCTGTTTCACAATAAAAATAAAAGAGGCTGGGGATATGACTCAGTGGTAGAGCACCCCTGGGTTCAATCCCTGGCACCAAAAAAAAAAAAATCAAAAGAAGTCCTTGATTTTGTTTATTTGAGGAGACTCGATACTGATTTTAAAAAGAAAACACAAACAAAAGAAAAAGAAAATACAAGACAACTATAATATGTAAAGAAGCAGTTGCTATTGAATAGGGTCACGAACATATACACCTAAAAGTGCAAGTCAAAAACTTCAATCATTGAAGCAAGTAGGAAAATATATAAAAAAAAATCAAAGTAGGAGATCTTGGGGCTGGAGGAGAAGTGGAATCCATGTTATCCCCCTAAGAATGGGGGAGTTCCCTAAGTGAGGAGACCATGTTTGTTTCCTTCTGGCTGGGTGGCTGTGTTCAATGGTTATTAATAATAATACTGCACCTCTACTTGGCCTGGAATTACCAAAATAAAGATGGAATCTAACAGAATATATGAAAACCCACTAGTAGACTAATTTTAGAGGAATGTGCATTAAGCACTTAAAGCAATCTATTGGATATGTGGCTTGCCTTCAGCAGTATATTCTAGATTGGGGTCTCTCCAACATTTACAGCTACCTACTGCATTTTCATTTCTTTTTTTTCTGTTCTACTCCCACATCCTTTTTCTTCTATATACATGAGTTTCTTGCTGGACTAACTTGTGCTTCTGTTTCTTATATTTGTACCTGTTTCCAGCTATCTAATATTATGAATTGGCATATTAATGCTACACTCTAAGAGAAAGAGAAAAGCAAAAAGATTCTGCTCTGGAAAAGGATACAATACATGTATTCATTTATTCAATCAAAAATATTTATTGAGAGCTTAATATTATCCACACACTATGCTGGATGCTGAGAATAGAATAATGAACAATGTAGACAGTTTCAGTCTGAGATATTATAGTCTGGAGGCCTTGGTGTTCAAATTGCTCAGAATTTATGTTCTTACATTGTTTATAGAATATGTAGATCTTGAAAAAAGTACCTGTAAAAAATCTCAGCAGGAAAATTCTAATGTACTTATTTACCTTAACTTTAAAATTATCTAATTAATGTGCAAAACTTAATATAAAGGCCTAACAAAACTTTTAGTGGGCTATATGAATAAAAGAAATGCTCATAATGTCTGTAGTTTGATCCTGTAAGATCCAACTCAAGCTATACCTTCTCCTGGAACCCTCCAGGAATGTCCTATTTGTATTTTTTCTCCCCTGAGGAGTACTTTATATTTCTTCATTTGACATGTAGAAGGAATTGCTCTGTACTTTTTATGCCTAAGTCCTATCTTCCCATGAGTTTGTGAACCATTCAGACAGAGGCAGAAAGTCATTTACAGCTGTACCCTCAAGTGCCCAGCATAGTGCTGTGTGTACAGTGACAGATGATACCCATCTGCATACACTAAAATCCAAGCTCTTCAGTGTGGGACTCAAGGCCTTCCATCACCCTGCTCCTGCTCCTCCAATCTCATCTCCCAATAATCTCCATCTCATAATTTACCATATTATGCTTGTGCATCCTTACTTCTGCCCTATACCAGGAAAACCTGCACACATTTATATGGCAACTAGCTAATGTTCCCCTTTTAATATTATGCTCCATCATCATCCTCTCCAGAAAGTCTTGCCTGTTTTCTCCCATCTAATACTTTGAGCTAAATGATGCTCTCCTATTCTCTATGAGATTCACCATGGACCTAAGTTTGAGGAATCATCTCATTTTTTACCACTGTGTCTCCAGTGCCTAGAGAATACTTGGTATACAGGAGGCAATGAATCAATAGTTTTTGAGTGAATGGTCAAATGATTGTATGTTTTCTACCCTCATTTAACTATATTTTCTCGGGTTTGATTACCACCTGTATCCTGACAATCCCTCAATAAATTAATACTGTGATATGAAGAAAAGGTAAAGGATTCTAGGAAGACATAAATAACTTGGATTGTGTTGAGTATATCAGAGAAAGCTCTTCATATAGGACATTTGAACAGAGACTTGAAGAACAGATAGATAGGAGTAAGCCAGGCAAAGAGATTATAAGAAGGGTTGGGATAGGGGTTTTGACAGAGGGAACAAGGTCTGTAGTGGTAAGGATCTTAGAGTGTTTGGGGAATAGAGAAATAGCTAGCAGGGTTAGAATGTAGTGATCAAGGGAGAGAATGTTGCAGGCTGGGCTGGGAAAGTAGGCAAGTACCAAGTAATGCAGTGCTTTGCTGGCCTTCTTTGTTAAGTAAGATTGGGATTCTTGAATAATTTTTAGTAGAGTAACATGACCCATGTTATTTTTTTTTTTTTGTGTGTGTGTGTGTGTGTGTGTGTGAGAGAGAGAGAGAGAGAGAGAGAGAGAGAGAGAATATCTTTTTGTAGATGGACACAACACAATGCCTTTATTTTTATGTGGTGCTGAGAGCTGAACCCGGGTTGCGCCCGTGCTAGGCGAGTGCTCTACCACTAAGCCACAATCCCAGCCCAGACCTATGTTATTTTTTAACATCTCTCTGGATGCTATGTGGAGAATGATTTTTGATGGGAGTGGGGGGCTAATAGATGTGGGAAGTCAGCTAGTACACTATTGCAGTGCCACTGGTGAGAGATGGTGATAGTGTGGATTATATGTGTGGTGAGGGAGATGAAGAGAAATGAATTGAACTTGATATCTTCAGAAGCAGAATTGATAGGGCTTACTGATAGAGGGAAGCATCAATAATAAATTTCTGATTACTGGTTTGTGAATTGAATATATGCTCGTGCTATTCACTGACATGTGGGGCGGGACTCTGGAATAGAGCCAGGTTTCCAGGAGAGAAAAAATTATGATAACAATTTTGTATGAGAGTGCTCTGATATGATAGTGGATGCTAAGTAGGTGGTTAAATATACTGATCAGGAACTCCAAAGAGATATCTGGTCCAGAAATAAAAATTGAGAAGCCATCAACATGTAGGTGGCATTTAAAAGAATGAAATCATGAAGAGAAACAGTTTAAAGGGAGAAGAGATGACAGCCCAGTCTGGAGCCATGGGAACTTCATTTAGAGGTTATTTAGATAAAGAATGGCCAGCAATCGAGGAGAGGATAGACAGGTAGGAGAAAAACCATGCAAGGAGAGAGAAAAGAATGTTTTATCAACGAGAGCCTGGTAAATTGTGTTGGAGGCTGTTGAGGGGAAGAGTAAGCTGAAAACAGAGAAGAGTCCATTGTATCTCCTAACTTGGAAGACATTGATGACCTCACTAAAGGCACTTTTGGTAGAGTTGTGCATGCAGAAGCCATATTGGATTGAGACAAAGGAACAATTTAAAAGTATTGGGGACTGAATTAGAACAAATTACATTCCATACATTTATAATTATGTCAAAATGACTATTAATGCTATGTGTAACTGAAAATGACAAATAAATAAATAAGGGTAAAAAAGAAAAAAAAATCTACAGATAATTCTTTGGAGGCATCTTGCTCCCAAAGGAAATATATTTTGTTAAAGCTAAAACAGAAAGCTTAGGAGAAGATGTGTTTTACCATGTAAAATATTACAATACATTTTAAGGTAGGAGAGAGGGAGTAGTTGAAGATGCAGGAGACTGTAGAGATATGGTCCCTCCAGTGCCCAGAAGGTCCAAGGTCCAGAGCACATGTGAAAAGATTGGTCTCTGCTCAAAGGAGTGACACTTACACTGTGACAAATATGTTCTGAATGCCTACTATGTTCTTGATTTTGTTTCAAATACTACAGATACAACAAGGTATAAATCATAATCCTTGCTTTCTAGAGCTCATAGCCTGATGAAACAGATAGGCAATTAGGCAGACCATTATAATTAAGTTGATTAATACTATGAGAACTGTAAGGTCCTACAGAAGCACTGAGAAAGCACTGATATTTTTATAAATTGAACCACATTCCCCAGAGAAAGATATGTTGACGTACTAATGCCCAGTACCTAAAACTATGACCTTATTTGGAGATAAGGTCTTTATAGAGGTAATCAAGTTAAAATGAGGTCATTAATGTGGGTCCTTATTCAATACGACCAGGGAAATTTAGACACATGCAGACAGGGAGAATACCATATGAACCTGAAGGCAGAAATTGGGGAGCTTCATCTAGAAGCCAAGCAATGCCAAAGATTGCTAGGAAGCCACCAGAATCTGGGAATGAGTCATGGGACAGATTCTTCATTGATGGGACCAACTCTGTCTTGATGTCACACTTCCAGTCTTCAGAACTTGGAGAAAAGATAAATTTCTGTGGTTAAAGCCACTCGCTTTGTGGTGATTTGTTATGGTAGTCCTATGTAACTCATTTAGACACTCAAATCCCTCTGTGAGATAGTCGTCAAGAGAAGACTTCTCAGAGGAGATATTATCTCAGTTGAATTAAGATAAATAAGATTTCATGGGTGGAACTTGGGGGTGCATTCCATGCAAAGTAGTCATCTGCAATGGCTTCAAAGTTGAAAGGTGTACACATGTCCAAACTACTGCAAATAATCCAGTGTGGCTGGATGTACAGTGTGTGCACAATGGTGGTGACAACTGAGACCAATAAAGCTGCAGATAATTCAGGAAAGGCATTTTATTCCAAGCCAAGGGATTTGGACTTTATCTTGAAGGCAAATGGTTAGCCTTTAAATGTTCTTTCCCCTCCCCACTATTTACCTGCCTATTTCTATGTTTCTAGGAAGCCTTCTCTTTTGTCTATTGTGGCACTTCTTATACAGAACTGTGAACAAAATTGGCTTCTTGGTCTCTTTGAATATACAGTGAGCCTCTTGAGGGCTGAGGTGATGTCTTGTTTGCTGAGATGTGCCCACTGCCCAGTAAATGTTGGTATGTTCTTAGGATAACATTAGGACTTCACTTTGGAGTGATAGTCCTGAGAACTCTGCATTTTGTTCAGTCTTCCTTTCACTGGTGAGCCAGTACTTTTCATACTTGGCTCTCACTTCAATTTTCCACTTGGCTTTTCCTTTGGACCAAGGACCCTGAGAGCTTCCCTTCTACCCCAAACTCGCAATCCCCACTTCAGGCTGCCTTTCATACATGCTGGTTTCTACTGCCCCCAAGGGAGCCTGGTTCACACCATGCAAATCCTGTGGTCCAACCTTATCACCTTGTTCCCACCCTTGGTCTGCCAGGATTAGTGCTTAACTTAGCCTAAGCAGGGTCATTAGGTCAGTTTCAAGGAAGCAGCTCTGGCCAGAATGGACCAAAGAACAGGTGGCAGCTCTGGCAAGAGGATACAGTTGAAACTACATGATGGGGCAATGGGCTACTGGGCTGGATGGAAGGGCAAGGTCAGATGTGAGCAATCTACAACTGAGCCAAATTGGACCCATGGGATCCCTGTTGAAGAAGGCAAAACAGGGCACTGGATCCAAAAACCAGGAAGAATGATGGTCAAGACAAGAAGCTGGCAAGAAATGGGTTTCAATTAGATTGGATTCATTTTTTAAAAATGTATGCCCTTTCATGCTTGCCACACCTCTGTGCATAAACAGACCCCAACCTGAATGATCACACACACAGAGACACAAGATGATGACACACAGACCCATATCCACACTGGCAGAACCTAGTGTGACATGCTTTGGTTGGCAGATACTGTAACATCTGATCTGTTTGCCATTGGCAGTGAAGGAGATGCACTATATAAAAGTGCATGTACCAAATAATAGAGAAATGCTTTCAAGTGGCCACGTTCTTTTCATTGCAATTGTTTCAAATAAATAACTTTGTCTTCTTTTTATTTATTTATTTATTTTAGTTGTTGATGGACTTTATTTATTTTCATGTGGTGCTGAGAATCAAAAGAGAGCCCACTCTGTCTTCTTATATTAAGTGAATTTGATACCATTTAACATTTTCTGGATGATTTTAGGCCATTTTATAAACATTAATTAGTAGAGGCTAGGCTTAGATATGGGATGCCTTTAGGAGCTAGCTTAAAGTATATTGGACTCTATGTCTCTATTAAATGGCCCAGACATTTATTAAATGGCCCATACATTACCCTAATATATGCAAATATCTATCTATCTATATAGATAGGTATATAAATATATAGATACAAATATGCGCGTGCACACACACACACACACACACACCATCTTTCACGTAAATGTCTTCATACAAGGGGTAGAGCACTTGCCTAGCACATGTGAGGCACTAGGTTCATTCCTCAGCACTACATAAAAATAAATAAACAAAATAAAGGTATTGTGCCCAACTACAAACTTAATTTTTTTAAATGCACACACAAATACATACACAGTGCTGTTACTTAAAAGCTACCTCTGCACCTGTCAGCCAGGTTTGTAAGTAGCTCCTTTTCTTATAACCAATGGCCTGCTTCTTTCGTCATATTCCTTCCCATTTTTGAATACTAATTATTGGGATTAAAGAATTGGCCCCTCATTCACTATAGAGTAGATGGTTTAATTGGTTATACCTGACATAGTTAAAGAAGGCATTTTAATTACAAAGAACTTCACTGGGAGATGGGCTCAGGGGGAGTTATTAAAAGTAAGTGCATAACAGCTCCTAGGGAGGTCATTATTTTGTACTTCTCCCCACCCCAAGTTATGTTTATTATTGGTAGCCAGGTGAGAGGAAATTCCCTGACTTCATTAGAAACCTGGAAAAATAACTTTTCCTTGCCAACACCTCCCTTTCTTGCTGGAACACATTTCTTCTGGAAGGAGCTATGGCAAAATGGTTTGCCCAGAGCATCTTTTATTTTGTCTAAAGGGAAGCCTCCATAAACTTCCCAGTCTCAGGGCTCATCCTTTGACAACAATCCCCTACACACACACACACACACACACAGAGAGAGAGAGAGAGAGAGAGAGAGAGAGAGAGAGAGAGTAGAACAGCCATCCTAGTAACTGAATGTTGGAAATAACGTGGACACCACTGAGACTACCAATATCCATGTGTGTGCCATCACAAGGAGGGGAAAGAAAATGGTTCACAGACATTTTACTACCATCTGCTTTTTGTACATACAAACCATGTGCTCATCAAAAACCCTTATCTGTTCATTGATGCCAAGCTGGCAGAACCCAGTGTGACATTGCTTGGTTGGCAGATATCATAACACCTGATCTGTTTGGCATTGGCCAGGAAAGCAATGTTTTCAAGTACATGGACTAAACAGAAGAAACATCACCTGCGGTAGCCAATTGTTTCAAATGCATAGGTCTGTCTTTTTATGCCAAGTGTAGCTGACGCAATTTGCCCTTTTCAGGCTGATTTTAGGCCATCTTTATAGACAGTAATCATGGGTTGGGATGGAATGTTAGGGGTGTCCTAAGGTGCTATCTTGTAATGTATCAGATTATTTAATTATCCACTAAAAGCCCCCAGGCTGTCTATTATTAAAGAAGTCTCCTGTCTTTTTTCTTAAAGTCTTCACTTGCTGATAACAGTGTTCATGACTCTTCCTTTGACATTTTCTGTTCTACCTTAGGCTCAGAAACCAAGCTGAGTTACAATCTTGTATAAAGCAGGATTGACAGCCTCAGGGGGTTTTCTATAAGTACTCTGCATGAGTTTTGGTACATAGTTTTTGTATCATCTATTTTGACTGCCCCAAGGTTTTTAAAGAGTAATTCTTAGTTTTTAGCTCTGTCAATAGTAGACAATTATGGCTTCCAGGAAGAGGACCATTAGATAAGTGACATATCATTGTAGTCAGGGTTAATATAGATAAAGTAAACCTCTTAATTTGAACTTTCTTGGTTCAGGATACAGGACTGCCTTATTTTTTATACCTTTATTTTATTTATTTTTATGTTGTACTGAGGACTAAACCCAGTGCCTCACACATGTGAGAAGAACAATCTACCACTGAGCCACAACCCCAGCCCAAGGGACTGCCTTATTTATAGAGTAGGCTTTGGAGTTTACCATTTTGCCAGCTACAAAAAAAAAGTGTGTTTGGTAAACTAATACTTTAAATAAGATTACAGGTTTTGAAATTCAGGTTTCATTTACATGTGAAAGTATAATCATTTAGTGATTATACTTATGGATGCTGCTAAGCCATGTATTTGGAAGTAGAGTTCATTGTTTTTTATTTGGAAGTAACAATAGCAGACAATAATGCCTCAATTAATCAACACTTTGAGAAGAAAATTAATTTGAATAAAATCAGCCTGGGTTCACAGAGATCTAGAGGATCAATGGAAACTTTCAGTCCTTGTCTAGCAATAGGGATGGCTGAAGAAAATTGAGAGCCAAGTCCTATTTACTGAGGAAGGTAAAAGTCCATAGTATCTTCAGCTCAGGAGTAATAGGTGCAGGATCATGTCCCAAGGAAACAGAAACACATCCCACAAGCCTAAGAGGCTCCAAGCCTGTCCTTAAAGTGTGGCCAGACTGGAATATCATTTCTGACATTACTCTCTGATGGAAGTTTTTGAATAAGAAGAGTCAATGTTCACAGAGGTTTTGTGTTATGTTTTGAATGACATCCTGACCTTTGACTAAGTCAGATTTGTCTTGCCATCAATTAATAGCTCAATATGTGCCAGATACCAAGCTATTTGTTTTGCATGTATTATATCAGTTAATTTTTGTGAACTTTGCAGGTGAATATTATTTCTGTTGAGTAGATAAGGAGACTGCAGCTCAGAGAAAGTAAGCTATTTAATGGGCCAGGTTAGTGAATGGTTTGATAATGTTCCAAATCTAACTTCAGAGCCTGCTATTTATTAATCAATCACTACCAAATAATGTAATTACTCAAGAGATAAAAAAATATTCTAAGGTGCACTAATAGGTTCATGAAACAATCTGATGGACCCTCCCAAGCCTTATTTATTTTCCCTTCAAGTCCATGTGGCACTGACCTTCAGTTAGCCCTGGTTGAGATGATGATTACAAAATATATGAAAGAGAAAGAACAAAATAAGTGGTCTAATTTCTAAAATAATCGTCCTTGTGGTTACATCTACATTGCCCAAGGGGAAGTTGTTACTCAACATTTGGAACCATGACCAAGGCCAAACTGGCAACAGGCTTTAATTTTCAGGAACAAAACTTTCAAAGTCAACTAATCATTCTGGAACAACCTAGCATTGGTGGTGAAATTCATATTATTTTTATGTTACTGCGAAAATGAACAGTTATTGTTTAAGGGATCAAATATCAAATATTGTGTGAAATGAATTTGCAAGTGAGATATTTAGATGTTAACAGATGTTTATGAGGAGATGAATGATATCAAGAGCAAGACTTGGGACTGCCACAAAAGATTTAGTGAAGGTGTCCATGATGATGCATGAATTGATCACCTAGTCATCCATGGGACCTATGGAAATATTAAAAAGTTCAGAGATTTGCTTCTTTAATTGTTTTTATGTATTGCAAATGTAAGAATGGCTGAAGAACCCAATTTGGATGAAGAAGCTGATTTGTTCTGGAAAAAAAAACACTAAACAGAAGCAAAATTTCTGTAAAGATGTCAATACATTTTGAGTGACAAATGAAAACAGGGAAGGTTGACATTTATTTTGAACTTTCAAGAGAAGCTCAACAAAACATGGTGTTTTTGAAAAGAATAGTAACAAGAATGGAAAATGTTTTTTCTAGTATGCTCAAGAAACAAAAGTGCTAGAATGTTCGAGGCAATTTTTGGCATTCCAGAGACCTCAAAATGGGTGTAGAATCCTACTACAGATGAGATCATGGAGTTGTGCCATTTTGTTCACGTGATATGGTTCATGTAGAATTCACCTCTCAAAGGCAATCAGTCCAGCTAGTAGAAAAGATATTATGAAACACTGAAGAAACTGTATTAGTGGCTTCTTCACTAAGAAGTGAATTGACAAATCATTTTTGCAATTTTGGTCATGCATGGCGCTACTCAACAATCCCTGTGGGTTCAGCTCTGTCTTAGGCTCTTGGAACAATACTAGTCTGACACAGGGACATATTTGAAATCCATGCCTATTCTGACTGTCATCCCATGACATTAATTGGGGTCCTATTTAGTTTCCTATAAGTTTCTTATAGAGTCTACTCTTTTATTTGGTTCCTCAATTGATATTCTATTCTCCACAAAGAATAGAATTCTGAGTTATCTCTCTATAGGCCTTTCTAATGTTTACACTAATTCTATGTTTCTATCTGTTCCTGGAACCCCCAGATTTCCTCTACCTAATTCTTGCCTTGACCACTACTATAGCCTTTGCCACGTGTGATGGTTAATCTGGGTTGTCAATTTGATTGGATTGAAAGATGCCTAGAAAATGCTTAAGATTAAGAGGCTTTTGGTGTCTAGGAGACTGTTTTCAGAGACTACTGGCATATGGGACAACAAAAAGAGAGATGAGACCCACCCTGAATGTGGGTGGCACTCTGTAATAGAATGGTGGCTTGGATGGAATAAAAAGTGGAAGAAAAAAGAAAACCTAACAAGATGTAAGTCCCATTCTTCTTCAGTGAGTGGGTTTATAGCTACTGTCATCACCTGTAGACCCTAGGCTCCAGCTTCTTTAGTCTCCTAATGTGAACTCTCACCAGCAACTCTCCAGGGAGCTTCTAGGCCTTTAGTCCCAGATTGGGACTATGCCATTGGTCCCTCTTGTTCTGAGACTCCAGCTTCTTGGACTTGAGCAGTTACTGGTTTCTCCAGTTCTCCAGCCTGCAGATGGCTACTGGGGAACTACCCAGCCTCTGATCTTGTGAGCCAATCTAATAAATTCTCTTTTATAATCAGATGGAGATGGAAGATGGAAGGTGAACTTGAAAAACCTGTACAGCTTGAGAAGGAAGAAACATATTGGGTTAAAGTTTAGAAATCTCGGGGGACCCTACCAGGATACATTGCATATATTTTACCTCCATTTTTGGTTTGTACTTCAATTAACCTCTGAAGCCCCCTCAACTACAATTCACTTGGCTGAGTTCCTGATACCTGCTTAACTCTTGGCAGTCTCCTCTTCCTAAGGTGTCAGACTCTGTCTCTAGGTCCTCTCTCTGGAGTTCTATTTCCACGCACACTGCTCTGAAGCACAATTTTAGCCTTTCACCTGTATATGGTCAGTGCCACTGCCCTGATGACAACTCTGCCTTCCCCACTTCCCACCCTGGCTGCTTTGTAAAGAAATGTTAAGGCAGGTACTGCTGGCAACTTTCCTTTAGATCAGGCCTAAAGCCTATTTTGCCTCTTCTTCTCCCAGACTTGCCCATTTCAGTTTCCTCTCCCTCTTTCCTGAGCATCTGCTGAAGTACCAGCAAGCCATCTGGACAAAACAGTGGGGGTTAAGGTACAAATTGAAGCTGCAGCTCTTCTAATCTAGTATGACAGTTTGTACTGATCAGGTTAATGGGGATAATTTCTCTTTGGCTTGTACAGAGACATGAAAATTTAATCTGGTTTGCTATTAATTACTCTGTCCAATCATTAACATAATGTTTTGCTAAATAGAGGAAATCTATTCACATTGCAGAGGCAAGTGTACCAACCAAAGCACAATAATAGAAAAGTGTTGCCTTTTGGGTTTAGCAGGGAAGCTGTACTACCATGGTGAGCAGAACATTAACTTTGGCATGCTTCTTACTATTAGGGATGGACTGCACTGAGCCATGCACTTTCTACCCGTCTCCCCTGGGGAATTATGTACATTTGTGAGATGATCGGCAGGAGATACTGATATACACTGTGTTTTAGGGAACAGAGTGAAACTAATTGGCCCACAAGATTAAATAACCACACCTCAAGTGAGACCAACATGATGCTTTAGCAAGTAAATGAAATGGCTTTAGATGGCTTTTTTTCATTCCTTTATTAACAAGTATTTATTGAACAATTATTCAGTGTTAAGTGCTTTTCTGGGTGCTTGGAATATAGTAGTCAAACAAAACTGACACAGATCCTGCCTTCTTGAAATATATATATATATATATATATATATATATATATATATATATCACCTCTATAAAGATGAATACATAAAAATATATTCAGATAATTATATAATTGAAGTTGTGAAAAACTTAAAATGAGACCAGTCATGGTGGCATGCACCTGTAATCCCAGCACCTCAGGAGGCTGAGGCAGGAAGATTACAAGTTCAAAGCCAGCCTCAGCAACTTAGCAGTGCTCTAAGCAACTTAGTGAGACCCTGTCTCAAAATTTTAAAAAAGGGGGGGTGACTGGGGATGTGGCTCAGAGGTTAAGTACCCCTGGGTTAAACCCTCCTAACAACAAGAAAGAAAGAAAGAAACTTAAAAATGAAAAAGGGTGTTCTATGGGCATATCTTGAAATGATGGGATGGTACCCAAAGGATTTACCAGGTGAAAAGTGGGATGGGGAAGGAGAAAAAGAATAACATGTGTGAAAGTTCTGAGGTGATAAGTGGGATTCAGGAACTAGGAAATTAGAAAGGAATTCATAGAACAAGAGAGAGAAAAAATGATATATAGGCAAGATTTATGTCTATGTAGACCATGAATGGGCTCTAGATTAGGGTGACATGTCCTCAGATGTTTTGACAGGTAATGTTCATGCCCATGGCACATTTGGACTTTTTCCTAAGCGCGACAGGAAGTTGTTTCTAGATTTAGCTGATATCGGCTAGTAGGTATTTTAAAAATTTCCCAATGGCTGACACAGAAGACAAATTAGTCAACCTATTTGAGAAAACTGCACTCAAAACAAAAACAAAAACAAGACATGTATGGATGGAGCAGATGAGGCATTTCCACCGTGCATCTGCACAGAAGGCTAGGCAGAACCCCTGAGAGGCTAAAAAGTAATTACACTTCTACTCTAGATCCATGTCTTAACCACAAGGAGTGTGTTCTGCAGGCTCTATTTCATAATTGAGGGTAATTACAAGAAGTTAAAACTAGATTAGAGACAATTAGACCCTATACAACAGGGAGCTCTGTAGGTGGTCGGGAAGGGAGTAGGAAGAGCCAGCTGGGAAAGTGTTTCCCAAACTGCTTGGCATTCTTTGACTCATTTTGTAAGTGGAGGTTTTGGGAATGTCTATCTGTGCTTCTGGTATCTCCTTCTAGCTGGAGAGGATGGGCAGGTGAAATGAGGTGAAACCACACACACACACACACACACATACATTACTGACAATCAATCAAGATTACCTTTTTTCTCAAGCCAAAGGGATTCATAAGCCAGAAGCCAAGAGATGGAAACAAAGAGGAAATGTAGGTGATGATTGCCTTACAATTCAATTCAAGATATCTTATTTGACCAACTACTTTTTTGTACCATTCTTGATCTAGATACTGTAGGGGAGATATGGCCTTTAAAGGGCTTCTAAGTCTATTGGGGAAGTTTGGTATAGCTGGAGCACAAAACAGGAGAAGACGAATGTTGAGGGTGAGCTGAAGAGATGGCCAGAGGCCAAGCTGAGAAGCTTTAACTCTATCCTTGGGGCACTGGGGAATAATGAAAGGTTAGGTTTGGATTCTAGAAAGATCCATCTGTCTACTGTGGGAAGGGTGGATGGGGGCACAGCAAGGAGGAAGGTTGGCTTGGTTCAGTTGGAGCTGGCTTTGGTGAGAAGAGTTGCTGTCTATGACCAAGAGGTGGGGGCTAGGGAGGAGAGACCAGTGTAGGCAGAAAAAGTGACTTATTTCATTCCATTTATTCACCATGCATCCATTGCTTTGATTAGTCATTGATTCATTTAATCAACAAGTAATTGTTTTGCATCTACACTAAAGGCAGCTCCATACTGGGGGAATTAAGAGGACTAGGGACAATGTTACTCCAGTTTTCAAGGGACTTGAATAACTATTCAAGTGAATGGAATAGTCAATAGCTCTCTAGGATTTTAGAGATGGTTTTGATCAGTGGAGAGGCCAATGATCTAAGGAACAACAGGAGGTGAGGTGCAGCCACTAGAATTTGCATGAATCCTGGGGACAGGCCCAGTGAAGGACAATTCTAGGTAGAAGCTAAAAAGGCACAATAGGAAGTAATGAAAGATAAGGTAGGACAGATAGGGTATTGCAACTAAGTGCATACGTAGAGGTGTGTGTGTGTGTGTGTGTGTGTGTGTGTGGAATATGCATATGGACACAAGTATATAATGCAATCCAAAAACCTCAGCACCAACAGATACTTCTATTATGTATACACATATGCACACAACACACACACACACACATACACAAAGAGGTAGGAGGAGGCTTTATGGCATGAGGCTGTTGCTGCAATGGGGTTCTGTTTAATTTCCCCCTAAAAAGTATTTCTGTAGAGTGTTTTAGACTGATGGAGTCACATGCATTTGGTAAACTTAATCTTGCTGTTCAGGTATTAACCAGGAAATCCTAAGAGTATTAGACTATAAGAGGTTCCTGCTTGCAGGCCATTTCCCTCAAAGAAGGGAACAACAATGGTTGGAACCACCTACTCCTCAGCCTTGTGCCTGGCATCCTTTAGAGAAACCCAGATTGCTGAGAAAATGGACTCCCTAGGAATGATGAGAGCCATTAGGTCTCCTTGGAGTATGCCCACCGACTCAGGAGTGTCCTTATTGCCTTTTTAACATCCTTGTTTCTCAGGCTATACACAATGGGATTGATCATGGGGGTGACCACTGTATAAAGCAGAGAGAAGATCTTGTTTAAGGCAGTGGCCTGGGTTGCTGTGGGAATGGCATATACTGTTCCCAGTGTTCCATAGTACAGAGTGACCACAATGAGGTGGGAGGAACAGGTGGAGAAGGCCCGTTGCTTTCCTGCAGCTGATGGGATCCTGAGGACAGCAGCCACAATGTGGATATAGGAGGCTACAGTGAGCAAGAAGGGTACCATGGTGACAAAGGAGGCCATGAGGAAAGTGGTTTTTTCCACTGTCTCAGGATCAGAACAAGCCAGCTTCAGCACAGGAGCCAGGTCACAGAAGAAATGGTCGATCTCATAGGCTGCACAGAATGGCAGCTGGAAAGTCATGGTGACAGTGACCACAGGAGTTAGGAACCCTCCAAGCCAAGACCCACCTGCAAGGAGGACACATGTGTGGAGGTTCATAAGGGAGGGGTATCGGAGAGGGCTGCAGATAGCGAGATAGCGGTCATAAGACATAGCTGCCAGCAGAAAACACTCAACTACTGCCATGGAACCAAAGAAGTAAAACTGGGCCACACAGCCTGCAAAAGAAATCACCTCAGGGCCTGAAAGAAGGGTCTGCAGCATCTTAGGGACAATGGAGGTAGTATACCAGATCTCAAGGAAGGAGAAATTAAACAGAAAGAAGTACATGGGGGTTTGGAGGCTGCAGTCACTGGAAATGACTGTAAGGATGAGAATGTTCCCTAGCAAGGTCACAACATAGATTCCCAGAAATATTGCAAAAAGGAAAAATTGTAGCCCATGGAGACTCCCAAATCCCAGAAGAAGAAATTCTTTGATCATGGTCAGATTACCCATATCTGTGAGATTCAGGTGCCAGATCTGAGAAAAAAAGAGAAATGTTAGCCAATTGAAAAAAAAGAGCAGTGCTTCTGGAAGGGAACAAATACCTTCTAATACTGAACTCAAAGGCCCTGTCTCTTTCCTCCTGGAATGCATTTTCTATTTTGTTCTACTAGGTGTATTTACCTAATAGTTGTAAAAGAATCAGAAACCATGCCCTGGAGAATGAACAGAGAGTGCGTCTCCTATGTTCTTTTCCACTCTTCCCTTGACATAACCAATGATGAATCTACCTTTGGGAGTCTCACAGTGGGAGGCAAACACTTCCTAATGGGGACATGGTGCAGAAGCGTCTCTGAACTTAATATTGTCTGAATTTCTGAAACTCAGCTTTTAAGACTCAATAGAAATCTGAGTCCAAAATGCTAAAATAACATTGGAATTCAGACAACTCTCTCTCTCCGACCTCCCCCAAATCAAGGTGGGTGTCATCAGGGTTGTAATTGGAAGGAGGAGGGGAATTCAGAATTATTGATCTTAAAGTACCTGTAAGAAAAGTAAGAGTTTCTTCCTGCCAGACTCTGGGGACATGTAGCACATTGCTTCCATGGCATCAAATTCCTATGGAAATTGGGGAAAATGTATGTAAAGTTATTCACTTGAAATGTTAGAGAAAAATAATGTTCCATCCTTCATAAATGAAAATGACATTCCTGACTCACAAGCAGTAGGATGTGCATTTAGAGTTATTTTTTTTCCAGCAGCAGGGATGGGTTAGCAGTGAGTCATGGATGCAGCTTCCCCTTCCCCATATGCCCCGTGCAGTGCTCAAAGATGAGTATTTGTAAAATGCCTGGTCTTAATAACTGGGCTGTAGCAGGATTAGAAATCAGTCTGTGCTGTGGCCTAAATTAGGGGTAAGTGTGAGGTCAGAAGTAGGGGCTTGATTCAGTCAGTGTTCAAGGCTGAAGGCTCAGTCTGTGGTCAGGGAATAAAGCAAACCATCTTTGCTGCTTAGGTTTGGGTAATGACAATGTGTCCCTAAAAAGTTACAGTTCAGCCATATTTTTTTAAAGAGAGAATTAGAGAGAGAGAGAGAGAGAGAGAATTTTTTAATATTTATTTTCTAGTTTTCGGCGGACACAACATCTTTGTATGTGGTGCTGAGGATCGAACCCGGGCCGCAGCATGCCAGGTGAGCGCGCTACCGCTTGAGCCACATCCCCAGCCCTCAGCCATATTTTTGTCAGTGAAATCCTGGTTTAAATGCATTCAGGGGACTAGCTATTCAAAGGAATCTTATTAAGAATTCTTTTGTAATATGAAGGAATTTCCCTGTAATTTGTCCTTTGCACCAATCTGGATTGTTACTACCTTTGTGTAAAGGAAGATTCACCTCTAGTGGAGGGTTCCAGGACATTTAGGCTGCCAGAGGTAGTACTGATTATGATTACAGTGTATAAAGAAAATCAATCAGCAGCTAACGTTGTCCCTGGGGGTGACAGCTACTTCCTAATTGGGGGATTAAACTGCAGTGTCCTCTTACCATTTTACCTTGTCTTCCGAGACTGCCAGCCAGCATTCAGAATCAACATTAACATCATTAGATTTTTATCATTCAATCCCAAATCTCATTAATTAGTATGGAATAAACATGATTTTCCCCTTTGGCTTTCAGGCATGCTCCTTGGTGCTCCCAAATTCAAAAGCACATACTTTCTCCAAATATTCTCCCATCCTCTCTTTTATTACAGTGAGAATAATGTAAATGCAAAAGAGACGCTTCCGCTCAGGACTCTTTGCTTCATTCATTTATTCATTCACTCGTTCATCCCATTTTTGGGACACATACTACATATTATATTATTGGACTGGGTAGGGACTGAGGATAAAACCATAGACAAGGAATCAATGTTCCAGAGCTTACATTCTAGTGGTATAAGTAAATGTTAAACAGATGAGTTTATAAATAACTGTAATGATATTATGGAAAATGCTATGAGGGTGAAATATAGGGTCTTAATACAAATAATAATGTAAATTGTGAGGTAACCTGGTTTTTGTGAAATGGTCATGAAGGATCTCTCTGAAGAGGAAGTCATATTTATGCAGAGATCTGATGGATACAGAGAAGTCAGCCTTGAGAAGAATCTCTATTACAGGTAGATAGGCAGCATGTGCAAAGGCCCTGAGTAGAACAATATCCAGAAAAAATTAAACAAACAAACAAATAACAACAACAACAACAAAACAGCCACTGTGGCTGGAGGACAACAATATATGAGGGAAAAAGTGTTAGGAGGCATGATCTCATTTAGGTTTTGAAATGATCCTCCAGACTTATTTGTGGAGAATGGACTGTAAAGACTTAAAACAAAGTAGAAAAACTTGTGAGGAAAGTAATGCAGTCGTCCAAGCAAGCGTTGGTGGCTAAGCTCAAGCTGGGATGCAGTCAGATGGGTAAATTTTAGAGCTTTGTACATAGTAGTGCCAAAATATCCTTGTGCATTGTTTTTATGTATAACTTAATAAAGCATTTACTCTAACAAAATGACATGGATTACAAATGAATTGTGGTAGAGAAAGGCATCAAGCAAGAGAAGAAATAAAGGTTGAATCTCAGGTTTATGACTCAAATAATTACATGGATGATGCTAGGTGTGGTGGCTCATGCCTGTAATTCCAGAGGCTCAGTAGGCTGAGGTAGGAGGATCAAGAGTTCAAAGCCAGCTTCAGTAACTGACGAGGCACTAAGCAACTCAGTAAGATCCTGTCTATATTATAGTAAAAAACAAAACAGGGCTGGCAATGTGGCTCAGTGGTTGAATGCCCAAGTTCAATCCCCAGTACCAAAATACTACTACTACTACTACTACTACTACTACTAATAATAATAATTATTATTATTATTACGTGGATGCTGTCTTGAAATGGGAAGATCAAATGGATAATTTTATTTGGAGGATTTTTCTTTCTTTCTTCCTTCCATTTTGTTGGATTTAGTGGATTCTGAGCCATTTCTGGGATGACAGTTTCAATTCTCATATGGGTCAGTAACCTGGTGACAGAGTTCTGACCCTGAGAGACACAGCTTTCACTATGGCCACAAAACAAGCAAAAAATCTCTCAAATACTTGCCCTTGGTCTCGAAAAAGACCAGGAAAGAGAGTGAATAGGTCAGTGTGACCTTTATTCACCCTGTAGAAATTGCTCAAGTCCAGGGTTTGCAACTGCATATCAGGAACATCCTCTTTGCACGTAGCACAGGAGAGCACAATTTGATGCACACTGTCAGGCTCCCTTCAACGTGTGTCCCCACCAAACCATCATTAATGACAATCCAGCTACCAAAAATGTCCAATTATCTTGAGTTTTTTTTTTTCAAAAAATTCTGTTTTGTCTCATTTTGCTTTTGAATGAAAAAGATGACAATAAAATGAGTTCAGTCAAGAAAACAATTTTCAGGGAATATCTTGGGGTTGGAATGCTTTCAGTCCTACCCTTTTTCTCTTTTCTATCTTCATTTATAGTTCTGGCCAATCAGGATTACTGCTCCAAATGATGGCCGGAGGCTCTGAAAGATCTTCAATCAGTAAAGAGTGATTCAAGTGCATTATTATACTTGATTTATTAAGTAGGGACAGTGGACTCAGATATCTTAATGGAATTTTTTAAGCAAACACAACGGAAAACAGCTTTGTTCTTAACCTCTGGTTACCCAGAAAATCTAATTAACCATATCCCCTATAACCCTTTCCCTTGATATTTCCTTAATCAGAATTTGTCTCAGTATTAATATTATTATAATCACCCAAAGTCATTCATTAACATGAAAAGCAGTGTGGTGGACAATATAAAATAAAATCCTCCAAGTTCATGTCCCCTCACAACCTAAGATGTTAATAGTTACAAAAGTAAAACTGAGAGTGTCTCAGCATAAGTGAGGAATGAAAAACTAGCTATAGAGACCCAGAGACATTAGCTCTTCTAAGGTCAATCCAGGAAACCCTCATAGAAAAGGGAGAGGTAAGGAGGAATCTGAAGAAGAGGTGAAAGTTGGATGCTGGAAGAGAGTATACAGTTTGATAAGGACAGTGATGATCTGGGTGTAACCATTAGAAACTCAGTGCTGTCCATCCCTCCCAACCCTACCTCTATCCAGGAAGACACAATTTATGCAAGAAACATAATAAACCTGCTCTGAGATCTTTAATCTCCCTGAAGTTTGAATGGCTGGTATCAGGAGCACCTGTTTAATGACCGAGATCAGGGCAACTTTGGCAGGCAAAGAAGATCGTCCTGGTAGCTCAAGCTTCAATATGCAGGTCAACCCTTGTTCTGAATACATATTTACCTGTTCCTGAAAGTGATATCAGAGAGAGATGAGGCTGATGAGCAGGAAAACTATCCAGAGAGAGAGTCTTTGAAAGGGCAGTGAAGAAATCCTTGACTGGTACTACAGTAGTTTTTCTATCAAAAAGGAGAAGATGATTATTTTGTTCAATTCTCTCTAAAAGTGGTGCTTTTCTTGAATAATTGAAGTTTGTGCCATGCAGCAGAAAATTTTGGAGAAAAGTTTCTTTTTTCTTTGAAAATAACTTGTGGAACATTGAAACAGCTCACTCTTTAAAGGAATTGAACATTAATGTGAGAGGCCCTCCTTCCCTAGTATCCAGGGCAATGATTCTGTTATTTGTGTTTTTGCACCTTGAGACCTAGAGACAGGAATTGCTGAGATGCCTCAGACAAACATTATTGAGACCCAGAAACAGACTGGGAGATAGGCATTATCCAGACTTGGTGACAGATATTTCTAATTCGACTATATTCTTTGGTGCCAAATACCTTTTTTTCCCTGTTCTGTTCTATTTGTCAACACGACAGACAATGAAACAGGCCAGGAAATATCTTGGACCAAATGATATGTCATGTATCATTTTGTGACATACCTAGCCTAAATGTGAAGAATGACAACAATTATCCAGGTAAGTTGTGCAAAGAATAACGGGCTCATATGTTTGGCCCCAACTGTCAAGATATTGCATATAAAAATTTTGTAGCCAAAATAATTTGGATAAGTATACAACTTAATCATTTACCCTGAAATATATAGACTCTAAATTTGGCTATTATGTTGTGGCAAAAAATAAAAATTTGAAATTGATGGAATTCAGGAAACAGTTAATAGAAATTCTAGAAAAAAAATGGCTTCCATAGTGCCAAAACCCAGCATGAATGAGTTGACTTTTTAACCAGTTATATTTTTCTAATTGATTTCTCCTGTTTATCTTGTCCTCTGAGGCAAGAAATTACATTTGTTAGACTGTATGATTCCTCCATTCCCTAATATCTAGTGGAACTGAAGTATCCCTATCTATCACTCTAATCTTCATCTGCTCATGTCTTCATGTTGCTAGGCATCTGAATGGTGGGGACATTTCTTTTCTTACATCTTTCATTCCTTGTCCTGGTGTTTGACTTGGACGATGGGGAAACCTTAGTGCCCTTCCTATTTGCTCTTCTCTAATCTCTATCCTGTAGCATTCAAGGGCCTCTATTTGTCACTGCTCATATTTTCTTTTTGAAGTTTTCTCTTCACAGATCCCTGTTCTTCCCTGATAATGATAAATTTATAATTGTTAGGAAGTTACAATAGTTGCTGTAACATGGACTCTTTGGTCTGCACTGGAGGATTCATCAGGTCTCAGGAAAGTAGTATATTGTTGTACTTAAGTGCACAAATTTTCATGTTAGACAGACCTGAGTTTGAGTTCTGGCTCCATCACATATTATTTTCGTGATGCAAGACAAGTAACTTAAGTTATAGGTATTTTAATTTTCTCTGCTATGAACTAAAGAATACTCATAATAATTAAAACTACAGGGGCTGGGGATGTGGCTCAAGCGGTAGCGCGCTCGCCTGGCATGCGTGCGGCCCGGGTTCGATCCTCAGCACCACATACAAACAAAGATGTTGTGTCTGCCGATAACTAAAAAAAAAAAAAAAAAATGAAAAAAAAAAAAAAAAAAAAAAAAAAAAACTACATTAGTCTGGGTATATAGTTGGTAGAGTGCTTCCCTTGCATATACAAGGCCCTGGGTTCAAACCCCAGAACAACAACAATTAAAAAAAAACCTACCTTAATTACTTTATAGTATTTGCTGATACATGGATGGATCTGGAGACTATCATGCTAAGTGAAGTAGGCCAATGCCCCCCCCACCCAAAAAAAAAAACCCAAAGTGTGAATGTTTTCTCTGGTATGTGGAAATTAACCTACAATAAAGAGGGAGAAAATAAAAAGTTCAGTGGAGCAGACAAAGGGGAATCAAGGGGAGGGAGGGGAGACAGGAAAAAGAAAGACAGTGGAATGAATCTGACCTAACTTTCATATGTGCATATATGAATATACCACAGTGAATCTCACCATTAGGTACATACACAAGACATTAACTAATTTAAAACACTATAAGTAACTAGCAGAAAGATCAGTAAAGTAGAAAGAAGGGTACAGGTGGAGGGACAGGGGAAGGGGAAGTACTGGGGATCAAATCAGAGCAAATTATATTCCATACTTTTATAATTATGTCAAAATGGATTATACTATCATGTATAACTAGAAAGAACCAATAACAACTACCTTACTTGTATAGTGTTTTCTTTAGGACTAAATGAGATAATCCATGGCTGGGAAAGATACCCAATCTCTTTCTCCTTTGGAAAGTGTGTGTGTGTGTTTACTCCTAAGTTGTTTTATGTGTGTCTGCCTCACAGACTTGTAAGTGTGTCAAAGGTAGGTGCACTCTCATGTTTTTTTTTAAATTGTTCTCCCCTGATTTCCTTCACATACCTAGCACAAGGAGTGAATATCCAGTAGGATCTAATGTTTTCTGGTATAACTTTTTCCCATTCCTGCTCAAATCGGCAGCCTCTATTTTAGTCACCACTAGCAGAAATCCAGAGAGATTTTTCTTACCTTTCACTGTCCTTTTCCTCTTCAGAAGGGCTGGCCACCATGACCTCATGGTCTGGATGCTTTGTTCATCCTGATGGGGAATCAGGATCCACCTTCAAAAGCATTCCCAGTCTAGCTACTGCTCTAATTGCTCAACTTAATATCCTGCTAAAACTTTCTACCATTAGGGATTCAGGTTCTGCCTGTTTTGTTAATATGTTGTACTCATGAAAATCAATTTCCCTTAAGCCTGTTCCCCAAGGGTAATATTCTCCCCCTCCACTGGGAAAGTGAAATAAAATGTTAGTGTACCCAAAGAACATCCAGACTGTCTTGCATGGAGAAATTTATCATCAAATTCTGAGTTCTGAAGTTTGTGGGTTCAGAGAAGCTAATTACTCCTCTGCAAGCCAAACTTTTCTGTTGTGATAGAGAGCCAACTATCAGCAACACTGGAGTTCCTGGAAACATTTGTTTTTTGATGCTTTCCCTCTTTCTCTAGCACATTCTTCCTCTGCTAATCACACTTTAATGTTATCTCTGAAGCCTTTCCACTCCCTCTACCACTAATTCAGTACTCTTAGGAGCTCTTGTCAAAATATGATTTGTCTTTAATTTGTACTTATATACACATCAATTTTTAAGGTGCTCACTTAATAGAAAACTGAATGTAGACCTGTGGTGGATATCTTTGCTTATAATAGGCACTCAAGAGTTGCTTGCTGAGTAAACAAAATAAACATCTAGAAATATAATTATTTCCTTTTGAGCATATTCAGAAATAAATCAATATCTAACAAAGAGTGTTTCCAAACTTCTACTCACTAACCCTCAGTTCACTACTCCTAGGAATCCCCTTCAAATACCAATCCTTTTTTTCAGGCTTTGATTTGTGGTTAAATTTCTTACACGAATTTTGGAACCTTTGAATGAAGAGCTACAGAGCCTCACTACTGTACTAGCTATCAAGGAAGAGTTTTCTGAGCAAATTAATATTGTAAACAAGGTTGCATGGGTCTTGCTCAACCTCCTCAAGAGAATTGCAAACACCTAGTGTAAATTAATATTGCTGATTACAAATGACTTGTGTCTATTCATTAAAACAGATACCTCAGTTATTTGACAACGTTTTAAAACTGTTAATTCAAGTTATTGAATATACTTAAAAGGAAAATCACTGAATATTAGATCCCCATACTATTATTCAGTCAGAAACTATTTGCTGAAAATCTTCCACATGTATAATATCTCACTAGGGGTATATCTTGAATCATATAATGACTGTCTTCCTTAAAAAAGTGTGTATTTTTAAACTTTTGTAAAACTATCCCAATTTCAAATGCATTAGGGAAGCTTTCTAATAAATTAAGGTCTGTAGGAAATTTTGGAAGAGTGAGGAATATTTTGTAATATTACTACTTGTCTGGTTCCTATGTGTCTATTTTATAAGTTTCAGTTTTTAAGTAGTATATTTTCTTAAAGTGAATCATCCCTGTCATTTAAATTGACCTTTAATTCCCAATTGCTATAAATCTGGTAATGTGAGACCCTAGATTTCTCTGAGTTTTAGATAGCATCAGGGAAACAAGTATACTCCTAAAATCTCTTTGATAAGACATATTTGAAGGATATGATTATTTTTTTTTTACCTTAGCACAATGTGACCTCTTTCTCTAAGGAAGGCATCAAGAGCCAAAGCTAGCTTCATTCTTCCTAGGACACACTGTTGGAGAGCAGCTAGATATATTTTAGGTCCTTTTTTATATCTTTGTCTCTTAGGGGAAGAATAAGAGGGTTCAGTATGGGGGGTGACCACATAGTAGAGAAGACAGTTTCCCAGAGATGTTCCTACTCAACTCAGAGGAGACTGAGCCATTGGAGAAAGCATTCTGACTTCTTTTGGTGATAAAAGATTGTAGAATGGGGATGGCAGTGTGGGCATTCAATACTCAAGTCCAATGCATAGACCCCACATCCACTTGTACAAATACCAATAAAAACAACAAATAAAAGGATTTCTCTGGAGTACACAAGGGTGAGAGAGCACATGCTTTGAAGTCAGGAAAAACACCCATCAAATCCCAACTGGTCTCTTACTAGTTGGACGGCTTAAGGCAAATTGCTTAAGTTCAGCGGTCTGCATTTATAAAATTGGGACAATACCTCCTTCATCTGGTTGTTGTGGTTTAAGTGCAAGTGCCTTGTATGAAAAGGGCCTACTAAAATGATGCTCAATAAAAATTTGTTGTCTCTCCCCTGTCTTCGTTTGTATGTTTGGTGAAAAATGGAAAAGCAAAAGATGATTGGCTTCATTCATTACATAGGAAAGCAGGTGAAATACCAGAGTGATGCTGTGATTAAGAATTAGTTTCTGAGAAAATCAAGATTTGGGAAGAAGTAGCACGTAAAATTCAAAGTTCTTAGAAGTCTAATTTACCTGACTATACATTTCTTAGGGGCAAAGGGTCAACCATAACTCACATAATTTGCTGGATAGTTGAAAAATTCAGAGGACACAATTCAAGCTTATAGATGATCCCACAAGGGCACAGCTTTGCATTTAGCCAATACCAGGAAAAGAAAGTTTAAGAATTGGATGACTAGTTTTCAAAGTTTACTTGTAGACTAAAAGCAAAGTCTGGGCTAGGCAATCTTCAAGAGCTGAAGAATGTTATTGATATAGAGTGGTGATTGGTATCTGGACAGGCTACTAAGTGCCGTTACATAAAGGAGTCTAATTTCCTGCTCTGTATTTTTATCACAGGTTCTAGATGGAGAATTGAATCATAAGTTTAATGAACCCCTCTTGTAAGAATTTGTAGTAGATAGGAGGGTAGTTTTCATCAAAGCTTAAGTGGTAAGGACAAAGGGACAAGATCTGAGGTTGTCATAGGAACCTCTTTCCCCTCAAGGGCTATCAGCAGGATTAAATAATGACCTTAGTGCACACTGGTAAGACTAAGGATCATATAGTAGTGTGAAGAACAAGATGGAAAAGAAAATATGTGGGAGTAGGAGACAAGAAAGGGAAAAAAGAAGGGGGTGCTAGTGCCACCATGAGCAACTTTAATCACTTCATAGTCATGGTTGACTGATTGCAGAACCCTCTATATTTTCTTCTTGTGATTGATCATGTGTTCTCCAGCCACAGTAAATGATTTTTACTAAGTGCCTGTTCTGTACCACATACTGTGCTAGGTGCTGTGGGCGATACAGATGTGATTAGGACATGGTTATAATGCAGAGGAGCATGGAACCTGGCACAGAAGGGGATGATTTTATGTCAAGGTAGGATGAACATGGCCAAGAGTAAGATTCAAGCAAAGTGCTATAATTAGAAGAAGCAGAGAAGGCTTCCTACTGGGGGTAGCATTTCAGTTTCTTGAAGGGTGCGAAGAACTTCAGTAGGTGTGATTGGGAGGACATTCAAGGCAGGAGGAGTGGACTGACCAAAGAGACAGAAGAGTTGGGTAAATATGGATAAAATTATAGCAAGCTCCTTTTTTTTTTCTATTTTCTATGTACCAGGCACCATGCTAAGCATTCTGGAAAGCATTTACTCATTAAATTCTTAGAATAACTCTATGAGGCAGGATCCCATTTTAATCTCCATTTTGTAGATGAGGAAACTGAGGCCAGAAAGTCTATATAAGTTGTCCAATGTTACACAACTAGGAAGTGGCACAGCCAGGTTTCAACCTTGAGCCTATGTGAGTCCAGAACCCATGTGTGCAATTAATCAACATAGTATTTGAAAAGCAGGTCATGGAATGGATGAAAACATCATGTGCTGGAGCACAGGGCATGGGGGATGGAGGCATGGGAGAGGGTTTGGAAAAGCAGCTGCAGCCAAACTGTGGGGAATCTTTCTTGGAAGCTCAAGGAGTAGAGTCTACATTTTAACAAAAGGAAACCAGGGGAAGTGATAAAGCAGTGGACTGACAGTCAAAGTGGTGCTTTATGAAGATAAATCTGTCAGCAGTAGGGAGGATGGAGAGGATATGGGAGCAAAAGGAGGCCATTGTAATAAAATAGTCTGGCTATAGGATAGTGTATTAAGCACTTGAACTAAAAGCCAAAGTGGGGAATGAATGGACAGGGAAGACAGCTTGTGAAAGGGAAAGAAAAAGAAGTCCATGGCTAACTGAATATAAGGGTAGTGAGGATGAGAGATCAGGAGAGGTAGGAATTCGACAAGGGACACTGAGATATGAGCCTTTGTGGCTAGAAGACTGGCACTGCCAGTCACAGCACTGGGGATGGAATTTGGACTCAAGATTGAAACTTAGGGGCTGGGGATATAGCTCAGTTGGTAGAGTGCTTGCCTGGCATGCACAAGACTCTGGGTTCAATCCCCAGCACCACACACACACACACACACACACACACACACACACACATGATTGAAACTTAGAGAAAAATCTAAAAAGTGATCCTTACAGCCAGGCATGGTTCCAGCAGGTTGGGGGGCTGAGGCAGGAGGATCGTGAGTTCAAAGCCAGCCTCAGTGAGGCCCTAAGCAACTTAGCAATAAATAAAATACAAAAAAGGCTGGGGATGTGGCTTAGTGGTAGAGTGCCCCTGAATTAAATCTCTGGTGCCAAAAAAAATAAAATTAAAATAAAAAATCCTTGCAACTATGGAAATGAAAGAAATCAACCTGGAGAGAAAGAACAATCCAGAGCAAAAGCTTAAGATGTCTTCATTGAATGGGTATAGTGGAGGGACACAGCTAGTAATGGGGTAGGCAAGAGGGATTGTTAAGGGAGAGGAAGAAATAGAAAATTATGCAAAAGGAATTTGTACAAAGTAGAGTGATCAGCACTGTAAATACAGTAGAGGGGTCAGAGAGAATGAAGAAATAATATTGATTTTGGTGATTAGGAGATCTTTGGTGATCTGTAGGGAGCAGCTCCAAGATAGGCCAGATTAAAGGGGATAAGGAAGGTGGGAGAGCAGGCATGACAAATTAGAGATAGAGAGCATAGAAAATGCTCAGGGTTTGTGTGTGTGTGTGTGTGTGTGTGTGTGTGATAAAATTAAAGGAGAAAAATAGGTACTTAAAGCATTCTAGAACTATCACAAGGTCTTGGGATAAGGATGAACTCAGTACATTTGTTAGCAGAAGGAAATGTTTGTGAACAAACATTTCTTAGTGCAGATGTAGGGATTAAAGACATGGGGTGAGGTCAGGGGTGATAGTGACTAGAACAAGATCCTGATGAGGGTGAGAAGGGGTAGGATCAAGAGCTAGGTGGAATGTTTTCTTTGGCAAATATGGGGGAGGGTGATTTCTTCCTTGGAAAATGAAAAGAGAGAAAAAAGATACAGAAATTATATAGAGATGGATGGAGGGTATAAAACTAGAAACATTCTGAATTTTCTTTTTTCCCTATTTTTATTGGTGAATTTTGGTTATACATAATGATGGAATTCATTGTTATATATTTGACATGTACAGAATATAATAATATAATCTGGCCAATATTCCTCCTCTGCACTTCCCATATAGCTCCTCATCTCCCACCCCCTTATCCCCTTCCTCTATTCAACTGATTTCCCTTTGATTTTCACACATTACCCCTACTTTGCTTTTCCTTTTTCCTTTTTCCTTTCTAGCTTTCACATATGAGAGAAAACATGCAACCCTTGACCTTCTGGTTTGGCTTATTTCGCTGAACATAATGGTCTCTAGTTCCATGCATTTTCCTGCACATGACATAATTTCATTTTTCCTTATGGCTGAATAAAACTCCATTATGCATATACACCACATTTAACATTCTGAATGCTCTAAGAAGTCTGTGCACCACGCAGCATCTGGCCTTGGTGTTAGCAGTAGATTATCTGCAGAAAGGAGAGCTAGTGGACATAGGTCTAAGAAATTCCAGAGTATGAGTCCCCAGCAAGTGGCACAGTATCTGGCATACACAAATTGCCTAATACATATTATTTGGGATAAATAAGTAAACAAGTGGATAAGATTTACAATAGCCAGTGAGACATGAATATGTCATAGAAAGTGAATAAAAGGTTTACAGAACAATAGCTATCAGAATGGATAAGATTACAAAGAAATGATACCAGTGTGAGGACATGGAACAACTGGATTGTTCATACCATGGCTGGAGGGAGAGTAAATGAGTACAACTTGGAAAAACTTTGGCAAGCTATGTCTACTTCACTAAACATGCATGTCCCATGGTCCAGCAATTCCACTTGTAGGTATATGCTCAAGGTAATTGAGAGTATTAGCTCACCAAAAGAATGAGAAAAAAATGTCAATAGCAGATATATAAAAGCAATGAACTTGTAAATATTCAATGGCTTCCTGAGGTAGCCCAGTTGGTAAATGGAGGGGCTGGGGTTTGAACTCAGGGCTTTTCTCCCTCACCACATTTGCTTATAAAGCACATTGCTTCCAAAGGTTACTGGATACTATTTATGTATCCAGCATAATTGTTAATTCTCATAGTCTTGCAATATGTGTCTTATCACTTGCATTTTACAGATGAACAAACTGATAACCTGAAATGGCTTGTCCAAAATCACTTGCCTGGAATGGCAGCTATATTTTTCCTGAGAACTGAGATGTAAGCTTAATTTTATCTTGCTCTAAAATCCATGCTTTTTCACTTCCATTAAGAAGTGGAGGTTTCTGTCAAGTTTTAATAAGTTTTCAGAAAAAGGTATGGCCGGGCATAGTGATGCACATCTGTAATCCCAGCACCTTGGGAGGCAGAGGCCAGAGGATCACAAGTTCAAAGCCAGCATCAGCAACTTAGCGAGGCCATGTCTCCAAAAAAGAGGCTGGTGGTGTTGCTCAGTGGTTAAGTGTCCCTGGGTCAATCCCTGGTACAAAAAAAAAAGTTGGCATTGTGGGATGGTGTGGTTGGAAACATAGGAGGGGTTCTATTAAGAGTCCTTACTTGCCTGGTCTTCATTGCTCAAAAGGCAAAGACCAAAGTCACAGCCACAGGAAAGTAATGTCCTCCCTAGTTTCCATCTGCAACCCACTCAGTTTATTATAAGGACCTGGGAACTGAGTATGGATCTAGGCATACTGGTGAAGTAGCAACTACTAACCTCCTTTTTCAACCTATTGTGGGCACATAGATTTAAATATGCATACATACGTGTGTAGACACACACACACACAAACATACACAGAGCCCCCCCCCCCAAAGTTACTTCTTTAACAATCTAACTTTTATTGCTGAAGTATTGTCAAAGAAGTGTTCCTGTTGAAGGTAACTTACTGGTTTCACCCTCCAGTTCAGAGCTATGAACTATCCCCATTCATTTGGATTCCTTTTCTAATTCCCTTCTCATAGGAGGTGTTCAGAGGCTGGTGGCAAGTATCTCATACTATAGTTCCTCCTCATGCCAAGAGGATCAGAACACCCCTAATTCACCCTAATATTTTCTCCCCAAAGGGCCCCCTCCCTGACCTTGAATCGTTAGTCTTTAACAAAAGCAATTCTGGGAGAAGAAATTCTAACCAAAGTGGACCAAGCCCTAGCAGCAAGACAAATTTGGAGAACACCAAGTTGGGCATAGAGGCTCTGACTTTTGGCTTTCCTTGACTCCCAAACCAGAACCTTGAAGCACAAGTCCTATTGCTCTCTCTCTGTCTCTTTCTCTCCTGCCCTCCCCCAAGTCAGGTGTCTTAGGCTAGAAGATGAGAATTAGTTGTCATGGCAACCTGTAGCAGTGCCTGATAGCCTCTTAGCCAGTTCTAGGCCCTGGACATCTGTTTTCAGTTTACCTCTTCTAATGTGCCCAAATCTAAGCCCAGAACCACAGGCAAAATTGTGTGGTATCTGTGTACAGGTGATGAAGTGGCCCTTACCTGCATCTAAGACAAGAGAAACAAGAAAGGACCACCAGACTAAGAGAAAACAGGACTTAATAGGAGCTCTCTGGGAACAAGGAGGCCAGGACTACTAAATAAAGTTAATTAAAGGGCTTACCTACCTGCCAGCCACAGTAACATCTTGTCCCCTATTTTATTTAGTTCTTTCAAACAACCTTATGAAATAAGTGTCATTACCCACACTGTACTCATGGGAAAAAAGGAAACTTGGAGAGGCAAAGTGAAATGCTGAATATTGCACAGCTGTGATTTTAACTTAGTGTTTTTTTTTCTCTTTCCACACTTTCATTGGTGCATTATAGTTGTATATAATGTTGAGTTTTGTTGTCACATATCCACACTTGCATATAATATAGCAATATAATTTGGCCAATATCAATCCCCAGAACTTTACCTTCCTTCCCCTCCTGGTCCCTTTTCTCTACTGATTGACCTTTGATTTTTATGAGATCCCCGCCCACACCTTTCATTTTCTTTTTCCTCTCTAGCTTCCATATATGAGAGAAAACATACAATCCTTGACCTTTTGAGTTTGGCTTCTTTCATTAATTTAGTCTTCATCTGAGTTTCCAAAACCAAATCTGTTTGGATCACACTAGTTTATGGTTTTTCATTTTTTGAAAGGTAAGTAAGAGCTGCACAGAAGCCTCTCCTCTGTTCATGTGCCTGGGAATCCTTCACAGCCTTTCCTCAGGAATTGGCCACTTCCCTCAAACGTGGCCTTTCCTCAGACACCTTCTTCTCTGTAGACTCCTTTCTTTCCTCTTCAATAACATCTTTCTGTCCTCCTAAGGCATTCTAAAATTTCCCTTTGGCCAAATCCTTGCTTTCCCCAGTTTCTCAGGTCAATCCCTAACCTTTCCTTTCCCAAGAGACATCTTTGAGGCATGAGATTGAGAGTAGGACAGGCCAACTTCCTGACATATAGAACAAATTGCCATGAACAGTGTGGATGAAAACAGCACAAACTTGTTCTCTTACAGTTCTGGATGCTAGAAGTCTAAAAAGCAGCTTTTCTGGGCTACTCTCCAGACATCTTCCCTCCAGGGGCTCTCAAGCTGCCTTTTCCAGCTTCTGGAACTATACTCCTTATTCCTTGGCTCAAGGCCCTTTCCTGCACCTTCAAAGACATCATCACAGCAACTTCAAATATCCCCTTGCTTGTGTCATGCTATCTTCTCCTCTGTAGTCAAATATCCTTCCACTTCTCTCTTCAAACGCTCTTTGATTACATTTATGGCCCATCCAAATTACCCAGGGAAATTTCCCAATCTCAATATCATTAATGAAATCACGTCTGCAAAGTCTAAGGTAACATCCAGAGGTTCCAAGGGTTAAGACCTGGAAATTCTGGGGAGCATTATTCAGTCTAACACAGCATCCAAGCCTTGCAATTATTCCCTTATAATGGGAACTAGTTGTCCTTTATTTCTGGAGTGGATGACTCAGGACCTCAGGAGTTAGAAAGAGTAGAAGGAATAAGCATGACTGAAGTTAGGAGAGTCCTATAAAGTTGAAGTTGGCTGAAGTGAAGCCAAGCATGGAGCAGATGTTTCCTGGAAGAGTTCTCTTTATTTGCATAGTGCCCCTGTAAAGAGATAGAAATGAAGGTAGGGCTTAAAGGTGTAAGTTTCTTCTCTTTCATTCGCTGTATTTTTCTCCTTTGCCTGGATGGTTTCTCTGGCAGGGGACGTTGAGGCAGGGGCAAGACTGGCTCCAGAGACAAAGGGAGGAGGCTACAACGCCTCTCTATCCCAACTCTACTCTCCCTCTCCTCCTCCATATGCAATCACCTCTTCCCTGCCTCCATTGTCAGTCAGGCACGCCCTGCATGTTGCAAAGGTTGATTACAATGAAATGAAGCCTAGGATAATAAGTGGAAATGGAGAAAAGAAGAAGTTTCTTTAGGAGAAGCCTTCCTGTCAGCCCAATCCAGTCTGGAGAGAAACCTTCCCATTAGGCAATCTTAGGGAGGTGTGGAATTTGGGATAGCTGCCAAACAGAGTGACTGTGAGTTACAGAGTTGTTCCTTGATAACCATTCCCTTGCCTTCATTGGCACTGAATACTGCTATCTAGTACATGGAAATCCCTCGAAAGCCCTTTTCCACCAAGTTATCTGCCTGATGCTTACCTTGAGGAACAGCTTTAATTGCACTTTGCAGACTGAGTCAAAGAGAAGCGAGAATGGGAATTTGGGGAGCTCAGATTCTAAAAATTGTGAAAGGACTGGTTAGGATGGGAGTGTAGGGTGTGCCTGGCCCAAGACTGAATTTTCATGGTCTTGGAGTGTCAGCAGCAGCAGCATCACAACCTCAGTGTGGTTTTGATTTATGAGCACCAGATGCAGAGTTGTGAACTGACTTTTTTTTGTAGAGTTAGCAGCTGGCTCCCCATATTTTGTTCCTGTTCCAGGATATCATCTCTTCTATTGCTTAATGCTCCTCCTTACATAAAAACTCATGACAAATTCCTCCCCAAGATCAGGGCCAGGAAAAAGTTTGTTTCTCTTTGTAAATGTGTTTGCTTTCTTCTGCCAGACAATGAGAGCAATGAAAAGGCACCCCTTAACCACACCACAGCCAGAGGTTGACATTAACTCTCCAGCTGTAAGTTTTGAGTCTGCTAGATAAGTGTCAGAGGTGATGGGGCTGGCAAGGAGAGTGTTCACAGTTGACTCAAAATTAGAGAAGCAAGATAAGCCACAGCTTCTGAAGTGGGTGGCTGATCATCCTCATACCAAGACCAAATGGGATATCTGAAGAATTCCTAGCAGTAGAAAGATCTAGGGACATATAGGAGACAAATCTCTGAGAGTTTTTTTTCCCTAGAGTACTCCGGATTTGAGGACCAAGAAGCTTTGGGAACTGGTGGCATTTAGGTAGGAAAAAAAAATAAGCCTAGATATCTATGGGCTGTCCAGAAAGATCTGCTGATCTTGTAGCTCTACAGAAGTATATTGAGCCTTCTGCTATAGGATCTAGGAAATATTTGACTTTCTGTATTTTGGTAACTCCCTAGATCAGTTTGATTATACTTTCCTGTAACCTTTTTCAATCAACTGTGAAGCAAATGGGTCACATCTTTCAGAAATCCATATGAAAACCATCACGGATGGCATTATCGCAAGATAAGTGAAAACATCATGTTTTGATTTTCTCCTTGGTTGCTAGGAAACTCAGCTCTAAATTGTAGGCTCAATTATTGTAGCATTGTGGAAGTTTGGTGGGGTAAGGGAAAGTGCAGTATATTTTATTTTCTCCTTCCTTTTCCTCTGCATTTATTCTTTTTTTTCAAAATAATTTTTAGTTGTCAATGGACCTTTATTTTAAAATTTTATTTATTGATATGTGGTACTGAGAATCAAACCCAGTGCCTCACATGTGCTAGGCAAGCGCTCTGCCATTGAGCTACAACCCCAGCCCTGCATTTATTCTTTGTGATGAGATTTTACTATAATTGTACCCAGAGTTAACTCATTGGAAGTCACCTAAATTCTGTTTAAATGTAGGCAGGGAATAATTAAATAAACATATAATACATGATATTTTCCTTGTAGGGTCGTCAAATTCCTTGTATACCCTTCCTTGGGTTTAATGTGCTCGGACTATTGACCTTGACTTGAGCTATGCTCACCTTGTTCTTCAGATTTGTTTCTCTTGGCCATGAGGGGGTCTGGGCCAGTATATGTCCTGCTGGCAGCCAAAGGAGTCATTGCTGCAAAGGAAAGGAAGTACCACATTTTGTTAGATGCTTTTATTACCCATGGCATCGCAATAACACTTTCCTTAGGTTTCTTGCCTTGGGAACACCTAATGGCAAGATGCTTTTGATACTTCAGTAACTAAAGTTCCTTTAATGGGGTCCATGATGGACCTGCCTTGTTTTGTTCTATAGTGAAAAATGTTATAAGGAAGTTGCAGTATATATTTTTTTGGTAACGATGCCTTAAGCTATTAAGGCCATTTGTTATTTTCTGAAAGCAAGAGAGATAATGTTCACTAATAAAATTCACTGCACTGCGGGTAGCTTTAAGTTTCTTTCCTACAAAGCGTTCCATAGCTCTTGGGGTCTGCCTCCCTCCTCCATCTTTCTTTCGTCCTTATAAGTTGGGGAGGGAGCCCTGCTTTTTCAGTGCTGAGGAATTGTATTCTGAATCACAAATATGTCATAAAGAAAAGCCAGGTTAATGCAAACTGCACCCTCTCCTCTCAGTTTCCCTGTTTGCGTCTCTCTGTCTCCAGGGTCCAGCCTCTTTGGGCCACTAATTTTGGCATGGATATCCCTGAAGATCCATGCCCTTGACTCTATTCCTATTCCTTGTCCACGATTCAGGCATTCAAGTTCCCTTAACCCAATTTCTCCCCGAATTGAAAATGCAAATGTGCCTGCTTTATTGTCTGTATGTATTAAGCTTCTACAAGAGGTTTTGTGTTAGGCACAAGGCTTTGTGTGGGGAAGCACAGAAAGGTGGGGGGTGGGGAGCAGAATGGCCTCGGAACTGCCATGGGTTTGCAGCTGGAGTGCTTTGCATTTTGCAGTCCTGTGATTGGGGGAGGAAAGAAGAAGGGGTGGGTGGGCACAGAAGCAGGAAGAAGTATGGTGGGCATTCCATCATGGAGCCAAGGTGAATTGGACTAGAGAGTTGAGAGCCATCCCAGGGAGAGGAAGCTGTGATTTACAGCTCAGCCCAAATCTCTAGTCACAACTCTATCTTCACAGTTCTAGTTGTAAGAACTTCAGCTCCCAGTAAGTGAGAAAAGTGCAGAAAGGCAGCAAGAAAGAAAGGCTGTGGATTTCCCATCTCCCTTTCAGACGAAGGGAAGACATGGGAAAAATGTACTTTTCCTTGCATACAATTCTGTGTGATGTGACACACAGGGACCAGAGCCCACTTTTACATGGGTAGGACTTTGACAACTTTGTGTGCTAATAGTTCACCTGTAATACGAATTGGAGATGTTTGTTTTTCAAGCTTCTATTTTTAAAACCACTGGAGCTTTGACAATTTAGAAGTTTCAACTTTGACATCTGATGGATTAAACCCACTTTAGAGGGCTGGAATTTTATAATCATCATCTGGCTGGACTAGAGTGTATTAAAAACAGGTTTTTACAGGGACAGGCAGGAATGGTGGTGGTATGCAGTCCATGGATCAACAACTGACTTCTTTTAACAAAACATAAAATCTATTTCCAGCCAAAATTATCAGAAACACTATAGGAAATTAGTATAACTGATTGATGTGATCTCATCTAATAGAAATGGGAGTTAAAGCTTTATCCCTCTAGAACAGGTGATTAGAGGCAAATGAGGGGCAGGTTCCCATGGCAACCATTTGGCTATCTCAGACCCAAAGGAGGCCTCTGAAGGGGAAGCTTTGAGGAAGAATATGAGATTCTAAAGGGAAGATATATTAGACCTTTGTCTTCTAGGGATATGATACTGTGCTTAGGGGGTTAGGTTATGTAGGCATACATTTAGAGTTGTTCTGTGAGATACTCTTCTAGCCATTTGGAGTCAGAGAATCACTCCTTCATTCAGTTACTTCTCTCTCTCCAACCTTCTGTGAAGGGAGATGGTATTGGAAGGAAGCAGGTTATCTCTAGACATTCCAGCAAGTCTGCTTAGGGCCATGGTGGGTGTGGATATCAAATGAATCTAGTAAGTCCCGACCTTTCCTTTCTCCTCACAAATATACCATCTCCTCTTGGAACTTTTATTTGTTTGCTTATCTATCTATCTATCTATCTATTAGTACTAGAGATTGAACACAGCTTTACCACTGAGCCACATTTCTTAATTTTTAATTTTGAGACAGATTTTCACTAAGTTGCTAAGGACCTCACTAAGTTGCTGAGGCTAGCCTCAAACTTGTGATCCTTCTGCCTCAGCCTCCTGAGTTGCTGTGATTATGGAGGTGCACTAGCATGCCCAAAACTCCTTGAACTTCTATAACCAACCATTCTTATCCAGATAGGATTGAAGGAACCAGTGCTTGTGCTGAGGGAGGTTGGCAGAATGTAAACCTCCTTGTGTATAGTGAGCAATGGTGAAAACTTTCTGCTCACTCCCATTCAGGAGATTTAAAGTCTTACTTCATGGCAGCCACCAGGGGTTCAGGGTATAAGTCAAGACCAAGGGATATTCTTCTTATTCTAGACTTTTCCAGCTGCATTTGATCACTCATATACTACAACCTCTGTTTTGCCAAGCTCTCTCTCTCTCCCCTCTTCTCCTTCCCCACATAAGTATTACGAGGTCTACTGTTGTTTTCTTTCTGTAGCTATTTTCGCTTTTCTGTGGTTCCACTGCCTGCCCCCATCTGTCCCTCTTTTCTTCCCACACATGCTCTCAAGACCTTTGCTGACCTCTGAGATGTCAGATTTGATGAAATGTCTGTTTGTCTGCCCCTGGAATCTCTGAGGCCCTAAGGGATTCATAATGTAGGTCAACAGTATCAATGAAGAACAAGAATAGGGGACAGGGTGTAATATTTTCTAAATTCCTACTGTTTGCTTTCACTTAGGCTGATCCACTGAATCTGGAAAACAGTCCAGCAGAGTCAACTTTTGAATCCTTCCCATTCTATAGATGATGAAACTCACAGGACAAAAGTGACTTACCCAAGAGATTGCAGTTCGCAAGTGGCAGAATCAGAATTTGAATACTAATCTTCTGGCTTCAAATCTGCTTTTTCCTTCACTCTACTAGGAGAACAGGAGAGTTTGAGGACCACATATTCCCAGGAGCAGATGTTACACTTGGCTCCTGAAGGCTAATACAGAGTGGGATCTTTGAAAACTCATTCTATCTCATCATTACAACCCAAGGGGCCTTTGCAGCAGAGTTTGCTGTACCACTTTACCCTAGGGCCTCCAATCTCTTGTTACTTAAGGCAATGGCAAGTAATTCATGCTCCGTCTTGTATTGGAGAATATCCCATTCCCATATAGGCTTTGAATGACCTGAACTGGAGGTCTTTCCTGTCTTGTTCCTAGATTTTCATTCATTCCTTCATTTACCCACTCATTCATTTATTCATTTTTTCAACTTCATTGATAATCTCCTAAGTGCCAGGCACTATGCAAAGAGTTGAGGTTCCATTCATGAGGAGGGCATAGTTCCTACTTGGCTGTAGTTTTCAGTCTCCTGAAGGATTCAGAGACTTCAGTAAATAATGACAATGTCATGTAGTAAGAACAATAACAGGGCTATGGACTGATTGCAGTATGGAAAATTTAAGCAGACTGGGGAATGAGACCAGATGTGAAGGTTTATCTTTGTAGGAATCAACATTTCCTGGCTTCCAATTATCCCTACTACCACCCACTCCCATGGCTGCTTCCTTCTCCCGGTTCCTCTGAATAGCAAATACTCAAAGTCAGTATTTTATTTTTAAAAAGGGGTTGTTGTGTTTGGTGGGAGGCAGGAAGGTATGTTTATCATATGAATCATCAATTGGAACCTTTCAAGAAAAATATAATGCTCAAATGCTCTGTCCTATTGAATTTCTGGGAAATATTCTAGAAAATTAGCCCACAACCAACTAATGTGATCCCCTCTAACAGAAATAGTCTCATACAAATGTATCCAATGAGTCTAGAGGGCTTAGATTGCCTTGGTACATAAAGAAGTAAGTGAGATGCTTTTTTAAAATTAACCTGCTTTCTAAATAAATGTCCCTGCATCGGAACATGATCTGTAAGTGCTATCCTCTATACAACTCTCTTCCTGTGTTCTTCTCCCTAGGGGTGGGGCATTCATGTGCATTGCAGTGACCTTTTCTTTTCTCTAATCTTCTTTGAAAGCTTGTTTTCTCTGGTTGTTTTTCTTAGAATCAGCCCGATATAGAAATTCACAATGCGGTGTGAATGGATAAAAAACGACTTTGTAAGTTATTTGCAGTTTAATGAAGACCAGCCACTCAATATGGAGACATAAACCTCTCTTTTAAACGTCCATGCCCAGAAACTTCAGAAACTCATGCACAAGACCCTGAATTCTAGGTCTTGTAGACTTAAAATTGTAACAGGAACATTTCTGGCAAGTCAATTTGATCCTGGGGAAATATTTGCAAGTAGAGCGTACTCCTTCTCTTCCCTAATGAGATCCAACTCTGGCACAGCTACTTGATGTGGCGTTCATGACACCCCCCACACACTTCCAGAAGCCTTTTGCAGTTACCAGGGAACACATCTAGTCCATTTGAATGGGGTTGAGAACTGAATGTGGGATATGAAGATAGGGAAGATAGTATGATGGCACTTTGGGTGACAGTTGACTTGATTCTCTGGTTGGTTGTTAAGACAAAAATTCACTTGGCCTCTCCCCACGTATGATCTCTGTGGGCAGGCAAGCTTATATGTCAGCTCACATGTGTAGGTGAATACAGTATTCTTGCATATGTTAGAGGAGAAAGGGATAGTAGGGTGATTGTTGGAAGAGGAGCACTGGTAATAATGATTTGTCACGGTTCATACACTGGGTGAGGGAGTTATTTACCCTCAAAACTCTGTATGGCATAGCTATAATTATTACCATTTGAAAGATGAAGGAACTGAAACTGTTCAAATAAATTGCTTAAGATTACACAGGAAATATAAGAGGAATTTGAATGTCAGTCTTGATCCAGAACCTGTTCTTTTTTTTTTTTTTTTTAATCCAGCACACCAGCTGTCCTTTAGTGGAAATGGATGGATGGATGAGGTATACCACTACAAGATAGAGAGAAACTCAAGCTTGAATAATGTTCTAGGGGTAAGAATGGGCAGAATGTGTCCCAGAGACACCAATTATCCCAGTCTAGTGTAACCAGAAGCAAGAATTATTGTGGAGCCATAAAGAATTCCTGTAGTAGTTGTCTGAGGTCATATTGTAGAGTCCAAATGTTGATTTAAAGAATGGATCCTTTATCCTTTATCTGGTATTTCAATTATTAAAGACCAAGTTTCAGGAGCTAAAGAAGTTTTCAGAAAGTATAAACAAAAATATTTTCAGAAGTGTACAGAGGACTTTGGGGATAAATAAAACACTAAAGTCCTATCAGAAACATATTTAATAAAAGTACCATCAGGTATTATATGAGGTCTATTGTGAATTGTTTTCCCCATGCACGTCACAGAGAAAATATCCAGTATTGTGATTACGAAGGTAATTTGTCTTAAGGTTAATAGGTGGATGGAGAAAATGATGTTTTGTTGTGTTCCATTCTACAGGGGCCAAAAGGTTCTGTTTGGCTTATATAGCATTTACAAAGAAGGTACTCGTCTAATAATCCCCAAATGGCAATGCTGGTAACATCACAAAATGACTTCTATTGTTGAATGGAACAAGCAGAATTCTAGGTAATAATGACTACCTATGTAGCGTTCCCTGGCTTGGGAGACCAGGGCCTGGACTCTAATTCCAGTTCTGTTACTAATTAACTGTGTGATTTTGAGACAGTCACTCAGTTTCTCTTTAGTTCAGTTTTCTCACTTATAAAATGTGAAACTTACAGTAGAGTACCTGCCTGTCCTTCTTGTCATATTTTATTGTTTTTATTTTTTTTAAATTTATTTCTGTAAATTGCACAAATAATGTGTGGATCATTCTTCATTATACAAATGTTAAGAAATACTCAAATCCTCTTTCAATCCCTATTTCATATTTTTTTACGGTAAAAGTTATGTTTGCAGTATAATTTTCCAGATGATTGTTCATGTCTACAGACATAAAGGTATTTGTAGTTTTGTGGGAGTTGTTTTTAAAATAAATGATACCAAACTGTATGTTTTTCTGCAAGTTGATTTTTCTCCACTCAACAACATGTCTTGGGGATATTTTCACGTCAGTACATATAAATCTATCTTATTGTTTTTAACTGCTGCCTAGTATGTGAAAACCATAATTTGTTTAGCTATTTTTCTACTGATAAATATTTAAGTTGTTTACAAATAATCATAGTTATAATTCTGCAAGGATAACCTTGGGATCTCCTTGTATGCATGTGGAACTGTTTCTGGAGGATATATTCTTTCATTTAGAATTGGTAGGTTTGAATATTTCAGTTTTATTAAATACTGTAAAATTGCTCTCTAAACTGCTTATGCCAATTTACACACCCGTTGGCAGTTTTATTACAACTTTATCAACACCTGATGTGGTCAGACATTGTCATTTGTCAGTCTTGCAGATGAAAAAGGTATCTTTGAGAATTGGGGGTGGGGGAGAAGGGATGAAATAAGGGGAAAATAGTGGAATGAACCTAAATTAACTTTTCAGTGTACGTATATGAATATACCACAATGAAACTCACCATTATATATATCCACAATATACTAATTTTAAAAAAGTAAATAGATAGATCAGTAGAATAGAGGAAAGGAAACAGGAAGAGGAAGAAGGAGAAGGGCAAGGGTAACTACTGGGGACTGAATTGGAGCAAATTTTATCCCATGCATTCATAATTATGTCAAAATGGATCCTACTGTTATATATAGTTATTATGAACCAATAAAAATAAAAGCAAAATTACAATATTTAATAAAAAAAGAAAAAGATATCTTTGGTCACTTGTGAGTCTAAACATTTTCTCTCATGTTTATTGTCCATGTACTTTTCCTTTTTGTTGGTAAGTTTCTCATTCATATCCTTTGCCCATTGGTTCCAAATTATAGTTTGCATTTTGGATATTTATATAAAAGTATCCTTTTATGTTCATATAAATGCATATATTGATAGCTGTAAATCACATTCAGATTGTAATTATGTTATTGAAGAATACAGTCTCATTTTTTATCTTTCCTTGTGGTGATATTGTACAAAAATTACTGATCCTGTCAAATTGATTTAAGCTTCTCTTTATGATTTCTGAGTTTTGAGTCTTACTTAAAAAGTCTTTCTCTTCAAAAATGAAGTTATTTGCAAACAAATGGATGGAACTAGAGACCATTATGTTAATTGAAATAAGCCAAACACAGAAGGTCAAGTTCCTATGTTTTCTCTAATATGCAGAAGCTAGAGAGAAAAAGGAAAAGAAAGTTGGTGGGGAGGCAGGGATCTCATAAAAATCAAAGGGATAGCAGTAGAGGAAAGGATTGGGGATAGGTGGGGAGGAATGGGGGAAGTGCTGTGGAGTGATATTGCCAAACTATATTGTTATATGGTGTGCATGTATGACTATGTAATAACAAATCTCATAAGTATATACAAATATACTGTACCAATAAAAAATGTGGAAAAATGTCTTTCTCTTCACTTAAATTATTTCTGCTATATTCTCTTCTAATAAATTAATGGTTTTATTTTAATATAGAGCTCTTTAATCCATATGGAATGTGTTTTTGTTTATACTTTGAGGTATTATCTGTGTCTGACTATTCTTTATGTCTCTTTAAATACATGAATATATGTAAACATGTAATGCATATGCATCATATGCACACAGTTTTTCTAATAACCAAGTGTCCTAACATTTATTGAAGAGTTTACACCCTCCCCACTGATTTGACATGTTTATTAATCATATACTAAATTTCCATTCGTTTACATGTATCTGGTTTAGAGCCCTATGTTGTGTTTCATTGATCTCTTTGATTATTCTTATATCAATAATACAGTGTCTGAATAATTGTAGATTCCTAACATATTTTGATATGTGATAAACTAAATCCTCCTTTTTTGCTTTCATTTCCAAAATTGTCTTTCTATAACAGAGATTCATCCCATTTGGGAATATTACAAATCCCTTGATTTATTTATTCTTGTTTTAGGACCTTCAGTAAAATTTGGAATTTTCTTTAAAGCATGTCTTAGCAGGCTTATTGGGGTTTTAATGTTTTATATATTTCCTTCTATGTGTTTCATTATTTTTTCCTGTTGTCAATGAGATCTTTTTCCTGTTACATTTTCTAATCACTTGCTTTATTTATTTTAGTCATGAAACAAATTTTATTTGAGTTCCCACAATGTGCCAGACACTGTGTTTGGCACCAGAGATTAAAAAGAAACCAAGGTTGGGCTGGGGATGTGGCTCAAGCGGTAGCACACTCGCCTGGCATGCGTGCGGCCCAGGTTCGATCCTCAGCACCACATACAAACAAAGATGTTGTGTCCCCTGAGAACTAAAAAATAAATATTAAAAAAAATTCTCTCTCTTTCTCTCTCTCTCTCTCTTTAAAAAAATCAAGGCTTTTTCTCACTGAGCTCTAGTAAGGTTTCACTTACTTGGTCTTTTCAAAGTAAACAGCAACATTTTTGCCCCTTCCTTTCTAATTCTTGTATTTCTTATTTTTTTGTATCATTGAATTGGCTTTGATTTCTAGTACAATGTTGAATAAAAGCAAAGAAAATAGGCATCCTTTTTTGTTTGTAACTTTCATGGGAATTCTTCTGAATCATCATTAAATGTGATGTTTGCTTAATGTTAATGATAGATACCGGGCTGGGGATGTGGCTCAAGCAGTAGCGCGCTTGCCTGGCATGCATGTGGCCCGAGTTCGATCCTCAACACCACATACAAACAAAGATGTTGTGTCCGCCGATAACTAAAAAATAAATATTAAAAAAAAATTCTCTCTCTCCCTCTCTCACTCTCTTTGAAAAAAAAATTATTAAAAAAAATGATAGATACCTTTCATAAAGTAAGGATTTTTCATTCTTTTCTGAGTTTACCTAAAATTTTCATTATTAATATGGGTGTTAATTAGGTCAATATAAATGCTTAGATATATTCCAGAAGATTTAGCTGAACCTAAAATGTCATGGGATCACTCTAGCTAATGAATTTCTATTTATTCAGAGATTATGATTATACTGACACTGACACAGACTGTTTTTAAGAACTGACTTTTTTTTTAGCATGACTATGCATTCATTACTACCTGCACTTAGGTGTTAAATTAGTCAAAAGTTTTACAGTATTGTGGATGTAAACATGCTTGAATTATATGTAAGTTCTCAGAGGAACCACAGAAGAAATGCTAATAAAACTTTAGTGGAGACATCAAATTAACTATAAGATAGAAACCAGGCACCAAAACAATAAAAACAAACAGAATATTAGAGAAATGACAAGAGTGAAAATCCTTAAGATTAAATCATCAGAAGTAGCAGATTCAAATAGTCAGTGAGGTGCAATCAACAAAGAAGAAGAGAACATGAGAAATAAGTGTTTCAATTGTAAACTCAATTTGCTGAATGAGAACAGTAATATTTTATTAATACTAAGATAAGATCTGCTAGAATGGTGTTTGTCATGTGGAGAATATTGAGTTTCGTGACATAATTTGGGCATATATTGAAGTGATTATATAATTTTTTATCCTTCAATCTGTTAATGAAGTAAATTAATAAGTAGCCTAATATTAAGCCATATATTTATTTCATGAGAAAAGCAATATTGATCATAATTTATGGTGTATTTTTCTTTTAATATACCACTGGATTTGAATTGCTAATATTCTATTTAGTATTCTGCATATATCTTCATAAGCAAGATTGGTTGGCCCCATATTTTTTTCCTGCTATGTTCGTAAACTTTTTTGGCCTAAAAATTATGCTAGACTTGCAAAATAAGTGGAGAATATTGTCTTCATTCTAGGTGCTCCCGAATATTTCATAGAGGATGAGAGTGATTTGTTGTTTGAGGATGTGATAGAACTTGCCTGTCTAAATTTTTAGCCCTTATGTATCTTTCTAGATCGATGACTACTTTCCTGATTATTGATCAGTTCAGATTTTTTACCTCTTCTTGAGTCAATTTCAGAAATTAATGTTTTCCTAGAAAATATAATTATTGATTTTTCAAAATGTTAATGTCATAAATTCTATGTAACTGAATGTAATTCACCATTAAATATCTTCCCTATGCATAGTTATTTAAACTGTTGTTCCAAAAAATTGCTTATTTATACCTTCTACCTGGTTTTCTTGCCCAGACTTCCAAAAAGTTTTATTTATTTTAGTAATATTTCCAAATAAATTGTTCTAGGTTTTACAGATCAGTATTACCTCCTTGTTATTTATTTTGTTTTATACTTATCAAAATTCTTTAATTTATGCTTTTATATTTATATTCACTTTTACTTTCTCTGAATTAGCCTTGTTCTTTCCTTAACATTTTGAGGTTTCTAATAAATTTATTTAGGGGCTGGGGATGTAGCTCAAGCGGTAGCGCGCTCGCCTGGCATGCCTGCGGCCCGGGTTCGATCCTCAGCACCACATACAAACAAAGATGTTGTGTCTGCTGAAAACTAAAAAATAAATATTAAAAAATTCTCTCTAAAAAAAAATAAATAAATAAATAAATAAATTTATTTAGGTTGCTTTTTTTTTTTGAGTGACATTTTGGCCACACTCCATAGTTTTGTTATACAGTGTTTTCACTCTTGTTCATTTCTAAAGCATTTTCAATTTTAGTTTTGGTGGGTTTATTTTTATCCAGTTTGGTAGGTTTATTTTTATCCAGTTCAAAGAACTTTAAATTTTCCCCTTAATGCTATAGATTGCCAATTTCATCTTTGTTTCTCTATCCATATTTATTTCAAAGTAGTATTTTATGAATAATCTAATGATTGATACCTTCTCTAAATGTGAATATGAAATACCCCTGTTGTCCCTTTTAATTTTTGTCATTGTTTTATTTTTTCTGATATTAGTATTGATCACCAACTTTATTCTTGTTGTTATTTTCTTCATGGATGTTTCTCAAATCATTTCTATACAAGTTCTTATTTAAAGTGTGTCCCTTTTAAACAGGATGTGGTCAGATCTTGTTTATTTGTCCAGTCTGAGATTATCTGTCATTTACTTAGGGAATTTAATTCATTCCGATTTAATATGATTATTGATATTTGTGATTATCTTGCCATTTTGCTTTACCTTTTGTATTACCATGATGCTTGTTGCCTTTTTTCCTTCTTAGATATTTATGTGATATTAGATAAATATCTAATAAATATCTTAGATATTTATATGTTTCTGTATTTCATTTTTTGTTCTCTAGTAGATTTTTATATCTCATATTCTAGTAGATACACTTGATTTCTTAAAACTTACTCTAACATTCTCTATACATTTCTACAATTTATGATTATCTATATTCTCATCCTGAAAAAGACAACAACCACAGCAGTATTTTGTTATCTTTTGTTTTTTCTTCTTAACTCCATGATTTTCTATATTGGGATCATGTGGGATTTAGTTTCGTGTTGTTATTTATTTACAATAATACTAATTTAGATTTGTTTAGGTAACTTTGACCTGTTTCTTTGCTCAACATTGTTTATTTTATTCTAAATCAGACCCTTGGATTCATTTTTCATTTTGCTAGTATATACTTCTCCAGTAGTTCAAAGATAAACTGCCAAATGTTCTCTCAGATAAGTGGAGGCTGATCCTTAATGGGGGAGGGCATGGGAAAAATGGAGGAACTTTGATTGGGCAAAGGGCAGTGGGGGCAGGAAAGATGGTGGAATGAGATGAACATCTTTACCCTAGGTACATGTACATATGGTGTGACGCTATATCATGTACAGTCAGAGAAATGAAAGTTGTGCTGCAATTGTGTACAATGAAACAAAATGCATTCTGCTGTCATATTTACCTAATAAAAAAATTTTAAAAAGATAAGTTCCACTTGTTAATATTACTATATTTGCATATTTTTAAAAAATCTTGATTTTTACATTAGCCCCCACCTCTTCAACTTTTAGTTTTTCTCAGTATAATATTCTTGCTTCCAAATGATTTTTTTCTCATAGATTTGAAGCTAATCCATTTCTATTTCCTAACATTGAATATTACTGATAGGCAGTCTAATACTATTTTGGTTTTTATTCCTATGTAGGTAGCCTTCTTGTTGCTTTGGAAATTTTCAGATGTGGTTTTATGAAATTTCACCATGAGATGCCTGAGGTCTCCATATTATTTTAAGTATCCTTTTATTTTTAACTGACACATAGTAATTGCACATATTTATGAGTATAGTTTAGCATTTCATGACATAAATACAATGAGCAATGATCAATCAGGGTAATTGGCACATTTATCACCTCAGACGTTTGTCATTTCTTTGTGTTAGGAACATTGGCTATCTTTTTATTAAGTTATCTTTCCCAGTGATTGGTGTGTGGTTTTTAGCTGAAGATTTGTATCTTTACTTAACTTTGAGAAAAAAATTTTATACTATTATTCATTATTTGATCAATTTCCCCTTCAGATTTCTTTCTTCTTCTTTACCTCTTGTCTACTGAGTTTCTTTTGTCATTAGTCTTGAATCATGAGTTTGGAACTCCATTTTGTGGTGCTGTTTTTTTTCTTAGTGTTGCTAGACTTTTGGTTTGTGCTCACCTTGAGTTTGGAGATCCTTGTTTTCCTGTAGATGGCATTACTCTTTGTCATAGCCTGCACATTCATAAAGAGTTTGAGAAAAGACAAGGCAGTTACTGAATGAAGGGTCTTAGTACTTCATTCTCTGGACATTGAGGCTTCCTGTTTTTCCTGGGTGTCTCCAAAACTGGGGTCCCTGCCTAGGTTTTCCAGCCCAGGCATTTGTAATAATTGTTGTAGCACAGGGAAGGGAACATGTTTATGCTACCTACTCCCTGACACAGTTAGGGAGAGGGGAATTAAGGTTTAAAACCACTCAACTGCTCAAAATGGCATGCCATAACAAAAGATAATTCTTCCCATGGCTTCCATATACTACCTGCATCTCCTATCTCTGCACTTGGAGATCATGTGAAGTCATACTTCCCTTATTCAATCATCCTTTACTGCATATATTTTAGGCTGTCCAATTTCTCCATTGATCTTATTCTCACTACTATGTTACACAAAAGGATTTCTCAAAATTTATGATACACAAATATGCATCTTACTTTCAATTTCTGTTATGGATTTATTAATTGCAAATATACATCTTTTAACAAAACATCTCCAATATAGAAATGACTGATTAAGAAGTGCTTCATGGGCTGGGTTGTGACTCAGGGCTGGGGTTGTGGCTCAGCAGTAGAGTGCCCACCTAGCACGTACAAGTTCCTCAACACCACATGAAAATAAAATAAAGATATTGTGTTCATCTACAACTAAAAACTAAAAATATTTTTTTTTTAAAAAAAGAAGTGCGTCATGCCAACTATGAATTGACACCAAAAGTTAAGAACCCAAGAGACAAGTTTGAGGAATGCTCTGGGCTCAAAAGTAATGGTTCTAATAGACCACAAAAATGACCTGCAGTTTTTATTAAAAGTTTGTCTATCAGCTGGGTGCAGTGGTGCATGCCTGTAATCCCAGTGGCTCAGGAGGCAGAGGCAGGAGTATTGTGAGTTGAAAGCCAGCCTCAGCAACTCAGCTAGGCCCTGTCTCTAAATAAAATATAAAATAGGGCTGGGGATGTGGCTCAGTGGTTGAGTGACCCTGAGTTCAATCCCCAGTACTAAAAAAAAAAAGTTTGTCTATGTTAAACACTTGAATAGATACAGTGAAGAATATACCAAATTCTTGGACAACTCTGTAGGCTGATTATATTCACAGAACACTGACATAACTAGCCTATGTTTGTAGTTTCTATTTACAAGAAATAAAAGAGATATTTTTAAAATTAAAACTTGTAAATATACAGGTCTTAAAAATTCAATTATTTCTTCGCATTTGAAAATAAACTGTCAAAATCAGATAGGACCTCACTATATGAAGACAAAGAAATTTTAAAATATTTTTTATTTAGTTGTCAATGGACCTTTATTTTATTTATTTATATGCAGTGCTGAGAATAGAACCCAGTGTCTCACACATGCTAGGTAAGCACTCTACCACTGAGCCCCAGCCCCAGCCCAAGACAAACAATGTTTCAATGAGGTCAGGTCATATTGGAAGTGGGACTTCTCAGGCAGTTTGGTGGAAATGGAAAGAGAATGTTTTGCAGCGTCAGAGTTGCTTCATTACAGACAAAGGGAGAGGTGATTTGCAGCTGAAAATTTCAGATTCGGTATAAAATTAACATACGCACCTGATGGGTTTTCATCTAATAAAACTGAGAGTGGATGCTTAGTATCCTAAAGGCAAAACAACTTAATAAAATTAATCTACAGTGCTCTGAGTGCTTCGGTACTGCAAGGCTTCAATGATGCATTTTTCATTAAGTGACTGGATAAATATAATTTTCTATGTTAGAAAGTCTGAGTCCTCATTTTAATTTATTGAAATTAGAAATAAAGAACCTAATGACTCATCAATGTTAGGTAGACAAAGGAGAGGGCATTTTATGGCAGCCTTCGTGACTGGATAAAGGGGGTGCTATGAGTCCCTAGTGGCCTTGAACCAATAGGACATTTCCAGAACTCATTAGTTCTTTCCAAACATTTTTGCTTAAATTTGAGAGTGTGGACAAACTCCACACTACTTATTTCACTTTTATAATATGTGTCAAACTCTCTGCCTTTATCAAAAGGTAGACCAAGCAAGAAAAAAAGGGAGCCAAGCTAGAGCCTGACCTTTGTATTTCTGTCATGTTTTTTCAGAGTAATCCCAGTGAGGGAAAGAAAAGGCCTAGGACAAGGGCTAGCCTTGTTATCTTTGTGCATGTTGTGAGGAGAGGATGAGGAGGAGAGTGTTAATGAACCAACATCTGCTTGGGTCAAGGTGAGGCCTCTTATCTTAAAGCATGTGCTTCACCTTCTTATCCCTTTTACCAGAGTTTTCCAACATTAGTCAATCATATTAAGTCCTTTGGAAAAATGGAAGTTCCTCTTACTATGCAAATATTCCAGAAAGTATAAATTATTTGTCTCATAAGTCCTCCCAAACTCTGGAGTCAGGCAGACCCATATCCAAGTTGTCACTTGTCTTAGGTTTATTTTAACTTGTTTCAGTCACAGTTTGCCAATCTGTCAGATGGGGCTGCTAATCTTTCCCTCAAAGGTCCATATGATAAATGAGAAGAATAAATGTGAAGGTACCTAGGAAAGTGCTTGACATGTAAGAGCCATGTTCTTACCTTCTCTTGCTTGATATGCATTAGTTAACTGAGAAGGGAGGTGGCAAGGTAGGGCACAGAAGTGGCCCCTAAAGGATCTCAAGGACCCAGGCAGGGACATCAAGATACAGAAAACTGAATTCTGACTTAGAATTATGCTCAAGTTTGGGATTTCTGTGGACCAACAGCTTGGAGATAACATTCAGCAGCAGTTCAAAACCTGTTATTAAGTAGCATGATGGTTCAGAAGAGGTCTTCATGGGCCAGCCTTGACTTGCAACTTAACAAAGGGGGACTTCACTTAGTAGTTATGTAATATTGCATAGGTTACTAATTTGCTGAGTCTCAATTTCCTCTTCTGTAAATTAAGAGTATAGTCATGCCTTCCTTAGAGTTATTGTTAGGCTTAAATGAGTTACTATGTGTCTAGTGGTGGGCACAAAGAAATTGCTCAGTAAATGTAACTTATTAATAGCATTAGCATCTCCAACATTATCATCATCACCATCATCATCATCTCCTAGGGTCAATCAATTATTTGGAAGTCCTACATCAATCAGTCTGGGTTCAGATTTTAGAAGAATTTAAGGGAAATTGAAGATTTTTCCTGGTGTCACCCTAGTTCTTGTTTTTGGGTCTTTTTACCCACCAGACCCAAGGGTTCAGTGCCCTATCTCCATTTCTATTCCTTTTTGCTCTTCTTTGCTCTTTCATAAACTCTGAGGTTCCGTATGGAACTCAATACCAGTTCTGCTAAGATATGAATGGGTATTAATTCAAATATGGCACCTTCCATTGAATTTACACTTTTAATAAGGGCAGTCCCTTAATTTCAGAGCCCATTAGTTATTTCATTCCCTTCAACTCCAGGGATAGATTAGCAATAAACAAGTGGCTCATGTACAGACTTTTATGGTCAATTTTTCATACAAACTAGGAAATGAAAAACAGCTTGTGATGGAAGAAGCTCAGACCAAAGTGACCAGGGCATGTGAAGTATGACCTGGGCCCAAAGAGAGAGATTCTAATAAACCAGGAAAATGACTTTCTTAACCCCCATTGCTTATTGACGTCAAACCCAAAAGCACTCAAGCCCAGGCACTGAGCAGGCTTGCAAGTTTACCTGTCACACCAATTTATGATCCTTAAACTTTAGGTTTCTTTTTAGCCAGGCAAAATGTGGAAGTGGGAATTTGACAATATACATTCAGAACCTCAAATCAGAAACATGCCATGGTTCTTTCTTGGCTTTTTCTTTTACCCTTTCTTTCCCCAAAGTACTTTTAATCAGGTGGATGTTAAGTTTGGGGTCAACAGAGACTGTGAAACAACTATTAGTTTCTTGAAAGGAAAATGATGATATCCAAATGCTCTTTTAAGCTGAAGTTCTCAGAAACACTTCAAAGAAATTAGCCCTTAACTGACTCATGTGATCTTCTCTAATCTAAAGAGTCTCCTACAAATATGTCCAATGAGCCTAGAGGGTTTAGATTGCTGAGGTTCAGGGAGAGGTGAGTGGGATGATGAATTTTGTGATTAAGCAGCTTGGTACATTTAAGTGCCATTGTTAGAACACGAATTGTAAATGACCTTTTCCATGCTCCCTTGTTCCCCAGTGATCCTCCTCGAGCCCTCTCACGACCTTTACTTCTTTCTGGCCTTCCTCTCACATCTCTGTTTCGATAGACTTGCATTTGTATGTTGTTGTTATTGTCGTGTGCGTATTTTGCATCGAGTTAGACAACAAAAATTCACACTGTGATATGAACAAATAAAGAAACCCAGCTCGACAAGATATTTGCATTTTAATAAAGGACATAAAGTCCTAAAGATAGATTTTCAGGCAGTAGTAATTATGGAGTAGGGGGCTTCTTGGCTAGATTGTGATTTATTATATTTCTTTATTCCACGTGCCTGCAATATTTAATTAGGCACTCTTCATGTCTACCCAGTCTTTTTAATCATCTAGCTTGGATAAGAGGTTATAGGTATTAGGCAGCAGCTGAGGAGAACAGGCTCCCACTGGGTTAGCAGTAGACTTAACAAAATGTGGCACATACATGGTATTAATTGCCTTTAAGCAGCCTTTGTTCACCAAACAGAGGAAGTTGAAACAGTATCTGGCATTCCTTCTATCTGTCTTTGGCAAGTGCTATTATGTGCCAGACACAGTGTTAGATGTTGGGTTATGATAATTAATAAGGTATGCTTCTTTTCTTGGAGGAATTAAAAGTCCACTGGGAGAGACAAGTAAACATTAAAAAGGATGAAGTTAGCCATCTACTTGAAGAAAATACCTGAATTTCTACCTAACCCTCAACACCAAATTAATTGACTTACAATTTAAATATTAAATATTAATATTAAATATATTTAAGAATTTAAAAAGGAAAAACCACAAGGAATTAGATGAAAATGGTGATTTTTTTGGTACAATCTTACAATGAAGGCAAACTCTCTTAGAGTGTGTTACAAAAATAAAATCAAATCAAGGAGAAGATTGACATATTTAACTACATAATATTTTCATTTCTGTATGGCACTAAACCAACATTTTCATTTCTGTGTGGCAATAATAAATAAATAAGTCAAGCTAGGTACAGTGGCACTTGCCTATAATCATAGTAATTCAGGAGGCTGAGGCAGGAGGATTCTAAGTTCCAAGACAGCCTCGACAACTTAGTGAAGCCCTAGGCAATTTAGCAAAATCCTATCCCAAAATGAAATATAAAAAGGGCTGGGAATATTGCTCACTGATAAAGCATCCCTGGGTTCAATCCCTAGTACATAAGTAAATAAATAAATAAATAAACAAGACAAATGACAAACTAAAAAAGAAATATGTGTTACATATATAATGATGGGCGACTTTTAAAAATATATCCAAAGCATTTAAAAATCAAGAAGAGAAAAGACTCAATCGAAAATTGGATAAGGAATTTTAACAGAAAAAGAATTATAAGGCTCAATTAATGTAAAAAGAAATTCTCCTTAAACTTGCATATAATTATTTAAAGACAAATCAAAACAATGAGATATAATTTTTCCCTGCCAGATCTACAATATGAGAAAGTTTTGTAAAACATAATGACCTTGAGAATGTAGTGATACAGGAACTATCATGCACAATCAATTGGAGTAAAACCTGGAGCTATATTTTTGGAGGGCAATTTCACATATTTATCAAAACTGTAAAAGGCCTTACCCTTTAATCCTGCAATTCCAAATCCAAGAATTCATCCTAAGGGCATATTCATATAAACAACCAAATATACAAAAGTTAGGGGATGTTCGTTACAACATTGTCTCAAAAAGCAAATAAAAGCAAAGCAAGGAAGGCAAGAATAAAACAAACAACAGAAAGTTAAAAAAGGACAGAATTTTGAAAGGCAAGTAAATTTTGATAAACCCACCTTTTGTATATTACGTAACAGATTAGAAAAAAAATTGTATATGTATACTGATGTAGGAAGAGCTTCAAGAAATATGAAATGAGAAAAGCTAAGTGCAGAACAGTATGATCCTAACTGTGAAAACAAAGCATATGCAGATATTCTCGTATATGCATTAAACAATTCTGAAGAAACACAATAGACTGTTAACATAGTTACATCTCAGGATTAAAACTATGACGGAGGGATATGGAAGCATTCTATTTTTACTTCACAATCTTGTGTACTCTGCATATTTTAACCACATGCATTTATTATCATTACTATTATTAAGTATTATTTTATAAGTGCAATATAATACGTGCCAACTATAACGATAGCATATATAAACTGTATAATATATGACTAGTTATGCAAATAGAAAGCTAGACAATCTTCTACTCTAACAGCACAAAGGATGGTCACCTAAGCCCAGCATGTATAGCTGTCCTGTTTGGGGTGGGTTAGCTTCGCTGGAAGGAGGTGGCATCTGTACTGAATTTTGATTGATGACTAAGAATTAAGTGAAAAAGAGAAGTGCAGGGTTTATTCCTGGTAGAGAACAATACATATAGAACTTATTGGTTTAAAATGGAATGTGGCAAAGATGTTGAAATGGAGAGTGGGAGCAATTGAAGATGGAAACAGAGACTGGAGATTATGAAGTGCTTTGCCTGCAATGCTAACTACATTAGACTAAAGTCTCAGAGACTTAGTTTTCTTGAAAATGATGAACTAAAAGATTCACACTGTGGTGTAAATGAATCAAAACAGGTATTTGCATTTTAATAAAGGACAGAATGTTCCAAAGGTCCAATTTCAAGCATTAGTAATTAGGGAGGAGGAATTTCCCTCATGTCTCTCAATTCACACATTTATGAGAAGATGACACACCTGGTTGTCTGGTACCAGACTGTTCTACTCAGTGGGGAATCTGCCACCCTAGTGGAGGTGAGGGAGGATTCTATTTTCCAGAAACCCCTGGTCCAGGACTGGTAATAAGAGGCTACGGAGAGCAGGTGGCTCCCATGGTAACCAGTCTGTTGTGCCCAGAACCCTGTAGGCATTTGTTGCTGAGGGAGTGGGAGGCAAACAAGTATCCTAACCAGCTAGGTCTTCTGCCCCCCGCCCATTGCCACTACACCATATAGGGGAAACTGCATAGGTTTGGGACCTGGCTTTCCTACTGGCCTTATCACTTGCTAGGTCTATGACTGTGGGTGAATTACTTAGTCTTTCTGAGCTGCAAGTCCCTTGTCAGGATGTGTGAAATGATACATATAAGCACTTAGCATAGTATGTGCCATGTAAGGAGCAACTGATCACTATTAGCTTTTATAAATATAATTATTCCCTCTTCCAATGAGCCCACTAAGGATTTCTATAGCCTTGGGTGTATTAATTAAATTATCATTATCCATTCTTACCTCCCAGAACTTTTTGTCATTTTCTAGAAGACCGTCAAATATTACTATTATTAATACTATTACCTCTTCCCTATGAGACCATTGCAGATGATTGTTCCTGTTGTCATTATTATTATTGAGGTCACTCACATTATATTTGTCCTTTCAAGTGAGCCCTCCTAGAATTAGACTCCATAGCCTCTCTCCACTTCCTGACTTCCCCAGGCCCCGCCACTGGAGGGAGCAGTAGAGCTGACACACCTGACCAGCCTTTCAGGGCTTCCCTGCTTACTTTTAGCCTGTGTAGAAAATGGGTGGAGAAGGCACCAGTGAACGGCTTGCCAATCTCTGCTTCCCCTCCTCCCTCTCCTACTTGCCAAGGCCCAAGGCCTGCTACTCTTTGGGGGCCTGTTTCCTCTGCTCCTTTCTTCTTTGCTAGAGTGATGGAAGTAAGTTAAGCTCAACTGGTAGGTAGAAATGTATCAGCTCAAGTTTTCCCAGAAAGCATAGGAAGCCCTGGGCATAGGAGAAGGTAAAAATATTCCTTAGATGTAGATGGTATCTATGAACCTTTTCTAGAAGACCATCAGAAATGCAGAAATTTTGAGATGCTATAAACGTGACATAATGAGACTTTTTTCTTTACACTGTACTAAGTACATTGCATCTTTACTATGAATTGGGTACTCCTATTATTCTCATCCTGCAGATGAGGATACTGAGGCTACAAGAAATTTAGAGACTTGTGCAAGGTCACAAGCTTGTCTGACTCCTAGGCCAGGGACTTTAATCTGCACTTCAGGCTTCAGTTTAAAGATAAAGAAGAAAAAATCCTTGAAGTTGAGTAAGCCTAGGGCAGAGACAACTCAAGGTTATTTCTATTCATACTTTGGTGATTATCTCAGGTTGTGATTTTTATAATTTTTCTCTTACATTTTCCTTTTACATTTGTTGTGACATTGTAGCCTTCAACTTTTGTTTGCAATTAGCATTTTAAAACCTCTTTGCTTGTTTTCCATGTGGTTTTTAAATGTCTGTAGAAAAAAAAATTAAAGCTATCATTTATTGATTTCCTATGGCACACTAGGCATTTTACATACATGAGAAGTAACCCTCGTAACAGCCCTTAAGATTGCATAGTATTATTATTTGCTTTAATCTGATATAAGGGAAGACTGAGTTTTGGTGAATTTTAATGGTTTGTCTAAGAGCATGCAGCTGATAAGTGGCAAAGTGGAGGATTCAGACCCAGGGCTCTGGACTCCAAAGTATGCTCTTTACCCTACCATAAAACTGACTCTTGAGGTACCAGGTTGCCTAAGGGCAGATGCTTTTGGTCAGACAAGGACAAAGAAAAGTCTCAACGTGCATTAGCCTTTGGGAAGGAGATGAGTGGGCGAAGTTTACAGGAGAGCTCTGAACAATGCCTAGGGCCATGGCAGAAAGAGGGGAATGATGAGCAGCTGGCATACTAAGAAATATCTCTGGGAGTTTGTATCAACTTCCCTCGGAATAGAGTCCTTTAGTAGGGTGACCCTTGAACCACTAAGTGGCATCTGGAACAAGGATGTGAAAGGGATGTTTGGGGGGGTCTTTTTTTCCAAAATTAATTTTTATTTTATTTTTAATTTTAACTAATACATAAAACATAAAAATTTTAATATATATATGCTGTATAATATTTAAATGAGGTTAAACTTATCTATCTCCTTAAACATTTATTATTTCTTTTTTAATATTTATTTATTAGCTATAGATGGACACAATACCTTTATTTTATTTATTTTTATGTGGTGCTGAGGATCAAACCCAGGGCCTCACATGTGTTAGGTGAGTGCTCTACTGCTGAGCCATAACCCCAGCCCTAAACATTTATTATTTCTTCATAAAAAAAAAACATTCCAAGAGGTTAGCCTAGCATGTGTGAATCATTGGGTTCGATCCTTAGTACCACATAAAAATAAACAAATCTAAAAAGGCATTCTGTCCATCTATAATTACAAATTAAAAAAAAAAACATTCAAAGTCCTTTCTCCTAGCCTTTTTTTGGGGGGGAGGGGGGCACTTAACCACTGAGCTACATCCCTGCCCTTTTTTAATACTTTATTTAGAGACAGGGTCTCACTGAGTTGCTTAGGGCCTCGCCAAGTTGCTCAGGCTGGCTTTGAACTCATGATCCTCCTGCCTCAGCCTCCCAAGCCACTGGGCTTACAGGCATGTTCTACCATGACTAGCTCTCCTAGCTTTCTGAAATATATAATATATAATTTTCATTTATGATGATGCTACTGTACAATGTTCTCTCTCTCTCTCTCTCTCTCTCTCTCTCTCTCTCTCTCTCTCTCTCTCTCTCAGCCTGCCAGGCTGATGGAATGAAGTGTTATTAGGAGAACTGCGTGAGGATTGAAGAGGGCAAAGAGTACAGGCAAGCTGGGTTTTGAAGGAGGGGAAGGTAAATGAAGTCTCATCTCTCCTTTGTCTTCCTGAGGTTCTCCAGAAGGGGATGAGTCACTGGAAAATCTTCTGTCAAGGCACTTACTGAAAAGCACTCAAGAATCACGAATTCTTCCTACCAGTTCATCTCTTTTTAAGTCTTCTTATGTGTGACCAGTGTGTAAAGAGCAGGGATTTAATGAAAGTTGACTCTCAACTGGTCAGTAGTGTAATAACGGTGACCCTATTAGCAGGCCTCAAAGTGGCCCTTTTCCATGCTGTCCCAAAGGATTTTCAGGTCTGGTGCCAGCAAGAATTGCTGCTGAGGGAGGAATCTTGCCTAGAACTTTTTTGAGACCTGCCACCATCCAGTCTGCTCTTTGTTCCTCTTTGAGCCTGGCCTCACTTGGCTGTTCTCCCTCTGGTATGCCTCTAGCTGGGGTGCCAGCCAAGCTGCTGCCCTTCACACACTCCACCCGTACACTGATATGCTTCCTCACTTTGCTTGACTGCCAGGGAGAGCATTTCTATCAGGATTGTTCTCCTAAGAAATGGCGCGTTCTGTACAATTCCAACGTTTGCTCTCTGTTGTATTTTCATTCTTTCCTGGTATGGATCTTTAACCTTTGTGTCAGGGAATCTTCATGGAAGAGCCTATTTTTGAATGATTTGTCTTTGAGTCTTAAATTTAATATTCTGTGTCTCAAATTCTTTTAGTTGCCTGGACTAGCCCGCCTCCGCTTTCATTGACCCAGCAGTATCAATAAACACAGAGTTTGCTTGACAATAAAGCATATTCCATTTTATGTGTATTCACACTGATCAAAAGAAAGGTGTTTACTCTAAGTGGAGTTCTCTATGGAGGTCCCACACAAACTACAACCTGACTGTTTCTATAGCACTTTCTAAATTGTTATACAAGTGATTGTGTCATAGAAAATAACCCACTGGGAAAAAAAGTGAGTTTTTATTGCTCCAAAACTATTTCTAACCAACCTTCCTCCCACACATGCCACCTTTCTGGCCTCTCAATTATTGTAGTAGGCAGTAGTCGGAAAGCAAAAGTAACCCTAAAAATCGCCAACATTGAAATACAGTCTCTTAAAACTTAATACTTCCAATACTCTTTATTAACAACATTTTCCTGAAAAAAAAGGCCTCTTTATGCATAAGCCTATAGTAGGAAGGTGGGAACTTACATTGCTGCAGTTGAAAGAGCCAAGGGATAGTTTTTCAGTCCTCCTGAAGAGAAGTTAATAGTCAAAGAGGAAAACTAACTAGCTTTAGACAACTGTTTTCAACCTTGGCTGTGCATGCAAGTAACACAAGGCCTTTAAGAATACTGAATCTCTGCTGGGCACGACTGTGCATGACTATATTCCCAGTGACTCAAAAGGCAGAGACAAGAGGATTGCAAGTTCAAAGCCAGCCTCAGCAACATAGAGAGAAACTGAGCAACTTAGCTAGACCCTGTCTCAAAATAAAAAATAAAAAGAGTTACGAATGTGGATCAGTGGTTAAGTATGCCTGGGTTCAATCCCCAGTACCAAATAAATAAATAAATAAATAAATAAATAAATAAATAAACAAATAAATAAATAAATTACTAAGTCTCTGGCTGTGGTGGCACATGCCTATAATCCCAGCTGTTGGGGAGGTTGAGACAGGAGGATCATGAGATGAAAGCCAGCTTCAGCAAAAATGAGGTGCTAAGCAACTCAATGAGTTTGTGTCTCTAAATAAAACACAAAATCGGGCTGGGGATATGGCTCAGTGGTTCAGTGCCCCTAAGTTTAATCCTCAGTATTCCCCCCTGCAAAAAAAAATACTGAGTCTCTGAATCCAAACCCCTGAGAATCTGATTTATTGACTCTCTTGAGGAAGTCAGTAGTCATGGGAATTTTGAAAAGGTCTTCAGGGGATTCTTGTGTGTAGCTAATGTTCTATATTCATTGATTTAGAACTTTGTTCCACAAAGTATGCTCTGTGTACCAACAGCATAAACATCACTTGGAACCTTATTTTAAAATACAAAAGCTAAGGCCCTGCCCAAAACCTACTGAATCAGATTCTGCCTTCTAATGGGGTTCTGTTGTGATTCTCATGCACAGTTAAAGATCAAATGGAACTGTTCTAGAAGAAGCATGAGCTCCATGGCATGTACCTTGGAAAGATTACTTTTGCACAGTCAACTATTCTGCCCAACTGGCATTCTGGGTTTTCTCAAAATGGCATAAAAACCCTATGGAACCAATTGCAGGGTAGATAATCTATATAAGTCTGAGATAAATTCTACCATTTAAGAAAATCGAAAAAGAGGATAGACAGCTTATCATCTAACACTGTTTCCTTCTGGTCTGTCTTGTAAGTTTGAATATCTCTGTTGGGAGTCTTCAAGGACTTGCACATAAGGAGAAAGGTGCCAAAAGACTAAATAAAGCAATGATTTTTTTTTCTCATAAAGCAAGGAGAATCTACTAATGCTCGCCTGGTGAGTTTGACGTCGATCTTCAGCAAACTTCTAGAATAGATTATTAGGAAGATGATTTCTGAGCCCTTAGAAAGAGATTTACTAATCACTAGAACCAGCATGGGTTCATTAAGAACAAGTCATGCCAGACTAAGCTCATTTCCTTTTGAATGGGCTTACAAGACAAAGCTGCAAAAATCATGTACCTGGCTTCAAAGATCAGGACAAACACTTTTGTGATGTCCTGGAGAACACAGAAAAATGGGGGATGGCTGATAATATGGAGAGTTGAATGTTTCACTTGTTAAATGGGCATATACAAAATATATGGATTCAATGAATTATTGTAAACCCGGGAAGATACTTGGATAAGAATGAGATATTGACCAAGTGGGACTAAGACCAAGCTTGAAGGGATATTTGTGTACATCTACAACAGAGAATAACAATTCTTATTGTTGTCATCATTTGGCCTTCTACTTAATACTGTTCTAGTTATGTAACACCTTTACCTATTATGTTTTATTTGATCCTTACAACTTGCAAAATGAAAATAGTAATTATATCCATTTTACAGAAATGAAAATTAAAATTAAGGTTGTACTATTCAGTAATTTACCAAAGGGATGAAGAGTTATGAAACTTAACATAAAAAAAACAACAACAACCCACAATTCTTACTCTGATGCAGTTCAGGCAAATACCAAATTGTATATTTCAGGTTCAAAATTAACTGCATCAACTCAGAGTGAAGGCAAGAATTACCATGCAGTATTTCTAATAAAAGACATGGGGTTGACGCCAGTTATCTTCAAATCTAGAATAGGCCCACTTAGTATGAGTGTAGTGGGGTTACTAAATATGCTATTGAGATCACAGGGATATATTCATGAAAACATAATGCCCATCACATTGCAGGTGATAGTTTCTTTGTATCCAAAATACATCAGAGCATCTCTAAGATATCATTTTACACTGGATGCTCTATTTGAAGAAAATTGAGATGTTTTACTTGGAAAAGCAAAGAATTCAAGGAAAATTTTTGCGTTACACATTTTCTATGGGCCAATGGGCATAAAAACTGATAGGAGGTGGCTCTCAAAACATTAAAAATATTTCCCCATCATTCACAGGTACCTGATAATTGAAGGGGCAGGTATGCAGCAAGACCTCCTGACTCTAGAAGTTTTCAAAAAGCAGAGGTTGATCAGACACTTTTTTGGCTTATTGTAGAAAGTTTATGCATTGTATCATCTCTGACAGCCCTTTAACTTCTAGGTCTATGTTCCTTAACTGTGTCTGCATGAAGATGGTCAAATACATCTTTAGGATATCAGTCAATGAATTACTCAGGACTCATGGCTAGGCCCAAAATGCAATGAAGGCTTGAATAATGATCCTACAAATTAAGGGAACTTTGGCTACTTTTGGCAAGTTTCCTTCCAGAAGCCATCCTTACAGGATTTGGCTCAAGTTCAAAATTAATTCTGGTCCCTACTGTACATTCTGGTAGCTTATGAATTTATGTAGATTGTTCATGGATCTTTTGCATGTGGTGCCAAAGATGGCCTTCTGAAATAAGAAGGGATTTTTACCACAGTCATCCTTGGTAGGTCAGTAAATCATGTGAATGGCTTGAATTATTCCATAATTCTTACCACAACCAATTGAAAACATGAGTCCAAGCCAGGATTCTGTAGAGTTAATTTACCACATGGTATGATAGCTCTGGCTAAAAGTGCATTGTTGGGGGCAGGAAGTGGTTTCCAGAACATCTTTCGTCTCCAGGCCTGCTGCCACCAGTAATGGGGTTTCCTTTTCAGGGATTGCCCCAGAATGGAGACCATTTCATCATATTGGTTCCCTCCTCAGCTGTAGAATCAATTTCTCTCTCTTACAGAGGGAAGTTGAAAGAATTTGATGTACAGCAGAGCATGGAATCCTGTGAGGGAAGGGGAAAGATAAGAGAAACATTGGAGACATGTACAAGTATTTCTTCTTAGTTAGCTTAGTGGTCAGCTTTCATAGTCAAGGAAGGAAAAAAGAAGGGGGACTGGAATGAATTTCCACAGGAGGTCCACTGGTTCAGTATTAGCAGTGGACAGTGAATTAGGCCAAGGCACCTCCTTCCCTTGAGAGTGCAAGGTCAGAATCTCACAGAAACCTGACACGGCATAGCTTAGTGGTTATAAACACAAACTCTGGAGCCAGACAGCCTGGGCCCAAATTCTGTCCCTAACACTTGCTAGCTGTGTGACCCAGGCAGTTTGCTCAACTTCTATGTGCCTCCTTTTTCTCTTTTGTAAGAAGTGTGAATAATGTTAGTACCTATCTCATAGATTGGTTGTTAGGATTAATAAATTTAAAGCTCTTGAACAAAGCCTAACAAATATTAACTGAATATGTGTGTTGCTTAATAAAATAAATAAAAGAACCTGGTAGGAATGTGGTCAATTTAGTAAATACGTACTATATATCTACTATGTTGCAGATACTGTTCATCTGAGAGTTCCAGCTTGGAAGCAGGCAAAATTGAATTTTACTTCTGGCTGTGCCTTTATCTGGGAGCTGGTTGGCCTTAGGATTTAACCTCTTGGAGCCTCTGTTTCCTCATGTGTAAAACATGGAAAATAATAAGGAGTCTCACGCAGGGTTGTTGTTAGGAGTAAATGAGATATTATCTATAGGTGTGACATATAAAAATGGGCTCAGTAAGTGGTAATATATGACTTTTGTAAGCTGGGACCTAGAAGACAAATCTTAACAGGAAAACATGTCAAATCTTACATTTTCGTTAAAAAACATAATTGAAAAATAACACATCACTTGCAGTAGTAAAAGACAAGGAGGAATTGAATTGGCAAGAGCTTGTGTGAAAAAGAGCTGTGGGTTTTAGTTGACCACAAGTTTCCTATGAGCCAACAGTGTGATTTGGCTGCCCGAGGACTAATGTAATTCTAGATGGCATTAGTAAAAATGGTTAGTTGAGATGCCACAAAGTAATGATTTCACTGTTCTCTATACTGTGCTGGTCATATTGCTAAAGATATATGGGACTGTATTCTGCTTACAATGTTTCTGGATGGACAATGACAAACTACTCAGGAGTGGTGACCTGCGGTGGGAGGGATTGGAAAACTCTTTTATGAGAATGAGATGAAAATAATCCAGGGAGGGAAACACTAAAGAAATAATTGAAGCAATTTTTTTTCTACTGGACATGATACAGAACATATCCTATACCAATCTGTCAGTGAATGCTGTTGTTTCTTTCCTCAAATTATAGCAATAATCCTGCCATTTCTCATTGTTTCTTCGGCTACCGTCCTGGCCTCACACAGCCTTTCTTGCCAGGATTGTTGTAATCACCTCCTAGCACATCTCTGTTTCCACCCTTAACGCCTCAGTCTGTTCTTTCTCCACAGACAAATCTGCATGGCCCGATTTAAATATAACTCCAGTGGCTTCCTATTTCAATCAGCATGTAAGTCAAAGTCCTTACAAAGACCTCCAAGGGCTTTCTTGGCTCAGCTCCCATTACCTCTCAGACTTCATCTCCTTCTAACTCTCCTCCTTGCTTACTCTGCTCCGGGCCATGCCAGCCCACTTGCAGCTCCACAGAGCAGCCAGGCGTTGTCCTGTCTCAAAGCTTTTGCACCTGCTGTGACTTCTGGCCAGAACCCACTTTGCCTAGATATCTGCACAACTTGTTCCTTCACATCCCTTAAACCATAACTCAAATGTCACCTTCTCAGTGAGGTCTTCTCAACCACCCTTTGAAAATTGTGACAATTTACTTACAAAATGTCTGTATCTCTCTGTCATGCTCAGTTTTTCCAAATAGCATTTGTTACCATATATATTCCGTATTTTTTTTAACAATTATATTAATTATTTGTTTCCCACACTAGAAGGGCAGGAGTTGTCATTTCTTTCGCTCACTATTTTATACAGTGTTCACAAAAGTGTCTGCCATATAGAAGGCAACCAAAAAATATTTGTAGAATAAACATATATAAAATGGACAAAAGTACTACTCTGGTTGAATCTAGCAGGAGTGGGGTAGGCATGAATTCTGCCATCTCTGGAGCTTGGATTATTGATAGTTGACAACATAAATGCATTTGCAAATGAATGTTCACCAAACTCTGATAGCACCAGTGTGTGTCATCAAATGGAAGGGAAATCTCCACTTTCCAAACTTTGTAGGAAGCAGATTTGCTCTGGGTTGCAACTTGTGGCAAAACTGGAGCCAGTGAGTAAGGAGGGAACACACACAGACAGATAAAGGATCAATAGAACAATTTGAGATTTGCAAGGATCATAATGTGGTGAGCTCCCTGTCCCTGGAGGTGTACAAGAAGAAGCTACCTATCAGCTTTGCTATAAAGAAGATCCTGTACTGGATGGGGAATTGAGCCACACTGCTTTGACAATCTTCATAGCTCTGAGATGTTGAAGCCAAATGCGTGGAAATTTATATTTGTGTTCTAAAATTTAGGAGAAGTCTCCCTTTGATGTTTCTTTTTGGAGTTCCGGAAACAAATTCTCCTGTCATAGGTTCATTCCACCCTAATTGAGATTCCATTTCCCAGAAATTACCTGATGCTGGGCTGATGATTAGAGGCCAGCCAGGGGTAAAGGGACTGATTCCCATGGCAACCGGGTTGAAAAAACATACCATGTGGAGAATTGTCAGCAACAAGCTACGTTTGCATTATAAATAGATATTTAATTCATTGAGATGGTTTGTGACGACAACTGCATTATAAATAGATACTTAATTCATTGAGATGGCTCTGACAGCAAGTAGGAAGTTAAATCCCAAAGCCATTCTTTAAGTATTTCACAGTTAATTGACAACTGTTTGTTTCCTTCTAATACATATAGAACTTGGTTCTATAAGTGAAAGGACGATACACAAGAGTGGCTTTTTCAGAAAGCCAGCTAACATTTCAGTGTTACAATATTTCTATTTGTTTTTCTCTGAAAGGTTTATCAAACTTTTCTCTGATTGCCCGAGTATTTCTGTTTGACCCTCTTTGACACAAAAGACCCCAGGTTCAGTGTCTGGATTTCACAAGTGTCTTTTTCTGTCATGTTTGTCTTTCCTTTATCCTGCTTTTCTGACTAGGAGATTTCTCTAAACTTTACTCCTTGGCTCTCCCATGGTTTCTTCCCATTTCTTTTTCCCTTGGTGAACAGCTAAAACAACCGAGAGATCACTTCCTAACTTGCACGGCCCTCTCACTAGCCTTGACAATATACACTTTGAAACACCCGAAGATCAGAAAACAGAATCCGACCTGATCAAAGGACTTTTATCCTAAAACCAAGGACCAAGGACGGGCCTCCTTCCAGTGTTCAAAATGTACGGCTTGATTGAGAGTTAGGGATGCAGAGTTTGAGGGCAGAGAGTGCTGTTCAGCACAAAGCAACAATTAGGCTTGGCTAAATTCAAATGTAAAAGCACTTTGAAATGCAATTTTTAGAACTGCTATAAGAAATTAGTATAAGCAACTAATAGAATCTCATCAAATGGAAATCAGAGTAGGACTTTGTACTTCTACATTCCAAAAAGCTTAATACAAATTAGTCTATAATACTCAGAGTGTTTCATTCTGTAAGGATTAAGGGAAATGGGATGCAATTTTTTCATTAACTTGCTGGGTAAATAAGCTTCCTAATGCAAGAATATAGGAGCTACTTTTTAAACTTTATTGTAACCAAGGATAAATAACGCACTGTGTGCAGAACCCTTGCACATTGTTCTAGTGAACAGTGTTTGCTTAGAATTAAACAGTGTTGAGAGGCAAGGAACTTTAGGGTCATGTTTGAAGGGGTCATGACCTCCTCTAGGTCCCATAGATCAATTCTTCTGAGGTCTTGAACAAGGTTCAAGGAACTAGGTAAGCCTCCTACCCCAGTTCAACCCACCTAATGTGTACTGAATTTCCACTCATGGGGTAAAGAACATGCTGATCCAGAGAGAGAGGTTAGTGTCCAAGAATGACAGCCAGCTCCCATTTGGGGTCCTGGAAGGAACATTAGGTGCTCTCCCACTCCAAACTACACGTCAGCCAGGCATGGTGGCACACACCTGTAATTCCAGCAGCTAGGGATGCTGAGGCAGTTCAAGGGGAGCCTCAGTAACTTAGCGAGGCCCTAAGCAACCCTATCTTTAAATTTAAAAATATTTTTAAAAGGGCCAGGTATGTTTCTCAGTGGTTAAGCCCATCTGGGTTCAATCTCCCATACACAAACACAAAAAACTAAAACAAACAAACAAGAAAAACTCCCAAGCCGAGCATATTGGTGCATGGCTATAATCCCAGCAGCTCTGGAGGCAGAGGTGGGAGTTCAAAGCCAGCTTCAGCAATTTAGTGAGGCACTAAGCAATTGAGTGAGACCCTGTCTCTAATAAAATGCAAAACAGGGCTAAATATAGGGCTCAGTGGTTGAGTGCCCCTGAGTTCAATCCCTGGTACCGCGCCCCCCCAAAAAAAACCCAAAACAACAAACTACCCATGTCACCTGCTTCCTTACTCCCTGAGTTCCCACCACTAGAAGTGCACACCTTTAGGGAACTGGGGCTGTCTTTAGAGTATTGGCTTTTATCAATTGTTCATACTTTATTAAAAGGGAATTAATATATACCCTATAATTGCTACTAAGTATCACAAAGCACAGTTTCAAAGTTCTACAGAGAGCCAACCCTGCTGTGTGAAAGCAGGTGTTCTAACATGGTGAATACAATGTAATATTAGAGTTTGTCTTCAGGCTCAACTTGGACAGAACATTGCCATTCATTCATTCATTCATTCATTCAATAACGGGATGGAAGGACAGAAGAATACTCCTTTTGGTGACCACATGTCAAAACAAACTGAGTTATGGAGCTGCCCCCCTGTTCCCCACCCATCCTTATACTCCTTTTTCTATACTTGTAGCCCTATGTCTTCTTTTTCTGCCATGGAGATCAGTTCCAATTCACCGTTTCTGCTAAGTTATAAGTGGGCAACATACCAATAGAAGACTATTGCCATAGTTTTTGCAGTTATATAGTGAATACTCTCTTTATTCAGAAGAATACATTTTAATAGAATTCCATGCACCAGTGAATCAGTACAGTGAGGAGTTATAGGGGTAAGGAACCTCTCTTTGGGAAACATCTCATCCTGGTAGAGCTTGCAACTCCCAGAATCCCCTTCACCCAGCTCAGGTGATTAGAGGTCAAGGAGCAGTAGATAGGGTTGACACTCACGGTAATCAGCTGGATTTCCAGGTCTCTGAGGGTAAAGGAAAGGAGAGGAAAGCTCTTGTAAAGGGGATTATTATATGGGGACTGGAAGTTCCACTGAGATTCCCTGAGAGGTTGAGGAGGGAGAGTTAGTAGTGGTGTCTGGTTCTCCTTCTTGGTTACACTCTTCAAGGACTATAGTCTGATCTCTTCCATCTGTCTCCGAGCCCCTGTGTAAAGAAAACGACATGAGCAAGGGAAGATTCAGAACAATGAGCCTGAAACCAAGTCACATGGTACAGCTCAGATCCTGGAGGAGTATTTGGATCATTGTCCAGCAGCTCTCAGCATCCAGAAGGAGCCTGAGATGAGCACTTACCTGGTTCGGAGTCGAGGCCACTTTTTCCACTCTATGGCTAGCACCACCCCCAGGGCTACCACAACCACCACAATCAGGCTACTTCGGACAATGTTACCCACGGTGCATTCTTGAGCAGCAGGTCCTGGTGTATATAAAAGAGCAGAATCAAAGGCCATGGAGGTTAGCAAGTGTATGTTCCCCCTGGATCTCCTGCTATCCCCTCACTCTAGCCTCCTCCAGAGCCACATGGGAAGGGTGGGCAGAAGGGGTGATCAGTGGTGGCACATATGCCACTAAGGAAGATAGCTCTCCTTTCCTGGTGGGTAAGAGGCCTTGAAGGAGTCCTGAATTGATATCTCACCTCATCACCATCCTTAGGAGAAAGATGACATTTGAGGTTTCCAAATCTCAAGTCCCTCCTCTCTCCTGATTTGGATTGTCTCTAGAGGGGCTGTCCCTGAGATCTCACATGTGTCAGGCCAGGACCCTTAGAGAGGGATTATGCACTCACCTGCTGCTCCCACCAGCTCCAGGGAATCACTAGGCTCAGACCAGATATCAGGGAAGGCCTGGAGGCGGTAGCTGCAGCTATAGTTCCCAATGCCTTTTCCTTCCATGTTGTTGATGATAAAGTCACCATCCTCTGAGAATTGCTGAGGTGCTTCCTCTCCCTCTTGTTCCAGGACAAATTCGACACCCGGCAGGGGGCCTCGGCACTGAAGGGTGATGTCCTTCCCTAGCTGGAACACAGTGCTGGGCCAGGCTGCCAGAGAGGGTTTAGGAGGTTTATCTGCAACCAAAAAGAACACAGAATTCAGAGAATTGATCCCAAACTCAGCCCGACCCTCTGTGAACTGCTAAAGCTACACAATCTAACAGCTTGCTTAAGTATCCAGGACCTTACCGGTCACCCAGATCTCCAGGGAGTCACTGTGATTTGAAGCAGCAAGGGGAGCAGAGTCCAAATAATAAACACAGCTATAGATCCCAGAATCTTCACCTCTCACCACTGGCATCCAGAAATCAGCCCTGTACCCATTTGGCCTCTGTTGCTCTAAGGGCTCTTGAGACCCTTCCTTCAGTAGGACAAATGTTGAGTCTGGCAGTTCCCCTTGACATTGAAGAGTGATATTTTCTCCGGGGGCCACCATGGGACCAGGCTGGACTAAGAGGCTGGGTTTGGGGAGCAAGCCTGGAAAAGATTAATGCTTGGTCAGAGACAAGAGGACACTATCCAGTGTATCACCCCTGGATTCTCTGATAAAAAGGAAAGATTATTGCTTGCCTTTCCTCCAGCTCTTTGTAAACCATCTCCCATGAACCAGTATATTCCCTCCTGTTTACACTCCCCTGCATGTTTCAGAGCACCATCCCATACCTGTGACTATGAGTTCCAGGGTGTTGCTAGGCTGTATCTTGATAGAGCTGGTCCAGTCAGGGTGGTAGTAACAGCTGTAATGCCCTAGGCTAGCACCAGATATATTGGTGATGGGAAATGCCCCATCGTTACTGGTGGATCCCCAGAGCTGCATTGAAGTGGGTCCAACTTCTTTGTGCAGAATGTACCCTACTCCATGGACAGGACCTTGGCACCAGAGAGTAACATTCTGCCCAATGGCGACCACAGAACTGGGCACAGCAAACAGCCATGGTTTGGGGAATGTGTCTAGAAAGAGAATAAAGGTGGATTGTGGTGAGTATGGCAACTTGTCCCTCCCTGAATTAACCCTTTATCTTTTCCCTGGATATAGTTGTTCCCCTCAAGGCTTAGTCTAACCTTTCAGAAAGGAGTACCCTCTTTAACTTGTGCTCTAATTATCTCTATCCCAGTCCCATATCTTGTTTGTCCTTACCAGTCACCCAGATCATAAGAGGCATACTGAGATATGAGCCCCTGTTGGACATGGTTGTCTCATAGTAAATACAGCTGTAGTTTCCAGAGTCCTCTGTGCTGACAGTGTGGAGGAGGAAATCAGCTGAGTTCCCAGAGGCACTCTGGAACTGTATGGGAGCCTGGGTTCCCTCCTGCAAAAGGGCAAACCTCATGCCCTGGAAAATCCCTTGGCAGCGCAAGGTCACATTCTTCCCGGGAAGTACCACAGGTCCTGGCTGTGCCAGGAGAGTAGGTTTGGGGTAGAATTCTGAAATTAAAGAGATCACAACATGAGAGAAGCCCACCCACTGTGCTGTGAAAATAGCTTTTATAGCGTTATCATACGAAACAATGTTACCTAATGAAGAAAATACAATTCTACCAACTCAAAGATAATTATTTATATATTTTCCATTTATTTTTTCTAGATATGCCCATGTCCACGTAGCTATAAGTATTTACATAAATGGAATTCCACTGTCTTCACAGTTGGGTATTCTGATATTTTTCATTTAATTTTATATTGTAAACATTTTCCTATGACGTTAAACAGCCTTTGAAAACTATCATTTGCAATGGCTGCCTAACATGCAGCTGACGTTTCAAGGTCTTCTGTTCTCTTAAGGCCATCCAGCCCACCAATCTCTGACAAGCCCAGCTAAAGAAAAAGTGGACATTGAACCTAATGCTCAAGGCCAAGCCACAAAAAGATTTTAGAAATAGGACAACTTGAGCTTGACTCTAGGATTGAACATCCCCATCTGCCTCACTTCTTTCCTCAGAAGTGAATTATTTGCCTCTCCCCTCTCCTTTGTCTCTCCTTCCTGTAATAACATGAGCAGCTGTCCCACATGGACTGTTCACCATGTGCCAGGCGCTGTCCTAAGCACTTAGTGTCTTTTAGAAGGAACATTTCTTCCTCTCCCACTGACAGGCCTTCCACTTCACTGTCCTAGGGTGAGCACCACATCCACCAGGATTTCCCCCTTCCTAACCTGTCACCACCAGCTCCACAGGGTCACTAGGCTCAGACCAAATAGCAAAGTCATAATAGCGGCAACTGTAGTTCCCTCCATCACCAATGCCCACTGAATCGATCACAAAGTTAGCTGTATTGGCCCCTGGATTTGCCCAAGACCGGTCACTGGCTGCTATTTCATTGCCATCTTTGTAAAGAATAAAGGTCATGTGCTGGTGAGGGGTGGAGCAGTTGAAAGTCACTCGGGCACCAGGGGTGACCACAGGGCTGGTCAATGTCTTGAAGAAGGGCTTGGAGTACATTTCTAGAAAACACACACACACACAAATAACACAAAACTGAATTAAGAAAAAAAGCAAATATTGATTCTAGGAAGCTTCTCTGTTTTCAATTATGTGTTAATTCAAAAATAGGTGCATTTAAAAATCTTACATAGGCGAGTGCAATGATAAACACCTGTAATCTGAGGAGGTTGAGGCAGGAGGTTGGAAAGTTTGAGGCCAACCCCAGCAACTTAGCAAGGCCTTGATCAACTTAGCAAGACCCTGTCTCAAATTTTTTAAATTATATATATATATATGAAGGGCTGGGGGGGTGTGGCTTAGTGGGAAAGTGCCCTTGGGTTCAATCCCTAGTATCCCTAGTACCTGCCCCCCTCAAATATTACTCAGGGATCCATCACCCCCATGTCTCATTGCCTCCATATGAGTCCTCACTTTCAATGGGGCAGGCAATGGACACTAGTGAAAAGTACGAATTTTCACTGGGGCTTTGCTGGTTCTCTGAGCCTCAGTTTGCCTATTTGGACCAGAGGGGGAAATAGTAGCTGGTCCACCTCCCTTGAAGATTTGCTCTACAGTTAAATGAGATAATTGATGGGAAAATAATTAGAAAAATTAAATCACCCTCCACAAACCCAAGCTATTAATAACGATTATGGCTATTAATATCATGCAGCCAGAGGCCCTGGCACTCCCAGCGCCACGCCTGCCTAGCTCTAAGATTGGACACAGGCTCCTGGGACCAGCAGGAAAGTTTGCCCTGGGGAGAGGCTTTGCCTCCCCCTCCTCCCTCACACACCCTTTTCAGCTCTACCTTTTATGACAAGCTCCAGGGGCTCACTGGGCTCAGACCACTTAAAGGGGCGCTTTTCAGTGTGCATGCGGCAGCTATAATTGCCTTCGTCTTTATCCTCCATTCTTTGGATTGTAAAGAAGGCTTCTCTCCCAACGGCACCAAGTTGCTGGACAGGTTCCTGTTCTCCCTCCTTATACAGAGCAAAACTCATGCCTGCCAGCCATCCTTTGCATCGGATTTGCAGTTCCCGGCCCCGAACTGGGGGAGCAGCAGAAATGACAGGTTTGGGGAGGATGTCTGGAAAACAAAATAGAGTGGGAAAGGAGTCAGAAGTTTGGAAGTGCTCAGATGGGACACTCAGAGTCACTTTGTCAGCAAAAAAGAAATCCATCCTGGGCTGGCCCTAGGCTCTTCCTGTCAGGCTCCTCTCACTCTCTTCCCCACCCCTCCCCCATCCCAGGGCCCCTCCTCTCCTCCCTGCAGCACAAGAGTCCCAGGGTCACTGGGGATCACTCCAGGGGGATCCTTTGCCTTTTCTTACCTGTTCCCACCAGTTCAAGCGCCTCACTAGGCTCTGACACAGCCATTTCCTCCCATGAATGGCAGTGGTAACTCCCGGTGTGGCTCTGGGTCAGGGCGCCAAGGGGGAAAGCAGCCCGGACCTGCTCTGAGGCAGGGCGAGTTGCAATCCACCCAGTCCCGTCCTTCAGCAACACAAACTCCTTAGTTGAGCCAGAAGGGCTTCTGCACCAGAGGGTTAAGTTCTTCCACGGGGCCAGAGGGAAGTTTGTCTCTGCCCACAGCTCAGGCTTAGGGGTTGGCATGATTATTTCTAGAAACAGCAGAGTTAATGAAGCCATCCTCCCTCCTTCCTTTCCTTGCCCTTGAACCCCCTGCCCAGATCACACTGCCCACCTCCCCTTTCGACCCCAAACCGAATCCTTTCCTTCCTCCCTTCCTTCCTTTCTTCCTCAGGTGCTGGGGAAGGGGGAATCTGATGTGTCAGAGGAGCCTCAGAAAAGTGCAGAAGCTTGGGGGAAATTTTGCAGGCAGAAAGGCAGAATTGGAGGCTGAATTTTGCCAGCAGCTTTTAGCAAGTGCCCCTTCCTGACTGTCCTTCCCTCCCAACCAGTCACTCCCTGGCCACTGACACTGACACTCTGTAGTTATTTCGGATCTCCAGAGAGGAATGTCCCAGTCTGGAGCAGGAAAAACTCACCAGTCTCTTCTGTCAATACCCCATTGCACAGTCCTGCAAAAGAAACTGCTGCCAGGGCTCTGCCCCCTCCTCCACAGGACTTCACCCCGGCCTTCTGCCCAGGCCCCTTCCCCACCCCCTTGTACTCACCACAGCAGAGAAGGGCCGTGATTATGAAGAGCATGGTGACCCCTTGAGCTGTTCCCAGCAACCAGGCTTCTCTAGCGAGACCAGAAAAGAGATGAGAGGAGTTGCTGGGATTAGGGGGAGGGCGGAGAGAAGGGGGCGGCAATTTATGTCATTGGCTTGCTCACTACCCAATGGGGATTGGGTAAGGCCAGGATAATGGGATATAATCTTTTCTGACATCGATGACTTTTCTTTTGGAGGGCCTAACTACCTACAAACCCCTTGCTCTTTCATGACCCAGATGCCCCCCCTGCCCCTTTCCCTCACCCCAGCCTATATCATATGTCAGCTCCCCATGGCCTCTGATCAGACTGTTGCTGGAATTGAGATATCAAATGGGAAAATGCTTTTGTACCTGTAGTTCTCATAACTCCTGCAGCTCAGTGTGATCGGCAGCTCTGGGTGGTGGGTGTGGGGTGGAGGGAGAGACCTTGAGTATTTCTGTGTCATCAAGTTTAAGTTTGGCAGAAGTTGTTATTATGGCAGTATTGGTCCTCAGACCGACCTGCCTCACCTGCCTTTGTTATGGAAGGGTTGCCTAGGCAGCCGTGATGAATTACCAGAAGACTGTCAGTGCTGAGCTAAGCTTGTCAGAGAGTGGGATTCCCCTCCCCCTCCCATATTATGACAGTGCATCAGTGTTGGAGTATGGGTCCTGTAGAATTACATGATATTAACCCAAAATCCATTTGACACTTTCTATTTAGAAAACACTGATGCCCCCAGCTCCTTCCTGGTGAGGAAAACATGCTTTTGTAGCTGTTTTCTCTGAAATCAGATTTCTGATCTTATTCTTTGATTCAATGCTCCTGGACTGGGGTCAGGGCACTTGAAGCTACATTTTTTTCTAACTCCTGGCTTGGGGGTTATCTTTATGTGCATGAGACTCGGGACAGAATTTGAGACAAAGGAGAGTTGAACCTCACTGAAACTTTTGGAAAACTCAAAGAGTGGTGGTTTTTGCAGAAGCCTTTGGTGTCGCCCCCTCTTGGTACCCAAACATTCTACCCCGCAGATCCCAGCGGAAAACACAGACACACATAATCATAGTCATCATCCATTGTGTATTGAATACTCCCAGACACACAAAGGTCTATGATCACAGTGGCAGAGGGGTACAGCCAGAAGCAGAGGGAAGAGGAAGAGAGCAAAGCATTCAGGAGGTGATGCCCCCACTGGTCTGGAGCTGTCATTTCTCTTCTCGTTCTCAAGCGGAGTAGCCAGAGACAAGCCACAGGGATCAAGGAGAGAGGTGAATAGCCCAGAGGACACCGAAGGATCAAAGGAAGTAGCAGGAGAATCTTTTGGCTTGTCATTTTGAGGGTCAGATGAGACAGTCTGACTCCCTGGCTCCATCCATTGCCTCATCAGATGCCTATTCAGGTTAAGACTGTATTCCCAGGATGCTCTGCACAGGTGTTTGGAGGCCAGAGTGGCAGAGAGACAGGTTTCTAAGGCAACTAGGATGGGCCGCAAGGCTCTTTAGCCCTTGAGAGTTAGGGGTAAGGGTGCAGAGTTGAGGTGGGAGTGGATAAGAACCTGGGAGACAGGCAGCATGGCTTGTTATTAAGAGAAAAAGTTCAGATCAAGTTAAAGAGAGAAACATTAATCATGCAGAGGGACAGGGTGGTTTGGGGGTTGGTCACTCTCAGAAGGGGTAGGGTTAGTGAATGTGGTTCTGATAGCTTCTCCAGCCTCTGAGAATTATGCATTTCTCCACCCTCTGGCTTGGGCGATGACCCCTCTGTGAGGTGAAAGAGAAACAGCTAGAGTGAGAAGGTCTTGTTTCCTAAACCCAGACGATGGGGGGGGGATACATAAGGTGTGCTCCTGTGCCTTGTTTCAAATAGGGTGTAACCAGTTTCTGAGACTTGGGGAGCCTGGACTGAACTTGGGCAGGAAACAGGGTCTGGGGCCAGACAGTTACCTGATTCTGAGTCTCCGACACTTCCACCTTATCCACAGTACTACCACCAGCAAGGCGACAAGCTGCACAATTAGGGACAACCTGATAGCTTCATTCAGAACGTAATTCCAGGTGAGAAAGCCTGTGACCAGAGAAGACCAGAAGCAGGGGCCTTGATGGAGACAGGGACAGGTAAATGAATATATTCATGGGGGGAATGGGGAGCCAATTACTGAGAGTGCTTCTGTGGGGGAAGGTAAGGGAAAAGTGAACTTCTTTTTCATGGGAACTTTGGAAGTTCCTGCTCTCTGCCTTTGAATGATTGTTAGACCACCCCCAGGGGAAGGGTGCCCAAATCCATGGGCCCTGACTTCAATGTTCCCGAGTCCCCTTTCCATATCTTTCTGGGCACTGCTCTGAGATCCCAGAAGTATGAAGGGGCGTTTCTGTGAATAGTTATCCTCTCACCTGCTGGCCCCATCAGCTTCAGAGGCTCACTACGATGAGACCAGATGTTAGGGTGTGCCTCTACACGATAGCTGCAACTGTAGGTGCCTATGCCTTTCCCTTCAACATTAGTAATGATGAAGTCACCATCCGCTGAGAATTTTTGGAATTTTTCTTTTTCTTCCCATTCCAGAGAAAATTCAAGTACTGGATGAGATACTCGGCACTGAAGGGTGATGGCCTTGCCTAGCTTGAACACAGTGCTGGGCCAAGCTGATAAGGTAGGTTTAGGGGGCTTATCTGAAACCAATCCAGAGATGAGAGTTAGAAGTAACCTTGCACTCAACACCCTCTTCCCCACCAGAAGTTTATAAGCTCCCCATTTGATTATCTCTTCCTTCCCATTTCCACTTGATCAGTGGCTTCAAAATTTGACCATGTACTAGAATTCTTATGCTATCACCTGGGTGCTCTAAAACTCATGGTTTCTATCTTCAATGAGGAAGAAGTCATATGTGTAAGCGTCTTCTGGACTAAAGGACAATACTTTTTTCCTGGGGTTGCAGTGGGGTTGGGCCATGTTGAGAGGTTAGGGCTTAAGGAACAAACCTGGGAGAGAAGGCCCCTAAAGGATTTGAAGAAAGTTCTACACCACCCTCATAATGTGTTTATCCTTGGTTCATAGCTCCAAGAGAGTACAAAGGGCCACTAGCTCCTTCTTAGAACACTGTAATGGTGATAGAAACAAATAGGTTGGTGATAAAAACAGTTGTTAGCACTTGCCTACAACAACAAGCTCCACAGAGTTGTGTGTTGCCATCTTAATCGAGGTCTTCCAGGGGAGAAGATAGTGGCAGCTATAGATGCCACTATCACTGTAGGTCACATTGTTCAGGAAGAATGATTTGGTATCATTGATGCTGGTGGCATCCAATAAGTGAAGAGGTTTGTCTTCTCCTTTCTTATAGAGTGCAAGCCCCACTCCATCCACTTGTCCTTGACAGCGCAGGCTCACATTCTGACCCATTTGGACCACAGGACTGGGCTGAGCAAGTAGCCAGGTCTTGGGGAAAGAGTCTAGGACAAAATGTAAATATAAAGAACTATACAGTCTAACTCCCCCCACCCCGAGTTTACCCTTGGTAAATACTGACCCAAGCCCAGTTACACAAATACTCCTCTTTTCAACACTGTTAGCCCTGGCTGCATGACTAGGCTCTCCAGGGGGCCTAGAAGGAGTTTTATATCCTTAGCCCCTACCTTAAGTTCCATAGCATACCCCTCTCTTACCAGTCACCCAGATTTTCAGGATATCACTAAGGAGTGAACCCCTGTATGACCCATCATAGTAAAAACAGAGGTAATGTCCAGAATCTTGGCTCTTCAGGGACTGGAAGAAGAAGTGTGCCTCGTTTTTTATTGGCTTCTTATGGTAAAAGGACTTCTCCAAGTCTTCAAGCTTCATTAAAGCAAAGGTCATGCCATAGATTGGCCCTTGGCACCTGAGATTCAGGCTTTCCCCAGGTGCCATCATGGGCCCCGGATAGGCTGTCAGAGTTGGTTTGGGGTAGAGTCCTAAAAAGGGAAGAGACCCTGAAGTTAGAAGTAGAATGATTCTTCCCTAATCTATTTTTATTTTCCTAGTTTCTTTGGATAATAAGTGGTAGCTGAAATTTGTCCTTTTCTCCCTTTCTTCCTTGGATCTCTGCTTCCTCTAGGCCACAGTCAGGGTAGGTTCACCCACGCCCCTTCCCTCTCACAAGACTATCAGCTCCACTGAGCTCTGATCTTGTGTAGGTGTGTGTCTCATTGCAATATCTACATCCATAATTCCTTGCATCTTCAGGTACCTGAAATGACAAATGTAGCTCTTCCAACCACCTGCAAAACCAAACCTCTGAAAATGACTGATTCCATCTTTGTAGAGCATGAATATAGAATAATATTAAGGAGAGCTTTTGAACACATTAAGCCCACTTAAGATCCTACTTCCAACATAGGTTTGGAGGAGGTGGATAAGGAGGGTTTAGTCAGTAAGTCTGCAAACCAACAAAATCTCTGTTAATGGAGTCCCACCCCCATTTCCATGGATTCTTCTTCCAAAATGATTGAACTATAAAAGATCAAATTTCATTCCCATATCACCCCTTACCCCACCCCAATCCCAGGTACACCCACTTAAATGGATCAGCTTTGTCATACTTTCATGGAGCATTTAAGAGGTGTCAGGCATCCGATAATTCTAGGAGTACAAGGGTTAAGAAGGCACCATCACTACTAGCAAAATGTTCATGGACTAGTGGGGATACTAGTGGAGGATTCTGGTGAACAGGTAACTACAGTAGTGTGCGTTAGTGGACTCTGTGCTGGAAGGGCTTGTGTACAACAAACATCCATACACACAGTTCAAACAGACAGTCCTTTGTTCTTTGATCCTCAATAAAAAGCTATACTAATATAATGGTAATATCTACCATTTATTGAGAACTCATATGCCAGGCACTGTACAAATATTATACTTAGGCAAATCCTCACAACAACCCTGTGAGGTAGGCATTATTCTTATATCAATTTTGCAGATTAGGAAACTGAGGCACAGAGAGGCATCATACAATATGTTGGATAGATACTGTTATCTAATTTTAAAGTGGAGGAAACCAAAGCACAGAGAACTGAAGTGAGTCTCACAAAATCACTCAGGGAGGCAGTGTCAGAGGTGAAACTAAGAATCAGGGTTATTACTTCTAAGTCCAGGGCACTTTGTGTAGCACCCATAGTTTTCCCCCAAGTCTTTTATCTTGATGGAGGGGACTAAAGCAAAAGTGAACAATTCCATATAAAAGCATCCAGGCCATTGGGGCTGGAATATGTGTCTGGCATTTGGATACTTGGGGAGCCCTCTTCTGTGTCTACAGCTTGGTGCCACCTTACTGGCTCTATTGATATGGGGCCGAAATAATTTATCAAGCCATTTCTAAAATGCAATCTCTCACTTTTTTCACTTGTCTTGCTTGTTTTTAATCATCAACAATAGCAATTTGTTCTATTAACTACACTTAAAAATAACAATTGCAAAAAAGAATTTAAAAATCAGCTTATAAATTTAAATTTAGATTTAAAAATTGGTTTATAAGACTGCAGCAGCAGTGCCTGGCACGTTAGGTGCTCAATAAATACTGAACAAATAAATGAATGCATAATATTCAACAAGTAGAGAAAGTACAAAGCTATGATGAAAGTATCTGGACAGTTGGCTGGGCTCACTCACTAGCCAAATAACTGGCTCCCATCCATCTGCCTTGCAGCATGTGTGATTCTAATTTACATTAAATCTTAGTAAAATGTCAGATGACTCTACCTCATGAACCTTGCAGGGTGTAGGAACTAGTTGAGGAAAGTAAAACCAGAAACCCTGGCTCAACCAGCCATAATCCCTGGGATAATAATTGTAAGATGCCAGCAGCCATGGCCACACCCACCTGCTACAACCAGCTTCAGGGGGTTGCTGGGCTCTGACCACAGAGTGGGGAGCATCTGGATGTGAGTGCGGCAGATGTAAACCCCTTCGTTCTCAGGTGTCATGTTGTCAATGGAGAATATGGCCATTGTCCCGGTTGGGACTTGGTAATCCACCGGCTCTGCGTATCCCTCTTTAAACAGCATGAACACCAAATCCTGCAGCCAGCCATGGCAGAGGATGTTAACATTGCATCCAGGAAGAGGTGGGGTCTCAGCCTGGATCCAAAAGATGGGCTTAGGTAGCTGGCCTGAAAGAAAAAAAAATGAACTGGAATTAGGTAGAACAAGGATAGTGCTGCCTGGAGAGCTGCAGAGGAGAGCTCTACTTTAAATAAGGCTTCCCTGCATGATCCTTATTTGCTACCCCTCCTTCCCCCACTTCTGTTCCAGAGTCTATAACCTCGCCGCCGTGCATTGCCTAATACAGAGTAGGTACTTATTTACTAACTGTGGAATGCGTGCTTGTGTGCATTTGACATAAGTGAATGAATGAATTAAACAAACCCTGCCCTGGAAAATCAGGATCTGAATCCCAGGAGTTGGAGGTTATTCATGAGTATGTATCTCTGTCTTTTTTACCTGGTGCCTCTAGCTCTAGAACTTTACTGGGCTTTGACCAGCCTGTTTCCTTCCAGTAGCAGCACCTGTAAAGACCTGTATTGGACTCAGTAAGGGCACCTAAGAAGAATGAAACTTGAAAGGTCTTGTAGGAAGGGCGGATCCAGGTCATCTGTGTCTTATCCTTCAGCAGCAGGAATTTGCTTGATATCCGAGAGGGGCTTCTGCACCAAAGTGTGATGTTCTCCCAAGGAGCCTGGGGATAGTTGGACTCGATCCACAGCTCCGGTTGAGGTTCCATTCCTGTCATTCCCAAAGATCATAAAGATGTGAGCAGTCAGCCCTCTCCATCCCATAAAGTACCCCACAATGTAACTCAAAACTAGCTCCAAGCCAGATCCCTCCTTTTGCCTTTCCTTGGGGGCAGGAGTGTCTGCTTATGTGGGACCCCAGGATATTTGTTCAAGGAATCAAAAATGAGTTGGGGAGTACAGTGCTTTCCTTTGCATCTGAGATAATGCTCTTCATTTTTTTTTTCCTTGTGGGAAACCAAGGCATAAAGGGAGAGGCTCTGATTCCCAAGCAGCTCATCTATCTTTGGGATCTCAAGGCAGTTATGTTCAGGGTCACGCAGGCAGGACAATGTCTTTGGATCCTATGGGAAAGAAGGAACCTGAGGGGTGGGATTCACTTACCTATCAGTGTCTTCCCTAGACTCAGCCCTAAAAAGAGAGATTATGGTGAATTAGAGCCCCTCTGTCCCCACTCTTCCCTCCAACCTTAATATTCTCCTCTCCCTCCCAGAGATACATGCTCACAGGGGTATCTATGATGAAGTCACTTGCCCCTCAACCCTTCCTTGTACTCACGAATGCAAAAGAGTAAGATGAGGAATGTCCGTAGCATGGTGGCCCCCTCCCCTGGTCTGTCCTGCATTGTGGGGCCTCTGGTGCTGGTCGGCACCCTGAGTCTCCGATTTTGCTCCTCAGTATGTAGTAAGATCTAAAAGCAAAACTGTTTTTACACAGGGGACTTGTTATGCTTTTCGAAGTTTAGTATAAACCACTGAATTCACTCAACAACCCTTCATTCTACTCCCTCACGGGCACACAGGATATTACAAAGCTACCTGCTTCATCCTCTCCTTGCCCTTATTTTTCACTTCCCCATCTCCTCACTGAAGGCCTCTGTTTGTATGTAAAATGTCATTTTTGTAGAAATTTCTACTTGTCCCTGGGATCTCAGAGGCTCAGAAGGTGGCCTAATGTAAGCCTGCAGAAGCCCCATGGAATGAAGGAGATGGGAGATATAGTCACCTTTTCAGATCCTTTGTTCAGACACTCTCTCTCTCTCTCTCTCTCCAACAACTTAGCAAAAAAAGCATTACTACCATCCCCATTTGGTTGATAAGAAAAATGACGTTATTCATTCATCAAAGTCAAAAGTTACTAAATATTCAAGCCAAAATTCAAATCCATGTTTAACTTCAAGGCCTATGCTCCCCTCTCATCCTCCCTCAACCCTCCAACCTCATGTTATGAAGACATTCTCTTCTCATTCTTATCTTTTACCCCCCAATTCTCAATACTCCCACCTTAAGTAGGAAAATAAAGCTGATTCCACTTAATTAATATAAGGTATAAATGATTCATTGTCCACCCATAACTTCTAAGCAGTTTTTATCACTGCCCTAAGGAAAATGGAAGTGTTAGAAATTTCAGGAAATACCACAAGGATATTTGAGTGCAGGGAGGCCTTCTGATTTTTCCCGAAGTCATCATGGACTACAGGCCCTGCATAAGGTGAACCCCTAAGCCTTTGTGTCTCTCCCCTTCCCCAAGAGTAAACTTCACCAAGCAGAAGTTGTGTACCCACCCCCACAAACTCAGGCTAATTCTCCTCTACTAAATTTCTATTCAGAGTCTGAGGTCTCCTGCTGTTTAATCAGAACTCAGTGGAGTAGGGTAGTGGTGGCTCCAGAACAGAGAAAGGGACTAATTTTGCTTTTCCAACTGACCCTGGGACCTCAGCCTCTAACTTGGTCCAGTGCTGACATTGAGCAGAATGGAGGAACAGGAAGAGAGGAAGATTCTTTTTCAAAACCTCTGGACTAGAGACTAGGTGGACAGTGAGAGATCCAAGAAGGCAGTGCTTTGTTTTTTATTTCTCACTTTGTATTGAAGGAGGCTTAATTTACCCTCTCTGAACTTTTCTTACCTGTTAAATGGGGGAATAATATCTACCTAGTATTGCTATTGTGGTAGATTAGAGAATATACATATAGTGTCAGCACATAGTGGACATTTTGTGTTAAAAGGTGATTATTTTTTTTTTCTTCTTTACAAAGGGGATGTCCAAATGGTGTAGGACCCTGAAGATGCTCTTCCTCTCTCAGTTCCTACAGCCCCTTGTCCCCACTTTTGAGGGCCAGGCCAAGGCTTGGATGCTACCCTGTTGCTTTGTTCCCCTGGGGCACTGGGCCAGGATCTATTGGGGGAAGCCAGGTTCTACTGCCAAGGGAAAGGTTTGACCTGGGATTCTACCCAGGAAATGCCATCTGAGGCTCCAGCCTTAACACGTGGACCCCCAAATCAGGGTCTTCGATTCCTGGGCTTCTCAGAATAATTGACCATTCCTCAATCTCTAAGGAAACTATATCATTTATATCGAGCCAAAATGATTAATCTTATGCTCAGGGAACGTGGCAACAGCCCCAAGCTTCAGGTTAATTGGCCACGCCCATTTTTGCCCTTTCACCCCCCCACCCCCACCCCCAACTTGGGCTGTTTAACCATTTTACCCTCTCTTTCTACTCCACCCCAAGCACTTTCCCCCCACCCTTAGGCAGCACCGCAGTGCTTTTGAGGGTGACATACCCGAAATTTCTAATGGCTCGCCCCCTGCATAGCTTTGAGGGCTCCAGCAATCAAAGGGGTTGGGCTCGGCGGGGTGCCGGTTGCATGCTCCGCTGAGGGTTGGGAGGGAAGACTGAGAAGGAAAAGGGAAGATATCTACAGTGCCCAGAGATTCTCAGCGAGGCAAGGCTGGGATCCGGGGAGGGAAGGAGAAAGGCAGGGATGAAGGGGGTAGGGGGACAAACTGAGGAGCAGTTTACAGCAATTAATTACAGTAGGGAGACTCTTTAGGGGTTTTGTTTAGGATCTGGTGGCCAGTAATTAATCTTCAGCCACTGGACTATGCGCTCATTTGCAGGTACTTACGGTAGTTGAAGGCCCGCTCCGATGTTGGAGATTCTCCAGTGAGCTCCTCCAGATGCAGCAAACTGCCCGGCATGAGAAGAGCTGTCTAAGGACAGCCTCTCAGGCTCCGAGCCCCGCCTCCCCTCTCCCCCGCCCGCTGCTGGCCCGCCCCAGCCTCCGCACCTCTTTCACTGGGCTCCGCGAGCCCACCTCCACCAACTCTGCCTAGCACCTGCAGTCCTCTGGCGACCGAAATGTATACGCCCCTCCCAGCTCCCCGCCTCTCTGCTGACTCCCTGCAGAGGTTGCCCAGCCAAACTCAGGCCCCTGCCCCCTGCCTGTCGCTCAGAGTCTCATTGGGTCACCATATCCTGGAGGGGGAGATGGCCAGCTCTTAAGTCAGCCAGAGCTGTAGATCCTCCTCACCAGCTCTCAATTGCCATTAAAGGGCTCTCAGATATTCCTGGGCTCATTTAGCGCCCCATGGGTTCAGAAACATCGCTACCGTGGTTTAAATGCCTATTATGTGCCCCCCGACCCCTGAGCATCTGTTTATCTCTAAACTTTCCAACAACCCTGCAAGATAAGTGTTTCTTCCCTCAGTTTTACAGATGAGGAAACTGAAGCTCAGAGAGGGTTAAGTAACTTGGACAATCTTCAAAGTCCAGCTTGGGATAAAAGCCCAGGCTTTAGAGACATACAAATTTAGATTTCAGTTCAGGTTCCACATTCAATAGCTGTGTGACCTCAAGCAAGTGAATTACATTCTCTGAATCCCAGTTTCCCTGTTTTTAAAATAAGACAAGACAGCCTAGTTCATAAGACTTTAATGAGATAACATAAGTATAACTCACAACAGAGTAGGTCCAGCACAGTAGGTACTTACTAAATGGTAGCTGTTGCTGCTACTAATAGTAGTAAGCATTGTTAATCTGCAAAGCCTTCCTCAACTTTCTTAGAGCAACATGAGTTTGATAATATAGAACAAACTTTCATGAATTGTTGAGCATGAAATACCTTTTAACATGATAATGTATGGATGAGGCACTAACCAAAACCTCTTGACATATAACATGTGATAGGATTAAACTCCAATGGACTCACAGACCAATTGGTAAGCAATATGCACCTCACAAACCAATGGGTTAAAAAATAGTCAAACGTTTCTTTATATGCATGTGCCTTTTTTAACCTTCATAAAAGATTATAGGTTATCTAGTGAAAAATACCTTAATTTGGGGCTGGGGATGTAACTCTGTTGGCAGAGCTCTTGCCTAGCACACATAAGGCCCTGGGTTCAATCCCCAGCAGCACCATAAATAAATAAATAAATAACTGCTCCTGCTTCAAAAAAATAGCTTAAAAATACCAGAAAACTATGTGAAAAATAAAGTAGGGCTTTTTTAATGTGCCAGTTGAACAATGTATCTTCATGCATCAGGTGACACCAATTGTGGCTTCCTGGCATTCTCCCACATACCATTATGCACTGCAGATTATTGTGTACTGATTAGAATAGCCATATGAATATAAATATGTGTTTCTGGGCAAGTTATTTTACTTCTCCAAGCTTCATTTTCTTGTTTGTAAAATGAATATAAAAATTGTACTTACTATCTTGTAGGGTTTTGGGTCGGATGGAATAAAAACTGCCCTCTAAACCACTACCATAGGGCCTGAGTCACAGCAAGCAGCCATTAATTCAACAAGTTTGTTAGGTAATTTCTTTGTGGCAGGCATTGTTTTGGATGCTGACAATTCAGAGAGGATGCCGGTTCCTTCTCAAGAGTCTGCAGTCTAAGGATAACTGGTGATAGAGAATGAGTAGGAGGCAGCCAGAGAAGGAGGTGCCTTGAGAGTCAAAGAGGACTGCAGTAGGAACGGCCAGCAAGAAAGGCACGACAGTACGTTTGTGCAGAACTGCAAGCAGTTTGCTGTTACTATATGTCTAAACCAGGGCGGTGTTAATGGAGAAAGAAAGGGGAACAAGGGTTTCCAAAATATGGAGAGGCAAAATTGGACAAACTTGATGTTTGTTTGGAAAAGAGTAGTGACAGTTATTATCTGTCAGAGTGAAAGTATCGGTGATGATTGATTTTCAAAATATTTATATAGAAATCACTATAATAGTACTTTATAAATCTGAACTCATTTAATTTCTATAGCAACGTTATAGAGTAGCTATCATTTTCAGCTCCATTTTACAGACGAACATACTGAAACACAGGGCCATTAAGCAAATTTCTCAAGGGCCAAACAGCTAACAAGTGGCAGAGCTAGGATTCAGACCTAAATTGTCTGGGCATAGATTCCCATATTCTGAATCACTACTCTATGCTGCTTCTGCATTGAATAGGTAGAATGATACGACCAGACTGAAAAAAAAAGGGAAAAAAAAAACTATGAAAGTGCTTCATAAAATAGAAAGGCACCAATCAAATGCAGTTAGTAATGTGGAAAGAAGACGACAGAAGATCCCCCAGCTCTTTGCAAGTTCTTGGGCACAAGCTTGTACTTTTGGAAAGCAGCCTGAATCTAGAGCTCAGAATCCACTCCCCCCCCCCCACCATTTGGCCTTGGAAGCCTGAGAAGGTCCTGCCTGGGCTGTGTGGGTGAGAATACCACACACTCTCGCCTTTTGGTCTGGGACATTATGGAGTCTTGAAGAGACTTATTATTCAGGCTTCATAGGAGTCCCTCATTCAAACTATGGCTGGCAATTGAGATGCCAGAAGCTTCGTCTCTAGGCTACCTCCGTAGGTTTTGAACTCTGCAGCCCACAGAAAGAGAAACATTTTCTGGCCAATCTCCCTGAAGAAACCTTGAGTTGCCCAATATTATAAAGCTAGGAGTAGAGGCCAACAGGGTCTGGGGTTAGGACTCAGCAGAGACAGAGTTCCTGACATTGATTCTGTTGCTCTTCCTCCATCAGGGATCCTGCATGTCTGTCATTCTGAAAATCTCTCTCTATCTCTGTTTCTCTTTCTCTCCTACACACACACACACACACACACACACACACACCCCACTCAGAAGACCTGTTTCCTCTCCTGTTTTATTACTCTAGAGTTAATTGCTTTCCACAACTCTTCTTTCAGGGAATAGTTTGAGAATGACCAATCTTAATAATGGCCAAGGCCTCCTTTGACTGTCTGTATTACCTAAATTTGGTGGGGTGGTATGGGAGCTCCCCTGCCTTCATTGTCCTTCTTAGAGGGGATGACAAAAATATTCCTGAATTTCAGACTCTGAGCACTGGGGCTGTAAGGGAATTCCTCCTGCAAAAACTTAGAGTCACCTGTTATGGATTATAAGCCAACTATCAAACACAACGCCCTGGGTTCAATCCCCAGCACCACCAAAAAAACAAAAACACAAAAACAAACCCAAAAACAACAACAAAAAAAGAAAGGTAGAACTCAAAGGAAGAGATGGAGAAGCAGCAAGGTTCAGAGTGATCTGTAGTCTTTCACCCCAATCAAGTCCAGCATAAGAGGATGAGGTTTTTTATTCTCCTAAATCTATCTTGTAGTATCCTAAATAAGAGATGCACAGGGCAAAGCTGGCCTCCTCCCAGCAATGTGCTGGAGCTCACCAACTCTGTGCATCTTATCACAACCTGGCATTTAGTGACATAACAGTGGTAGCTTGAGATTGGTCATGGTCAGAGGATTTTCACCACAGAGGAAGCAAATGCTGCAAAACAGGCATCCTCTTTAAAACATTTACTAGCAAACCACTTTCTTCCAGTTTTATGCTTTAAGACAGTAAATTTTACTGGCATACAGAAAATTTTGCAACCCCCCCCCCCAAGAATCCTGATCACTTCCCCACACTAACAAGATAAGGAGCATTGTGTTAGCTCTCTCCTCCTGCCCCCACCTCATTGTGATGGTAAACCACCTTAGGAATGTGTCCTGTTGCTAATGCATCTTCGCACCCCTCCAAACTTCTGAGTCTGCCAGAGCCACCATCCTTTTCTACACTGGAAAAAAGGCATGGAGTAGATGAAAGAGGCTTTCAGGTACCAATAAGCAAGTGTTGTTCCTGAGCAGACCCAGTCTGAAAGGCTAGGCTCCCAATAGTGAAACCGGATGGGGAGTTTGGCTTTGGAGGTGTGGAGTTTAGAGCTAGAAAGGGACTTTGGAGCCAACCCACAGAGCTTGGGTTTCAACTTATCCTTTGTCAAGCATTTCAATTATGAAGGGCATAGTTTGGGGCAGTAAGTCACTTGCAGAAGCTATCCCTAAGGGTATTTTCAGGACTGTGCTGGAATCTTCCTAGAGTAAATCACATGCAAGTATGAACCAGAACTGAAACTTCTTTAATCAGAACACTCATTGTAAACCATAAGGTGTTAGACAGAGACCCACATGATCAGGCTTCTGTGTGTCTGTCACAGAGCCAATGAACAGTGTGATTACCTAGGTGAAGCTAACTTAAGGTTAATGGGTACATAGAGAAAGTGAGGTTTTATTGTGCTTCAATCTAGAAGGGCCAAAGGATTCTGTTTGGCCCTCATACCATTTACCAACAGGATCAACTACTAAACTACCAGCCCCAAATTGCAATCTTCCCAGCATCACAAAATGCCTTTTTTAAAATATGAGAAACAGTGTGCATCTGAATACATGGTGGGCAGGGGTGGGTGGTGGTTCTAAGATAGACCTATAAAATGTGGGGTGCACTGAGTATAGGCTATGCAGTGTTTTAGTATCCCCTTTTCCTGTGCTGGATCAAGTTGGTGGTAACAGAAGGACGACAGGTAGGTTCAACCTCACTGCCTAGGTTGGGCAGTCAGAGAGGGTTCTGAAGGCAGTTCAGGTTGGACCCAGGTAGAATGCTTCCAAGTGCCAGTATCAGGAAAACCTTATTCTGCTTCAAAGTCTGACTTGCCTCCAGTGTGTTTAAATTGCAGACATTTTCATGGGGGATGGGGAGGGGAGAAGGAGGGGGATGCCACTCAGGAATGCACAACTAGGCTTTTTGTATTTACTTTTAATCACTTGTCCAAAGGAAAGTTTAGAAGTTAACAATTGGGTTCTTTTATCATCCTATTTATTGTATGATTCACCAATTATATAATTAAAGTTAAATAGATATGTCAAAATTGCAAGAACAACACAAATCAGCAATTTAAAAACACATCACTGCAATATAACCCACTGTATACAATCTGTTTCTAAAAATAACAGTTTACAGGCAATCATTTCAATGTACATGCATCTCTTAGAGTTCTGTTTGTTTGGGGCCTTAAAATATGATCAAATTTTCTATAAGATACATGTGCCGTGACATAGGATGGAGGTGACTTCCAGCAAACAAGTCTTTTAATTTCATATAGTTGATTATATTTAGATTGAAAATAAAATTATTTATTTCTTATTTGATCTCTAATATTTCAATGTCTCCCTATCTCACCTAACTTGAATTATCTTGCTATATTCACATCCTCTTTTTCATTATCCTTTCCCATCCCATCCCATTCATTTTTTGTTTTTCTTATCCTCCTTTCCTGTGCACAATGTTTTTTTGTTTGTTTGTTTGTTTTGTTTTGGTACCAGGGATTGAACTCAGGGGCACTTGACCACTAAGCCACACCCCCAGTCCTATTTTGTATTTTATTTAGAGACAGGGTCTCACTGAGTTGCTTAGTATTTTGCTCTTGCTGAGGCTGGCTTTGAACTCTGGCTTTGAACTTTGAACTTTGTGATTCTTTTATCTCAGCCTCCCAAGACGGTGGGATTACAGGCATGCATCACCATGCCCGGCTCCTTGGCCCTATGTATGTATGCATGTATATGTATGTATATATGCTTACACACTCATGCATACATATTGCATATATATATCATATGTGTGTATGCATAGAAATGGGTACACATACGTAACAATAACAACTTGGTACAAAGTTACATTTTTATTTTCTTTTTCCCTAATCACCCTGGCAAAAATACAAGTAATCATAAAAATAAGATCTATATTCTATTAAGAAATTGGCTTTAAGCCAGGCATGGTGGCACATGCTTGTAATCCCAGTGATTTGAGAGACTGAGGCAAGAGGATTGCAAACTTGAGACCAGACGCAGCAACTTAGAGAAGTCCAAAGCAACTTAGTGAGACCTTGTCTCAAAGTAAAAAATAGAAAGGTCTAGGGATATGGCTCAGTGGTTAATCACCCCTGGATTCAATCCCCAGTGCCCCTAATCCCCCAAAACATAAAAATGAGCCAAAAAATTTAAAAAAACTAGAAAAGAAAGAAGAAATGGATTTTATAAGTGAATTTAGTCACTTATCTCCAGGAGCACCTTCTTGTGCTGCAGCTGCTCTTGGTAAAGCCAGTAGTTGAAGAATTTTACTGATAAACGCCTTGAAGTCATTTTGACTGTCAAAGACTCTGCTCTCATCTTCAATTTGGAAAGTTAGCCTGGCTGGATGGTTCATTTGGTGTTTTAGGCCCAGGAACTTCAACTGGATAATTTTCTCCAACTCATTCTCTCTTCCATTATTGCTAATGCATAGTCAGGTGTCAGCCCATCTTTATCGTGTAGAAAAAATCACTTATTTCCTCTGAGCATCTCACAAGATGATTTTTTTTCTTTCAAGTTGAAGAACTGTGCAATTATGTGCCTTTGATTTTTAGTTTGAGAGGTATATTTGAGTGGTGATCTGTAAATTCTGTATATAAGTTGAGATCTATGTTTAGCTTTGGAAAGTTTTTTTTTCCAATAATTTCCTTAATAATGGCTTCAAGGCTACTCTCATTTTCTGCACCTTCTGGGATGCCAGATACATGAATATTATACCACCCTGATGTACTTTCAAGATCTATCACCTTTTCTTGCGCCATGAAGTGCTATTTTCTTAAAATTTTTATCTTTTGAGACCCAAGCTAAATTTGGTTCTCGTTTGTACTGAGTCTCCTTTCCATGGTATTTTTTTTTTTTGGCAGTTTTTCTCTCTCGGGTTTACCTTCAATTCCTGAGCTTCACAGTGTTTAGGGAGCTTTTCCTTTGTGCTTTTAAAATGTCCACTAGTCCTACATCACTTTCAGGGTGACTCCTTCACCTTGGCTCTTTTTTCAGGGTTTTTGCCTGCTACTCCTCTGGGCCAGTTGTAACTCTTTAAAAAAAATGGAATGTTTCATGAATTTGCGCGTTATCCTTGTGCAGGGGCCATGCTAATCTTCTCTGTATCCTTCCAATTTTAGTATATGTGCTGCTGAAGCGAGCACCAGCCATAGCTCTTGAACCCTCTGAGGTCCCTTCTTTTTTCCTGGCATCATAGCACTTCTTGCTTGCTCTTAAGCTTGTTTTCATCATTCTTTTCTAAGCTTGGATAGTTTAGGTTTTCTTGTTTCCTATTCTTGTGGCTGAGGCTTCTGACTTGGCAATTTAGTTTTGCACACAGCTGCTTTCTCTGTCCTCCCCCACCTCCCAGAAGCTCAAGAGCTAAGGTCTTTTCATTGAAATGCAAGACCTACTTTAAACTGAAATCCTCAGAAATCCTGTAGGAAATTAAGGTATAATCAACTGATGTGCTCTCATCTAATAGCATTGATGGAAAGAGCTTCGTTACCCTATAAGTGAGATAAAGAAATACACAAGTATATGAATGAAACAATAAATGCACACACATAAACATATATAAGGACTCTAAATACCTGAATACACATGCATATAAGCATGCAAAAATAATATAAATAGTCACACAGATACATACACATGGAAACAAATATGTACATAAAATTAACCTCATGTTTTCAGAATATTTAGTCTCTGCCTGGCTGGGAGTACACAGAATATTTCTGATTAAACAGCTAAATTCATTCAAGTTATAAAGCAGAGAGTGAGAGAAGTTCACCTAAATGTTTCAGTGTTTGTGGAAAGAGATTTTGACTTTGTGTCAGAGGGCTTGAATTTCAGTTCTGGCAGAGCTATTTACTAGCTGTGTAATCGTGTGACATTTGGCAAGCTACCGAAAGTTATTTGAGTCTCCATCTCCTCATCAGTCAAATGAGTATTAAATAATTGTGAGCGAAATCTGAATATAGAACTCTCTATTTGCCTTCATCCTTTTTTTTCTTGGTACCAGGGATTTGATCCCAAGAGTGCTTAACCACTGAGCCACATCCCCCTTTCCCATTTTATATTTTATTTAGAGACAGGATCACACTGAGTTTCTTAGAGCCTCCCTAGGTTGCTGGCTTTGAACTCACTATCCTTCTGCTTCAGCTTCCTGAGCCATTGGAATTACAACTGTGTACCACCGCACCCAGCTATTTGCCTCCATTTAATCATATTTTATTTTTGAATCATATTTTAATATATCTCTTTACAGTGGTATCTGGGATTTAGATTGGTGGGGGTGGAAGCAGGACAGTGACAGGAAGGGTAAAACCTCAATAGGTCTTAAATGGACAGGTTCTCAGGTCCCACAGCATGTGTGATTTTTTTTTTAATTAAAGAATAAGGATTCAGCTTGATTACACCCCAGTATTGTTGAAAGATGGGAAAATAAAATTTTCTTTCAAGATTATAATTTGGGCTGGGATGGTAGCTCAGTGGTAGAATGTGTGCTCAGCATGTGTGAGGCACTGGATTTGATCCCCAGCAACTATAAAAATTTTTTAAAAATATTATGATCCAGGGCTGGGGTTGTGGCTCAGTGGTAGAGTGCTTGCCTAGCATGTGCGAGGCCGTGGGTTCCATCCTCAGCACCACATAAAAATAAATAAAAAAATATAAAGGTATTGTGCCTAACTATAACTAAAAAATAAATATTAAAAAAATATATTATGATCCACTAGGAGATACATCCATGTTCACAAATAAGGATAATACAGCATAGAGCACATAAGCTTTAAAAGAGTGTCAAATAAAGCACAAAAGGAGCATAAATAAGAAAGCATTTAATTCTGACCGACAGCACTTAAGAGTTCTTTATACAAGCCTCCCCAACTTAAGTTCCCATCCCTGTCACTGGGCATGTTGAGGGCACATATGAGGCTTCCTGATCAGAACATCAATATCCGTGTTACCCATTTGATGTCTCCCTAGCATTTCACCATATGCCTCACTTTGGGAGTACAGAGCAAAGAACCTCAAAGTATAGCAGTGCAATCCTGTGTGGAAAGAAGGGCTGGAAATGAGGCTGGAGACATGGGCAGAAGCCAGGTCATTAAAGACCATGTGTGCCCTAGAGCATTTGTCAGTAAAATTTCATATTTGTGCCAAATTGAAAGGCCAGGTCACGATCTAGGTCCAAAAGGATGGCTTGTGTCCATGCAGAACATGACCTTCTCTAGTTCCGAATGCTCTCCCGGTTATGCTATCCTGGGCACAGATCCTCAGTGACAGGGCTCAGAGGCCACTTTCTGAGCTGACAGTCCACCTGTCCCTCTAATTCAGGCTCCTAGTAGTTCAGGTTTCTTTCTTTCTTCCTTCCTTCCTTCTTTCTTTCTTTCTTTCTTTTTGACACAATACCTTTATTTTATTTATTTATTTTATGGTGCTGAAGATTGCACCCAGTGCCTCACGCTTGCTAGGGAAGAGCTCTGTCACTGAGCTACAACCCCAGCCCCCTATTTAAGGTTTCTGTTCCAAAAGAAAAACTGGAGATGGGGCAGTTTACAATTAGAGTCACACACAATTAAATACCCATGTATGAAAACACTGGCCCTTTTTAGCAGTCTAATCATTTTAAAATCAGAGTCTGTCTTAGACTCCAATGTATCCAAGTGGAGGTAAATTTTAATGGGTTTTGTAGGAAGACAGTTTAGAGAAGAAGATATTGTGTAGGGAAAATAAAAACAAAAATAGGTCTAACAAATTCAAATGCAAAAGGTGATTTCATCAGGTTACCATATGAATTCTGAGAAATACTCAGAATTGTTATGGAAAATTAGTATAAGCACCTGATGGGATTTGCCTAATAAAAACTAGAACAGGAACTTGATGCCTCTTTCTTCAAAACAACTAAAAAATAGGAGCTTAAAGTGTTTTGGTACTGTGAGATCTTAGGCAAATACAACTTTTCACTTATGCTTTTATTAAAACATGTTTATTGCACAGCTACTTTTTTTCTACTTTGGGGAATACATCAGTAAACAAAACAGAAAAACCCCACATGTTACTCAATAAATGTTTTTACTAAGTATCTAGGTAGAGACATTTTTAATGCTTCGTATAAGGATATGTTTTCAATACTGTTACTAAAAATATAGAACTGACTTTGGTACTAACTACAGGGATTGAATTTTTGGACATCAGTTAGTAGTGTCTGGGATTGGTTGTGGGTTTGATAACTCTAAGAAGAGTTTTGCATTGTCCTATCACATCTCCTTTCTTGAACCTTTTATTCAAAATTAAATGACAAAGTAGTACAGGAAGTATAAGAGTAAAGGAGAAAGTTTATGAAATGTTCTCTGCATATTTAAAAAGGGGTAGAAAGAAAGGTTTGGCCATAGCATTAAAATCGTTTTGATTAATCCTATCACCTTTATCTACATGAGTTTTCCTTTTAATGTTTTTAACAATACCTCCCAAAATTTAGGAGAATATATTCCAGTAGGGGAAATTGTAATGCCAAGGAAATCTACGCTACAATTGTCCTTAGGCACTGTGATGTTAAAAATACATATTAACTAATGGAAATAGTGCTGGACACTAATTAAAGTATCCAAATGACTTGTCATTATTAATAACCCAGGATTTCAACAAGGAGCACTTGCTGTGGAAGTTCTGTGACTATCCTGGGCACAGCATGACAATATTTTAAAAATATGTACACCATGAAAGAATCCCACTTGAAATAGCTGTAAGATGGCGCCAAAAAGTTACCAAGTAGAACTTAGCACAGACTCAAAATGAAATGGAATTTTTTTTTCTTTTTTTTTACATTATTAATGAATCCATGAAGTTTATTTTTGCCCTCATATCTGAAAGAAATCCCTAATAATGTTGTTTTGTTTTGTTTTGTTTTTAGTTTTATTGATTTTATTTTTTTAAATACATGACAGCGGAATGCACTACAATTCTTATTACACATATAGAGTACAATTTTCATATGTTAGTATAAAAGAGTATGTTCATGCCAATTTATGCCTTTATATATGTACATTTTTTGCGTTACAATTCTTATTACACATATATACCACAATTTTTCATCTCTGTTTGTATATAAAGTACTTTGACACCCAATTCGAGTCTTCATGTACTTTGGATAATGATGTCCATCACATTCCACCATCCTTACTAATCCCCTGCTCCCTCCCATTCCCTCTCACCCACCCCTCTTCCCTATCTAGAATTCATCTAATCCTCCCTAGCTCCTCCTCCCTACCCCACTGTGAGTCAGCCTCCTTATATCAGAGAAAACATTCTGCATTTGTTTTTTGGGGATTGGCTAACTTCACTTAGCATTATCTTCTCCAACACCATCCATTTACCTGCAAATGCAATGATTGAAAATTTCTTCTTATGACTTCTAACCTATACTAAAAAGTAATTTAAATTTTATTCTATTTGAAAAAAATATATGACAGACAATAATATATGCTTTCTTGATTTTTCAAATGGTTAACTCCACCACTTATTCATTTAAACAACTTTTATTGAACATCTACCATAAACAAGGAACCTGCAAATATTTAGTGAAATAAAATAAATAAAGAATGGAAAGAGATCTGGGGATGTGGTTCAGTGGTAGGGTGCTTTCTTAGCAAGCACGTGGCCCTGGTTTCATCTCTACTATTGCAAAATAAATACATAAACAAACAAAAATAAACAATTATTTAATTAAAAATAAGTGGAGGGAAGGAAGAACATGTATATGTTGGCAAGTTAAAGATTAATAAATTTAGTGTCCTCATACTAATGAATAAAGACACACAAACAAACAAAAATAAAAAGTACAATGTGCTAAAGTTTGATAAGAAAAATCCAGAGTAAAATGACCATGGAGTTTAGTAAAGGCTAATATTCTTTCCAGCTGAGGGGATCAGTGCAAGCCTTGCGGTTAAGGTCACATGTGAACTGAACTCTGAAGTATGGCTGGATTAATCTAGCAGCTGTAAATACTACATGGTTAGTTCTCCAAGAGTACAGAGGGTGACTTATTCATCTATGTATCTCCTAGACTCAAACAGAAATAATGCTAACAACAGCTACTATTTATTAAGTGCTTACCATTTTGCCAGGCACCATGTTAAATATTTTACACAAGCTGTCATACTTACCTTCAGAAGATTCTTTGTGACACAATAGCAGCAGCAACAACATTTATTGAATGTTGCCTATGATCCAGGTATTGCTTAAAAACCTTCTGATGACTATTAGTATCCCTTTCTTACAGATGAGAAAACTGAGAATCACACAAGTTAGTCAGAGGGAAGAGCTGAAATTTTCACTCAGGTCATGTGATTCCCAAACCTGTGCAATCATGACTCAGTATCTGTTATTTTGAATAAGTGAATGGAAATGGAATAACAAAGGAAGAGAGATATTGTGAAGCCAGAGATCACTGAATCTGCAAACTGTTTTTGAGGACAAATGGCAAGACTGGGAGCAAGAGAGAGGGGAGAAGGGACAAAACAGTCACTGTATTTTCAGTCTAAGCTAAAAGATGTAGAAGTTTTTTCTTTTGTAAAAGATAAGCTATGAGGAAAGGAAGGGGGAATGGAAATACGAAAGACAGTGGAATGAATTGGACATAACTTTCCTATGTGCATATATGAAATCACGACCAGTGAAACTCCACATTATGTACAACCGCAAGAATGGGATCTTAATTAGAATACGTTATACTCCATGTAGGTATAATATGTCAGAATACAGTCTACTGTCATGCATATCTAACAAAAACAAATTTTAAAAAAAATTTAGAAAAGGTAAGCTATCATGTACTGAACTTTTAAAAATTATTTTATGTCAAATTTGAGAAATGTTATGATATTTCTAAGGACATAGAGTAATATCCACTAAAGGTGTCCTAGAAAAAACCTCAAAGAAAACATGCAAAATGTTCGTTCTCACTGTTTAGATGATAGAGAATTATTGCTGATATTGTTTTTTTCATCCCTGTATTTTCTATTATGACAACAAATACTTTATAATTTAAAAAAAAACTTTAAAAGGTGGTTAAAATTTTAGGGCAGATTTTAAAAGTAGAAATCATGTTAGAAATCATGTTATATTTATATATAAAGGTACCAAAGGGAATTTCACCTTTATGTATATGTAGAAGAAAGGAAATTTAGTAGGAGCAGAGGAGGGAAAATTGAGGAGGGAGAAAGGGAGAAAAGAAGTGGGGAGAGAATGGGGTTTGAAATCAAATTCCTTGTATGTATGATTTTTGTCTGTACCCAATTACTATGTGTAACTATAATGCTATAATAAAAATAATAATCAGAATTCTAGTCATTAGGCAATGCACATTTAATATTTAAATATTTAGGGGGTGATGTGAATATTATAAAGGATGTTATACTTTCAACTTTTAATTTATTTTTGGGGGATACTGGGGATCTAACCCAGGGACACTTTTGCCACTCAGCTACATCTCCAGCTTTTTTTTTTTTTTTTGAGACAGGGTTTCACTAAGTTGCTGAGGGTCTTGCTAAATTGCTAAGGCTGAGCATGAATTTGTGATCCTCCTGTCTCAGCTTCCTGAGTTATTGGGATTACACATCTGCTCCACCATGAGCAACTCAATTTAGTTTTAAATGGTTCAAAACTATGTATATTATATAGAGTACATGTTTACAGAATATATATTCTATACATGATACATAGTATATACTCTCTTCACATATATAGATTTATCTATCTATATGTATTGAGAGAGAGAGAGAGAGAGAATCTGAACATTGAAAAGAACGTTATCTGGGAATTTTAAAAAATAATCTTGCAACATTTTTCTGAGTCTAAATTGATGTTAAAATTAGAAAATTAGTTTGAAAAAATAAAATAAAAAAGCTAAAAGAAAATGAGTATATAATGAGAGTAAATACATGTGTGTATATAATTTATACATAATTTTAGAAATAACAAAGAAAATAATCATTGGAATAATAATATTTTTACTCTTCATATAGTATCAATTTCTGTTGATTTTTCTATCCTTGCAAAATTTCCAGTTTTACAAAAAGAAACCATTTCAAGTTTGCATAATTATTAGTCATGCAACCTACAATATAATCGTAAAGGTTAGCTTCTGTATAACTACTTAGATGCCATCTTGAAATGGTTAAGTCTTAATGTTGTTTGACCATTTTTACTGAGCTAACTAACTGCTGAGTTGAATTGACTTTGGTGTTTGGTTAAACATGTGGTCAGAAAAAGGCTTTTGGGAGTGAGGTGGAGAAAATGGTTGAACTAATGGGGGACTGTTAATCCAAATGGTGAGACTTTTATGAAAATACAGATTGCCATGGGAACCAAAATAGTAAAAAGAAGAGGAAGAGGAAGGAGGACGGGAGGAGGAGGAGGAAGTCATGAAGGGCTTGTGAAATTGCTTTTAGTTCTGTTGTTCAATTTCCATGAGATTAGATTTGATGACTGTTATTATTTTATTATAATTCCTTATCTATGTATGGTACCATTGTTTTTTTTTTCCACCTGAAGTGCTCAGAGATCCTTTTTTTGCTTTTATCTTTGCAACAATGCTGTTAAAAAGAGCCTGGGTGCATGGGGCCGATGCTTATTTTCTCAGCTATCTTAGTATACAGCATCTAATTGCAGAAAAACAATCTGTTCAGAGGTGATGGTGCTTTTGGACTGAATGTTGATGTGCCATATATAATAAAGTCATTATAATTGGTAATGGACATATAACAGCTTATGATACTTGTGAAAGATGTCATTGAATAGTATTCGTAGCAGTTATAAAAGACTAGGCATAAACTGAAAAGAACTGAAAATATACTAATTATGTGTCCTACATTGAGAAAGTTTTCTTTGAATATGTGTTCCCTCAGAGTTTGAAGAGAGAAATAATAGCTAACAACAACCTACATTTTCTTTTAAAATGAGAAGACCATTCTGTGATTTTTTAAATTCATCACCTTCTAACTTAATGTCATCTGCTTGAAATTATTCAAATAGAAAACAAGAGGATTTTCTAAGACTCATGTTTATCACAAGGTAATAAGGTTAGACTGAGCTCTTTTAATATAATTTTAATTGTGGCTGTAAATAATTTGTATCCTTAGCAAGGTTAAAAACACAGAAAGTACATATAAACATTAAGTAAAATCTAAAAATTTCCTGAAGTACATTAGCCATCCCATTTATATAATAAATACCTTGTTTGTTTGTGACCATCTCAACATTAAGCTAGATAAGTAGATGCAAAAATGAAGGGAGTTTGATTTGTGATGCTGTCCATTGCCCAGCAACGAGGGACTATGGTTGTTTTTGCAGCATTGCACCATTTTAGGAAGCTGGGGACAATCTAAGCATATGCCACTTTTTTTCACCTTAGGCTGAAACAGACAGCAAAAAATAATTTAAATCTATTATTTGTCAACAGGTTGAATTGGAGGACATTTACATTTTAAAGATGAATTTTGAAAATTTAAATGCCCTTGAATGCTTAATTATCTGTGCCTTCATTCTGGAAATTAATTTTTTTTCAGAATGAAAACAAACCAAAATAGGACATTTATTTGACTATAAAATTGATGAGAGTTGTTTTCCAAATATTGAGAATTAAGCTTAATAATGCATCTAAAATAATTTTAAACATTCACAGATATGGATCATTAATGTAAAAATCCTGCATTTGGGTGCAAAACAACCAGATGTACAAGCAGAGGATGAGATGTGGCTAAGTAGCAACACTCATAAAAAAAGATTTAGGGGTTTTCAAGGGACTGTAAGCTCAATATTATTCAGTTGTGTGTTGAGGCTGCACAGAGAGCTAAATCCATCTTCATCTGCATTAATAGAAAGATAGAGTCGGAAACAAGGGAGTGATAGCGCAGCCTAGCTCTGTGCTTGGCAGACCTGTACTTGAAATATTCAATGAGAATAGCAGGATGGGGGTGGGTGGGAGGGGTTGGGTGGCAGCCACAATCTACTGGTGCATCTGGAAGGGAGAGAGCAAGTAGCCAGAGAGTCTGGAAACCATGCTGAGGACGGGCGGCTGAGTCTTGGGCTTAGCCAAGACTTGAGAATTCTTGAAGAGAAATGGGAAGTAAAAGTTGTTTTGAATCCTCCCTCACCATTGTCTTGCCCGCACTCCACTGTGTTTTATCCCTCCTCTGCCCCTCCTCCCCCTTCCTACTCTTCTTCCTCAAGCAGTTTACCAATTTTCCTATCTGAGACTGCTATTATTTCCATGCATACCCTAAACACCTAAACACCGCACTTGCCTGCGCCCCTTTTACATTTCTCCCTTGTTCTTGTGCTTCCTCTGCTAGCCAGCGAGATTGAACCGCAGTAAACACCTCCTCAACCCGCCACTGCCACACTCCACATTTCTTTTTTTTCAGAAGGGCTTCCTGTCCCTGGGAAAGGAAACAGAATATGAATTAAGCAACACAGACCCTTAAGCCAAGGCCTTGTGAAAAATGACCTAGGTACAAAAGGAGCAATTCTAATAAAGCTATGAAATGAACTTCTTTAGTCCCCCTAATGCTCGCTAGCATTAGACATGGGAATCTGAGCAAGGCTCCTCATGGGTGGGCTGAAAGTGCACCTGTAACACTAATCTAGGATGCTTAAATATCAGGTTCCTATTTAACAAGGAAAAGGAAAGGGGAGTTTGTTAATACAAAAGTTTGAACATAGAACATCACCATCTGAATGATTAAACCTATTTCAGAGGGCTGAAATACTAATGACTCCAATTTGTCAAAACATAGGAGTTTTAATGGGGGGCAGGAAGGGTTGGCAATGGTATGCAGCATAGGAATCAACAACTGCGTACTTTAAAGCAAAACATAAAAGCTCTATCCGGCTGAAATTCTCAGAATCACTATAGGAAATTAGGTGTAATTGACTGATGTGATCTCATGTAATAGAAATGGGACTGAGTGCTTAGTATCCTCACAGTTAAAACAAGTAAATAAAATGAGTTGGCAATGCTTAAAATGCTTATGGTGTGCAGCAGTTCATGCAAATTGGCCACATCTTTGATTTAAACATTTTGTAAATATAAATTTCTATCCTAGAACATAACAGATAGAAGGAGAGGGAAAGAAAAATAAAAAGCAGGAGTCAAAAGGAAAGGGAAAGACAGAAAAGAAGGGAATAGGAGAAAAGGAAGAGAAAAGAAAGAGAAGGGGGAACAGAAATAGATTAAAGAGAAATTTAAATAGGAAAATAGAGAAAACAACAGGAAGAGAAGATGCAAATATCTGCGTAACTATAATACATCTGACTTTATAAAAAGCTTCAAAACAGTGAGAAATCACAGCTTTCTTTTTTCCAACTTGTGATCACCAATACCGACATCCTTATAATAATGCTGATGAATTAGAGTTGGGGAGCGGAAAGGTGGATCCTCATGGGTTCTCAATCCTATAATCTCTCCCAGGACCCATTCATCTCCTGCCAGGTACCTTTGCTCTAGGTTGAGGGACTAAGCAAGCATACCACCACTGCTACTGAAATGTTCACAGTAACTTTGTTCATAATAGATCCAAACTGGAAACATTCCAAATGCCCATCAACTGGTGAATGGATAAATTGTGTTATATCCAAAGTACAGAATACTACTCAGCTGTAAAGTGAGGGGTAGACTCTGACACATTTAACAATATCAATGAATCTCAAAAAAATATTATGCTAAGTGAATGGTGCTAGACCCAAAAGGCTATGTATTGTATAATTTCACTTATACAATATTCTAGGAAAAGCAAACTAAAAGTATGGAGAATAGATAGGTGATTACCGTGGATCATGGAGTCATGGTTAGGAGCACCGTATTTCTGTAAAGAAGACTGAGGGAACTTCTGAAAGTAAAGAAAATATTCTTCATGTGATTTGTGGAAATGGTTACATGTCTATGTATATTTGTCACAACTCAGAACTGTATGTTTACAATTGGTGAATTGCAAATTACATATCATATATTATATCTCAGTAATGTTGATAAAAACAATTGAACAAATAAAAAAATTTGTCCAATGTCAATCTACTAATAGATGTATGTTCCTGGCTTCTTTCTTTCTTCCTTGTACTCCAAGAGGAGCAGTGTGTAGAAAGAAGATATGTGGGGCCCCAAAGCAGAAATTTAAAGATTTTTTTCACAAATTCCTCATTTTCTTGTTTATCAAGTTAAAAATTCCTCACACTGGCATTCAAGGTCCAAATTTTTCTGTTTGTTTGTTTGACAAGTGATTGAACTCAGGGTTGTTTAACCACTGAGTCACATACCCAGTCCTTTTTTGTATTTTATTTAGAGACAAGGTCACTCTGAGTTGCTTAGGGCCTTGCTTATGTTGTTGAGGCTGGCTTTGAACTTGCAATCCTCTGGCCTCAACCTTCCAAGTCACTGGGGTTACAGGCATGCACCACCTTGCCGGCTTCAAGGTCCAACCTTAACTGCTAGCATTCCCATATAGGTCCTTTTTCTCTCCCCACCACCCCTCTCGTACCCTGAATTGAACCTAGGGGCACTTTATCACTGAGCAACATCTCCAGACTTTTTTTCTTAATATTTTTTTTGTTGTGGATGGACACAATGCCTTTATTTAATTTATTTTTTATGTGGTGCTGAGGATTGAACCCAGCACCTTGCACATGCTAGACGAGTTCTGTTCCATTGAGCCCCAGCCCCAGCCCCCACCCACCAGACTATTTTATATTTTTATTTGGAGACAGGGACCCACTGAGTTGCTTAGGGCCCTGCTAAATTGCTGAGGCTGACCTCAACTTGCAATCCTCTTGCCTAAGTCTCCCTAGTCCTTGGGATTACAGGCGTGGGCCATCATGTCCAATTTTTATAGGTCATCTTGGTTTTTTTTCAGGCAGCTGCTCACTTCATACAACATGCCTTTCTTGTCCACTCCCCTAGCATACTCTAACTTTATTTCAACCTACTTGCCTTTGGTGATATCAGTTTCCCTCCATTTTCTTTTTCTTTTTGGTATCAGGGATTGAACCCAGGGGTGCTGGGTTAAAAAATATATATGATATAATAAAATGTATATATGTTAATATATATATATATATATATAAAATTTAGAGGCAGGGTTTCAGTGAGTTGCTTAGGGCCTTGTTAAGTTACTGAGGCTGGCTTTGAACTCAAGATCCCCCTGCCTCAGCCTCCCTCTATTTTCTGGCATGCCTTATCCTCATTCATTCAACAACTATTTATTGAGGACCTACTGTGTGCCAAGTAAAGTGCTTATAATTTGGTATACTTTACCAAGTCTAAACACGTCTGCCAAAGTCTTTGTCTTCACATATCTCACAGGCAATTAAGCAGACTATTACATGGCACTCTGGAAAGGGCTGTAAGAGAGGGGAAGATACAATCTATTAGTACCACTGAGGAAGGGACTTTGTTTAGACTTGGAATGGAAATGTTCAGCAATGGTGTCTCAAAGGAGTAACATCAAAGTGGAGACATGAAAGATATTTTGGAGCTCTCCAAACAAAGAGCACTACATGCAGAGCTAGGATGGAGAAAGTTCTGGATTAAAATGATTTGTAAGTCAGAAACATAGAGGATAAAAGAGGTATGAGGTGATGCTAGAGAAGCCTGGTCCAGATTATGAAGGGCTTTCAACACCATATCAAGGAGTGTGAAGTTTGGCTTTAGAGCAATGAAGTACCAAATGAAAAGGTTTGAGCAGAAGAGTGTGATCCTCATGTTGGAGGTGAGAAAAATCATTACATCTAGTGTGCAGAACAGATAAGATAAATAGACAGGGATACCAGTTAATAGATTTTTCATTTTTTCAAGCAATTTTGACTATGGCAGTGGCCAGTGTAATAGAGAACAAACATTTTAAAGATAAAGGTAAAATTGGCATTATATACCAATAGATTTTTGTGGTTTGAGTCAGGGGGACAGGGTGGTATCAAGGATGACTTTAACGTTTCTGTTTGAAACACTTGGTGCATGGTGGTGCCATGCACTGAGATAGGAACACAAGAAAGATAAAAATACAAGTTCAATCTTTATTTTAAATATTATTTTGGTTGTAGTTGGACACAATACCTTTATTTTATTTGTTTATTTATTTATTTTTATGTGGTGCTGAGAATCAAACCCAGCACTTTGCCAACACTAGGGGAGCGCTCTACCACTGAGCCACAACCTCAGCCCTACAAGTTCAATCTTGAACTTGGACATGTCAGCTCATGTTTCGGACACTTGTCTACTCTTTACCACATCAACCAACCCTATGTGAAATCCTAGAGCTTGGTTTACTTCTCTGGGCCTTTGTGTTCCTAGAGACTCCCCAAGGACAATGGAAATCCTTGAGGTCAGGGGTTTTCTCTGAGACTTCTACCAACTCACAAAATGAATTTAAAAAAAAAAACTTGCTAATCAATTGAGTATTGTCATGAGTCATACCCACTATTGGAGATAGTTAATAATAAAGAATTGTTCCAGTACAAATAACAAACAAATATAGTATGCCAGGTTTAAGCCATGCTTCCATTTACCAAATTAGAAAATTAAATTTCTTTTAAAATCCATCAGAACTACTTAATATTTAAGTGAGAACTACTGATAATTATTTTGTAGATGAGATAATCCTTTGGTAATTATTTAACTTAGATGGCTGACTCCATTCCTCAGGGTCTGAGATGAGACAGCATATCATGGTGGAAAGGTGTGGTGGAACAAAGCAGTTGAGTTCATGGCACCAGGAAGGAGAGAGAGAGAGAGAGAGAGAGAGAGAGAGAGAGAGAGAGATCCATTCAACAAGTACAAAACATAAACAGCAAAGGCACTCCTTGCAGCCACATGCTACCTGTCTATGGTTACCATCCAGTTAATCTGAATGCACTTATTAGGTTAAGGCTCTCATAATCCAATTGTTTCACCTCTAAACCTTCTTGCATTGTCTCTCACGTGAGCCTTTGAGAATGTTCAACTTGAAAGAGCCTTGCAAAGTACAAACTCTAGTTGATGCTGGAACTCCTTCTACAACATCCATGTTGTGGACATGTAGTTGGTACTTACATACTCTTAATGACAGGGAACTTACTACATCTCAGCCCAATTCATTCTATCTTCAGACAGATCTGAATAGGTGTTCTTCCTAATAATTAATCTGATTATATCCCAAAGTGAAATACTTCATTTATGTATTATTCACTTTACAAGCTTAAAAGCATGGATGATTAGCCCTTTTAATTTTTCCATTATCTAAATCAACTCTTAACACTTTCTTCAACCATTCCTTATATGGTATAGTTTTGCATTCCTTACCTAGCCTGATTGCTCATCTGGTGTGTGCTGGTTTATTTATAATCTTCATGTATTCTGGTACCCAGAAATGAGCAAAGTATTCCAGGTGTTATCTTGCAGGGACACAGGACTGCAGGATTATAACCTCCTTCATTTTGGATGTTCTGTTCCTATAAATATAATCTAAATGGAGCTGCCTTTCTCTATGGAAAATTGCTGGTTTACATTGAATAAGTGTGGACTTCAAACTATCTTTTGCATGCACTGCTGCTAAGCTATGATCTGTATGAACTAAGCAAAATCTTCAAGTGCAGTTAAAGCTCCATCATGTTCCACATGTTTTTATCAAATTTTAAAGTTACTATTAATAGATTACATCTCTCTTCACCTAAGCTCATTTGCCTTTCTCTTTTACATACATGAAAATTGCATGTAACATTGATCCTTATGTTATATTAATTTTGGAGCTTGCTATGGACTGAAAGTTTGTGTCCCACTAAAATTCATTTGCTGAAGCACCAATGCCTAGAGTAACTGTATTTAGAGAGAGTGTTTTTGGAAGCAATTAAGATAGAATAGGGTCCTAAGGATGAGCCCTGGTGCAACATGATTTGCATCCTTACAAGAAACGACAACAGAGAATTCACTCCATCCTTGCCATATAAAGACATAGAAAGAAGGAAAAAATTCAACACCAGAAACCAAACATTTCAGCACCTTGATCTTGGACTTTCAGCTTCTAGAACTATGAGAATATAAGTTTCTATGGTTGAAGTCATCCAGTCTGTGGTATTATATTATGGCTGTCTGAGCAGACTAATATAGGCTTTAGCCTAACATAGTGCTTAGTGTATTATCAGAGCTTAACGGAAGTCTGGCTATTTGAATGATTTGAATGAAAGGTGAACACTGCATAAAATAATTTAAAAAGTGATTTTTTTTTTTGCAGTGCTGAGGGTTAAACTCTGGACAAGTGCTCCAACACTGAGCCACATATCGAGAAGATTTAATATTTTTAAGACAACAATAATATGCAAAATTGAACTACAATACAACACAATCCCTATCAAAATCCCAATGTCATTTTTTTGCAGAAATTAAAAATCCATCCTAAAATTGACATGGAATCTCAAGGTATCCTGAAGAGTCAAGACATTCTTAAAATGGAAAAACAAAGTTATGATATTCACATTTTGTGATTTCAAAACTGACTCCAAAGCTACCATAATTAAAGCAACGTGAACGGTACTGGCTCTCTCATATATATTTGCAAGTCTATAACTATCCATACATTTGTAACTGATTGATTTTGATTTTTTGGTACCAGAGATAGAACCTAGAGATGCTTAACCACTGAACCACATCCCCAGCCCTTTTTATATTTTATTTATTTATTTATTTATTTATTTATTTTTAAGAGAGAGAGAGAGAATTTTTTAATATTTATTTTTTAGTTTTCCGTGGACACAACATCTTTGTATGTGGTGCTGAGGATCGAACCCGGGCTGCACGCATGCCAGGCGAGCGCATTACCGCTTGAGCCACATCCCCAGCACCTTTATATTTTATTTAGAGACAGGGTCTCACTGAGTTGCTTAGGGCCTCACTAAGTTGCTAAGGCTGGCTTTGAACTCATGATCCTCCTGCCTAAGCCTGCTCAGACACTGGGATTACAGGAGTGTATCACCATGTTCCCAGCCCTGATTTTAATTTTTGACAGGTGCCAAAACCACTTGATGGGGGAAAAGAGTAGTTTCTTTTAAAAAAATGGTGCCAGGACAATTGGATATCCATGTACAGTAGAATAAAGTTGGGCCCTTACCTTACATCCATATTACAATAATTAACTGAAAATGATTTGAAGACCTAAGTATAAGAGTAAAAACTCTAAAACTTCTAGAAGAAAACATAAAGATAAATATCCATGACCTTTGGTTTAACAATGGTTTTTAAAATATGGTACCAAAAGCATAAGTAACAAAAGAAAATAAGCAGATAAATTTAGCTTCATCAAAACTAAAACTTTTTATATCAACAGACAGTATTAATAAAATGAAAAAATCTATTAGAATTAAAGAGTATATTTGCAAATAATGTATCTGTCAAGTCATTTATGTGTTGTATGTATAAGGAGCTTTAAACTCAAAAACAAAAACAACCCAGTTAGAAAGGAGAAAAGATTTTAATACCCATTCTCCAAGGAAGATATGCAAATGACCACAATCCACATAAAAGATGCTCAATGGGAGCTGAGGCTGTGACTCAATGGTAGAGTGCTTGCCTGGCATGTGTAAGGCCCTGAGTTCAATCCACAGCACTGCATAGAAATACATAAAATAAAGGTCCATCTACAACTAAAAAAATTTTAAAATAAAATGTTCAGTGTCATTAGTTATCAAGAAAATGCAATTCAAATCCACAATGAGGGGCTGTGGCTGTGGCTCAGTGGTAGCGCACTTGCCTGGCATGTGTGAGGCACTGGGTTCAATTCTCAGCACTGCATATAAATAAATAAAATAAATGTCTAACAACAACTAAAAAAAAAGCCACAACGAGATATCACTTAATACCCACTAGGTGGTCATAATAAAAAGAAAGAAAAATCTTAATTGTCTATGAGTATTAAGAAATTGGAACCTCATACATTGTTGGTGATAATGAAAACATTGAAGCCAGTTTGAAAACAGTTTGGCTGTTACTGAGTAATTATATCATATGACCCAGAAATTCTGCTTCTCGGTATATACACAATGAAATAAAAATAGGATTTCAAACAAAATCTTGCACATGGTATATACTACACCAAAGAAAAAGCTTGAAAACAGTATGCTAAGTGAAAAAAGCAAAACACAAAAGGTTATATATTCTATGATTTCATTTATTGATACATCCAGAATAAGGGGCTGGGACTGTGACTCAGCAGTAGAGCGCTCGCCTAGCACGTGTGAGGCCCTGGGTTCAATCCTCAGCACCACATATAAATAAGATATATCCAGAATAAGCAAATTGATGGTTTCTAGGGCTTGGGAGTATGGGACGATGGGTTGTGGTTCTTTAATTGGTATGGGGTTTCATTTTGTGGTGCTAAAAGATTTCTGGAACTAGATAGTGGTGATAATTGTACAACATTATTAAGGCATAAAATACCACTGAATTGTATACTATAAAAGGCTTAGAATGGTGACTCTTATGTTGTGTGTTTTTGCCACAAGAGAAAGATAATATTAAAAACCAAATTTGGGGCTGGGGCTGTAGCTCAGTGGCAGAGCACCTGCCTAGCATGTGTGAGGCACTGTGTTTGATCCTTAGCACCACAAAAAAATAAACAAATAAAATAAAGGCATGCTATCCATCTATGACTACAAAAAAAAATCAAAAAAATTTATCAAGTTATAAAAAAATTTTATAATATGACCAAACTGGATATAATTGCTTTAATATCTGAATAAATGACATAATAAAATTAATTTATTATTTAATAAAATAAAGGGCAAAAGCTACATAATTATCACAATAAAGCAGAAGAACATTTGATAAAATCTAACACCCAGTCGTGTTAGGGAAAAAATACCTCTTAACAAATCAAGAGTAGAAGCAAATGTCCTCGATCTAATAAAAGACCTTAATAAACCCCACAGTTGATGTCATACTAGTGAAAAAAAATGTTTACTTTTGTCACTGTATTCAACATTGTAGTAGGAGTTATCATAAGGTCAATAGGAAAACTAGAAAGGAAGGAAGGAGGGAAGATGAGAGTTTAATAGAGAGGGAATTAAAAATGTTAGAGTTTTTAACTCTCAGGAGATAAAACAATAGAAGTAAGACTGGCATATTGAAAACCATAAAATTTCATTGATAAAAATTACCAAAATAAAATTTTGGCAAAATATGATTTGCCAACAATCTGTAATTATAAATAGGCTGTGACCATTTGTTTACATATTATTTGTGACAATTTATTGTGCTACCAAAGACAGATAGTGAGAAGTTGTGATAGACTGTATGACCTGCAACATCAAAACTATTTACTATCTGACCCTTTACAGGAAAAACTATTGCCAACACTAATCTTAATAAATGAAAACATTTCATGTTCACAAATTGGAAGATCTCATGTTGTCAAGATGGCAATTCTGCCCCAATTGATATTTACATTTAAAGCAATCTCTATCAAGATCCCAAGAGGTTTTTCTGTAGAAATTGAAAATTTTATAGTAAAAGTTTATATGGAAATGAAAAGATCAAAAATATCCAAAGTTAATTTGAAAAAGAACAAATTTGGAGGACTTATATATCTCAATATCATAACATATTATCAAGCCACAGTAATCAAGATAATTTGTTATCTAGATAACAAATTAATATCTAGATACAAATTAATATCTAGATACAAATTCTTACATTTTCCATTCCAACAATGATTCCAAGACAATTTAATAAGGAAAAAATATTTTCAACAATTGATCCTGGGACAATTATATATCCAAATGTAAACAAAAGAAAACAAAAACAAAAAGGTAAACAAGAAACATGTTTACCTCATATCATACACAAAATTAACTCTAAGTGAACATTAGACATAAATGTAAGAACTAAAATTGGAAAATTCTCTAAAGTAGAATAAAGTATAAGAAAATATTTATATTTTTTTGTTAGACAAGGATTTCTTAGTTAAATACCTAAAGCATGATCTTTACTTGAAAAAAAAATATAAATAACATTTCATATTATTTTATTCAGCTTTTTTGCTGCTGTGACTAAAAGGATCTGACCAGAACAACTTTAGGAGAGGAAAAGTTTATTCACTCTCCAGATACAAATATATATATCCCAAAGCTATGCCCCCTGTGCCCCACCTCCTCCAGCCACACCCCACCTGCCTTCAGTCACCACTCAGTTAATCCCATCAGATAATTAATTCACTGATTGGGTTAATGCTCTCATAACCCAATCATTTCTTCTCCAAACTTTGCATTGTCTCACAGGTGAGCTTTTGGGAGACACCTCACATCCAAACCATAACACATTTAATGAAAAAACATTTGTGCATAAAAAGAAAAACTTGGTTAGAGGAAAATATTTGTGAATATTATATCTCCTAAAGCATTTTTATCCAAAATATATGAAAAACTATTATAACTCAATAATAAGAATACAAATAACACAATTAAAGACTTGGATAAAGATTTAAATAGATTTTTCAATTAGAAAATAAACAAATCGTTAATGCACACATGAAAAGATGCTCAGTGTCATTAACCATTATGGAAATGGAAGTTAAAGTTATGATGAAATGCCAACACACCCTCTGGAATGTATCAGAAAAGACAGGTGATACCAATGGTTGGAGTGGATGCAGAGAAATTGTAATCCACATTTGCTGATGAAAAAGCAAAATGGTACAATCAAAATGGTACAAAATGTTACAATCAGAAAAGGTCTCGCAGTTTCTGTTAAGTTTAACTTAAAATTATCTTGTGACTGAAAAATTCCACTCTTAGGATCTATCTAAGAGAAATAAATACATATCTAAAGACATGCACAACAGTGTTAATAGCAGCATTGTTCACAAGAGTTTTGAAATGGGAACATTCAGTGAATGTGCAAAAACAATGTAGTTTAACTATAACTTGGAATACATTTTGGAAGTTTAAACAAAAAAACTACTGATATGGCCTAAAACCTGTGTGAACCTTAATAACATTATACTAAATTAAAGGAGCAAAATACAAAAGCAACATATGTATTATTTCATTCATATGAAGCTTCCAGTAAAAGAGTAAATTTTTTTACAGTCAGAAAGCTGATCAGTGGATGTCTAGGGCTTTGAGCAGGAGCTAAGATTAACTCTAAACAGACACAAGGAAAAAAATTAGAAGAATGAATGAATTGTTCTTAAAATTAGATTGTGGCCATGGGAGCATAACTCTGTAAATCTATTTAATAATCCCTGGATTGTTACAGTTACAATGGGTGAACTTTATGGAATATAAATTAAATCCCAATAAAACCATGGAAATAAAGATAAGATGAAATTACGAATGTCTTTATGCTAACAAATTTGTCAGATCCCTTCAAAATAGAATTTACCAAAACTGATTGAAGATAAAATTGATATAAGAAAATGTGAATGTTTTAATCAGCTCTTTCAGGGCTGTGACCAAAGGACCTGACAAGAACAATTAGAGGAGAAAAAGTTTATTTGGCTCACAGATTTAGAGATCTTAGTCCATAGATGGCCAGCCCCACTGCTCTGGGTCAAAGGTGAGGCAGAACATCACTGTGAAAGGGTGTGGTGGAGGAAAGTGATTCAGGAAGTAACAGCAAGAAGGGGGGGAGGGAGGGAGGGAGAAAGACAGAGAGAGAGAGAGAGAGAGAGAGAGAGAGAGAGAGAGAGAGTTCTTTCTCACCAAGGACAAAAGATGTACCCCAAAGGCATACCCCCAATGCCAACCTCCTCCAGCCACATCCCACCCGCCTACAGTTACCACTCAGTTAATTTCATCAGGGGGCTGATTCACTGATTATGTTAAGGCTCTCATAACCCAATCAATTAACCTCTAAACCTTCTTGCATTGTCTCATACCATGCTTTTGAGAGACATCTCGTATCTAAATCATCACAGTGACTATTGCCAAATCTATTTTAAAATGGAATTATCAAAAATCTTTTTATTGAGAGACTACAGACCTAGATGGTTTGATTATGAATCCTAACAAAAGGTTAAAAATATTTATTCACTTAACATAATATAATAAGGCGTACATCTAAAATATTTTATAAGGGCAACAGAGTTGTTATTAGAGTTATCAAATACAAAACCTGCAAAGACATTACAAATAAATGAAAATAACAGATAAATATCCCTCTTGAATATACATACAAAACTTTTTAACAACATATTGACAAATTCAATCCAGCAATATGTAGAGGATAATATACTAAGAATGATGAATCCCAAGAATGCCAGGTTCAGTTAACATTCAAAAACTCAAGCCTTCTACAACATCCAGCATCCATTCATGTTAAAAAACACTGAAGAAAATAGGATATAGAAGGAACTTATCTCACCATTATCAAAGCTATATATGACAAATGAAAAGCCAATATCATACTGAGTGGAGAGAAACTAAAGGCATTTCCTCTTAAATCAAGAACAAGACAAGGATGTCCACTCTCACCACTCATATCAATGTAGTTATTTTTTAAAAAAATATTTTTAGTTGTAGGTAGACACCATAACTTCATTTTATTTATTTATTTTTATGTGGTGCTGAGGATCAAACCCAGTGCCTCACACATACTAGGCAAACACTCTGCCACTGAGCCACAGCCCAAGCCCTCCATATAGTTCTTGAAATTCTACACAGAGCATTCAGGCAAGAGACAGAAATTAGAAGGATACAAACGGAAATAAAAAGTCAAATTATCTGTTTTTAGATGACATTATCCTCTATCTAGAAGACCAAAAAAAATTCTATCAGAAAAAGTCGAATTATCTGTTTTAGATGACATTATCCTATACCTAGAAGACCAAAAAAATTCTATCAGAAGACTTCTAGAGTTGATAAACAAATTCAGCAAATTAGCAGGGTACGAGATGAACTTTGAAAAATCAATAGCTTTTCTATCCTTCAATAATGTGTATGATGAAAAAGAAATCAGGAAAACAATTACACTCACATTAACCTCAAAACAAAACAAACAAACAAAAATCAAAATTCTGGGAATAAATCTAAGCAATGAGGTGAAAGATCTCTATAATAAACTTTTTAGAACACTGAAGAAAACAACTGAAGAAGACCTTAGAAGATGGAAAAAACTATGTTCTTGGATAAGTACAATTAGTATAGTCAAAATTGCCCTATTGTCAAAAGTTATCTACAGATTCAATGCAATTCCCATCAAAATACAAATGACATTCTTTATAGAACCAGGAAAAAAAGTCCTAAAATTCATGTGGAAGAATAAAAGACCCAAATAGCCAAAGCAATACTGAGAAATAAAAGTGAAGCAGGATGCATCACAATATAAGACCTCAAATTATATTATAGAGCTAAAGTAACAAAGACAGCATGAAACTGACATTTAAATGGACATGAAAGCTAATGGAATAGAATAGAAGACACAGAGACAAACCCACATAAATACAGTTATCTCATACTTGACAAAAGTGCCAAAAACATACATTGGAGAAAAGATAGCCTCTTCAACAAATGGTGCTGGGGAAAATGGGAAATCCATATGTAGCAGGAGGAAGCTGGACCCCTACTTCTCACCCTGCACAAAATCAACTCAAAGTGGATCAAAGACCTAGGAATTAGACCAGAAGCATTGCAATTGTCCGAAAAAAAAAAAAACAAGCAAACATAGAGTTGGGCCAGGCATGGTTGCACACGCCTGTAATTCCAGTAGCTCTGGACACTGAGGCAGGAGGATTGAGAGTTCAAAGCCAGCTTCACCAAAAGCGAGGTACTAAGCAACTCAGTGAGACTCTATCTCTAAATAAAATACAAAATGGGGCTGGGGATATGTGGCTCAGTGGTCAAGTGCTTCTGAGTTCAATCCCTTATAACCACCCCCCCCAAAATGAAACAAAAAACATAGGGTCAACACTCCAACATATTGGTGCAGACACTGACTTCCTTAATAAGACTCCTACAGCTCAAGGAAAAAATCAGTAAGTGGGATGGCATAGCAAAGGAAATAATGAACAACTGCCAGCTACTCTTCTGATGAAGTTAATATCCAAAATATATATGAAGACCTAAAAAAAACCTCAACATTTAAAAATAACCCAATCAATATATGGGTGAATGATCTTAACAGACATTTCTCAAAAGAATATAAATACAAAGGGCCAACAGATATATAAAAAATGCTGAACATTCTTAGTAATCAGGGAAATAAAAATCAAAACTACACTGAGATTTCATCTCACTCCAGTCAGAATGGCAATCATCAAGAAGACAAACATCCATAATTGCTGGCAAGGGTATGGGGGGAAGGTACACTGTTGGGGGTTTTGAAAATTAGTATAATTACATTGGAAATCAGTGTGGAGATTCCTCAAAAGACTACAAATGGAACCACCATATGATCCAATCTAGCTATCCCACTCCTTGGTATTTATCCAAAAGAACTAAAAACAGCATACTATAGTAATACATCGTACCAATATTTATAGCAGTGTAATTTATAATAGCTAAGTTATGGAATCAATGTAGGTACCTGTCAATGGATGAATGGATCAAAAAATGTGGTTTATATACACAAGAGAATTTTACTCAGTCATAAAAAATAATGAAATTATGTCATTTGCTGGTAAATGGATGGAACTGGCTAAGTAAAATAAACCAAACTCAGCATATTGAAGTTTGAACGTTTTCACTCATGTGGAAGCTAAATGGAAATAAGGAATTTTTTTAAAAAGGGTTTCATGAAGATAGAAAGGATAATAGCAGATTAGAGGAAGGCTATCAAGGGAGGGAAGAAAGAAGGGCATGGAGAAATACTGGGGAATGAAATCTGTGATGATGTATGAACACACTACAGTGAATCTTGTTTATATATAAAATTATAATGCACTAAAATAATAAGAGGCCAGGTGCTGTGGTGCACACTTGTAATGACAGTGGCTCAGGAGGTTGAGGCAGGAAGATTGCTAGTTCAAAGCCAGCCTTAGAAATTTTGTGAGGCTCTAAGCAACTCAGTGAGTTGGGAATGTGTTTTTTTAGTTAAGTGCCTTGGGTTCAATCCCAGATACCAAAAACAAACAAAAAGTTAGATAAATGGAATCACATAATGGGCTACTTTTGTGTTTTGTGATTGGCTTATTTCATTGGTATAGTTCTCTGGACATTTGTCCAAGTCATTGCATGTATGTATAGTTTGTTCTTTTTCTTAGTGAGTACTCACATGGTATGGAGGTACCACAATTTATTCATCCACCCATTACAGAATATATGGTTGTTTCCATTCTTTGCTTTTTATTTTTTAAAAAAAAGCTGCTATGTTTACTTTTAGGTTTTTATATCAACTTAACTTCTTATTTCTCTGTATTAAATGCCCAAGAATGAAATTTTCAGTCATATACTCCTTGCATGTTTAGTTTTTTTATTGTGCATAATAATTACACAGAAGAGTTGGTTTCATGGTGACATATTTGTACATGCATATAACATATTTCACTCAATTTTACTCCCCAATACTTCTCCTTACCACCCCTTCTTCTCTTCCTCTGATCCCCTTACCTACCCCAATAGTCTTCCTTCTGATGATTGCATAAATAAAATATGGTATATACACAATGGAGTTTTATTCAACCATAAGGAATAAAATTGTGTCATTTGCAGGAGAATGGATGTAACTGGAAGTAGCATGGTAAGTAGAATAAGCCAGACTCAAACAGGTGAGTATTAAATGTTTTCTCATAGGGAAACTAAAGAGAAAAAAAGGGGGCAGGGGAGATACCATGAAGATATATTTGGTTTTATAATAAACTGCTTGTTTGCCAGAGTTACTAAGCCCTTTTACATTCCTTCTACCAATGCATGAGTGATCAGGTTTCTCTGCACTCTCATAAGCAGTTGGTATTGTCATTATTTTTTTATTCTATGTTGATATGTGTGTAGTGGTATCTCATTGTGGTTTTAATTTGCATTTTTCTAATGGTTAATGAAATAAAAAAATCTTTTCAAGTGTTTATTTGATATTTTTATAAACTCTTTGGTGAAATATCTGCTCATGCCTTTTGTATATTTATAATTAGATTGATTTATTTTCCTGCTATTTTTAAAAATTCTAGTTACCAGTTCTTTGTTGAATAGATGTGTGATTTACACATATCTCTTTGTAGCTTGTTTTGCAATTCATTAACAGTGACTTTTACAGAGAAGGTTTGAAAATTTTGATAAAGTCCAATTTATCCAAATTTCTTATGTGGATCATGTTTTTGGTGTCAAATGTAAAAATGATTTGCCTTGACCTAGATCCTGATTTTTCTTTGTGATGTTTTTCCTAAAAAGTTTTATAGTTTTATGTTTGTTTTATCCATGACCAATTTTCGTTTAATTTTTCTACAAGGCATGAAGTTTTGGTTAAAGTTCATTTTCATAGCATGCAACCTAGTTGTTCCAACATCGTTTGTTGAAAAGGCCAGTCTTCTTCCACTGAATTACCTTTGTACCTTTGTCAAAATCTATTGGCATGTGTGCATGGTGTATTTCTGGGTAATCTTTTTTATCTGATCAGTGTAACATGACACAATATTACTGCATAAAAATAAGCTGCATTTTTTTCTATCACCAAGAATATCTTTGGAAAATAAAATTTAAAAGAAATTCCATTACATTACCATGCTTAGTGAAATAAGCCAGTCCCCAAAAGTTAAAGGTTGAATGTTTTATTTATTTTTTTAAGAGAGAGAGAGAGAGAGAGAATTTTTAATATTTATTTTTTAATTTTCGGCAGACACATATTTGTTTGTATGTGGTGCTGAGGATTGAACCTGGGCTGCACACATGCCAGGCGAGCGCGCTACCTCTTGAGCCACATCCCCAGTCCTGAATGTTTTCTCTAATATATGGAAGCTAATCCAAAATAAAGTGGGGGGAATTAAAAAATGGAAGCGAGATCAGTGGAGTAGATGAAGAAGAATGAAGGGAAGGGATGAGGGATGGAATAGGAAAACACAATGTAATTAATCTTACCTAACTTTTGTATGTACATATATGCATACACCACAGTGAATCTCACCATTATGTATATCCACAAGACACTAATTAAAAAAAAAACCTAAGTAGCAAAAATATCAGTAGAGTGGAGGGAAGGGAACAGGGGGAAGGAGGAGGGTGTAAGGGGAAAAACTGGGGACTGAATTAGAACAAATTATATTACATACTTTTTTAAAAATTATTTTTTAAAATTTTTTTTAAAGAGAGAGAGAATTTTAATATTTATTTTTTAGTTTTCCATGGACACAACATCTTTGTTTGTATGTGGTGCTGAGGATCAAACCTGGGCCGCACGCATGCCAGGCGAGTGGGCTACTGCTTGAGCCACATCCCCAGCCCTATATTACATACTTTTATCATTATGTCAAAATGCATCTTAATGCTATGTAAAAGAAAAAAAGAACCAATAAAAATCAGTTTCATTTATAATAGTTTTAAAAATAATAAAATATAGGAATAAATGTAATAAAATTATGCAAGACCTCTAAGCTAAAAGGTGTTAAAATTCTTGAGAAAAGAAATCAAAACAATGTTGAAAAAAGGGGGGGGGGTAAATACACTATGTTCATGAATTAAGTGACTCTGTGAAGAAATCATCTCTCCTGTACGTACCTGTAGGTTCAACACAATCACAATTTTAAAACATCAGCAGATTTTGTTACAGAAATTGAGAAATTGATTATAAAATTAAGAAGAAAATCCAAAAGACTTAGAAAAATCTAAACAATATTTACAAAGAGCATATTCAAAGGATATAACATGATATAAGAAATTAACATTAAGGTCAGGACAGTGTGATACTTGTTTAAGTAATGACAGATATGTCATTGGCATAGAGCAATCAGGAAATAAACTTAAACTTGCATTGTTTTATTTTGGGAGTGGTTACCAGGGATTGAACTCAAAGGTACTCGACCACTGAGCCACATCCCCAGCCACATTTTGTATTTTATTTAGACACAGGGTCTCACTGAATTGTTTAGTGGTTCTTTTTTTGCTGAGGCTGGCTTTGAACTTGTGATCCTCCTGTCTCAGCCTCCTGAGCTGGGATTACAGGCGTGCACTACTGTGCCTGGCCTTGCATTATTTTGATTCTTGACAAAGGCACTAAAGCAATCCAGTAGGGAAATAAAATATTTTTATTTTGTTTTTGCCTTGGTTTTCTTTTTAACAGATGGTTTGTAATAATTACATATTCATGTGGAAAAATATGAATCTCAAGCCTTTTTAGACAGTATATATAAAAGTTTCATGTGTAAAAATAAAGAACCTCAAATCTTTTGTCATAGCATACACAAAAATTAATTCTAGATGGATCTCATAAGCTTACACGAATAGGCAAAAATCATAAAACTTTCAGAAGAAAACACGACAAACATCTTTGACCAAGCATAGGAGGCAAGTATTTCTTATATAGGTCACCAAAAGCAGTAACAATATAAAACTGATAAGACAGACTCCATCAAACTTAAAAATTTCAGCTCTTCAAAAGACATAATTTGACGCCCGTGCCTGCAAGGTAGGCAGACCTGCGACCGACCGGCAGAACAGGCCCAAGGGTCCGCGGGCGTGGTAGACACGTCACACCAATTGGAGTAGGGGCAGAGCAGAGCCGCCGCCAGCACCTGCGAAGAAGGCAGACCTGTGACCGACCGGCAGAACAGGCCCTGCGGCCTGCCGGCGTGGTACACATGTCACCCCAATTGAAGGAGGAGCACAGCCGCCGCCCGCCCCTGCAAGGGAGACTTTTCAACTATACAAGAGCAATATAAATATATAGGGGGAAAATTTCAAAAACACAACAGTTTCACCAAGCAGAAAGAAACGCGAGCAGTATGAAAAGATAAGGAAAGAAAGGACCACAAGCAATGCAGGTCAACACAACTTTAGAAGAGGTAATAGCTGCAGCAGACGGAATGTCAGATAAAGAATTCAGGATATACATGCTTCAGATGATCTGGAGTGTCAAGGAAGACATTACACAGCAAAATCAGACAATGAAAGATCACTTTGACAATGAATTACATAAACAAATCCAGGAATCAAAAGATCAACTATACAGGGAGATAGAGGTTATAAAAAACAAACAGAAATCCTAGAAATGCAGGAAGCAATAAACCAACTTAAAAACTCAATTGAGAATACTACCAGCAGAGTAGAACACTTAGAAGATAGAACATCAGACAATGAAGACAAAGTATTTCAACTGGAAAAGAACATAGACAGCTCAGCAAGACTGTTAAGAAACCATGAGCAGAACATCCAAGATATATGGGATAACATAAAGAGACCAAACTTAAGAGTCATTGGGATACAGGAAGGTACAGAACTCCAAACCAAAGGAATGAGCAATCTATTCAATGAAATAATACGAGAAAACTTCCCAGACTTGAAGAATGACACAGAATCCCAAATCCTAGAAGCCTACAGGACGCCGAATGTGCAAAATCATAAGAGATCCACACCTAGACACATTATAATGAAGATGCCCAACATACAGAATAAGGAGAGAATTTTAAAAGCTATAAGAGAAAGGAAGCAGATTACATTTAGGGGTAAACCAATCAGGATAACAGCTGATCTTTCAACACAGACTCTGAAAGCTAGAAGATCCTGGAATAACATATTTCAAACACTGAAAGAAAATGGGTTCCAACCAAGAATTGTGTATCCAGTGAAATTAAGCTTCAGGATGGAAGATGAAATTAAAACTTTCCACGATAAACAAAAGTTTAAAGAATTTGCAGCTAGAAAACCATCTCTTCAAAACATCCTCGGCAAAACATTACAGGAAGAGGAAATGGAAAATAACAATGAAAACCAACAGTGGGAGGTAGGACAGTAAAGGGGGGAAAAATAATCAAAGAGGAAAACAAACCATGTTTAGTAACATAAATAAACAAATATGGCTGGAAGAACAACCCATATCTCAATAATAACCCTAAATGTTAATGGCTTAAACTCACCAATTAAGAGACACAGGCTAGTAGAATGGATCACAAAACAAGACCCAACAATATGCTGCCTACAGGAGACGCATTTGATAGGAAAAGACATACATAGACTGAAGGTGAAAGGTTGGGAAAAATCATATCACTCATATGGGCTTCGGAAACAAGCAGGAGTGTCCATACTCATATCAGATAAAATAGATTTCAAGCCAAAGTTAATCAAAAGGGATAAAGAGGGACACTACATACTGCTCAAGGGAACAATACACCAACAAGACATAACAATCATAAATATATATGCCCCAAACAATGGTGCAGCTATGTGCATCAAACAAACTCTTCTCAAGTTCAAGAGTCTAATAGACCACCATACAATAATCATGGGAGACTTCAACACACCTCTCTCACCACAGGACAGATCTTCCAAACACAACTTGAATAAGGAAACTATAGAACTCAATAACACAATTAATAACCTAGACTTAATTGACATATATAGAATATACCACCCAACATCAAGCAGTTACACTTTTTTCTCAGCAGCGCATGGATCCTTCTCAAAAATAGATCACATATTATGTCACAGGGCAACTCTTAGACAATATAAAGGAGTAGAGATAATACCATGCATCTTATCTGATCATAATGGAATGAAACTGAAAATCAACGATAAAAGAAGGAAGGAAAAATCATGCATCACTTGGAGAATGAACAATAGGTTACTGAATGATCAATGGGATATAGAAGACATCAAGGAGGAAATTAAAAAATTCTTAGAGATAAATGAAAACACAGACACAACATATCGGAATCTATGGGACACATTGAAAGCAGTTCTAAGAGAAAAATTCATTGCTTGGAGTTCATTCCTTAAAAAAAAAGAAAAAACCAACAAATAAATGATCTCATACTTCATCTCAAAATCCTAGAAAAAGAAGAGCAAAACAACAGCAAAGGAAGTAGAAGGCAAGAAATAATTAAAATCAGAGCTGAAATTAATGAAATCGAAACAAAAGAAACAATTGAAAAAATTGACAAAACTAAAAGTTGGTTCTTTGAAAAAATAAATAAAATCGACAGACCCTTAGCCATGCTAACGAAGAGAAGAAGAGAGAGAACTCAAATTACTAGCATATGGGATAAAAAAGGCAATATCACAACAGACACTTCAGAAATACAGAAGATAATCAGAAATTATTTTGAATCCTTATACTCCAATAAAATAGAAGATAGTGAAGGCATCGATAAATTTCTTCTTCAAGTCTGGGAAGTTTTCTCGTATTATTTCATTGAATAGACTGCTCATTCCTTTGGTTTGGACCTCTATACCTTCCTGTATCCCAATGACTCTTAAGTTTGGTTTCTTAATGTTATCCCATATTTCTTGGATGTTCTGCTCATGGTTTCTTAACAGTCTTGCTGAGCTGTCTATGTTCTTTTCCAGTTGAAATACTTTGTCTTCATTGTCTGATGTTCTATCTTCTAAGTGTTCTACTCTGCTGGTAGTATTCTCCATTGAGTTTTTAAGTTGGTTTATTGCTTCCTGCATTTCTAGGATTTCTGTTTGTTTGTTTTTTATAACCTCTATCTCCCTGTATAGTTGATCCTTTGCTTCCTGGATTTGTTTGCGTAATTCGTTGTCGAAGTGATCTTTCGTTGTCTGATTTTGCTGTGTAATGTCTTCCTTGAGACTCCAGATCATCTGAAGCATGTATATCCTGAATTCTTTATCTGACATTCCATCTGCTGCAGCTGTTACCTCTTCTAAAGTTGTGTTGACCTGCATTGCTTGTGGTCCTTTCTTTCCTTGTCTTTTCATACTGCTTGCGTATCTTTCCTGCAGGCGCGGGCGCCGGCTCTGCTCTCTCCTTATTCCAATTGGGGTGTCGTGGCTACCACGCCAGCAGGTCACTGGGCCTGTTCTGGGCGCTGGCGGCGGCTCTGTTCTGCCCCTACTCCAATTGGGGTGACGAGTGTACCACGCCGGCAGGCCACCGGGCCTGATCCGCCGGTCGGTTGCAGGTTTGCCTACCCTGCAGGCGCGGGCAGCGGCTCTACTCTGCCCCTACTCCAAATGGGGTGATGTGTCTGTCGTACCGGCAGGCCACTGGGCCTGTCCCGCTGGTCGGTCGCAGATCTGCCCACCTTTCGGGCATGGGTGGAGGCTCTGCTCTGCCCCTACTCCAATTGGGGTGTTGTGACTACCCCGCCTGCAGGACGCTGGGCCTGTACCTGGCACGGGCGGCGACTCTGCTCTGCCCCTACTCCAATTAGGGTGGTGTGTGTACCACGCCGGCAGGCTCCTGGGCCTGATCCGCCGGTCTGTTGCAGGTCTGCCTACCTTGGAGGCGCGGGCGGCGGATCTGCCCTGCCCCTCCTACCACGCCTGCGGACCCCTGGGCCTGATCTGCAGGTTGGTCACAGGTCTGCTCACCCTGCGCGCACGGGTGGCGGTTCCGCTCCGCCCCCACTCCAATTGGGGTCACGTGACCACCACACCGGCAGAGCCTGATCCGGGCGTGGGAGAAGGATCTGCTCTGCCCCTACTCCAGTTGGGGTGACGTGTGTACCACACTGGCAGGCCACTGGGCCTGACCCGCCAGGCTGTCACAGGTCTGTTTACCTTGCAAGCGCGAACGACGGCTCTGCCCTGCCCCTCCTACCATGCCCATGTACCAATGGGTCGCGGGTCTGCCCACGTTGCGGGTGCGGGTGGCGGCTCCGCTCCGCCCCCTCTCCAATTGGGGTCACACGGTCACCACGCTGGCGAGCCGCTGGGCCTGCTCCGGGCGCTGGCGTTGGCCTGGCTCCTCCCGTCTGGCTCGACGACAAATTGAGGAGACTCGGGTGTCTGTGCCTCACCCCCCCTACCAGGAGACCAACTGTTTATGTCGCCGCTGGTATTGATGAAGTTCTCTCCTCCGCTGCTTTCTGATGACATCAGATCTCTGCCATGTTGGTATCCTATGTGAATGGCAGCATTTCGTTCCCCTTGGCGGGCAACCAAAGCAACGGGTGAGTCCTAACCGGCCCTCAGCAGGACCCGGACCGAGAAGCAGTTTCCGCGGGCTCCTAGCCCCGGGCCAGGGAAGTTCCGGGAGCTGGAACTCAGCCGCTCCGTGCTCGGTGTAAGCTCCTATAAGTGTAGGCTCCAAGAAGCAGTCCCCGCAGGCTCAGTTCCGGGAGCCGGAATTCGGCCGCTTAGTGCTTGGTGTATGCTCTGATAGGAGCAGGGTCCAAGAAGCAGCCTCCGCAGGCTCCGCAGCCCTGGGCCAGGGCAGTTCCGGGACGGTTCCGGGAGCCGGAACTCTGCCGCCCCGCGCTTGGTGTTCGCTCCGATAAGATCAGGTTCTAAGAAGCACCCAGGCACTGAACCCTAGCAATCTGTCTGCAAGCCACAGGCGAATGGCAGCCTGAAATTACCTGTTCTATGGCTGAATGAGCTGCAGTCAGTCGAAAACAGGGATGGTGACGTCAGCTTTCCAACATGGTGGCTGCTGGCCTCCTCTGTGGTCTGACCGGTGTGGAGAACCGAGATGGACCGCTTCCTTCCCCCGTCTCGAACCCAGAATTCAGCCCTGAGTACGGTGCTTGCACGGCTGGCAGAAACTGCAGCGCTGTATCCCTGCGTCGCTATCTCCTCGTTTCCCAGCGCGCGCTGCAGACTCTAGCCGCGGGGCGATTTGCTGAATAAGCAGTGTGACCCTCCGTGCGACAAACCTCTCGCGTTTGAGTCCCCGTAGCCGATCCTCGTGCGATGGAAATCCTTCCTCCAGGTTCCGGAGCACCCCACTATTACTGGAAATTCCTAACAAGATATCCTTTAGCCGTCCTGACTTGTCATACTTCCACACAGTGAAGCAGCACACGGGGGCAATGCACTCCCCTCGCCGCCATCTTCCTTCCTTCCCGATAAATTTCTTAAGTCATATGATCTGCCCAGATTGAGTCAGGAGGATATAGACAACCTAAACAGACCAATATCAATTGAGGAAATAGAAGAAACCATAAAAAGACTACCAACTAAGAAAAGCCCAGGTCCGGATGGGTATACAGCAGAGTTTTACAAACCTTTAAAGAGGAACTAATACCAATACTTTTCAAGCTATTTCAGGAAATAGAAAAAGAGGGAGAACTTCCAAATTCATTCTATGAGGCCAACATCACCCTGATTCCTAAAAAAGACAAAGACACTTCAAAGAAAGAAAACTACAGACCAATATCTCTAATGAACCTAGATGCAAAAATCCTCAATAAAATTCTGGCGAATCGGATACAAAAACATATCAAAAAAATTGTGCACCATGATCAAGTAGGATTCATCCCTGGGATGCAAGGCTGGTTCAATATACAGAAATCAATAAATGTTATTCACCACATCAATAGACTTAAAAATAAGAACCATATGATCATCTCGATAGATGCGGAAAAAGCATTCGACAAAGTACAGCATCCCTTTATGTTCAAAACTCTAGAAAAACTAGGGATAACAGGAACATACCTCAATATTTTAAAAGCAATCTATGCTAAGCCTCAGGCTAGCATCATTCTGAATGGAGAAAAATTGAAGGCATTCCCTCTAAAATCTGGAACAAGACAGGGATGCCCTCTCTCACCACTTCTGTTCAACATAGTTCTTGAAACACTGGCCAGAGCAATTAGACAGACAAAAGAAATTAAAGGCATAATAATAGGAAAAGAAGAACTTAAATTATCACTATTTGCAGGTGACATGATTCTATACCTAGCAGACCCAAAAGGGTCTACAAAGAAACTATTAGAGCTAATAAATGAATTCAGCAAAGTGGCAGGATATAAAATCAACACGCATAAATCAAAGGCATTCCTGTATATCAGCGACAAATCCTCTGAAATGGAAATGAGGACAACCACTCCATTCACAATATCCTCAAAAAAAATAAAATACTTGGGAATCAACCTAACAAAAGAGGTGAAAGACTTATACAATGAAAATTACAGAACCCTAAAGAGAGAAATAGAAGAAGATCTTAGAAGATGGAAAAATATACCCTGTTCATGGATAGGCAGAACTAACATCATCAAAATGGCGATATTACCAAAAGTTCTCTATAGGTTTAATGCAATGCCAATCAAAATCCCAACGGCATTTCTTGTAGAAATAGAGAAAGCAATCATAAAATTCATATGGAAAAATAAAAGACCCAGGATAGCAAAAACAATGCTAAGCAGGAAGTGTGAATCAGGCAGTATAGCGATACCAGACTTCAAACTATTCTACAGAGCAATAGTAACAAAAATAGCATGGTACTGCTACCAAAACAGGCGGGTGGACCAATGGTACAGAATAGAGGACACAGAAACCAATCCACAAAACTACAACTATCTTATATTTGATAAAGGGGCTAAAAGCATGCAATGGAGGAAGGATAGCATCTTCAACAAATGGTGCTGGGAAAACTGGAAATCCATATGCAACAAAATGAAACTGAATCCCTTTCTCTCGCCATGCACCAAAGTTAACTCAAAATGGATCAAGGAGCTTGATATCAAATCAGAGACACGCCATCTGATAGAAGAAAAAGTTGGCTACGATCTACATACTGTGGGGTCGGGCTCCAAATTCCTCAATAGGACACCCATAGCACAAGAGTTAATAACTAGAATCAACAAATGGGACTTACTCAAACTAAAAAGTTTTTTCTCAGCAAAAGAAACAATAAGAGAGGTAAATAGGGAGCCTACACCCTGGGAACAAATCTTTACTCCTCACACTTCAGATAGAACCCTAATATCCAGAGTATACAAAGAACTCAAAAAATTAGACAATAAGAGAACAAACAACCCAATCAACAAATGGGCCAAGGACCTGAACAGACACTTCTCAGAGGAGGACATACAATCAATCAACAAGTACATGAAAAAATGCTCACCATCTCTAGCAGTCAGAGAAATGCAAATCAAAACCACCCTAAGATACCATCTCACTCCAGTAAGATTGGCAGCCATTATGAAGTCAAACAACAACAAGTGCTGGCGAGGATGTGGGGAAAAGGGTACACTTGTACATTGCTGGTGGGACTGCAAATTGGTGCAGCCAATTTGGAAAGCAGTATGGAGATTTCTTGGAAAGCTGGGAATGGAACCACCATTTGACCCAGCTATTCCCCTTCTTGGTCTATTCCCTAAAGACCTAAAAAGAGCATGCTACAGGGACACTGCTACATCAGTGTTCATAGCAGCACAATTCACAATATCAAGCAAAAAATGTGGCATTTATACACAATGGAGTATTACTCTGCATTAAAAAAAATGACAAAATCAAAGAATTTGCAGGGAAATGGATGGCATTAGAGCAGATTATGCTAAGTTAAGCTAGCCAATCCCTAAAAAACAAATGCCAAATGTCTTCTTTGATATAAGGAGAGTAACTAAGAACAGAGTAGGGATGAAGAGCATGAGAAGAAGATTAACATTAAACAGGGATGAGAGGTGGGAGGGAAAGGGAGAGAGAAGGGAAATTGCATGGAAATGGAAGGAGACCCTCAGGGTTATACAAAAGTACATACAAGAGGAAGTGAGGGGAAAGGGAAAAATAATACAAGGGGGAGAAATGAATGACAGTAGAGGGGGTAGAGAGAGAAGATGGGAGGGGAGGGGAGGGGAGGGGGATAGTAGAGGATAGGAAAGGCAGCAGAATACAACAGACACTAGTATGGCAATATGTAAATCAATGGATGTGTAACTAATGTGATTCTGCAATCTGTATATGGGGTAATAATGGGATTCATAACCCACTTGAATCAAAGTGTGAAATATGATATATCAAGAACTATGTAATGTTTTGAACAACCAACAATAAAAATTTAAAAAAAGACATAATTTGAAGTAAAATTCAGGTACTGGGAGAAAATATTTGTAAAATGCATATCTGACAAAGACAACTATTAAGTTACATGTATAGCTGCTACAACTCAATATGAAAGAATAAAAAAATTGAAATGTACAAAAGTTTCCTGGCCAGTTTGGAAAACACCTTATAAAATTAAACATAAATGTCTCATATGTCTCAACAATCTCACTCCATATTTGCCAAAGTGAGTCAGAATTTTTGATGCACACAAAAAACTGCACATTAAGGGTTAAAGTGGCAATATGCATTATTTCCTCAAACTCAAATCAAATTATATGTCTTTCAATGTGTGAATGGGTAAAAAAACTATAGTGCCATGGAATGTTATGTGTCAATCAAAAAGAACAAATGATTGATTGATACAACTACATGGATGAATCTTAAATGCATTTTGCTAAGTGAAAGCAGCCAAACTACAAATGCTACATATTGTACAAATCAATTTATTTGCTACTCTGGAAGAAACAGAACTACGTAAGAGAGAAAACAGATCTGGTTTTCAGGAGTTGGAAGAGCAACAGAAGTTGATTACAAAGGGAAACACAAGGGCATTTTCAGGTGGTGGAAATATTCTGCATGGTGCTGTGCATACATGACTATGTATTTGTCAAAAGCCATTGTACTGTACATCATGAAGACTGAGTTACTGTATACAGATTTTTAAAGATCATCCAGGATGTCTGGGGAGAGACCCAGGATGGAATACCAACTATGTCAAATTTATCTAACTCTATTGTATTTATCTTTTTTGCAGTAGATGGATAAGAAAGGAGCTGACTTGATAACTTTAGAAAATTAGTTTGTCTTAATATTATTTTAAAGATAAAGACAAAAAGAACTATACACAAACACTGTGCTCTAATTAAATATGTTTCTTTCAAGGTTATGGTTTAACAATTTTGAAACTTCATTACATGTATACTAACGTTGGAAAATAGCAAATGTATTATAAATAGTAAGGGCCAGGTTTCTCTACCAGAGAATTAACAAATAAGCAATGAGGGTGTATTAGTTCTCTATCACTGCCGTGACAAATTACCACAAGCTTAGTGCCTTAAAATTATGTGAATTTATTATCTTACAGTTCTCCCATCCAAGTACGAATCAGGCCTGACCCTTCAGAGCTTTCTAGATCAGACAAGATCAGGCACCTGCAGGATGGTATGACCATGGACTATCTCACAGTTTAGTAGGTAGAATTCCAACAAGGGTCTCAATGGGCTGAAATGAAGGTGTCAGCATGCTGCATTCCTTTCTGTCTGCTATAGGAAAAAAAATCTGTTTTCTTGTGTTTTCCCACTTCTAGAGGTCACTCATATTTGGTTCATGGCATCCTCCATCAAAATCAGCAGTGTTTCATCCTTCTGTGTCTTTTCTGTACAGTCACATCTCCCTTCTACTTTCTCTTTCTGCCCTCCTGCATAGACCTGTAAGGACTCTTGTGGTGTGATGGGCCCATTCAGAGAACCAAGAGTAATCCCCATATTGTATGATCACCTGATTATGAATCTTAATTCCATCTGCAACCATAATCCTTTTGCTGTGTAAGGTAGCATATTTACCACTTTCAGGAATTAGGAAGTGAATATGTTTTGGGGGGCATCATTCTGCCTACCACAGAATGATGGAATAATAAAATAAACCCTGCATTGCTGGATTGAATTTAGAGACATCAAAGAAAACTCATATTTATTTTAATATATACATATATGGATACAAAATAAAATACAGGCATCTGTATATAAATAGATTTCCTGGTTCTGTCCATCAAGAGGATGTAGAGTAGCACTTCAGTAGCAGCCAGCAAACCTAGGTCCAGCTCTCAGTTTTTAAATACTATTGTCTAATATAAACAGCTTGGGACCCTTGAAGAAATAGATAGAACTCTAGAACTGGGACAGGGAAGATAGAAGAAAAAACTAGATTTTTTATAGTGACCAGAAGTGGTTTTGAAAAAACACAAGGATAAGGCCATGTCAAAAGGAAACAGGTCCCAACCTGGAAGAGTCCCTAATGGCTAGATGAATTGGAGTAACTCAATAATGATAGTATTATATCTTTAGCTAAAGAATAAGTAAGTCCAAAGTGATAAAAATAAATAATTAAGTAAAGAAATGGGAAAGGGAGAGCACCTCTTCTCTATAGAAGAATTACAATTAAGATAGGTAGAAGAAATAGAGGAATTAGAAAATTACCATTAAAAGAGCAAACTAATACTTTCTGTAACCAAGATTTTCAGATGAATGCTAAAATAAGTGGATGAAACTTGAAGAAGAAATTACATATTCCCAACTCCTTCACATATTATGAATTGTTGCAGGTAAAATATGTTTAATTTTCCTCAGTTTAAGTATTGGATAGACTTACTGATTTGCTTCTAACAGAAATTAAGAACTGTTACCTTGTATGTGTATGTGTTGTTTATTTAACTGAGTACTTAAATTTCTGAGAAGAGTAAATTCACAGGGAAAGAAACCTAGTAGACATTACCTTGGCCAAGGTTAACAACACCATTAGTAATAAATCCTATGTCTATTATATACCCTCTGGCATAATATGCTGAGAAGGGTACTTTGTCTTGAGTAGTCTCCTTAACCATGACCCCAGTCTAATCTTGAGGAAACTTCAGACAAAGCCAAATTGAAGGATATTCTACAATGTTTCTCAAAAGAATCAAGGAGGTGAAAGAAAAGGAACACTGAGGAACTTTTACAGATTGGAGGAGACTAAGGGAAAATGAGAAGTAAGTACAGTGGGGCATTCTGGGTTTGACACTGGTACAGAAAAAGGACATCAGTGGAAATAGTGATGGGTTACAAACAATCTAGTCAACAGTAATGTGCTAATGTTGATTTTTTCATAAATATATGTATCATGGTTATGCAACTTGCCAACATTAAGAGAAACTGGGTGAAATTATATAGAAACTGTAGTATATTTGCAACACTTGATAAATCTAAACTTATTTTGGAATATTTTAAGGGGGCAAAAGTTTTGAACAGATATTTCAAAAGGGCAAATATATGAAAGGACAATACACATGAAAAAAATACACAATATTACTAGCAATGAAAGAAAAGCAAATTAAAACCAAAAAGACATATAAATACACACCCACCTGAGCAGCTCAAGTTAAGAAAATTGTCAACACCAAATGTGGGCAAGATAGTGGAGCAATCAAAATTTCTCTACATTTGGAGTATAAAATTGTACCACTTTGGAAATGGTCCCAGCAATTTCTTCTAAGACTAAATCATCCTATGACCAAGCAATAACACTCCTACATATTTAGTCAATATAAATAAAAACATATGTACAAAAAATTTTGCTTATAAACATTCATTGAAGATTTAATCATAATAACAAAAACTGGAGACAGTCTAGTCGTTTATCAATATAAGAATTGATAAAAAATTTGGTGTACTCATAAAATTGAATACTACTCACAACAATATGGAACCAACTACTCTGGAACATGGAAAAATATGGACAAATCTAAATACTATTATTTTGTGTGAGAGAAATCTCATAAAAATACTGTCATACTAAATTCATTTGAATTTGCAGAACTTATAATATTGATCTATTGTAGGAAAAATCAGAACAGTAGAAAGGGAGAAAAGGAGGGTGGTGCAAGATCAGTGGAGTAGAGGAAGGAAATTGATTGGGAGAGAAGAAGGTTGGGAAAGGGAAGGGAATACAGAATGAATTTCACAAAATTACGCTATTTACATGTATAAATATACCAGAGTAAATCCCACTTTTATGTATATCTATAATGCACCAACTAAAAAATATAAATAGAAGGAAGACCAGTATAGTGGAGGAAAGGAGATAGGGGAAGGGAGGCAGAGAGGGAAAGAGGGACTGGAATGGAGTAAATTAAATTCTGTGCATATATGATTATTTCATAATGAATCCCACTATGTTAACTCTAATGCACTAAGTAAAGCATTTTTTAAAAAAGGATAAACACGTGGGCATTTGTCAAAACTCTACAATTGTGGATTTAAGACTTTTGCATTTTGTTGTATGTAAATTTAAGATCAGAATAAAATCCATAAGCAAATTCTGAAGAATTTAGGAAGGAATGTATTGATGTCTGCAATTGACTGAGAAATGCATGAACAAATAAAGTGAATTGATGGATGGAAAAAGGAATGGATCAACTGGGGAATATTAGATGATGCAAGTATAGTATAGTGTTAATGGTAGAATTTAGGTTATGTATTTACAAGTGTTCATTTAAAATATTTTCAAATTTTCTATGATTATGAAGACCCTTATAAAAATTTTGGAAATAACATCAGTTGTTAAATGATCAATTTCTACTGAATAATGTCCATGAAACATAAAGTAAATAATACTCTCTTTCTGGGGGTACCGGGTATTGAATGCAGAGATGCTTAACCATTGATGCTAGACCTTTTTATTTTTTATTTTGAGACAGGGTTTCACTAAGTTACTTAAGGGCCTCACTAAATTGCTGAGGCTGGCTTTGAACTTGTGATCCTTGTGCATATGCCTCCTGTGCTACTGGGATTATAGGTGTGTACCACCACTCCTGGCTGCTCTTTTTTTTTAAGAGTCCATTTTGGGAAGATTACTATCAAAATAGATTAAAATAAAATCTAATACTTAAAAACTGGTAAAAATAGAATCAAGAAAACACATGAGCCAGGAAATATCTATTAGCTGGGTGTAAAAGTTTAGTGCCTCCTCAGTGACTGAAGGGGATGGGATTTGAAGGGGGCAAAAACTTAAATGGTAGCCATAGTCATTATGGTAGTTAAGCATTGTTCAGTGGATACTGCTGTGGGTAAGTCAATTGGCCTATCTTGAGAAAGAAACAACTTCATCACCCAAATTATTGAATGGGTAAAATCAATTAGATGGTGTTGAGATGATGACAGCTATTTAAGAGGTAGAAGAAGGACTAGAGTGGCACATAAGCAAAGGCTGTACTTGGTTGCTGTCACCATCAGAATCTCAGCATTATGTCTCAGAGTCCCAGGAAGATCACCAGAAACATTGGAAACATTGCAAATACAGGGAACTCAAAATGGATACTCCCACATCGTAGGAGAACAAGTTCATGGTGCTGACTAAAATTTGCTTTTTCCTCAGTGGGCATGCTCTAGAATACTGCTTCTCAAAGGGGGACATTCTGAACATTAGGGGGTCTTTGGGAAGTCATGGACTCATTTTGGTTGCCCTAATACTCAGGAGGTTCTACTGACATTGAGTGGATGGGGACTAGTGATGCTGGTTGTCCTAAAGTATATGAAATAATTCTATATAATGAACAATTGTCCTGTATTCCATATAGCTTTAAAACATTCCAGTGAACTTTATTAAGATAGGTGAGAAAAACTGTTTATGTTCATCTGAATCTTGTCTGGTATTAACAGCAGCTTTTTCCTACTTATTTCCTTTTTATGTTTTCCTTTCTTATTTGGAATGGCTCCCAATCTTCTTAAATATAAACTTATTTATTATAAATTCACACAATCATGTATTTCATTATATTGTTGGATGCAATCGTGCCCTTGCATTTATATATTGAAATATGTGTCATTTTATTGTAAATTACTTTCCTTTCATTCCTCATTTATATTTGTTAGATGACTATACTGATATTTTGAAATTATGCATGTAGGTAGGTTATATTATGTATGAACTTCATTTCAGGATAGTGAAGAGTGAGTCACAAAATATTTGTTATTAAGAGGGAGTATTAGGTCTCACAGGAATGAGAACTACTGATGTAGAGCTAAGAATGAAAGCTGAATATGAATAATAAGTAAGGCTTGAGGTTGTTAGAATTGTGGTTCATTATTACTATAGTAGGTGGAACAAATCTTCAGTGTGAGTGAGCCACAGGAGCTGAAACTTTCTGCCTGAGAAGAATCATTACTAGTGTGTGTCAGGTACTTTTCATCAGTACGTCAATTTATCTTCACAACAATCCTGTAAGATAGGTTCTATTATTATCCCCATTTTTCAGATGAGGTAATTGGACCTCAGAAAGATGAAGCGAGTTATCTAAATCCTCTTAGTTAGTGAGTGGCAGAGCCTACAATAGAACTTAAGGTCTGTTTGATACGAAATCCACATGTTTTCATATTATCCTGCTCAGTCTCTTGAAAAGAAAGCTGTAGAAGAAAATGCTAGACATCTCCATCCCTATTCAGAGAAATCATCCTGTGAGGATCCATGAGTGAGGATATTTCAGCATGTGTCAAGTGCTTCAAGCTGAGCTAAGAAATCAGAAAAAAAAGTATCATAGGAGACCCTTGCCCTCAATGAATTTCTAATATAATTGGATATGGAAGATGTATAATAAGCACAGGCTTACTTAGAAGAAGAGAAAATAGTAGCTGAACGAATAGCATGTGTGTGTGTGTGTGTGTGTGTGCTCCCATTGTGTCCCATGTATGTCTGAAGGAAAACTCAATGAGTGCTTATTGTGTACATGGTAAAAATCAATCCCAGAAAGATACTGAAGACAGTGAAATCCTGGGACAGGGAACCAGTCTTTGGGGAAGAAGGAGAGGAAGGCACCAAAACATAGATGAAAGGGCACCCTTACTTATCTGAGGCCGAAGGTCCACAGGTAAAGGGTACTGCAACATAAAAGAAAAGAGAAATCCAGACTAGGAAGACATCTGGCAGATGTACTGTGCAAAGGCCAGGATGAGGTCATCCTTACCCATTGAGCAAGAGTCAAGAGAGGAGGGAGTAAGTTAAGAAGCCAAGGAGACTAGAAAAGGTTTGGAATACAGCCATTCGTGTGGGCATGAATACAGCCAAAAAATCAACAATAGATGAATAAAAGATTGTGGAGCTGCCTGCAGGGCTCCAGTGAAGTTAAGCTGCTGGGATTTATGCATTTGTTGATTATCCACTTTGTGCACTACCCATAGTAAATATTCAACCCCAGGCAGCCGCCTCTGCACCATCCCTACTCTCAGCCCCCCAGCCAATGTTCTGTCTCATTTATTCCTAAGTTGTGAGCAATCTGAGCAACAAATTATGAAGACAGAGCATACACACATAGGGTTTGCTGTTATAATCAAAATTTACAACAAAATTAATCTGACACATATTTAATGATATGCATAATTGTTATTGTGCTGGGTGGCAATTAGGCATAAATTGTAAACAGTTCACATAAATGCCTGTAATTAGAATTACTTCCAAACAGTTAAACCAAATTCTTAGTTTCTTTCCTGAGTTTGTCAGCCCTTGTGTATCCCTCATCTGCACCCACGTCAGCAGTGCAGTTATTGAGTTGGCGTTAATCACCACCTTCATCAAGCACTTGTTATGTTAGAGGAAAAAAATCTGGGGTCTCTTTGCCCAACAGCTACCTCTGGCTGTCACTCAAAAGGCCCTCTCATCTGGAGTGCCCATCAAGAGCCAGTATTTGCACACCCTGTTCTCTGTCACCATCAAAGGCTACCCCCTACTCTTTCCAGAGGGATGTTGGAAGGAGTCAGAGGGGTAACCCTTGGTTAGTGGTGGCAACAGGGGAGAAGAAAACTTGACTCTGAATCTTCATAACTGGAACTCCAGGAGCAGGTAGATGACAGGGTAAGGGAAATTGACTGAATTCATTATGCAAGCCCCTCTCCCTACCTCCATCCCATGAAATGACTAATAAGGTCCTCTTCACGGTGTCTTTAAGGGGATAGATTCCCACTAAAAAGAAACCCTGTTCCAGCCTAAACCTCAACACGTTCCTCTCTCCATTCAATGGTAGTGTTGCCTGAAATGCTTTTAAATTCCAGAAATGTGTTGCTTTTATTTTGCCATTAAAAATAAATGGCTTCAAAAATCCCAAGAAAGCCATCATATACACTGGAATATGTACCAGTAGGCTAAGCCATACAGTGAGATACAGAGACCTGGATGCCCCAACTTGCTGGCAGTGAGAGTTTGGTATTTTCCCTCTCTGAACCTCAATTTCCTCATCTGTAAAATGGTGATAACAATAGTATCTATCTCATAGAGCTGTTGTGAAGATTTTATGAGATCATGCATATAAAACATTACCACACTGCTTGAAATGGTCATTGACTATTAGATGCATTCATTCTTATAGCGGCTATTGTTGCTTTTTAGCGGTAGTCTTGGCTCCTCATTAATGTGCTGTCCTTCCAAGTGTTTACTTCTGTAGGAAGCAGAACTGCAGGAAATGAATGTATGAAATGCTGGTGGTGAAATCTGGACAGCGGAGCCACAGATGACCTTAAATCAAACAGAACAGCACAGATGGCTCAGACCCTCATCTATATTCCATTTTGATAGAGGCAGGTTGGTGCTGACCCTGAACATGGCACAGCCTGGCACTTAGAGGAGGCCTAAGCCACACCAGATGAAAATAATCATCAAAAACATTCATTTAATTGCCAAAACTGTAATCTCTGAACCCTCAGTGCAAGGCCCTTGGGAGACGAGTCATATATGCAAGATATTTTAGAACGAGAGACAGAGCATGTGAGTTAACATGAACAACAAGTACAACAAGGACTAATGAAGGGGTATCCTCTACAGTGGTAGCAACCAGGGTGAAGGAAATACTCTCCTCTGCTTGCGAGGTTTAGGAGAGCTGCTTTTCCAAGAAAGTTTTGAAGTGAGTGTGTATAAATGCTAAATCACATGCTATATGTAAAAAATCCAGTGTCAATTGAGAGGCATTTTCCCATACAGCTCTTACAACTGAAATTCTGACCTTACTTTGTGTGCCTCCTAAAATGATATGGATTCTGTGGCCAATATTTCAGTTACCATGAACTAAATAAACAATTGAACTATGTTCATGAATTCTGTGGCTCGGGAATCTAGACAGGTCACAGTGGGAATGGCTTATCTCTATCGCACAATGTTTGGGACCTCAGCTTGGAAAACCTTTTGATTGGAGAGGACTTGACAGCAAGTTATGGGGTCATCTAGAGGCATCTACACTCATATATCTGACAGTTTATGCTGGTGGTTGCTTTTAATCCATTAGTGCCCTGGTCATGCTATATTGGTCAAAACCATTACAAAACTTCCATTTTCAAAGGGAGGGGACATAGATGCCACATCTCAGTAGGAAGACTATCAAAGAATTTGCAGAGATTATGTAGACCCTATAAGATCTTTAAGGGCATTACTTTTGTCTCCTCAGAAATGGAAAACATCACATGGCCTCTCCATGTGATTTGCTCACAGTATGGTGACTTCAGGATAATCAGACTTCTTACAAGGTATTCCAATGCTACAAAAGTAAGTTTACTGAAAACAAGGCAAAAGTGACAGCACTTTCTACAGTCCAGTCTTGGAAGTCACTTCCTCTATTCTGAATTCTACTACTGTGACCAGGATACCCTGTTGGCACCCATGTTATTCTCCATTGGTTCAAGTAGTCACTAGTACGTTGGGATTTAAAGAGGAGGACTTTCATCCCACCTATTGATGGGAAGAATATTAATAAATTTGTAAATGGTAGCCACCAATCTATCAAACCATGACCATTAACTACCCACTTATTGACTAACCAGGGGGTAAGAATTCTAAAGATATTTTCTCATTCATTTGTTCATCAAATTTATATTGAATGCTTACCATGGGTCAGACACAGAAATTCTGAGAGCCAAACATGAAAAACATAAGTATACCCATGATTACACAGTTACCACTTTGCTAAATGATAAGAAGAATGAGGATATATTAAAATGGAGCCTAACCAGGTGGGGGTAGGCTGTGAAGGTAATTTAGATGAGGTGGCCAGGAAAGGTCTATCTGGTGTTAAAGTAAAGGAGATAGAAGAAGAAGAAGAAGAAGAAGAAGAAGAAGAAGAAGAAGAAGAAGAAGCAGCAGCAGCAAACTATCAAGTTCTGAGGAGAACTTGATATTCTAAGCAGTGAGAATGTCAAATTCAAACAGTATAAGGCACAAAAGGATTTGCGTATTGAAGAAAGAAAGAAACAAAAAAAACCCAATAAAACAAAAAACAAAGGCTTCCAGGGCTGGAGTCATGGCTCAGTGGTAGAGCACTTACTTGCCTAGCTTGTGTGAGGCACTGGGTTTGATTCTCAGAACTGCATATAAATAAATAAAATAAAGGTCTATCAACAACTAAAAATATATTTTACAAAAAGGATTCCAATGTAGACAGTAGACATAGAATCATGGTACATGATAATGTTAGACTGGTAGATAGTGGCTGAACTCAGCAGTTTAATAAGTTCATTCTCCTTTAGTTTGCCTTCTTTTCTAATTAAGCACTGCCTCATTTACTTTCACACTTTGTTTTTGGACTGGAGATTGAACCCAGGGGCAATTAACCCCTGAGCCACATCACCAACCTTTTTTATATTTTAGTTAGAGACAGGGTCTTGCTGAGCTGCTTAGGGCCTCTCTAAGCTGCTGAGGCTGGCTTTGAACTCATGATCCTTCTGCCTCAGGCTCCCAAGTTGCTGGGATCACAGGCATGAGCCACAGTACCAGGCTACTTTCACAACATTTGTTGTTGTCAGAAGACTTTAAGGATGTTTTTCTTATGTGAGAAAAACATAAGAAGTAGATAAAGAGAGAAACAAATGTGGTTCTTGCAGAAAAGGTAAGGTGGGTCTAGTCTGGCGACATTGTTTGAGCTGTCATTAAAAGCCAGATGTTGGGCACAGCATCCACAGTTTCCACAAAGCTGCTCAGTCAACGAACATATGAAAACCTTGGTGTCGAGCTTGTGTTTTGCTTGCCAACAATGGTAGTAAACTGAGATCCTGGCAAAACTGAGAAACTCAGAAACTTGGCACCTATTTTTCTAGCATCTGCTTTCAGCCGTCAGACCTTTTCCAGTTTTTCAGATACCTCTCTGGTCCATACTATTTTACTATATCAATGTAGTAAAGGGTCCAATGACATCCAACAGTGATGATGATAACTATTAAAATAATAATTAGCACATATTAAATACCTCTCATGTGCCAAGAGTTTTACACATATTATCTCTTTTAATCCTCCTAACAGCCTTGGGAGGTAAGGTAGTACTAGTATTTCCATTTTACACATGAGAGACTTGAAGATCAGGGAGGCTAAGTTCCTTGGCTAAAATCACGGAGCTGATACATAGAAACTAGTCTGAGTGATGATTCCACTCTTTTAGGTGTTATTGAATACTGAAACTCTTCCAGACAGCACAGAATATAATTAGGCACCTGAAAACTTTGCATATGCAGTGCCCCTAAAGGTGAATATTTACCTAATTTTTCATTTTAATCCAGATGCCTGGCTTCATATAGGCTAAATTGAACTGTTGCTTGTGTAAAAAGTATTTACCCTTTCTCAAGGCATTACCTTCATAACATAATTAAGATTAAAAAAAACAATTTCTTATTTGCATGTTGGTTTAAGAGTTTAAGTCCCTAAACTAACACAAACCACCATTTTGAGCTTTAGCTATCCTTGGAGAGAATGGAATGTAAATCAGCCTCCTTAAATACTTTGAATTAAGTGATATGCAGAGAACAGCTTGCCTTTAATGGATATCCTTACTTGATCTCAATAGGGCCCTGTCTCAGGTATTAAAAAGAAGAAACCCAATTATCTCTAATTGCTGCTCTCAATGGACATGTTGCCTTCTCATTGGCAGATGGCAGCTTCTGCCATGGAGGAACAAATGCCTCTAAAATTTCCAGGTGGATTATCCCTCCCTTTTTTTCACCCTCACACTTCTTTTCTCCACAGTGTATCATACAACTCACACACCCCTAAGATCTACAAATTCAGAGTTAGGAATGATCTCCTCAAAGGAAGGCAATCAATCCTATTCCCAGCAGGTCAGGTGACTTATTCTTTCTCTTGTTTGGTTTAGTTGAACAAACATTAACTAGGTGCAGGGTCTATGTCTGATCTTGTATAGGTGGTCCAGTGGTTAGAATGAAGACTTTTCAAGATGTGTTCACATCAACTTTGTTCTTTTTGTGCCCAGAAGAGTGTTATATGCATACAGAATGTGTTTATCTTTTTTTTTGTACCAAGTATTGAACTCATCCCTAGCTCTTTTTAATTTTTTTTTTTAATTTAGAGACATGGTCTCAATGAATTACTTAGGGCCTAGTTGCTGAGGCTCACTTTAAAGTTACCATCCTCCTGCCTCAGCCTCCTGAGCTGCTGGGATTACAGGCATGCATCATGATGTCCTGCTACACTTAAATTTATATTTAACATATTTATTATATGTTGAAGTTATATTTAACAAGTATGCAAAAAATATAATGAATGAATGAATGAATGAATGAATGATTTTATCTTTGTTTCCAATGGCCCAAAGCAATGCTGTTCCCTGACCCTAAGAGGAAATGTTCAAGATTCTCTACCTCTTACCACATGATCTACTGTCAAATTTGTCCCAAGAAAAATATCAGACTTTTAGAACTGGAACTATTCTGAAAGCATTATACAGCCTAGCCAGTACTTTAGGCAGGGACAAATTACCTTATAGGAATTTATTATTAGATGGGCAGAAATACACATATGCAAATAATTACTCTAGACAATATAATGCTAAAACAGAAATATGTTCAAAGTCTTGTACTAGCATAGGAAAAACTTTAGAGGGACAGTAAAGGCTTAGAGAACTTCACAGAGTGTGTGACATTTAATATTTAATAATTGAAGGATGGAAAGGAGTTAACACAGGAGGAGGGAGGCAGAAGCAAAAGTGGAAACAGCATGTACAAAGTCACGGAGTCACAAAGAGTATGAGACATTTATTATGTTCTTAATTGGCGGTCCTTGTAGCAGAGGTTGATTAAATACTGAAGAATGTAGACATATTTCTATTATAGGAAGATCACTCTGATGATAAGGAAGAAGAGCCTAGGAAATCATTCTTACTTCTTGACAGTCCCTTGCAGGCCTTTATTATTGTACCAACAATGGTGGACTGAGAGCATTAAACATAGAGCTCATATTTTCTCCCTTGGGTTTTCCATTCTAGAAATGAGAACACATCAAATTGTGGGGGTTTGTTATGTTCAGTAAATGCTGAGGCAACTGATACCACAAAATTTGTATGTATTTTTAGAACATTCTATGAACCTATAAGTAATTATATTATATTTTTCTTTTACCTTTTTTGCACAAATGGTGCCAGACTATACGCACTGCACTACAACTGAGTTTTTGCACTCAAAATATAATGTGTAGATCTGTCCATGTCAGCACATGCAGAAATCACTTGTTCTTTGTTTTTGTTGTTTATGTTTGTTTATTCATAGATGTATTATATTCCATTGTGTGTGTGTATTTTAATGCATTGAACAAATTAGATTGCTTTTAATCTTTTGTTCTTATGAATAATCCTTAAATAAAAAGTTAAAATTGGGCTGGGGTTGTGGCTCAGCTGTAGAGTGCTTGCCTAGCACGTATGAGGCCCTGGGTTCAATCCTCAGGACCACATAAAAATAAATAAATAAAATAAACGTATTGTGTCCAACTATAACTAAAAAATAAAATATATATTAAAAAGTTAAAATTAATTTTAATGCCAGGATATTTTTATCAACAATTTGAGGGGGAAAGGGGGGACATTGGTATTAAACTGCAACACATTTCTTTTTTCCTTCTCACCTTACATCTAAACAATGTTCACCTAAGAAAGGTTATCAGCACTAATATCTTCCATGGTCCAAGAAACCCATCAGTCAGTGAAAAGAGTATGAGTTTGCTGATAGGTGAGCCTTGGGCTCAGATTCAAATTGTGGTTTCATTACAATCTAGCTGGATGGTTTTGAGTAAACGAATTAGTCTTTGAGAATAAGTTGTGATCTGTAAAATAGGGACAATAATAGTAGCTACTTCCTAATGTTACTATGAGGATTTAGCACAATGATCCACAGAAGGAATTAGTATAGTGCCTCGTACCTACAAAATGTCCAACAAATGAAACTTAACACACTTCCGGTTCATGAACAGGGAGAGTGTTGATGAAACATGGGAAAACTCATCAATTTAACATGAACTACTGTTGATGCTATAGAAATATTTTTGTGTTGTTGGGGTTTTCAATAAATGCCCATATCCACTAAAAGCTTCAAACATAATTAGCCCAGGTCTATTTCCCTCGTTGCACCAATTTTCTCAGAGCTACTTTCACATCCTTGTTCCTTAGGGTGTAAATGACAGGGTTGAGTGAAGGAGTAAGCACTGTATATAGAAGGGAAAGCAACTTTAAGATGTCTTCATACTGAGGCCCTGATGGGAAACCATAGACAATTCCCAGTGTCCCATAATAGAGACTGACCACTGTTAGGTGTGAAGAACAGGTAGAGAAAGCCCGCTGCTTCCCTGTGGCAGAAGGAATCCTCAGAATAGTGGAAATAATGTGAATATAGGAAGCCAGGGTCAGCAGGAAAGGGCCAAGGGCAAATAGAGAGGTGCATATAAAAGAGGTCATCTCAGCTACCTGAGTATCAGTGCAGGCAAGTTTCATGATGGGCTTCAAATCACAGAAGAAGTGGTCAATCTCATTAGCAGAACAGAATGTTAAACGAAAAATGAGGACCATGAGAAGGATGGGTGCCAGAAATCCAGCCAGCCAAGAGGCAGCAGCTAGGTGTAAGCAACCCCAGAAGTCCATGATGCTGGAGTAGTGCAGTGGGTTACAGATGGCTATATAGCGATCATAAGACATTACAGCCAGGAAGAAGCATTCTGTAGCCACGAGGGAAGCAAAAAAATAAAACTGGCAAGCACAGGCTGGGAAGGAAATAGGTACATGAGCTGACAGCAATGTCCTCAACATTATGGGCTCAATGGTAGTAGTATAACCAATCTCTAGGAAGGAGAAGTGGACAAGAAAGAAATACATGGGTGTATGAAGGGAGCAATCAGCTGACACCACAGTTAGGATCACCATATTGCCTATGAGAGTCATCACATAAATGGTCAGAAATATCCCAAAAAGAAGAAACTGAAATCCATGGAGATCCCCAAAACCCAAAAGGATAATTTCTGAAATTTGAGTTGTATTTTCATCTGTACTGCTGGCCATGATTTGGATCTAAAATAAATACATAAGTAAAAATTTAAAGAATAACCATTGATCAAATACTATTTTTAGAAAAAATCAAACAAGAGACTATACATATCAAGCATAATTGGCTTCTCTGTAGACATGCAAGATTCTTAAACTTAATTAATATATTTGACCATAGCCTCCCAGGAGCCATTTGGAAAGTTAATCTATGACTTTAATTATCTCACCATATTTAGAATGAATAGGTTCTTGAAATTGTGACTATGACACATAAATATGCAGTTTTTAATATGTAAAAATAGGAAGAAGTATTCAATTCTTGGAGATCTGACTCTGGTTTCCTCTGCTGTTGCTGCTGGTATTATCATCAACAATGAATATCCCTAGCCATCTATGTGTAAATTGCATAAGATCTGTGATCAATTTTGTTTCCTGTTTTAGAAATTCCATACCAATTAAATTATATGTATTGTGTTTCATCATGACAAAGTATGTCTAGTCCTTAAAACAAGTTCATTAAATAATAGAAGAGGCACAATACAGTAGTGTAAGAGTAAACTAGCAATAGTAAAGAGTGTGAGTAAGGGAGAACATTTCAGGTAGAGGGAGTAAGGATTGTTGCAAGGAAGGACTGAGTTTAGAAAACTAAGGGAGAAAAAGTGGGAAGGAGGGAGGGAAAGAGAAAAAGAGAGAAAGAACAGTCAGAAACAGAGACACAGTGACAGAGATATAGAAAGAACAAGGAAGAGGAGGAGAAAAAGAGGGGGAAGGATAAAAGGAGCACAAGGAGAAAAACAGGAAGAGAGAAGGAGGAAAGAAAAAGGGAGAGAAGATGGCCGCTGCGTACGGGGGTTGCTGAAGTGCTGAGCGTGGTGCTCAAAGCAGCGGCTTTAATAGAGATTTCGCACAGTCTGTTAAAGCTCCTTTCACCGTTAATCTGTAGTGGACCACTTTGCCAAGGAGCAGGAAGAACAAAGAAATCCAAAAAGAGACGCTTGGCTGCTCAGAGCCGCGGGCGCTTTGCTCCCATCTGCTTCCTCTTTCGCTTCGCTCCGGGCGGAGAAGCTGAATGTGCAATCAGCAGTGGATTGTAAGTACCCGAGGCAAAGAAAGCTCAGTGCGCCCCGCCTTTTTTTTTTTTTTTTTTTTTTTTGAATATTTTTTATACAGGGAGAGTTTGTGGATTGGGATTGCTGGCGGGGCTGTGGTTTCTGTGCCGAAAATCCACTCCGCGGGAGCCGCCATTTGCTTTCTGCTTGCTGTCTTGATGGCTCCGTATACACTGTCCGGCAGCCGCACCTAGAGGTTGCAGCTGGGCTGCGTGCCGAGCCCTGTCCTCTGAAGGCTGGACTGCAGCCTCGAGCGTCTCTGTGGCCTGTTCGCCGCTGCACCTTCGGGCAGAGCCTGCTCTGGGGTCGTTCTGCACCCCCCTGCCAGGGGACCCGTGCTCCGGAGGAGGGGGACGGAGAGCCGCGGCGGCAGCCGCTTGGGCCCCTGGGGCCTGGCACCGGGCTGAAGAGCTGCGGAGGCCAGGGCGGCTCTGCTACGGTCGCAGACAAGCGCGGACGCTTGTCAGCGCGGCCCAGAGTTTCATTTCTAGAAATCTGGACTGGAAACAGAAGCAGCAGTTTGTATAATCCCAAGAACTTGCTTATACCAGGAAGCTGTAAGGGCAACATGAATATTACTGAGGAGATGTAACATGGTGGCAGGCGCAGAGAGATCAAGTCTCTGACATCTTCAACTGTGAGGGCATAGGGAGCCGTAAACTGTCTAAATGCTGTTTGCTCAGGATCACTAGGCAATGCTGAGCTGACGTGGATCTGGGGTGTACAGGCTGGGCCCCTCAGAACACACACACAGAGCCCGAATCGGAGGCAATTAAGCTCTGGTTCGCCTGCTTCGTGTGACTCAGCACTAACGATCCCGCTGAAATAATTGGCCGGCCCTTAGGAACTTACAGAGGTAAAAGCCAACCGAGCCTTCATAGGCAGTGGCCACAGGACTGAAACGGGGATTGGGAGAGACAGTCAGGACCCACCCGTTGCATTGGTCATCCGGCAAAGGGAACAAACGGTCACCATTTGCATGGGATATCACCATGGCAGAGAAATGGCGTCATGGGCGGAGGAGATAACTGCAGTGAAACCAGCGCGACAGGTGTGTAATCCCCTAGCCATCTCTCTCCACACAGCGGGGGAAACCTTAAGGGCCACTCCCAGCTCTCCTGTGAACGCAATAACCAGACCGAGGGAACCAGGAGTGGCGCAGGACTCGCGGCGCGGAACTCCCGGCTACCGCTCCCACCAGTGCTGACAACTGAGGTCTCTTGCACCAGCTACCGGGGGCGTGGCTACAGGAGGGCAAGCAAATTCGCTGGGGGATCTCAGCCCCAAGCTCTACAAACTTAGGGTCTGAGGGAGGCAAACAGGGAGAGTGAGCCCAGGTGTTCATGAAAACAGGGCTCCCAGGAGCAGCAGACCTGGCGTGTAGACAGTATTGTGGTGAGCGCCACAGGTGAGCACGGCCTGGCTTGAGGAAACACAAGACAAGGCCGTAGACACTCAGGATTGGAGACCCGCCCAGTCTAGGAGAAAGAGCTGCTGCACAGTGAATGGTTCCCACCTATTGACAGGAGAAGCTTGGCCCAGTGGGCACAGCTCCACCTACTGGAAGAGAAGTTAATAGAACTCTAGGACTGCATTTATTATTATTATTATTATCATTTTTTTTTCTTTTCTTTTTCTTTTTTTTTTCTTTCTTATTTTTCTTTCATTTTCAATTTTATTTGTTGTTGTTCTTTAATTTTTTTTCAATGTTTCTATTTTTTTAATTTTTTTAATTTTATTATTATTATTTTTTTAATTTTAATTTTCATTTTTTATTATCACTATTATTTTTGTTAAAATTTTTTTTTCCGTCTTTTCTTTCTTTCTTTATTATCTAATCTTTGTTATTCTTGTTTCTTTTGTCTTTTCATTTCTTTTCAATCTTCTTATTCCCCCTTCCTTGAATTCTACCTGCCTACTCTCATTCTCTTTAGTGACTTCTTCCCTTCCCTTCTAATATCTTTCCTCTCAAGCATCAAATAAATCTATAAGAGTAAACAGTAACTCAGCAGTCAAACAGAACAAGAAGTAACATGAGCAGCATAAAAAAGCAAGGAAGAAAAGGAGTACAAACAATGAAGGACAGCCTAAATATTCAGGAGGACCTAGAGTCAGCAGAAAAATGGTCATATAAAGAACTCAAGGAACACCTTAGACAGATGGAATGGAACCTTAAAGAAGATACGAGACAGCAAATCCAAACAGTGAAAGAACACTTTGAAAATGAATTACATAGACAGATAAAAGAAGAAGTTAAGCATCTTTATCAGGAGATTGAGATTATAAAAAAAAACCAAACAATAATTCTAGAAATGAAGGAAACGATAAACCAAATTAAAAACTCAATTGAGAGTATCACTAACAGAGTGGAGCAAGTAGAAGCCAGAACATCAGATAATGAAGACAAAATATATCATCTTGAAAAGAGCCTAGCCAACTCAGAAAGGCTGGTTAAAAACCACGAGAAAAACATCCAAGAGATATGGGATAACATAAAGAAACCAAACCTACGAGTCATCGGGATAGAAGAAGGTACAGAGATTCAAACCAAGGGAATGAGTAACCTGCTGAAAGAAATAATTACAGAAAACTTTCCAGAAATAAAAAAGGAAACGGATATACAAATTGTAGATGCATACAGGACACCGAGCACACAAAATCACAGTAGACCAACGCCAAGACACATTGTTATGAAGATATCCAATATACAGAACAAAGAGAAAATACTAAAAGCTACAAGAGAAAGGAGGCAGATTACATTCAGGGGTAAACCAATAAGGTTAACAACGGATTTTTCATCACAGACGCTGAAAGCGAGAAGATCCTGGAACAACGTATTTCAAACACTGAAAGACAATGGATGCCAACCAAGAATTCTGTATCCAGCAAAATTAAGCTTCAGGTACGATAACGAAATAAAAATCTTTCATGATAAACAAAAGCTAAAAGAATTTGCAGCCAGAAAACCAGCATTGCAAAGCATCTTGAGCAAAACACTACACGAGGAAGAAATGAAAAACAATAACCAAAACCATCAGTGGGAAGTGCCTCTATAAAGACAGAGGGCGGGGGGAAAGCTAACCATGGAGAAACAAACTAAATTAAAAAAAAAAAAAAAGAAGATAAATAATCAAACATGGCTGGAAGTACAAACCATATATCAATAGTAACTCTAAACATTAATGGCTTAAACTCTCCAATAAAGCGACATAGGCTGGTAACATGGATTAAAAAAACAAATCCAACAATATGCTGCCTCCAGGAGACACATCTGATTGGAAAAGACATACACAGGCTGAAGGTGAAAGGTTGGGAAAAAATATACCATGCACACGGTCCTCGTAAGCAAGCAGGGGTGGCCATCCTCATATCGAATAAAATTGACTTCAAGACTAAATTAATCAAAAGGGATAAGGAAGGACATTATATACTGTTAAAAGGAACCATTTACCAACAAGACATAACAATTATCAATATTTATGCACCAAATAATGGTGCTGCGACGTTCATAAAACAAATTCTCCTCAAGTTCAAGAATCAAATAGACCACAACACAATAATTATGGGTGACTTCAACACACCTCTCTCACAATTGGACAGATCCTCCAAACAAAAGCTGAATAAAGAAACTATAGAACTCAATATCACAATCAACAACCTAGACTTAACTGACATATATAGAATATATCAACCATCATCAAGTGGATATACTTTTTTCTCAGCAGCACATGGATCCTCCTCAAAAATAGACCATATATTATGCCATAGGGCAACCCTCAGTAAATATACAGGGGTGGAGATAATACCATGCATTTTATCTGATCATAATGGAATGAAACTGGAAATCAATGATAAAAGACGGAAGGAAAAATCCTACATCACATGGAAAATGAACAATATGTTACTGAATGATCAATGGGTTACAGAAGACATAAAGGAAGAAATCAAAAAATTCTTAGAGATAAATGAAAATACAGACACAACATATCGGAATCTATGGGACACAATGAAAGCAGTTTTAAGAGGGAAATTCATCGCTTGGAGGTCATTCCTCAAAAAAAGGAAAAACCAACAAATAAATGAGCTCACACTTCATCTCAAAGCCGTAGAAAAGGAAGAGCAAAACAACAGCAAATGTAGCAGAAGGCAAGAAATAATTAAAATCAGAGCGGAAATCAATGAAATTGAAACAAAAGAAACTATTGAAAAAATTAACAAAACTAAAAGTTGGTTCTTTGAAAAAATAAATAAGATCGACAGACCCTTAGCCATGCTAACGAAGAGAAGAAGAGAGAGAACTCAAATCACTAACATACGGGATGAAAAAGGCAATATCACAACAGACACTACAGAAATACAGAAGACAATTAGAAATTATTTTGAAAACCTATATTCCAATAAAATAGAAGATAGTGAAGACATTGATAAATTCCTTAAGTCATATGATTTGCCCAGACTGAGTCAGGAGGATACTCACAACTTAAACAGACCAATAACAATAGATGAAATAGAAGAAGCAATCAAAAGACTTCCAACCAAGAAAAGCCCAGGACCGGATGGGTATACAGCGGAGTTTTACAAAACCTTTAAGGAAGAATTAATACCAATACTTTTCAAGTTATTTCAGGAAATAGAAAAAGAAGGAGCTCTGCCAAATTCATTCTATGAGGCCAACATCACCCTGATTCCGAAACCAGACAAAGACACCTCAAAGAAAGAAAACTACAGACCAATATCTCTGATGAACATAGATGCAAAAATCCTCAATAAAATTCTGGCGAACCGGATACAAAGGCACATCAAAAAAATTGTGCACCATGATCAAGTTGGATTCATCCCTGGGATGCAAGGATGGTTCAATATACGGAAATCAATAAATGTTATTCACCACATCAATAGACTTAAAAATAAGAACCATATGATCATCTCAATAGACGCAGAAAAAGCATTCGACAAAGTACAGCATCCCTTTATGTTCAAAACATTAGAAAAACTAGGGATAACAGGAACTTACCTCGACATTGTAAAAGCTATCTATGCTAAGCCTCAGGCTAGCATCATTCTCAATGGAGAAAAATTGAAGGCATTCCCCCTAAAATCTGGAACAAGACAGGGATGCCCTCTATCACCACTTCTATTCAATATAGTTCTCGAAACACTGGCCAGAGCAATTAGACAGACGAAAGAAATTAAAGGCATAAAAATAGGAAAGGAAGAACTTAAATTATCACTATTTGCAGATGACATGATTCTATACCTAGAAGACCCAAAAGGGTCTACAAAAAAACTACTAGAACTAATAAATGAATTCAGCAAAGTGGCAGGATATAAAATCAACACGCATAAATCAAAGGCATTTCTGTATATCAGCGACAAAACTTCTGAAACGGAAATGAGGAAAAACACTCCATTCACAATATCCTCAAAAAAAATAAAATACTTGGGAATCAACCTAACAAGAGAGGTGAAAGATTTATATAATGAAAACTACAAAACCCTAAAAAGAGAAGTAGAAGAAGATCTTAGAAGATGGAAAAATATACCCTGTTCATGGATAGGCAGAACTAACATCATCAAAATGGCGATATTACCAAAAGTTCTCTATAGGTTTAATGCAATGCCAATCAAAATCCCAACGGCATTTCTTGTAGAAATGGATAAAGCAATCATGAAATTCATATGGAAAAATAAAAGACCCAGAATAGCAAAAGCAATTCTAAGCAGGAAGTGTGAATCAGGCGGTATAGCGATACCAGACTTAAAACTATATTACAGAGCAATAGTAACAAAAACAGCATGGTACTGGTACCAAAACAGGAGGGTGGACCAATGGTACAGAATAGAGGACACAGAGACTAATCCACAAAGCTACAACTATCTTATATTTGATAAAGGAGCTAAAAGCATGCAATGGAGGGAGGATAGCATCTTCAACAAATGGTGCTGGGAAAACTGGAAATCCATATGCAACAAAATGAAACTGAATCCCCTCCTCTCGCCATGCACAAAAGTTAACTCAAAGTGGATCAAGGAGCTAGATATCAAATCAGAGACTCTGCGTCTGATAGAAGAAAAAGTTGGCTCCGATCTACATATTGTAGGGTCGGGCTCCAAATTCCTTAATAGGACACCCATAGCACAAAAGTTGATAACAAAAATCAACAAATGGGACTTACTTAAACTGAAAAGTTTTCTCTCAGCAAGAGAAACAATAAAAGAGGTAAATAGGGAGCCTACATCATGGGAACAAATTTTTACTCCTCACACTTCAGATAGAGCCCTAATATCCAGAGTATACAAAGAACTCAAAAAATTAAACAATAAGAAAACAAATAACCCAATCAACAAATGGGCCAAAGACCTGAACAGACACTTCTCAGAGGAGGACATACAATCAATCAACAAGTACATGAAAAAATGCTCACCATCTCTAGCAGTCAGAGAAATGCAAATCAAAACCACCCTAAGATACCATCTCACTCCAGTAAGATTGGCAGCCATTATGAAGTCAAACAACAACAAGTGCTGGAGAGGATGTGGGGAAAAGGGTACTCTTGTACATTGCTGGTGGGACTGCAAACTGGTGCGGCCAATCTGGAAAACAGTATGGAGACTCCTGGGAAAGCTGGGAATGGAACCACCATTTGACCCAGCTATTGCCCTTCTTGGACTTTTCCCTGAAGACCTTAAAAGAGCGTACTACAGGGATACTGCTACATCGATGTTCATAGCAGCACAATTCACAATTGCTAGACTGTGGAACCAACCCAGATGCCCTTCAATAGATGAATGGATAAAAAAAATGTGGCATTTATACACCATGGAGTATTACGCAGCACTAAAAAATGACAAAATCATAGAATTTGCAGGGAAATGGATGGCACTAGAGCAGATTATGCTTAGTGAAGCTAGCCAATCCCTAAAAAACAAATACCAAATGTCTTCTTTGATATAAGGAGAGCAACTAAGAACAGAGCAGGGAGGAAGAGCAGGAAGAAAAGATTAACATTAAACAGATACATGAGGTGGGATGGAAAGGGAGAGAAAAGGGAAATTGCATGGTAATGGAGGGAGACCCTCATTGTTATACAAAATTACATATAAGAGGTTGTGAGGGGAATGGGAAAATAAACAAGGAGAGATATGAATTACAGTGGATGGGGTAGAGAGAGAAGATGGGAGGGGAGGGAGGGGGGATGGTAGAGGATAGGAAAGGTAGCAGAATACAACAGTTACTAATAGGGCATTATGTAAAAATGTGGATGTGTAACCGATGTGATTCTGCAATCTGTATTTGGGGTAAAATTGGGAGTTCATAACCAACTTGAATCTAATGTATGAAATATGATATGTGAAGAGCTTTATAATGTTTTGAACAACCAATAAAAAAAAATTAAAAAAAAAAAAAAAAAAAAAAAAAAAAACCAAAAAAAAAAAAAAAAGAAAAAGGGAGAGAAGAAAGAAGGAGGGAGGAAAGAAAGAGGACAGAAGGAAAGGAGGAAGAGGAGGAGGAAGAGGAAGAGGAGAAGGAAAAAAGGAAGAAGAAGACGAAGAGAAAAGAAAGGAAGGAAGAAGACAGGTCAGATCATTCAGGAATTTATGTTTTTAAATACTGTGTAATTCCACTGGATGGTGTTAGCAGCAGTGTAATCTCATTTACAGCTTAAAGTTGCCTTTGATGTTATGTAATACATAGAAGGACAACTTAAAGGACAAAGTGAGAGAAATAAAAGAATATTTCAGAGTACCAAGTGAGAGATAATAGAATATCTGAATAAAATGGTTACACAAAAGATGGAGAGAAGACAAATTCAAGATGTACTTGGGAGGTAGAAACACCAGGACTTACTGACATACAGATATTAGGAGTAATGAAAATTGAATTATTGGAGATGACTCTTGAGTTTCTGGCTTCAGTAACTGGTGCATTGATTTAGATGGTGAAGATTGTGGGAAGGAAAAGATTAGGGGACTCAAAAGTTCAATTTGTATGAAGTTCAATTTGTATGAAGTGGAGAGAGTAGAGAGGCAATTTGTGAGTTTGTGAGTTTGGGGGTTTGTGAGTATGTAGCTCAAAAGAGAGGAGTTGATTGGACTATAAATTTAGAATTTATGTGAATATACATAACATTCAAAGACATGGGAATGAATGAGGTGACCTACAGAGAGATTATAGATATAGAAGAATGCCCTACACTGAACTTGACCCCCCTCTTTCTTTTAGTCCTAACAGAGAAGAAGAAACCAGAATAGGAGTTTGAAAAGGAGGAATCAGTGAGGTAGGATCAAAAACCAGGAGGAACTGGAATAACAGAATCCACATTTCAGGAGAAATATGTTGATTATGTTAAACACTGTTGTAAGATCAAGACAGAGAATGGCCTGACATATTTGGTTACATGGATAATCAATTCAATTGGGCTAATGGAAACTGAAGAGAAGCAGAGAAATGGGGTTGTAACGGAAGAGAGATGAGCATTGACCCTACCTTTTCAAAGCTGATGAGAATGATCCAGCATGGATACTGATGACACGTAAGTAAACAAGGAGCTAATTTTGGGAGTAAAATCTTTTAGAAGCTGAGAGGGGATGGGATATAGAACACAGGAGGAGGGTTTAACCTATGATAAGGGCAGGAACACTCATTTTTTACCAGGTAGAAATTCAGGAAATTGTTCCAGTTGTAGTTAAGTTGCTATATGTGATCTTAGGAAGATGACTGAGTTTGTATCTATGGCTTCTGTTTTTTCAAATGATGTGTGAGAAAAGGTCATCACCTAAGAGTAAAGATAGGGAAGGAGATGTTGGAGGTTTGAGAGCCAAGGAAAAGCTATAAAATATTCACATCTGGCAGTGAATGAGCTACATCCTACTAGAATAAATACTGTGTTTTCCAGTCAGTATTGAGTAGTGGCAATTTGATGTTTGAGATCATGAATTTAAGAAGGCACAATCAGACTCTTTTTCTTATGTGATATTCTTTGACAATGTTTAGCTACCAGGACAGAGTAGATAGTTAATTTAAATCAGGTTTGGCATTTGCCAAGGCAAAACAGTGGAAGGAAAGAGGGGCATGAAAATTGTGGTATATTTTTTAAAAGTTAGAGTGAAGAATTACATGGTAAATATTAAGTTCCTCTCACTGCCTTCCACTGATTATCAAGTCAGGGGATGCTGAAGATACAAAGAACTTCTAAAATGTCATTTGACCAATGCTTTAATTTTTTAACTGAAAAAGAAGGTCCAGACAGGTAAAGTGTCTTCCTTAGGATCTGGGGTCTATTAGTAATAGAGCAGGAACTAACACCAAGATTTTACTTCCGGTCCTCACTACTTCCATTATAGCATGCTCTTCTTTTTCTTGCTCTCATCTCTCTTCAGTGCTCTGAACAAGAAAGGATCATAATGTATACTATGGAAGTACATGAAAAAAAAAGGCTTACCTTCTGTTTAGTAATTTACATGCCTGGAGCACAATACCTTTTGAAGAACTTTGAAATCCATTACTATTTTTAATCTTCTCAACTATCTTGTGAAGTATTTGGTAATAGGTCTTTGATTTGTCTCATTGGATTTACAGATGAGAAAACAGAACCATGATGGTACTACTACCACATGGTGCTTGTATTTCAATTATGACCCTTCTTCCTGGAGAAAAAAAAAGTTATTCTTATTGGTGTTGATGTAAATGTGAACTTGCAAGATAATAATTATATTATGGATTTTTGGTCAGGTAACTGAATAATAGGAACCATGTGTGGTCGCCATCATTTAAGCATGATGTAAGAAACTGAGTAGATTTATAAGAATCTGCTTTAGGAAAAACAAGTTTGGAGGGTAGAATGAAGTAAACTGTACTTGATATAGTACTGTTTCAGACCTTTGGTAGATGTCCAGAAAAACTAGAATCTTCTTAGGAGAAGAATAGAGAGAAGGAATAATGTGCAAAACAAAAAAGGTCTAGTAACCTGACACTCATGCTGACCATTAGTTTTGGAAGGACTTTTGAGCTAAATGAGTAGGGGACTGAGCACAGAAAAGGTAGTAGCACACATAGTTTCAGAAAAAAGGATTGAAAAAAAAAATGACTCACAGAAATGAGAGAAACAAGAGAATGATGTCACAGAGTCCAAGGAAGAAGTGGAGCCATTAGAATTACTAGTAAAGAAGGTGCCATGCATATGAGAGTGCTTGGGCAGGGATCCTGAGTGCAGTAAGGTAAGGAGATGAAAGGAAAAACAATAAATCTTGATTATGATTTCAAGAACGTTGTTGGTAAAGCAAAGGAGGGAGACAGAGAGCCACAAAGCTAGGGATAGAAGAGAGAACAGAGGGAAAGTTTTTATTCTCACTTCTTGCTTTTTAGTAAAGGAGAAACTAAACTAAGAGTCTAGGCAAAGTGTCTAGCTCCAGAGAAAAGAAAGGCATGCGAGAGAATGAGTGATAGAGCAAGGATCACCAAGGAGGTTGGAAGGAATAAGATGGGGAAATACACAATTGGAGGCATTATCTTCAGGAAGGAATGAAATGTCATCCTTTATAAGAGAAATAAGAGGGTAAAAGTGTACAGTGATTATGAAGATAATTACCTCTTCTTTTTCCTTCCACTTGAGTTTGGAGACATAAGCCATCCTTAGATGACTACGATGAGGCCTTGGCAGAGATGTTCACTTTGCTTCCTCAGAGCCTGTCTTCTTGTTCCATCTATATTTGTGGAGCCCAAAATATTTGGCAGAGTCTGAAATGGGTTGCTATGACAGGTAGCTGGTTTGCTGTACCACTACTGTGTTGTCTGACCAGGAGTAGATCCAGTAACAGCATGGCAGACACATAATACATCCTTTAAAAAGATCATATAGAACCTTGGAAATCATAGCTTTCCCACCTTTTCTTTTCTATCTGCTCAATTACACTTTTCCCTCCTCTAACTTCCCTGAAGCGCACAAGGTTTCCAAAAGGAAGAACTAAGAGTATGTCACCTAAAGACACTTAGTTTTCAGGTGGTTGTAGCCAAAGCATTTTTAGCTCCTGCAGTGACCTCCTTTGGGTTTAGAAAGAGCATAATGCTTGCCAACATATCTATCTTTTAAACACTCCAACAACCTTCAGCAAGCAGGGACTGGTAGACACAGTTCAAATAAGAAAACCAATTATCTTTAAGTTTGGCTCCCAGGGGAGCTTTGCTTTTTAATTGAGAGATCGATGTTGGATTCTCATGACATCCTGAACTTCCATTCAGTGTCTGCTGACTAATGGTGTGAAATTGGATATTGGAGTATCTGACATGTCATATGGGTCAGAGCCCCAATCCATCTAGGCCAGCCTCCAGAGGCTGCTGAAAGTACCAAGCAACAGTTTGGGGAGGGTACAATGGGAAAAGTGCGGAAACTAGTGAGAAAAATCTAGATTTTAGATCTGTAGCTTCCAGTGCCTGTGTAATACAGCATCCCTTACCGTCATTTAGTCCCAGTTTTTCCTACTTTGAATCCCTGTCTTGCTGACTTCACACGGTTGTTGTGGGACATAATGTAATATTGTGTGGGAAACCCCTTTATTAAATAGGAAGCACATTTAAGAAGCATCTGAAAGATATTGGTGATCATGGAAGTTGAGGATAGTTATAAAGTTCAAGGAGGCTTGGACCCTTATAACTGGCAGTAGAACTCTTACCTTTTTATATTATTAAATATAGCCTGAAAATATCCAAATCCCCTTCCCCCCAAATTTTCAGTCAACCTTAAGTGAATCCCATATCCTAATTAAAAGCACAACTGTTATGGTTTGATTTTATAATCAAATCAAAAGTCCTCTTACACAAGTTGTCAGAGGCAGTTTTTCAAATCAGTTACCTTGTAATTTTTCCATCCTTGGTGGATAGATTGCAGATGGCTCCTGGGTAAGTTTCCTTGCTGTTGATTTTGTATGCTTTTATAGCTTTCCAGGCTCTACAGAAAGAAATGGCTGGGGAGTGAAACCCCCTCTGTATAGCACTTAGTGAGGCCTCTCCTCTATTTGATGACTATATGAGCATTCTTTAAAGCTGTGTGAGCATCACATAAAATAGAGAACTCACAGAGATATAGCCATTGCCTCTGTTATCCCAGGGCATTATCCTTGTCACCATTCAGTTAGAAATTGCACAGATAATATCAGGTCCTTCCTCTGTGTCCAGCAATACTCTAAATGCTGGAGATACAAATGGGAAGAAAGTCTGGAAACCTGAGTGCATGACTTAGGACATCAATGTCCACCAGAAGTGAAAGACATGTAAACAAAGCAATCAAATTGCAGCATGGTAAATGCCAACAACACAAATTTGTGTAATGTGGAGAAGGGAACGGGAGGATCAGTTTGCAGGAGGTAGGAACACTGAAGGTCTATTGGAGGACCTGCTATCTGCATTTTTTTCCAGAATGAAAACTTTATAATGTCTTGGGTTTTGAAGGAGGGATAGGAGTCTGTCAAGCCAACAAGGATGTAGTAAAAGTCTCAGTCAGAGGGGACAGCCTGTGATACTAAGGAGAAACAGGAGAGGAGACTGGAGAAATAGGTAGACACCAGGTGATGGATGGCTGTGCGCATTAACCTAAGGAGTATGAACTTTTTCCCTTAACTTAATGAGGAATCATAAAGGGTTTTGAATAGGGAAAAGGCATGGTTGTGTTTGTATTTTTAAAAACTATAAACTTTGGTGGCTATGCAAATAAGCAATAGCTAATGAAAGTCCAGTGAGGAAGCTGTCAATTCAATCTAAGAAAGAATGGTAGCCACTGGAAAAGAAGAGGAGGCAATGATTTCAGGCAGTAGTAATATTATTATAATTATCACTAAGATGATTTTCTCCTCTCATTATCACTAAACTTTTGAGTAATTTCTGTAAGAAGAAGGAATTATATTTTTTCCTGTGTATTCCCTAACATATGGGTAACCCTAAAGTGTGACTTGGTTATTAGATGTCAACTCATATTTCCTGTAAAAACACAAGTTCCAAATCTCTGGCCATCCAAGACAAATCCTTATAAAGAAAAAACTTGAAATGCTTCATGCTTGCAGAAAACTACAGTGGTTCTCTAATAACATTTTGTCACATGAGTAAATGAATGAACAACTTGAGGAATATAGATATAATTCACTAACAGATAAAGGCTCTGTAGTTGATATGTGGGAAATACAAGGATATAGATAGAGCTCTTGGCCTTGAAGGAAATGAAAAAATCTTTCAGCTGGACAGCTCACCACAGTGACTCTCTTTTCCTCGTTGTCAACTTACTGGTCACTAAGGCTCAGTAGGAAGTTTGATTAAAAGAAAATTCAATAAACATCACATAATCTCCTATACAAAAGGAATACTAATCTAAAGATCACAAGAGGTGCCAGGTCTTTTATTCTAAGTTTATGAATTTTTCAAAAACTAAATTTAATGAACAATACATAATTTGCACATGGTGAATAATTAAAACAGTGTAACTAAGACTCTCTTCAATCCCAGACCTCCAATCTCTTCCCAGAGGCAACTACTCTAAGCAGTGTATTGTGGGTGCCTTAAGAAATTCTGTATGCTGTTAACAGGCTTTATACATTCACATTTTTTTCATATTTACAAAAAAGTGATCACACAATATATAATACTTTTACAGAGTTTTAAAATTTAATGTATGTTGGAGATCTTCCTGTATCTGAATACATAGATCAATCTCATTCATTTTAACATTTGCATATTGTCCTAGCATGTGGATGAGGCTTTATTTATTTATTTTTGCTACAAAGCTGATTCTCTAAGAAATAAAATGTTGTCGGTACAGTAAAGATTCTTTTTCCCCCCAATCTCATTTCTCTTGAGTCACAAGGACAACTACTATCCTAATTATGGGTCCTGCATATTCATGTTTTATCCTTCTACTACTTATGAATGTATCCATAAATAATATATGGCAACATTACATATGTTTTAAATTTCACACAACTGGCATCATAACATTTTGCAACTTGATTCATTTTCCTAATTCCCATTTGTGTTTTCAGACCAGTTCCTGTTGGTATATATGATTCTCATTCATTCATTGTTAATTTACCTTGCTTCTCATTATACTTAATACTGCTGTTTCATTTGCTTTACCTTATAGCTTCCTTGTTAAAATGAGTCCTACAATTGTAATTATTTTTTTCAAATCACTGCTTTGAAGTTGCACTGGATGAATTAATGAAAGCGTGAGAAATTCTTATAAACTGAAACAAAATAAATTGAAAATCTGAAACATGGGGGGGCTACAAAAGAATGGACATTTATGTCAATATATTTTAGCATTACAAGTGTTGCAATGAATATGCTTCCACACGTTTCTAGAATTTCCATAAGGCACCTAGGCATTGAATTGCTATATACACTAGGCAGTGTATATACATATTTTCATTTTTACTAAGAACTGCCAAATGTTCTCTAAACTGGTTGTATAAACTCACATTCCCAGAAGCAGTGTGTAACAGTTGTTTCCTCAAATTCTTTTTGGCATGTGGTATTAGCAGATGTTTTTATTTGGGGTAATCTGATGGGTATGAAATAGTATAACTATGCTAATTTAATTTGCATTTCCCTGATTATTAATGAGGACACGAATGTTCCCATCTATTTACTAGTCACTCAGGTTTTTCTGTTCAGTGCATTGTCCATTAATATTTTGCCTATAGTTAATTTGGATATTTTTAAACTGAATGTAGTTCTTTATGTAGTCATTATTTGACTGCTATTTATTTACTGGGAATATTTACTTCAAGTCACTTGCCTATTGACTTTGTTTAGTGTGGTATTTTACAAAATAGAATACTAGAGGCTTTTATCCCTTGATGTGATCAAATTGTTCAATCCTTTACAATTTGTAATTTTTGTATCTTTTTCAAGAAAGTTTTTTCTACCCTAATATTGTAAAGATATTCTTCTAAATTTCTTTCAAATCTTGAGTCATTTTTAGCACTGAGTTTTAAAATCTATCTGGAATTTATTTCTGTATATAATACAATATAGAAATCTAATTTTATTTGTTCCAATACAAATAATCTGTTTTTCCTACACTATTTATTAAACAATCATTTCTTTACTCCCATGATTTACAATGACAGTCTTTTCATATACCAGGGTTCCTTATGTTCTCAGGTTTGTGTCTGGAACTTTTTTTCTTTCTCACTGACCTGTTGCTTTCTTAAATTACTTTTAAAAGTCTTGATATCAGGACTAATTCTTCCTGTTGGTTCTTCTTCATAATTGTCTTGAATATTCCTGATCTTTTAATTTTTCATATAAAATTGGAATCAGCTTGTCAAGGTTCATGAAACACTTTGTTGAAATGTTATTTGGAATTGCATTGAATTACAGATTAATTTTTGGGACAGTAGACATCTTCACATATATGAAGATTCAAGCCTTATGAAAATGGTACATATATTTCCCTTTGTTGAGGTTTTCCTTTATGCCCTTCCATACTGCCATAAATACTATTTCCATATATATCATGAGCATTTTTTCATAGATTTGTACTTAGTTACTTAATAGTGTTACTTGTCGTTATGAATGGCAACTTTATTTTAACCAGCTTTATTGAGTTATAATTTATAAACAATAAAATTCACCATTGTAATGCTATGAATTTTGGCAAATATATATGAAACTGTATAATCATCACTTATAGTCAAGATGTAGAACATTTCCATCACATCCAAAAGATCTTTCATGCCCTTTGACTGAGTTTTAAAGTCTATCTGGAATTCTATCAGTGTCTTCCTCCTACTCACTGATATGTTTCCTGTGCCAAAAATTGGCCTTTTTTTTTTTTTAGAATTTCATATAAATAGAACAATATAGTATATAGTCCTTTGTGCCTGGCTTCTTTTACTAGCATGTTTTTGCAATTCATCCTTGGTTTGTTTGTATAAAAATTTCCCTTTTTATTTCAAAGGAATATTCTATTGTATGGATATGCCACAGATTGTTTATTCACATACCACTTCATGATTGTTTATAGGTTTTGCCTTTAATGAATAAAGCCACTATGGACATTCACATGGCAAGACTTTGTGTGGGCATGTTTTCATATCTCTTTGGTCAGTTTCTAGGTTTTACTATAAGTGAATGTTTAACTATATAAGTTATTGCCAAACTGTGTCACAAAGTGGCCCTACCATTTTATATTCCCACCAGCCACATATATATGCAAGTTCTAGTAGTTGCCCCACATCCTCAACCTTGATATTGTCAATATTTTACTTTTATCCAGTGAATGATAACTTTTTAAAAGTTATGTTTTGTAATTGCATTTTGCTTAAATGGAAGAATATTATTGATTTTTTAAAAATAACTCCTATGCCAAATGTTCTCTCTGATATGCAGATGCTAACACATATTAAGGTTGGGGGAGAATAGAAGGTCACTGGATTAGACAAAGGGGAATGAAGGGAAGGGAGGGGGAGGGTAATAGGAAAGACACTAGAATGAATAGAACATGACTTTCCTTTGCTCATAAATGAATACACAACCAATAACTACATATTGTGTACAACCATAAGAATGGGATCTTAATTAGAATAAGTTATACTCCATGTATGTATAATATGTCAAAATACACTCTATGTCATGTATATCTAAAAAGAACACATAAAAAATCTATGCAGCAATATTTAAGAACTCTCTTAATATTTAAATTGTCTGAAAACTCCCATTAGCTTTTTATGTAGCCAATCACATAGTCCATGAATGAGGCTGGGAGTGTAGCTCAGTGGCCTTGCATGACTGAGGGCCTGGGTTCAATGCCCAGCATGGCAAGCAAAGTAGTCTGAATAACTGTGTTTTCTTTCCAGTCCTTAAATCCATTCTTATCCTTGTCTTATTGAATTGAAATTTCCTTGTGAATACAATCTTAAATAGCAGCTTGGAGAACTAGAAGCCAGGCATAATTTCTTGGTTCATGGTTCTAGTGAGAATATTCCTAAAGTTTCCACACTATTTTATGGTAGATTTTCAGTAGCTATCCTTTATCATAATTAATATTTCCCTCTATTCTTGATTTGTTCAAGGGTTTTTTAATAGAGAAGTGTTGAATTTTATTCATTTTTATTTATATGTTAAGATCAGTACACATTGTTTTCTCTTTAATCAGTTTAAGCTGTGAATTGTAGTTGATTTTCTAAATTTTAGCTATCCTTTAAGTCCTGAAATTAAGCTCATTTATTTACAATGTATTATATTTTACACATTTGCTGAGTTAAATTTACTAATATTTTGATATATTTTTACTTTTAATTGATGAATGATAATTATATGACTTATGGGATACAGTGTGCATTTCAATACATATACACACTGTGTATTGACCAGACTAAGATAATTGGCATATGTGTCATCACAAACATTTATCTTTTCTTTATGTGGGAACATTCTAAGTCCTCTTTATCAGCTATTTTGAAATAAGCAATTAATTGTCAAATTAGTTATTCTACTGTGCTTTAAAACATTAGAAGTTATTTCTCCCATCTAGCTGCACCCTCATGACCATTAATGATCCTCTCTCCATCCACTCTCCCCCACATCCTGCCTAAACTCTGGTAACCACTATTCTACTCTCTGTTTCTATGAAATCCACATTTAAGCTTAACATAATGTCCTCCAGTTCTATCCATGTTGTTGCAAATGACAGAATTTCATTGATTTTTATGGATGGATAATATCCTATTGTGTATATAACACCACATTATCTTTATTCATTTATCCATGGATGGGCACCTAGGTTAATTCCGTATCTTGTCCATCGTGAATACGGCTGCAATAAATATGGAAGTGTAGGCATCTCTTTGACATACTGATTTCATTTCCTTTGGATACATGCCCAGTAGTGGATTGATAGATCATATGGCCTTTGTATTTCTGCTTTTTTTTTTTTTGAGGAAGATCCTGTTATCCATAATGGTTGGATTAATTTACTTTCTTACCAACAATCTATGCTTGTTCCTCTTTCTCTGTATCCTTGCCTGAATTAGTGATTTTTTTTTTATCCTTTTGATAATAGCCCTTCTAACTGGGGTGAGATAATATCTCTTTATGGTTTTGATTTGCATTTTTCTGATGATTTGTGATGTTGCATACGTTTTCATATATTTGTTGGCCATTTGTATATCTTCTTTTGAAAGATGTCTATCTGGGTCATTTGTCACTTTTTTAATCAGGGGTATTTTTTGTGTGTGTGTGGCCATTGAGTTGTTTGAGCTCCTGATGTTCAAAATTAACCCTTTGACAGATGCATACTTTGGGAAGGTTTTCTCCTATTCTGAATGATGTTTCTTCATTCTGTTGATTGTTTCTTTTGCTTTCCAGAAGCTTTTTAGTTTGATGTAATACCATTTGTCAGTTTCTTCCTTTGTTGCCTGTTGTTTGGGAGTCATAACCTAAAAATACTTACCTATTCTGAAGTCCTGATGTCCTGTGGTATTCCCCCATGTTTTCTTCTTACAGTTTCATAATTTTGGTCCTACATATAAATCTTTGATCCATTTTGATTTGATTTGATTGAAGTGAGTCTCCTTTCTCCAGTGTATGCTCTTGTTGCTAGTGTTGAAAAGTAATTGTCTATAGATGCATAGATTATTTCTACAATTTACTAATGTTAAAATTAGGACTTCTATGAGAGTGAGAATGGTTTCTAATTTTTCATCTTTCTGAAAATCTTGTCTGGTTTTGGTATAGAGGTTTTAATAGCCTCATAAAACGGATTGGACAATTTTTTAATATTTATTTTTTAGTTTTTGGTGGACACAACATCTTTATTTTTTTAAAATTTTTATGTGGTGCTGAGGATTGAACCCAGTGCTCCGTGCATGCCAGGTGAGCATGCTACCACTTGAGCCACATCCCCAGCCCCTGGATTGGACAATTTTTTTTTCATTTTTTCTGTTCTCTGGAATATTTTATATAACAAAAAATTCTTTGGAAATTTGATAAAACTTGCTTGCAGAAACATATGTGAATTTTATTTTTGGTTGCAGAGCATTGGCTACCAATTGAATTTCTTTAGTATTTAATGGCCTATTCATATTTTCAATTTCTTTTTTTTTAATTTTTTATTGTTGGTTGTTCAAAACATTACATAGTTCTTGATATATCATATTTCACACTTTGATTCAAGTGGGTTATGAACTCCCATTTTTACCCCGTATACAGGTTGCAGAATCATATCAGTTACACATCCATTGATTTACATGTTGCCATACTAGTGTCTGTTGTATTCTGCTGCCTTTCCTATCCTCTACTATCCCCCCTCCCCTCCCCTCCCCTCCCCTCTTCTCTCTCTACCCCCTCTACTGTCATTCATTTCTCCCCCTTGTATTATTTTTCCCTTTCCCCTCACTTCCTCTTGTATGTAATTTTGTATAACCCTGAGGGTCTCCTTCCATTTCCATACAATTTCCCTTCTCTCTCCCTTTCCCTACCACCTCTCATCCCTGTTTAATGTTAATCTTCTTCTCATGCTCTTTGTCCCTACTCTGTTCTTAGTTACTCTCCTTATATCAAAGAAGACATTTGGCATTTGTTTTTTAGGGATTGGCTAGCTTCACTTAGCATAATCTGCTCTAATGCCATCCATTTCCCTGAAAATTCTATGATTTTGTCATTTTTTTAATGCAGAGTAATACTCCATTGTGTATAAATGCCACATTTTTTTTATCCATTCGTCTATTGAAGGGCATCTAGGTTGGTTCCACAGTCTTGCTATTGTGAATTGTGCTGCTATGAACATCGATGTAGCAGTGTCCCTGTAGCATGCTCTTTTTAGGTATTTAGGATTCAATTTCTTTTTGAATAAAATTTCGGTGATTTTTATTTCTCTACAGAATCATGCATTTTACTAAATTTTTCATAATATCAAATATGAAATATTTGTTTAGCAATGTCCCTATTTTCATTGCTGATGTTGTTTACTCAGGTCTTTATTATTTTCAACTTAGTCATATCAGAGTCATGCCTATTTTTAGCCTTTAAAAATTTAGGTTTGGGCCTTATTAAGCATTTCTATTTGTTATTGTTGTTTCCTATTTCATTAATTTCTGGGGTTCACTGGGGTTGAACTTGGTGGTGCACACCAAAAACTCCAGTAACATGGAAGGCTGATTAAAGAAGATTGCAAGTTCGAGGTCAACCTGGGCAACTTCACAGGGCCCTGTCTCAAAATAATTTTTTTTTATTTTCATTTTTTGGTATTGGGGATTGAACCCAGGAGTTCTTTACCACTGAGCTACAAACCCAGGGTCTCACTAAGTTGCTGAGGCTGGTCTTGAACTTGCAATCCTCCTGTCTCACCATCCAGAGTCACTGGGATTACACAGGTGTGAACAACTATGCCTGGCTATAAAATTTTAAATAAAAAGCTAGGTGTATATATCAACACTTGCTTAACATATGTGAGGTTCTGGGTTCAATCCCTAGTATGGCAAAAAAGCGGGTGCCGGACTGGGGGAGATCACAGAAATAATGAAGATGACATGAGGCTTTTGGAGGTCAGATGAAAGATTATGAACCTGAGGAACACCCACTGCATAATTGGAAGCCACTAATTGCAAGCAGAGTCTTGGGGACATGATGATATGGTACAGCAGAAGATAGAAGATGACCACATAGCAGTCATGGACCTTGAAAGACAAGGGGAAGAATGCATGTCAGCAAAGAAAAAAGAGCAGCTCAACTGGGCCATGCAACCAGAGAAGGAGATGGCTTGGTAATCAGAGAACCCTATCAATGTTTGGGAGCTGTTGTTGAAAATTCCACAAAGGATACATTGCCAAGGAAGAAATACATGGGGATGTGAAATCAGGGACCAGTCAGGTTTCCCACCACTGTGACTGTATAAATGAGGAGAAAGAGAACAAAGATAGGCTGAAGCTGAGGCTCATCAGTGAGCCCATAAGGAAGAATTCTCTCAACTTTCTGGCATTGCCTACTCCCATGCAGTTCCTACAGGTCTGCAGGAGGAGATTTCACAGCAACAGTAAGACATATACAGCTAGAACTCCAGGGGCTGCCCCTGGCTTGTTAGGACATGAGACATCATGTCTGTTGACTATGGAAAATGGTTCATCTTGGATCATTCTACTCATACCACCCATGAGCCTATTGATTGGGAAATTTAAAGCTATGAAGGTGGAATTTAGAGTCAGAAGAATAGGTCTGAATCTCATCTTTGGCTGTTTTCTATCTCCCTAACCTTAATATAGTATTTTTTGGTGTAATTATTTTATTTTTTTAGTTCTAATTTGTTATACATGACAGCAAAATGCATTACAAATCATATTACACCTATAGTGCACAAATTTCTATATCTCTAATTGTATACCAAGTATGGGTGGATTAGGCTCTAGATAGAGCAAAAGGGAGGGAATAGAAGGGAAGGGGCATGGGAGTAGGAAAGGCAGTGGAATTAGATGGAAATCATCACCTTAAGTACATGTATGAAGACACAAATAGAGTGACTGTATTTTGACATAGTATCTTAATCTCTCTGAATATTCTCTTACATCTATCTTGTAAGAATAGTTGTGAGGGTTGCATGTGATGGTAGACGCATGCAAAATTGTCTAGCACAGCATGAGAAGAAAATCAAGTACCCAGTGAATTCTAATTTCCTTCCTTTTTCTATACCGTTCTACTTCTTGACATGGTAACTGTTCTTAACTAATGCCTAACCTGAGCACAGAGTCAAGGAACAAATACTACACTGGGTAGGAGACTACAAACTTGCTAGTCCTTTCATTTTCAGTTTTGAGCTGAAGAAGAAGCAGGGAATAGGCAGATCAAGAATATAAAACTATATAATATAGAAGTAAGAGGATAAGCCCCTAAGTCAATTATGTATGGGTTAGAATCCAACTCCAACTTACTAGCTGTGTATTCCTGGGCAAGCTGCTTAACCTGAGTTTCATTTTTCATCTGTAAGATGATAGTACCAAGTATTTCCTACATCATAATTTACCTGAAGATAAAATGAGATAATTTGTGTAAAGCACTAAGTATAGTATCTGGAACATGGTAAATGTTAAGCATTATGATTAGGGAGCTACTGGTAGATTTGCTCAAAATACACAAAAACTCCTTTTAGATTTTGTTACTTGCCCTTTGCTAAGAATTCCTTTCTTATTGAACTCCTATTGCTAATCATTTTTTTGTATGACTCCAGTGCTTTGAGGCAGTATAAAACGTCAAAAGTGACTCATCTAACACTAAAGAAGAGTATATATATATATAAAGGAAATGAAATCGCAATAACCACAATATGGCATCAACCTAAGTGACTATCGGTGAATAAATGTGGTGTAGTAGAGTGGAGGAAGGAGAATAGGGGGAGGGAGGAAGAAAGGAAAAGAGAGGGACACTGGGGACTGAAATAGAATAAATCAGATTTCATGCATGTATGATTTTGTTACAATGAACCCAACTACTATGTATAACTATAATGCTCTAATTTCATTCCTTCATTCTTTCTTTCTTTCTTTCTTTCTTTCTTTCTTTCTTTCTTTCTTTCTTTCTTTCTTTCTTTCTTATTGGTTCTTTTTAGTTACATGAGAGCAGAATTCATTTTGATATAATTATATAAGCATGGAATATATCTTATTTTAGTTAGGACCCCATTCTTATGGATGTACATGATGTACAAACACTGTGTTGTTTTTATAATATGTACATGGGGAATTTATGCCAGATTTATTTCAGATTCATTTAACCGTCTTTCCTTTTTCTATCCCCCCTCCCTTCCCTCCATTCCTCATTGTCTAATTTACTGCACTTCTATTCTTTCCATCACTGCCCCGCTCCCATTATTGTGGGCTAGCTTCCACTTATCAGAGAAAACTTGACTTTTAGGGACTGGCTTATTTCACTTAGCATGATGGTCTCCAGACACATCCATTTGCTGGCAAATGTCATAAAGTCATTCTTTAATATTCCATTGTGTATATATACCATGTTTTCTTTATCCATTCATCTATTGAAGGGTATATAGGTTCACATAGCTTAGCTATTGTGAATTGTGCTGTTAAACATTAATGTGGCTTTGTTCACTGTAGTATGCTGATTTTAATTCCTTTGGGTATAAACTGAAGAGTGGAATAACTGGGTCATATGGTGGTTCCCTTCCAAGTTTTCTGAAGAATCTCCATACTTCTTTCCAGAGTTTTTGCACCAGTTTTCAGTCCCACCAATATAGTGCTCTAATTAAAAAACAATGTAGCATATATTCACAGTGAAATACTATTCAGCTATAAAAGGATGAAATCCCACCCATTTCAACAACATGAATGGGACTGGATATCATTATGTTAAGCAAAATAAGCCAGGTACAGAAAGACAAATAACACATAATATTGCTATTAGTAGAATCTAAAAAAACTTGATCTCATAGAAGTTGAGAATAGAATAGTGGTTAGGAAGGGTAAGAGAGGACATGGGAAAAGTTTGACCAATAGGCACAATGTTGCACTTAGAAGGAATAAGTTCTGGTGTTTTAATGCACAGCATGGTGAATATAACCTATAATAATACATTTTATATATTTTTAATTTTTATTTTTTTACATTTTATAATTTAAAATAAACTAGCTGAATGCAGTGGTGCACACTTGTAATCCTAGCAGCTTGGGAGACCGAGGCAGGAGGATTGCAAGTTCAAAGCAACTTAGTGAGGCCTTAAGCAGCTCAGTGAGACCCTGTCTCTAAATAAAATATATAAAGGGTTGGGGTACAACTCAGTGGTTAAGAGCCTCTGGCTTCAATTTCTGATACAAAAAAAATATATATGATTTTGAGTGTTCTCACCATGAAGAAGAGAAGTTTAAGATAATTAGCCTTATTTGATCATTACATAATATATATATGTACCCCAATGGAAAAATAGTATAACTATTGTGAATCAAAAAAGAAATCAGCACCCTGGTGTCCTGAACACCATATTCTTCCTACTAGAGGGTCACAGCCTCTGATATCTTTTCTTTCAGAAACATAGAATCTCTGTCCTTATCAGAACATGGGGGCAGGGGACTATTTCACCCAGAGTTGCCTGAGAAATAGCAATGTTGAATTCTGCTTGAGGCCATGTCTACCTTTTCTCTTAATCAGGGAGACTGCCAATGTCTGACTATACTTTATTTTAATATTGTTTGTTCCTGTTACAAGATAGGATGGTGAAGGACAAACTATAGCATTGCACAGTGGATTTATATCATTGAATTCCAAGTCAGAACACCCGAGTCTGAGTCCTGATACATACTATTTCAGCTCTGTAGCCTTTAGAAAAAATCCTTTCTGAGTCATAGGATCTTCATCTGTAAAATAAGAATAATAACACTTGTTCTCTTAATCTCGCAGATTTGTTGCAAAGATGAGAACTTGTAGAAAAATATTTTGTAAACTGTAAATATAGTCTGGGTGGATACACAGAGATCATGCACTGGGATAGCCAAATCAACTGAAGACAATTTCTACCGCAATTGTTAAATTGCTGTTCCTAGGCCCCCATTCCCTGGGTGCTGCCCTGATACTTTCAAGCCCACCTTGGATTTCACAGTGGCCTCCATCTTCTTGTGGCTTCCCAATCAGACCCTCAGAGAGAAAAGAAGATTGGCCTCTGGCAACTTTAGTAAAATGCCTGGTGCTATTCTGCCCTCTCTGAGGCTTTGTCTGTCTTCTTTTGGTAGATGTTCCATTGAAGTTGCTTTTATGGCCATCTTGGAGAACTGAAATTTCCATGGTGTACAATATTAGTTGATACAAACTAAAATATTATCGCAAATAGAGTAATAGCTACCATTAACAAAATACCTAGTAGGTGCTCCAAATTGCATGGGATGACTGACATGAATCATTTAACTTAATCTTCTAACAATTCTAAGTAATAACTACTATTATCATTCCCTTTTTGCAGGGGGGTACCATGGATTGAACCCAGGGGTGCTAACCACTGAGCAACAACCCCAGCCCTTTTTATTAGCGAGACAGAGCCTAAGTTGCTGGCTTTGTGATCCTCCCACTTCTGCCCTCACCAACTTCTGCAATTACAGGATCATTCCCATCTTACAAATCAGACCACCACAGGGACTTGGAAAATTCTAAAGCCTTGCTCCAGCTCTCATAGCAGGTCAAATAGCAGGATCTACATCCAAACACAAATCTGCAATATCCCAATTATACTGTTTTTATCCACACTGTCTTTTTAAAATACAATATACTATAAGTGAGGATTATTAAAGATTTTTCAGAGCATTCACAAAACTATCCCTTATTTTCATCATGACAATCTTGAAAATAATCAAGGTGGTTTCCCTTAATTTTGCAGATGATAAATCCAAGCTACAGAAGTGATAAGTGCACTGTCCTTGGGCATGCATACATTCCTTCATTCAAAAAAAATTCATTAGGTGCTTGGTGTATGTCAGTCAGTGTAAAACAGCAAGTAAGACTGACTTAGTCCCTACTCTAATGGACTTTAAAATCTAAAGGAAAATATGGACAATAACTTAAAAAATCATAGATTGTTTTTATACAGTAAGAAAATTAATTATAAAGAAAGTAAAACAAATTGAGAAAATAGAGAAAGCTTGGAGTTGGAGAAACAACACTGAGTTAGAGAGATAGGGAAAGCCTTTCTGAGGAGGTAACATTAAAAACTGGAATCTGAATAGAAAGAAGTCAGCCATACAAAGATCTAGGCTGCACTCAGATGCTTGGTGACAAAGGCAGGAATAAATTTCTACATTCTACACAGAATTAAGGCCCATGTAGAGGCTGATTTGGGATGACTGGATATGTGAGCCATTCAAACTCATGTCTACAAGCATCCTTGTCCTTTATCACTCACCTTCCTTCTTTGAATGTCTCTAGAAGTTATGAGTATTTCACTAGACACTTCCTGTTTTTGTACTCATCCAGAATGCTTCAGGCTGGCTTTGGTGGATCTTTCCAGATGTTCCCTTGGCAGGCACAGAAAAGTTTGCATGTCACAACAGTAAAGCCTCTGAAACTAAGCTACAAGTTATAATCTTACCCCACTTCCCCCTCTGGGGTTGGCCATTTCTCTGTAATTGGCAGAATAATTGATATAGCAAACTTTCTGCCTTCTTGACTGGTCTCCTGAGATGCGCAGGAAAGTAAGCCCAGGGGCTGAGCATCTGTGACATAAAAGGTGACTGGGGCAGTAAGCAGAGCTATCACCAATGAGGCTTTTTTTTCACTGATTCATACTGAGAGTTTGGGGACTTGTAGTTACTCCCAAAATGTTTCAGAAAAAAATCAGAAGGATAAAATTCACTATGAGATATATTGTTCTATAAACATTTTATCTAAAATTCGAACTTAATCATCTTAAAAGTCTTAGCCACGATTAAAATACAAATTGTAGGGATTCTAGTAATTATGTGCAAAATGGGCAATATAGAAGATGAGGGTAAGAATATATTTCATTCTATGATCTGTCATATCAACTTGTTTATATAACCCTTTACTCTGATTATAAACTATATATTACTTTTAAAAATCAAATAATTATTTAATTAGTGTTTATGTGGTCAATAAAGTTTCCGAGTGCCACTCAGTGTTCTAATATAATACTATTGCACCTGGGGCAGATGTGGTGGGCAGTTGCCTTGTATCATACTTTTCCATTTTTTATCAAATCAGGTTTGGGTTGTGGAAGACTTGTTTCTGTTTCTTGTTTTATTTTTTCAATTCCATAAATGTTTATTAAACATCTATCATGTACCTATCATTGTGCTAGGAGCTGGGATATAAAAATCAATAGTAAATTAATAGTATCTTTGATACACATTCAATTTCCTCTCCCCAGTACATACACACATGCACATGTATGAGTGCTTACATGTGCATACACACACACACACACAAACACATATTTGAAAGGCAAAAGTGACCTCAATCTCTTCAGTGCTGGCTCATTATCAGCTTTTAGAGAAAATAAGTGTTATTGTGCATTTAAGAGGCTTAAACTATTGATTGTGAGGCAAGAAAATTGTTTAAAAAGTAGACTTTATAAACATCTCCCTTGTGGACAGATTCATTTAATTCTATTGCTTGACTATGCAGAATTTTGTAGCCATTTTAAGTAGAGAAATTGTCCTTTCTCAAGCTAAATTGTAGTACATTAGGTGATATTTGAACCAGTTTATGAGCTTCTGCTGTGGCATGATGGGCTAACTCCGCATATTGAAGAACGCTGTCCCCAAATTTAATTATCTTGGGGCATCACCACCTCCCAGGATAGAATGAGTCATTCTGTTCCCCGCATCTGCAGCTTTTGCTGAAATGGAGGTTATGGGATAACAACTTAAAGGCTAACTCGTTAATGCTCAGGGATGAATGAGGTCATATATCAGCAGACCAAATTGGTGCCCAAATGTTTTCATCCACAGACCTGGATCTCTCTCATGTTGTGATATATTAATGGGGATGTCTTTATCCATTTCACTGCCTGTAGACATTTGAATATTGTAGATGCAATATCTTTTGGGCACCCAGCCCTGTGCAGTATCAATTTCTCAAACTCCAAAGGTCTTTCAATGGCCAGAAGCAAAATCCTGAGGAAGCCATAAAGTGCCTAATTGATAGGAATTCAAACCACAGCATCAGTGTAGACCCTGCTTTTTTCTCCTAGTTTACTAGTTGGTGAGCACGTACCAGACCTAACCATTGGATGAGGGCAGTGAAGGAGTCTTCTACATTGTGAAGACTGTGGATTTATGCCTAGCTGAGAGCATTTCCGTCCTCACAAAGTCGAAGCGGGTGACCTATCTAATGTTAATTTGTTTCTCCATCTGTGCTGTGCATTTTCGGAGGACGTGAGAAACAGGGTTTATGATACTCAAATGTGTTTCCTGTTTTCCTGCATTGCTATGCTGATGACTTGATTGAGGAGTCACCTAGATGGGGACAGATTCTGGGGATGTCCTTTCACCAGTCTGCAGTGAATGAGGCCAAAAGATTCATCTTCGTGGAGCCTGGAATATGGAGGTTTTTACTGTCCTCCTTGAAATAACTGTCCTTCCTTACTTATGATGTCATCCTGGACATTTACTGTCTCAAATTATATTTTCTACTTTTCCCTGGCTCTTGAATGGTATTGTGGAGCTCATAAGTTGCAATTTCATGTTCCATATTTAAAAAGATTTATTGAGCCAATCAGTACAAAGAACTGTGCTAAATTCAACCACATAATTTTATGTTTTTCTTACAATAACCCTATAAAATAGGTACTGTTTTTGTTTTTACTTTACAGATGAAGAAAGTGAAGCCCAAATAAAGTAAGTAGTTCTTCTAGGATCATACAGGTATGCAACTAAGCCAGGAATGTTACAAAGTCCTTCTGACTCTTCAGTCGATGCTTTTTCTGCCATAGCACACTGAAATCATTTTCTTTTCTAATTTTTTAAAGAATTTTAGTTGTAGATGGACACAATACCTTTATTTATTTTTATGTAGTACTGAGAATTGAACACAGTACCTCACACATGTGAGACAAGCACTCTACCACTGAGCCACAACTCCAGTCTTTTCTAATTTTTTATTGGTACATTATAGTTACCAGTAACATTGGAGTGCATTTTGACAATTATACAAGCATGAATTATAATTTGTTCCAATTCACTTCCCAGTGCTTCCCCTTTCTTGCTTACCCTTTCTCCCTCCCCTGCAATCTCCTTATTTTTCCAGCAAACAATCTCCATTGATCTTCCCTTTGTCTGTATGTATGCCCCCTCCCTTTGTTTCTCCTGACTTTGCTCTAGCTTCTGTAAGGAGGAAAAATCTTTAACCCTTAACTTTCTGAATCTGGTTCATTTCGCTAAGCATGATGTTCTCCAGTTCCATCCATTTACCAGTAGGTGCCATAATTTCATTTTTCTTTATAGCTGAGTAGAACTCCATTGTGTTTATAGGCCATAGTTTCTTTCTGCATTCATCTGTTGATGCGTATCTGGGTTGGTTCCATAATTTGGCTATTGTGAATTGTGCAGCTATAAACATTGATGTGGCGTACCCCTATACTGTGCTGATTTTAAGTCTTTGGGATATATAGCAAGGAGTGAGATAGCTGAGTCATAGGGTCATTATAGTCCTAGTCTTTTGAGGAATCTCCATACTGCTTTCAGAGGAGTTGTACTAATTTGTAGTCTTACCAACAATGTATGAGTGTACCTTTTCCCCCATATCCTTGCCAGTATTTATTATTATTATTTATATTCTTGATAATTGCCATTTTGACTGGAGTGAGAAAAGCTTTTTTCTCATTTGATTAGTACTTTCTTTAAAAATAATGGTTCTCAACACTAATTGCAAATTTGGATCACTGGGAAGCTTAAGAAAATATCATACCTAAGGCTCATTCTTAAATTATGGTGTAACTCAAAAGTTAATTCAAAATGGATCAAGGAGCTTGATATCAAATCAGAGACACGCCGTCTGATAGAAGAAAAAGTTGGCTACGATCTACATACTGTGGGGTCGGGCTCCAAATTTCTCAATAGGACACCCATAGCACAAAAGCTAATAACTAGAATCAACAAATGGGACTTACTCAAACTAAAAAGTTTTTTCTCAGCAAAAGATACAATAAGAGAGGTAAATAGAGAGCCTACATCCTGGGAACAAATCTTTACTCCTCACACTTCAGATAGAGCCCTAATATCCAGAGTATACAAAGAACTCAAAAAATTAGACAATAAGAGAACAAACAACCCAATCAACAAATGGGCCAAGGACCTGAACAGACACTTCTCAGAGGAGGACATACAATCAATCAACAAGTACATGAAAAAATGCTCACCATCTCTAGCAGTCAGAGAAATGCAAATCAAAACCACCCTAAGATACCATCTCACTCCAGTTAGATTGGCAGCCATTATGAAGTCAAACAACAACAAGTGCTGGCGAGGATGTGGGGAAAAGGGTACACTTGTACATTGCTGGTGGGACTGCAAATTGGTGCAGCCAATTTGGAAAGCAGTATGGAGATTTCTTGGAAAGCTGGGAATGGAGCCACCATTTGACCCAGCTATTCCCCTTCTCGGTCTATTCCCTAAAGACCTAAAAAGAGCATGCTACAGGGACACTGCTACATCGATGTTCATAGCAGCACAATTCACAATAGCTAGACTGTGGAACCAACCTAGATGCCCTTCAATGGATGAATGGATAAAAAAAATGTGGCATTTATACACAATGGAGTATTACTCTGCATTAAAAAATGACAAAATCATAGAATTTACAGGGAAATGGATGGCATTAGAGCAGATTATGCTAAGTGAAGCTAGCCAATCCCTAAAAAACAAATGCCAAATGTCTTCTTTGATATAAGGAGAGTAACTAAGAACAGAGTAGGGTCGAAGAGCATGAGAAGAAGATTAACATTAAACAGGGATGAGAGGTGGGAGGGAAAGGGAGAGAGAAGGGAAAATGCATGGAAATGGAAGGAGACCCTCAGAGTTATACAAAAGTACATACAAGAGGAAGTGAGGGGAAGGGGAAAAATAATATAAGGGGGACAAACGAATGTCAGTAGAGGGAGCAGAGAGAGAAGAGGGGAGGGGAGGGGAGGGGAGGGGAGGGGAGGGGAGGGGGGATAGTAGAGGATAGGAAAGGCAGCAGAATACAACAGACACTAGTATGGCAATATGTAAATCAATGGATGTGTAACTGATGTGATTCTGCAATCTGTATATGGGGTAAAAATGGGAGCTCATAACCCACTTGAATCAAATTGTGAAATATGATATATCAAGAACTATGTAATGTTTTGAACAGCCAACAATAAAAAAATAAAAAAATAAAAAAAAATAAAAAAAAAAAATTATGGTGTAACTGGTCTGGGGGCAGTGCACAGGTATCCATATTTTTAAAAAGCTTCCTAGTTAACTCTGAGGTACTGCCAGAGTTGAGAATTGCTAATTTATTTTTTAAATTTAAGTTAATTTTTAAACTGGTTAAACAAAACATAAATTACATGTACTTATGGGGTACCATGTGATATTGTGATACATGTATACATTGTACAACACTTAAATCAGGTTAAACATATCGATCTCCTCAAACATTCAACATTTTTTTATGGTAAAAACATTAACACTGCTCTCTTTTAGCTTTTCAAAAAGTACAGTTCATTATTATCTATAGTCACCCTACAGCCCAACAGCACAATAGAACTTGCTCCTATCTAAATGTAAATTACTGCCCCTTGATAAACCTCTCACTTTTCCTCCCCAACCCACATTCTCAACCTCTATGAGGTCAGCTTTTCTAGATTCTACATATGAATGCCATTGTGCAGTGTTTATCTTTCTGTGCCTGGCTTATTTCAGTTAACATGAGGACCTCCAGTTCCATCCATGTAGTCACAAATGACAAGATTTCATTTAATTTTTTTTTTTTTACTTTTTAGTTGTAGTTGGACATAACACCTTTATTTATTTATTTGTTTGTTTGTTTATCTTTTATGTGGTGCTCAGGATCAAACCCAGGGCCTCACATGTGCTAGGCGAGTGTTCTACCACCGAGCCACAACTCCAGCACCAAAATTTCATTAAAAAAAATTTTTTTTTGTAGTTGTAGATGGGCAGCATGCCTTTATTTTATTTATTTTTGTATGTGGTGCTAAGGAGTGAACCCAGTGCCTCACACATGCTAGGCAAGTGCTCTGCCACAGAGCCACAGCCTCAGCCCTAATATTTCATTTTTTTAATGGTTGAATAGTATTTCATTGTGTATATGAACCATTTTCTTCATCCATTTGTCAGGTTGTTTCTATTTCTTGGCAATTCTGAATTGTGCTGCAACGAACATGTCTCTTCCACACACTATTTAAAAATATATATATATATACCCAGGAGAGGGATTACAGGTAGTTCTATTTTTATTTTATTGAGGAACCTCCACATTGTTTTCTATGATGACTGTAGTAATTTATATTCCTACCAATAAAATACAAGGGTTCCTTTTTTTTTTGCACTTCTCCACTACTTGCTATCTTTTATCTTTTTTAAAAATATATCTTGTTGTTGATAGAATTTTATTTTATTTTATTTATACACATTGCTAAGAATTGAACCCAGTGCCTCACACATGTCAGGCAAGTGTGCTATAGCTGAGCCCCAGCCCCCACCCCTATCTTTTGTCTTTTTGATAATAGCCATTCTTATTGGAGTGTGGTGAGTTATGTGCTAGTGAGTTCCTTTTCTTGTTTCCTGTTCACAAGAACCATACTTAACCATACTTATCAATTCCTCACATGGTCTGAGGAAGAATTTGGATCTTTCACTCAGTACAATAATCAATTAGTGGTCTTTTCTCAATGGTTAAGGGCTGTTGGGATAGACAAAAAAAAGCAGTCTGTTTCCTTGAATCCCACTTTTTGTTTTTTAGCAGAATCTTGGCCATCACTGAAATAGTGTTCAGTAAATAGCATATTCTATTATTAAGGATGTAATACAATTAAAAGAATTTCATTCTTGAGGGTAAAATAGTTTCAGACATTGTATTACCTTATGTGAAACTCTGTAGAGTAAAACTGTTAGCATCAAAATCACTCACAACTTCTTGTTGTTTTTTTAAAGAGAGAGAGAGAGAGAGAGAATTTTTAATATTTATTTTTTAGTTCTCGGCAGACACAACATCTTTTGTTTGTATGTGGTGCTGAGGATTGAACCCCGGGCCGCACGCATGCCAGGCGATCGCGCTACCGCTTGAGCCACATCCCCAGCCCGACTCACAACTTCTTAACATTTTGAAAATAATTGAAGTAGTATAAAGTATGGTTTCTGACCACAATTTATTTTAACTGCAAAGCAATCAAAGATATAAAGAAAATCTCCCTTGGAAATTAAGCAATGTACTAAAAAAAATTCCTTAGACTAAAGAGAAGATCTCAAAATAAATTAGTAAATATTTAGAATGGAATGTAAAAGAAAATACACCATATCCCAAAACAAAAGATAACAAGTGTCGACAAGAATATGGAAAAATTAGAACCTTTGTACCCTGTTGGTGGGAAAATAAAATGTTGTAGCTGGTATAGAAAATAGTACAGAGGTTCCTAAAATAATTTTTAAATACCTATCATGTGATCCAGCAATCTTATTTCTGGGTATGTACCCCAAAGAATTGTTCACTGTAGCACTATCCATAATAACCAAGATATAGAAGAAAGCCAAATGTCTATTGACAGAGGAATAGATAATGAAAAAGTGGTATATTGATACAATGGAAGGAGATCCTGACATTTTTTAGTGGAAAAGTACCCCTGAGATATCAAAGAAGACCTGTGTTGGTGGTAAGACATACTGAGGGTGGAATGGAGGATTCAATATATTAAAGGTGTCAATTCTCCACAAAGTGGTTTATAGATTTAATGCAATGGAAATAAATATCCCAGCATATTTTTTTTGTGATCATTGTTATAGGCAATAAGAATTTCTAAAACTCTAAATTCTAAGACATATAAAATGGACAAGGAAAATAAAAATAGCTAAAACAAATGTTTAGAAAAAGTATAAACTGGAGGATTCATATTACTATGTTTTAAAACTTATTGTAAAAGTGAGTTAGTGAATATAGTGCACATTTGCAAAGGAATAAACACTGGGATCAATGGAACAGAAAAGAAAGTTCAGAAATAGACCTACAAGAATATAGGCACTTGGGCTGGAGTTGTGGCTCACTGGTATAAAACTTACTTGGCACGTGTAAGGTCCTGGGCTTAATCCTCAGCACCACATACATACATACATACATACATGTCCATTGACAACTAAAAAAATATTTAAAGAAAAATACAGGCACTTATCTTGCAAAAAAGGTATAAAGCAGCTCATTGGAGAAAGAGTAGTCTTTTCAACAAATAAAACAAGCAATCAAGCATATGCAAAAAATATTAACTGACCTCAACTCACATTTTATACAAATATTAATTCAAAATAATACTTAAATAAAATATGAAACCAAAATTTTAAAACTTTTTAGAAAACATAGGAGAAAATTTACATAACCAGAGTTTAGCAAAATAGTTCTTTTTTTTTTTTTTGTACTGGGGATTGAACCTAGGCATACTTAACCATTGAGTCACATCCTCAGCCCTTTTTATTTTGAGACAGGGTCTTGTTAAGTTGTTTAGGGTCTCACTAAGTTGCTGAGGCTGGTTTTGAACTTGCAATCCTCTGCCTCAGTCTGGAGAGCTGCTGGGATTATAGGCATGCACCACCATGCTGGGCTCAATAAAGTTCTTAAAATGGAAACTAGTAACACAATACCTGGGCAGCAGAATACAACAGACACTAGTATGGCAGTATGTAAAAAAGTGGATGTGTAACCGAAGTGAATCTGCAATATGTATACGGGGTAAAAATGGGAGTTCATAATCTGCTTGAATCAAATGTATGAAATATGATATGTCAAGAGCTTTGTAATGTTTTGAACAACTAATAATAAAAAAGATAAATAAAATAAATAAATTTTTAAAAAGATATTAAATAGTTCTTTATTAAAATCAAGAAATTTTCCCCTGTCAAAGGTACTGTCATGAAAATTAAAGATAAGGTATAGACTGAAAGAAAATATTCAATTCATATATACAAGAAAGGACTTGAATCCAAAATATGAAAACAACTGAAAACTTAATATAAAAAAATAAGCCAATTAGAAAAAGGGCAAAAGACACAAACAAACATTTCACTGAAGAATATATACAGATGGCAAATAGGTACAGGAAAAGATGTTCTGCATTGGTTAGCGACTAGATGAATGCAAATTAAAACCAAAATGAGACTGGATAAAGTGACAGACACATGCCACTGAGGCAGGAGGCTGAGGCAGGAAGATGGCAAGTTCAAAGCCAGCCTCAGCAGCTTAGCAAGGCCATAAGCAACTCAGTGAGACCATGGCTCTAAATAGAAATAAAAAAAAATAAAAAGTCATGGGGATGTGACTCAGTGGTAAAGTGCCCCTGAGTTTGATCCCTGGTACAAAAAAAGTGAGATAACACTGCACATCTATCAAAACATCTTTAAAAACTGCTGGAATACAGGGGCTGGGGTTATGGTTCAGTGGTAGAGCACTTGCCTCGCATGTGTGAGGCCCTGGGTTTGATCCTCAGCATCACACAAAAATAAATAAATAAAATAAAAGTATTAAAAAAACTGCTGGAATACTAGTGCTGGTGAGGATGTGGAACAAGTGGAACTCTTATACATTGCTTTTGGGAATGTAAAATGACACAACTACTCTAAAAAACAGACCAGAAGTTTCTTTTCTTTTCTGTGGTACTGGGGATTGAACTCAGGGCCTTGTGAATGCAAGGCAAGCACTGTACCAACTGAGCTATACCAACAGCCCAACCAAAAGTTTCTTGTTGTATTAAATATACCCTTAGCATAAACGTGTTTGCCATGTTGGTCATTTTTTCCTAGATAAATGAAAACTTTATTCAGGGAAAAATCTGGACCCAATTATTAATAGAAATTTTATTCATAATAGTGCAAAGATGGAAATAATGTGATGGGTGAGTGATTAGCCAAACTGCACTACTCAGCAAAAAAAAAAAAAATGTTCTACTCTAAAGGCTCTCAAAGTTTCAGACAAATGCATATGGTTGTAAAAGGTATGCTGGCATTTGGCTAAATCACTAACTCAAGTGAGGTCAAGGTGAACGTGATTGCCATATTATAGATGAGGTCTTCCAGTGCTAAAATGAAAGGGGGTAGGAAATATGGAAACATGAGTAATGGAGGCAGTCATTGGACATTTATGCAGTGCCTCTTGCTTGAGTCATTCAGTATGCTACCTTAGAATGGGGACTGGTAAGCTTAAAATTCATGTACAACAAGGAAATGTGTAAGTGATTGCAGTAGGAAATCAGGTACCAGTCATGCAGGGCTTATAGATTCAATGCATTCATAACAAGTTGAGTATAAAGTGAATAGTCTACCATATATAAAACCATATTTTCCCACTAACTTCCATTATGACTGAAGATATGTAGGAGTTTTATTTCACAACAGCTAAAATAAACATCCCATTCTGGCTGCAAATTGTTGATTTAAAAAGCACACTGACTTTGTTGCTGTATGTGAGGTTTAAGATTCTCATAATCTCTATCAGAAGTAAGTCATGGGTCAATCAAGCCACTTAAAATTTTAAGCTCTTTTAAAGCCCCATATGAATGATATACCACCAAGCTAATTCCCATTTGATGGCACTTTTCCTTATCTCAGGTCACAAATATGTAGCAGGAAAGTACAAGCTTTGGAAATACATAGGAAAATACAATCTCAGTGGTACTACATTTCCACTAGTGTATCATCTGGGATCTTATGATTTAACCTTTCTGAGCCTCAATTTCCCATAAAATGACTTTTGTTCCATAAGATCATGATGTATAAGAAACAAGCTAAGCCACTGAGAAGATAGTAAAGTTTGTGCCTATACAGGTCATGTAGAGATTTCTGAGTCTTAGACAGTGAAACAGATCCTTATTTGCACATTGACATCTTGGTAACAAAGATTTGAACACACCTTTTGCCATCAATCAAATCTTCAAATCTCTCATTGCTGGTAGTGGATTAAAGGGAATGCCTCTGTGTGAAATGTGTTACTTCTTCAAACTTCATAAAATACACACATAGTCCACATTAAGGGAATATGTACAAAATGTTTTTAATTTTTTAAAAAAAATTAGCTTTAGATAGACCCAATATCTTTATTTATTTATTTTTACCTTGTGCTGAGGATCAAACTCAGTGCCTCACACATGAAAGGCAAGTGCTCTACCACTGAGCTACAACCCCAGCCCTGTTGTTTACTTTTAATGAACTTTTCTAGTTACACCTCAAAACATTTAATGAGCATTCATTTGAACTGTAAGTAAAGGGCAATAAATAGAATTCTGGGGAAAAACATGTTTCAAAATTTCATCTTTCAGATTTCTGGATTTCTCATGGAACAATCAGTATAGAACCAGTAACACTCTCTCTCTTCCCAGGAAGGAAGCACTTCAAGATGGTGGGATGGTGGCAGGTATTTCTATAGCACAGACTGAGAACAGTGTTATAGGAGTTAGTGAAGTCAGGGAATTCAAAGCTGGAAGGTATGTATCAGTGAAGGTATGTATTAGGGATGGACGCCTAAGTGAGCACAAATAGGAGTTGAAGTAGAAGAGGTAGAATGGAAGAGCTGGGGGGACCACTGAGTCAAAAGCCCTAATATAGAGTTTCCTCAACCAAATGCTAATTGATTTTCTTGTACTTGTGACTGGAGAAAACAAAAGGTCATGGATAGTGACATAGTTTTCACAGGCCATTGATGATAAGAGAAAGAACTCTGTGACAGAGAAGATGCCAAAGAAGTTCATCTGTGCCTCAAGACCCAGAGAAGCATAGTATCATGCTTGAGAAACGTTTGCTAAGACTCTAAGCTTGGAAAAAGGTGAAAGCAGAAATATATGCAGGGCAGACAGATCAGTGGAGACTGAGTTCAATGAAGGTGACCATGACTACATTCCCATTATGATGATGTATATGAGAGAATGAACAGTCAGAAGACAGGGGGATAAACTAAAGAAGAGTCAGTCATCCCTTTGAAAACGAATTTTTCTCTTATGCCCTTCAAAAGGCACCTCAAAGGGAACTCTCAAAACACAGAATAAAGGAAGCCAGATATGGTGGTGCAGGCCTATAATCCCAGCAATTCAGGAGGCTGAGGCAGGAGGATCACAAGTTCAAAGCCAGCCTCAGCAACTTAGTGAGGCACTAAGCAATTTAGCAATCTGGCTCTAAATAAAAATAAAAAGGGATGGGGTTGTGACTCAGTGGTTAAGCACCCCCTGGATTCAATCCCTGTTACCAAAACAAAAAGCAAAAAACACAACACAGAAATCAGTGATCTGGGCAGAATTTGGTAGGTTTTAATAATTTGATAGATTTTCTAGGTAAGTATCTTACCTTTGTTTGGTAAGGGTTTCCACTTGAAATTGTCAACCCTAGTTCTAATTTCTCCATTCAACCTCCATGATCTCTTATGGCATTAGAATGTTTTTGGATTCCACGTTTATGGATCAATTTTAGTTCCTTGTGGGAAGGACTGGCTAACAAATTATGGGAGATGATAATGAAATTGAGTGAAGCTTGGAGAAGGTTGCAGAGACCAGGGGACTGTAAAGAAACCAGGCATACTGGATCCTTTACTCTTGTCTTTCTTCCTTGCTGTAACTTCTGTCTTGGGATAGACAGAAAATCAGTCTGATCTAGGATCCAATCATGCTATAGCTTTCAAGTAATAATACAAAGCCAAACGATAAGGACCCTCAAAACCAAAGTTTTATTTCCATTTTTCAGTTCTAAAACATATTATCATTTCCTTCTCAATATATTCACATGGCTCCCCACTCTTACAGGATCAAGTTCCAATTTCATACCCTGACATTGAAGGCTCTCCTGCCACAACCTTTTCCAAATTATTTCCAGGCTTCACATTGGCCATATTGACAAATCCACAGTGGAATTTTAGCCAGTAAAGATTGCATTGTCTCCGTGTGAAGTGTTATGATTAAGCTATGAGGAACAAGAGAACTCACCATCCTAACTCTATTACCTGGCCCCTGGAGTAAGTGTTGAGGAGCAGTACCTGGTAGGAGAAAAGAAGATCAGAATGCTAACTGATAATGCAATCTCCTGGTGATCAGACTGGAACATTGGGTCAGTGATGGTGTCAGAAGGTATCTGTGAGGTTTTCTTTAGAATGTTACAACTTCTCATTCTCTTTAAGTCAGTCTCAGCCACTGTGTCCTTAAGCTGTCAGTGTTAGTTCTTTTTCTGATAGTATAATGGAATACTTGAGGCTAGATACTTATAAAGAGGTTTGCCGTGCATGGTGGCACACTCCTGTAATCCCAGCGATTCAGGAGGCTGAGGCAGGAGAATCCTCAGTTCAAAGCCAACCTCACCAGCTTGGCAAGGTTCTAAGAAATTTAGTGAAGACTTGTCTTGAAATTTAAAAAAGGGGGTGGAAATGCTAGGGAATATTGCTCAGTGGTTAAGCACCCCTGGGTCCAATCCATGATACAAAAACAAACAAAAAGGTTTATTTAGCTTCCAGTTTTGGAGGCTGGAAGTCCAGATAGAATAGCAACGGCTCTGGTAAGGGTCCCTTGGCTGGGTCGTGTCATAGCAGATGGCATCTCAAAGGCAAGAGCATAGGTAAGAGGGAGAGGTCCCATGGCCAGAGAAGAAACCAGCATGTGAGAAGGGGCCAATTTTGTTACCTCCTACAAGCCCTTGCCTTTTTAAATCCCACCACTGTTAACATCTCCACAATGGAAATCAAGCTTCTACACTTAAACCATAGTACTGACCAATTTGTTTACATGTTTTTCCTTTCCCTTCCTTTCAGGAATTCAAGCTTTTTTGTCTTTAAACTCCAGCTCTAAATGCCCTCCTTTAGGAGAAGTTTCCCTGATCAATACTCAGTATTACTACTCTCTTTCTCTGATATTTCTGAAGTTTCTTGACAATCTTGTGTATTTTGCTACCATGAAAAACTGAATTCAGACCCACAGCTAGATCTCAAGCTTATGGAAGCAGTCTCCCACTGTGCTTTCAGTTCTTTCTCATTCAGTTGTAGTATCTAGATTTTATTCTCCCTTGATACACAAGACCCCTTTTGGAGGTTCTACTTCTCTCACCAATTTTTTAAAATATTTATTTTTTAGTTATAGATGGACATAATATCTTTATTTTATATTTATGTGGTGCTGAGGATTGAACCCAGTGCCTTCTCATGCATGCTAGGTGAGTGCTCTACCTCTGAGCCACAACCCCAGCCCTCTCTCACCAATTTTTTAAATATTTTTTTTAGCTATATGTGGACACAATATATTTATTTTGTTTATTTGTTTTTATGTGGTGCTGAGGATCAAACCCAGTGCCTCACATGTTCAAGGCAAGCACTCTGCCACTGAGCCACCAACCCAGCCCTCTCATCAATTTTTAAAAAATGTTTTTTAGTTGTAGATGGACAGAATACCTTTATTTTTATTTATTAATTTATCTGTATTTGGTCCTGAGAATCGAATCCAGTGCCTTACACATGCTAGGCAAGCACTCTGCCACTGAGCCACAACCCCAGCCCACCAAGTTCTTTTTAGTCTTTTGATGGCTCTTCTTCCACCTTTAATTTGGGGATTCTTTTTTTTTTAATTTTAATATTTATTTTTTAGTTTTTGGCGGACACAACATCTTTCTTTGTATGTGGTGCTGAGGATCGAACCCGGGCCGCACGCATGCCAGGCGAGCGCGCTACCGCTTGAGCCACATCCCCAGCCCCTAATTTGGGGATTCTTTATTCATTTGTTTGTACATTAGTTTAATTTACAAGTACATGTGTTGTGCCCTATTATGTGTCATTGTCCCTGACTCCCTTCCCTTCCTCACATTTTCCTTCCTCTCTCCCCCACTCCCCTTCTCTTCACTTCTCTATGCTTTCTAAAACAGACTGTTTCAATCTTCTGTTTTAGCTCTAACCAGTTTGAAAGGGCTGATGATCCTGAATTCCTAACTTTAGCTCAAATGTTGTTCTTCAAATTCAATTCTGTTTCTAACTGCTTACTGGAAATTTTTTTCTGGTACAGAGAGTCATCTGAAGATCAATTTATCCCAAACCAAAGATCTTCTCTTAACTCTTTCAACCTGGCCTTCTTACTGATCTCCATTTCCATTAATTGTCTAAAGTTTTACCAATTCAGCATCAACATCTACTTCTCATGTTTACCCCATCTATCAGTCACAAAATCCGATTCAACCTTGAAAAAAGCTCTCACAACTATTTATACCCAAACTTATCCGTCTCTACTGTTATTGTCTCTCATATGGGTTTTTGCAGTAGTCACTTTCATTATCTTTCTTCCCAGCTCCCTCTAGTTCATCCTCCACCTGCTCTTAGACTTATCTAGTTAAATGGATTTGACCATGCAGTTCCTCTTGTTTAGAAATGTTTATAATTCTTCACTGTATACAATACAAAGTCCAGAATACAATAGTCACTAATATGGCATTATGTAAAAATGTGGATGTGTAACCAATGTGATTCTGCAATGTGTATTTGGGGTAAAAATGGGAGTTCATAACCCACTTGAATCTAATGTATGAAATATGATATGTCAAGAGCTTTGTAATGTTTTGAACAACCAATAAAAAAAAACAATACAAAGTCCACCCAATTTGGCATAGCATTTTCAGGCCAACACAATCTGGGCCCAAATCAATTTTCCAGATAACTCTTTCCATCATTTTCTCCATGTGTCCAGCTTCACTTCAGCTACTGTTCTCCAGCACATGACTCTATAATGTAATGTGAAAAACTCTATTTTAACCCTGATTGCATTGTTTTAATATATTTATAAACTTCTTCAGGGCAAATTCCATGCATTATTCACCTTTGTAGCCCCAGTGCTAGCCACGAGCAGATCTTAATAAATAGTACACAAACTCATGACTTTGGTTTGAATTTCATTTGTGCCATTCCTTAGCAATATCATTTTTAGCCAGTTCTGAGCCTGGTGTCCTCATTTATGATCTGGGCATAATAAAAATTGCAACCTAGAACTGTAGATTTTGAAAAGAAAGCTCACTTTCCTCTTATGACTTGTCTTCTCTAGCTTCTTAGAGTCCTACCCTGGCTTTGGCAGACAGTGCGGCCAAACTCTGAGCAGCAGCTGCAGTGGGGCTGCCTCACAGCTGCTGGCCAGGCTCTTGGGAACTTGCAATGTTAACCCTTTGGGTCTAGCTCTTTAGAACCCTATGGATTCTTCCACCCCCACTTTTTAGCTTCTTAGTTTCTGGATATCTCTGGAAAGGATTATTTATCTACCTTTCTGCTTCATTCTTTCTGAGCAAACGTTCTCATGAAAATATAACTCTCAGATTCATATCTCAAATGACTTTTTACATTTCCTCCATATTGTTGGTTGTCTTGTAGACATGTTACCCTCTTTTGGTATACACAATTGCTTAACCTTTACAAATATTTCTTAGACTCAAACCTCTATTGTTTTAGACATTCAGACTCTATGTCTGACACCTCAACTCATATAATTCTATTTAGCAACAATGTCACATCCTTGCTTCACATCAGGCCATGAGCATGTGAAAAAAATCGGGACATTTTCATACAAACTGCTGGTATGACAAAGAATACTGTCTATGTGCAATTGACGTTCTGGACTCTAAAGTAGAACTACAAAATTGTTAATTTCCACTCATCCTTCTAGTATATTGATAATACTTGGAATCATGATTGTGTATCTATCTTTTCAGTTCCCACTCATATCCTTCTCTCTTCTCATGCCCAGCTTTGGGTCCTTAGCTCATTTGGTCATTTGTGTTCACCCTCATCTGAAAAAGCTGTATATTTTCCCATTTTTTTTATTGTGGTAAAATATACATGACTTAAAACTTACCATTTTAACCACTTCAAAGTATATAATTCAGGGAGATTATTAATATTTTATGTTGAAAAATTTCAAACCTCTAAATATATACCTTCCACCTACACTTACTCTCCACTATTTTGTCACATTTGCTTGCTCTTCCCTCCCCTGACCACCACCCCTGTGTGTGTTTATTCTTCTTACTGGAAGTTATAATATTTGAATGCATATTCTACCTCTTGGATTCATCAATGGATTCTAAGAAGACATATGAAAACACACTTAGAAATATTCCCTGGAGTGGAGCAAGGAAAACAGGAAACAACAGAAATAAGTAGCTAGTGCTTAGTGATTAATCAATCTAGTACCTATGTCCAATGCTGAAAAATTATGAAACAGTCCATTTTTATTCATCTAATAATGTTCTTAGGGAAGGTGACAATTTATCCTTTTAACATGTTGTCATATTTCTAGGTTTTATCATACCTGGGCTAATTCAATAGCTCTGGATCCCTCAGTGGTCTGCTCACTTCTAGCCTTGCCTTTCTGGAAACCACAATGCTACGAGTATCAAAATGATCTTTTAGAGGGCTGGGGATGTGGCTCAAGAGGTAGTGCACTCACCTGGCATGCGCGGGGTGCTGGGTATGATCCTCAGCACCACATAAAAATAAAATAAAGATGTTGTGTCCACCGAAAACTAAAAAATAAATATTAAAAATTCTCTCTCTAAAAGAAAAATGATCGTTTAGAAACTCTATGCTCATTTTCTTAACCCCAAGTGAATCTTAAGAACACCAGAAGGATGGGGCTGGGTCTCAGTGGTAAAGCACTTGCCTAGCATGTGTGAGGCACTGGGTTCAATTCTCAGCACCACATAAAAATAAATAAACAAAGTAACGACATGATGTCCATCTACAACTACAAAAAAGAATTTAAAAGAAAAGAACACGATAAAACAATTTATAAAATGCCCAATTCTTTTTCTTCAATGAAGATGAATGATGTAAGAGTCTCATGGGTAGACCCTAAACATATTATTTTTCAGGATTCCTGGGTGGTTCTCATGCATGGTAAGAGTTGACAACCACTTGTGTGAAATGATTATGCCTCTTTCCTCTTTAAAACAGTTACCATGGTGTGGTTCATTCTATCTAGGGCTCTTAGCATGGATACAATGATTTCCATGATCTGGGCTGTACTTCATTTCCCAACACTCTTCCCATCACTCTTCATAATCCTGTAATACATTCTGTAAATACTCAGTGCTGTTTCATGTCTTGAACCTTTTGATAACTTGAATCATCTGCATGGAATATCTTTATCTTTCTTATCTGTCTGTCAAAATACTAATCATCCTTTGAAACTTAAATGACACATTACCTAGGAAGTTTTTCCTGAATCTTGTGTTCTTGTAGCTTGTAAACATTCTTATTGCTATACTTATTACACAAAATCATTTGTTTATAGTGTTACCTGTGAAATCCTAGAGGGCTGGGAAGGTGCCTTATTTACCTCTGTATGCTCAAAACTTAGTAATCAAAACTGGCACACAGTGGGTGCCCAATACATGTCTGTAAAACAAAATTGAGGAATGAATGAATTTTACAAAACGTTTCAACATCTCTAAGACAGAAAAATGGGCAAGAAAGAATGAGGAAGACTCAAGAGATGGGGTTTGTCAGTTGAACACTCAATGAGAGAATCTCTGTCCTTGGGAAGAAGGGATTTTGTCTGGAGAAAACTAGGCTCTGCTAGGAAGGATAACTAATTCCATACAGACAGGCAGCCAAGAACAGGCTGTGGCCAAAGTGTTGATGGATGACAGCTGGAAGTATGGCTTGTGAACTAACTAAAAGTGACACATCAATCTGAGCTGCAAAATAAATCACTGGGACTCCAAAGACTTTTGTTCTCTTTAAAATCTCACTCTACTTGAACATTTAATAAGAACACTTCAAATTGCTATAGCACTTTACAACTTAACACTTTACACATTCCCATACATAATCCCACTGAAACTCCCCAACAGCCCTTAAAAGGAAGCAGTATCAACCCTGCTTTAGGATGGAAGAATCCAAGCTCTAAAAATTTCTCTAATTAGTCCAGTGTCGTACAGATAATAGTGGTAGAGTCAGAACACAAATAGACCTTGAAATAAGAAAAGTGAAGAAATAAGATAAGAAAGCCAAATAAGTGAAAAAAGAAAATCTATAAATGCACATTAAATTTTATTCTGGGGTCCATTAACCCCAATTTTGTTGTTCCTCTTCTTATTGATACTAAGCAGGTTGGGTTAAAGAACAAGGTGCTCCTAGGCTCAAAGTAATTGACCATCTGTTATGTACCAGGCAGATATGATACAAGTCACTTTACTTTCAAAGTCCATGAGATAGCTCTATATGGTAGATATGACCATCTACAGTATAAAAATGGAGAAATTGAGACAGAAAGTTTAGTTTTTTCAGAAGTCAGATAGAATTGGGAAAAAAAATTGACTCCTGTTGTGACATTGTCATTTAGACAATTACAAAGTTAATTCCCATTTTGTGTTAGTTACATTAAAAGAAAAATATTTTGTACAAAAAAGAACTCCTTGGGCTGGGGATGTGGCTCAAGCGGTAGCGCGCTCGCCTGGCATGCATGCAGCTGGGGTTCGATCCTCAGCACCACATACAAACAAAGATGTTGTGTCCGCCGAAAACTAAAAAATAAATATTGAAAATCTCTCTCTCTCTCTCTCTCTCTCTCTCTCTCTCTCTCTCTCTCTCTCTCTTAAAAAAAAAAAAAAAACAAAAAGAACTCCTTACCCAGACCAATGTCATGAAGTATTTCCCCTATGTTTCCTTCTAGAACAGGTAGTTTTATAGCTTCAGGTCTTTCATAAGCAGTTAATCCATTTTTTGGTTAATTTCTGTGTATGGTAAAAGATGTGGGTCTCAATTTATTATTATACATATACAGTTCTTCTTTTTCCAACACAATTTATAGAAAAGCTATTATTTCTGGGTTGGGGCTTTCTGGTTGGGGCCTCGAACATGTGAGGCACTAGGTTCAATCCTCAGCACCACGTAAAAATAAATAAATAAAGATATTGTGTCCATCTACCACTAAAAAAAAAAAAAGAAAAGAAAGAAAAAGAAAAAAGAAAAACTGTTCTCTCCCCAGCATATATTCTTGGCACATTTGTCAAAATCCTGCTGGATGCAAATACATAAATTTATTTCTGAATTCTTCATTCTGTTCCATTGTTGTGTCTGTTTTTATGCGAGTACTGTAATGTTTTGGTTAGTATAGCTTTGTAGTATACTTTAAAGTCAGGTAGACTGACAGCTCCAGCTTTGTTCTTTTGTTCAAAATTGATTGCTTGGCTATTTGGGATCTTTTGTGGTTCCCTACAGATTTTTAGGATTTTTTTCTCTTTTTCTAAGATTTTATTTAATTTATTTATTTTTCTCCATTTATTTTACTGGTGCATTATGGTTATACATAATGATGCAATCTGTTGTTACATATTCATACATGCACATAATGCAACAATATAATTAGGCCAATAGCACTCACCAGCACTTACCCTCTCCCTTCCCTCTTCATATCTTATGGTCCCTTTCCTCTGTTCTACTAGTATAATTTTTTTCTATTTCTGTGCAGAATGTCATTGACATTTCGATAGGGAATATATGAATCTGTAGATTGGTTTGACTACTATTAACATTATAACAATATTAATTATTTCAACCTGTGAACAAAGGATTCTTTATTTATTTGTGTCTTCAGTTCTTTCATTAACATTTTACAATTTGCACTGTAGACATCTTTCATCTTCTTGATTAAATTTATTCCTAGGTATTGTTTTACTTATTGTGAATGGATGTGTTCTTTGATTTCCTTTTAAAAACGTTCTCTATTAAAAAAGTTCTCTATTAACACTTAGGAATGCTACTGGTTTTTAAATTTTTTATGATGCAACTTTGATAACTTTGTTAGTTCTAAATTTTTATTAGAATGTTTGGGATTATCCTTATATAAGATCAAGTCATATCATCTGAAAACAGACCATTTAACTTCCTCTTTTCCAAACGAGATGCTTTTTATTTCTTTCTCTTGCATAATTGCTCCAGAAAGGGTTTCCAGTACTATGTCAAATAGAAATGGGGAAAGTGGGCATCTTTGTCCTCTTCCTGATCTTACAGGGAAAGCTTTCAACTTTTCCCCATTCAGTTTGATATTAGCAGTTGGTTTGTCACATATGGTCCTTACTGTGTCAAGGTACATTCCTTTTCTATCAAATTTTTAAGAGTTTTTATCATGAAGAGGTGTTGGCTCTAATCAAATGCTTTTTCTGCATCTGTTGAAATCATACCTGTTTTGTCTTTCTTTCCGTTAGTGTGACATATGACATTTATTGATTTGTGTATGTTCAACCATCTTTGGATCCATGGGATGAATCCCACTTGATCAATAGTATACACAACAAAATAAAAAATAGACAAATGAAATTACATTAAATTAAAGAGTTTCTGCACATCAATGAAAACAACCAACAGAATGGCAACAGAACATACAGAGTAGGAGAAAATATTTACTAAATATACATCTTACAAGGAGTTAATATAAAAAATATAAGCAATTCAAACAACTGAATAACAAAAAAAGACCCTATTAAAATTGACAAAATATTTGAGTAGTCATTTCTTAAAAGAAGATGTATAAATGCCTAACAGGTAGATTTTAAAAATTCTCAACATCACTAATTATCAGAGAAATGGAAATTTAAACTATAGTGAGATGGCACCTCACACCCATTAGAATAGTTTTTATCATAAACACCAAAGATAAAAGGTGTTGGAAAGGATGTGGAGAAAAGAAAACTCTTGTATACTGTCGGTAAGGATGTGAATTAGTACAACCATTATGGAAAATATCAACAGATGAATGGATAATTAAAAAGTTGTGTGTGTGTGTGTGAGCACGCACAATGTATAGTGTTCAGCCATTTTAAAATATGAAACATTCATTTGGGACAACTTGGGTAAATATGGATGACATTATATTAAATGAAATAAGCCAGGCATAGAAATAAAAATACCACATTATCTCACTTATATGTGGGACCTAAAAAAATTGATACCATAGAAATATAGAGTAGAATGGTGTTTACCAAAGGCTGGGGTGATTAGGGAGTGGGGGAAGATGGGGAATGTTAGCAAAAATATTCATAATTATATTAGGTAGGAAGAATAAATTTCAAGAGACCTATTGTGTAGTAAGTTGACTATAGATAATGATGATATATTGTATTCTTGGAAATTGTAGAGATGGATGTTGTGTGTTGTCATCATAAAAGTTGTGACTATATACAGTTATAATAAGCAATTCAAACAACTGAATTTAAAAAAGACCCCATTAAAATTGACGAAAGATTTGAGTAGGCATTTCTCAAAAGAAGATGTACAAATGCCTAACAGGTAGATTTTTTAAAAATGCTCAACATCACTAATTATCAGATAAATGAAAATCTAAACTAAAGTGAGATAGCACCTCACACCCATTAGAATAGTTTTTATCAAAAACACCAAAGATAAAAGGTGCTGGTACTAATTAGCTAGATGTAATCAAATTTCACAATGTATATATACACTTCAAAACATCATGTTGTATGTGATTAAAACATACAATGTTCTCTCTCAACCAAAAAGTAAAAAGTAAAGGTTTTACAAAAATATTATTTGGAATAATCTAATACATTTTTATGAAAGTAATACACAAAGATAGAGAAAAGAAAGAACAGTGTTTTGAACGGGCAGAAGTAATCATGAAACTCAACCTGGAGAAAAAGTAAGACTTCACTTTAGTCTTTTTTTTTTTTTAATTTTCACTTTATAATTGCACTTTATTTTTTTTAATTTTTTATTGTTGGTTGTTCAAAACATTACAAATTTCTTGACATATCATATTCCACACTTTGATTCAAGTGGGTTATGAACTCCCACCTTCACCCCATACACAGATTGCAGAATCACATCAGTTACACATCCATTGATTTACATATTGCCATACTAGTGTCTGTTGTGCTCTGCTGCCTTTCCCATCCTCCACCATCCCCCCTCCCCACCTCTCCCCTCCCCTCCCCTCCCCTCCTCTCTACCCCCTCCACTGTATAACCCTGAGGGTCTCCTTCCATTTCCAAGCAATTTCCCTTCTCTCTCCCTTTCCCTACCACCTCTCATCCCTGTTTAATGTTCATCTTCTTCTCCTGCTCTTCGTCCCTACTCTGTTCTTAGTTACTCTCCTTATATCAAAGAAGACATTTGGCATTTGTTTTTTAGGGATTGGCTAGCTTCACTTAGCATAATCTGCTCTAATGCCATCCATTTCCCTGCAAATTCTATGATTTTGTCATTTTTTAATGCAGAGTAATACTCCATTGTGTATAAATGCCACATTTTTTTTTATCCATTCGTCTATTGAAGGGCATCTAGGTTGGTTCCACAGTCTTGCTATTGTGAATTGTGCTGCTATGAACATCGATGTAGCAGTGTCCCTGTAGCATGCTCTTTTTAGGTCTTTAGGGAATAGACCAAGAAGGGGAATAGCTGGGTCAAATGGTGGCTCCATTCCCAGCTTTCCAAGAAATCTCCATACTGCTTTCCAAATTGGCTGCACCAATTTGCAGTCCCACCAGCAATGTACAAGTGTACCCTTTTCCCCACATCCTCGCCAGCACTTGTTGTTGTTTGACTTACTAATGGCTGCCAATCTTACTGGAGTGAGATGGTATCTTAGGGTAGTTTTGATTTGCATTTCTCTGACAGCTAGAGATGTTGAGCATTTTTTCATGTACTTGTTGATTGATTGTATGTCCTCCTCTGAGAAGTGTCTGTTCAGGTCCTTGGCCCATTTGTTGATTGGGTTGTTTGTTCTCTTATTGTCTAATTTTTTGAGTTCTTTGTATACTCTGGATATTAGGGCTCTATCTGAAGTGTGAGGAGTAAAGATTTGTTCCCAGGGTGTAGGCTCCCTATTTACCTCTCTTATTGTTTCTTTTGCTGAGAAAAAACTTTTTAGTTTGAGTAAGTCCCATTTGTTGATTCTAGTTATTAACTTTTGTGCTATGGGTGTCCTATTGAGGAATTTGGAGCCCGACCCCACCGAATGTAGATCGTAGCCAACTTTTTCTTCTATCAGACGGTGTGTCTCTGATTTGATATCAAGCTCCTTGATCCATTTTGAATTCACTTTTGTGCATGGCGAGAGAAAGGGATTCAGTTTCATTTTGTTGCATATGGATTTCCAGTTTTCCCAGCACCATTTGTTGAAGATGCTATCCTTCCTCCTTGCATGCTTTTAGCCCCTTTATCCAATATAAGATAGTTGTAGTTTTGTGGATTGGTTTCTGTGTCCTCTATTCTGTACCATTGGTCCACCCGCCTGTTTTGGTACCAGTACCATGCTGTTTTTGTTACTATTGCTGGGCTGGGGATGTGGCTCAAGCGATAGTGCGTTCGCCTGGCATGCTTGCTGCCCGGGTTCGATCCTCAGCACCACATACAAACAAAGATGTTGTGTCCGCTGATAACTAAAAAATAAATATTAAAAATTCTCTCTCTCTCTCTCTTAAAACAAAAAAGTAAGTTATATTCACTTTAGTCTTAAAGGAATAAGATTTGAAGCACCAGCTAGGCAAGGGAGGGCATTCCAGAAAGGGCTAATAACAAGAGCGGCATCTGCTGGAGAGTTAGAAAAGAACCCAGGAATTGTGGCTGTGGTAAATTGCTCCTATGGAAGAAATGCAGAATGTTCTGAACTTCACTGTTGGAGGGATATATTCTTCCGCCTGAGATTTTTGGTTTGGGGGGAGAAGTGACATTCTTAGATGGTAACATCAACCGAGGGCCTTTCGGGTACAAGGAAATTGAATTGCTGATTGCTGGGCTGTGTTATGAAAGGGAGCAAGGCACCAGTTATCATCAGCTCCCTGCAGGACCCAACTGTCACAACAATGATAACTGGCAAATAGACCTTGAGATAAGAACAAGAGAAGAAATGAGAGATGAGATAAGCACGCTTTAAAAAAGGATCTTGAAGAGGTATCCTTTATAGATTGGGTTTTTTATTGAAAAAGTAATACTTGCATTTCATATAAAAAGTTTCAAAGAGTACAAACAGGTATGACAATGAAAGCCAATCTCTCTCTGAGCATGCAAAACTATACACACCAGTGGGAGTCTTAGTTTGTTTCAATCTCAACAAATTAACCTTGGAAGTAATTTTATTTCAGTAATGTAGTTCACTTTTATTTCTTGAATTGACAGATGTTATTTCAATATGTGAATATATACTAATTTGTTTATCCCATATTTTTAAAATGCACATTTAGATTAGTCCCATTTTCTCATTAATACAAACAATGTTGCGATGAACACCCTTGTACATGTATACCTTTGCATACTTTTATAGTATTTTCATGGATATTTAGAATGAGAATTATTGAGTCCATGGTAAATGCATTTTTCATGTTCATAGATATTACAAAATCTGTCCTCCAAAGAATTTGTACCAATTTATAATCCCACCTCCAAGGTATGGAATACCCATTTTACTATTCTCAATCAGCACTAAATATTATTTAACTTTTGATCTTTTCCTATCTGATGGAAGGAAATGATGTTTTACTATTGTTTTAAATTACTATTGTTTTAATTTAACATAATTCAATTACTATTAATTTAATTGCTTCAGTTATTAGTAACGTTTGACATCTTTTTCTGTGTTTATTAACTATGTGTGCTGTTTTTCAGTGACCTAGCCCCTTATGGCCTTTACTTATTTTTTAAATTTATGCTTGTGCTCTTTTTTCTATTGATTTGAAGAGACCTTTGCATATTAAATAACAGTGCACTGTTATTTCAGACAGAGCTATTGCTCACATTGGACTGCTATTGGTCAGAGGCATAGGAGATGTTTTCTTAAATTGCTTTTTGCCTGTTTATTGTATTTTTCATGAAAAAATTTAAAAATTTATGAGTGATTATATTTGTCCAATTTTTTTCTGTTTTCTGGACTTTATGTCTTCTTTAAAAAGGTCTTTTCCATTTCAAGATTAAATTAATGCTTTCTGCTTTTTTTCTGGTACCATCACAACTGCATTTTTCCATTTGACTTCTTGTTATTTCTGCAACTTATTTTGAGGTAGGAAGTTGGGTAATCTCTATTCTATGGCATTGATTTATCTACTCACATACCAGAACCAAACTGTTCTCATCAACAGAGATTTACAATGCCTTTTAATATATAGCAGGGGATGTTTCTCCCAACAACTCCCTCCTCCTCCTACCATTTGTTTTCCTCTTTAAAACTGTTCTGGCTAGTCTTATACTAAATAGTGTGTGTGTGTGTATGTGTGTGTGTGTGTGTGTGTGTGTAGTTTTGAAGACACTTTGTTAATCAAAATGATCGACAGCTATTGTCTCAAGAATGAGAGTATGCTTCAGAATTTTGGAAGGGACTCCCCCCACACACACATACACACCACAAAACATACAAATAATGCATTTTGAAAATGAAATAGTTTATAGGTGACACCCCAGGGATATCTAAAACAAAACAAGGGTGAGGTTGCCAGATTCAACAAATAAAAATGCAGGATATCCAGTTAAAATTGAATTTCAGAGAGTGAATTACTTAGTACAAGCATATCCCAATTATTGTGTAGGGTATATTTATCTAAAGGTATTTTGTTGAGCCGGGAATGGTGGCTCACGCCTGTGATCCCAGCTGCTCAGGAGGCTGAGACAGGAGAATTGTGAGTTCAAAGCCAGCCTCAGCAACTGTGAGGCTAAACAACTCAGTGAGACCCTGTCTCTAAATAAAATACAAAATAGGGCTGGGGATGTGGCTCAGTGGTTGAGTGCCCCTGAGTTCATTCCCCAATACCAAAAAAAAAAAGATATTTTGTTGTGTACCTGAAAATTAAGTTTTACAGCGTGTCCTCCATTTTACAGGCAACTATAACCAAAGGGAAAATGAGGAGCCCTTTAAAAGTACAAAGGCAAGTTGTGTGGATTGATGAATTAACACATTCTGGTCGATGGGAAGCCCTTAACGCAGGCACTTAGATATTGGCTCGAGCAGAGAAATTACAATTCTAGGGTGTGAATCAAATGAGCTTGTTTTGTCTTCCTAGCTTTGGCTTGAAAAATGAAACCTCTTAAATAAAATTCTGAAGGCTCAATGGATTTGAAAGCTTTTTGGCTTTTTGACTCACGTTGAAAAGAAAAATCATTTTAATAAAAATTTAAAATTAAGATTCTGTTATATTTGTGCCATTCTATGAAGACTTTTGATATATAGGCTTTCTTTTAAGATTAGTGTTTCAAGTTCAAATTATTGGGAAAGTTCCCAAATTGATTTTATCATTTGGAGCTGGGAAAGAAATGTCATTCTTATTAATCACTTTAGATAATAAGTTTAAGTGGAATTCTTTATGATTTATTAAGTCTTTTAAGTGGCCAAGTGATTTTGATCTGAAATTAAGATGTTCCCTAATTCATGAATATTTGCTTCCCTAGTTTTTTACCAAAAATTAACTTTACCTTTGGAACAAACTTCTGTACTTGCTTCTGTAAAACATTGGCTCTAGAGTTAAAAGACCTGTATTAAAGTCCCACATTTCCTTCTTAGTGGCTGTATGCTGTAAAGGCAGGTTCAATATCTTTGACCACCAGTATCCTCATGTATAAAATGAACATGATAAGCTCATGCCTCCTAAGGTTATTGTGAGAATTAGATGAGATATGCAGGTAAAGTACACAGTGCTTTTTAGGTATTTAATTTATGTCAATTTATTCAGAGATAAGTAGATATTGAAAATTATATATATATTTGTTTTTTCCTTTGCAAAGTCATACATTACTTTTATAATAAATTTATGCTTATAAGAACTCCATTACATTAAAAAATACTTGTAAGAGGAGTGCACTGCTTTCCCAACAAGTGCAGTGCCTTATTCTTTCTGAATCAGGCCAGGTAGAAGGTGCTGATCCTCTGGTAGCATCCATGACGTGTGAAATGGAGGGAGGAGTGGTTGATTTTGTGAGGACTGAATGAGAGCAGATGTGATGTCTCCAGGACAGTGTGGGCTCAGTGACGACAAAGTTGTGTCAGTCAATAACAATGCAAAAACAGTAAGATGCGTGCTGGTTGGGGGTGACCTGGAGAGTATACTTGTTAGTGGTATGCTCAAGCAGCTCCTATCAGGTCTCAGATGCTGATTGTTAAACACACAGGAATTTTGCAAGCTTGTTAAAGCAAGCTTTGCTGCTTCTCAAAGAGGTGGAGACCTGAGGGGAAGGCTTACCGGTGCTTGCATAGCATTAGTAGATTTTGTTAAGATGGCCATCTCTCACATTAGTTATGACCCATTCTCTACTGTGTCCTGTTATCTGAAATCTTGGCCCAATTACTCTTTCTTGAACTGGAAGGAGGAATAGGAAAGGGCAAGTGAGGGGAGTTTTTGATTATACTCCTAAAACAGAAACAACTGGATTGGAGGATGAGACTGCAGGACATGGGGAGACTTGTCACCTGGAGGGACAAGGACCTATTGGTGTAAGTGAATAGGAAGTTCAGGGCTGGAGATTGGCCAAGAGAGAGTCGTGGGAGGGAGCTGAAGAATGGATGCCCACAGGAGCATTTCTTCCCACGTGCCACAGTGAGCCAGGTGGGAGGAACAGATCCCAGGGCCCAGGTGCTAGACGCTTCCACAGATCACTGTCCCTCTTCTCCATCTGACCCTGCAGCTGTTTCTGAGAGCCCCTCCTCCCTCTGCCCCAGGTGCTCAAGGTCAGGCAGCACCCTTACTCTCCCTCTTCTTTGCTTTGCCAACACACCACTGCTCCTGTGCCCTTTGTCCTTACAGTTTGGATTCTACAAAGGCAGATAATAATGATGTTTGCCTGTTGGTTGGAACTTATAAGACCCTAAAAAAATCTCTTAACAACTTCTAGGGGCAACATACCAGCTAGACTTGGGGGACAGGGGGTTGTCTCATGATTATTCTTCAAGTAGGCCTATTCTTGGCCACATCAACTCACAGATGGAGGGCATTTAGTTTCTGTTTTTTTTTTCTCATTAGAAATTTGTCAAAGATTTGTTATATGCTGTGGAATGGTTAGATGTGGGAAAAGAGCCCAAGCACCATGGCTGGCCTCAGGCTTTTTGGATGAGTGTTGATGGTCTGTAGGAGTAGTAAGGCTGCTAGTGATAATGTGTGATCTCCAGGAGTCCCTCAGAGAAGGGCAATGACACACAAGTCTTCATAGAAACAGGAGTTTGAGTGACCCATGAATGTCACTTTCTCCTACATAGGCTCTTCTATCCATTAACAGTGTAATTGGAGGGAAGTTAGAAGACCTGGTTTCTAGTCATTAACTCTCTATGTGTTGTGAACCAAGTGGCTTCAGTTTCCTCATCTGTAGAACTAAGGGGGGTGGGGGTGGGGATAGTGCTTAAACAATGTCCAGGTCTGGTGTGAGAAGAAAATGAGAAAACAGACTTGAATGTTCTTTAAAAAGAGCAAATAGTGCTGTGCAAATGCAAGTGCTAAGATTAGGACTTATCATCATTTATAGTAATGGCAATGATAATATGATAATTAGCAGCAATCAGACATTCCCCTTGCTTTAGATAGAAGGTGAAGATGGCCTTAGACAGCATCCAAGTCTGACATTTTACAGGGAACTGAGGCAGAAGCAAATTAGTTCTTCAACACTTCTTCTTTGCTCACTTTTCTCTAGTACTTGCTCAGACACAGGCAAGTACTTCCTCTTGTTCTCTCTCTGCTAGTGACTCTAATAGGGGTATAGTTGGTAAGGGTACATGCCAATAGCTGGATGTATGTTAAAGCTCTGTTGAAAGAGTACATGATGGAAGTTGGAAATCATAAATCACATGAAACTGAGTACTAACTCTTTCTTTTAACTTGAAAATAAACTCTACTTCACAATTAAAAGAGTCATTCTAGGAAACACAAGACCAGGAAAGCTCTGTCATCTATCAAATAAAAAGCTCAGATCACCATATTATTTTGAAACAGTCCCTTCTAGCTCTAACATTTTAACTGACAGTCCTTGTGACAAAAGCTCAGCTACCTTTCCAATCTAATCTCCCTCTGCACCCAATCTCCCCTTGTAAGCTAATTTCCTCCGTTTTTCCTTCCCAGCCTGTCCCAGTTGCCCTTGGCACATCCTTTCAAGTACAAACTCCATCCCTTCTTCTGCTCCTAGTAAAAAACCACTGAGCTTTTGATACTGAGGAATCAAAGATGAAAAGAGCCACTATTGGCCAGTCAATGTACTAACCATCATATAAGCCTTTTAATGTGGACTTTGGTCTTCCACATTTACAAGAAAATAAACTGAAGCTCATGAAGTTTAAATAGCATATCACAGATCAAACAGCAGTGGCAAAATTAGGGCAAAATTAAAATGTTGGAATTTCAAGTTCAAAATCACGTCATGTAGTCCTAAAGACTCATTGTCCTCACACAACCTTCAGGTCTTCAAACCAGACAGTATATTTAACACTATCCTGTAGTACACTTGTTTGAGTTCATATCTTCTCTTTTGAACTCAGTTTTGAGTTCCACAAGAGAAAAGGACCACGGCACATTCAACTCTCTATACCCAGTGGTCTGTTCTGTGACTTGCACACAGTAGGGGCTTAATAAATATTTGTCGATGAGTAAACATCTGATTAATTTTCCATTCAGAACTTGTGTTTGAGTATTAAATATGTTTTTATCAGTGGAAGAAAACTGTAACTAAGGTAATTTGTGAGCTGAAGCCATTGTTACCTCTGTTGCTAAGGGAAGTCAGTTACCCTGGGATACTAATTAACTGCAGCTATTGTGGAAATTAAGCCAGCAGCCCCCAGCAGGTTCAGAGAACTGATGGGAGGAGGGAATCTAGAAGGTGTCAAGTAAGAAAGTGTATTTTTCTGATGTGAGGCACCATCACACCTCTGTGAAGCATATTTCTCCTCTTTAGTGGGCAAAGAGATTGTTCCCTATAATTAGCTCAAACAGTGGAGGCAAGGTGGAGAGACTGCCTGTGGCTGAGACCTACACTTCTTCTTTTGCTGGCCATTGAGGGAGAAGCATCTGGGGAGCTTTGACGTCAAAGCAGCTCCAAGGCTGAATGAAAAGTACCTGTCAAAAGACGCTTTTGACTCTAAGTTAAGATTCCAGTTGAGCTGACGAAGGCAAAGGAAGCGATCAATAAGTAAAGGTAACAAAGAGACTCTACCTGGGGCACCTATTGCATTTACAAGAATTATCTACTCTGCTGTCTAAATTAGAGTTCAAGAGTTTTAATAAAGGGATTTATTTATGATTCTAGAAAAAGCCTTAACCGTCTACTTAACTTATCTGGAACATATCCAGAGCTCAAATTTTTTTGGACCTGGACTCAAAATGCTCCAAAAGACTAGTTCCACCTAGTGATAGTGTACCTCAATTGCACTTTGTTTTTCTGAGAAAATGAAAACTTGGCCTTTACAAGCAGCCACTGCAGCACTGAAGTCATGAAATTATTCAACAGCTGAACACCGGCTTCGTGAGAAGCCCTGGGCTAGGGACAGTGACGCGTGTCTGGGGAAGAGGGAGTGAGTGCTTTGCATATTGGCTGAGACAATAATAAAACTTCTGATTAACAGCAGGAGGTGAGGGCACCGGGCCTACAGGGAAGCATATAAAATAATATTTAGAGACTATGGTGGGTGGGATTAACCCTTTCCCTACTGACTCATGCTGTTGAAAGATCTGTATAAGAAACCAAAATCTCCCTTCTGCATGAGAGAGAGCCATGAGAGGAATTATGACCAAAAGGACAAAAGGGCACAATGAAATCTAGCAGAGGCATGCCACCCACTCCTCTTAATGGAATAATTAATTATATAAAGCAACTATCCAAGTTCACCACAACAGCCCCCAAATCCTAGCTCCAGACTCACAAATCCAAATGTCTTCTCAGCTATGCACCTTCCACCCTGAGCATCCAAAGCTACAAAAGCAGCAAACAAGCCCAGATACAGGTCGGGCAGTTCCCATTCAAGGCTATTCTGCATGAATAGAGCAATCAAACCCCTCTGTTCCAGAGATATGAAAGCAAGTACTGAGCTTCAAATGTCCAGGTCAATCAAGTATTTTGTGATTTAGATAGAGGTGAGTTTGATAGTGTAACCCATGGGCATGTTTCACCAAGCTCGTTAGCTTACAGATGGAAGCTTTAGCCAGTGGCACTCATATTTGGAGATCTAGACCCTGGAAAAACTCTCCAGAATTCTAAAACATTTTTTCTCTATCATAGATGGTTGCAGTTCCACATGCCCAGATGTTTGCCCATCTAGTATTTCCCACCCCCTCATTATTCTCCTTTGGCCCACAGTTTCTTGCTCATTCCCAGACTCCACTTCTAACTCATTTCTGTGACAGACAATGAGCATCTGTAGCCCTCCTGCTGTGTACCAGGTCTTCTGTTAATCAACCAAGCTTCTAGTGAATATACTGACTTCAAAGTGAATCTTCTAAGTTCCTTCTAGAATCCAGGGGGGTAGAAAATAGCAGGAGACTCAGGAATCTGTATTAGTAAAATCCCTCAATTTCTTCAGATTCAGCAGACCAGCAGAACAAATTCTGGATTAGATTTAGTTCTAGCACTTCCAGTTCCACCTCCTCTAGGAAGTTTCCTTGTGTCACTAGCCCTCATTGAGTTCCAACTCTGCTTGAATTCATGTAATAGAAAATCAAGGATGTTGACTTTTAAAAGATCCCTGGAAACAAACAAGAACAGATGGTTATCTAGAACAGAAATCCCCTTTATGGGAACACAATTCATGCTAATGATACCTCCCTAGCCATCTCTCCTTACAGTATACAACATAGAACTCTACTTCATAGCTATTTCAACTCCTATCAACTCCTATCACCTCCCTCAGCAACTTTGGTAGCCAGAAATATCTCCATCTCACTGATCCCAAATCTTCTCATGATGTATCCTGAACCAGGTGAGAAATTAGTAACATTTAAACAATAATTGCTTAAAGCAATTGTAGAGTTCTCTGTTGAAAAAAATACGTCACTTTGAAAGGGATGCTGTCTCTTTCAGAAAATAGTTTGTAGAAATTCTTTTGCTAAAGCAGTTTGTTGTTGTTCCCCGGGGTGTGTGTCTTCTATTAAGGCAATGATCTCAGAATCCTTGCTACAAAAGCCCAAACAAAATGCTAAATCCCTTCAAGCATCCCTGGACAGGCAGATATATTGGTGGTCAGCTGCGGAGGGCAGCTTGGAAACTGAAATCAATCTGCTTTAGCTTCTGCGTTTTAGCAGCATTTTCTTAAATTGCCCTTCTCTGTTGCTAGCTGCATTAAGGCACCTTCTACTGAAAGGGAAATCTTTGCATGTAAACCCCAAGAAACATCTACCTAGCACAGACCCCTGGAATCATAAATTATTTCAAAAAGGAAAACAGAAAGGGGAGAAATCTGTGGATGGAAAGAATTCTCCCTTTTAACTTGTAAAGGTTGCCAGGCAGGACCTTAACTTAAGCAGGTATCAAATAATGATTCATTCATTAGGATTAAGTTGAAAACCGCTGAGAGCCAGAAAGTGTTTCTGGGAGGGAAGAGGGAGAGCAACTGTCATGTTTCATAGCTCCAAGGGACACCACTTATAATTGGAGGGTATGGAGAAGACTTCAAAAACTGGTCCCCTGATAAAAAATGAAATGAGTAGCACAGATGTCTAGGAAACAGGTTGAAATCAGAGTAGGATAGGGAATGGTTCTGAATAATAAAATTAGGTAATATTGGGGTATGGTTGTATAGAACTCCAGTTCTGCAGAGTCTAGGCAAAAGAATCCAGTGGAAGACAAAAAAAAAAAAAAAAAAGCCAGCCTGTTCCCAGGTACTGGTGTATTGCTGGGAAAGATGGTGTTGATAGGAAGTCAACATAGGAATTCAAGAACCCAGGTCATAAAAATGACTTTTTTCAGGGGAAATTAAAAAACAAAGAAAGTCTGGAATGGAAGAACTGAGGCAGAGGTTGAAAAGAGAGGATATAGTTGTCCCAACTGGAGAATGTAGAAAAGGCTTGGGTATTGAGTTGGGAGCTCATGGGGCTGTTACTGATTCCATTCCTCAGAAGCCTGTATCGCTCCTTACAAAGAAACCTGAAAAGTCTGGAATGTTAAATTTCATTTTCTACAACAATAAAAATTAGCAAAATTGTCTCTCAAAGCATAGAGACATAACCAAGCCAATTATCTTATGAGAAACTGGAAAAATGTTAAAGGGCAATTATTCCCCAAAGCACCAGATCTAAATTATTTCTTGGATAAATTCTACCAAATTTAACTATTTTTTTAAAGAGAGAGAGAGAGAGAGAGAGAGAGAGAGAGAGAGAGAGAGAGAATTTTTTAATATTTATTTCTAATTTTCGGTGGACATAACATCTTTATTTTTATTTTTATGTGGTGCTGAGGATCAAACCGCGTATGCCAGGAGAGCGTGGTACCGCTTGAGCCACATCCCCAGTCCAAATTTAACTATTTTTAAATTTAGGACATTTATAAATTTACAAAAAATTGGTAAAGATAGTATAAGAGTTCCCAAATATCTCACATGAAGTTGTACATATTATTAACATCTTACATTAGTGTGATATTTTTGTTAAAGAACTTCTATTGACACATTATTGCTAACTAAAGTCCATATCTTAGTTTAAATTTTCTTGGTTTAACCTAATGTTCTTTTTCTGTTCCATGATATCCCAGCCAAACAGGTGGTGATGTAGCTCAGTGGTAGAAGGTTTTCCTAGCATGCACAAGGCCTTGGGTTCAATCCACAGTACTGCAAAAAATACAATTAAATTAGAAATGTAAAAATCCCATGATAGTGGGTATGTATCCTTAGGCTCCTCTTTGCTGAGACAGTTTGCTGAGACTTTCATTGTTTTTGATGAACTTGATAGTTTTGCAGAGTATAGGTCAGGTATTTTGCAGAATAGCCCTGAACTGGGAATTCTCTGAACTTTTTTTCTCATGGTAACACTTGGATTGTAGGTGCTGGCTATTGGAAGACCACATATGTAAATTTCCATTTGTATCCCATAATATCAAGTGCAAATGCTATCATGTGACTTATCAATAAAGATATTAACCTTGCTTATCTGGTTGACCTACTTCTTGTCTATTCATTTCATTTTTTATCAGGGGACCAGTTTTTGAAGTCTTCTCCATACCCTCCAATTATAAGTGCTGTCCCTTGGAGCTATGAAATATGATACTCGCTTTCCCTCTTCCCTCCCAGAAACACTTTCTGGCTCTCAGGGGTTTTCAACTTAATCCTAATATCTACAGAAATTATTTGGAATTTTTCTGCAAAGATTTATTTCTCCCCTATATTTTTGTTTATTCAACCACTTTATATTAGAATGAACTCAAGGAAATTTATTTGAATTTTGAGTTATCTTTCAATGCTATTTAATTTTATTGCTAAGAGCTTTGGGATTACATCAAACAAAATATTCTATATAGCAAATGAAACACTCAATGGAGGGAAGAGAAAACTTGTGCAATCAGAGAGAATATTTGTAAACCATATATCTGAAAAGAGGTTAATATCCAAAATATATTTGAAGGCACGCAAACAACTCAATAGCAAGAAAACTAATAGCCTGATTTTAAAATGGGCTAAAATTTGAATAGACATTTCTCAAAGGAAGGTGTACAATTGGCCAAACAGATATATGAAAAAAATACCACTGTCACAAATCATCATCAGGGAAATGCAAACAAATACCACAATAAGATTCCATCTTACCCAAGTTAGAATGGCTATTATCAAAAACAAAATATAGCAAGTGCTGGTGAGAATGTGGAGAAAAATGAATCCTTGCACACTATTGGTAGAAATAAAATGAGTACAGTACATAAAATCATAAGAGGTTCCTAAAAAAAATTTTTTAAATATGACTATTGTATGATTTGGCAAGGTCATTACTGGATATATATCTAGAGGAAATGAAATCAGTATGTTGAAGAGACATCTGCACTCCCATGCTCATTGCATCACTATTTGCAGTGGCCAAGAAATGGAAACAACCTAAGTTTCCATCAACTGATGAATGCAAAAAGAAAATGTACATATATGCAATATAATATTATTCAGCCTTTAAAAAGGAGGAAATCCTAGGGTTGGAATTGTGACTCAACGGTAGAGTGCTCTCCTAGCACGTGTGAGGACCTGGGTTCGATTCTCAGCACCACATAAAAATAAATAAATAAAAAAGATATGGTATCCAACTACAACTAAAAGATAAATATATAAAAAAGGAAGAAATCCTATCATCTCCAGCAGCAAGAATGAAACTGGAGGACATTATGTTAAGTGAACTAAGCAAGACACAGAAAAATAAATACCACCTGATCTCTTATATGTGGAATCTAAAGATAAATGACCTCATAGGAGCAGAGAGTAGAATGGTTATCAGGGGCTGAGGAGGAGAGGGCAGGTTGGGGAGATAGTGATCAAAGGACAGAAAATTTCAGTTAGATGACAGGAATAAATTCAAGAAATTTATTGTACAACATGATGTTCACAGTTAATAACAACATATTTTATTCTTTTTTGCGGGGGGTGGTACCAGGGATTGAACTCAGGGGCACTCAACCTCTGAGCCACATCCCCAACCTTGTTTTGTATTTTATTTAGAGACAGGGTCTCACTGAGTTGCTTAGCACCTTGCCATTGCTGAGGTTGGCTTTGAACTTGCGATCCTCTTGTCTCAGACTCCCAAGCAGCTGGGGTTACAGGCATGCACCACCACGTCCAGCTGCGTATTTTATTCTTAAAAGTCAGTGGGACAATTGATTTTGAGGGTTCTTACCACAAAAAGTGACAAGTATATAAGGCAATGTATATGATAATTAGTTTGATTTAGCCTTTCCAAAATTTATACATATTTAAAAGCATCAGGTTGTACATGATTAATATATATGCAACTTTTATCAATTTACAAAATAAATTAATTTTTAAAAGAAACATATCCAATAGCAGAGATAAATTATGTAAGTACAATGACAGATAACAAGTAATCAATCCATTACACATATGGAGTGTATATGTAGATGCCCAAAGAAAGGAGAATAATCCCTTCCAGTGGAGGGCCCTTGGGAATATTTAATTCATAAATTAACATTTGGTATTGATTATTGATTTGAAAAAACAAATCCAGCTTTGCTCATTGGGACTCTTTTAGTTGGCTTCTGAGGTATCTTAATGTATTCCCATTATTGTAGGAATTTTTAAAGGCACTTACCTATTTTGGGGCACTACAGATGCTTCAGGTTAATTTTAGGTCATTTCTACCTCAGCCTTAGAATCGGTAATTTCTCCAAGGAGTCCACATTCCTCTTATTGGAGAATACTAATAGAAACCAATGTCTGGGTACTGGGTGTGCTTGTTGCTACTGAGGTGTCATTGCTTCTAGGCCCTCTCTCTCACCTGAAAGAAAAAAACCCAAATATATGTATGTGTATGAACTTGTGTATATGCACATATCTAGAAATATTTCAACATTAGCAACTGTTTATATTAAATTAAACATGAGGTCTGATGTCTCCAACTTTAATCCATTTGCACATAGATCATTCTAGCATTTTTCACTTGCTTATCTAAAAACTCCCACTCAGATGGTTGAGAAATCTGGCTCCTACTATCCACCATTCACTTACTTAATTGTTCAATATTAGTGAACATGTGTAACACTATCAGATTTAATCATACTCCCATGAGATAAAACTTTACTAAATAGTGTACACTATTTGTGTTCACAACCTTTTGTGTTTAGTCTTAAAAACTCTACTCATTTCCATAGTCACTTACATCAAACCCTTTTGTCCCTATTCCCTTCAGTGAAGATGTTTCATGTATTAATAAAAGAGTTAGATTATCTTGTCACAGTCTGCATTCTTTTCTAGGATCCTCTGATGTTCTAAATTATTTTTTGTTTGCATATGTTAAGATTCATTCTTTGTGCTGTAAAGTTTTATGGATTTTGACAAATGCACAGTGTCATGTATTTACCACTACAGCATTACATAAAATTGTTTCATCACTCTGAAGAAATCTTGTGCTTCACCTATTCAACTTTTTTCACCCTATTCCCTTAGAGTGTGTGTGTGTGTGTGTGTGTGTGTGTGTGAAATGCTTCATGGTGCTAGAAATTGAACCCAGACCCTCCTGCATGCTAGATAAGTACTACATCACTGAGCTATATTCCCAACCACCACTGCCATATTTAATATGACTATTGATGTTGGATTAGTATCTAACTTGAATGTAACTATTTCTGACATATTGCATTTGTTCATGTTTTCTTTTTAGGCATTCCTTGGTTTGAATTGAGCATTTTGTGTGATTTCTTCTTATATTCTCTCTTAGCATACCAACATGTCTTTAAACTTTTATGGATTATTTTAGGGGAGAGGACCAATTACATATATTTTAAAGTTTTCATTTTTAGGAAAATATATGTAAAACAAATCCTGCAATTTAAACTATTTGAAGTGTACAATTCGGTGACATTGATTATATTACCAATGTTGTACAACTATTACCATTTTGCTTTCCAAAAATTTTATTACCCCCAAACAGAAATTCTGTACCCATCAGACAATAGCTTTTCATTTCCTCCACCTTAACCTCTCTTCTAATTCGCTTCCTCTCTAGGAAATTATCTATTCTAGATATTTCATATGAAGAGAATCATACAATAGTGGCCTTTTACATTTAACAGAATGCTTTAAAAGTCTGCCATGTTGAGGGGTATATCAAATTTCATTCCTTTTTAGAATTTATATATAATTTATATATATATATATATATATATATATATATATATATATATATATATATATATATAAATTCTAAAAAGGAATGAAATCTCTTCAAAACATCCTTGGAAAAACATTACAGGAAGAGGAAATGGAAAATAACAATGAAAACCAACAGTGGGAGGTAGGAAAGTAAAGGGGGGAAAATAATCAAAGAGGAAAACAAACCATGTTTAGTAACATAAATAAACAAATATGCCTGTTAATTGCTTAAACTCACCAATTAAGAGACACAGGCTAGTAGAATGGATCACAAAACAAGACCCAACAATATGCTGCCTACAGGAGACGCATTTGATAGGAAAAGACATACATAGACTGAAGGTGAAAGGTTGGGAAAAATCATATCACTCATATGGGCTTCGGAAACAAGCAGGAGTGTCCATACTCACATCAGATAAAATAGATTTCAAGCCAAAGTTAATCAAAAGGGATAAAGAGGGACACTACATACTGCTCAAGGGAACCATACACCAACAAGACATAACAATCATAAATATACATGCCCCAAACAATGGTGCAGCTATGTGCATCAAACAAACTCTTCTCAAGTTCAAGAGTCTAATAGACCACCATACAATAATCATGGGAGACTTCAACACACCTCTCTCACCACTGGACAGATCTTCCAAACACAACTTGAATAAGGAAACTATAGAACTCAATAACACAATTAATAACCTAGACTTAATTGACATATATAGAATATACCACCCAACATCAAGCAGTTACACTTTTTTCTCAGCAGCGCATGGATCCTTCTCAAAAATAGATCACATATTATGTCACAGGGCAACTCTTAGACAATATAAAGGAGTAGAGATAATACCATGCATCTTATCTGATCATAATGGAATGAAACTGAAAATCAACGATAAAAGAAGGAAGGAAAAATCATGCATCACTTGGAGAATGAACAATAGGTTACTGAATGATCAATGGGTTATAGAAGACATCAAGGAGGAAATTAAAAAATTCTTAGAGATAAATGAAAACACAGACACAACATATCGGAATCTATGGGACACACTGAAAGCAGTTCTAAGAGGAAAATTCATTGCTTGGAGTTCATTCATTAAAAAACAGAAAAAACCAACAAATAAATGATCTCATATTTCATCTCAAAATCCTTGAAAAAGAAGAGCAAAACAACAGCAAAGGAAGGAGAAGGCAAGAAATAATTAAAATCAGAGCTGAAATTAATGAAATCGAAACAAAAGAAACAACTGAAAAAATTGACAAAACTAAAAGTTGGTTCTTTGAAAAAATAAATAAAATCGACAGACCCTTAGCCATGCTAACGAAGAGAAGAAGAGAGAGAACTCAAATTACTAGCATACGGGATGAAAAAGGCAATATCACAACAGACACTTCAGAAATACAGAAGATAATCAGAAATTATTTTGAATCCTTATACTCCAATAAAATAGAAGATAGTGAAGGCATAGATAAATTTTTTAAGTCATATGATCTGCCCAGATTGAGTCAGGAGGATATAGAAAACCTAAACAGACCAATATCAATTGAGGAAATAGGAGAAACCATCAAAAGAATACCAACTAAGAAAAGCCCAGGACCGGATGGGTATACAGCAGAGTTTTACAAACCTTTAAAGAGGAACTAATACCAATACTTTTCAAGCTATTTCAGGAAATAGAAAAAGAGGGAGAACTTCCAAATTCATTCTACGAGGCCAACATCACCCTGATTCCTAAAAAAGACAAAGACACTTCAAAGAAAGAAAACTACAGGCCAATATCTCTAATGAACCTAGATGCAAAAATCTTCAATAAAATTCTGGCGAATCGGATACAAAAACATATCAAAAAAATTGTGCACCATGATCAAGTAGGATTCATCCCCGGATGCAAGGCTGGTTCAATATACAGAAATCAATAAATGTTATTCACCACATCAATAGACTTAAAAATAAGAACCATATGATCATCTCGATAGATGTGGAAAAAGCATTCGACAAAGTACAGCATCCCTTTATGTTCAAAACTCTAGAAAAACTAGGGATAACAGGAACATACCTCAATATTGTAAAAGCAATCTATGCTAAGCCTCAGGCTAGCGTCATTCTGAATGGAGAAAAATTGAAGGCATTCCCTCTAAAATCTGGAACAAGACAGGGATGCCCTCTCTCACCACTTCTGTTCAACATAGTTCTCGAAACACTGGCCAGAGCAATTAGACAGACAAAAGAAATTAAAGGCATAAAAATAGGAAAAGAAGAACTTAAATTATCACTATTTGCAGGTGACATGATTCTATACCTAGCAGACCCAAAAGGGTCTACAAAGAAACTATTAGAGCTAATAAATGAATTCAGCAAAGTGGCAGGATATAAAATCAATTCGCATAAATCAAAGGCATTCCTGTATATCAGCGACAAATCCTCTGAAATGGAAATGAGGACAACCACTCCATTCACAATATCTTCAAAAAAAATAAAATACTTGGGAATCAACCTAACAAAAGAGGTGAAAGACTTATACAATGAAAATTACAGAACCCTAAAGAGAGAAATAGAAGAAGATCTTAGAAGATGGAAAAATATAGCCTGTTCATGGATAGGCAGAACTAACATCATCAAAATGGCGATATTACCAAAAGTTCTCTATAGGTTTAATGCAATGCCAATCAAAATCCCAACGGCATTTCTTGTAGAAATAGAGAAAGCAATCATGAAATTCATATGGAAAAATAAAAGACCCAGAATAGCAAAAACAATGCTAAGCAGGAAGTGTGAATCAGGCGGTATAGCGATACCAGACTTCAAACTATTCTACAGAGCAATAGTAACAAAAACAGCATGGTACTGGTACCAAAACAGGCGGGTGGACCAATGGTACAGAATAGAGGACACAGAAACCAATCCACAAAACTACAACTATCTTATATTGGATAAAGGGGCTAAAAGCATGCAATGGAGGAAGGATAGCATCTTCAATAAATGGTGCTGGGAAAACTGGAAATCCATATGCAACAAAATGAAACTGAATCCCTTTCTCTCGCCATGCACAAAAGTTAACTCAAAATGGATCAAGGAGCCTGATATCAAATCAGCGACACGGCGTCTGATAGAAGAAAAAGTTGGCTACGATCTACATACTGTGGGGTCGGGCTCCAAATTCCGCAATAGGACACCCATAGCACAAGAGTTAATAACTAGAATCAACAAATGGGGCTTACTCAAACTAAAAAGTTTTTTCTCAGCAAAAGAAACAATAAGAGAGGTAAATAGGGAGCCTACACCCTGGGAACAAATCTTTACTCCTCACACTTCCTAATATCCAGAGTATACAAAGAACTCAAAAAATTAGACAATATGATAACAAATAACCCAATCAACAAATGGGCCAAGGACCTGAACAGACACTTCTCAGAGGAGGACATACAATCAATCAACAAATACATGAAAAAATGCTCACCATCTCCAGCAGTCAGAGAAATGCAAATCAAAACCACCCTAAGATACCATCTCACTCCAGTAAGATTGGCAGCCATTATGAAGTCAAACAACAACAAGTGCTGGCGAGGATGTGGGGAAAAGGGTACACTTGTACATTGCTGGTGGGACTGCAAATTGGTGCAGCCAATTTGGAAAGCAGTATGGAGAGTTCTTGGAAAGCTGGGAATGGAACCACCCTTTGACCCAGCTATTCCCCTTCTAGGTCTATTCCCTAAAGACCTAAAAAGAGCATGCTACAGGGACACTGCTACATCGATGTTCATAGCAGCACAATTCACAATAGCAAGACTGTGGAACCAACCTAGATGCCCTTCAATAGACGAATGGATTAAAAAAATGTGGCATTTATACACAATGGAGTATTACTCTGCATTAAAAAATGACAAAATCATAGAATTTTCAGGGAAATGGATGGCATTAGAGCAGATTATGCTAAGTGAAGCTAGCCAATCCCTAAAAACAAATGCCAAATGTCTTCTTTGATATAAGGAGAGTAACTAAGAACAGAGTAGGGACGAAGAGCATGAGAAGAAGATTAACATTAAACAGGGATGAGAGGTGGGAGGGAAAGGGAGAGAGAAGGGAAATTGCATGGAAATGGAAGGAGACCCTCAGGGTTATACAAAATTTCATACAAGAGGAAGTGAGGGGAAAGGGAAAAATAATACAAGGGGGAGAAATGAATGACAGTAGAGGGGGTAGAGAGAGAAGAGGGGAGGAGAGGGGAGGGGAGGGGGGATAGTAGAGGATAGGAAAGCCAGCAGACTACAACAGACACTAGTATGGCAATATGTAAATCAATGGATGTGTAACTGATGTGATTCTGCAATCTGTATACGGGGTAAAAATGGGAGTTCATAACCCACTTGAATCAAAGTGTGAAATATGATATATCAAGAACTATGTAATGTTTTGAACAACCAACAATAAAAATTTTAAAAAAAAACAAAAAAAAAGAGTTTATTTCTGAGCTCTCAATTCTCTTGCATTGGTCTATATGTCAGTCTTTATGCTAATACCATATTCTTTTGACTACCATAGCTTTCTAGCAAGTTTTCCAGTCAGGAAGTGTGTTATCCAAATTTGTTATTTTAAAAGTTATTTTGAATATTCGGTCACCTTTGAAATTTTATATTAATTTTAGAGTCAACATTTCCATTTATGAAAAAAGACCATTGGGATTTTGTTAGGGGTGACACTGAAACTGTACATATTATTTTAGGTTGAATTATCATTTTAACAATATGAAGTTTTCCAGTTCTTGAACATAGGATGCCTTTCATTTATAGAGGTCTTTTTTTTATTTCTTTCAGCAATATTTTGAAGTCTTCACCTTGCAAATCTTGTTTCCTTGGTTATAATTTATTTCTAAATGTGTGATTCTTTTCAATGATTTTGTAAATATTTTTTTTCTTTTTTAGTGTTGATTGCTCATTTATTTGCAGTATGATTGCACATAACAAATAACACATTTTGAAGTTCTTATATCAATTTCCAATTCTTCTTTCACTAAAGAACTGAGGAAACCTCTTAGTCTAGGATCGCTAAGAAAAGATGCCTTTGTCTTAGCTATTTGTGGTTTTTAAAATTAATTATTTTAATTGTAAAAAATTATGGGATATGGTGCAATAATCCAGTATATGTATATAGAGTATAATTGCCGCAGTCTGTCTGGCTGCAGCAAACTAGCCGGGGGGGTGACGAATAACTTGTGTATGTTGATACAGCAGGAGTGGGAGCCGTTTATTGCAGGACAGGAGCAGTATTTATACATTCCACACAGCTTATCTAATTAGCATAAACTAGATACAGCAGTCAACCAATCAGGAATCTCCACACTTAATGGCTTGTTTTTGTTACTTCTCAAACCACTCCCTCTGGCATTTTGCCAGGCACCATCCAGACTTGTTTACGAACTTTAACATTCCCCTGGCAAAATGCCAGGTGTTATTTTGACTTGTTTACAGACTCTAACAATAATGATAAAATTAGGGTAGTTAACATTTTTATCTCCTTAAACATTTTTTTTCATTTTGGATCATTCATTACTAGTGTATGGAAATATGATAATAATCACAAAATTCTAAAAGTCACCCAACATATTATTACTGTAATTTTGTTAAACAGTTATATTTTAGATATATTAAACGTGGTGACTTCTATCTAATAGAGTAGGGGGAGAATAGGAAAATGGAGGGAGGAGAGGAGGGAAAAGGGAGAAGGAAACAGCTGGGTGGGGTGGGGGATCATGAACTGAAATCAAATTCCAGGCATGCATGGGTTTATCAGGATGAGCCAAACTACTATGTGTAACTATAAAGCTCTAAGAAAATCTGATGACTTCTAAGCTCTTCACATATTGGAGCTAAAACTGGAATTCTCCAATCCTATCAGATTTTAAAGTAACAAAGCATGTTGGGGCTGCGGATGTGGCTCAAGCAGTAGCGTGCTCGCCTGGCATGAGTGCAGCCCTGGGTTTGATCCTCAGCACCACATACAAAGATGTTGTGTCTGCCAATAACTAAAAAAAGAAAAAAAATTAAAAAATTCTCTCTCTCTTTAAAAAAAAGTAACAAAGCATGTTAATGCTATTAATATGTTTTAGATTACAGAGAAAGGAAAGAGCTTCCAAACAGATACAAAATTGGATAAAATAAAACTGTAGTCAATTCTCAACTATTAATACCAATGAAGACTTACTGAATTAAATATTAGCAAGTAAAAGCCATCGGGCTATAAAGAAAAATAGATCAAGACAGTGAGTTTTACACCAGAAACTAAAAAAAAGATTTAGTATTGGGAAATATATTGATACAATTAAACATATAAATTTCTCAAAGAAAATGTTATAATAATTTCCATAAATACCAGTATTCATTTTGTAAAACTCAATGGCCATGTCTGTTTAATAAAGGCAGACCATCACCAAAATAAGGGAAAATTGACAAAGAAAGATTTAGAATGAAAGTGAGAAAGAGAAAAAACCCTAGTATTCTGCTTATTGATGAGATACTAGAAACATTATATAGAAGTGAGTAATAAGGCAAGGATGTCCATAGTCATCTCTATTAGTTAACATTATTTTAGATCTTTTCTGGTGCAAACAGGCAAAGGTTAAAAAAAAAGACATCAATATTGGAAAGGAGAAGTTAAATTTTTCATTGTTCATGGATCTGATTGTATACCTTAAAACAACTTAAAAATGCATGTAAATTACTAAAAACATTAATGAGGTCTTTTTTCTCTTCCTTTCCCTTCTCCTGGATGTGATGGTGTGGTAAATTTAGATGGTGGCATGGCTGAGGAGGCTGTGGGGTGTGGAAATGGCAATGGAATCATGAACTGAGGAGGTTATCAGCATAGTCAGAAGACTACTTATATGCAAGGTTATTGAATACATCAGCAAATATATTGAGAGTAATGGGAGCTAGGTCTTTGAATGCTACAGAAGTGGTTTACAAATACAGAAAGTGGGAACATTGTTGGATTTGAATTGGAAGCATCAGTGTGTGCTCACAACTTTACACGCACACACACACACACACACACACAGATTGAGACAGAGAAACAGATCTGTGTGCAGTGTGAATGTGTAGTGTAGACACACATATACAAATGTACATTTTCTATCTCTGGTAGAGGGTACTGAGTGCACATATCTTGGTTTCTAAATACATTACCATCCTCTCAAAGGATTCAAGGATCCTTGTAAGTGGGCTGATTCCAGGACTCAAGCAGGGAAAGTAAAAGACAATCCTGGAACATCTTACTATGTTGAAAAGTAAGGAGATGATCAAAGAATGACAGAGATAATGTGTCAAAAGTACACTGAAACAACTCCCAAAAGGCTCCCACTAGGCATATATATGATAATTTGAGTATCAAAGTAAATAATGTTAATAAAGTATTACAACCAAGTGTATAACATGGAAATCCATCCATGAGTCCATACTGAATTTTTTAGGAGTATGAATAAAAAGGAAACTGTAGTGCAATTAAAGTTCTTTCTTGTGTGGAATGTAAGCTAATGAATATAGAAGGAATGATACAAATAAAAAATTACCATTTGAGAATTATCATCTTTGTGGTTGATTTGGGCAGAAATACTTAATCATTTAAGTTACAAGATGCTTAACCACTACAAAGGGAAAATTTTTGACTCTATGATAAAGAAAGCTGATGGAAACCACCTTGCCCAAGTAATGAAGATTATTATCTTCACCACTGGAGCAGAGTTGCCATCATATGCCTCCTGATGCACTACTGTGCTTATAGCACAATGTCATTTCTGTGGTCTTCCTGCCAGGAATGTATGGCATGAGTTTGAACTAACAAGTAGATCTGAGTTGAAGAACATCATACAAAATGATAGGCATGCACTCTTTAAATTGTCAAGATCATAAAAGTCAGGAAAAGACTAAGGACATTTTTTAGGCTAAAGGAGACTAAAACTATATGAAGGCTAAATGTAATGTGTGACCTTAGATTGGGTCCTGGAACAAAACAGAGAAAAATGGAAAGAAACATAGTGAGGATGCTTGGCAAACTTTCAATGGAGTATATGCATTGGATGGTAGTACTATATCAATGTTTATTTGCTGAATTGGATGTTTCTGATTGTGAGTATGACAGATAATTTCCTTGCTTTGTGGAAGCACACATTGATGTAATTGGGTGACTGGACATAATGTCTGAACCTTGCTCTCAAATCAATGGTTTCAGAAAAAGAGTAATTATAGTATGCACATGCACACATGTGCACCTGCATAGAGAGAAAGCACATGAGAGATCAAATGCACTGATAGCAAACAAAGATTACTGGGGAAGGGAACTTAAGAGTTCTTTGTTTTGTTCTTTCAGCTTTTTAGTAAGGTTGAAATATTTCAAAATAAATTGTGAAGAAATAAGCCCTATACATTATGTTGCAATTTAGACCTAATAATACCATTAAAATAAGTAATGTAAAAAAATTAAGAACCATAAATATTGTGCAATCACCTTTTGTATAGCCAAAAAAGTGATTATAAAGGTTTCTCTACTAAGGTTTATAACATCATCCAAAATTTATCTAAAATTACAGTTTATTTGAGAATATATAGATTTTTTCATTAAAATTAGCAGAAATAAATAATATGGATAATGCAAAATTTTAAATTTTAAAATGCAATTTAGATGCCATGGAGAAAAATATCATATTTATAATTGCAACTGCAACAGCAAAGATAAAAAATATACTCTAGGAATAAAGCTAACTATAAATGCACAGAGCCCATATGAAAAAAATTTAAAACATTTTGCCATAAAAGTAGATTTAAGTGAATGGTAGACATATTTTCCCCTTAAATGCACTTATAATGTTAACTTGTTCCTATTAAAATAGAATTTTTTAAACATTTATTTTTTAGTTGTAGATGGATACAATACCTTTATTTAACTTATTTATTTATTTAATTAATTTTTAAAAAATATTTATTTTATAATTGAACACAATACCTTTATTTCACTCATTTATTTTTTACGTGGTGCTGAGGATCGAACCCAGGGACCCACGTGTGCGAGACGAATGCTCTACCACTGAGCCACAACCCCAGCCCCTAAAGTAGAATTTTTAAAATTAATCAAAGTTTCTGTTAAAAAATTGAAGTCTAACTACAATCTTTCTGCAGAAGAATAACAATAAAATGGAATCGGCATACAACTTTTATACATAATAAGTAAAGGTAAAACAAAACACTGTAGCACTTGTTCATGAAATCAATGAAAATAAATAGAGAGCCAAAAGAATTACATTGGAATTCAGCATATGAAAAAGATGTTACTTCAGGTCAGTAAGAAAAGGAAAAGATAGATTAATCAATAAATGGTGCTGAGGCAAATGGGTTTCTCAATGCAAAAAAAAATAAAATAAAATTAGTTCCCAATATCATTTCATGCAGCAACATAAAGTTCAGGTGAATCAAAGATGTAAGTTTAAAAGAAAGAAAAAAAGAAAGTAAAACACTAGAATCAAACATGCATGATCTTGTCTTTTAATTTCAGTGTGGAGACATTTCTAAGTGTGGCATAAACCCAAAAGCCATAAAAGAAAAACAGGTAAATTATTCAAGCTTTTATGAACTTCTGCTTCTGGAAAAATTAGAATAGACACATTTTTCTTTCCTGTTGCTCTGATTTAAGTACAGATAAAAACCCTGGACATTATGTATAAAACAACTATAAGCAAACTGAAAAGTGCAGAGGGAAAGGCAGATAGGCTGGCATCTCAGGACCCAAACAATAGCATGACAGTGAGTTCCTTGGGTAGTATTTTTGCTCCTTAACTTTCTGGTCTGGATAATGGAGAAACTAGAAATACAGAAGCACCAGTGGACATTGATTCTCCTTCACCCCCACAAAAAAAGCAATGAGAAAAATCCCATTTTCTCTAGCTAAAGGATCAGGAAAAGGGCAGCCTCAAAAACAGAAAACTTCTAGACAATAAAAACTTCTAGACTTTGGTCACATACTGCAAGATATCTTTGTCCCTACTCTCACTCCTGCCAGAAAAGGCCAAATGAAGAGCTTACACTTGTAACCCTGGCAAGGAAAGAACTTGAAGTCACTAACAATAGAAATTTGAGTACCAGAGAGAAAATAAAAATTGAGAAAATGAACAGAGCCCCAGGGACATATGGAAGTATAAAAAACAACAGCTAGTGTTCATGTTATCAGAATTCCAGAAAAGTGGAGAAAGGGAGCAAAAATAAAAAGTCTGTGCTATCATCCTTGAATTTAGGTTGGGCTTTATGACTGCTTCAATAAATAGAATACAGCAGTAATGATGCTTCACGACTTCTGTGGCTGGGTTAGAAAAGAACATGCAGCTTCTGCCTATTTCTCTTGGAACAATTGTGATGGTAGCATTTAACCACCATGCATGGAAATCTAGCTACCATAAAGCCATTATGATGGGAGAGGAGAGGAAAAGGAAGAAGGAAGAGAGAGAGAGAGAGAGAGAGAGAGAGAGAGAGAGAGAGAGAGAGAGAGAGAGGAAAAAGAAGAAGAAGAAGAAGAAGAAGAAGAAGAGAAGGAGGAGGAGTAGGAGAAGAGAGGAGAGGAGAGAAGGGAGGTGAGGTGGGGGGAGAGGGGTCTAAGGTAGACACCTGACCCTATTTCCAAATGCCAGACAAGCAGACAAGTAAGCCATGAAGCCTTGTGATGTCAAACAAATTTATTCCAAATCACCATGTGATTGCAACCATCTGAGAGATCTTCAGTGAGAACTGCCTACCTAAAAAGAACTGCCTACCTAAATCTAGTCATCCCCACATTCATGATCAAAATAAATGATAGTTATTCTTTTAACTCACTCTTTCAAAGTTGTTTCTTATGTTTTAATAGACGACTGGGATAGCTGATAAAAAAACAGTCTCCAAACTATAATTTTAAGTGAAAGAAGTAAGGTGAAAAACAGTGTGCACAGTGAAGTACTATTTGTTATTTCAAAGATGGGTTTCTATGTATTTATAAAGTGAAAGGATGAATAAGAAATGGCTAATAGTCACCTCTTCAAAGGATAGGAGATCATAGATAAGAGGGAAAATTTTCACTGTATATTGACTTACTATCACTTAAAATGTTTTATATGAATGTGGTATTTTTAAAAAAATTAAAATTTACTTTGTATCATATATGAAGCAGAAATAGAATTTGTTTGGGGGTAGAATTTACTTTTATAAAGCAAATATTCCATTATTTCCTTCTGGTTAGAAATTTCAGTCCCAGGGAGTCTATTTGTACTTCTAAAATGATACTATTTACAGGAACACCTGATCAGAACTAGATAGGCCAATACTTTTCTTAAACAACAGCTTTATTGAGATATAGTCCATATATTTTTGGTTAAATTCAGCCATTGAAACTAAATTCAATGGTTTTTAGTATATTAACAGAGTTTTGCAACCACCAACATGATCAATTTTACAACATTTCCATCATGCCTTCTCAAATCCCCATCCCAGCAGTCACTCCCAATTCTCTTCTCCTAGACCCTGGCAACCACAAATACAAATTCTACACCTATAGGTTAGAGGAACTGGATAACAAAGCATCCAATGAGATTGAAAATTATCAAAATTTATACTTTTGCTGTTAAACTCAACTCAGGGCACTGAACTTTGAAAATCATATTTGACTTTTAAAGAGAATTGTTGTTCCTTTACCCTGGATTGACACTGTGCTCTCCCATCAGCCACTCCCTTGCCACTATCACCACCAACCAGGTTCAAAGAAGTAGTGACATCTCTTCTTAAGCTCAAGCATATCCCCACTCACATGAACTCCGTAATTCCAAAAAAGCATTGATGATATTCCTGAAGACTGAAACATTACAGTCTCGACGGATACTGTGAAGCATTACAGGTGGTATTTGTGTCTTGCAAGTATGTGGAGATCATACCAGTCAGGTAAGAAGTATTGATTCCACTACCCACTAGATCTTTCTCACAGAACTAAGTTTTAAAATCACCCAAGGTTGTCTCCTATGGTGGCCATTTTCATTATTGCTTCCAGCTTGTTCCACTGTATAAATGAAGACCTACTGCCCTCTATCTCCCATACGTGTAAGTTTTGCTAGTAATGGTGACTTTTCATGAATACCTACGTTAGGTATATAATCTTATTGAGTCCCCACAATTATCCTGAGACTGTGATTACCTTTAGGTTTTATATGAGGAAACTGAGGCTATTTTGCCTTATAACTGATCAGAGGATAAGTTTAAAGATAAGTGAACATTGTCGGGCCAAAAAAAAAAAAAACTCTCAGCTCTCAAGAGAATACCTACTGGAGGTGGGTGGAAGAAGGGAGGGTAGATGTAGGGTATTCAATGACGGCAATTATCAAGTAGAAAGGAGACAGCCATCTATCCAGATGGTTTAGACTAATGATTCCCAACATGTTCCATGTTATGACACACTAATTTTGTCTAATTTTACTAATTCCCCAAAGCAATATGTGGGTTCTTAAAAGTAATTAAAGTAGAATTAAATATTATGTTAATTAAACATGGCTTCAAATGAATTTTAAATGATGCGAATTGGTTTTACCCCTTGGGATAACTACAAATTGCCTATCCTGATTTTGTGAAAACTCAGAGTATTAGGTACTAAAACCTTCACCAGCACAGAGGAGAATATCAGTCAGATCAAGAATATCAGTCAGATCCCTGAGTTTGTTTTAGGAATTCTGTCTCAGTTGCTTTTTGGTGACCATTGGAGGGAATTCCAGTGTGATGGCAAAGTTCATTCTCCTAGAAATGACTGATCCTCCTCAGACTGATCTTTATTTTAACCTCTGGTGGGCTTGACTTCCTCTTCTTTGCCATCACTATAGTGGAGAAACTAGCTGATCATCCTCATTGGGAATGGTCCCCATTTACCTTTCTGCCCTTCTTAGATTTCTCCCAATCACTGCCCTTATGACTAGGGTCAATTCAGGGTAACCTATCCTGTTTTCCAAACACCATAAGGGCCATCAGTTCCTTACCAACCCTCATGTTTCACCTTCTATTCTGCAACTTCCAATCCTGACCACTTCTGTTATAATTTTCCTTTGGCCAAGTTGGTCTGCATTACTCCTTCTCTGTGAGTTCCTCTGGACTGAACATAAACATCCATTATCCTTACCACTCTTAGTAGACCATCTGTTCCAATGCAAGCACAAGTTCTTATACCACTGACCTCCTACCTGACTGCTCTTACACTGTGCTAGAGACTGATGTTGTTTTCTTAATTCCCTCTGACCCCCATTCATGGGATGGACATTCACTGGGCTGGGATAGGCTGGTTTTAGTGCTCTAAGCTGAAGTAATCTGTATGTTCCAGTAATGTCCATATCTGAGGACATATGTCTCATAGAATTTTTTGGAATTCCAGCGTCTTCTTTTTTCTACCTGTTCAAATTAAAGTTCCATTTGAAACCTTTGTATTCACATAAAATTTGATCAGAGGAGGTAATTCTTGTTCCCAGTAACTTCATTTAGCCTGTGCTCCTATTTATGCATTTGATAAAATGCAGTCAAGTCCCAAATTGTGTATTTCACTTTTGCTTTGAGCACATTGATAGATGCTATTGTTAGCTATATGTTCTTTCTATCAATCTTTTCAAAGTTCTTTGTTAATAATTAGTCATGCGGGTTCATCCATACACTGTTGTATTATGCAACCATTAAATTCAAGAAGAAGAATGTTTCTTGACATGCATATTTTTCCTAATATATTTTAAGTGAAAAGAGAAGGGTACAAAATAGTATTTCATTATTATTCTACTAAAAATACATTCACACACACACTCCTATGCAAGTACTTTTTAAAAGAAGACTAAAAGGGCATTAACCAAAGTGCTAACAATGGTTGTCTCTAGATGTCAAGTTTGATCAATTTATGTTTTCTTAACTTCTCCATATTTTCTAATTCCCTCCAAATGATCTTGTGATTCTATCAAAATCAAGAAAAGGTAATTTTAGGTAATTCAATTAATCGTCAGGGTCAACCAGCATGTGTGGAAAAGCTGCCAATTCTTACTGACAAGAAACTAACACCTTTATTGATGTTATTAATTGAGGATACCCTTTTTTAAAAAAATCAGGAACATAACTCTAAAATTAAAAAAAATAAGTAGGAATTTACTAAGCTTGAAATTGTTATTTTACATACCACTTTTCAAGAAAAAAAAAATAAAGTTAAAACAATCTGTCTTAATTTTTCTTCAAGTGCTTAACAATTTTCTCCAGGGCCCAAATTCTATGGAGAAAAAGTTATGTCCTCCATTTCCTTTGGCATCTCTTATCCCTCTTGCCATTCTTTTCCCTATATTTGTGAGTGGACTTGCATATTTCTATTTCTTATTAATCCCAGCTTAGCCATGTTCTCAGAATTATACAAGGTACCTCACCTCTTCAGAAACCTGTCTTCCATTTTGCCCCTGCTTAAGACTCTGGGTTCCCAAATCTCACCCTTAGACATTATTTGTGTAGATAGACCTGAGCTAGTTTCAGGTTCCAGGATTTCTCCCTTTGTAGGAATTCCAGGTTCACTCCAGCCAGGTTCACTCTCTCTGACAAACTGGAGCTTGATCACCAGGCCATTCAGTATTCAGGTAATCAGTCAGGGACTTTCCTTCAAGGACAGAATGTTCCTGATCTGATACCTGCAAAAAGTCCAACTGGCTAATACAAGAAGTATCAATGCTAGGCCAAAGGAGTCCCTAAAATGTCCTTGCATTAGACAATAGCTGGGGACCACACAGCCAGCAAGACTTGCTGTTCAGGCTTTGGGGCTGAAGGATCTTGCCACTAGGCTCTCCAGAGCTGTCCCTCCCTTCAGTATCTGCTCATTTGCTTAGGCCCCCAGATTCAGCCTGAGGATTTGTTCTGGCTGAGCTCAGTGAGGCTTAACATGATCTCTGCTGGGTCCTGCAATCAGAGCCCAGGGCCAGAAGCTGCTCTGAGCACCACTGCCTAGAGCAGGGCCAGGAGGGATCCCCAGTAAACACCTGAAGCTCCACCTGCAGGGGAGACTGCAGCCCACCTGAGTGTATGCCGGGAGTGGGGGAGGGCCTGAGCATGTGCTGAGAGCTCCATGGAAAGCAAGGTTCAGCTTCTTCTGAAACCCTGACCCACAGATGCAGACAGAGGCCAGCATTTATTCTCTCATGACACCTGGGAGAGGAGGGACAGAGCTGTTGCCTTGCTTCATAGAGCCCTCAATCCTCACCCTCCAATATTGCCCACCAACCCTCATTCCCTCACTGAGATTATCCTTGTCCCTTCTGAAAGGGCTGGCCTAAGCTCCACTAAGACTCCCAGACTGTCCATGCCTCTAAGAGCTGTTGCTGGGGCAGCAGAAATGAATTGGGGGTCCCATGGATAACCTTGGATAGTCATTACATTTGGTCCAATCACCAGGAATCACTATTTAACAATGACGATTTCTTCTCTTTCAATATTTTTTTGGTTTGTTTATTTATTTATTTATTTTTATGTGGTGCTGAGGATCAAACCCAGTGCCTCACTCGTGCAGGCAAGTGCTCTGCCACTGAGCTACAACCCCAGCCCCGAGGATTTCCTCTTCTTGGAAAACTGTTGGAAAAGCACCAGAACTACAGCTGCAATCCTCTAGGCTAAAGTAGTCTTGAGATTTAGCAGGTCAGGCCCTAAGTCTTATGAACAACATCAACACCAATAAAAATGAAAATCTACCAGTAACACCTGACTGGATTCACTTAGTTTGCACAGATCTAGTGGAGTTCTGGTTGAGACTGAGAGGCCACTGGAGATGAAGTCTGGTTATGTGCTGTGTTAGCTGAGTAAATACCATTGGCATACACATCTGCTGAAAAGCCAGAGTAAATAAAACGTGATGCCTGTATTGGAGAACTGAAAATGAAAATTCCTAGATGCTATAAATGATAACATGAGACAGTTATTGAGAATATATCCATGTCTGCATATGATTCTAACCAATGTCTGCATATGATTCTAACCAATGTGGATATGTCACCTCATTGAAACCTCCCAGCTAACTTAAGAGGTAAGTAATTTTATTATTCCTATTTTACAAATAAGGAAACTGAGATATAAAGTTTAATTGTCTAAATTCACAGAATTAGGAAGTAAGTAGGTCTCAAAGTCTAGCAGTCTGATTCCCAGAACTTGACTCTTTTTTTATAGTGCTGGAAATAAAACCCAGGTCTAGCTCAGCTACACACTCAAACTCAGTCCATAGAGTTTGGACTTTTAACCACTACACAATACTACCTGATAAAGATAAAAAAAAATCCTTCTGTGTACATAGAGATGATTTCATGGACACGTACTCAGGTCCCTGAGCTCAAAAGAACCCTGCACTTGGGATTTAACATTACTTTCATTAAATGTTTAATACTTTGAATGATTTTATAAGTGAAATCTGAAATGTGATGGGACAATTGCATATGCACTGACATCCTGGAGTCTCTGATAGAAAGAAGTTCCACTTTGCATCACCTCCCCACCTCCCTGGAGCTTCGATGTCCAATCCTGTGAACTTAATACTTGGGACCCTATCCAACCTCCCCAATCTCTGTCCTACCCAAGTGACAGCTACAACCTTACACCCTCAGAGGCCTAGACATGAACATAGGGAGGATTGGAGTCAGAGACATGTACTCTGGATATAGTGTCAGTTCCTCCAACCCCAGGATGTCAGTGCCATATTGAATTTGGCAGGAAAATAAGTCAGGCCTATCATCAACCCCATTCAGGCACCTGTACAGAAGTTAAAGTACTCTTTCTGGTTATCTGTCCATCATAGGTTGGGGCAGTCTGCTCATAGGAAGGGGATATACCTGATTTGACTTCCACCCACTGGCCAGGGAAAAATGCATCTATCCAGATGCTCATGGGAGGAGGAGCCTGCTATTCGATGGACCATGATATGTGTACCTAGTCACAGAACAGGGTCACTGGGCACCTATGAGAGTCTGCACTTGCCTCTCAAGAATCCCTGCACCCAAAAGGGTATGGCATTAAATAGCAAATTGAAAACACCACAACAAGTTGAAAATCAGACTGTAGAATAAAAGGAGAAAAGCTTCTTATTTGAATACATTTAATAGACATCTTTTCTGGTTTTTGAAAAAGGGGATTGGGAGTTACATTTGATACTGGTCCTACAAATTCTGTAACCAGTACTGATTATAAGGAATGTCCATTACTAAAGCATTTGGTATCCCCAAAAGTCCATCACTTCCCATATAAAAAACAGCCTGTGAAGTGCTAACTGTCTCTTGCTTTTCTGAGGCTGTTTGAGGTGTGGGACACTTTCACATGCCAAGGAAATAGATGATAAGTTAACGTTTGCTGTTCAATCTGATGATTGAACATCTCATTTTGGCCCATCCTCCCAATCTCATTTTGGCCCATCCTCCCAAGCTGTGTTAAGAATCACATCATATGAAAGGATAGTAATAGAAAGTATTCTGGGGTTATGAATCAGGAAACCTGAATTCTAATTTTGCTTTTGCCACTGACTAGCTGAGTGATTTCCAGAATATTGCTTTCCCTTGGGGGTACTGTGAAAAGAGCAGGTTTGATTAATCCTAATGTTTTCTGATTGTCATTGAGTCTCTGGAGAGATGCCTCAGGGAAGGACAGGTAAGTATTATGCTATGGGTGAATCATACTTTCTGCAGCCAAAACTCTTGCACTTTTATGTTTCTGTATTTTTGGGCTGCATTGGCAATCAGTTAAAAAATCATTCCAAAGCTTAAAAAATTAAAATCCATCATTCCCTATTCTCTCTCTGAGTTCATCTACTTATGACTGCAGATTTGGAGTCTCTAACCTTGAACCACACAAAAAAAGAGGTTCTTGAATTGCAGAAAGAAATCTGTTGTGTCCTCCAATCAGAAAGCAAAGAAAAGCAAAAATCCAAGGAGGATGAAGGATTGACTTGGTGGTGGAGTGCTGAAAGTTAAGGTCAATGAAGGAAAAGGGGTTCCATTTCCCTACTTAGGGGTGACAAGAAACATTTACAAAATCAAGAGATTCAGCTAAAGTCTAGCACTCCAGTAAGTAATATTTTCTCCATTACACAATAGGATATATCAATGCCTGGGGGAGAAAGTGGACCGAATAAAGAAGAAGGTTAGTTGTGAGTGAATTTCAACTCTGTTAATGTTTGTTTGTTTACTTTTAAGCCTTTACCAGGCAACCAGGCCCTAAGATGGACTTACGATGGGAGATGAAAAAAGTTAACCAAACATGGCTCCATCCCTCCAAAGGGTTTCAGTTGAGGTGGGCAAAACAAAAATTGGGAAAATACACAGAATTTCACTAGAAAGTCAAGGATCACGAAACTATAATATACACACAAAGCACAAAGGGAAAACAGAATTCTTTCTTCCCTCTGAAACATCAAACAAAACTACCTAGAAAAGAAGATGGGATTTAATTTTAGAATTTAAAGATGAATAGGACTAGGACAGACAGGAAATAAAAAGATTTACATGCCATATTTAGGAGTTTGGAATCTGTCTTATATGCAAAGGGTGACATGAAATAGTTCAAAACAGCGTGGAGGGTAAAAAAGGGTTGTCAGATTTACATTTAAACCACTGTGGCAATTTTGGTAAAGTAGATTTGATAGGATCCAGGGTGTATTCAGGAATAAGAGAAATAAGATTATTTAGCTAATCCTGGCAAGAAAAGAATGTGCCTTGATTTAGGACAGTGGCAGTGGCAGTGAAGAACCCAATTCAAGAGGTATTTGGAAGAATTGACAGGATTTGATACTTGATAGAATGTAGGGAGTTGAGGAAGAAGAACGTATCAAGGATTGACACTTAGTTGTTAGCCTTTAATATCCAGGCAATACCATTTACACAGATGGGAGATGGGAAGAGGGAGGATTAGGTTAAGAAGGGTTCCATTTTGAAACATTAAGTGTGAAGTACCTGAGGAACTACCAAGTGGAATTTCTGGCTGGTAGCTCCAAATAAAGATCTAGAGCTCTAAGTGAGTTAGTTTTCACATGGCTACCAAGTAAGCCACATGACCTCAATCATAGCTAGGATTTGGGAGCTCATGGAGGAGAGCTACTAAGGCTACATAGTTGTTGGGAGTAGAGGTTGAAAATAAACTATTCTTGGCACCCAAACTGAGCCTGACCTAGATGTAAGTAAATATTACTTTGGGGGTTTACTTACAGCTTGAACCAGTGTGATTATTTCTTCCCAACTAGTCACTAGATTTTGGTCACTTTCTAGGCCTTAATTCCCTCATCTATAGAATAAAAAGATATTAAGGTTTATATTCTTCAGATGTGGGGTTATATTGTATGAATCTGTAGTTTATTGCTCAATATATTTGGTTTCACCATTTTGTGTATGTGTGTAGTGGTAGTAAGAGAACCTAAAGCCACATGCATTCTAAGCAAGCTTCCTACCACTGAGCTGTATCCGCCAGATCCATTGGTCAATATATTTGAATAAGAAAGCAATTTCTGTAAATTTGATGCATCTTTACAAACGCCGAGGACTAGTCATGGACTAATTAATTAATTGTGATTATGCTTACACTTGTGTTGCCTGTTGAAGTATATTGGAGAATAGCAATGAACTTGGTCCAGGTCCACTCAGAATTTGCACACAAAAAAATTCATAGCAGTAATTCAGGGCTAGAGATTCCACTAACCAGTGGTCAAATGTCCTTTTCACAGGATCTTCCAATTGTATTTAGTTAACGTCCTCTACTGTTTGGCTGAGTATTACTCTAAGATTTATCCCTATCAACCTCAATAGTTGCACCTAAGAATTTATGTATATGCTCACATTTTACAGCCTTGAAATGGCAGCGGTGGAACAGCAATTGGAAGATAAATATCTGAAGTCTTCTGAGTTCTTATGAAAGATATCAACTGAACCTTATTCAGCCTATGGTGTACCAAACCTCAATATAAAATGTGTGGCACAAGACAGTTATTTGCATTCTGGTTGTCATCCACATTCTCTCCTTTTGTTTCCACTTTTTTATTGGTGCATTATAGTTGTACATAATGATGGGGTTTGTTGTTACATATTTGTACATGCACACAATAGAACTATATAATTTGACCATTATCATTTTCCCTTTCCCTTTCCTCCTCTCACTCCCTGGTTCCTTTTCCTCTACAGATCTCCCTTTGATTTTCATGAGATCCCACCCCTGCCACCTTTCTTTTCCTTCATGTTCTTCAAATAACATAAAGTCAAATTATATGTTTTCTAACTTTCTTGTTATTTTACAATTATTTTAACTTATAACTAGTGCTATCATACAGGATCACCACTCAGATCGATATATCTATACCTACATTTCCATATTTCATTCACTTGTTTTAGAAAATATGTATTATTTTGTCCATATCCTCCAACTGCATTGCTGTTTATCTAAACAACTACTTCTGAACACTCAGAGCAATTCAGTTGTTCTTACCAAGGCTTCATGTGCTGGCACAGAAAACACTGTGAATTAAATTTAAGTGAGTCTTCACAAAACCTATTATATTTTGAAATACACAATACTATATTAGAGACTGTGCCTCAGTATTTTCTGTAGGGCAATTTTCACTTCCTGATTTCTCAAACTGTAGATGAGAGGATTTAACATGGGGATCACCATTGTATAAAATATTGAGACCAGCTGATTTCCTGACAAGGATGCATATTGAGAGGGCTGCAAGTAAGTGTACATAGTTGTTCCATAGTAGAGACCAACAGCAGTGAAGTGGGAAGCACAAGTGGAGAAGGCTTTCTGTTTTCCAGAAGCTGAAGGAATTCCCATGATAGTCATGAGTATAGACATGTAGGAGACAAGGATCACCACAATGGAGGTGACCAGCGTGAATCCTCCACAGATAACAACCAACATCTGAGTAACCCAGGGATCTGAGCAAGACAGAGCCAACAGTGGAGGGATGTCACAAAAGAAGTGTGGGAGGATATGTGGTTGACAAAATGATAGTTGTGTGACAGAAGTTGTTACAGCAACCATGTTAACTAAGCCGCCAAGGTAGCATCCTGCTACCAAGAAGAGACAACGACCTCTCGACATGGTAAGGTGGTAGAATAGTGGGTGACAGATGGCAGTATAGCGGTCATAGGCCATGGAAGCCAAAATATTACATTCAGCAGAGGCAAATATTATAAAAATGCCCATCTGAGTCACGCATCCAAGGAAAGAAATCTCATGCAGCTGAGTTAATAAATTTGTTAAAGTCTTTGGGGTTGTGGTGGATGACAAACAAACATCAAGGAAGGACAGATTAGAGAGAAAAAAATACATGGGAGTATGGAGGCGGGAGCTGATTATTATCAAGACTACCAGGCCTAGGTTCCCCAACACAGTGATGATATAAACAACAAAGAAAACTCCAAATAGCAGAACCGCAAGCTGTGGGTTGTCTGTCATTCCAAGAAGGATGAATTTAGTCACTATAGATGAATTCTCCATTGACACAGCTGAGAATTACTGTAGACTAGTTAAAACTCTTCAGATATGCTTTAAGTGAGAAAATAAGACAAAACTGGATGATATGAGTAAAACAGCTCCATTCGAAGCACACAAATCCATGACACAATCCATCCCTTCTCCTCATCTGTAGTCTCACTTTAGACCCTTCCCAAACAGGTTCACTATTTCTCAGGCACAACATGGAAGAGGTAAAGACTAAAGGGGAAGGGGAAAAAAAGGAAGTAAAGAAAACTCAGAAAGTAAAAGGAACACAGGGAAGAAAATAAAGGCCCAAGAAGCAAAAAGTTCATTATAATATTTGTGAAAGAAATGAGTGAGAGTTTTGCTCTTCACCAACACAGGACTACACACTCTTGGAAAAAATAATGGATTGGCCAAATTATATTGTTATATTGTGTGCATGTATGAATATGTAACATCAACTTCTACCATTATGTACAACTGTACTGTACCAATAAAAAATATGGAAAGGGCTGGGGATGTAGCTCAGTGGTTAAGTGCCCCTGGGTTCAGGTTCTATTCCCAGTACCCTCCCTCCAAAATATGGAAAGAAAAAACATAAATATGACAAATTAAATACAAAAATGTAAACAAAATAAAAGTGTAAAAGAAAAAAATTAGTGCTATGGACTTCCATGTTAATCTCTCTCCCCTTTTCAAACCACACCCAAGGAATTATTGGGAATTATTGGAAATGAGGTAATTGGTAAATATGTCAACCAATTTCATCTACAGAGAGGGTCCTCCTCCCACCTTCAGTATTGTGACATTTCTGAAAAAATAGAAGTCACCAATACTCACTATTTGTGTTGGTCAGTAGAGGATTTTCCAGGACCATGATCATCTCTCCATTGGTTGATTGTTGCAGAAATGAGGAATGCTCCTAAGTGACCATAAGAAACTGGGATCAAGTTTGAGGGTATCATTGGATCCTATGAAATAGCAACCACAGAAGAACCAATACCATCAGGATTCTTGCAGCTTCTGGCTCATCACTTACCATTTCTTTTGACCATGCTTGGAACAAAGGGAATGCAAATGCAAAACTGTGACTTAGTGAACAGACATATCTGAGCAAAGGACCAAGTCCCCAAATGGTTGAAGTCATTTGGTACTAAGTGCATGGGCTCTGTCCCACTCTTTAAAGGTTACAGGCTATCTCTCCATGATGCTAGTTTGCTGCCTAAAAACAAATGCCAGGGCTGTGCCATGGATGAAGCACCAGATAAAATAAGAGATGGGTCCATGTAGCTCCATCTTCATTTATAGAATCTAAACCAACTTTGAGCTCCTATGGATCACTGGGTAATCATTGGTGAATCATGCCTAGAAATAGTTCCTGTGTTTAACTAGAGGCTGGACAAGGGGACTTCTGAAGGGAAACCCCAACTTTGATTAAAAAGAAAGTCATGGGCTGAGGTTGTGGCTCAGTGGTAGGGTGCTCACCTAGTATGCATGGGACACAGGGTTCAATCTTCAGCACCATACAAAAATAAAACAAAGGTATTGTGTCCAGCTAAAAATAAAAAATAAATAAATATATATTTACAAAAAGAAAGTCATGGACTAGAAATGTAGCTCAGTGAAAGGGCACTTGCCTGGCACACACAAGGCCCTGAGTTCTATCTCCAGCCCTGAAGAGAAAGAATAAAGAAAGAAAGTCATGTGTGTTTGAATTCACCCCAAAACACAGATTCATTACTTGGTTTAAGGTCTCTGATTCTGAGACCTTATGGTTGTTTTTGAATCCTGGCTCAGGAGTTCTAGAGATCTACAGCACACCCTATCTAAGCTTTAGTGTACTTTGTAAGAGGGATACAAGTAGGACCTCTGTCATGGGGCAACTGTGAATATTAAATGAAATATTGCAAGTAAAGCACTGGGTACATATTAGGTGCTCACTGAATTATTTTCTTCTTTCCTTCAGGACAACTCCACTTGTATATTCATTACCTTTTCCACTGTATTTCACCAAGTGGAAGCAGAGGTATTGTGTATATGCAATTGGTATCATTTTAGATTGATAGAAGTGGACCTTAGAAAAACCAGTAGAATCATAATTCCTATGCCCCACACTCTTACTCCCCTTCCCACACTTATAAAGTGTGGCCAGAGCCAATGAAAAGAGGTTCTCTCAGTTGTGCTTATTCATTTTGTTGTTGTTGTTGTTCTACCCAAACTGCTGGTGTTAACTGCTACTGCTACTGTTTAGCACAGCAACCTGCCCAGTGGAATATTCTGCAACTTATCCCTCCAAATGGGGAGATTGAAAGAGAAAAGAGTGGGATGAATGAAGGTTAATGGAAAGACAACTGCATTCTGTAACAAAGACATGAGTTCGAGTCCTCAAGATAGTTTGTAGTCTCTCAGTGGTAGATAGACCACTTTAACTCTTTGAGTCCCATATTTTCTTATCTCAAAAACAAGAGAAAACAGTACTCCCTATGCCTCTTTTAGGGTTGGCATGAAGATCAAATAAAATAATGAATGTGAACGCACTCCGTAAACTCTGAAGGGTGATATAATACACATGGAACGGATCCCTATTATTATTCCATCATGGAAGGTGGGAGAGGGAGGAGGAATGCGTCAATGTGATCATTTTCTGCTGCCTGCTCCAGCTCATGCTTACAGAGCTGCACTCCTTGCCTTCCCACTCACCCCCCCACACACACACACACACACATCATCTTCTCTGCCTCTCCACTGTGAAAGTTTCAACCTGTGAAGGTTTAAACAAACAGCTCCAGGCAGTTCACATACCTTGTATGATGAGAAAGACAGGCTTTTTAATGTTAGTTTCACATTCTTGTGTCATCTTTTACATTTCCCATTTTAGGATAACTCTTTTCCCTGGCATCCGCATGCATTGTAGGCATTCAGTAAATAATACTTGAATGACTAAGTGACTGTTAGTCCTTAAAACATGGTGAAATCTTTTTTGTTTAAAATAAGATTGAATTGCTTTTTCTTCCCAAAGGAAACAAACATGTAAAATTAAGACTATAAAGGAAATGATTTGATACTCCTATCCACACACCCCACTGCTTTAACTGCTGTCATGATAGCAACCAGAAATGGTTTATTATTATTTTGGCTAACATGTCTTGGATATACTTATTTGTTGGAGATGAATGGGCAATTTAAATTGATGAAGAAGTGACATTTCATATTTTTTAAAAAAATTCACTCCTGTACCCATTTCTAAAAGCATTTAAATTTAGAGTACTCATTCTTTAAAAAGTTGATTACTACCTTGCTCAGTTCTTCAGTTATGTAGTTCACTGTGAATCTTCCAAATATAGGCTAACATTTGAAACTTAAGCAAAGTTTCACTTATGTACCCATTCAATAAAAATTTCTCAGATTTTTGGTAAGTGCCAGCCTTCCAAAAAATCATCGATTCTAATCCACTTTTTTTCTAAGTAAAGAAAAAGAAACCCAGAGAGATCATATGACTTATCTAAGGTCTCAGTGAACCAAGTAGCAGGGTTGGTGCTGGAACCCCAATCTCCTGATCAAATTCAGTGACCTTTTCATAAGACTATTTTGCTTTACACTTAACTTGTTTTCTGAAGTTATTGTGGAGGAAACTTTCAACTTTGGTACATTCATTTCTCTCATAATAAATGCAAGGTAATTCTTTGTCACTATATTTAAGCTGTATGACCTTAAGCAAATTGCTTGCTTGTTTGGGTCCTAATTTTTTCATCAATAAAATGGAGCAGCTAAACTACGTGGTCCCTGAGGCTCTTTTCAGCTTTGAACTCTAATTTCCCATGACACTGTGAGTCAAACTGCACAAAGATCACTGGTCATTCTCAGTATCTGATGGAGAGAATTTGGAAAGCAAATTTCTATGATTCTGTGAGTTTATGCTGTACAAACCACTCTGCCCTTCTTTTTTCTCTTCTGTTTGTTCTCTGTGCAAGGCAGTTAGGAGCACTGAGGCAACAGCATGGTATGTGGTAAAAGATTTGGTCAAAGCATCCACACACATCCTAACAGAATAATTGGCCAGATTGTTTAACCTCTCTGGTATTTATTTCCTTATCTAAAGTAGAAATCATATTACCTAATTTAAATGACTTTTGAAAATTAAACAGAAAAATTTAAATTGTTTAATGTATATTTAGGTGCTCAATAAGTCTTAAAAGTCTATGTTGTTGTATGATTCTATTTCATCTTAAAAGTCTATTTTATTGTATGATTCAATGTGTGTGAAATGTCCAGAAACTACACTATTTGTTGGTAGGGTCTTGAAGAGTGATGCAAAAATGAGAGGAATAGAATTTCTTTTTTGAGTGGTGAAAATGTTTGAAAATTGATCACAGTGATGGATGCAAAGCTTGGAGTATGTTAAAAAAATATTGAATTGTATTTTATATATATATATATATATACATATACATATATATATATATATATATATATATATTCTGATATGTGAGTTGTATCTCAATAAAGCTTTTATCAAACAAAAATATCATGATAAATACTGGAGAATAAAAAGTTCATTGTAGATCAGCCATCCTTGGCTGTATCTACATCCTTCTACTGACCTACAGCAGAAAACCCTAAGCACCGGATGAGATCACCAATTTAGAAGTACTTTGAAAAATTTAGCAATGACAAAAGGAATATATTCAAAGGAAATGATAAAAGCATAATTGGAGAAATAAAGACTTGGATGAATGGAAAGAGACACCTTTTGTCTGACTGGCAAAGCTAAAATGTAAGAAAGATGATACTTTTTAAGTTAATGTATAGATTTAATGTAATATCAATTTAAAATTCTACAGGATATTTTACAGACCATAATAAATTGATTAGATTCACCTGGAAGGATAAGAAGCCAAAAATGTCAAAAGATATTATTTTAAGTAATGATGGCAGAAAGCCTCTTAGATTTTAAACTTTATTGCAAAGCCATACATATAAAATCCTGTTGGACATTGGGTTAAAAACAAAGATTGATGGGCTGGGGTTGTGGCTCAGTGGTATATAGCGCTCACCTACCATGCATGAGGTACTAGGTTCGAACTTCAGCACCACATAAAAATCAAATAAAGATATTGTGTCCACCTAAAACTAACAAATAAATATTAAAAAAACAAAGATTGATCAAGGAAATGGCACATTCTAAAGAAAGTCAAAGTCTTATAAAAACTTCTAAAACAGACACACACACACACACACACACACAGCAAGAGAACGAGAGAGAGGAAGCTCTTAACAAATAATTGTTGTCAGGAAAACTGTAATAGTAAGAAGAGAATGAATTTGGATAAGAAACTCATATCATATGCTTCAATAAATTGCAGATGGATCAAAAAGTTAAGCACAAAAATCTATCTGGTGAAATCATACAATAAAAACCCCCAAACAGAATAGCATTGTTTATCCAGCTATTGTGGCCATTTGAAAAACTGAGGTATAATCTAAGCCACAATAGTACTGAGAACTAGGATGATGTGTCCAAATACATGACTAAAAATATTTTGTACACTGTACTATAAAAATGAATGTCAAAGAGGAAATAACTAAAAAAGGATAATATGGGTAGTGAGAAGAATTTTTAAAGCACCCTAGTCAAAACATATAAAGAAATAATGTAATGTGGGAGATCAAAATATGAAGCTCCCTTGATACATTCTTTTGGTCACAAATAATAGACACCATGCACTGTAGGGAGCACATTTAGTATATAATCACCTGAAAAAAATATCACCTCAGCAAAATACAAAATGCAAAGTTTTCCCCAACATGATAGGTATATATAGAATACAGATCACTATTAAGAAACAGGTCAGTAGGTAAATAGATGAAGGTGATGTACATTTTTAGAACATACTAAGATGGTATGTAACTGCTCTTTACCCAGTCAACTCCATTTCAGGAAGATATCCCAAAGGATATAATTCAAAATAAATGAGAATAAATTATGCAAAAATGTTCATCACATTGCTGTTCAAATATTCATCTGCTGTATGTGTACATCTATAAATCATGATCTTATATGCTTAGAAGACTCACTTATGCATTAAACCCAATTTCTGCCCACAAAGAACATATAATATATTAGGGAAGACATTGTAAGTATAATTTGTTCTTTCATGGAAATAAACATGAAAGAACAAAGAAAGGATAAGAAGCCAAAAATGGGCATGGATCAGGGTGGAGGTGCAAAGAATAAAGGCTTCATGGGGGAGGTAGGACTGAATATGGACCTTGAAAGGTGTGTGGAGTTTGATGAAAGATGTGAACAGCTGAAAGAGAAAAGGGCATTCCACTAAAAAAAAAAATCCAACTTCCTGGTTGCGGGGGATGGCTAAACACACTATTAGATATTGACAGGCTAGATGGCCATGTAATCAGTAGGAACAAATAAAAGAAATATATTTGTGAAATAACCTCAAGCCACAAAAAAAAAAAACATGACTGTACCTTAAAAAGGTCAGACAGGCACACAGAATGCTTGATATCCGCAATGTATGATTCAGTAAAGTTGCTCAAGTTCTGCAATTTTAAAAAGTCAACAGCACTGTATAAAGGTGAGTGCTAAGTCAAACCTACAAGCATTTGCTCTGATCCTTCTCTGGGACTAAACTTTCAGGGCCAGGATGACTGTGCACACTGGGTTTCTGCAGGGTCTTCAGGAAAGTGGGAGGGGTAATTGCTTGTTGGCAACTGCAGGGGCTGAATTCTGTGCTTCCTCCTCTCACATCTCCTATGAACACAAGTCATCTACTTGATTATGATGCCCTCCATCCCCTCTGCCTCTCCCCCCTCACACCCTAGCCCACTAAATCCTCTTCTATTTAAACAAAGCCATCACAATGTCCAGTCTCCAAAATCCCTGAGTAATGGGACAGGAGTTAGGAGGACTCAGGACCATCTGTCTTGTTTTACTAAGTCTACTGACAGGGAAAAAGAAAAGCTCCAGGATTGGGAACCTTAGTTTATGTAAGCTTAGAATTCATCAGCTCTGATTTCTGCCTGCTACATTCTTACCCTCTGCAGACATAAAATAGAAATGTGAAAAGCAATTTAGAGTTACTCAAAGAAAAACTTGTCGTTCTGCCTAAAGTTTTTCAAGTTATAGGCCCCAGGCAGACACGTCAACATAGATCAGTTTTTATGGCCAAATTCAGTGGCTCTCAGTGAAAGAACCTACCTTATTGTTCACTCCCCTCTACTCCACTCTTTGTGTGACTTCAACAAAATACACAAGTCCACTCTACTCACCTACAATTTCTTGCTATTTTTTTTCAAGGATACATTTAGCATTTCACTCATCTCCCCCAATTGTTTCTTCTGGAAAGACTGAGGCATTTTTTTAGCTCCTTGGACTTCTCTCCATAAAAACAGCTAATCATGAGGCAACTATGAAGTGTTGAACGAAAGCAATGCACAGCATATAATGCAGAATCATTCTCCCCTGGGTGAATCTGAAGCTAATTGAAAGGTTACTGTGTGAGGCGCTAAGCAACTCAGTGAGACCCTATCTCTAAATGACATAAAAAATAGGGCTGAGAATGTGGCTCAGTGGTCAAGTACCCCTGAGTTCAATCCCCAGTACTAAAAAAAAAAAAAAAAAAAAAGAAAGAAAGGCTACTGTGTAAATAGGTTGTCTTCCCTTAATCATATGTTATATTTATGTAAACATTTTTAAAACTTCTTCCACAAACATTTTTCTTCCATATGCATGTTAGCATGTTTATTGTCCTAAGACCCTTGTGAGATATGTAGTTGTACATTTATACCAATAAGGGTCAGGCTCTATATTTAGGTTCCCTAATTAGAAAGAGCAAAGGATAGGTTAGCTAAGAGATGGGACTTGGTGTCAGATCTGACACTAACCAGCTATCTGACTTTTGGCTAATAACATCCCATTTCTGCTCTTCATTGTCTGCATCCATAAAACAAGAGATTGGACAGATGATTTGCAGAGCTTTTCTTCCACTTCTAAGACTCAATGAGTCAGAGCCCAGTGACATGTTTCAGAGGCAACCTGCTATGCACAAAAAGGCAGTATTTTAAAGTAGAAAATATATTGGCTTTACAGTAAAACAAAATTGTGTTTGATTTTTGGAATTACCAATTATGACCAGTGTTACCTTGGCCTGTTTACCCTCTCTGAGTCTCATCTTTCCTCTATAAAATGAGATAGTAATACTTTATATAGTTATTGTGATGGTAAACAAGAAAACAGCAAATGGCACATAATAAGCTCTCATTAAATGGTAGCTACTCTTAGTGGCTTTATATGCCAATACATTATAAGTTCCCATCCAGAATGTATTTATACATTATTTATTTGTAGGTGCTCTTTTGATCTCAAAATAAACATGGATCTTCTCTACTTTCTCAGTCATGGAATATATTAGCCAGAGTATAATTACTATGTAAACAAACTGATTTTACATAAAGGAACAGTGAAGTTATATTACTAGTTCTAAGTCACACAGTTAGATAATGACAAAGCCAAGTCTAAAACCCAAGTTATGTCATACCTAGTCAATGGAGTTTACACACCCAAATGATTCTATTTAAACTAAGCTATACTTCTATTAAGAGTTTGTTGTGGCAGGTAAAAGTAATAAAAATATTTTACACTCTATTACTTAGCTAAGTCTATTAAGAAGAGCAAAATAAGATAGTGAAAATCTGAGCAACTCAAGCCAAAACTTTTTTTATTTATAATTCTTGGGTCAAAATAGTCTTTTAGGCAGTCGAGGAAGCAGCAGGGCAAATTAATGTTATTATTTGTTTCCCATTGTTATGGTTTAGATATGAGGTGTCCCCAAAAAGCTCATGTGTGAGACAAAGCAAAGTTTGCAAGACAAATGATTGTTATGAAAGCCTTAACCCAAGCAGTGAATTAATTCTCTGATAGGGATTAACTGTACTGGTAACTGCAGGCTGGTAGGTTGTGGATAGAGGAGGTGGGCCATCAGGGGTGTGCCTTTGGGATATATATTTGGTAAGCTGAGCTTAGTCTCTCTCTGCTTCCTGGTATATTGACTTGATCTGCTTTCCTCTACCACACTCTCCACCATGATGTTTTTTCCTGCCTTAAGCCCCAAGAATAAGAGCTGGCCATCTATGGACTGAGACCTCTGAAAACATGAGCCCCCAAATAAAATTTTCCTCTTCTAATTGTTCCTGTCAGGTCTTTTGGTCACAGCAATGAAAAAAAATCTGACTAAAACATGCATACTTATTCTTGTCACCCTCCAAGTTAGTCTGATCATCTGAGTGAAGGGTGCCACTTACCCATTTAGCCAGAAAAGTATGGGTCATCCTTAACACCCCCTTCTTTCTCACCTCCTCCTTTACCCAAACGTTATCAAGTCCACCTAACTCTACCTTCTAAATTCCCCTTGATGCTGGTCTGCTATGATTTGAATGTCCCCTCCAAAACTCATGCTGGTTTTAACTTCCATGGTACCAGTATTAGGAGGTGGAACTTTTAAGTCATGATTAGGTCAACAGGGCTCTGCCCTCATGAATGAATTAATGCTGTTATCATGGGAGTGGGTTCCTGATAAAAAGACAAGTTCCACCCTATTTTTCTCTTGCAAACATGCTCATTTGTTCTTCCACCATGTAATGTTACAATAAGAATTTGTTATCAGATGTATCCCCTCAATCTTAAACTTCCCAGCCCCCAGAAACACGATCAAATAAACCATTACTACTTAATTTTCTCAGTCTCTGATATTCTGTTATAGCAGGAGAAATGGACTAAAGACATGATCAACTCTTTCTACTCTAACAGGTCATAATTTTTTCTCACCTGGACTACCTATTAACTGATTTCCATATAGCTGTTCTTAGTCCATTCGAATCAATTAAGTATAGGCAGCTGGGTTTTTTAAAAAATTTTTTTAATTGTCAATGGACTTTTATTTTGTTCATTTATTTTTATGTGGTGCTGAGGATCAAACCCAGTGCCTCACATGTGCTAGGCAATTGCTCTGCCACTGAGCTACAACCCCAGCTCCAGCCAGCTGTTTTTAAATAAAACTTTAAATATGAATTTAAAAAATTAAGGTCTATGTTCTTTTATGTATATTATCTTGTACACATTTCCCCTGAGTCATTAATTATTCCATTTTTATTTGTCTAATTTATTACATGCCTATTTTATTTTGTCCCATAAACACTTTCAGATGTTATGACTACAAATCTAATTTTCTCATATGCTAAAATACACAAGAAAATTACTTATTCAACAACTATTTACAAAATGTCTATTATATTTGACACTAAGAATGCAGAGTGAACAACAGAGATAAAGTTCCTATTCTCATATGCATATATATTAGTGGACAGAGACAGATAATATAATAACATGAATGCAATCCCACTTCCAAAAGCTAAAAAAATATATAAAATATCTAGAAATTTAACCAAAGAGGTGAAATACCTTTATAATTAAAAATATAAACATGGATAAAAGCTAAGTGTATGCAAAAAGAAAATGGAAAGACACCATGTGTTCATGGATTGGAAGAATAAATATTGTTAAAAATGACCATACTACCCAAACTGATCTACAGATTAATGTAATTCTTATCAAAATACCAATGAATTTCTTCATAGAAATAGGAAAAGCAATATTAAAATTAGTATGGAACCATGAAAACCCTTGAATAGACAAAATCATCTTGAGCAAATACAAGAAAGCAGGAGGCATTACACAATCTGACTTCAAAACAGAGAGCAAAGCTTCAGTCATCAAAACAGCATGGTATTGTCAATGGAACAGAATATTGAGTATAAGAATAAGCCCAAACATCTACAGTCAACTAATTTTTGATGAAAGTGCTAAGAACTTGCAGTTGAGAAAGGACAGTCTTTTCAATAAGTGGTGTTGGGAAAATCGTATATACAAAAATAGAATAATTAATCTAGGCTTTATTTCTCACCAGTTATAAAAGTCAACTCAAAATGGAATAAGGAATTAAATGTAAGACCTGAAAGTATGGAACTACTGAAGAAAACATAGAGGAAATGCTTGAGGAATTGGAATGGGCAAGGATTGATTTGGAAAAGACCTACAATTCATAGGAAACAAAAGCCAAGCAAAGATGGATAAATGGGGTTATATCAAACTGAAAATCTTGTGTTCTACAAAGGAAACCATAAACAGAATGAGCAGACAACCTACAGAATGGGAGGAAAAATTTGCAATGTATATAACTGATGAAGGATTAATATCAAGAATATGTGAGGAGGGCTGGGGATATAGCTCAGTTGGTAGAGTGCTTGCCTCACATGCACAAGGCCCTGGGTTCAATCCCCAGTACCACAAAAACAAAAAAAGGAAAAAAGATGTTCAGTTACAAATTTTATGGGCTGGGGATGTGGCTCAAGCGGTAGCACACTCGCCTGGCATGCGTACGGCCTGGGTTTGATCCCCAGCACCACATACAAACAAAGATGTTGTGTCCGCCGAAAACTAAAAAATAAATATTAAAATTCTCTCTCTCTCTCTCTTTAAAAAAAAGAATATGTGAGGAATACAAACAGAGAAGTGAAAAATTGTGCTCCATTTGTATACAGTGAATCAAAGAGCACTCTGCTATCATGTATAACTGTTTAGAACAAATAAATTAAAAACTTAAAGGGCTGGAGTTGTGGCTCTGTTGTAGAGCATTTGCCTGGCACCTGAGAGGCCCTGGGTTCAATTCTCAGTACCACATATAAATAAATAAATTAAATAAAGGTCCATCAATGACTAAATTTAAAAAAAAAAAGAAAAACAGAATATGTAAGGATCTCCCCTCCCAAAACTCAATTGCAGAAAAACTCAATAAATCGATTTTTTAAATTTACTATTTATTTATTTATTTATCTCTCTATTCTGGGAATTTAACCCAGGGATGCTTTACCACTGACCTACATACCATAGCTTTTTAAAATTTTTTACTTGAGATAGAGTCTCACTAAGTTGCTGAGGCTGACCTCAAACTTACAATGGAACTTGCAATCCTCCTGTCTCAGCCTCCTGAGTCACTGGAATTACGGGCATCCACCACTGCACCCAGCTCAATAAAACAACTTTAAAATGGGCAACACACCTAAAGAGACATTTCTCAAAATACAAAATAGGAATGACCAACAAGGATATGAAAAATGGTCAACATAACCAATCATCAGGGAAATGCAAATAAAACCCAAAACGAGATATCACCTCACTCCACTAAGTAATGGATACTACCAAAAAGGCCTAAAAGTAAAAAGTACCTGTTAAGATATGGAGAAAAGAAAACTTTGCACATGGTTGGAGGGAATGTAAATTAGTGTAACCATTATAGAAAACAGCTTGGAGTTTCCTCAAAAAAATTAGAAACAGAATTACCATATGATCCAGCAATCCAACCACTGTGTATATATCCAAAAGAAATGATATCAGTATGTCAAAGAGGTACCTGTATGCCCTTGTTCATTGTACAATAATTAACAGTAATTAATATATGGAAATAGTCTAAATGCCCATCAATGGATAAATGGAGGAAATGGGACACACACACACAAACATACACACACACACAGAGAGATTATAATCCCCACTTGGAAGACTGAGAAATGGTTTTCTGAGAGAACCTGATAAGACTTATAGAAAATTATTTCAAAATAATTAGGAGTTCACTAAATCATCCAACAGTGAGGCTCACCTTGACAAAAACAATTAATCAGTCTTTTTGTGTCCCATTTAAATATAACCAAATAGCCAAGGATCCCAAGACATGTGATTAAAACAATTCTGTCATAAAAGGAAGTTTAATGGTTAATTTGAACTGTCAATTTGATTGAATTAAGAGATGCCAAGATGAAGAGGCTTCTGGGTGTGTTAAAGAGGGTGTGTCTAGGAATGATTGGCATGTGGGATAGGGAACTGAAGTGGAGACCCTCCATCAGCCTGGACAGCACCATCCAATAGGCTGGAGGCTTGGATGAGATAAAAATTGGAAGAAAGATAAAAATTGGAAGAACAAGAAAGCAGCCACAGATGCAAGCTCAATTTTTCTTGAATGTGTTATTTTTATTTTACTTAGTTGTTTGTTTGTTTATTGTGGTGCTGAGGATCAAGCCCAGGACCTCATGCATGCTAGGCAAACATTCTACCACTGAACTACATCCCCAGCCCTTGAATAGGCTCTTAATTAAGCCTGAGTATACCAGATTCTCATTTCCTCACTCTTCCAAAGCAGACTCTGCCAGTGATTTTCCAGGAAGTTTCCAGAAACCTTCAGTCTTGAACTTGAGTGGCATCTTTGACCCCTCTTGTTCTGAGGCTTCAGCCTCTTGGACTGCGCAGCTACTGGTTCCTCCAGCTCTCCAGCCTGCAGACGGCCACTGTGGACTATCCAGTTTCTGGTTGTGTATGCCAATCTAATAAATCCCCTTTTTATAATTATACCTCCTGTTGGTTCTGTTCCTCTAGAGAATCCTGACTAATACAGAAAGAAATCAAAATAAACAAGAAAAAAAAATAACCCCACAAAAGAGATTGCAGCTAATCATTAAATGTTTCAGAATTATAAAAGAAGGTATTATAGTCATTAAAAGATCAGTATACTATTTTAAATGAACAATAAATTAAAGAGCTCTCAGGGATTTTAAGTGATAGAAGAAATAAAATTTCAATAGAAGTACTAGAAATGAAGTTGTGGCATTCTTACAAAAACTAAAGAAATAAAAAGGTGTTTCTTAAAATAGAGGATGAAACCAGGAAGTGCAACTTAGGAATTCCAAATTTTCTGGAAAAAGAAGAGAGAAAATGGAGGGGAGGAAATCATAGAAATCATTAAAGGGAAACTCCCAGAACTGAAGAAATTGTTTCCAGATTAGAAGGTACAAATGAATACTTGGTGAAATTTCCCACACTATGGCACACTGTGTTGAAATTGTAAAATTATAAACTGGAAACCAAGAAATAATTATATTTGAATGATGTAAGTTGAGCAGAAAGGCCAAGGTGAGCAAGGACCACAGAGATGACAATAATTACAGGGCAAAGTATACCACTACTATATCCAAAGCATCAAATCTCCCTACTCTACCCTAAAAGGACATCCAGTATTCAAAGGCTTTTCTCTACCTTCACTGTACTATCTTAGCTCAACCCACAATCATCTTCGTTGTAGCATTCTACAATACAGTACTATAATAATCTACAATTGGGATTGCTACTTTCACTATCGCCCTCTATATTCCATTTTCCAGAAAGCAGCCAGAAGCTTCTTTGTAAAGTGTTAATTAGACCCTTTCTCTCCCCTTCTTACCAATTAAGAAGTCCCAAGTTTTCAAACTATATATAAGACAATAGGACATAATTAATCTCCTAAAGGGCTTTATATTGCCACAGAATTAAATCCAAACTCCTCATCATAGCCTTCTGGACTCCTCATAACATTATCTTTGATTATCTTTTGCTTTCACTATCTTTTTCACTACTTTTAAACACACTGATCTTCTTTATGTACTATGTATATACCCAGTACATTTAGATAAAAAGCTAATTTAAAGTAGTGACTGACAGAGCAATTCTTTTGTATATTTTATTCATAGCACTTATGACCAACTGAAAGTATGTTATTAAATTCATTTGCCTATATATTTATTGTCTGTTATCCCCCACTATATTGCAAGCATTGTAAGAACAAAAAAAAAAACAATCTTTTTTATTCATTGTTGTACCTCAGCATTCAGAACAGCATCTTACATGCCGTAGGTGATGAATTAATAGTGGCTTAATTAATTTTTATCTGCCAAGAGTTCTTAAGGAACACAGTAACAGAATATAGAATTTCATGATACATGTGGTGATATAGTGACCATATGTTATGGAATTCAGAAGATATCCCACAAAGAAGAATCCGTTAAATGAGCTAATTATACTCATACCCAAAAAGGAGCCAATAGTTTTGAATTTGTTGTATGTCTTCCAATATCTCTATGAGTGAAGATTAGTGACAAATACACAAATAGAGTGTTACGTGTGTGTGTATGTGTGTATGTGTGTGTGTCTGCAAGACGGGGTGAGTTGATAACAGAGCTGGATAATCAAGGCCAGTTCTTCACTTTATATAAAATAAAAAGGTGAATTGTCCTGAAAAAAAAAACCCTTAAAAATACCCTCTTTTCAATTCTCAAGAACATAAACTTGGATTGGTGATATTGGGTTTCCTTTCCTTACAAGCCATGTGACAGCCTTGGTTTAAGAAATAGTAATCATCTTGGTCTATTGCATCTTCAGTAACAAAACTTTCTCATGGCTCTGGAGGCTGAAAGTGCAAGATCAGGTCTCTAATATGGTTGGTTTTTGGTGAAGGCGCACTTTCTAGCTTGTAGAAGGCAGCCTTCTCATTGTGTCCTGACTTGATTTCGGGGCAGGGGAGAAGAACTAGCTGCCTGGTATCTCTTTTTATAAGGATATTAATTCCATCATGAGAACCTCACCTTCATGACCTCATGGAGACTTAATCTCCATACAAAATATCGTCTCCAGAATACTATCATATGAGGGGATAGGCCTTCAATGTATAAAGTGGTAATACAATTAAGTCACACAGCAGCAATGAACAAAGAGTGTTTTAGTTGGCTTTTTCCGTGCTGTGACTAAAAGAGTTGATGAGAAAAATTTTAGAGGAGGAAAAAGTGTATTTGGGGGATCATGGTTTTAGGGTTCTCAGTCAGTAGATGACTGCATTCATTCCTCAGGCTTGAGATGAAGCACAACATCATGGCAGAAGAATGTGGTGGAAGAAAGTGGCTCAGAACATGATCAGGAAGCAGTGATAGGCTCCACTTTCCAGATACAAAATATACACACTAGGCACACTCTCAATGCCTACTTCCTCCAGCCACAACCTACCTACGTACAGTGACCACTCAGTCAATCCCATCAGGGGATTAATGCACTGATTGGGTTAAGGCTCTCATAACCCAATCATTACACCTCTAAATCATCTTGCACTGTCTCACACATGAGCTTCACAGGGACACCTTACATCTAACCATAACAAAAGAGAAAGAGGGAAAGTGGCAGGAAGGGCTATTAGGGAATTCAGTTTACTGGATAGAGTCCATAATCACATTCTCTTCCAGATTTGTCTATCTGACACAGTATGACATTTTCAATTTTCCAACTCACAGCACTTCTATCTCCATATTACTACCTTTCCAAACTGTTATATGATCGATATAAAGATTGACATATTCTAATATCATCTGGTGGGTTGCATAACTAGGGAAGGAAGTTCTTTGTGTTTAACAGATAAGAAATTTAATGCCCATATCAGGGAAATAATAGGTTCAAAGTCTTACTGAAAATAAGATTTCAAGCCAGATTTAGGACATGTAGCTCTTGTCTCTCAGCAGAAAGCTTTTCCCTCTGAGGAGGTGTCTATTGTCCCAATAGACCCAAGCCTCAGGTTGTTTCTGAGGGAATTCAACAGAAATTTAAGGGTTGATAAAATGCTGGGTCACTCTGACCCTCACTCTGTACTCCCAATTCTGACTTTCTGGACACTCTATGCAAGTAACTGAAAATCAGGAAGACCCCCCCCCTTTCTCCACAAACCACCAAATCTCATTAGAAAGAAGTACACTCTGTACTTGTTCCCTTGGCACTTCAGGTGGCAGAATCTCTTCCTTTCCCAAGCCAATTAGAAGCTTGCAAGCACCTTGTTCCCCTGCCAGCTGTCTTTAAGGACAACATGCTCCCTAAGACTCACATGACAATAAATATTACTTAACAGACTAATTATTCCATACCACAAATGAAAATAACAAATTATTTCTGAGATTGAAACATTGACTACAAACGGACCCCTGGGATGGCCTGATTATGAAGCAATTATGGGTGTGGAAACTATCACGTTCCCAAGACTTCCAGGAAGCCTTTTATGACAAACACCCTCCAAACTCTGACTGATTAGCTGTTCCACTTTTCATTCTATTATTTGTTTTTATTCAGTTGTAAAAGCATAATTTGAAGATCTGAAGTTTTCCACGTGCATGTATTTGCTTTACCTAAGTAACATGTGTTCCATATAGCTGTTTCCAATGCTGGTGCTTATGTGTTCTAAATTTTATTTTCTTGCATCCCTTTTTATTGAAACAATATTCTGAAGTTGTGGGGAAGCATTGGAACTAAAGATTGACAAAATATGGTTCATGCATAAAAGATAGCATGCTGATCATTAGGGAGTACCTGAGAATGAAAGAAAATATGATTCTTCTCAAAGATATATAAATATGGGAACGGTTCTATAGGGGATCATAAACAAAAAAAACTTGATGCCTGGGATAAGATGGGGCAGCGATGTTTTAGTAATCTAGCCCTCGGTCTCTTTGTGTCCTGTTGCTCTTAAAGATGTTTGTGGAAGAGGAAGAAGGAAAAGTAAGTCATTGGATACTTGGGTCTCCTCTGCCAGCTGGGTGGAATTTGGGAAGAAGAAAGGAGACCTATGGGATGCTTTTCTTGCATCACTTCCTTTCCCCCAAACCTGAAGAAAAGTTTCAACACTACTCCTTCCTCTGTTAATGAAGAAATGAACAAATAGATAGCCTGGAGGCCTACTTCAGAGAGGTTCAATAAACAGAGACTGACTTCAATGTAGTTGACAAGATCATAACTGTGCTTAGTGTTTTTCACAAACTTATATCAAGCATATTGCTTAAAGCTGTTTTCTCCCCTTCCTCTCCATTCTCCCATTTTCTCCTCTCAAACAGAAGCCTGCCCCTACCACCATCTCCAGGTGACCCATCTTAGATAACACACTCTTCCATAATAAACCCCCTACTCTCACACACAAGATAAGTGAACCAATTAGGCAGAATGTAATTTTATTGTCATGAACTCTATGCTGGAAATTGGGAAACTTCATGAATTATACATCAAAACACATACACAAAACCACTGTGTTAGCTGAAAATAAATTGTACTATTTCTACTACCCACCTTCGAGTCATATACTCTCATGCTTCCATCACAACATGCATAAATGTACCCAATTAGAAATCATAGAATTGTCAAATGTCAGAGAGGGAAGGGAGTATAGAGATAATTTAGTCTAACCTCCTCATTTTACAGAGGATGAAACTAATACCCAGAGAGAGGACTTTCCAAAGGTCAGTCAGGTAGTTGAGAACAGAAATGAGACTAAAACCATGTGCATGTTTATGATCCTTTGCATCAAAACAGATACATATTCAACCAAGAACTTAAGCATATATGGATCCATTCCCCAAATGAGGAAACAACAATCATTTCAAAGCAAAAATGACCCTATTCATCATGTCTGAATGTCCCTGTTCCTTTCTGCATTGCTTTGCTGCTTGTCAATTCCCAAGACACTTTCCTTCCCCTGCCTCTGAACAGCCCTCACGAATGAGCAATTCCTAAATGCATTTGCTATGACGTATGCAAAGGCAGCCACTCAGAGAAAAGGTCAGTGTCAGTGTCCTCTGTTTCCAAATATGCCTCTTTAAAAAAATCAGACATTACAATACTGAATACCAATTGCCTGAAGACTTACAAATCTCCTCTAGTAAAGTCCAAGACTCCTGAAGAAATGGCAAATCCAATGAAAGTTGTAATGTGATTTACCAAACTGAAAAAAGAACACAAAAGGAGCATAAAGAGACACCATTTTTCTACTGGCCTTGGGAATTGTGGTGACAGGTCTGCAAGTGCCAGACATGACTTCTCATTCCTCTGTCTTTGTACTCAATCATTTCTCTGGTGCCTAAGAAAGTCACACAGGTTCAAGACATGCTCTCTGGTCACTAGAAATAGGGAGTAAGGTCTCTAAGGAGCTCAGAACAGAGAAGTGGAACAAAAAAAAAAGAGAAAAAAAGCAATTATTTATAGCTTTTTTGCTTTGTATTTCTGATGTTTGTATTTCTGGTACCTATTAGTCTGCACAAAACTCTGAATTTTTCATAAAACAAAATCACACTTGTTGTTTTTCTTGGATGTTGCCAAACATTATTAATCAGATGATACTCACAAACACCTTCACATTGTGCTCAAGCCACATTGCTAGTTTCACCTTCCACCACTCCCTCCTGTGGTATAGCCATAGTGGACAACTCTAACTTTCTGCACAAAACCTGTACTTTAAGGCCTCAAACTTTCTACCTCTGTATCTTTAAAAATGGTGTTTCAAATGCCTCCTACCTCTTTTCATTCTTGAAAATTCAGTCAGAAAGTAGCTTTCTCTTTGGGCTGACAGTATAGCTCATGCTGTCAGCTGATGATTTGTGGTAGAGCACTTGCCCACCATGCACAAGGCTTTGAGTTCCATCCCCAGCACCACACACACACACACACACACACACAAAACAATTTTATATGATCCTTACTGTCACCCCAAATTAATTCTTCTGTATATACTTTTTATTCTACTGCTAATTAAATTGCTATCAAATTACTGAATACTATTCAGGCACTGTTATAATCATTCAGAATATAGTAGAAGACAGACATGGTTCCTGTCCCCATAGAATTTATAGGATAATAGTAAAGATAAGTAGTTGCAATAATTTTTTTCATAAGAAATGTGTAGGTGGCTATAAGATGCCACTATAAAAGATCTAACCTAAATTTTAGAGGTGATAGAAGAACCATTTGAAGAAGGAGCATTTAAATTGAGATCTGAAATCAGAACATGAGTTAAAAGGATGAGGAGATGATTGCCTTCAGAGAATACAGGCATGGGGTGAGGGAACGAGGCAAGAAGCAACTTGGAGCTTCAGATAGAGCTGAAAGAAGGGAATGGTGGCACAACACAAGAACTCACAAGTTCAGGCATTATAGGACATGATAGTAATTTTGAACCTTAAACTAAGAGGATCAAGAATTCATTGGAAAGTATTAGTATGGGGGACTGTTTGGAGGGAACAAAAGTACATAGAGAGCCATGATGATGGGTTAGAATTGCATGATAGAGATAGATCTATTGGAGAGACATTAAAGATGGAGAACATATAGGACTTAAATAACAGGATCTTAAGAAAGAGAGATGGGGGATGTTAAAAATGACAAAAACTGATAGTGTTTTTCAGTTTTCAATTTATTCAGGTAAGGGGAAATGTAGGAGGATCAAGGTTGGTTTAAGGTGGTAGGGTTGATAGACAATGAATTTGGTTTTTGATGAGGAATTTAGGAGATTTACAAGTGGAGAGAACAAATAATAATTTAGGTGTGATGCTTTAAAGCTCAGAAGAGCGAGCTAAACTAGAGATAAGAGACTGAGAAACTACAGCATAAAGATAGTAATTGAAGTCATGAAAGTACATAATTTTATTCTAGGGAGAGAGTTGAGTAGGCAAAGAAAGCTCTGTAACATCACAACAAATATTTAAATGTTATGTGGACGATCCATAAAAAGAGATTCAGAAAGAATGATCAGAGAGATAGAAGGAAACCCAGGAGAGTGGGGGTTCTTCAAACTCAAGGGTGGAGAGTACATTAAGAAGGGTGATCATCTGAGGTGAATGCAGTGGAGTTGCCAAGAAGAGTGTATTTAGCAATAAGAGTGTCATTGTGACCTTATCAAAGCTATTTCAGTAGAGTTGTGTGGGGCAGAAGACAGATTGGAGTGGGTTGAGATGAAGAAATGGAGACAGAAATGTAGATTATTCAAGAAATTTGTGTTTAATGGTAGGAGTGAGATTGTTTAGAAACCGATCCTTCAACTGAGCTAAAGGATCCAGGGGGGATTGTTTTGTCTGTTTAACCTTGGAAAGACTAGAACATATTTGAAAATCAAAAGAAGTCAGTAGAGAAGGATTGGTTGAAGATACAGGCAAGTAAGAAATTAACAGATGGCATCAGTCTCTTGCAAAGGCAAACAGGGATGTGATCCAGAATATGGGTGGAATGACTGTCCAGTAATAGAAGGAAAGATATCTATCCCTCCATAATAACCTGAAGGAAAAAGAGTAGTTAACATGTCTATAGTCTCTAAGTTTGGAACTAGAGTTATCTCTGGGTTTAGTGGTAGGCGTTGGGAGGTAGAAGCAAATAGGTGGTGAGGACATTTGCTGAGATTGGTGGGAAGTGAGAGTAATAGAAATTTGAGAAGACAATTTCTGGTCAAGATCTCTGCATGTCATTTTTTTCTACTGCTCCTCATAATTTCTAAAAGAGAATGTAATGCAGTGGTTAAGAATGTGACATCTAAAGCAAAAGTGTTTTGGTATGAACTTGGCTCTACTACCACTAGGTTGTGTGGCACTGATCAAATCACTCAAATATTCTGTCCTCCGTTCCCTCATCTATGCAAAAACAATCAGAAACTTACCTACCTGACAATTTGATTATGAAAATAAAATTAAGGAGTTAATACAGAAGAGGAGCTTCAAACAGTGCCTGACAAATAATAATAACTCTACTATTACTTTTATTATTAAAGCTCTTCAAATATCACCTGAATTGGTTGGCCATTGGATTACATGGAAATGCAATACACACCTGTTACATATGAAGGAAGGTGAATTTTTAATCTGAAAATTGATATTTTAGTTGTCTAGCCAGAATAAAAACACAACAGAAACATAAAGTTTGCTTTTATACTTGATTATATATAATTTTATACATCCCAGAAAATCAGTGAATACAATATAAACCTAGTAGGGAGGACTTGGTCCATAGAGAATGGAGTTGAGAGTAGTTTCTAATAAGGAGCCTTGAGGATTGTGTCCTGAGCCCTAGGGTGATCCTTTTTCCAAATCCAGAAGCAGAGACAACACAAACTTGAGGTTTTTAAGTCCTGCTCCAGTCCTCTTTTCTGTCTTATTTTTTTATTTTTTTTATTTTTTATTTTTTTTTTAATTTTTTATTGTGGGTTGTTCAAAACATTACAAATTTCTTGACATATCATATTCCACACTTTGATTCTAGTGGGTTATGAGCTCCCACCTTCACCCCATACACAGATTGCAGATTCACATCAGTTACACATCCATTGATTTACAAATTGCCATACTAGTGTCTGTTGTGCTCCGCTGCCTTTCCCATCATCCACCCTCCCCCCTCCCCACCTCTCCCCTCCCCTCCCCTCCTCTCTCTCTACCCCCTCCACTGTATAACCCTGAGGGTCTCCTTCCATTACCGTGCAATTTACCTTCTCTCTCCCTTTCCCTCCCACCTCTCATCCCTGTTAAATGTTAATCTTCTTCTCCTGTTCTTCGTCCCTACTCTGTTCTTAGTTACTTTCCTTATATCAAAGAAGACATTTGGCATTTGTTTTTTAGGGATTGGCTAGCTTCACTTAGCATAATCTGCTCTAATGCCATCCATTTCCCTATAAATTCTATGATTTTGTCATTTTTAATGCAGAGTAATACTCCATTGTGTATAAATGCCACATTTTTTTTATCCATTCGTCTATTGAAGGGCATCTAGGTTGGTTCCACAGTCTTGCTATTGTGAACTGTGCTGCTATGAACATCGATGTAGCAGTGTCCCTGTAGCATGCTCTTTTTAGGTCTTTAGGGAATAGACCAAGAAGGGGAATAGCTGGGTCAAATGGTGGCTCCATTCCCAGCTTTCCAAGAAATCTCCATACTGCTTTCCAAATTGGCTGCACCAATCTGCAGTCCCACCAGCAATGTACAAGTGTACCCTTTTCCCCACATCCTCGCCAGCACTTGTTGTTGTTTGACTTCCTAATGGCTGCCAATCTAACTGGAGTGAGATGGTATCTTAGGGTGGTTTTGATTTGCATTTCTCTGACAGCTAGAGATGTTGAGCATTTTTTCATGTACTTGTTGATTGACTGTATGTCCTCCTCTGAGAAGTGTCTGTTCAGGTCCTTGGCCCATTTGTTGATTGGGTTGTTTGTTCTCTTATTGTCTAATTTTTTGAGTTCTTTGTATACTCTGGATATTAGGGCTCTATCTGAAGTGTGAGGAGTAAAGATTTGTTCCCAGGATGTAGGCTCCCTATTTACCTCTCTTATTGTTTCTTTTGCTGAGAAAAAACTTCTTAGTTTGAGTAAGTCCCATTTGTTGATTCTAGTTATTAACTTTTGTGCTATGGGTGTCCTATTGAGGAATTTGGAGCCCGACCCCACCGACTGTAGATCGTAGCCAACTTTTTCTTCTATCAGACGGCGCGTCTCTGATTTGATATCAAGTTCCTTGATCCATTTTGAATTCACTTTTGTGCATGGCGAGAGAAAGGGATTCAGTTTCATTTTGTTGCATATGGATTTCCAGTTTTCCCAGCACCATTTGTTGAAGATGCTATCCTTCCTCCATTGCATGCTTTTAGCCCCTTTATCAAATATAAGATAGTTGTAGTTTTGTGGATTGGTTTCTGTGTCCTCTATTCTGTACCATTGGTCCACACGCCTGTTTTGGTACCAGTACCATGCTGTTTTTGTTACTATTGCTCTGTAGTATAGTTTGAAGTCTGGTATCGCTATACCGCCTGATTCACACTTCTTGCTTAGCATTGTTTTTGCTATTCTGGGTCTTTTATTTTTCCATATGAATTTCATGATTGCTTTCTCTATTTCTACAAGAAATGCCATTGGGATTTTGATTGGCATTGCATTAAACCTATAGAGAACTTTTGGTAATATCGCCATTTTGATGATGTTAGTTCTGCCTATCCATGAACAGGGTATATTTTTCCATCTTCTAAGATCTTCTTCTATTTCTCTCTTTAGGGTTCTGTAGTTTTCATTGTATAAGTCTTTCACCTCTTTTGTTAGGTTGATTCCCAAGTATTTTATTTTTTTTGAAGATATTTTGAATGGAGTGGTTGTCCTCATTTCCATTTCAGAGGATTTGTCGCTGATATACAGGAATGCCTTTGATTTATGCGTGTTGATTTTAAATCCTGCCACTTTGCTGAATTCATTTATTAGCTCTAATAGTTTCTTTGTAGAGCCTTTTGGGTCTGCTAGATATAGAATCATATCATCTTCAAATAGTGATAATTTAATTTCTTCTTTTCCTATTTTTATGCCTTTAATTTCTTTCGTCTGTCTAATTGCTCTGGCCAGTGTTTCGAGAACTATGTTGAAGAGAAGTGGAGAGAGAGGGCATCCCTGTCTTGTTCCAGATTTTAGAGGGAATGCCTTCAGTTTTTCTCCATTCAGAATAATGCTAGCCTGAGGCTTAGCATAGATTGCTTTTACAATATTGAGGTATGTTCCTGTTATCCCTAGTTTTTCTAGAGTTTTGAACATAAAGGGATGCTGTACTTTGTCAAATGCTTTTTCCGCATCTATCGAGATGATCATATGGTTCTTATTTTTAAGTCTATTGATGTGGTGAATAACATTTATTGATTTCCGTATATTGAACCAGCCTTGCATCCCAGGGATGAATCCTACTTGATCATGGTGTACAATTTTTTTGATATGTTTTTGTATCCGATTCGCCAGAATTTTATTGAGGATTTTTGCATCTAGGTTCATTAGAGATATTGGTCTGTAGTTTTCTTTCTTTGAAGTGTCTTTGTCTGGTTTAGGTATCAGGGTGATGTTGGCCTCATAGAATGAATTTGGAAGTTCTCCCTCCTTTTCTATTTCCTGAAGTAGCTTGAAAAGTATTGGTATTAGTTCTTCTTTAAAGGTTTTGTAAAATTCTGCTGTATACCCATCGGGACCTGGGCTTTTCTTAGTTGGTAGTCTTTTTATGGTTTCTTCTATCTCCTCAATTGATATTGGTCTGTTTAGGTTTTCTATATCCTCCTGACTCAATCTGGGCAGATCATATGACTTAAGAAATTTATCTATGCCTTCACTATCTTCTAATTTATTGGAGTATAAGGATTCAAAATAGTTTTTGATTATCTTCTGTATTTCTGAAGTGTCTGTTGTGATATTGCCTTTTTCATCCCGTATGCTAGTAATTTGAGTTCTCTCTCTTCTTCTCTTCACTAGCATCACTAAGGGTCTGTCGATTTTGTTTATTTTTTCAAAGAACCAACTTTTAGTTTTGTCAATTTTTTCAATTGTTTCTTTTGTTTCGATTTCATTAATTTCAGCTCTGATTTTAATTATTTCTTGCCTTCTACTTCTTTTGCTGTTGTTTTGCTCTTCTTTTTCAAGGATTTTGAGATGAAGTATGAGATCATTTATTTGTTGGTTTTTTCTTTTTTTAAGGAATGAACTCCAAGCAATGAATTTTCCTCTTAGAACTGCTTTCAATGTGTCCCATAGATTCCGATATGTTGTGTCTGTGTTTTCATTTATCTCTAAGAATTTTTTAATTTCCTCCTTAATGTCTTCTATAACCCATTGATCATTCAGTAACCTATTGTTCATTCTCCAATTGATGTATGCTTTTTCCTTCCTTCTTTTATCGTTGATTTTCAGTTTCATTCCATTATGATCAGATAAGATGCATGGTAATATCTCTACTTCTTTATATTGTCTAAGAGTTGCCCTGTGACATAATATATGATCTATTTTTGAGAAGGATCCATGTGCTGCTGAGAAAAAAGTGTAACTGCTTGATGTTGGGTGGTATACTCTATATATGTCAATTAGGTCTAGGTTATTAATAGTGTTATTGAGTTCTATAGTTTCCTTATTCAACTTTTGTTTGGAAGATCTGTCCAGTGGCGAGAGAGGTGTGTTGAAGTCTCCCATGATTATGGTGTGGTGGTCTATTAGACTCTTGAACTTGAGAAGAGTTTGTTTGACGAACATAGCTGCACCATTGTTTGGGGCATAAATATTTATGATTGTTATGTCTTGTTGGTGTATGGTTCCCTTAAGCAGTATGTAGTGTCCCTCTTTATCTCTTTTGATTAACTTTGGCTTGAAATCTATTTTATTTGATATGAGTATGGACACGCCTGCTTGTTTCCGAAGTCCATATGAGTGATATGATTTTTCCCAACCTTTCACCTTCAGCCTATGTATGTCTTTTCCTATCAAATGTGTCTCCTGTAGGCAGCATATTGTTGGGTCTTGTTTTGTGATCCATTCTACTAGCCTGTGTCTCTTAATTGGTGAGTTTAAGCCATTAACATTTAGGGTTATTATTGAGATATGGGTTGTTCTTCCAGCCATATTTGTTTATTTCTGTTACTAAACATTGTTTGTTTTCCTCTTTGATTGTTTCCCCCCCCCTTTACTGTCCTACCTCCCACTGTTGGTTTTCATTGTTATTTTCCATTTCCTCTTCCTGTAATACTTTGGCTAGGATGTTTTGAAGAGATGGTTTTCTAGCTGCGAATTCTTTAAACTTTTGTTTATCGTGGAAGGTTTTAATTTCATTCTCCATCCTGAAGCTTAATTTCGCTGGATACACAATTCTTGGTTGGAACCCATTTTCTTTCAGTGTTTGAAATATGTTATTCCAGGATCTTCTAGCTTTCAGAGTCTGTGTTGAAAGATCAGCTGTTATCCTGATTGGCTTGCCCCTAAATGTAATCTGCTTCCTTTCTCTTGTAGCTTTTAAAATTCTCTCCTTATTCTGTATGTTGGGCATCTTCATTATAATGTGTCTAGGTGTGGATCTCTTATGATTTTGCACATTCGGCGTCCTGTAGGCTTCTAGGATTTGGGATTCTGTCTCATTCTTCAAGTCTGGGAAGTTTTCTTGTATTATTTCATTGAATAGACTGCTCATTCCTTTGGTTTGGAGCTCTGTACCTTCCTGTATCCCAATGACTCTTAAGTTTGGTCTCTTAATGTTATCCCATATTTCTTGGATGTTCTGCTCATGGTTTCTTAACAGTCTTGCTGAGCTGTCTATGTTCTTTTCCAGTTGAAATACTTTGTCTTCATTGTCTGATGTTCTATCTTCTAAGTGTTCTACTCTGTTGGTAGTATTCTCCATTGAGTTTTTAAGTTGGTTTATTGCTTCCTGCATTTCTAGGATTTCTGATTGCTTGTTTTTTATAACCTCTATCTCCCTGTATAGTTGATCCTTTGCTTCCTGGATTTGTTTGCGTAATTCGTTGTCGAAGTGATCTTTCATTGTCTGATTTTGCTGTTTAATGTCTTCCTTGATACTCCAGATCATCTGAAGCATGTATATCCTGAATTCTTTATCTGACATTCCATCTGCTGCAGCTGTTACCTCTTCTAAAGTTGCGTTGACCTGCATTGCTTGTGGTCCTTTCTTTCCTTGTCTTTTCATACTGCTTGCGTATCTTTCCTGCAGGTGCGGGCGGCGGCTCTGCTCTCTCCTTATTCCAATTGGGGTGTCGTGGCTACCACGCCGGCAGGTCACTGGGCCTGTTCTGGGAGCTGGTGGCGGCTCTGTTCTGCCCCTACTCCAATTGGGGTGACGTGTCTGTCGTACCAGCAGGCCACTGGGCCTGTCCCGCTGGTCGGTCGCAGATCTGCCCACCTTTCGGGCACGGGTGGAGGCTCTGCTTTGCCCCTACTCCAATTGGGGTGTCGTGACTACCCCGCCTGCAGGACGCTGGGTCTGTTCCTGGCAAGGGAGGCGACTCTGCTCTGTCACTACTCCAATTAGGGTGGTGTTTGTACCACGCCGGCAGGCTCCTGGGCCTGATCCGCCGGTCTGTTGTAGGTCTGCCTACCTTGAAGGCGCGGGCGGCGGATCTGCCCTGCCCCTCCTACCACGCCTGCGGACCCCTGGGCCTGATCTGCAGGTTGATCACTGGTCTGCTCACCCTGCGGGCACGGGTGGCGGTTCCGCTCCACCCCCACTCCAATTGGGGTCACGTGACCACCACACCGGCAGGGCCTGATCCGGGCGTGGGATAAGGATCTGCTCTGCCCCTACTCGAGTTGGGGTGACGTGTGTACCACACTGGTAGGCCACTGGGCCTGACCCGCCAGGCTGTCACAGGTCTGTTTACCTTGCAAGCGCGAAGGGCGGCTCTGCCCTGCCCCTCCTACCACGCCCATGTACTACTGGGTCGTGGGTCTGCCCACCTGGCGGGTGTGGGTGGCGGCTCCGCTCCGCCCCCTCTCCAATTGGGGTCACGCGGTCACCACGCTGGCGAGCCGCTGGGCCTGCTCCGGGGGCTGGCGGCGGCCCGGCTCCTTCCCTCTGGCTCGAGGACAAATTGAGGAGACTCGGGTGACTGAGCCTCACCCCCCTTACCAGGAGACCAACTGCTTATGTCACCGCTGGTATTGATGAAGATCTCTCCTCCACCGCTTTCTGCTGACATCAGATCTCTGCCATGTTGGTATCCTGTGCGAATGGCAGCATTTCGTTCCCCTTGCCAGGCAACCCAAGCAATGGGTGAGTCCTGACCTGCCCTCAGCAGGACCCGGACCGAGACACAGTTTCCGCGGGCTCCTAGCCCCGGTCCAGGGAAGTTCCGGGAGCCGGAACTCGGCCGCTCCGTGCTCGGTGTAAGCTCCTATAAGTGTAAGCTCCAAGAAGCAGTCCCCGCGGGCTCAGTTCCGGGAGCTGGAATTCGGCTTCTTGGTGCTTGGTGTTTGCTCTGATAGTAGCAGGGTCCAAGAAGCAGCCTCCGCAGGCTCCGCAGCCCGGAGCCAGGGCGGTTCCGGGACGGTTCCGGGAGCCGGAACTCGGCCGCCCCGTGCTCCGTGTTCACTCCGATAAGATCAGATTTTAAGAAGCCCCCAGGCGCTGAACCCTAGCAATCTGTCTGCAAGCCGCAGGCGAATTGCAGCCTGAAATTACCTGTTCTATGGCTGAATGAGCTGCGGTCAGTCAAAAACAGGTGTGGTGACGTCAGTTTACCAACATGGTGGCTGCTGGCCTCCTCTGTGGTCTGACCGGTGTGGAGAACCGAGATGGACCGCTTCCTTCCCCGTCTCGAACCCAGAATTCAGCCCTGAGTGCGGTGCTTGCGCGTCTGGCAGAAACTGCAGCGCTGTATCCCTGCGTCTCTATCCCAGCGCGCGTTGCAGACTCTAGCCGCGGGGCGATTTGCTGAATAAGCAGTGTTACCCTCCGTGCGACAAACCTCTCGCGTTTGAGTCCCCGTAGCCGATCTGAAATGAAAGATGATGAAGAGAGAGAGCTTCAGATGGATCCTGCAGACTATGGAAAGCAACGTTTCAATGATGTTCTTTAACTCGAGTTTCTTCTGGCGTCAGGAACTTAACCTCTTCACGGAAGTAAAAGTCGAACCCTCCAACCCCCTCAGCTGTGGCTGCCTGCATTCCTTCCCTCCCGCCTCGAGGAATTGTGGAGGGAGGGGGAGGAGCTGTCTTATTTTTTTAGATTAGGAGGAGGAAAGTTTCACTTTGTAGCTGAAAAAGTCACCAACTGTTTTTTTCAACTGGATAAATTTGAACTGTTTCTTTCTGGAATAGCTTTGGAAATAGCCACAGAATATCTGGGTAAGTTTCATAGGCGGGGGACCACAACACCCACAAACATTTATTTCCCCGGTACACTACAAAAGTATTGTGACAACTTAGTGAATTGAACATAGTGGTTGAAGGACTGAAGATAGGTATATGCTTGGTTGTGAAAGATAGTGCCAGCTTGGGGAGAGTAGAGGAGAACAATCAGTTAAATGGAGTTAGTTGATATGATGCCTTGAAGGTCAAGTCAGGAACGTGGGCTGTCAAACTTTGCTAATACAATCTGCATTAATGAAAAGCCTAGATTACGTGTACATAATAATATGCCACTTTATTATTTTCAGTACATTCTGTACATATGAAATGGCTAAGTGTTGCCTAGCAGAGGTCCCACCAGACCTGATCCTGCCTGATTTATAATTAGTACATTTATTTGTTAGTATGCAAATGAGTACTGCCGTGGCACTTAGGAAAAAATGTGTTATTAAATAAGTGCAACAATCTTCCTGTAATCTTGCTCCAACTATTCATTAGTTCCACCAAACTCTTTTTTCACAGAAGGTACAAAGCTAAACAACAAACCAGTAAAAGTATGTGCATTTACACAATGGCAGTCTAGTTGTGTTAGACTGGGAAGGTGGTATAAAGATATGACAAGCATGCAAATAAGCAACAAGTGTGTAAAATGGATCTCCCAGCAGCATATAGAAGAGCCTAGAAAAGGTGCAATTTGAAATAAGCAAAAATAAAACTTCCCATTTATCCACTTGGTCTAATTTGGACTTAGAGATATGACAAAAAATGCTTTGGAGTCAAAAGTCAAAGCCTAGCTCCATCATTTATAGCTGTATAACTTTGGCTGAGCAAGCTCCTCTGTGCCTAGAATAGAGGTGAGGCTCAACAAATATTCTTTCCTGATGCTCCCCCACATACATGAAAACATTAACAGTATAGAGGCATTCTAGCATAGTGATCAAGCAAGATATGACTCTGAAGACATATTGAGTTCAGAATCCTGACTCTACCACACTGACTTTGTGTCAATTTGATAAGTTTAACCTTTTTATTTGTTGGTTTTCTCCCCTGTAAATTGGGCATTTTAATAGTCTTGTTTATCTTATAAGGTTGTGGTGAATGTTTAATAAGATAATCCACATAAAGCACTTAGCTGAGTGCCTACAACATAGTAAGCCCCAAATAAATATTAGCTCCTAAAAGTTTTCTTTGTTTTTGCTTATGCCCAATCAATTTCACTAAAAAAAAAAATTGGTCTGGAGAAAGACATTAAACATTACCTCTATGTTGCCTAATTCAGTGGACATTCCTACATGACTTTTGCAGCATTTAATATTGATTTCTCCTTGTTGAAATGTAAAAAGAGGGAAGATTTCAGGAAGATGTGAGCAAATTATTTAGAGGATAAATTTTTGGATCAAATGCTGGAAAGAGATGTGGAATCTCTTTCTCTGGAGCACTAAAAAGTGATCAGCTAAATCATCACATGTATAGTCACTGCCCAAAGGCAGGGACTGGTTCAGATAACTCTGGGGGTTTCTTTTTACCTTTAGAGTCTGAGTCTTCCAATTTAGTGAATGATAACAGCTACACAAATGGCTAAAATTCAGGCCTGGATATGTTACATGTGTCACTGCAATGCCCACACAGTGGAGAGTATCTAGTTTACATCCTCATGAAGTACATACTCTTCAACTTTTACACTTGATGAAATAGGCTCAGAAAAGCACCGATGATAGAAACATGAAGATAGTGAGTTTTAAATCTAGAATGTTATTTTTTCATTTATTTACCCACTGTTTAATAAATCCAACCAGTATTAAATTTATCTCCTACTATGTGACAGGCACTGTCTATATCACTGATGTATAGCATTGAACATAGAAGATAAAATCCATGCCCTTGGGAAACTGGTGTTTTAGTAAGGGAATAATATAAGCCAGGACTGTCTGGTTCCAAAGCCTGATTCTATTCAATAATCTCATATAATGCACAGATGGGCTTTTGTGTCACATTACCATTTTACAGTGAAGTTCAAATTTTCCCGTTTTAGACACAGCAGAACCATACACCAAGGAAACCAAACTACTATCTCCGAATTCTTCCTCCTGGGACTTACAGTGGGGTCTGAACAGCAGCAGATCATCTTCATGCTGTTTCTATCCATATATCTAGTCACCATGGTAGAAAACTTACTTATCATCCTAGCTATTATCAGTGACACTCACCTCCACAGTCCCATGTACTTCTTCATTGCAAATCTATCCTTCATTGACATCTGCTTCACAACCACTACAGTCCCCAAAATGTTGGCAGACATTCAAAGCCAGAGTCCAACCATCTCCTTTGCAGGATGCCTTACGCAAATGTATTTTTTTATGCTCCTGGTGGACCTGGACAATTTCCTCTTGGCAGCCATGGCATATGACCGGTATGTTGCGATCTGTCACCCATTACAGTATGCAGCATTATTGAATCCCAAGCGCTGTGCCCTGTTGGTTGTGACTCCATGGGTTATTTCCAACCTGGTTTCAGTACTGCATCTCAGTCTGCTGATTCATTTGACTTTTTGTGATCAGAGAGCAATTCCACACTTCTTCTGTGACCTGGAACCCATTTTAAGGCTTGCTTGCTCAGACACCCAGATCAACAACTTGTTTATCCTAGGCATCGGTGGAACAGTTATCTTCATCCCCTTCATTTTCATTCTTCTCTCCTACACCCTTATTGGCAGCACTGTGCTCAGGGTTCCATCAACTAAGAGAAAGTGGAAAACATTCTCTACATGTGGATCCCATCTCTCCACTGTGTCCCTCTTCTATGGATTCATTGTCGGGGTCTATTTTCTCCCCTCTTCTGCATACTCAGCAGAAAGGGAAAAGGTAGCTGCTATCATGTATACAATTGTAACCCCCATGATGAATCCTTTCATCTATAGTCTAAGGAACAAAGACATGAAAAGAGCATTAAGGAGAATGTTGAGCCGAAAAAGCTTTTTCTGGAGTTGGTGAATTCTGCCATAAGACATCTTTATCATCTTTATCTTTCTTTGACCTGGATGAACTCAAAGAGGATCCAGGGCCTCAGGCGAACCCACTCTCTTAACAGTTTTCTTCCTATCTATTTTCAGACCCAAGACTCTACACCAGACTCATCTCATCATAAAGAAATACACTAAAAATACCAAAATTGCTCCTTTATTCCACAATCTTCACCACTTACAGAGTTTTTCTTGAACAAACTCATGAGTGTATAGTTGGTGCTTAATAATTGCTCTCTAATTTTTTGGTTTATGTTTCCTTTCTTCCTTTTACCAAACCTTACATATTAGATTGTAAACATGAAAAGAAGAAGGAGGGGAGAAAAGAATGCAAGGAGAGCAGAGAAAGAAAGAGAGAAAGTGATGATGATAGCTTAAAATATCTTACATATAATGCCCTGCTAAAGTATACAACTTCTGGGTTGTGGCTGTAGCTCAGTGGTAGAGCGCTTGCCTTGCATGGGTGAGGCACTGGGTTCAATCCTCAGCACCACATAAAAGTAAATAAATAAATAAATAAAGGTATAGTGTCCATCAACAACAAAATTCTTTTTTTTAAAAAAAAAAGTATACAACTTCCAAAAAACTGCACAACTTCCAAATAATAATGTGAAACTCACTATAACCTCCACTATAATTATTATATTGTTCTCATTTGCTGGACAAGGAAAGAAAGTATTACTAAGAAAAAAAATAGGGCAAAAACAAAACATGTGTCTTGTCATGCTATGAGCCCCATAGAGTCTGGCTTCCAGTTAAATTTCTTCAGCTTTTAAGATTCTCTACCACCTGAATTCACCTATATTTCCAAGAGAATGAAACATCACTCACTACCCTCCCTAACCATCCTTGGCAAACTGTACATTTTTAGCTCCATGAAACTGCATGAAACTTGTCTTGGTACATGTTATGTCCTTTCCTTTAAATATCTGTTTTACTCTATTCCTAAAGACATGCAGTGCTTTTTTAAAGCTCCATCTCAAGTGTTGCATCCTCTGTGAACTCTTTCATGTTTGACACATATTTCTAAGAACAATTACTTTGCTTCTCTAGGCTCCTATAGCATTTTATTTTTTGTAATTTTAATTTAATTTAATGCTGAGGGTAGAACTCAGAGACTCATACATGCTAAACACATACAACCACTGAGTTATACCACTAGTCCATAACACATCAATGAATACTCCTTGTAGCATATTGTATCACTCAACACAGTGAATTATAATCAGCAGAATATTTGTTGGCGTATCCAAGATGCCCTGAGCTCTTTGAAGGGGTAGTGACTATGTTTCATTAAGGTTCGTAGTTCTATCTTTAGATTAAATTAAGTACTCAGTAAGATGAATTGAAAAAGGAAGTTGTCATTTTTTTCAGAATAGAAAATTTAGTTTTAGTTTATCTTTTGCTGATTAGATGAACTTTAATGTCCCACCTGTACAATCTATGAAATCAGTTATACCAACTTTTGCCTCTTAGCTATGCCCATTGACCATGTAGGACATTTAGTACTTAAAACATCCTGAGACAGAAGTCTATGAAAGTGACATAATAGATAGGTGCCAGGAGTCCAGAATAAATCAAGAAACACAAAAAGAAAGTCAGGAATTAAACCTATAAGAATATAAAGGCTTGAGACAAACAAGGATTTTGGTGAGTGTATGAAAGTTAAGACCCGATGCCTGGGACCTTTCATGTATATCTGTATAATATGCTAACATTTAATAATGGAATAAACTTCAGGCTTTTCATGGACCAAATGTATCCCATTGAGTTATACTATCCAGGTTGAATAAAATTGGCTCTCATCTGGCATTGTGGCACATACCTGTAATTCCAATGGCTTGGGAGGCTGAGGTAGGAGGATCACAAGTTCAAAGCCAACCTCAGCAACAGCAAGGTACTAAGCAACTCAGTGAGACCCTGTCTCTAAATAAAATACAAAATAGGGCTGGGGATGTGGCTAAGTGGTCGAGTGCTCCTGGGTTCAATCTCTGGTACAAAAAAAAAAAAACAGAGAAAAGATTCTTTTTTTTTTTTTTAATTAAGGTTCCTTCCTTCTAGGGCTAGGGTTGTGGCTTTGTAGTCACACACTCATGGGGAGAATGGTCTAGTCAGTGCTTTATATTAAGTGTAGTTTTCAGACAAGGGCTAATGATAAAAGTACTTGCTACTGGTCAGTGAGATACTGAGGAAAAACTTGAGAGCAATCATTTACAAGCATGGAGAAATTTGATATTGTCATAAAATTTTTATTTTATGAAATTATCAGTGTATGATAAATTGGGAATTAAAAATAAAAAATTAGCTATTTAACACATTTTGAGAGGCTCTGGCCTTCTCTACTTCTCTTCTTTCTCTTCCTCCTCATCATCCTCCTTTTCTTCTCCTCTTCGTCCTTATCCTTTATTATTCATAAAATCTTTAGCAGGACTCTGGCCAATGCAATTAGGATTTAATATTGATTCAATAATTTTAAAAATCAATTAAAGCAAAGAGTCATTAAACACTCCTATACATGGATATCCTTAATACTTTATTTTTGAATGCTTTATTTTGAATTACTCTATGCAAAGATATATTCCTCAGCTAGTCTTTGAATCCAGGGCCAAGATCCTTTCTTTGACTTCACCCACAATGCATCATCTTTGACTTCCAGTTTCAATTTCTTTAAAATGAAATAAGAACTTAAAGACAATCCCAAAGCAAGCTAAGTCCTCCTTGGGAAGTTTTCCATTTTGTTCCCAATTTTTTACATCTAACTCAAGAATATTATTTTTAGAGATCTTTATTGAGCAATTTCAATACATATAATTTAGTTTGCATAGAAACGATTTTTTACCTTCATATTGCATTGTCTCATATATTTTAATTAAATTTAGCTTACATAAACAAATGAAAATATCAGATGGGTTTTGGGGAAAATACAACTGGTAAGATAATCCAGAGTTGGTGGAACATGACCATAACAATGCGAGCTTAGAAAATAGCCATCTTCATTTGCAGGGAAATGGATGGCATTAGAGCAGATTATGCTAAGTGAAGTTAGCCAATCCCAAAAAACAAATGCCGAATGTCTTCTCTGATATAAGGGGGGTGACTCAAAATAGAGTAGGGAGGAAGAGCATGAGAAGAAAATTACCTCTAGATAGAGAAGAGAGGTGGGAGGGAAAGGGAAGGAGAAGGGGAATTGCATGGAAGAGAGAAGGAGACCTCTTCGTTATACAGAATACATGCATGATGATGTGAGGGGGAAAAGAAAGAAGTGGGTCACATTAGATTGGGTAGAGAGAAGTGATGGGAGGGGAGGGGAGGGGAGGGGAAGGGGGGAATGGAAGGACAGCAGAATAAAATAGACACTAGTATTGCTGTGGGTATATACCTGACTACGTGACCAATGTGATTCTGCAACCTGTACACTCAGAAAAATGAGAAATTATATCCCATCTCATTCAAATGTACGATATGTCAAGATTATTGTACTGTCATGTGTAACTAATTAAAACAAATAAAAAATAAAAATAAAAATTTAAAAAAAGAAAATAGCCATCTTGCCACAAATATTCCTCAGGGCAGGACCATTGGCAGAAAGTTTTGCACAGGGAATGAAGAGTGCCTTTGAACTACAGAGTTTACAGTAATATCTTTAAAAGAGAAGTTTGTGTATATAAGAGTAGAGTGACTCTGGCTACAGCTAAGGCAGAGGCCCAATGGGGCCACTCTTTCAGTCTAATCCTCATTTTATTTTGGCTCATATGTAGAAATTTTGTGTCTAATAGGAAGCAAAATTCTGTATTAGTGACTTACTCAGGTTGCCTATTATGAATATATATATGTTTACAAGCATGGAGAAATTTCATATTGTCATAAAATTTTTATTTTATTGTAAGAAATTATAGGTGTATGATAAATTGGGAATTAAAAATTAAAAATTGGCTATTTAACACGTTTTGAGAAGCTCTGGCCTTCTCTACTTCGCTTTGTTCTCTTTCTTACATATATATTTATGAATATGTGTGATTTCTTCCCACTCCATAAACATACTCACCAAGTTGATAAGGGACAAGCAAAAATTAAGGTGTAGAAGAAAAGAAGTACCAGGATGGGGCTGTTCTCACACCAAAAATAAATAAATAGATAGATAGATAGATAGATTAGTTAATTAATTAAGATTTCACTTCAGATGATATCATAAGGCCAGAAAATGGACCAGAGCAGATCATGTTTGGACTAACATATTGGGGAAATGATAGAAAATCCTCTCCTGTAGTGCCTGAATTGCAAATGGTAGTACCAAACAGGATGTCCTTCCTCTATGCTACTAATTTTGTCATTTGGGAGGAAAGTGGGGCATTTTGGAACATGTGGCTTCAAGAAAGCTTAGACTGTGTCTTCATCTCTGAGGCCATACTTCAACCTGGTGCCATTTACAGAATAGGAACTAAAATTATTCGTGAAATGAATGAATAAAAAATTGCCTGTAAGTCCAAGACCTTGAACAAGATTATACCTGGGTCTGTGACGTCAGATAAATTGATCATCCTGATCTCAAGTATCTGGAGCTTCAGCAAATCTGATTGTATATCGCATGGCCAGAAGAAATTCTTTTGTAGATAAAGTCAATAGCAGCTTTTAGGGTATGATTTGTTATGCTTCAAAACATAAAAGGGAGGTATACCTGGTATGCGTATGATAGTACATGTGAAGAAATGAGGAAATTCAATGCCTTTATTATGTATGTATCTACTAACCATGTTCTTAATATCAGATAGGGAAGATAGACCTTATCCCTTGGAGATTATAATCTTTGATAAACAATTTTCAGGCAGACCACTCAACTTTTCTTTGATGAAAAGGCCACATAAATTAAATATACTAATAAATTAATGAGGCTTTTACATTGTGAATTATCAAAGAATGGAATGTTTACTGTAAATTACAGTGAAGGAGATCGTTTTAGAGTAAATCAATAGATAGTCAGATAGAACTGGATTTTAGTCCTAGTTCCTCCAATTCTTAGTTGTATGACCTTGGACAAATCACTTCATTTATTTAACTTTAATTTCTACATGTAAAAAATTATATGTATATTTACTATCTTAGTCATTTGTTTGGGAAGTTGAATAAAATATAGGCTTTAGGGCTGGGATTGTGGCTCAGTGGTACAGCACTTGCCTAGCATGTGTGAGGCACTGGGTTCAATGCTCAGCAGCACATACAAAAATAAATAAAATAAAATTTTAAACAATTGCTGTAAATTTCTTGGCATATAAACTTGATTATTAAATGTGAATCTTCTCTTTCCTTATATATTTAGGATTTGAGAGCCCCAAAAGACATTAACCCTATTCCAGGTCATCTGAAGCTTATCACAAGGAGAGGAATTTAGAAAGCTGTCCAAAAGAAGAAGATACACTGAAAGTAATAATAAATGTGAAAGAAAAATAGAAGAGCTGAAATTAAAGTGTATTTTCATTTCAAGGTAATAGAATTCTGTATCAAACATCAAGGAAAATAAGAAATTGCTTAAACATCTTCTTGTGTAGTTCTTACTCAGAATGGTCTTGAACCCTATAAAGAAACCTTTTCAAGAAATCATTTCCATTTCCTTAAACAATCAATAATGGAGTTTAACAAAGAAAGTATTATCAGGTCAAAAATGGATATGTCCTGATCTTGGTTGCAGAGAATAGTTGGAAGAATGTTGTATGTGTATGTAAATATAATGACGCCATAGAAGTAATGACAGCAGTTGGGTATGAAGAAAAATTGAGAAAGACTTTGGTTTTAACTGCATCTGAGAACAGTGTCAAGAAAGTAGCAATGTTGAGTGTGTAGGAAAGGATTATTGGTAGAGAGCTGATCTGGATGAATCCCCCAATGGGAAAAAAATGACGAATTCATTATATGAGTGTGTAAGTAAGAGAAGACCAAGAATGGAGAAGTGTCACAAAAGAAGTTACTGCTGATATGGACCCACACAAGTCAAGTATAATGACTTAACCTCCTAAAATGCAGTATGCATAACTCCATGCCTATAGCATGCCACAACTAAATGGGTACAACAAACCTGGGACAGAATAGAGCAGGAGATATGTAATGTAAAGTTTCTAGTCAAGGGAGGCTAGAAGATATTCAGTGCTTACAAAGAGCAAAAATATCAGCATTTCAGTCACAATGGGAGTAAATGGTTTTCTCTACAAAAAAAAAATCACCAATACCTTGGATTCTCTGACAGATGACAAACAGAACTCTCTGTTTGAGGAAGAAATACACAGTGGTTTGGTTATGTCATTAATGTTGATAAGCATCAGAAAATTTAAGGTTTCAATATAAAATGAATTGCATATATGCCCAATATGGAACAGTTGGATTTGAGAATCCAATACATGCTTCCAGATAATATAAATTCTGTTACCAAATTTTGTCAGCTAACTGATTCTTTTGTGCATCTTTGGCCATAACTGCTATATCTTATTAGCTCAAAAGAAGAGGAAGTACTGGGGACTGATACAGAGCAAATTACATTATATGTGTAATTATGTCAAAATGAACCACACTAACATGTATAACTATAATATAGTAATAAAAAGATTAAAAATAAATTTAAAACTATTAATAAAGTAAAAAGGAAGAATGTTCCATTGGTAGACATAGCAACATTTAGAATTTCTGTACACACACACACACACACACACACACTTAATAATGGAGATATGATGATATTACATTGGAATATAGACTGTTGCTAAATATAAGAATGCAGGTCTTTATTTCTGGAAGTCTCCATCAGATTTCATCTGGAAAATCAGTGATTAAGTTGGCATATGATATCAATCAGATCATTCCATACTTCCATAGCCTCTTACTTCTCCTACACAGAACATAGTCTAATGTTTTGGATACAGTAGATACTTTGAGAAATCTTTTTATTCTTTGGCTACACACTCCAACTATGAGGGGAAAAAACCCCACAAAACATTATCCTAAAGAAGGAAACCATATTTAGTAAAAAGACATTAATTGTGAAAGTCATGGCATTTTGCTGTATTTTGTGTATTACAATATGCAGCTTACAGGTACTTGCCTTCCAAATTTTATTGACTCATTCCATGTACATTTATTGAAGACCTTGCCTAGATCAGGCAATATCTTATTTTATAACATGGAAACTTCGATATGAAATATACAATTCCTGCCCTGAGGATAGAGGCAAAGATGGTCACAATACATGGTAATAAGTGCATATAGGAAACCATTTGGGTACTGGATCCAGATCCACAGGGACTACAGCTACTATCCCTATGTGGGGTTTTGTGATCAATTGACTTAAGATTTCTCAGGATCTCAAACAGTCATTTTCATTACTTTATAATATGGCATGATTTTTTAAAATGTAATAATGAACAAATTGTTTTATAATTGGTTCCTTTCAGCTATACCTTTGAGGTAAGTTACCCACTAATTTAACATGACCATAAAATTAAAGTTTTTTTGATGTCCTCTAAGATGTTGTCACACAGTGCTTTTTTATATAATAATGTACTTTTGCTAAAATGTTACACCTTTCAAAGATGCATATTTTTAAATATTAGGCAATTCTGACACAGCCAAAGAAAGTGCCCCTCAAGCACTCAACATTCACTTCAGTGCATTTTATATAATAGCAACTATAAGAACACAAAGCAATGGAGATGAACCAATAATAGAGGATGGGAAAAGAGCCTATGTTCTGGGGAGGTGAGCAGAAATCTAAGACAAAAATAAAGATGTACTTATTTGTATTTCACAGTAGTCAAAGACATTTTTGCTAACACTCTTATTTTTATAATATTATTTTAAATATAGAAGATTGAAATGTTTGTTTTGGACCCTTATATGCCAATCAGAGAACACTTACCTTAGACTTACTTAACCATGGGTGCTTGTCTGAATCCTATATATTGATATTAGAACCACATACTAATTTACTTATCCAGAATCTCTGTGTGGAGCCTCATCACATGTGTTTTGTTTGTTTTGGAGGTGGTCAATTTGACTGAGGTATAATTTTCATCCAAAAATGCACTCAATTTAAGTGAACAGTTCAGTGAGTAAGGACAAATTATGAACTTACATGTAGCTACCATTTCACAATTTAATATGGAACATTGCCATCACCCCCAGGAAGTTCTCTCCTGCCCCATCCCAGTTAATTTATCCCATCTTTAGCTTTAAACAAATATTGATCTACTTTCTGTCATTATATATTGATTTGCCTAGAATTTCATATAAGTGAATTAATTCACAGAGGATCCAATACATATCATTTTAAAATTTTTTCATGAGTGATTCTGATAGACAATGATGGGAACCACTGATGCAGAAGCTTCCACAAAGGACAGAGTCAAAGAAAACCAGTGTGAGCTGGATATAGGTCATAGTGTTTGGATTCTAGAAGTATAGGTTTATTTAACGTATGACTTGAAAAATCATATTAATAAAAATCATATGGTTCAAAATTGAGAGCCATGACAAATTTTTGAATGAAGAATGACATTTTTATTTCATTACACTTTGGAAACCTATAATCTGTCAATTACTACATAAGTAAATGAAACACCTATCTCCATTCATTGTCAAATGCAAAGCCATATCCCCCACCCACCTTTTAAAACTTTGCCTCAAAGGGAAATCAATCAGATACCACAGCACCTTATTTATTAGGATAAGACTATGATATGGAAGAGGAATGAGGTCTGTGTTGAGGATACATATTAATAGACTCTACCATGAATACCATAATAGGGTTTATTGGCATGAGCTGAAATCAGGAAGTATATACACAAGGCCAATTACCCGTTGTCATGGAGCAATGGACTGGAGTCTGTCAGTATCTCCATGAGGATCTTGGCATCTGTTCTCAACCTTCTGGGATTCTGTTTTAGTGAATTTCTTAATAAAAATATTGCCTAACACCAATGCTTAATACAAGTTTATAACATTTGAAAGAGAAACCTAAACAAAATAAAGATCTCATTAGAAGCGTTTGTAACTTCAGATGATCCCAGCTCCTATGGGCACTACAGCATTTGTGTCAGGAATAAGACCTCACTGCGGGTTTCGTTTTCTTAGAGCTGAATGTGTTTTGTGAGAATTACATAGTGCTGTATATTATTTTTAATATTCCTTCAGGAAGCATGTAGAAAGCCAAACAAGATGTCAAACTTTATTTGAAGAAATTATACCATCAGGCAGTTGCCCTGGCTTTAAATCTTTTCCTTGTTACCAGGCAAGAAAGGAAAGGTCTACAGAAATAACATTAGTTCAATGTTTTGAATGTTTATAGGCAAGAGCATTGTTCTCTGTTCTCCGTAGTAACGCAGAGCTTTATGAACCACTCACAGAAAAGACATTTGAAATCTAAATTCAGGTTAACTTAATACAGATTTTCGTAGCCTATCCATAAATTCACTGGGTCATGAAATTCACATATGCAAGAAAGTCTATGTAATCCACAAAATTGTACCTCTGTTTAGGTAATCATTTTGGAGATGCATGTTCACAGTATAAGAAAAGGCTGATATAGAGAATTTGGCTAGTTTAGGATAAAAAAAAATCCCATATGCTTAATCACAATGCAAAAAGTACATCCTAACAGTGTTAGTACAATATTAAACTGTATCTACACTGAGGGGAATATGTCACAACTCTACAAAAACAAAGTCTACCAAAAGAATGCTCTGTGGAAAAACAATCAGTAGGACTCCATTGGTAACATATGCGTGAATCTAAACTTGCTAAATGTCAAATACCTGAAGTGCAAGAAAAAGAAACAGTGGTGAAATAAGACTTCCCCAAGGAATATTTTTTTCAAATGTAGAGGTTCATTATAAAGGAAGACATCTCCTCACATGGATGGAATGGAAACCAACAAGAAGATCAGGGCAGCTCCCCTTCAAATGAGAAAGAAGAGAGAGGCAGGAGCTTTAGCTTAAACAGCTCCATGAATTAATTTACCTTGGCACACTTGGGGGGAAAATCACACCCCAAAAAGGAAATTAAGGCCCCTGAGGGAGGAGGTAGAAGACAGGGCCAAGGCAGGAGGATGCAGTGGTGAGCACCAGCCCCAGGGAAAGTTCTGGCTCTGGGCAGGAGGTCTGAGAATGGCCCATTTTCAGCTCAGTACCCATTTCCCTCCCTCCCTGCCTGACCACGGGGTCCCTGGTGAACACTGATCTTGGGCAAGACTTGAAGGTCATGTTCACTCTAGGATGAAGACTCACCCAGGCTCCATGGCACTCCTGGGAATGTTTGGGGTGGGAAGGGCGTGGGTGTGTGTGTGTGTGTGTGTGTGTGTGTGCTTAATTCAGTCTAAGGACTCTGGTGCCCCTGAGGAAGGCGGGGGCAGGATGTCTCCCATCTTCTCCTGCGTCGGGGTGGGGCCATGCCTGGCCATGGCCACTGTCAAAACAAGGTCCTGTTGCAAACAAGCCCCAATTTTCTGGCTATGCTAACGAGAGCTCAGTGACGCGGTGGACAAAACGGGGCTGCTGTTCCTGGCTCAATCTCTCTCTTCGACAACGGTAATTTGCCACATCACCTTACCTTCCCAGACACGAAGCATCAGAGGATTAGCTATTAAAAGAAAGACGTTTTCTCGCTCATTACAGCCTGCAATGTAAAACGTCCAGAGATGCAAGGAGACCTGTTTTCACCATTAAAGTAGAAATTATTTCTGGCGGCTTCGGGAGAAAATGCAATTATTTTCCTTCCTGTCACAGTGTTTCCACACTCACCTAGAGATGAGAGGACCCTATTAAAACGGCCTCATCTTCTTTTGAACGACACCAATGAGTGACCTTGTCTGACCTGGGGGTGGGAGGCTGGACCCCGAGTCCTCGGCCCTCGGGAGCCGGGGTCACTGAGGGCAGAAGTAATTAGACAGCACTGAGTCATTGCCACTTGCATGCTCATTGCACCAAGGCGAACCGCTGCAGAGAAGAAAGTGAGCGGTTCAGGCAGAGCCCACCCCGTTTGCCTACTCAGACTGCATGGCTCCAGCCCCTCCTGGCTGCTCTACCATGGGACAGGTCTGGGGCTCCTCCACCCCAGAAACCTCACAGTTTGGATCTGCTTAGCCACAGGTCTTCCCCACTTGCCTGCCATCATGGGGAAGGAAAGGCACCTGCTGATCCACCTGCACTGATACTGAGCTCCTTGGCTTTGGGCAGGTCTCTTAGCCAGTCGTCTGTGAAGCAAAGTTGGCCACGGTGGTCATTTCCCCCTGCCCCGACCCAAGGATGATGCATGACCCTGTTTTTCTGACCACTGCGCTGGTCACAGACTGGTCCTCTCACCTAGACCCTCCTCCTCTCTCTTTCGAACAGCAACCCAGTGTGGTACTTTTCATATCTCAGTGCAATCTTCTTCTCATCAATTCAGGATCAGCATTCTAAAGATGACTCATTGGCATCATCTGGCATCATGAGCAATCATGTCACCACCCAAGATGAAGATCCACAATAGATGAGTAAGGAGAAGCCCCCACGCACACCTCATAGCCAAACTCTTACTTTGATACTTTTTTTTTTCATACTGCATGCAGAAAGCATTCTTACCATATAAGCATCACACTGATCTATCCTGGTTTATGATTTTTTAAAATTATCCTATTATGGAGTAGAAACTAAATTCTAGGGAAAGGAAGGGAAAATTTGAACCTGTCTTGCAATATAGATGATAATTTGCTAGAGGTACTCAGAGGATATGGAGAAATGTCTCTCCAAAAGACCAATTTTATCATGTCTAAAAAGTGGTTGCTAATGTATTTCAAAATAGGAGTAACGGGAAAGGAGGCTATCTCCTGGTTTTCTGGCTTCAATTGCAGATTTTTATGAGAATTTCATTTAGTAAAATAGGGAAGAGTAGCCTTGGGGACATGTTTGAGATAAAATTTGGAGTTTGGAGTTCCGTTGAACAATTAGTTTTCTGACAATTTCTGTGAACTCAGAAATTGAATGTACTAGTGAACCCAATCTCGTCAAAGCCCAGGAAGTAAGACCCAATGCTCACAAATTTTAGTAATGAATCCTTATTTTTTTATGTGGTTCCAACATAGGCTATAAAGGCAACATACTGACAATACTTACACAAGAACAAAATTTACTACAAAATTTGATCTACCATTCAGAAGTTTCTAATAAACCAAATATGGATGCATATACCATGGATTCAGATGTTAGAGATTTTTCTTCTTCTGACTGAGATTTCATATCCTGTATACCATATCTGGAGCATGCTAGAAAAGGACAGAATTGCTTGGTCATTCTGAAGACAACTCAAGGGAAAAGGTTTTCATTTGAAACACTCATATAGCAAAGGATCACAGTTATTTGACCATCTGCTCCACCAATGACGCAAGTGCCACAACCTCAAGCATCTGGGCACATTATTGCACTTCTCCATGTCAAGTGAGGATTTGTAGAGGCTGTCATTCTTGAAGACATGTAATAAAAATGTCATGATCTGCGTCCTTCTTAAGCGAGAACAAAGCCTAGGTTGCCATGACACCAAACAATTTAATAAAAAGCAGAAAAATTCAATCAATCAATCAATCAGTCAACCCTTCCATTTCCAGAAAGCTCAAACAACTTATGAGGCATAATGTGACCTATTCTTTTAATACCTTGAAGGCACAACCAGAACTTTTTCAACAACTTTCAGTATGATACAAACAATTGAAGCAAATAACTATTCTTCAAATTTCCTATTTAACTGCATATTTGAAACAAAAATATTAATGTTACTGAAATGGGTTGATAAATGTCCTGAAATCCCCATCTCACTTGACACCTCTGGGCAATTTAAGTTACTTTCATATTTCAAGTTCATAACACTAATGGAAATTGTGCCTACAGTAACAGAGATTAACTTCCAGAACATGAGAACCCACTTTCTTATCACTCATTAGCAAGTTACAATATGAGAATGATGACTATAGGAAGTGAGTATGATTAAACTCTTGTTGTGGTGTTTTTATGTTTTTATTGATACCTTATAGTTATATCGGGGTTCACTTTGATACAACTATTCATACATAGAATAAATTTGTTCCATTACAATCCCCAGTCCTTCCCCTCTCCCTCCCCTCTTACCTCCACCTGTTCCCCTTTCTCTACTGATCTTCCTTCTATTTATTTATAGTTCTTTTTAATTGGTACTTTATACCTAAGCATAAAGGTGAAATTCACCATGGTATATTCTTGTATTGTCATGTAGTTTTGTTTCACTGAGCCAGTCATTGATTTTTTTTGGTATACTTTTATTTATTTATTTATATGTGGTGCTGAGGATTGAACCCAGTAACTTACACGCGCTAGGTGAGTGCTGTACCACTGAGCTACAACTCTAGCCCAAGTCATTGATTCCTATTCTCACAACTTTGGAGCAACAGGATGAATTTGTGAAATGGTTTTTGTGGAGTCAGTAAGTTTGTGGCTGGCATGATGAATCTCTGATGCCATGGCCAGGATCTGTTGGTCTAACTACCTTCTCTATCTAAATCAGTCTTCCTATCTATTACTTTATTACTAGGAAAAGTGATTTGTGGTATTGCAGAGTTAAATATAATACAAGATACACATAAAGCCATAAATAAGTTTTCATGTGCAAAGCATATATAATAATCTTGTACAGGGAGGAAATGACCAACAAATTTTCTTGGACCTTCATAGTAGCAAAAGCAAATACAAGTAATGACAAGAGTCACAACATTCACAAGAGTGTTATCATACAAAGTTTTCATAAGAAACAGTTTTCCTGGTATTAAATCCAAACAGAAATCAGTGCTGTGGGCCTTTATAAAACTGGAAAATGTATTATAGAGAACACTCAAAACCATCTTGTCAGTGAAGCATAATATGTAGCTAGTTCCATGTGACTCTTTTTGATGATACACTTCAATGCAGGCAGATAGCACTATGTCAAAGGGTAATTTCATTAAAGTAATTATACAAAAAGACAAAATAATGTGGTCTAAATGTGCAACTCTCTGATGATTTGGTTTGATTACTAAAATACCAAATCTGGAGGAGTGAATGTAATATATTTCCTTTAGGTTATTATGTGTGTTATTTTTTTCCTTCACAACTCAGGTTTAGATAAGAGACAGGCAGCAAAAATTAAGAGTATGTTTTCAGATGATAAAATGGGGCAAAGATTTTCCAAGTTGTACAATAAAGAACAACTCCTAAGTTTTAATCCTTGTCTAATTAGCTTTGCAGTAGCTATCATATCATGAAAATTACTCACTTTACTTAACAATCATTTCTGAATGGATGGCTACATACAGTGTGTTCTCCAAAATATGAGTATATGGGTTAACAAGGTCTAAAAGTTCAATGATATGAGCCAATGTATTTGTTTTAATTGATTTTAATTTTAGCATGCACAATTCAGTGATTTTAAGTATATTCACAAGGTTGTACAACCACCTACACTATCTAATTTGGGAACACTTTAAATACTCTGCAAACCCACCATAGGCATATTAGCAGTCATTCTCCATTTCCTTATTGCCCAGCCACTAATTTCCTGCCTTAATAGATTTGCCTGTTCTGGGCATTTCTTATAAATGAAATCATACAAAATATGGTATTTTGTGACTGGCATTTTTTTACACAGTAAAATATTTTCAAAGTTCATCAATCTATAGAATGTATCAGTAATATTCTTTTTTATTTACTTTTTATTTTAAATTTATTTATTCTAATTTGTTTATACATGACAGCAGAATGCATTTTAACTCATAGTACACATACAGAGTACAATTTTTCATGTCTTTTTGTGTACTTTGTACACAAAGTAGAGTCACACAATTTGGGTCTTCATACATGGACTTAAAAACAGCATACTACAGGATGCAGCCACATCAATGTTTATAGCAGCACAATTCACAATAGCTAAATTGTGGAATCTACCTAGATGCCCTTCAATAGATGAATGGATAAAGTAACATTCTTTTTATGGCTTAATAATTTTGCATTGTATGGATATATAAAATTTTGTTGATTCATTCATCAATTGATGTACATTTAGGTATTTTTCACTTCTGGACTATAAAGATTAACACTAGTATATGCTACTATGAACATCTGTTTACACAATTTTGTTTGAACATGTTTTCAATTATTTTAGGTATACACCTAGAAGTGGGATTACTGATACATATGATTACTGCCAAACTATTTTCTAAAGTAAATTCACCATTTAATATTCCTATTAGAAATCTATTTGGGAAGCACAGGAGCACAAGAGCCAATCGGGGGTGGTTGGCGGCGCACGGTGGAGAGATTGAGGTAGAGGGGCGTGCAGTTTTCCCACCATAACAGTTACCGCTGGGCACCGTGGACTGTATCTGGGTGGCAGCCTCGCCAGCCTTGGTGTGCTAGCTGTGGCACCACATGGGAACTCCCCACTCCCCATTGGCCAACGTTTGACATAGGGATGAGCTCATAGCTCGCCCCACAGCAGACGCACCTCTTACACAGTGACTCTGCTCAAGGAGCCCCCAGCCGCCCCCAAGCTGCCCTCTTTCCTACCCTCTCCAAGGAGCTGAGGCCATCCCTGCTGCTCTTTACCTTCGTGGGGCTTCTGCTCAACAAAGCCAAGAATTCAAAGAATGCCCAAGGTTTGGCTGGTCTTCAAAACCAGCTTCCTGGTGCTTCATGAACTGGATTCTGCAGTGCCTGAGCAACACCAGGGAGCTGAGAGATTACTGCCTCTAGTAGCGGGACCTCAACCATACCAGCAATGCACACACAATCCTCATGAAAGCATTTGCAAAACTAATCAAGACAACATGGACCTTCATCCCCCAAATGATATGGTGAGCCCATCTGAGTTCAAAGTCCAGATCCAGAGATATGCACAGCGTTTCAATGGTTAATCAGCAGGATGCTCAGGGGTTCCTCCATTTTCTTCTGGATGGACTCCACAATGAGGTGAACCGAGTAACAGTGAGGTATAAGTCCAACCCCAAGAACCTCCATCATCTCCCTGATGATGAAAAAGGGCAACAGGTGTGGAGGAAATATCTAGAACGAGAAGATATTCGGATTGTGGACATCTTTGTTGGGCAGCTAAAGAGGTGCACTGGCGGTGGTTTCTACTCTAGAGTTTTCGATCCCCTCTGGGACCTCTCACTGCCCAATGCTGAGTGAGGTTTATTGAGGTAACACTAATGGACTGCATGAGGCTCTTCACCAAAGAGGATGTGCTTGATGGTGATCAACAGCCAACATGCTGTTATTACCGAGCCAGGAGATGTATAATATACAAGTTTTCCAAAGATCTTGGTGCTCCACTGGAAGCTGTTCTCAGAATCCAGGATACGAGCCAGCAAGCTTACAATATTTGTGAATTTCCCACTAAAAGACCTGGACTCGAGAGAATTTGCCCCAGAAAATACCCACCACGCTGTTTACAACCTGTGTGCTATGTCCAATCACTCCAGAACCACCATGGGTGGCCATTGTACAGCCTACTACCAAAATCCAGTGACAGGCGAATGACACGATTTCAGTTTCAGTCATGTCCATGTCCTCCAGCCAAGTCCGTACCAGCGACCCTTATTTGCTTTTCTAAGAGTTGGCAGGTCCACCCTCCCGAGTCTGTGAGGGAATTTTCATCCACTTGCAGCTCCCTCCAGCCCCCGCACTTTCTGGGAAGACAGCGCCCTCTGGAGCCTGCTGGGAGTATTTTGCCTGCATCATGGTGCTTTTGAGGAGCTGGCGCCTGTCTCTACCTGGACCTGCTCACCAGTCCAGTGCAGGAAGCACGCATGATCCAATAGACCTATTAATGGTACTGACTCTAAGGGCACAGGCAAGGGGACGTCTTTTAGGAAAGATGGTTTGGGTGTTCTAAAGCCCAGCTTTTTTTTACCATACAGCAATAAAAGTGTTCAGACTGAAGACCATCTCCTCCGTACCTTTTCACCGCTGGGAGGTTGGGCTGGTCCTTTTGTTTAATTCTTCAAGTACAACTTTCCTAATGCTAGCTCCCTGTGGTACTATGTAGGTATTGGCCAGGCTCAAGCTTACAACAGTAGGCCTGGAATATAAGCAAGTGTTGTTTGGGGTGTTTCATTTTGTTTTGGATGTAATCTAGTTGCCTCCAATAAGTGTGCCTTAAAGCATTTGGGCACCAGAGGGTAACTCTCCCTCCATGAAATATCCCTCAGTACCTTCCCTTTTCCCCACTGCCATGTTCAAACCCACTGGGGGAAATAGGGTCCAGTCCCTTAGCCCCTGGTATGTTGTGCATTGCAGTGAGGCAAAGAAGGAAGTAGATAAAAAGAGATTTCTTTTGATAGTGTATCAAATTCTTTCTGCCCACTCTCTCTTACCTAAGCCTGATCTATTCCCCAGCTGTTTGAAGGATAGCTCTCTGTCCCTAGAGCTTCTCTCACCTTTAATTTATTCTTTTTTAACATCTCTTTCCCTGGCCTTCATGCCATCTGCCCCTTCTCAGAGCCTCCTAAACACAGGCCTTCTGGGCCAATTTCTCAGAGATGCCCATGTCACCCCTCAGATCCTCTTGGTGTTGGTCTTTACTCCTTCCCTAGGAACTGGAGCCTGGTTTTCTGGGGAAATCTTGAGTCTGTCATATGATTCTGTCCCATGGTATTGATTTTGTTAGACAAAACTCCATGCTCTCCCAGAGAGTAAAGTTGTTCAGCACTGAAGCATGAAGCACTGTGCAATTTGCATACCCCCACACCTGGGCCTGGCCTGTGCCCTGGGAAGCCTGGACTATACCAGTACTCCTGGTACCAGGCATCAGAGAAAGACACTCTTGAGTTTACGGCCTGAAGCCCTTCTCTAGGGAAGACCTGTGAATCTGAGCCCAAGGGATAATATACACTTGTTTACTATGTAAGCAAGAGTGGAAGAATGTCTAATGCACAGCAGAACCTTATACAAAACAAATAATAGCTTTGAGGAGAAAAAAAAATGTATTTGGATTATAGTTTCTCTACCTAGAAATGCATATCATTGTCCACTTTTAATGATAGCCATTCTGTTAGGTGTGAAGAGGTATCTCATTGTGGTTTGGATTTGCAATTCCCTGATAGACAATAATATTTAACATCTTTTCATGTGCTTATTGATCATTTGCATATCTTCTTCAGAGAAATGTCTATTAAGGCCTTGGTCAATTTTTAATGGAGCTACTATCTTTTTATTTTTGAGTTGTAAAAGTTTCTTACATAATATGAATATAAGTTCATTATCAGATATGCATTTCATCCACTTTTTCTTCCATTTCATCCATTGTCTTGTTTTTAAATTTTTATTGTTGGTTGTTCAAAACATTACATAGTTCTTGATATATCATATTTCACCCTTTGATTCAAGTGGGTTATGAACTCCCATTTTTACCCCGTATACAGATTGCAGAATCACATCAGTTACACATCCATTGATTTACATATTGCCATATTAGTGTCTGTTGTATTCTGCTGCCTTTCCTATCCTCTACTATCCCCCCTCCCCTCCCCTCCCCTCCCCTCTTCTCTCTCTACCCCCTCTACTGTCATTCATTTCTCCCCCTTGTATTATTTTTCCCTTTCCCCTCACTTCCTCTTGTATGTACTTTTGTATAACCCTGAGGGTCTCCTTCCATTTCCATGCAACTTCCCTTCTCTCTCCCTTTCCCTCCCACCTCTCATCCCTCTTTAATGTTAATCTTCTTCTCATGCTCTTCGTCCCTACTCTGTTCTTAGTTACTCTCCTTATATCAAAGAAGACATTTGGTATTTGTTTTTTAGGGATTGGCTAGCTTCACTTAGCATAATCTGCTCTAATGCCATCCATTTCCCTGTAAATTCTATGATTTTGTCATTTTTTAATGCAGAGTAATACTCCATTGTGTATAAATGCCACATTTTTTTTATCCATTCGTCTATTGAAGGGCATCTAGGTTGGTTCCACAGTCTTGCTATTGTGAATTGAGCTGCTATGAACATCGATGTAGCAGTGTCCCTGTAGCATGCTCTTTTTAGGTCTTTAGGGAATAGACCTAGAAGGGGAATAGCTGGGTCAAATGGTGGTTCCATTCCCAGCTTTCCAAGAAATCTCCATACTGCTTTCCAAATTGGCTGCACCAATTTGCAGTCCCACCAGCAATGTACAAGTGTACCCTTTTCCCCACATCCTCGCCAGCACTTCTTGTTGTTTGACTTCATAATGGCTGCCAATCTTACTGGAGTGAGATGGTATCTTAGGGTGGTTTTGAATTGCATTTCTCTGACTGCTAGAGATGGTGAGCATTTTTTCATGTACTTGTTGATTGATTGTATGTCCTCCTCTGAGAAGTGTCTGTTCAGGTCCTTGGCCCATTTGTTGATTGGGTTATTTGTTATCTTATTGTCTAATTTTTTGAGTTCTTTGTATACTCTGGATATTAGGGCTCTATCTGAAGTGTGAGGAGTAAAGATTTGTTCCCAGGGTGTAGGCTCCCTATTTACCTCTCTTATTGTTTCTTTTGCTGAGAAACAACATTTAGTTTGAGTAAGTCCCATTTGTTGATTCTAGTTATTAACTCTTATGCTATGGGTGTCCTATTGAGGAATTTGGAGCCCGACCCCACAGTATATAGATCGTAGCCAACTTTTTCTTCTATCAGACGGCGTGTCTCTGATTTGATATCAAGCTCCTTGATCCATTTTGAGTTAACTTTTGTGCATGGCGAGAGAAAGGGATTCAGTTTCATTTTGTTGCATATGGATTTCCAGTTTTCCCAGCACCATTTGTTGAAGATGCTATCCTTCCTCCATTGCATGCTTTTAGCCCCTTTATCAAATATAAGATAGTTGTAGTTTTGTGGATTGGTGAAAGACTTATACAATGAAAACTACAGAACCCTAAAGAGAGAAATAGAAGAAGATCTTAGAAGATGGAAAAATAGTTCTGCCAGCCGTGCAAGCACCGTACTCAGGGCTGAATTCTGGGTTCGAGATGGGGGAAGGAAGAGGTCCATCTCGGTTCTCCACACCGGTCAGACCACAGAGGAGGCCAGCAGCCACCATGTTGGAAAGCTGACGTCACCATCCCTGTTTTCGACTGACCGCAGCTCATTCAGCCATAGAAAAGGTAATTTCAGGCTGCCATTCGCCTGCGGCTTGCAGACAGATTGCTAGGGTTCATTGCCTGGGGGCTTCTTAGAACCTGATCTTATCGGAGCGAACACCAAACGCAGGGCGGCCGAGTTCCGGCTCCCGGAACCGCCCTGGCCCAGGGCTGCGGAGCCTGCGGAGGCTGCTTCTTGGACCCTGCTCCTATCAGAGCATACACCAAGCACTAAGCGGCCGAATTCCGGCTCCCGGAACTGAGCCCGAGGGGACTGCTTCTTGGAGCCTACTCTTATAGGAGCTTACACCGAGCATGGAGCGGCCGAGTTCCGGCTCCCGGAACTTCCCTGGCCCGGGGCTAGGAGCCCGCGGAAACGGCTTCTCAGTCCGGGTCCTGCTCAGGGCCGGTCAGGACTCACCCGTTGCTTTGGTTGCCCGGCAAGGGGAACGAAATGCTGCCATTCGCATAGGATACCAACATGGCAGAGATCTGATGTCATCAGAAAGCGGTGGAGGAGAGAACTTCATCAATACCAGCGGCGACATAAACAGTTGGTCTCCTGGTGGGGGGGGTGAGGCACAGACACCCGAGTCTCCTCAATTTGTCGTCGAGCCAGAGGGGAGGAGCCGGGCCACCGCCAGCGCCCGGAGCAGGCCCAGCGGCTCGCCAGCGTGGTGACCGCGTGACCCCAATTGGAGAGGGGGCGGAGCGGAGCCACCACCCGCACCCGCAAGGTGGGCAGACCCGCGACCCAGTGGTACATGGGCGTGGTAGGAGGGGCAGGGCAGAGCCGCCCTTCGCGCTTGCAAGGTAAACAGACCTGTGACAGCCTGGCGGGTCAGGCCCAGTGGCCTGCCAGTGTGGTACACACGTCACCCCAACTGGAGTAGGGGCAGAGCAGATCCTTCTCCCACGCCCGGATCAGGCCCTGCCGGTGTGGTGGCCACGTGACCCCAATTGGAGTGGGGGCGGAGCGGAACCGCCACCCGTGCCCGCAGGGTGAGCAGACCTGTGACCAACCTGCAGATCAGGCCCAGGGGTCCGCAGGCATGGTAGGAGGGGCAGGGCAGATCCGCCGCCCGCGCCTCCAAGGTAGGCAGACCTGCAACAGACCAGCGGATCAGGCCCAGGAGCCTGCCGGCGTAGTACACACATCACCCTAATTGGAGTAGGGGCACAGCAGAGTCGCCGCCCGTGCCAGGAACAGGCCCAGCGTCCTGCAGGCGGGGTAGTCACGACACCCCAATTGGAGTAGGGGAAGAGCAGAGCCTCCACCCGTGCCCGAAAGGTGGGCAGATCTGCGACCGACCAGCGGGACAGGCCCAGTGGCCTGCCGGTACGACAGACACGTCACCCCATTTGGAGTAGGGGCAGAGTAGAGCCGCCGCCCGCGCCTGCAGGGTAGGCAAACCTGCAACCGACCGGCGGATCAGGCCCGGTGGCCTGCCGGCGTGGTACACTCGTCACCCCAATTGGAGTAGGGGCAGAACAGAGCCGCCGCCAGCGCCCAGAACAGGCCCAGTGACCTGCTGGCGTGGTAGCCACGACACCCCAATTGGAATAAGGAGAGAGCAGAGCCGCCGCCCACGCCTGCATGAAAGATACGCAAGCAGTATGAAAAGACAAGGAAAGAAAGGACCACAAGCAATGCAGGTGAACGCAACTTTAGAAGAGGTAACAGCTGCAGCAGATGGAATGTCAGATAAAGAATTCAGGATATACATGCTTCAGATGATCTGGAGTATCAAGGAACACATTAAACAGCAAAATCAGACAATGAAAGATCACTTCGACAACGAATTACGCAAACAAATCCAGGAAGCAAAGGATCAACTATACAGGGAGATAGAGGTTATAAAAAACAAACAAACAGAAATCCTAGAAATGCAGGAAGCAATAAACCAACTTAAAAACTCAATGGAGAATACTACCAGCAGAGTAGAACACTTAGAAGATAGAACATCAGACAATGAAGACAAAGTATTTCAACTGGAAAAGAACATAGACAGCTCAGCAAGACTGTTAAGAAACCATGAGCAGAACATCCAAGAAATATGGGATAACATTAAGAGACCAAACTTAAGAGTCATTGGGATACAGGAAGGTACAGAGCTCCAAACCAAAGGAATGAGCAGTCTATTCAATGAAATAACATGAGAAAATTTCCCAGACTTGAAGAATGAGACAGAATCCCAAATCCTAGAAGCCTACAGGACGCCGAATGTGCAAAATTATAAGATATCCACACCTAGACACATTATAATGAAGATGCCCAACATACAGAATAAGGAGAGAATTTTAAAAGCTACAAGAGAAAGGAAGCAGATTACATTTAGGGGTAAGCCAATCAGGATAATAGCTGATCTTTCAACACAGACTCTGAAAGCTAGAAGATCCTGGAATAACATATTTCAAACACTGAAAGAAAATGGGTTCCAACCAAGAATTGTGTATCCAGCGAAATTAAGCTTCAGGATGGAAGATGAAATTAAAACCTTCCACGATAAACAAAAGTTTAAAGAATTCGCAGCTAGAAAACCATCTCTTCAAAACATCCTCGCCAAAGCATTACAGGAAGAGGAAATGGAAAATAACAATGAAAACCAACAGTGGGAGGTAGGAGACTAAAGGGGGGGGAAATAATCAAAGAGGAAAACAAACCATGTTTAGTAACAGAAATAAACAAATATGGCTGGAAGAACAACCCATATCTCAATAATAACCCTAAATGTTAATGGCTTAAACTCACCAATTAAGAGACACAGGCTAGTAGAATGGATCACAAAACAAGACCCAACAATATGCTGCCTACAGGAGACACATTTGATAGGAAAAGACATACATAGGCTGAAGGTGAAAGGTTGGGAAAAATCATATCACTCATATGGACTTCGGAAACAAGCAGGAGTTTCCATACTCATATCAAATAAAATAGATTTCAACCAAAGTTAATCAAAAGGGATAAAGAGGGACACTACACACTGCTCAAGGGAACCATACACCAACAAGACATAACAATCATAAATATATATGCCCCCAAAAATGGTGCAGCTATGTTCATCAAACAAACTCTTCTCAAGTTCAAGAGTCTAATAGACCACCATACAATAATCATGGGAGACAGCAACACACCTCTCTCGCCACTGGACAGATCTTCCAAACAAAAGTTGAATAAGGAAACTATAGAACTCAATAACACAATTAATAACCTAGACTTAATTGACATATATAGAATATACTACCCAACATCAAGCAGTTACACTTTTTTCTCAGCAGCACATGGATCCTTCTCAAAAATAGATCATATATTATGTCACAGGGAAACTCTTAGACAATATAAAGGAGTAGAGATAATACCATGCATCTTATCTGATCATAATGGAATGAAACTGAAAATCAAGGATAAAAGAAGGAAGGAAAAAGCATACATCAATTGGAGAATGAACAATAGGTTACTGAATGATCAATGGGTTATAGAAGACATCAAGGAGGAAATTAAAAAATTCTTAGAGATAAATGAAAACACAGACACAACATATAGGAATCTATGGGACACATTGAAAGCAGTTCTAAGAGGAAAATTCATTGCTTGGAGTTCATTCCTTAAAAAAAGAAAAAACCAACAAATAAATGATCTCATACTTCATCTCAAAATCCTAGAAAAAGAAGAGCAAAACAACAGCAAAAGAAGTAGAAGGCAAGAAATAATTAAAATCAGAGCTGAAATTAATGAAATCAAAACAAAAGAAACAATTGAAAAAATTGACAAAACTAAAAGTTGGTTCTTTGAAAAAATAAACAAAATCGACAGACCCTTAGCCATGCTAGTGAAGAGAAGAAGAGAGAGAACTCAAATTACTAGCATACGGGATGAAAAAGGCAATATCACAACAGACACTTCAGAAATACAGAAGATAATCAAAAACTATTTTGAATCCTTATACTCCAATAAATTAGAAGATAGTGAAGGCATCGATAAATTTCTTAAGTCATATGATCTGCCCAGATTGAGTCAGGAGGATATAGACAACCTAAACAGACCAATATCAATTGAGGAAATAGAAGAAACCATCAAAAGACTACCAACTAAGAAAAGCCCAGGACCGGATGGGTATACAGCAGAGTTTTACAAAGCCTTTAAAGAGGAACTAATACCAATACTTTTCAAGCTACTTCAGGAAATAGAAAAAGAGGGAGAACTTCCAAATTCATTCTATGAGGCCAACATCACCCTGATACCTAAACCAGACAAAGACACTTCAAAGAAAGAAAACTACAGACCAATATCTCTAATGAACCTAGATGCAAAAATCCTCAATAAAATTCTGGCGAATCGGATACAAAAACATATCAAAAAAATTATACACCATGATCAAGTAGGATTCATCCCTGGGATGCAAGGCTGGTTCAATATACGGAAATCAATAAATGTTATTCACCACATCAATAGACTTAAAAATAAGAACCATATGATCATCTCGATAGATGCGGAAAAAGCATTCGACAAAGTACAGCATCCCTTTATGTTCAAAACTCTAGAAAAACTAGGGATAACAGGAACATAACCTCAATATTGTAAAAGCAATCTATGCTTAGCCTCAGGCTAGCATCATTCTGAATGGAGAAAAATTGAAGGCATTCCCTCTAAAATCTGGAACAAGACAGGGATGCCCTCTCTCTCCACTTCTGTTCAACATAGTTCTCGAAATGCTGGCCAGAGCAATTAGACAGACGAAAGAAATTAAAGGCATAAAAATAGGAAAAGAAGAACTTAAATTATCACTATTTGCAGATGATATGATTCCATACCTAGCAGACCCAAAAGGGTCTACAAAGAAACTATTAGAGCTAATAAATGAATTCAGCAAAGTGGCAGGATATAAAATCAACACGCATAAATCAAAGGCATTCCTGTATATCAGCGACAAATCCTCTGAAATGGAAATGAGGACAACCACTCCATTCACAATATCTTCAAAAAAAATAAAATACTTGGGAATCAACCTAACAAAAGAGGTGAAAGACTTATACAATGAAAACTACAGAACCCTAAAGAGAGAAATAGAAGAAGATCTTAGAAGATGGAAAAATATACCCTGTTCATGGATAGGCAGAACTAACATCATCAAAATGGCGATATTACCAAAAGTTCTCTACAGGTTTAATGCAATGCCAATCAAAATCCCAACGGCATTTCTTGTAGAAATAGAGAAAGCAATCATGAAATTCATATGGAAAAATAAAAGACCCAGAATAGCAAAAACAATGCTAAGCAGGAAGTGTGAATCAGGCGGTATAGCGATACCAGACTTCAAACTATACTACAGAGCAATAGTAACAAAAACAGCATGGTACTGGTACCAAAACAGGCGGGTGGACCAATGGTACAGAATAGAGGACACAGAAACCAATCCACAAAACTACAACTATCTTATATTTGATAAAGGGGCTAAAAGCATGCAATGGAGGAAGGATAGCATCTTCAACAAATGGTGCTGGGAAAACTGGAAATCCATATGCAACAAAATGAAACTGAATCCCTTTCTCTCGCCATGCACAAAAGTGAATTCAAAATGGATCAAGGAGCTTGATATCAAATCAGAGACACGCCGTCTGATAGAAGAAAAAGTTGGCTACGATCTACAGTCGGTGGGGTCGGGCTCCAAATTCCTCAATAGGACACCCATAGCACAAAAGTTAATAACTAGAATCAACAAATGGGACTTACTCAAACTAAAAAGTTTTTTCTCAGCAAAAGAAACAATAAGAGAGGTAAATAGGGAGCCTACCCCCTGGGAACAAATCTTTACTCCTCACACTTCAGATAGAGCCCTAATATCCAGAGTATACAAAGAACTCAAAAAATTAGACAATAAGAGGACAAACAACCCAATCAACAAATGGGCCAAGGACCTGAACAGACACTTCTCAGAGGAGGACATACAATCAATCAACAAGTACATGAAAAAATGCTCACCATCTCTAGCAGTCAGAGAAATGCAATTCAAAACCACCCTAAGATACCATCTCACTCCAGTAAGATTGGCAGCCATTATGAAGTCAAACAACAAGAAGTGCTGGCGAGGATGTGGGGAAAAGGGTACACTTGTACATTGCTGGTGGGACTGCAAATTGGTGCAGCCAATTTGGAAAGCAGTATGGAGATTTCTTGGAAAGCTGGGAATGGAACCACCATTTGACCCAGCTATTCCCCTTCTAGGTCTATTCCCTAAAGACCTAAAAAGAGCATGCTACAGGGACACTGCTACATCGATGTTCATAGCAGCACAGTTCACAATAGCAAGACTGTGGAACCAACCTAGATGCCCTTCAATAGACGAATGGATAAAAAAAAAATGTGGCATTTATACACAATGGAGTATTACTCTGCATTAAAAAATGACAAAATCATAGAATTTACAGGGAAATGGATGGCATTAGAGCAGATTATGCTAAGTGAAGCTAGCCAATCCCTAAAAAACAAATGCCAAATGTCTTCTTTGATATAAGGAGAGTAACTAAGTTCAGAGTAGGGACGAAGAGCAGGAGAAGAAGATTAACATTTAACAGGGATGAGAGGTGGGAGGGAAAGGGAGAGAGAAGGGAAATTGCATGGTAATGGAAGGAGACCCTCAGGGTTATACAGTGGAGGGGGTAGAGAGAGAGGATGGGAGGGGAGGGGAGAGGTGGGGAGGGGGGAGGGTGGAGGATGGGAAAGGCAGCGGAGCACAACAGACACTAGTATGGCAATATGTAAATCAATGGATGTGTAACTGATGTGATTCTGCAATCTGTGTATGGGGTGAAGGTGGGAGTTCATAACCCACTTGAATCAAAGTGTGGAATATGATATGTCAAGAAATTTGTAATGTTTTGAACAACCCACAATAAAAAATTAAAAAAAAAGAAGATGGAAAAATGTACCCTGTTCATGGATAGGCAGAACAAACATCATCAAAATGGCGATATTACCAAAAGTTCTCTACAGGTTTAATGCAATGCCAATCAAAATCCCAACGGCATTTCTTGTAGAAATAGAGAAAGCAATCATGAAATTCATAAGGAAAAATAAAAGACCCAGAATAGCAAAAACAATGCTAAGCAGGAAGTGTGAATCAGGTGGTATATCGATACCAGACTTCAAACTATACTACAGAGCAATAATAACAAAAACAGCATGGTACTGGTACCAAAACAGGCGGGTGGACCAATGGTACAGAATAGAGGACACAGAAATCATCCATTGTCTTTTTACCAGAGGCTAACCTAACTTGGAAAACAGAAATACCCAACATAAGTTCCATGTAGATACCTTGTCTCACATGAGTGAGGGATTAAAAACTAAAAATTAAGAATCAATGTTGAATGGATAAAGAAACCATAGTATGTATACACAATGTAATATTACTCAGCATTAAAAGAGAATAAAATCATGGCATTTGCAGGTAAATGGATGGAGCTGGAGAATGTTAACCTAAGCAAAGAAAGCCAATCCTCAAGAAACAAAGGCTGAATGTTCTGTCTGATAAATGGATGCTGATCCATAAAGGGGCTGGTGGTGATGACAATGTAGGAACTTTGATAGGGCAAAGGGGAGGGAAGGAAGGGGATGGGGCAGGAGGGTAGGAAAGATGGTTGAATGAGATGTACATCATTACCCTAGGTACATGTATGACTGCACATGTGGTGTGACTCTACATCGTGTACAATCAGAGAAATGAAAAGTTGTGCTCCATTTGTGTACAATGAACTGAAAAGGTTTTTTTCTGTCATGTATAATTGATTAGAACTAATAAAAAATAAATTGAAAAATAAAACAAAAGGAATAGTAAAAAAAAAAATAAAAAGAATCAATGTTGAACGTCAAATCTCAGGGACATAAACTCACTAAAAGATTGAGACTGCTATAATCTCAATGTTTACATGTTTGCTGCTGCCCCTCCCAACTCATATGTTGAAGCCTAACCCTCAAGGTGATGGTATTAAGAGATGGGGCATAAGTGAGGGGATAAAGTTGTGAGGAATCCAAAGAAAGGAGGAGAAAACAAATAATAAAAATTAGCACAGAAAAAAAAAAGACCCCTGGGTTCAATCCCCAGGATAAAAAAAATTAACCTCAGAAAACTAAGAATAGAGAGGATTTCTTCAACTTGAAAAATATCTACTGCTTTTGAGGAAACTCCATACTAATTTCCCTAGTGGGCTGTAGTAATTTATCATCTCACTAAAAATGTGTAAGTGTTACTTTCTCCCCACAGGCTCACCAGCACTTACTAATATTTATGGTTTTGATGGATGCTATTCTGACTGGAGTAAGATGAAATCTCAGTGTAGTATTGGTTTGCATTTTCCTGATTTCTAATGAAAGTAAACTTTTTTCCTTATATTTGTTGACTATTTTCATTTCTTTTTGGTATTTATTTATTTTAAGAAACATCTATTCAGCTCAGTATCCCATTTATTGTATGAAGTATTTTTTGGTGTTAAATTTTTTGAATTCTTTATATATTCTGGATACTAATCCTCTGTTAAAAGAGTGACTTGCAAAGATTTTCTCCCATTCTCTAAGCATTTTTTCACATTCTTGTTTCCTTTGCTGTGCAGAAGCTTTGAAATTTGATACTATCCCATTTATTGTTTCTTAGATTTTATTTCTTGTACTTTAGAAACAACTAATAGAGTAAACAGAGGGCTTACAGAATGAGAGAAAATTTTCACCATCTACCCTTAGAAATTAATACCCAGAATATATAGACCCCCTCAAACATCACCACCAAAACCAAACCAAACAAACAAAACACTAATAACTTATTCAATAAGTTGTCAAAAGATCTAAATAGGGGCTGGGGTTGCGGTGCAGCTTTAGAGCCCTAGAGCCCTTGCCTCGCACGTGTGAGGCACTGGGTTCCATCATCAGCACCACATCAAAATGAATAAGCAGAATAAAGGTATCGTGTCCAACTACAACTAAAAAAATTGTATAAAAAAGATCTAAATATACATTTCTCAAAAGAAGAAACACAAAAGGTCAACAAATATATGCAAAATATTCAACATCCCTCGCGATAAGAGAAATGCAAATCAAAATTTCCTTATTTCACTTTAGTAAGAGTAACAATTATCAATAATAAGGATGTAGGGAAAAAGATACACTCATACATTGTTGGTGGGACTGAAAATTAGTACAACCACTATGGAAATCAACATGGGGCTTCTTTAGAACTTAAATTAGCACTATTTGCTGACGATATGATTCTATATCGAGAAGACCCAAAAAGTTCCATCAGAAAACTTCCAGAATTAGTAAATGAGTTCAGCAAAGTAGCAGGATATAAAATCAACACCCATAAATCAAAGGCATTTCTGTATATCAGTGACAAATCCTCAGAAAGGGAAACAAGGAAAACTACCCCATTTACAATATCCTCAAAAGAAAAAAAAATACTTGGGAATCAACAAAAGAGGTAAAAGACCTATACAATGAAAAACTACAGAACCCTAAAGAAAGAAATCAAAGAAGACCTTAGAAGATGGGAAGATCTACCTTCTTCTTGGATATGCAGCATTAATAAGATCAAAATGACCATACTACCAAAAGCACTGTACAGATTTAATGCAATTCCAATCAAAATCCCAATGGCATTCCTCATAGAAATAGCAAAAGCAGTCATGAAATTCAACTGGAAAAATAAGAGAACCAGAATACTTAAGTCAATCCTTAGCAAGAAGAGTGAAGCACGTGGCATCACTATACCAGACCTTAAACTATACTACAGAGCAATAGTAACAAAAACAGCATGGTATTGGCACCAAAGCAGACTGGTAGACCAATGGTACAGAACAGAGGACACAGAGACAAACCCACAAGATTACAATTCTCTTATATTAGACAAAGGTGCCAAGAACATGCATTGGATAAAAGATAGCCTCTTTAACAAATGGTGCTGGGAAAACTGGAAATGCATATGCAACAAAATGAAATTAAACCCCTCTCTCTCATCATTCACAAAATTCAACTCAAATTGTATCTAGGACCTAGGAATTAAACCAAAGACCCTGCATCCAATAGAAGAAAAAGTAGGCCTTAATTTTCATCATGTTGGATTAGGCCACAACTTCCTTAATAAGACTCCTTTAGTGCAAGAATTAAAATCAAGGATCAATAAATGGGATGGAATCAAACTAAAAAGTTTCTTCTCAGCAAAAGAAACAATCTGTGAGGTGAACAGAGAGACTACATCTTGGGAGCAAATTTTTATACCTCAAACATCAGATAGAGCACTAATCTCTAGGGTATATAAAGAACTCAAAAAGCTAAATACAAAAAAATCAAATAACCCAATCGGTAAATGGGCCAAGGAACTGAACAGACACTTCTTAGAAGAGGATATACAATCAATCAACAAATATATGAAAAAATGCTCAGCATCTCTAGCAGTCAGAGAAATGCAAATCTATTCTAAGATTTCATCTCACTCCAGTCAGAATGGCAGCTATTATGAAGACAAACAATAAGTGTTGGCAAGGATGTGGGGAAAAAGGTACACTCATACACTGCTGGTGGGACTGCAAATTGGTGCAGCCAATATGGAAAGCGTATGGAGATTTCTTGGAAAATTGGAAATGGAACCACCATTTGACCCAGCTATCCCTCTCCTTGCTCTATACCCAAAAGACTTAAAAATTGCATACTACAGGGACATAGCCACATCAATGTTTACAGCAGTACAATTCACAATAGCTAAACTATGGAACCTAACTAGATGCCCTTCAGTAGATGAATGGATTAAAAATGTGATATATATATATATATATATATATATATATATATATATATATATACACACACACACACACACACACACAAACATACAATGGAATATTACTCATCAATAAAAGAGAATAAAATCATGGCATTTGCAGGTAAATGGATGCAATTGGAGAATATCATGCTAAGTGAAGTTAGCCAATCCCCCACAAAACAAATGCCGAATGTTTTCTCTGATATAAATAGGCTGATTCATAGTGGGGTTGGGAGGGAGAGCAAGAGAGGAATGGAAGAACTTTAGATAGGGCAAAGGGGCAGGAGAGGAAGAGAGGGGACATGGGGGTAGGAAAGATGATAGAATGAGATGGACATCTGTCGCGACCCCTTGCCCGCAAGGAAGACGCAACTCAGGAATCTTCTTTCAGCAGTTTATTCAGGCCCTTAATATTTCTTCTTCTCCCTCTCGGATGCCCCTCCCAGCCTTAATAAAGCATCTCAAGCCCCAATGCGAAGCTGCCACGTGGAGCTTTCTCATAGGGTGGTGAAAAACCATGCGCCAACTCTCCCAAATAAGGAGTTGTTTGTCACAGACCACAGCGGAGCCAGCGCCATCTTGTAATGGCGACCATAGTCTGCAGAAACGGCAGAAGCGGCTCACCACAGACATCATTACCCTAAGTACATGTATGAAGACATAGTGTGAATATACTTTATATACAATCAGAGATATAAAAAATGTGATCTATAAGTTTAATATGAACTGTAATGCATTCTGCTGTCATATATAACAAATTAGAATATTTTTTTAAAAAGAAGTGTTCAAAATAATAATAACTGTTATAGGAAGTTTGCTATATATGAAGTTAAAATACAAAATTCAGTTGCTTTCATATATATCATAAATGCAAAACTGGAGTTTGAAATTTAAATATACAACATCACTTACATTAGCACAGAATAAAGAAATACTTGGGTATAATTCCAACAAAATATGTACAAGAACTATATGGGGAAATTGATGAAAAGAGTATGAGAAATCTAAATAAATGGAGATACTACATGTGTATGGATAGGAAGACTCAATATAATCAAGATAAATTCTTCCCAAATTGATCTATTGATTCAATTATATCCCAATTAAAATCTCAGGCAGTTATTTTGTGTATATAAACAATCTAAGTTTCCATGACACACAGAAGACTCAGAATAGTTAATAAAATGTTAGAAGAAAAGAATAGAGGGCTGACACTACCCAAATCAAAGCTTACTATAAAGTCACAATGACTAAGTGTAATATTGAAAAGGAATAGAAAATTGATGAATGAATCAGACTGGAGAGCCCTAAAATAAACCCACAAATATATAGTCAACTGAACTTTGCAAAGGAACAATGACATTTCAAAAGTCTTTAAAACAAATGATGCTAAAACCATGGTACAACCACATGCAAAAATAAAAAGAAGCCAGGCAAAAATCTCACACATTTCCAAAAAGTTAATTCAAAATGAATCATAGCCTAAATGTAAAATTCAAAACCGCAAAACTACTAGAGGATAACGTAGGAGAAAAACCTATATGTCCTTAAGTTTGGTGATAACTTTTTTAGATACAACAGCAAAAGCATGATCCATGAAAGAAAAAAATCCATAAGTTGAACTTCATTAAAATTTTAAACTTTCCTGTGAAAGACGATTTAGAAAATGGAAAGACAAACCACAAACCATGAAAGAAAAACTGCAAACCACACAGCCAATAAAGATTGGTGTCCAACATATAGGAAGGCATCTTAAAACTCAACAAGAAGACAATCAATCCCACTTTGAAAAGGTCAGAAGATCTGAACAGATACCTCACGGAAGAGGATTTACACCACAGGCAACAAAATCAAAATTAAACAAATGGGAATACATAAACTGTAAAACTTGTGTACAGCAAAAGAAATAATAAAGTGAAGAAACAACCCACTGAGTGGAAGAAAATCTTTACAAATCAAATGTCATATATCTAAGGAGCTAATAGCCAAAATATATAAGGAATTCAAACTGTATAGCAAAGAAAACAAAGAACCCCAATATAAAAACAATAGGTGATGGAGGAAGGTTGATCCATAAGTACTAAGCTATAGGTAGATAGCAGCAAGAAGTTCTGGTGTGCTGTTGCACAGTAGGGTGAATATAGGTAACAATTGCATAAATTATATGCTGTACATTTTTAAAATGTAGAAGAAAATATTCTGAAAGTTTTGTCATAAAAATGATAATTTCTTTACATTAGCACAGAATAAAGAAATACTTGGGTATAATTCAAACAATATATGTACAAGACCTATATGGGGAAATTGATGAAAAGAGCATAAGAAACCTAAATAAATGGAGATACTACATGTGTATGGATACAAAAACTCAATAGAAGTATAGACTCAATATAAAGTAGCCTAAATGGTCATGAACATTAAAAAATGTTGGGTGAAGGACCTAAATAGACATTGTCAAAAGAAGATATACAAAAGTCCCACAAACTATGAAAACATGCTCATCATCATTAATCACTAAGGAAATTAAAATTGAAATCACTATAACATATTACCCCACACCTTTTAGAATAGCTATTATAAAAATTTAAAAAGCAATTGTTGTGGAGGATACAGAGAAAAGGGAACATTTATGCACCATTGGTTGGAACGGGAATTAACACAGGCATTATGGAGTACAGTATGGAGGTTCCTCAAAAAAATTAAAAATGGCTGTACCATATGATTCAGGAATCTCTCTACTGGGTATATACTCAAATGAAGTAAAATCAATGTCAAGGAGATACCTGTACTCTCATATTCATTGCACCATCAATTACAATAATGAAAATATGGAAGCAAGGGGAGGGGAGGGGGGATAGCAGAGGATAGGAAAGGCAGCAGAATACAACAGACACTAGTAGGGCAATATGTAAATCAATGGATGTGTAACTGATGTGATTCTGCAATCTGTATACGGGGTAAAAATGGGAGTTCATAACCCACTTGAATCAAAGTGTGAAATATGATATATCAAGAACTATGTAATGTTTTGAACAACCAACAATAAAAATTAAAAAAATAAAAATAAATAAATAATCTATAATGTGAAAAAAAAAGAAAATATGGAAGCAATGTAAGAATCCATTAATGGATGAATTGGATAAAGAAAATGTGGTATTAAAATGATCATCAAGTTACCATTGGATGGTGTTATATATTGATAAACTCATTTTAAGTTGAAAATATTATAATTTAAAAATGCATTTAATAATTGGGGCTAGTGCGATGGCTCAGCAGTAGAGCACTTGCCTCGCATCTGCAAGGCCCTGGGTTCGATCCTCTGTACCACATATAAATAAATAAATAAAGTTATAAAAAACGCATTTAATCCACCTACTGAACATCATCACTTAGCCACACAGTACACAGTAGAGCATGACTTTTTCCCCCATGTGATCTTGTGAAGCTGTGAAGCTGCAGCTTGCCATCAATGCCATCAATATGAAAGAGTATTGTGATACATATTGCTAGTCTTGGAAGTGATCAAAATTCAATATGCAGTTTCTACTAAAAGCATATTGCTTTTGTACTACAACAAAGTTAAAAAAATCATCAGTTGAACCACTGTAAGTAAGGGACCATCTATATATACATAATGGAATACTATTCTGCATTTAAAAAAGAAGGAAATCCTGTCATTTGTGACAAAATGGATGAACCTGGAGGACATTATGCTAACTGAAATAAACCAGGCACAGATGTATAAATACAGCATGATCTTACTTAAATGTGGAATGTGTCAAAAGTTGATCTCATAAAAATGGAGAGTAGAATGGTACTTTTTACCAGAGACTGGAGGTATTGGGATGGTTAGGAAAAGAAGAGATATTGATCAAAGGGTAGACATTTTCAGTCAGACAAGAGGAATAAGCTTTGTTGATCTATTTCATAAAGAGATGGCTAAAATAATAATGTACTTTGTATTCCAAAATTGCTAAAAGAGTAGATTTTAAATGTTTTACCACAAAAATGCTATGCATGTGAAGTGGTGAAATTAGGAGTTTGATTTAATGATTCCATAATGTAAACATATATCAAAACATCACATTGCATCCCATAAGTATATAATATATGCAGCTATAATTTGTTAACTAAAAATAAAAATATATACAGATGGTAAATAAACATGAAAGATGTTCAACATCATATGCTATTGGGGAATTGAAAATTAAAGCAACAATGAAATAACTACTATACAGTTATTAGAATGACTAAATTTCTTTATACCAATAATATCCAGTGCTGGCAGGAATGTGGAACAAAAGGAGCTCTTGTTCCCTCTTGGGGAGAATTCAGGATGCACTTTGGAAAACAGTTTGGCAGTTTCTTACAAAATTAAACATTCTTGCCATATGATTCAGCAGTTGCATCTAGTATTTGCCCAAAGGAGTTCAAACTTATGTTCACACAAAAATCCACACACAAAACTTTATAGCATCTTTATTCATAATTGCTAAAATTTGGAAGCAACCAACATGCCTTTCAATATCAAGAGGTGAATGGATAAACTGTGGTACATTCACACAATGAAATATTAATTCACAATAAAAAATAACTATCAAATCACTATAGATATGAAGGAGGCTTAAATGCATATTTCCAAGTGAGAGAAGCCTGAGGAGGTTATATTCTGTATAATTCCAACTATGTAATATTATATATATATATATATATATATATATATATATATATATATATATATATATATATATATAGTGATGGGGATTGAACCCAGGGCCTTCTGCATGCTAGGAAAACACTCTACCACTGAGGTATATCCCGGGACCCAATTATATAACATTCCTGGAAAGGGAAAACAAGTAACAAGATCTCTGGTCCCCATGGTTTTAAGGAGATGGAAGGAGGGATAAATAGATGGAGTACAAGAGATTCTGTTACTATTGTAATAAATGTACCATACTAATGTAAAATTTTAATAATAGAGGAAATGAGGAGGAGTGTGAGGCAGTATATGGAAACTACACTTTCTGCACAATCTTTGTGTAAACCTAAAATTGTTTTTTAAAGTCTACTTTTAAGACATCAACATACAAAGATGGAATATAATTTGCTCCATTTCAGTCCCCAGTACTTCCTCTTTCTCTCCCCTCCCCCTCTCCCATTCTTCTTCCTCTACTGGTCTTTTTAAAATTTATTTGTATATTTTTTAAACTGGTACTTTTATCTGGGCACGGTGGTGCACACCTGTAATCCCAGCAGCTTGAGAAGCCGAGGCAGGAGGATCTCGAATTCAAAGCAAGCCTCAGCAATAGTGAGGCCCTACGCAATTCAGTGAGACCCTGTCTCTAAATAAAAGACAAAATAAGGCTGGGGATGCTCAGTGATTGAGTGCCCCTGAGTTCAATCCCTGGACCAAAAAATAAATAAAACTGGTACTTTATAGATATGCACGAAGGTAAAATTCACTGTGATATATTCATATATATATATAGCATAATTTGAACAATTCCAGGTGCCTGTCAACAGATGAATGTATAAAGAAAATGTAGTGTATATTCATAATGGAGTTCCACTCAGCCATAAACTCAGCCATAAAGAAGAATGAAATTATGGTTTGCTAGTAAATGGATGGAACAGGAGAACATCATGCTAAGTAAAATCAGCCAGATCTAGAAAGACAAGGGTCAAATGTTTTCTGTCATATGTGGAAGCTACAGTAAAATAAGGTGGAAGTGGAGATGCATCCCATGAAAATAGAAGGGAGATCAGTGGAGTAGAGGAAAGTTACAGAAGGGGAGGTGGAGGGATGGGAAAGGGAAGGAACTACAGAAAAAGATTTCTATTAGTTGAAAACAAATACAATTTGAAAACTGCATTCAGAGCATATCATTAGTAATTACCCACTACAATCATAAAAACCTCATCAAAGCAACTATAAAACTAAAGCAAAAGTAAATAAATGTACTTTCCGGGTGAATATCTCATTTTCATTCTCTCTCTCTCTCTCTCTCTCTCTCTCTCTCTCTCTCTCTCTCTCTCTCTCTCTCTCCACACACACACACACACACACACACACACACAGAGTTGTGCTATATAAGGCTATTATTAATAAGCCTCTTACTTTTTGGAGGACTTCTACTAAAAATAATGGTTTGAGTTTAGGGATAGCTGATTGGAAGCCATTATCACTGACAGTAATTAGATAGCAGGACAAGTGCCTATTGAAACCACTTTTAATTTTCTGCAATAAATATGAAATTATATGCATATAGAAGGATATTTATCCTTCTATTTTTTATGATAGGGTTCATGAAAAATAATAATCCAAATAATCCAAAGTGATAGCCAGTAATTTAGGCACAATTTTTTAAAAAAAGAAAGGATGACAAAATACATGCTACTTTATTCAAAATTGTTAAATATCTGTGGGGGGAAAAACTGTTTTTACTGACTCCTGAGTTTCTCAGAGGTATCATAGTAGAGGTTTTATATAACAATCAGTAACCAGGGTGCCATAGTATGTTCATACACTTTAACCCATACAATTTATTTTCACGTATCAAACGTTAAATAACAATCAATAAGAGTAGAAAAGATCTTATAATTTTCCCAGAGAATAATCATCTAAGATACAGAATATAAAATTTGGCATTAATGTATTGCTATTCTGAGACACTACCTGCTTCTCTACTACAACATTTGCCTGAGAATCCAAGATTTACATTTTTTCAAGAAAGATACTGACGTATATTATGGATGGATTGTTAATAAGGTCTATCAGTTGGGAGAAGTAATGAAGTTGCCCTTTTGAAATAATTTAATAGTCTATATTTTGAATTCAGAATATGAGACTCCAGTGGTACAATTATAAGGGTAAACAAATTGCAAGTATTTGAAGCCATTATTCGGAGTAATATTTAAATAATTTGGAGTTAAGAATCTTCATTAGATGCTTTATTTAATTGGAACTATAAAACCCTTTTCAATGTGAAAAGTACTACTGGTACCATTTAAATTAAGAGGGCTGGAGAATATAAAATCAAGGGGGAAATCTGTGACCATACACCAGAGCAAATTGAATAGCTGTGTGGAGACATTGTCCTCACATTTTGAAGCAACAGAGCTAAAATTAGACAAGCAAACAACCAGCTATATTTAGTCATTCTTAAGGTGATGAGAACAGTACACAGGACCTTGCCTGGTAACCAATGCACCTTCTGGTCTCTTCAACTATAGATAATAGGATTCATCATGGGAATGATCGATGCTGTAAATGACATATTCTACCTAGTCCAAAATTAGCTATAGGAGGAACTGAGTCTACAGGTGTGCACCCTGCTAGTAATTTAATTTGTTATCTTGAATATTTCCCTCATTTTCTTGCTTGCCTAGCTATGCATTTACATGGATTAAAAAATATATTGTACCCATTCAAGTTGTTCTGTTGTTTTATGTGCTTCTATTGAGGGATGTCCTGTCCTGCTTTTCTATTAATAAATATTATATACCAAATAGATTCACAGATTCACTTAAATTTGGTGAAGTAGAATTAGTAGTTTAAAAAACATTAATAAAATATTCTTTGTTTTACAGTTTCTTAAAAAAAGAGTACCTGGGTCTTAAATATGCAAGTCCTTCATTACAAATTGCAGACAGTTGCAAATCATAATGAACAAGTAGAGAAGTTTTTGCACTTCTCCTCAGCTAAGTACATCCATAGGTTAACAACAATGATAAAAATTATGGGGCCCAGCAAGCTGGGCAGGAGATCAGAAAGTCAGAAATGTGCCAGAGGAAGCTAAGAGTAACAGGATATCAACAAAGGTACTCACCATATTGAACCTATAAAAGAGCTAAGATGTAATTTCTGATGTTGTTATTGAAATATATATTCTCTCATTGTAACAAGCAGTCACTAGAGAAATGAAAAGTTTAGCTAGGGATGGGAGTATAATTCAGTGGTAGAATGCTTACCTAGTATGCATTGAGATCATAGATTTAATCCCCAGTACCCTAAGAAAAAGCTTAGATAATGTGAGTACTGAATACAGAATGAGCTACAAATAGCACTGATGGGTCTTGGAGGCCAAGAGGTAAAATTCTGCACAAAGAAAATTAATAAATTGAGACTTGACATAAAATGAATAGGTAAGCTTAAATAGAAGCAGCATGTCTACTATCTTTAGAAAAATTATTGAGGAATCATAGGAGTTTAGCAGCATAGATAAGTAAGAAAAGAGTACAGAGTGATGTGGAATTTATGACTGTTACCTATAAGAGAGACAAGGCTCAGAAAACATATGTAAGAAGTGACAAACAAGAATTTCTACTGCTCTGGTCTATCAGCAATTCCTCAAAGTATGGAATCAGCAACTTTCTGTTATTTCCCTCTACCTGATCAGGTGCACTATCAGATAAAAACAGTTTGATTATTATTCTCTCCACTAATAATGAGATGAGAATGTAGACCCTTAAATCAGTCAGGTGAAGTTCTAATTCTTAGACTACTGATAACTTAAATGTGTCTGTGACTAAGGTAAGCAATCTCTCTAAGCCAGAGTTGTCTCAAATGCAGAATGAGGGCAACAGACAGTAATACAAAAAATTAAATGGGATGACTATATCTGCATTGTATTATATCATATTATATTAATGTGAACATTGTGAGGCACATAGTAGGCTCCTCAAAATGGTCACCATGAACGCAATCATATCAGTACCATTTTATAATCACAGTCACTTTAACCAAAGAAAGCACAAAAGAACTCAGAGTATGGCAGGACCCTGTCAAAAGGGTATAAATTGTCGTGCCTTCGAGGCTTTCCAGGTTCAGACACTCTCACACTGATGCACTGAATGTTGCAGAGGACTGACATCAGAAATCACCATCAGTAATTTTCCCAAGAATACAAACTACAGCACAGTGACTCTTGCAATGCCCTCATTCCATGCTATAGAGAAGTTTTTACTGCCTTGTGTTATTAGGCCCTCAGCAAGTTAGGGGCACAAGCCTGTAATCCCAGCAATTTAGGAAGCTGAGGCTGGAGGATCACAAGTTCAAGGCCAGCCTCAGCAACTTAGTGAGGCCCTAAACAACTTAGCAAGACCCTGTTTCTAAATAAAAAGAGCTGAGGATGTGGCTCAGTGGTAAAGCACCTCTGGGTTCAATTACCACTACCAAGAGAGGGCCGGGGGATAGGGGAGAGCTTTAAGCCCTACCACAGCTGTCTTGGTGAGAAGCAAGCAATAACCACTATTTGGTTATTGTGGAAGAACACAATGGAGGACTTCAATAAATGCATCCAGAAGTTAGGAGACTATAAGGGAATATTTGATTGTAGAACTAATAATACCTAGCTAATCCTAGAAGTTAACACTTCTATTGTGTTTATTCTGTACCACTGGCTTTTAACATCACTAACTGCTTTTAACAAATATTTTGATAAATGTGTGCTGATTTCTACAGTGTTTCTTTGTAGGAATATAGCAGCTCATCTCCCTTGCTTCTATTCATTTGCATTCATAATACATTAAATGAATATCTATTTTTGTAAAGGACTTGGCTAGGCATTGTGGCAAGTTATAGGAAGAACAAGAAAGACAGTGTTCCTGCCTTCAAGGTCTTCAGAATTAATCAGGGGAGGGATAAATGAAAGCAAAGCTCACTAGGGCAGAGTACAGAACAGGTATGTTCTAATAAGGCTATAGAAGCCCATGGTAAGTGGCAGGAAAGGACAACGAAGGGCTTTAGAAGAGCTTGAAAGGACTTGATGTTTGCATCTTTGATTATTTGAGAAGTGCAGTTCAGACTTGAACAAAAACACAGCAACAGCAAATTATGGGTCACGTCTGGGAAAAAAAGAAAATAATCTGATAAGGCTAAAAGGTCAAATGGAAAGAGCCTCTGACAACATGTCAGAGGTTGTTTTTAGAAACATCACAGAGGGCCTTGAATGTCATATTAAAGGACTTAAACATGTTTGGGGGAGGTAGCAAGTAGGCAGTGGACATTTCTAAGCAGAGGTAGGAGTTAGGAAAACTAATATACTAACACCAAATAGGATGGATTGGAAGAAAGTTTGGAGGGGGAAATAACACGTTGAAACCAAACACAAATTCCCTGGCTACTTCAGTAATCTGATGAAAACTTACAAGACTGTGAACAAGGAGATAAGAAGTAGGAAAAAAACAGGCATGACAAAGTCAAGAGATGCTGAAGATGTGTAATTGCCAGGCTTTGCCGATGGATGGGATGTGAGGAACATGAGAGATGATGCTGACAAATATGACTGACATTTTCAGCCTGGCTGACTGGAAAGATTGCCATGTCACTAACGGAGGCAAGGAACACAAAAAGAAGAAAAGGTATGGGAGGTGTTGATGACAGATGTACCTGATTTTGTAAAACACAGCTCTAGAGAGGAGTACTTCTCAAATTCAAAGGTACATGTGAATCACCCAAGGATTTTGCAAAAATGAAGATTGATCCAGTATGTAAGAAGCTGGGTCTCAGATTCTGTATTTATAACAAGCTCAAAGGAAAAGTCAATGTCACTAAAACTCAGACCACAAATTAACGCAGTAAGGCTGCAGAAGACAAGCTCAGCAGTCAGGGAGAATTTGAGTAGAATAAGCTGCCTGACAAAAGTACAAAAAATAAGTTTGAGGTCATTATTAAATTTAAAATCTATATAGAAACAAACACAAAATAATTTGGGCTACATCCAATTTAAATAATCACATTTTTCTAAGTTTTTTCAAAATGTTTTCCTTCTAATTTTGAGTATCTGTATACACAAATGCATACTCAATTTCAGATTCACATACACAAACACATTCAACATTTGAATTTATTACATTATCGATTTTTTTCCAAATAAGAATTTTTAATAAATATCCAAGTGTTCTGGTGCAGGGCAATACTCACATAAGTAAATGTAGATGAAAAAAAGAAATTAACACCCTTTCAAAATATCATTTAAAATAATACAGAACATCATATGTAGAAAGAGGCAGATGTATGACTGAGGCCAAGTTGCTCTTTCTCCCTTCAACTTCATAATAGATTTAATCACATGGGGAAATAACTCTCCATGTTATTCCTGAACAAAATTGTAAATTACCTCTATATAGCACCTCATCACTGGTTGGGACGTGAACATTTGTGTCAGGTATACTATTTAGCATGATGCAATACAAATGAAATATTTCTCTAATTTTTGCATCTCCTCTGAAGAATTTGGTTGGCCTGACCTGTTTGTACAGACACAAATCTTATTAAAGGGACAGGGAAGGTACTTTGATAGAACAGGAACTCTTGACCAGGCACAACTTCTCAGGGAAATTATGCATTTTCTTCTCCCCAAGAAGTTGGTCTCTCTGCCATCCAAAAGAAAGGACATCAAAACAGCCAAAGCACCTGCTGTGGAAATGTCTCTTTCAATGGTCTCTGAAATCTCTATTTGATGCTGACTTTTGCAAGAAACATCAAATCTTCCCCACTTGGTCACCTGGGAAGCTGGGATGTTAACTGCCAAGGACCTGCGTGACAAAAAAGCTGAAATCAAGGGGCCAAAAGAGGCTCCATGTGGATAAGCAAACAAGGGCAGTGTGAGCCCCACACCAGGCATGCATTATGATTTTGCAAGAGAACACACAGAGCCTCACAGGTGACATTTCCCTCGGCCCTTAGTTTTCAGAAAGCTCCCTGCAAACTCTCAGCAGCGGAAATGGCAGGAATGATGAGCCCATTTCCAAAGGCCTTCCCAGCAGCCTCACATTTTTGGCATTCAGCTTGCACTTAGAAATAGTGAGCAACCACCAATCTTTTCAGTAGCCTTCCAAATGAGTTGCCTTTCAAAGAAATAATTGGAGGCAGGCTGAGAAAACAGCAGGCACTCGATAAATGCTTCCATGAATGAGTGAGTGAAATGAATGAATGTGTGAGGGAGTGAATGAAAAGCCCACAAACTTCAGAGTCTGAATCTGTAAATGACCAGGAAACTACATTTCCTGCAGGAACTATTTCATCTCAATTTGGAAATACTAATTTCTGGCATTAGTACCAACATATTTTCTCATGCAGTTGATTCACGTTTGTAAGAGTGTTTTTTTTTTTTTTTCAGACAAAGCCTATTATAGGAAAAAGAAAAAAGTAATTACTTTTTCCTGTCCTCTGCCTAAGTCTTTCAGTCTCTTTGGTTCAAATGAGAAGCCTGGCCCTGCTGGCTTTGGTCCACTGTTATAGCAGTTCAAGGAAATTTTGGGTACATTCAAGTTGGTCTCAACCCATTAAACTCCATAAACCCTACGGGGACTTGAGAGAGATATAAAATAGGAAGGTTGTGTCCTCTTCTGCTGCTATCCAAACCCATTTTCCATGGAAAGTATAATTTCTCATGAAGTGAATCATTTTCACCTTACTTATTTTTCATTTTATATATACATATATATGTATATATCGGGTACACTATGTGGTATTTTGAAATAGATAGATAGATAGAGTAAAACGACTACTCAAATTTACACATCCTTCATCTTCCATAGTTGCCCTTTGGTGTGTGTGCACACAATAAGGACAACTAAAATCAACTCTCTAAAACAATTTTCAGGTTGCAAGCAAATGTTACATAGTTCTCATGTTGTATGTTAGATCTGTAGAATTCACAATACTACATAACTACCCTTCACCTTTACTTTCCAATATTCACTCGTTTTCTGAACCAGGCAACCACCACTCTATGCTGTATATACATTAGATATTTTTTATTTATTCTTTTTAGATATACATGACAGTAGAGTATATTTTGACATATTTATACAAACATGGAGTATATCTTATTTTAATTAGTATCCCAGGCTTGTAGTTGTACATCATGTGGAGATTAACTGTGGTATATTCATATATGTACATAGGAAAGTTACATCAGATTCATGGACTTTTGAAAAATAATCTGCATCCCAATTATTTTCTTTACTGATAAATGCACATACCATTCCAATAAAGTTATGTAATATTTACAACTTCCTATGAGTTTTAAAGTTTTCTGAAGTAAAGGAGGAGGTTCATGAGATGACCATGAAACACATATACAATAAGTTGAAATAATAATGGTAGATTATTTTAAGACTGAAGATAAAATACTATCTAAAACTAATTTTCATTCATAATTTTTGTAAGAAATTGGAAGATGTTTGTATATTCATTGAAAAAGGACTCATTAACTATGAAGGACACTAAATTACATCTAAATTGCTAAGAAATCATGAGGGGAAAATATACTATAAAATATTCCATTAAAAATAATGCAAATATGGTAAATTTAAACATGTGAAGATGTAGAGCATCTCAAGTGAAGGATATAAACACTGGTGAAATAAGACTTCCCCAAGGAATATTTTTTTCAAATGTAGAGGTTCATTATAAAGGAAGACATCTCCTCACATGGATGGAATGGAAACCAACAAGAAGATCAGGGCAGCTCCCCTTCAAATGAGAAAGAAGAGAGAGGCAGGAGCTTTAGCTTAAACAGCTCCATGAATTAATTTACCTTGGCACACTTGGGGGGAAAATCACACCCCAAAAAGGAAATTAAGGCCCCTGAGGGAGGAGGTAGAAGACAGGGCCAAGGCAGGAGGATGCAGTGGTGAGCACCAGCCCCAGGGAAAGTTCTGGCTCTGGGCAGGAGGTCTGAGAATGGCCCATTTTCAGCTCAGTACCCATTTCCCTCCCTCCCTGCCTGACCACTGGGTCCCTGGTGAACACTGATCTTGGGCAAGACTTGAAGGTCATGTTCACTCTAGGATGAAGACTCACCCAGGCTCCATGGCACTCCTGGGAATGTTTGGGGTGGGAAGGGCGTGGGTGTGTGTGTGTGTGTGTGTGTGTGTGTGCTTAATTCAGTCTAAGGACTCTGGTGCCCCTGAGGAAGGCGGGGGCAGGATGTCTCCCATCTTCTCCTGCGTCGGGGTGGGGCCATGCCTGGCCATGGCCACTGTCAAAACAAGGTCCTGTTGCAAACAAGCCCCAATTTTCTGGCTATGCTAACGAGAGCTCAGTGACGCGGTGGACAAAGCGGGGCTGCTGTTCCTGGCTCAATCTCTCTCTTCGACAACGGTAATTTGCCACATCACCTTACCTTCCCAGACACGAAGCATCAGAGGATTAGCTATTAAAAGAAAGACGTTTTCTCGCTCATTACAGCCTGCAATGCAAAACGTCCAGAGATGCAAGGAGACCTGTTTTCACCATTAAAGTAGAAATTATTTCTGGCGGCTTCGGGAGAAAATGCAATTATTTTCCTTCCTGTCACAGTGTTTCCACACTCACCTAGAGATGAGAGGACCCTATTAAAACGGCCTCATCTTCTTTTGAACGACACCAATGAGTGACCTTGTCTGACCTGGGGGTGGGAGGCTGGACCCCGAGTCCTCGGCCCTCGGGAGCCGGGGTCACTGAGGGCAGAAGTAATTAGACAGCACTGAGTCATTGCCACTTGCATGCTCATGGCACCAAGGCGAACCGCTGCAGAGAAGAAAGTGAGCGGTTCAGGCAGAGCCCACCCTGTTTGCCTACTCAGACTGCATGGCTCCAGCCCCTCCTGGCTGCTCTACCATGGGACAGGTCTGGGGCTCCTTCACCCCAGAAACCTCACAGTTTGGATCTGCTTAGCCACAGGTCTTCCCCACTTGCCTGCCATCATGGGGAAGGAAAGGCACCTGCTGATCCACCTGCACTGATACTGAGCTCCTTGGCTTTGGGCAGGTCTCTTAGCCAGTCGTCTGTGAAGCAAAGTTAGCCACGGTGGTCATTTCCCCCTGCCCCGACCCAAGGATGATGCATGACCCTGTTTTTCTGACCACTGCGCTGGTCACAGACTGGTCCTCTCACCTAGACCCTCCTCCTCTCTCTTTCGAACAGCAACCCAGTGTGGTACTTTTCATATCTCAGTGCAATCTTCTTCTCATCAATTCAGGATCAGCATTCTAAAGATGACTCATTGGCATCATCTGGCATCATGAGCAATCATGTCACCACCCAAGATGAAGATCCACAATAGATGAGTAAGGAGAAGCCCCCACGCACACCTCATAGCCACACTCTTACTTTGATACTCATAGCCACACTCTTACTTTGATATTTTTTTTTCATACTGCATGCAGAAAGCATTCTTACCATATAAGCATCGCTCTGATCTTTTCTGATTTATATTATTTTGTATCATTTTTGTATTATATGTTGTTTGGTTGCATATATTGTCATGCAATTTTTGCTATTTGTGTAATGTGCCATAGGCCTCATGACATCTTGGCCAAGCCCCAAAAGTTAAGCAGAAGGTAACAGTAACTAAATGATTTCTGAGTCCATCATTACATCTGACTAGGTGCTCTAAGGCAGATATTCTCCAGATGCATAAAATTTATGCTCTAGGCAGCACTTGAAGCAAGGATAGTCTTGAATTTTTAAGCTAGTTTTCCAAGAACCAATCTTTCCCCAAAGAATTACTTTGTGCTTTGATCTGACCAGTAGGATGCCTAGAAGGGCAGAAGGCTTTGTGGAAAGATTCCTTTAGCACTATCACTGTTAGAATTCTGAGTTTTGAGCTAATTGCATGATGGCCAATATAAGCCTCAGCTGAATCATTGAGCCGAGAACTTTGCAGAGGGATAACATGGATCATGGACAGTGATATCCCTCAGCTTACCAACAGTAGAAAAATGAAATCATAAATCTTTGGAGCACACAATTGGCATGAAATATGATGACAAAACAAGTTCACAATCTGCTGGGAGCCATTAGCCAAGTAGGTATGACAATTTCCTTGCCAACATACCCCATGTTGCTGACATGTTGCAGTGACATTGAATGTAGGTGACCTTGCTCAAGGACCAAGGCAGATTAGGGTGTTCCCGGTTTTAAGATAATCGTGTTTAGGGCGTTCCCAGTTTAGGTTCCAGGTTTAAGGTTTAAGATTATTCCTGCTGGGAATAGGGCGTATCCTGCTGCCTGAGTTCCCCTTGAGTTCTCACGGGATTCAGACAGTATATTTTGGGAGACAGAAGCCCAGTGGGGGTGGATTTGGGCAGAGAACGTGGATTTGGGAAGAGAACGTGGATTTCCCCAGAACGTGATTGTACACGGCTGGTGTGACTTCGGGAATAAAGAGTTGCTGTTTGAATCTACAAGCTGTGTGGTGGCTCGTGATTGTGTGCCCAGCCAGACTGGGGCATTTGTGCCCAGCCAGACTGTGGCATTTGGTGGCCCGTACGGGGAACTTCTGAAGCTTGGAGGTAAGTGAAATTGCTTGCCCCTGAGGAAGAGCGAAAGAATGGGTGACCAACTCAAAAAACAATGTGTTATTGTTTTGATTTATCTTGTTTTTGTTTCAAGCTGCCTATCCCTAGAAATTTCTCAGGCAAACTGGAAAAAATGGTTGACTAAAGGTTTGAAGTTTGTCGGCCCTGAGGAAGAGAAAATTGATACAACGATTTTTTATTCCGTTTTTGTTTCATTCAGTTTCAGCTTTGTTTTGTGCTATCTTATTGGGTTGCGTTATCTTTATAGTAGATTAGAAATTAGTAAAAAACAAACCGAAAAGATGTTAAGTAAATTGTTAGAGGTTCAGACCATGTAGAAAGACATTTTAGATCAAACAAAAGAGAAGGTCTCTCGAGCTAGTCAGACAGAGGAAGAAAATTTAAAGGAAAAGGGGTTGTTAGGAAAAAGGCCACAACAGGAGGCTGTTACTAACTCTGTTTTATCACAAGAGGGCGTAATTCAACCAACAGCCCCACCGATGGAGACAGCTGAGTGGCCCTCAAACCCCGTAGTTGATAAATGGGATCCTGAGACAGGACCTCAAAGATTAGCATGCCCTGTACTTGAACAGGCAGGAGGGCAGCGAATTCACTGTGCTTTAGATTTTAAAACAGTGAAGCAGTTAAAGGAGGCTGTAACAACCTATGGTCCCCAAGCTCCCTTCACGGTAAGCATGGTCGAGTCCATTACTAACTTGGACATGACGCCAGCAGATTGGGCTAGCATGTGTAAATCTGTACTAAATGGAGGACAATATTTGTTATGGAAGGTTGCCAATGAGGAATTTTGCACGGAGACAGCTAGGCGAAATGCAGCAGCCGGTTACCCTCAAAGAAATCTAGATATGTTGTTAGGAAAAGGACCTTATGAGGGTCAACGGCAACAAATTGAATATGATCCTGCTATATATGCACAAATTGCTGCAGATGCAGTTAGGGCATGGAAGACTTTACAAGGACATGGAGATTTACAAGGTCAGCTATCTAAGGTAATACAGAGAGCTAATGAACCTTACGCTGACTTTGTAGATAGGCTAATTCAAACGGCTGCCAAAATTTTTGGGGATACAGAACAAGCAATGCCATTAATAAAACAACTGGCTTATGACCAAGCAAATCGTTGCTGCAGAGAGGTCATTAGACCATGGAGACATGAAGATTTAAACACATATATTAAATTATGTAGAGATATTAATGAACAAGGGTAAGTCTTGGCAGCTGCAGTACAACAGGCTTTAGATGCCAGGCCAAAAACATGCTATGATTGTGAACAAACAGGACATTTTAAAAGGAATTGCCCCATAGGAGGAGGGTTTAACAAAAGTAGGTATCAAAGGAATAGAATACCGAGTATTTGCCCACGATGCCATAGAGGGAGACATTGGGCTAATGAATGCCATTCTCAAACCACCATTGAGGGTACTCTTTTATCAAAAAACAGACAAAGACCAGGTATTTATCCACGATATCGTGGAGAAAGGCATCAGGCTCCATTGCCAAAAAACGGACAGGGGGGCCCAATGCTCCGGGGCCCACAACCACAAATATACGGGGCAGTGGAGGATCCCAGCAACACCATCAGGGTAGTGCCCAGGACACATTGTCCATTAAATCCCTCGTCAGACAAACCCGAGGGAGCGCAGGGTTGGACATCTGTGCCTCTGCCAGAGCAGTATTAACTCCAGAGATGGGAGTTCAAATCATTCCCACAGGAGTAAAAGGACCTCTTCCCCAAGGAACAGTAGGCTTATTATTGGGACGTAGTTCATCTACATTAAAAGGACTTATGATAAGTCCTGGGGTAATTGATCCCGATTATGTAGGTGAAATAAAAATTATAGCTAGTTCTCCAAGAGATATATCAGTAATTTCACCTGGAGACAGAATAGCACAGTTGTTAATAATACCCAGCCTACATAATAAATTTCCTAGTCATAGTGTAGAAAGAGGTTCCAGGGAATTAGGCTCCACAGGTGTAGATTGGGCTATGTTGTCTTTAAATTTAGATTCTCGCCCAATGCTAAAACTAAATATTCAAGGTCATGAGTTTAATGGGCTACTGGACACAGGAGCTGACCTTAGCATCATATCTCGTCAAGAATGGCCAAAACATTGGCCATTACAACAAGCCACTCAAACGCTTCGAGGCCTAGGAGTGGCGACTAATCCCCATAGAAGTTCTATGATATTAGATTGGAAGGATCCTGAAGGATGTGAAGGAACTATACAGCCATATGTATTGGATCATCTTCCTATAAATTTATGGGGACGAGATGTCCTAGATCAATTAGGTTTGACGTTAACAAATAACATCAATCCTAATGCGCCCACTACTAGGGCTAGACAAGGCTTTAGGAAAGAAAAAAGATTAGGAAAACAAGGGCAAGTTATAGCAGCACCAGTACAAATAGATCAAGGAACAGACAGACATGGGTTGGATTTTCAGAAAGGGCCACTGAGACAATCAAAATTACTTGGAAATCAGAAAGACCAGTGTGGGTTCCTCAGTGGCCCCTGACTAAAGAAAAGACACAAGTAGCCCATGATCTGGTCAAACAACAATTAGCGGAAGGACATATACAACCTTCCATATCTCCCCATAATACTCCCATTTTTGTCATCAAAAAGAAATCTGGTAAATGGAGATTATTGCAAGATTTAAGAGCCATTAATAATGACATGGTTATTATGGGACCTGCTCAATCAGGGATTCCTCAGTTGTCTGCTTTGCCAAAAACCTGGTCTGTTTTAGCTATAGATATTAAAGATTGTTTTTTTTCAATTCCAATTCATCCCGAGGATAGTCCACGTTTTGCATTTACTATCCCTGCATTAAATCATGAAGGTCCTGATCAGAGATATGAATGGAAAGTACTCCCTCAAGGGATGGCTAGCAGTCCAACTATGTGTCAAATATATGTTAACAAAGCAATCCAGCCACTTAGAAATCAAAATCCTGAACTACAAATATTTCACTATATGGATGATGTATTATTGGCACATAAAGATAAAAACATATTGCTGGAATGTTATGCCACACTTACAAACTTATTAAAAAATTATAATCTAGAGATAGCAATAGATAAAGTACAATTAAATTTTCCAATTAATTATTTAGGAGTTCTATTATCCTCAACCATGGTCCATCCACCAAAAATTCAAATACGAGTAAATCAACTCAAATCACTTAACGACTTTCAAAAGTTATTGGGAGACATAAATTGGATAAGGCCTTATCTAGGTATACCAACAGGAGAGTTGGGACCTTTATTTGATATTCTAAAAGGTCCATCGGATCCAAATTCACCCCGCATGTTAACTCCTAAAGCAAGAAAGGCATTAAAAATTATTGAAACATATATGGAAAACATACATTGGGATAGAATTGATATAAGTTTGCCTTTATTATTTATTGTACTACCAACAAAAAATATTCCTACAGGAGTATTTTGGCAAGAAGGTCCATTATTGTGGATACATTTATCTTATTCTCCTAACACTATTCTTACTAGGTATCCTGAGGCTGTAGGACAATTAATACTCAAAGGAATAAAAGCAGCGAAGGGAGTGTTTGGAATTTCTCCCAATAAAATTATTACTCCATATACTATGGATCAAATTGATGAGTTAGCTAATGAGTTAAATACTTGGGCAATAATCATGTGTAAATCTAATGTTTCATTTGATAATCATTTACCATCTAATCCTTTGTTGTCTTTTTGGTCATCGCATCCTGTAATTTTTCCTAAAATGACAAGAAAAACACCTATCATGAATGCTCCAAATATATTCACTGATGGGTCTAATAATGGTACAGCAGCAGTAGTTACCCCAGATCGAACTTTTACATTTTTAGTACCGAAACAATCAGCTCAAAAGGTAGAGCTTAATGCAGTATTACAAGCTTTTATGATGTTTAAAGATTCTGTATTTAATTTATTTTCTGATAGTCAGTATGTAGTTAATGCTATAGTATCTCTTGAAGATGCTGGTAGGATTTCCCCTTCTTCTACTGTTTTCTCTTTGCTTTCCACTATACAAAGTCTAATCTGGGACAGAAAAGATCCGTTCTTTATAGGACATATTAGGGCACATACAGGATTGCCTGGAGCCCTTAGTTTAGGCAATGATTTAGCAGATAAAACTACACATGACATACATATTTTCTCTACATTTGAAGAAGCTACAAATTTTCATAAAAGGTTTCATGTTAATGCTAATACTTTACAAAAGCATTTTAAAATAACTAAGGAACAAGCCAGACATATAATAAAACAATGTCAAAATTGTGTGACATTTTTACCACAAGTTAATCTTGGAGTCAATCCTAGAGGACTGATACCTAACCATATTTGGCAGATGGACGTCACACACTTGCCAGAATTTGGAAAATTAAAATATTTGCATGTTACAGTCGATACTTCTTCTGGATTTTTGATGGGCTCCCTTCATGCCGGAGAAAAAACTAAAGATGTTATAGCTCATTGCTTACAAAATTTTGCCACTGTGGGCGTTCCTAAACAGTTAAAAACCGATAATGGTCCTGGCTATACCTCTACCTCTTTTAAACAATTTTGCTCATCATTTGGTATTACTCATATAACAGGAATCCCATACAATCCACAGGGACAAGGCATAGTTGAAAGAGCTCATCAAACTATTAAAACATACTTATTAAAGCAAAAAGAGGGAATTGGAAGGGGGTATATATCCCCCAAAGATAAACTTAAAATAACGCTTTTTACTCTAAACTTTTTAAATTTGGATTCATCAGGACTTAGTGCTGCGGAAAGGCATATGTATCCAAAAAATGTACATAAGCCTAAAGTACTTTGGAAAGATATTCTAACAGGACAATGGAAAGGTCCTGACCCAGTGATTGTCTGGAGTCGGGGGTCTGTTTGTGTTTTTCCACAGGGAGAACAGCAGCCCATTTGGATTCCAGAGAGATTAACTAAAACAGTTTCTACAGATCGAAAAGAAGATGATTTGACTCAAATCCATAACAGCTGATATCCAGAACTCCAGCTTGGCCATTCTTACATCTGCGACAGTGATTAACCAGGATGCTTTTTTCAATAGCTATTTTATTATTGCATTTTTCCACATCATAAGGTTCTATTTTTATTTTTTGAGCTCATACAAACCTAGGTTAATGTTTTTCTGATCAGTTTTATTTTTTGACTGTGGAGTTTTTAAACATTGCAATGGAGATTTCACCCAGGTAAAGCTACAAGGCCTTTACTATTTTCTTATGTGTTGTATGTTTGTGTACACTCTTGTGTTTTGTGTTGTATATCTGTATGTGCATATGTCCATATTTCTTATATGAGGAGCGCTCATGAAAAAATGGATCCGAATTATTATTATTTTTTTTATTCACGTGATTTAAATGGTTTAATTTAAATTAGGTAAACAGCTGTTAAGGATTGTTTTTAAAGGTGGTTAACAGATCTGTTTGTTTACTAGTTTAAATTAGGTAAAAGGCTGTTAAGGATTGTTTTTAAAGTAGGTTAACAGATCTGTTTGTTTACTTTCACCTTTCCTTTTCATTATATTTAATAATTATTTTCAGGATAATGTCTCTTTAGCATCATTGCCAGAATTCCTATCTCCATCCCAGTGCCGGTGAAGAACTCAACAAGTAATGCTCAATCAAAGAGTCAACTTACTTTGGGGAGGAAACGGATTTTGGGAGGAAATGGACATATTGATAGATTCCTCTGCTTTGAACTGCTTGCAGAACTTGCCTGGACTATGTAACTATCGTTTGGTGCAGCGAATTGTGGTAATGCTAGCATATCTTTGCTGATGGTGTCACTAGTGATGCAATTTTTATTTCCTTGCCAGCGCACCCCATGTTAATTGTGGTAGTGCTGACATATCTTTGCTGATGGTGTCACCAGTGATGCAATTTTTCCCAAGGAGCCGTCAATTGGCTTGGTGTCGTGGCATTTCTGTATCCTCCTCCCTTCTGCTAGTGATGGTCTAAAATTTGGGGGCCAATGGCTTATGCTGGACCGGTAGTCAGTGACAGGTATGATCCAATTGCAGTGGTATCAACCTAAGACAGGAGGCTGATGCCTAAAGGTCAGTTTTCCGATGACGGGTAAGAACCATATGTTGAATTGGACAACCTACCAGGCACGGTCCATAAGCCACATTAACCTCACTCCCCCACTGGCACCAAGGCCAAATTTGGGGGCCAACAGAGGTGAGGCAAAGAACCTCACCCCCCCACTGGTGCATAGACCTATCCACAAGTATGGCTGTATGCTGGACCGGTAGTCAGTGACGGGTATGATTCAATTGCAGTGGTATCAACCTAAGACAGGAGGCTGACGCCTAAAGGTCAGTTTTCCGATGACGGGTAAGAACCATATGTTGAATTGGACAACCTACCAGGCACGGTCCTTAAGCCACATTGCTTGTTGTTTAATTAATCAGAAGGGGGGAGATGCTGGGAGCCATTAGCCAAGTAGGTATGACAATTTCCTTGCCAGCGTACCCCATGTTGCTGACATGTTGCAGTGACATTGAATGTAGGTGACCTTGCTCAAGGACCAAGGCAGATTAGGGTATTCCTGGTTTTAAGATAATCGTGTTTAGGGCGTTCCCAGTTTAGGTTCCAGGTTTAAGGTTTAAGATTATTCCTGCTGGGAATAGGGCGTATCCTGCTGCCTGAGTTCCCCTTGAGTTCTCACGGGATTCAGACAGTATATTTTGGGAGACAGAAGCCCAGTGGGGGTGGATTTGGGCAGAGAACGTGGATTTGGGAAGAGAACGTGGATTTCCCCAGAACGTGATTGTACACGGCTGGTGTGACTTCGGGAATAAAGAGTTGCTGTTTGAATCTACAAGCTGTGTGGTGGCTCGTGATTGTGTGCCCAGCCAGACTGGGGCATTTGTGCCCAGCCAGACTGTGGCAACAATCAAATATCAAGTATGAAAGAAGACCACTGTGTGGGACTGGGGTTGTGGCTCAGCGTTAGAGTGCTTGCCTAGCACATGCGAGGCCCTGGGTTTGATCCTCAGCAGCACATAAAAATAAATAAATAAAACAAAGGTATTGTGTCCAACTACAACTAAAAAAAAAAAAATAGAAGAAGAAGAAGAAGACGATGACACTGACCACTGTGGAAAAAAAAAGTAAGCAGCAAATAGGATTTACATACCTCAGGCCTGAAGATACTGCAATTAGTATTTTATCCAATATTTGTTGCTGTTAAGAACAATTAGAGTACCAGCACTTTACAATAGACCTAATGAAAGGTAGAGGATGGAACATGATTGATTGTCAATTGCAAGTTATATAGCCAAAAAGTCAATTTTTTAAAAAGGGTAAAATAAAGGGATTTACATATACAAAAACTTGGGAGTTTACCACTATGGAGACCTAAAGAAACTTCTAAAACACCAACAAAATGGCTTATGAGACCCTCATTATGTCTGATTAGGTGGTCTAAAGCACTTGTTGTCCAGATGCATAAGAATTATACTCTAAAAAACACTTGAGTAATGTCCAGTCTCATTATTTTAAGGTAGATATATTACAAGAAGAAAAATTATTCTAGAAGGAATATATGAGATGCAAGAAATAATGGTGAGCAAACAAAATGGTAATTCTATGTGAAATATCAGCAAGCAGTATCTTTATATATGATTATAATTAGTAGTACATCATGAGATCACAGATAAAAAATTACTTGGTAACAATATTAGTAAGTTGGAGAACAGATAATCAGAATAAAATGTATCACTTAGAAGGACTTGGATTTTTAAGGGAAGGTGGAGGTACTAGGGAAAGAAATTGAACAAATTATGTTGAGTTTGTGTACAAATATGTAAAAGGATCTCAATATATGCATAATTATAATGCACTAAAATCTTCTAAATTAAAAAAAAAGAAATGTGATTTTAATGTCAGATTTTGTTAAGATAAATAGAAATGAAAACATTTAATTAATTGATGGGTATAGACAACTTATAAAAGGAGAGAATAAAATGAACACAAAGAAACACTCAATAAACACATATGCATACATAACAATAAAAAAGATAATATGAAATGTAAAACAAACTGAAGTTAAAAACTGATGCTATATGAATAAATTCATTTGTTATCAATAATAACAAAAAGTTTTAAGTGGACAAAATATAACAGATAAGACACTTTTTACATTAGCTTTAAAGAAAACAATAAAGTCCAACTATATGTTGTTTTGAGTTACACAACTAAAGCGTAAACCCATGAACAGGTTGAGAGGAAAATAATGAGAAAAGATATACCAGACAAATTAACCAAAAGAAAACTTATATATCTATTTTAGCATTACTAGTATGGCAATATGTAAATCGATGGATGTGTAACTGATGTAATTCTACAATCTGTATATGGGGTAAAAATGGGAGTTCATAACCCACTTGAATCAAAGTGTGAAATATGATATATCAAGAAATTTGTAATGTTTTGAACAACCAACAATAAAAAATTTTAAAAAAAAGACAAAAGAATCATCTTAAGAAAAGGAAATGTTGCCTCATAATAAAAGGTTTAGTCGAACAGCCCAATATACAATGTGGAGCCTTTATAGAACTAAGAAATTAACTTCAAAATGTATAAAGCAGTAATGAATAGATTTACAGGAGAAATTACCAATCCTGATATTTTACTGGTGAGATTTCAACAGAAATTTTCTTGATTATTGACAGGCCATTCAGACACAAATTAATCATTAATTATTTGTAAAATGCAATTAACAAGCTCTAAATGGGCATAAATTTAATTCTGTACCCAACCATTAAGGAATATCAATTATTATCATACATACATGGAACATTTATTCACATTGACCATATTAAAGGGTAAAGGAAGTCAAGTTTTTGAGAATTGATATTTAAAACATAATTAAGTTAGATGTCAATAGTAAAAAGAGAAATATTAAATTTTTTACACTTGAAAATATAAAAGGAAAGCTCTAAGTCATGGATTAAAGAAGTAAAACTGGAAGTTTTAAAATGCCCAGAAGTACAAAGGGGTGGGAGGGGAAGGGAGGGGACATGAGGGTAGATATGAAGGTGGAATGAGAAGGACATCATTACCCTAAGAACATGGATGAAGACATGAATGATGTGAATATACTTTGTATACAACCAGACATAAGAAAAATTGTGCTTCATATGTGTAATATGACCCATAATGCATTCTGCTGTCATATATAACAAATTAGAATAAAAAGTATAAAAAATGCCCAGAAGTAAATAGTAAAAAGTGCTTTATATGAAAACAGATGTAGGTAAACTGCTACTTAGAAGGGAAAGTATCACCTTAATTTTTTATTAGAAAATTAAAATTCATTAATATAATTCAAGATTAATATGATAAGCATAAAAAATTATATAAGGAAAAAGTAAAAAATAGAAGGAAGGAGATATAGCTTTTTGTGTGTCAATCACATCTCAATAAAGTGGTTTTAAACTTTATTTATTTATTTATTTATTTTAATATTTATTTTTTAGTTTTCAGCGGACACAACATCTTTGTATGTGTTGCTGAGGATTGAACCCGGGCCACACGCATGCCACACGAGCGCGCTACTGCTTGAGCCACATCACCAGCCCCATTAAACTTTATTTTAAATGAAGAAAGGGGGTAATGATAAGAACAGCAATTAATAAACAGAAAACAAAGAAATAAAAGCAGAAAATATACAAAACCAAAGGTCGCTTCTTTGGAAAGATAATAGAATTGGTGAATCTTTTGGCAAAGCTTATCCAAAGAAAGACAAAAGGTGAAAAAAAACCCATAATTCTGCAAGTGGAAATAGAGTCATCATTAAAGATATAGAACAGATTAAATGTATAATAAGAGCCAGGTGCGGTGGCGCATGCCTGTAATCCCAGCGGTTTTGGAGGCTGAGAAGGAGGATGGCGAGTTCAAAGCCAGCCTCAGCAAAAAGTGCGGTGCTAAGCAATTCAATGAGACCCTGTCTCTAAATAAAATAAAAAATAGGGTTAGGGATGTGGCTCAGTGATCAAGTGTCCCTGAGCTCAATCCCCAGTACTCCCCCCCAAAAAAAAAAACTATAATAAGATAATACTATGGGCTGGGGATGTGGCTCATGCGTGGGGCCGGGGTTCGATCCTCAGCACCACATACAAACAAAGATGTTGTGTCCGCCGAAAACTAAAAAATAAATATTAAAATTTTCTCTCTCTCTCTCTCTCTCTCTCTAAAAAAAAAAGATAATACTATGAACAATTTCATGTAAAAAATGCCATGTGGGTCTAAAATGAACAAATAAAAAAGTTGATAATAATGAGATACCAAATTAAATGGAATGAAGCAATGTATTTATTCCAATAAAAATTCCAACAGAGACCAATAGACAAATTTCTACTCACATATGAATTAGCAAAATGTCTAATAACTATCAATAAAATTGAAGCAGTTATTAAAAACTTTTCCACTGGCTGGGGATGTGGCTCAAGCAGTAGCGTGCTTGCCTGACATGCGTGCGGCCCGGGTTCAATCCTCAGCACCACATACAAAAAAAAAAAAACAAAGATGTTGTGTCCACTGAAAACTAAAAAATAAATATTAAAATTCTCTCTCTCTCTCTCTCTCTCTCTCTCTCTCTCTCTCTCTCTCTCTCTCTCTCTCTCTCTTTAAAAACAAAAACAAAAAACTTTTCCACAAAGAAAATGCTAGATCTCCTCTAATCTCAGCTATTTGGTAGCCTGAGTAGGAAGGATTGCAAATTCAAGGTTAGTCCAAGCAACCTAGCAAGACCCTGTCTTAAAATAAAAATTTTAAAACTTGCTGGGGGTGTAGCTCAGTAGAAGAGTGCTCTGCATAATAAGCATAGCACATGTGAACCTTGGGTTTAATACCCAGTACTCTGTGTGTGTGTGTGTGAGAGAGAGAGAGAATGAGATGCAAATATTTTTGCTCATACTTTCTACCAAAATATCAATAATGAAATTATTTTCATATTAAGTAAAAATTTCTAGAAAATAAAGAGGGGAATATTTCCTAACTCATTCTATGAAGTCATTATAATCTTATTATCCAAACCAGAAAAAGACAATATGAGAAGGGGAAATCATAAGCCATACACACTCATAATCTAGATAAAACAAAAACCCTGAAATTCAACAAATAATTAATTGAGTCCAAGAATACATAAAGATAAATATTAAATGACTGAGCTGAATTTACCCTAAGAATTCAAGGGTGGCTGGCCTTTAAAAATGAGTAAAACTGAGTAAACATTATTTATTATATTAACATATTAAAGGGAAAATCTAATAACCTCACTAGACACAGAAAACACATTTGGCACAATTCAACACCAGTTCATGATATAAACTTTTAGCAAATTAGTGCTGGAGTAGAAATTCCCTAATCTGATAAAATATATCTACCAACACCCTGGAGCAAATATTATACTTAATGGAAAAACATTGAAATTATTTTCTTTACTATCAGAAATACTAAAATGATATTAAAACTGCCTCTATTCGAAATTTTCCTAAAATCCCTGGTATTTTCAGTAAGACGAGAGAAAGAAACAAAAGGCTTATGAATCAAAATGAAGGCAAGGAATATAGCTTAGTAGTAAGCACTTACCTAGCATGAACAAAGGCCTGGGTTTGATTCTCATCACTGCAAAAGAAGAGAAAAAGTAAAATAAAATAGAAGCAAACTTTAAGGTACAAAAAAAAAACATGGAAAAATGTTCATGATGTGTAAACAGACCACTGTGGCATGCAGTTTTAATTCCAGTGACTCAAGACACTGAAGAAGGTGGATCACCAGTTCAAGGCAGCCTCAGCAAGTTAATGAGACCTTGTTTCAAAATAAAAAAATAAAAAAGTAAGAAATATATAAATAGAAAATTATAAAAATTTATAGATAGATATTAAGATAAATGGTTGAGTACCTCCATGTCTATGGACAGGAAATATCAGTATCCAAAAGGTGAAATCTTCCTAAACTGATCCATAGATCTGAAGGAATTAAACAAAACATGCCAGATTTGTGTATTGATTATTTCAAGCTTAAATCATTTGAGGAACTGTAACTTCAGAAAGGGTCATGTGCTTATCTTTCCCCACATGTGGCAAAACATAAACATTTTGGGGGGAAGTATGTCCTTCATATACCAAGGCTGCAAATTACCTTTAATTACCATAGATTGGTCATTAGGGCTGCAGTGAACCTGAATACACAGACTCATTTATGTAATCCTGTCTTCCACTAGGAAGACACCAGTACCATATATCACTTAATTACATCCCTAGAATTGACTTCTTTAATTTAGATATCCATTTGTCCTGTTATTCTTACATACATTTATTATTTTTTGTTAAGAAAGTTTAATAGCATCATGATTTGGTGATTTATTTAGAATTCACTCTCTACAAAGATCTCCATGTACTTATAAAATTAATAAAATTTTTATGCTTTTCTCTCATTAATTAGCTTTTGTATTATAAACGAAGTTGGATCTTTCTCACAATACCTAATATTTAATTCCAGGCAGAGTATAACTTTCAAATAAAGCAAAGATCATAAAATTTGAGATAAAATATAAGAGAATATTTTTCTGATACAGAGATAAAATATTTTCTTTAAAACAGCACAAAAATATTAGCCATGCAATAATATATGAACACAGAATATTAAAATTAAGAGCTTATGTTTATCTGAAGACATCATAAACATAAACCACAATTGGAAAGGGATATTTGTAATACATCCAACCAATACAACATTGGTATTAAAAGTACACAAATAATTTCCACATATCAGTAAGAAAAAGACAATTCAACAGTAAATAGACAAAAGATTTCATTAGGCTCTTTAAAGAAAACTGAATTTCCAAAATTTATAAAATTATGCACAGATTTCAGATATATAAAATGATTTTGGGAGTCCAAACTGTATAGCTACAATAAATGTTATTTTTAACACCAAACTTTAGAAGTATTATAATACCAAGTATTGGAGAAAATGTGAATGTAATTAATAGGAAGGTTTTGAAAAACAATTTAGCATTATCAGCTAAAGTTAAATGTTCTTTCTTCCCTGCAACTGGATAATTACACTTCTGGATCACATAATTAAGAAACTTGTATATCTTCACCTGGAAACATAGACAAGCACAGTTCATAACATCAAAAATTTGCAAATCAAATATCTATTAGCAGAAAATGGAGAAATTGTGTGACATATGAGAGAATATTGCATAACAGCAAAATGATAGCAAATATGTAATAAGATAGATAAATCTTAAAAACATAATGTTAAGTAAGAAAAGAAATTCCTAGAAGACTGTTTACAGTGAACTGCCATTTTCAGAAAGCTTAGAAAAGAGCAATATATATATATATATATATTATTTAGAAATACAAGTACATGTGATAAAACTAAATTTGAATAAGCAAAGGGGATGATAATTGCACAATCTAAAGAGGAAAACAAACTGAATGATCATGTAAAGACCTTTTCTTTCTGGATCAGAAAGGTCTATCATTATTTCAATGAAATAAAATTTATTTAGAGTAAACTTTCCCCTTCAATGTTCAGTGGACTGATACAGCAATCACTTTCATTTTCTTTAAGACAAAATTTGCTTACGAAAGGAGTTATTACCGTTAAGAATAATAATTTTTTAAAGTGGCTTTATTATAATTTTTTTTAAAATATTTATTTATTTATTTATTTTAGTTTTCGGCGGACACAACATCTTTTGTTTTGTATGTGGTGCTAAGGATCGAACCCAGGCCGCACGCATGCCAGGCGAGTGCGCTACCGCTTGAGCCACATCCCCAGCCCCAATAATTGTTTTTAATCATTAACAATCAACTATTTCTCCAAGTTTTATGAGAAATTATCAGATAGTATACAATAAATAGCATTTTGTGTATAACATGAGAATTTTTTATGTACACATCTGCAAATTTGTATTTCCTTTTATAAGGAAATATGTATTTCTGGCATTAGATTTGGAGCTAAAAATGAGTTTTTAATCCTACAAAGCAATACTCTGCACATATGTCATCATAGTGTGTTTTAACTAATTGTTTAAATATATTTTTGTTCAACTAGATTGTGAGATTTTCAAGGATAAAAGATATTTTAAAATCTTCACATCTCAAGAGATTTCACAGTACCTGACACTGGAAAATATTGGTTGAAGTAAGGGTTGTATGAAAGATAGGTTCTTATAATTGAGTTGACTATCAATTAAGTTCTTATGATTATTATTTTCTAATAGATTATCTGTATCATAGACTACTCTAGTGTTTGTGGAATGTTTTGCAAAACTGTTATTTATACATTTCTGAAAAAAATTGTGTCGTGGGTTTAAGTTTTAAAAACAAACTTAAAAAAAAAACTTAAGTTGCAAATCTCCTATATGTGAAAAACTACACAAAGACAACCATGATGTAAAGACCCTTTAACACCTACTTTACCTGCAAGTACCTCTGGCATCTGGACATATTCTAGACTTTCCTATATCAAAGAAACATGTGTTGATGCTGTCATTCTTGAAGAAATGCACTAAAAATATCATGTTTTCCAATTCTCCCTTGAGTGAGAGAGAAAACTTACATTGCAATGACACCAAAAAAAAAAAAAATGGAAATCAATCAATCAAGTAATGTTTCATTTCCAGAATTACCCAGTGGTTTACTGAGTGATGACATCACTTTTATTTATTTATTTTGGCTAGATAGATGCAATGAAACACATTTCAGCAACTCTTGAAATAGGATAAAAATAATTTAAGCAGATAGCAACCAGCCTTCCCATTTAACTGGACGTTTAAAGCAAATGGCATTCCTGTCAATTGACCTATTTGATAAATGTCTCTAACTCCCCACATCCGTTTTTTAAAATTCTAGTCAACTAATTTGCCTTCCTGTTGTGCAAAAGCTGTTTTTCCTCCCATTCTTCTCACATTTTTATGTGCTTAAATGGTTCATTTCACAACAGGAACGCAAGTGTCCAATGTACCATAACCACCAGGTGGAAAATGAAAAATCCATTGTGAGCATGCATGTGGCCCCACGTGGAACAAATTTGGCTCCCATTGAAGTTAGTCCATTCGACATTCAAATATATTTTGTGCATTCGTATTCTATTCTAAGGGTTGTGCAATCTGACCACATTCAATTTCTTTGAGGAAACCTTTATATTATGCTACAATACAATATCTTATATATGTTAGAAATATGCATAGAATATTCTAATAAACAGAGCAGGACACCTAACATAGTCTGGAAGCAAAAGCATAAAGTAAAGGAAGCCAAGTTTGATCCATGGTGCCTAAATTGACATGTGTGTGTGTGTGTGTGTGTGTGTGTGTGCGCGCGCGCGCAGGGGTGAAGAACAGCATGAAAGAGCTCAGTGGAGTGAGAAACCATATGGTATATGAGAGGGAAGAATGATAAAACCATTCATTATTGTTGAAGTTCCAAGTGTGACTCACTAAGTGGTGAAAGTTTTGTCTGGAGAAGTAATCGGAAGCAGCTCCTGGGGGGCCTGTTGGGTAATATTGAGAAATTTGGAATTCATTCTACTAATACTATGAATCATATTAATAGATTTCTTAAATGCTTAAGTATCATTACTTTCTGGGAATGAGCTACACTTGTACTGCTTTATTCTATCTGCTAAAATTTCATTTAGAATATTTGCATGAATGTTCTTATATAAGATTAACCTGTGGCACATTTTTCCCTTTATATCTTTGTCAGGTTTTGGTATTGGTGATATTCTAGCTTAGTAATATATTGAAAACTTTCTTTTCATCTATGTGGGTAGTTCTCAAACATTCAGTGTGTAAGAATTAGTTGGGTTGGGTGTGATGGTGCACACCTGTAATCCCAGCAGCTCAAGAAGCTGAGGCAGGAGGATCACAAGTTAAAGGCCAGCCTTAGCAACTTAGCGAGGACCTAAGCAACTTAGCAATTCCCTGTATATCAAGAAAAAAACATAAGAAGGGCTGGGGATGTGGCTCAGTGATAAAGTGCTGGACACAGTGGTGCACACCTATAATCCCAGAATCCCAGGGGCTCAGGAGGCTGAGACAGGAGGATGGCAAGTTCAAAGTCAGCCTCAGCAATGGCAAGGCACTAAGCAACTCAGTGAGACCCTGTAGGGCTGGGGATGTGTCTCAGTGGTCCAGTGCCCCTGAGTTCAAGCCCTGGTACCAAAAAAAAATATGGAATTACTTTTTCCTTAAAAGATTCAAAGAATTCATTTGTAAAAAGCAGTGAGGCTTTTAGAAGGTGAGCTGTTTGACAGGTCAACTTTGTTTCTGTGGTGATTTTTCTCTTTCAATCACTTATGCTTAATGAACTTAATTTTATTAATGTCTATTTTCTAAGAAAATCATCTGTTGCATTCAGGTCCTCAACTGTGTTTTCTAACACTGGAACTGAGTTTTACTATTATTTTGATCTTTTACCAATATTTGTAGCTATTTTTTTTTCATTTTAGTTCCTACTTTTGTGTGATCATGCTCCTTGTTTGTTTCCAGGTGTTATAAGATTTGGGCTTTTCCTCTTTCAGTCAAAATTTTTAAGTCTATTATTTAAAATTAAATACACATTTACAATGAAGTATAATATATACAGGAAATTTAAAGACTTGAAAGTACCTGTTTCAATAAATTTTCACAAAGTGAATAAACTCATTAACCCATTTTAAATCAAGAAATAGAATATTGTCCATACCCTAAATGGCCCTCTATGTCCCTTCCCAATCAGTATATCCTCACCCAGAGGTAATCCCTATCCTGATCCTTAACACCCCATATGTGTCTACCCTTTGTTTATTTTATTCAGCATTTTGTTTTTGAGGCTCATCCACACACTTGTATATAACAGTATTATAATTCCTACTATTATATATTGTATGAAATATATTTTATTTCTAATATATCCAACTGAATTTTTTGCTTTCTGTTTTCTGAATGTTTACTCTTACATTTCTCTAATCAGAATACAATCTATATCACTTCTACTATTTTGAAGTTACTGAGCTTTTCCTCAAAGTAGTTATTGCAAATTCACCAAAACCACCTGAAAGGAAGCTGCATTCCCTGTTTTCAGGGCATATACTTCAATGTTTATTTCATTAAACTTAAATCTTAAAATTTGAGATTTATAGGTCCTCTATATTCTTAACTTTTGCCTCTTTGGTCTATCATAAGCTGAAGGAAATGTGTTAAATAGTCTGGGTATTTATTGCATTTCTATTTTACTCCAGGTTCCCTATAATGTTTGTTTTGTGCATTCCATTGATAGTATATTTTGTGCATAAAGATTCATGAAAATTTAACCCATATTTTCTTTTTTAGAGCCTTTTGTCTTGATTTCGAATTTCTATGTTAATGGCCTGGGTTTCCGTTTCAAATTTGTATTTGACTACTGTTTTCATTCATCCTTTTTAGTTTCATATTTGTTGTTTATATCAGCATTGTTGAGGCACAATCAATACAAAACAAACCGAACATATTTAAAGTTTATAATTTAATAATCTTACAATATTTATACATTTGTGAAATCATCAAAGCAATGAAGATACATATCCATCATCCCCAAAAGCTTTGTCATTCCCCTTTGAAATTCATCCCTCCAGTCCCAAACCTTCCTGATCCTGTGACAGGTAATAACTGGTTTGCATTATTTCACTAAAGACTAATTGGAATTTTCTAGAATTTTATATAAATTGAATTATATGATGTGAGATTTTTGTTGCTTGACTTTTCCCATTTGGCATAATTATTTTGAGATGCAACTATGTTGTTACATTTGCCATTACTTCTTTTCTTTCATCCCTTTTTATTGCTAAGTAGTAGTCCATTATATGGATATAGTACATTTTGTTTGTATGTTCATTTCTTTATGAACATTTAGAGTGTTTCCACTTTTTATTCATTATAAACAACCTACTATGAATATAGTGTGTGAGTATTCGTACAAACATGCTTTTTTAAATTTTGGGGTGACTATCTAGGTATGAAAAGACTGAGTCATATTGTAGGTGTATTTTACCTTTTAAAGAGATTGCCAAATAGTTTTCTAAAGTTGATATACTATTTTACATTCCAGCTACCAATAGATTTTACCTTGGATGTGAAATACTTTTGTACTCCTTTCAATATTCTTGAGTTTTGTTCTGGGATACAATTAAGTTCCTTGGAAAAAGTTTAATCTTTTTGACTTAAACTTTGTTAGGCAACATAAAAGCAATATTTAATCTAGGGCATATTTTGCCTCACAACCAAGGCAAATGTATTGAGTACTCTATCTAAAATCTCATGGATTATGAAGTTTTTCAGTTTAGCTGGTGAGGATAGGAGTTATTCCTCTGTATTTACTCCAGAGATAGTTTTACCAGATCTTTTCAGATGGCTCTCTTTCCCCAGCTTTAGGTAATTCACTTACATGCATATGCTGATCATATATCTCCCAATTCAAAAAGAATCTTCTGTAGTTCTTTAGAGTTCTATCTGTGCATCTCTATCTTCTGTACTCTGCCCTGCTCACTCTAGCTGTTTTGGTATCCCTGAACCACTACCTCTCCACAGTGCAAGTATCTGTGAGGTTCTTACTGTTACTCCTAAAGTCAGTAAACTGGAGAACTTATAGAATTCAACCCACTTGTTTCTTATCATTCAAAGATAGCTATCCTTTACTTTCTTGTTATAGTCTGATTGTTTGTGTCCTCTTCCCAGATTCCCATGTTGAAACATAATCCCCAATATATTTTATTTGAACTTTGAGAACTTTGAGAGGTCAATAGGTTATGAGCATGGAGCCCTCATGAATGTGACTAGTGCCTTATAAAAGAAGCCTAAGAGAGATCCCCCACCTTCTACTATGTGAGGGTACAGTGAGAAGGAACTGCCCAGGCACCAGAAACTGAACCCTCACCACACACAGAATCTACGTGCCTTGATCTCAGAATTCCCAGCCTCAGGAACAATAATGAGAAAAAAATTGTTATTTATAAGGTACCCAATTTATGTAGTTTTATAGCATCCAAAATAAACTAAGATATTGCCTAAGGTCCAGAGCTTTGAAAAATACTATGTTACATGTTGTATCCAGTTTTTTGTTGTTTCAGGAAGGAGAATAAATATAGTATCTGATACTCCATCTTATTTTGAGTGTGTCTCTGATGCACACACACATACGTGTAGATGAATGTACACATTCATATTCAGAAAATGTATGTTAATAAGTAAATTCCTCTCTCTACTTATTTGTGTGCCAGTTTTTGCTTTTATTTCTGTTATTTCATATTACACTTTACTTCTAATGGTTCCTTTGTGTTTTGTCTTTTTATATATTATCTATTTTTGCTTTATTTTAATTCAAGTGTGCCTTCTCAAGTTTATAGTATTTAGTTTGAAATGCTACCTTAATAACTATGGATTTATATAATAAACTTAAATGGTGATTACTTTATCAACTGTAGAAAATGTATTACCGGCTAACCACTATGGTAATGAGAAAATTACTACATAATATTTCTTCCCACTCCAGACCCACCTCCACCTCCTGATTTCAGTTGTTTATATTAATATTTGAGAACTTTTAATGGTTACTTTTATGTACACAAATGGTGTGGTTAAAACAATCTCATTTCATCAGTTTTTTAAGCAGCCACTATGAAAGGTAAAGGAATAATGTACTTAAATATTCTCCCAAATTATATTCCTGTTTATACCTGATGATTTAGGTCAGAAGGAGTATTAACATTTTTTCTGTATCATTAAAGGTTATTGTAGCAGAAAGTGAATATACCAACAATACATGTCTTCATCCTAGGAATAGAGAAAGTGTATAATTCCAAGCCTCCTTTGCAATTGGGTTTGTCATGAGATAAACTCTGCTAAAGGAATGTGAGCAGAAACAATGCAAACATGCAGGTCTAGTATCTAGGATGTGCTATGAGAGTCTTCTTTCTCATCTCTCTCCCTCTCTCCCCCTCCCTCTCTCTTTCTCTCTGTCCCCACCTCTCTTTCCCCCTTCCTCCTTCCATCCTTTCCTCATGCACTTGAAATTGAAGGACTCCAGGACAGTGGAAGAGTACATTGGAGAGAACCTTGAACTCTTGAATCATTATGTGGAAACTACCCACTTTTAAAAGAGTCACACATCTTTCAGCAATACTCATGGTAAGAAGAAATAATCCTTTAATGAGTCTGATATTTTTATGTTGCATATTATTAGTAGATGCCAAATATCTTCCTAAATAGTATAATTGTTTTCATATTCTGGCATACAACCATATATATCAAATTCTATCTCTAAATGAATGCAATGTTCATCACCAATCCTGCTTTTAAAATGTCTTTATATGAATAAGTCAGGTACAGAAAGAAAGATATAACAGTTCTTATTCATATGTGGAAACCACTGAAAAAAAGTTGTTCCCATAGAAGTCTGAGAGGAGAATAGTAGTTACCAGAGACTAGGAAAGGGAGTGAGAAGAGGATAAAGAAAGGTTGGTTAGTGGGTACAATGTTACATTTAGATGGGAGAATTAAGTTTTAGCATTCTGTAACACAGGAAATGCCTGCAGTAAATAATTTCTTTTATATTTTTGAATAGCAAGAAGAGATGATTTTGAAAGTTCACGACACAAAAAATAAATATTTGAGGTAATAGATATGCTAATTACCCTGATCTGATCATATCACATTGTAACCCATTAATGTGTATAACTATTTTTTAGTGTGTATAACTATTACATATCAATTTTTAAAGAGGAAAAAACCTTCTTTTATGTACCTTATTGGTTGAATTTTTCATAAAAAAGATTTATGGCCAGGTGCAGCAGTGCACACTTGTAATCCTAGCAACTCAAGAGGTCAGGGCAGGAAGATCCCAAGTTTGAGGCCAGCCTCAGCAACTTTATGAGAACCTGTATCAAAATAAAAACTAAAAAGAGTTGGGGGTGTAGTTCGGTGGTAAGTATACCTGAGTTTAATCCCTGATAACACAAAAAGAAGGAGGAGGAGGAGAAAAGAAGGGGAACAAAAAGATTCATAGGGATTTTATTAACTACTCTGGTAGAACAAATAATCTCCCTCCCCCTCAAAGATGTCCATATTTTAACTCAAAGATCCTGAGAATTCACAGGACAGACTTAGCTGATAGAATTAAGGTAACTAATCAGCTGACATTAGACAGGGAGATGATCCTAGTTATCCACAAAGGACTAATGTAATCAGCTTGTCAGACTCTAAGCAGAGAAACTAGCCAGAATATTTTATGTCTGGACTTCCAAACTATAGAAACTGTAAGAATATATAATATAATATAATATTCATATATATATATTCTTACTATAGAAACCATAAGAATACATATACATACATATGTATATAGTTTTAAGTCTTGAAGTTTATGTGAAATTGTTACAGCTGTAATTGACATATGCATACTTGTACATGTCTTTGATCATGATGCTTGGGTGACAGTTTGGCTTTGTATAATTATTTTGGTCTTATTTCTTCCCCTTAAGAACCTATTAAAAATTATTTCACTGTGTTACTAGCATTCAATATCATTATGTAAAATCTTAGCCTGGCATGGTGGCACATGCCTGTAATCCCAGTAACTCAGGAGGCTGAGGTAGGAAGGTTGCAAGTTCAAAGCCAGCCTCAGTAACTTAACGAGGTCTTAAGCAAATTATCAAGATCCTGGATCAAAATTAAAAAAAAAATGTTTAGGGATATGGATCAGTGGTAACCCATCCCTGGGTTCAATCCACAGTACAAAAAAAAAAGTCTAATAACTGTCAGAGCCCTTTGTCTTTTCAATTGATTTGGTGGACTGGAGGGTGGCCTGGGAACCCATAAGATTTTAAAATTTATACTTGAAGAACAGTAATTTTAGCCAACTGTGTCTTGGTATTGATATTTTTATATGGCACAAAAGCTGAAACCAAAGGATGAGAAAAGGGTCTACATAGATAAGCACATATGAGCAGAGTATACTCCAATTCAGGAATGCATAGCAAATTCCCAAAAAGAAATGTAGAACTTGTAAATGGCAGTTCTTCTGGACATTAACTGTCAGGAAGCTGGCTGAAATTTTTGAGCACAGACAAGTTGTGTACTTTAATTATGTTCGTTAGGATCTTCTTTTATAGCTACCTTTTTATTTTCTTTTTCGTTCTCTTCAGAAATGTCAATTCTGTATCTGTCAGATCTCTATTATTTTTCATATTATTATTACCCAATTTTTTTCAGTATTTGTTTCTTTTACATTTCAGCTTCATCATTTTTCAACCCACTGATGTGAATGTATATACAATGATGCTACTTGTGTATTCAGTAGTAGCTAGCTTCCCATTTCTGCTACTCTTACTGTAGTTTTTGTTTCTCCCATGTATTTCTAAAATTCTTTACTCTTTCATCTTTTAAAGCTCTACCAGTTTGTCATTTCCAATGTCTTATTGTTATCTCTTCTTTAAATTTGCATAGGTTACGGGGTAGATTGCAGGAAAATCCATAAACATATACAAGCCTCTGTTAGTTCTGAACATCAAAATTTTCCACAGTTTCACAAAATATAAAACAATAATTACTATGCCAGTAGCATTATCCTTTCCTTGTCTCTGTTTATTTACATAATGTTCACCAGTTCAGATGTTTTTATTTTCCCTAATTATGTTAAAGTTCATTTGTCAATAATAGAGGAGAGGAAGGGAAACAACAGGGAGGGAGAGAGGGAGGGATGAGGATGTACTAGGGAACAACATCTACTAAATTATGTTATGTCCATTTTTTGATTACACCACAATAAATCCTGCTTTTATATATGACTATAATATAACTAATTGAAATAATATTATAATAATAATAATAGAAGGGAGAACAGTAGAGTTAAGCAAGCAAATGGAAGGAGAGGAGGGAAAGGGAAGATACTAGAGAATGAAAATGATCAAATTGTGTTATATGCATGTACAAATATGGAATAATGAATTCCACTATTATGTATGATTATGATGTACCAAGAAAACATTTTTTAAGAAAACATTTTTTAAAAACTTGTTTGCTCTTCCACTAGTTTTTACTTCTGAAAGCTTTATTTTCTATTCCCCCCACACAGTTATTCTGACATTTAGATAGTATTTGAAAAACATGGTAAAGTGTCATGAAAGACTCAATTGACCATCTAAAATCAAAAGACTACCTAGATCATTTACATATTTTCTAAAAACTTCAGTTAGCCTTACACATATGCAAAGAGATATACAGATCTTATTAAAGGGACAGGGAAGGTACTTTGATAGAACAGGAACTCTTGACCAGGCACAACTTCTCAGGGAAATTATGCATTTTCTTCTCCCCAAGAAGTTGGTCTCTCTGCCATCCAAAAGAAAGGACATCAAAACAGCCAAAGCACCTGCTGTGGAAATGTCTCTTTCAATGGTCTCTGAAATCTCTATTTGATGCTGACTTTTGCAAGAAACATCAAATCTTCCCCACTCAGTCACCTGGGAAGCTGGGATGTTAACTGCCAAGGACCTGCGTGACAAAAAAGCTGAAATCAAGGGGCCAAAAGAGGCTCCATGTGGATAAGCAAACAAGGGCAGTGTGAGCCCCACACCAGGCATGCATTATGATTTTGCAAGAGAACACACAGAGCCTCACAGGTGACATTTCCCTCGGCCCTTAGTTTTCAGAAAGCTCCCTGCAAACTCTCAGCAGCGGAAATGGCAGGAATGATGAGCCCACTTCCAAAGGCCTTCCCAGCAGCCTCACATTTTCGGCATTCAGCTTGCACTTAGAAATAGTGAGCAACCACCAATCTTTTCAGTAGCCTTCCAAATGAGTTGCCTTTCAAAGAAATAATTGGAGGCAGGCTGAGAAAACAGCAGGCACTCGATAAATGCTTCCATGAATGAGTGAGTGAAATGAATGAATGTGTGAGGGAGTGAATGAAAAGCCCACAAACTTCAGAGTCTAAATCTGTAAATGACCAGGAAACTACATTTCCTGCAGGAACTATTTCATCTCAATTTGGAAATACTTATTTGTGGCCTAAGAGAGTCTATATAATATATTGTACCATTCAGTCATCTCATGTTCATAAAAATATCTATTTCCACACAAAACCTATCATTGTAAAAAGTAAAGACTGATGACGTTTTTCATGTGTTCTGCTTAAGTCATTGAATTTGTATGGTTCAAATGAGGATCTCAGACTTCATTACCTTTTTTGTCTTTATTGGTTCTTTTTAGTGATACATGACAATAGAATTCATTTTTATATAATTATAAAAGTATGGAATACAATTTGCTCTAATTCAGTTCCCAGTACTTCCTCTTCTGATCCCATCCTTCCTCCCCCTGGTCCCTTCCCTCTATTCTACTGATCTTTCTGCTGTTTACTTTTAGTTTTTTTTTTTAATTAGTGTCTTGTGAATGTATATGATGGTAAGATTCTCTGTGGTATATTTATATATGTATATAGGAAAGTTAGGTCAGATTTATTCCACTGTCTTTCCCTATCCTATCCTGCTTCCCTTCTCTTCATTCCCCTTTTTCTACTCCAATGATCTTTCCTCTATTCTCCCCACTCGTTGCCACCTTATTTTGGATTAGCTTCCACATATCAGAGAAAATATTCAACCTTTGGTTTGGGGGGTTGGCTTATTTCACTTAGCATGATATTCTCCAGTTCCCTTCATTTACTGGTAAATGCCATGAAGTCATCCTTCTTTATGGCTGAGTAATACACCATTGTGTATATATACTACATTTTATGCTCAGTGTTAGAGCCATTTGAGGACATTTCAGTTGAATTTCACATGGTCTCTTCCTATGAAAAGCTATAAAACCCACATGCCCTTGAGGGAGACCCAAAATAGGAAATTAAATCAATTTTTTCACTGAGAGGCTTGGTAAAAGGGAAGATCTGCATCTTCAGACAAAAGGAAAATCCATGACTTCCCTAAATGTCATAGTTTTATTACTCCAAGTTCAAAAAGACTTTGTATAGATACTAAAACACAACCAATGACAACAAGTGCCTGGACATTAAATATACCTCCTTTTTAGAAGATCCTAAAAGCCACTATGGAAATCTAATGACACTGTGAACAAATATCAAGATCTTTCATCACAATTTCTAATATGGGAACTTACTTGATTTCCTCTGAGTCCTCAAGGTGATTCTCCTACTACATTCTGAAATGGATGTTTCAAAACTTTGATATTGACTGTATTTTGATAAATATAATAATGCCCTATATACCACACAAAGTGATATTCGTGTTAGTTGTCCTTATTGTTGGTATTCTTATACTCTGATGTTAATAGGAGAATAAAGGTCATCTAAAGAAAAACTGGGCCCCCTATCCTCCAATTCTTCTCATAGCTGAGCTACAATCTGAAATCTTTGAGGGAAACAACATGTAAATTACAAATGTTTTTCTTTTAAAATTTTCAGCTCAAGCAATTTTCTGGAAGCTTCACCTTAAGTGCTTCCTATCTTTTCCACTGGAGTGATGAGAACTCAGTGAAAAAATGATGGATAGGATGACTAAGTTCCTTGACACATCTCTATCGGGACCTTAGGAATGATAATATTGACCCCTTGCTTCTTTCCAGTGAAGCTGTCAAGAAGGAGAGTATAAGAAAAGGTCTCCAAGATCTGTGGGACAGAGATTCAATAATTTAAGGCACTCTACATTTAACTCAATTTGTCCCTGTGGCCATCCCTTAGCAAGCATGGAGAATGAGGAATTGATGATAACACTCACACAAATATTTGATCATGCTAGAGTTAATTTTGTTGTGGTCAAAGTCCACTGGAAGAAATATTGCAGCAAAAAGATTTACACATCAAAATATTTGTCAATGTCTAGGAAAGGGCCAAATAATTTCAGCAATATCTGACACAATATCCCTAACAAAGCTGGGATTTTAAGCACCATCTCTCATGTTCATTATAAGAAGATTAGAAAATCACATTATTTCATGTCCCTTGCAGTGAAAAATAATGGGGGGAGAAAATGTGCTCATCCAAGCTATGTGAAAATAGCAACAATGATAGGAATTTCTTTAAAATCCCCTAAAATTCCTTCATTGGAAGCTCAAACTTCCCTTACATGACAAAAAAAATTCATCTAGGAATAAATGGGAACTTTCTCAAACTTGATAAATGGAATCCATAAAAACCCACATATAACATCATACTTAGTCACTAAGGGGTAAATATTTTCCTCCTAAATCATTAACAAGATAAGGATGTCCATTTTGACCAATTCTATTCAACATTGCACTGTAGATTCTAGACAGGAATATTAAACAATAAACAACTTAAAGACTTCCAGATTGGAAAGTAATTAATAAACTTATCTCTATTTTCCAATGATGCTATCTTCTATATACGAGATTCTAAGGAATACACACACACACACACAAAAACTATTGGAACAACAAAGTTGCAGGATTATAAGATTAATATGCAAAAGTTACTTGCAATAAACAATACAAAATGTAATTAAAACACAATTATATTGACAATAACATCAAAATAATAAGACATGGGAATAAATTCAACAAAAAAAGTACAAAATTTGTACAATGAAATGCTTCAAAATAGTGATGAAATAAGTTAGAAAAGATCTAAATAAGTGGAGAAAACCCCAGATTCACAGATTGGAAAAATTAACACTGTTAAAATGACAATAGTACCCAAAATAATCTACAAATTCAACATGATACTTGGTGTTACAGCTTAACTCTTTATAGAAATTGACAAACATTCTAAAATTCAGCTGAAATTTTGAAACTTGGGGATTTTATGTGTCATGGGGACCTAAAATTGCTAAAATAACTCTATAATAAAGAAAACAGTAGAGAGATTCAACTTTTGAATTACAAGACTTACAGAACAGTAAACAAGATACTGTCTTACTGACACAAAGACAGGCTTTGTGTATATCTCAAATAGAATTCAAAGCCAAAAACGAAACCCACATACATATGATAAATCTTTTTTTTTAACATGGATGCCTATACCATTGAATGGGGGGAGAAAATTTCTTTAAACAAATGGTTCTGGGAAAACTGGATACTATATGCAAAATAATGTAGTTTAATCCTCACCTCACTACAGACACAAAAAGTAACTTAATATAGATTTTTAAAACTTTAAATATAAGAATTAAAATTAGAAGATATATAGGTACATATTCATGATCTTGAATTTAGCAAAGAATTCTTTGATGATATAACCAAAATGTAGATAAATTGGACTTTCTCAAAATTTAAAACGTCTTGTCCTAAATAAAGACTAATAAGAAAGTGTAAATACAACCCAAACAAGAGGAGAAAATATTTACAAATAATATTTCCAATAAGGGCTTCTATATAGAATATGAAAACAACTAAAAAATTGGCAATGTGGTATTGCTGGAACATATGGTGGTTCTATTTTTAATTTTTTGAGGAACCTCCATACTGTTTTCCCTAGTGGCTGTACCATTTTACATTCCTACCAACAGTAAAGAACTGTTCTAATTTATGTACATCCTCACTGACACTATTAAGTGTTCTTATCACAAAACAAAAATAAAGAGACATAGGAAACTTATGATTGTGGATATGCCTATAACATTAATCTATTACCTTGATTATGGAGATGCTATCACAGGTGTTTATGTTATATCCAAACAAACAAAATTATACACATTAAATATGTGTAATTGAGAATCCCAGATGATGAGACAGAGTTAATTAACTGCCTGCTCCTTCATGGGATAGAACCAAAAACAACAGGTGCATAGAACAGCACTGGAATTTGACAGCAAAGAGTTGAGACCTGGTAAAATCCAGACACTTGGGATAACGGGAGAGTAAGGGAAACAGAGTAACCCAGCACCTATTATGGAGCACTATGTTTTGATGAGGGGCAGTTTCCTCTTGGCAGGGATATAAAAGAAAGAGTGAGAGTCCCAGTCAGCACTTTTTGCACAGAAGTTTTAGATATACAGTCCAAATAGATATGAAATATATGGTCTGCACAGCAAATTGGATTCAGAGGAGTTCCCAGAAAATTCTCAGACACCTGAAGCCATTTTGTGAAGGTTCCTATTGTCTGAGTTTGTGCTTTTTGCAGGGTCAGGAACATTTGCATCATTTTCTCATCTCCTAGAAACACTCCACTGTTTGAACATGTGGCTGCCTCAAAAGGAAATCTTGGCGGGGGGGATCGATTCTGATGCAAATGTTCTGAAAGCTCTATGCTGTGGGAAATGTGGGCTGCAACATGTAGGGGAGTGGAAAGTTCCACTGCCTAGAATCTGGGGCTCAAGGAACCTTTCCTCTGAGACCATGATCATTACATCAGTTGCATGTGGTTTCCTACAGTTGCCATGACTGAGAAACCAGAACTGAGGAAGGCAGATCATATGCTGCCCCCACTTTGCAGTTCAATTGTCCCTCACACCCTCAGAAGCATCCATGGACTCAATGCAATATGGATGTTTACCTAAAAACCTCTGGAGAGAATTTTTGCCAAGTACTTCCTAAATTTTATGCTATCTCCTTTCAACAGCTGAGACAAATTGCAAGTAGCTTCAGCCAGTAGATACCTGTCAGGTATCACAACTAGGAATCTGGGGGCAAGGTGAAAAAACCCCTCACAATCGCCTCACCCATAGGGATCACAACCTAAAAAGACCTGGAGAAAAGCTTTACTCAGCTTAGGTGCCATCTCATTTAAGAACCTCAGCTGGAAAGTAGCAGGATACAAAATTAACATACAAAAATCAATAACTTTTCTGTATGCCAATAATGATTCCTCAGAAAAACAAAAATATCAGGAAAACAATGCAATTCGCAGTGGCTTAAAAAACACTTAGGAATAAAACTAACCAAGGAGGTTAAAGATCTCTGCAATGAAAATTACAATACTGAAGAAAGAAATTGAAGAAGATACTAGATAATGGAAAGCCCTCCTGTGTTCATGGATATGTAGAATTAATACTATTAAAATAGCCATATTACCAAAAGAAATACATTGACTGGTGCAATCTCCATCAAAATTCCAATGACATCCTTCACAGAACTAGAAAAAGCAATCCCAAAATTCATGTAGAACAACAAAAAACCCAGAATATCTCAAACAATCTTGAGCAAAAAAAGGAATGCTGGAGACATTATAATATCCAATTTCAAAGTATACTACGGATCCATAGTAAGCAAAACAGTATGGAACTGGCATAAAAACAAACATATAGATCATTGGAATAGCATAGAAGACACAGAGACAAACCCATTTAGATACAGTCATTTGATCTTTGACAAAGGTGTCAAAAACACACTTGGCAGAAGACAGCCGCTTTAACAAATGCTGCTTGAAAAATTGGATATCCATATGTAGAAGAATGAAACTAGTATAAAAGTCACCTAAAAAATGGATCTCAGCATGAGACTAGAAAACCTGGAACTTGCTTGAAAAAAAAAAACAGTGGAAATACTCCAACATATAGGCACAGATGATGTCTTCCCCATGACTCTTATAGCTCAGGAAATAATTGATAAATGAGAATAAAAAGTTTCTATACAGCAAAGGAAACAAAGAGTGAAGAGATAGCCTACCAAGTGGGAAAAAATATTTGCCTGATAGTCTTCTGGCAAAAGATTAATACCCAGTATATATAAAGAATTTTTAAAGAACAATATTTTAAAAATAAGTAGGCAAAATATCTTAAAAGGCATTTCTTGAAAGAAGAAACACAAATGGACAAAAAATGTGAAAAATGTTCAGCATTCTTAGCAATCAGGGACTTGTGAATCAAAACTACACTGAGAATTCATCTGATTCCAGTTAGAAAGGCAATTATCAAGAATACAAATAATAATAATTGCTGATGAGGATGCAGGAAAAAGAAAGCCTTATACACCATTGGGGAAATATAAATTAGTAAGGCCATTATGAAAATTAGTATGAGGTTCCTCAAAAAACTAAAAATTGAACTACCATGTGATGCAGCTATACCACTCCTTAGTATTTCTCCAAAAGAATTAAAGTAATCATATTTTAGAGATACATGCATACCCATGTAGAGTACACAATTCATAATATCCAAATTGTGGAATCAGCCTAAGTGTCTGTCAGCAGATGAATGAATAAAGAAAATATGGAATATATACAATAGACTTTTTAATCAGTCATAATGAACACAAAATTATGTCCTCCACAGGAAAATGGATGGAACTTGAGAGCATTATATTAAGTGAAATAAGCTGAACTCAGAAAGTCAATGGTCATATGTTTTCTTTCAATGAAGGAACTATAGAAGAAAATTAAATAAATAAAAAGGGGACCTGATGAAATTAGAAGGGAAATCAGTAGAGAACAGGAAGAAGAGCAGGGGATGGGAGAAATGAATGGAAAGAATTTGGTCAAATGAGAATGAAATTGACCAAATTTTGTTATGTGTATGTACAAATATATCACAATGGACCCCACTATTATGTATAATTATAATATACCATTGAAAGTTAATTAAAAGAAATGTGGTATATATCCACAAAGGAGTTTTATTGAGCCATAAAGAAGAATGAATTTATGCCATTTGCAGGAAAATGGATGGAACTAGAGACCATATGTTAAGTAAGATCATCCAGTCTCAGAAAAACAAGTGTCACATGTTTTCTTTCATATGTGGAAGCTGGAGAGAAATAAAAATAAAGATGTCATGAAAGTAGAGGAAAGACCATTGAGGGATAAGATAGGTATATGTGGGAGGATAAAGGAAGATAATAGGGAGTGACGCTGATCAATTGTGTTATGTGCATGTACAATAATGTCACGATGAAATTCACCACTCTGTATAATTAATACAAACAATAAAAAAGCAGAAAATCTCAACTGAAAGGAAAAATATTTTTGGTTTTTTTTAAATTTTAAAACAATTTTTTTTCTTTTTTCTTTTTTTCTTTTTCCTGTTATTGTGGGTTTTTTCTTTTTGCAATACTGGAAATCAAAGTCAAGGCTTCATGTGTGTTGGGCAGGTACTCTACCACTGAACTACATTTCCAGCCCAGCTGAAAGAATTATAGCCAGTTCCAGTCATGACACAGTCTTGCTTGAACCTTGATGGGCACTTCAATTTAAACAGTAGGGGTATAAAAGCTCCCAGCTTTTGACCTGTTCCCAGGCAGGCACATTTAACGGGAGTCTGAGGTTCCATACCTGGACACACACCCTCACAGTATCAGCAGAGAGAAATAACACAACTTTAGTTGAAAACATACCTATGTGGATCCTCTACATCATTTGCATCATCTCCCTGTCAGATTGTGCATTGTGACAACATTGGATGTGTGTGCCACAGAGGGGGCCTGTGAATCTAATTCCTACCTCTCTCCATGAAACACCTGGATGCACACAATTGTCTAATCAAAGGACAGGAGCTTCAGAAAAATCTTGAAAAATCAGTATGAGAATTGTTTTCAAGGAGCAGAGCCAATATTGATGGAAACCCCCATCACCTAATAGAAGCTACCATTCCCATAGGAGTAATGACAGGGGATAAACCCCATATTCCATGCTGATTACATCACACCTTCCTAAATTACCAGAGTTTTCTCACTCTTGTGAGACCCGCAGTGACAGTTGTTCTCTATGATTCCAATACAGTATTACTATGCCTAATCCCTCTAATCTAGCCAACGATGCTTCTGCATGATTACACTATACTGTTAAGTTGGAAATAAGATTAACATTATACAACAAACCAGGATCAGAAGATATATCATCAAGAGAAACCACTTACTAAGAAGGTCATCACATGAAATCAGAAGAGAGGTTCATTGCAATGAGTAGACTAATCTCAACAAAGAAAAACAGGGGGAAAAAAGATAATATGATACTTCATGATGTTCATAACTGTAGTAACATTCTAAAGATATCAAAGTGAATGAAATGCCTGATAAAGAACTCAAAAGAATTATTGGGGGGGTACTGGGGATTGAACTCAGGAGCACTTGACCACTGAGCCACATCCCCAGCCCTATTTTGTATTTTATTTAGAGACAGGATCTCACTGAGTTGCTTAGCACCTCGCTTTTGCTGAGGATGGCTTTAAACCTGAGATACTCCCGCCTCATCCTCCTGAGCCACTGTGTTTACAGGTATGCATCACTATGCCCAGCTCAAAGAAATGATATCCAAGAAAGTACAGATAAACAGTTGAATGAAATAAGGAAGATAATGTGGGATATGAATGAGAAATTCAACCAAGAGATAGAGATATTGAAAAAGACCAAACAGAAATCTTGGAAATGAAAAGTTCAATAAGAAATTCAGTAGAAAGCTTCAACAATAGACTAGATGAAGTGAAAGAAAGAATATCAGATTTTAAAGATTGGTCTTTTGAAATATTACATTCAGGCAGAAAAAAAAAGAAAATAACAAGGAATGAAGGGAGCAGTCAAGATCTCTGGGACACCATTAAAAGATCAAATTCTGCATGATCAGCATACCCAAAAGAGAAGAGTTAGAATGGCTATTATCAAAATAAAAAATAGCAAATCCTTGGATGTGAAACAAAGTGTAGCTCTTGTCCACTGTTGGTTGGAATATAAATTTCCACTATGGAAAACAGTAAGAAAGTTCCTCAAAAACCTGAATATAGAATTACAATATGACCCAGTTATACCACTCCTGGTATATAAGCAAAGGAAATGAAGTCAGCATACAAAAGAGATATCTGCATACCCGTGCTTATTGTAGCAATATTCACAATAGCCAAGATATAGATTCAGGGTAAGTGACTGTCAAAAGATGAATGGAAAAAGAAAATATGGTACATATACACAACAGAGTATTACTCAGATACAAAGAATGAAATCCTGTCATTCTTAGGTGGATGAAAATGGATGGAACTGGAGGGCATCATGTTAAGCTAAATAAGCTAGACAAAGAAAAACAAGTATCACATATTTTCTCTCATATGTGGAAGCTAAAAAAAAAATAGTCTGAAAGTACAAGAGGAGTTATTAGGGACTGGGAAGGGGGCCAAAAGGAGGGGTAAAGGGGAAAGATGGAGAGCGTAGACGACATGATCAGAACACGATATGGGAATGTATGGAAATAACACAGTGAATCCCACTAATCTGTACAATTATTATGTATTAATAACTAAAATGCAAATATTTGGTTCTTGCATATCAATGAAGGACCCCAAGGCCCCAGGCCCAACATTAGGAAAACTAACCCCTGTGCCCTGAAGCTGCAAGATGTTCCCTTACCCAACCCCCATGTCAAAACCCCACCAGCTGCACGTAGCACTTCAAGTCTCGCACAATGTTACCACAAGATGTTCCATATAGATAACCCCAGAAGGGCCAAACTTGAGCAAACAGGGTAAAAACAGGAACTAAAAGGACAGGATGCAATTTTATGTTTTTTCTGAGAACTAAAGTGGGAAAACAAGTTTACCCCCCTAGGTGACTCAACTGCTGAATTCAGAGGGACCAATAGGAAGGCTGTTGCTGTGCTAAGCTAAGACCTAACCCACCTGTTCCCTATAAAAGATCTATACCCCAAAGCCCGGTGTGCCAGTTCACCGAAGCTCCGGCTGAGGTTTTGCTGTGCACCCGCAGGCGCCTGTGTGAGAATAAACGCCTCCTGCTTTTTGCAGCCAGTGTCTCGTGTGGTTCATTCCGGGTTTGGGATCTGTGGATATTTCATCAATTCCTCCCCAATAAATTCATTTTAAGAATTAAAGTAAAATTAAGTTTTTAATTGCATAAATTATGTGACTAGATATTTCTTCAAGATAGATTTAAAAATTGGTAAGAAGCCTATAAAAAAGGTGTACTCCATAATTAGTCATCAGTAAAACACAAATCAAAACAATCCTGGTGGTTGTGAAGACATTACTTCACAATCACTATTATATATAGAATCAAACACAAGATAATAGTATGTGTTGGTGGGGATTTGGAGAAATCATAACCTTCATACAATGCTGGTGGGGATTTAAAAATGATGCAACCACTTTGAAAAACAGCCTGCTAATTCCTCAAATGATTAAATATAGAGTCATCTTTGTTACTCAGCAATTCTACTCATAGGTATATATCCAAGAAAAATGAAAATATAGTTCCACACAAAAATGTGTACACAATGGTTATAGCAGCATTTTTCATAATATCCAAAAGGTGGAGCCAATGTAAATATCCATCAGTAAGTGAATGAATGAATAAACACAATGTGTTGTATCCATTCAATGGAATATTATTCAGTTACGTAAAGGAATGAAATGCTGATACATGCTGCAACTTGGATGAACCTAAACATATTAGGCTATGTGAAAGAGGCCAGTCAGGGAAGTCCACATATTATGTAATTCCATTCATATGAAAGTTCAGAACAGGTAAATATAGAGAAACAGCAAGTAGATTATGCTGTGACCTGAACAACTGAACCCTAGAAACCAGTGAGCAGCAATGGGGGATTTAGAAAGACACACAAACACTAATAGAGAGAAAGCTGGGACCAGGTGGGAGACCAAATTCTGATGGAGCAACAGTGACCCAGAGCTAGGGTAGCATGTTTATTATGTAGGGTCTCACAGTCAGGAAGTTAGCACACACTGTTGTTTGTACACTAAAAAGTTACAGAACTAGAAACATTTTTGTAGCTCTTTTACTGTGTGCTAGGAACAACCTGTTATTATCCTGCTGTGCCCAGGAAGCCCATTGTCCAGAGTTTCTGCAAAGCAGACAGACTGGAGGGTTGCAGTGCTTGCAAGATATTGTGGTTATCTTGTTATGCTCAGAATTCTCTATCCCCAGCAGCTGGTGTCTGGGCTCAAGGTCAAAACTGTTATTGTTCTGTACCTTTGCACAGAACTTCCTCAGGCAGGACATTACCACAGCTCCTGAGCAATCTCATCCTGTACCTTTACCCAGAAAGTTCTCAGGACAAAGCACAGCCACAGCTCTAAGGCAGTTAAAGACCATGATCCAAGTAATTTCTCTCCATAAGATTAGGAGTTGCCATGTATAACTACATGACAATTTCTATATCATTTAAAACCAGAAGAATGAGAAGTTATACTCCATTTATCTATGATGTATCAAATGCATTCTACTGCCATGTATAACTGATTAGAACAAATAAAGGAAAGATAAGGAATTGCTTAATACAGGGCTGGAGGAATGTGGTAGGTATAGGTAAAGGCTATAGGGATTCTTTTCATTTTGTAATAAAAATATTCTAAAATTGAATGTGGTGCTAGTTGTACATGTCTATGAATATACTAAAATGTATTGCTTGTATACTTTAAATGGATGGATTGTATGATATGTAAGTTGTATCTTGATAAAGCTATTTAGAAGAAAACAGAAAGAAAATTCAGTCTTATAAATTTCTCTTTGTTGAATTAACTGTTCACATTCTAAATAAATTCTCTAAGAACAGCCTTTTCTATGGAGTTAAAAAAGTTGAAGAGACACAGGAATAATTTAAAATTTATTCATTCATTTTACAAAAAGCATTCAGAACCGTATACACCAGCTAGAAAATTAATAAACATGGCAATGAAAATCCTGCTCTCAAGGAGTCTGCATTCCTTTTGTTTGTCTAGCATGATCTTTTATATTGTTTCCTAAGTGCCAAGCACTGTTCTAAAAACAAATATTAACTCCTTTAATCATCACAAAATCCTATGAACTATTATTGTTCCCATTTTACATATGATAATGCAACTGAAGTATGGAAAGGTAATGCACCCACGTTCCTAAAGCTAGCTATTTCTGGATGATATCATCTATGTCATAGCTTTGATTTTACCAATGGTTCTTGCTTCATATAATATTGCCACATCTCTCTTTGCATTCCAGATTTAGACATCTTCACTCAAATATCTCTCAAACTCAACATTCCCAAAACTGAACTGTTAGCTCTCCTTCCTACCTGCTTTTCCTCTTATATTGTGAACATTAGTGAACATAACCATTTAGTCACTTTCACCTACACTTTGTATTTCACACTTCTTGCTCCATGTCTGTATCATTATTACCACTCAAGACAATTAAGTGTCAAGTGTGGCACTACTGTCTTTCAATATCTCAGATCTATTTAGTCTTATCTATCTTTACTGATATGCCTAGATTTCCACGTCATCTAGTCTACTTCAGCAGTCTTCCAATGAGTCTCACTGTCTCCCAACACAGTTTACACAACACTACCAGAATGATCTTTCTCAAAACAAAATCAGTGGCTATTCACTACTATAACCACAAAGTCTAAGTTCTTAGTATAGTGACCAAGGCTTTTCATTATCTAACCTATGCCTAAATCTGTGACCTAATTATTTAACCCATTGTCTATACCTCAGGGGCTGAAGCAGTGCTGAGTTGCTTATGGTTTCCCAAACTAAGAAGGTAATTTCATATCTCTTAGTACATACTTCTACTTCTCTATTATTTTCCTTCCTACCTTCTAACATGCTTCCTGATAAGCACCCACTTATCTTAAATACTTAGCTCAAACATTACCTCCTTGACTGCCCTTACTTAATAACCTGTCATCTCTAATAGAACTGATCAGTCTCTCCTCTATCCCTGATTATTGTTGGTGTGTTAGTAAGTTTTTTTTTCTTTCTGCAGTGCTCCATAAGAAGACCTTAGAGGGTCTTGTTCAAGTTAGCATAAGTTCAGTCCATGGTCAGCCAATTCCATTGCTCTGGAACTGAGTTGAGGCAGAACATCATGGCAGAAGCATATGGCAGAGGAAAGCTTCTCAGCTCACGGCAGCCAGGAAGTATATCAAGAGCACACACGATGAGCCAGGGTAGACCTCCCATTTCCCCCATGACCTACACCCTTCAGCCACACCCTACCTGCTTAGTTATCACCCAGTAGTCCTTTCAAATTATTAACCTATCACATTAATCCAACACATTAATCCACTGATACGGTTATAACTCTCATAATGTAATCATTTCACCACTGAATATATATTCCTGCATTTTCTGACATGAGCTTTTGGGAGACAGCTTATATCCAAACCATAACACTGATATTCTTATCAAAGTAACACTTTTTTCCCATGAGCTCTTTTAAATGTCTGTATTTCATGAATAAATCATAATAACATTGAAGTTAGGAACCTAGACTTAATTATTTCTGAATATTGAACTACTGACATATTTTTAAATTATTTTTTATTTGTTGTTTTTAGATAGACATGACAGTAGGGTATATTTTGACAGTAAATAGTCAATGTATATTTATTTACTAAGTGAGTACATGAATAAATGAATGAATAGATCAAGTAATTTCAATTTTCTGGAAACCTGAGCTCTATGTAGTGTTCACTGTCCCACATCTCTACAAGTTGTGCTGAGTCCATAGGTTTTCATCAAGTCATGTTCCTCCTCAGGAATAATAACATAATAATGTCCCTGACCTGAATACATCAAATAACTACATGACAAATAATGTCCATAATACTAATTGCTATTTGTTGTGTTTATTATGTTCTAGGCACATTGCTTATTACCTTCCTTGTAAGTTATTTCATTTTTCAAGATTGTTTCCTAATCTGATCATATGAAGGTGCTATTGCCTATTTCATAGGTCTGATGTGAAATTAAGTGAGGTAACATGTACATCTATGAATTTTCATTCTCCAAAATAATGAAATAAAGCACAATATGTTCAATCTAAAATTTAGATCTAATCATGAGTTCTATAGATTTGCTATGGTTCCATTAAGACTGTGTGTTTAACATAATACCATGAACTGGTAAGTTTCTTTATATCTTCAACTGTCTTTTACACTGAATATAAAATTTGGTCCTTACATCACTCGTGGGCAGTATTTAAGATAGAGATTACTGTTCACTATTTCATAAACAGGAAGAAATTGATGGATGAACTTAACTATAATCATAGGCAAGTTTGTGACAGAGCCAAGACTAGAACCCAGATCTCCCTGTAGGGCTTTTGCATTTTTAGGTTGAGGTCATCTGGGATAATCTCAGATTCTAAAACTGTATCATTTAAAATAGGTGAGCACATTTCTTATAAGTCTCTTGTGTCAAACTCAAAAAGTTTTTGAACCTAATTCCCATGGCTCATCTCCTGTTTGCTTAGAACCTTTTTCCCCCATTGTTTACAAGCCTTCAAAGTTTTTCCACTCTCATCTTGAGGAAGTATTCTACATTTTCCCCACTGTTTACAATTATTATGTCATTATGGGGCCAGAAGTTTCAGGTGAAGTTAACTGCCAAATCGGCCAACTTCTTAACAATGCCCAGTGTGGCATCTTTGAGGGTTGGCAAGAAATAGTTTTTAATTGCTCAACTTTGAGCAGTACACTGAGACTAATCATGCCCCTAGAGCCTGGAGGAATCTCTGAGATACAAAGCTATTAGAAATGTTCTGCTTGTCTGGGACCAACTCAAAGCAACACAGGGAGAAAGAACATTTTTCCAACTTAAGATAGGAACACCATTTTTCAATGTCGAGACAAATTTCCTAAGAAATTTTCTTAAAGGCTATTATGAAATGTTCGACTGGTCAGTCCTCTCCAATACCCCATCACTTCTTTTTTTCTGCTAATCTGTGGCTCTTAATACATGGCCCAGGCCTACCTCATAATACAATGGAAAGCAAGATGGCAGAACTTTCACTTGCTATATTAATATTGTGAATTTATGTATAACTCCATACATGTACCCAAAGACAAGGGATGAAAAGGAATTACTTAGATCATATGTAAACCTCTGAAATAAACTATGTGCTCTCTGTTTTGCTTGTCATCTATGAATTTTTTTAAAGTGCACTGGAAACAAGAGTTACTAAATGGGGTCTTCCACTAATCACAATCTTTCCATAGAAGTGAAATGTATTTCCATTAGCTCAGTCCCCAAGTGCTGAATCTTTCCTTTTGACTACAATTCCTGCTACTCAGTGTCCTAAGACCTTCATTTGACTATTAAGGTCCATCCTTTCACTAGGTTACAGAACTCATTAATGTTTCTCTTTTCACCTTAACCCAGATTTGCCCAGGCACATTTTTTCACTAGGCTTAAGATAATTTTGTTAGTTGTTATCCACATATAAGAATGATTTTTATGACCTCCTTACAAAAGAAATGCTAGAAACAGTTTATCTAGATTCAAGAATGCCATAACTAGAATGGGCTTCAGAAATGGTCTGTATGGCAAAAGAAACAGGCTCAGAAAATTGTAATGACTTGCTCAAAGCCAGACACCTTGTGTTAGGTTCTCCCTTCTGGCCAATTTTATTTTTTTTTAATTTTTATTATTAGTTGTTCAAAACATTACATAGCTCTTGACATATCATATTTCATACATTTGATTCAAGTGGGTTATGAACTCCCATTTTTACCCCGTATACAGATTGCAGAATCACATCGGTTACACTTCCGCTTTTTTACATACTGCTATACTAGTGTCTGTTGTATTCTGCTGCCTTTCCTATCCTCTACTATCCCCCCTCCCCTCCCCTCCCATCTTCTCTCTCTACCCCATCTACTGTAATTCATTTCTCTCCCTTGTTTTTTTCCCTTTCCCCTCACTTCCTCTTATATGTAATTTTGTATAACGATGAGGGTCTCCTTCCATTTCCATGCAATTTCCCTTCTCTCTTCCTTTCCCTCCCACCTCTTGTCCCTGTTTAATGTTAATCTTCTTCTCATGCTCTTCCTCCCTGCTCTGTTCTTAGTTGTTCTCCTTATATCAAAGAAGACATTTGGCATTTGTTTTTTTAGGGATTGGCTAGCTTCACTTAGCATAATCTGCTCTAATGCCATCCATTTCCCTGCAAATTCCATGATTTTGTCATTTTTAGTGTTGCGTAATACTCCATTGTGTATAAATGCCATATTTTTTTAATCCATTCATCTATTGAAGGGCATCTAGGTTGGTTCCACAGTCCAGCTATTGTAAATTGTGCTACTATGAACATCGATGTAGCAGTATCCCTATAGTATGCTCTTTTAAGGTCTTTAGGAAATAGTCTGAGAAGGGGAATAACTGGGTCAAATGGTGGTTCCATTCCCAGCTTTCCCAGGAATCTCCATACTGCTTTCCAAAGTGGCTTCTGGCCAATTTTTTTAAAATGACATATTAGAGATGCATTTAGTGGCCATGATGCTAACTAAAGCTAAATTATCCTCAGAAGAACTGATATGATATCCTAAATATTAATGTATTTTGATTGACAGTGAACTGAGCTTCATCTAAGGATAGATACCTATATCATGCCACTTTGAGTTAGACCTGGACAAAATCTTACTACATAGAATAACTGAACCATAGTCCTCAAGGCAAGCATCAAGCAAAAGATCATATGGATAATTTCTCAAAAGGCACTGGTTTGGAATTAAGAAGATCTAAGTTTCTTACCCATCTCTGTTTCTAATTAATTTATGATCTTTGACAAATTAACTTGATTGCTTTAGGCCTCCGTTTTCTCATCTATAAAATGTAGATACCAATTTATGTGAAGGCTTTTGGGAAAGTAAAAATAACTTTATTTTTAATACTCACTGCTCTGAGTATTTTACATGTATTTACTCATAAACAAGAAAAATTAGGTCCAGACTCTTCAGATTACTTGAGAAAGTTTACAGAAGTAGTAAGGCTCCTTAATCATTCCCCCACTGCCTCCCATTACCTTATATTGTATATACTGCTACTATCACTAAATATTAAAGAAGTCAAACAATTATCTGTCCTCAGGACACCTGTGGTATAACTCAACCATCAGATAACATAGAAATATGAAAAAATTGTGAACTTGGCTGAGCCTTAAAACTTGATTGGTAGGTTTTGTTTTACAAATTATTAGAGCATCAGAAGTATTGGTTCAGAAGGACTAGGAGTGAGAACAAGGGTATTCATGAAGCCACATAGGAACTACCTTCACTTTAATGGAGAGTTCATGTTGAGGAGCCATGTAGACAGAGGCAGATATGTGAATCAATAACAAATCCTGCAGTACTGCATAATACTTACCACAGGTGCATATTTATAATCTTTTTCGGTTAACATCAGTTTCCAGCACCAAACAGTAAGCTCCCTGAAAGTAGAAAGCATGTCTAGAATCTTTTTTGTGCCATTGTATCTTCAGTGTCAAACACATTGCCTGACATATCATGGGTGTTCCTAAAATATTTGTTGAGTAAATGTATTCATATATGAATGGATGAACAAATGTTAACTAACAGATGAAGCATTGCTACAGTTGATCTTGCATGTCAGGTAAGGAAACATAGTCTTGATACAGTTGAAAAAAGAGCCCATAGAGGCAGTTTGAGCAGGCTGGGGTAGAGAAAGTGGGGCCAGAAAGGCAAACATAGGGGCTATTTCAACGTGGAGATCAATAACATATGCACTTTCTGTTGTGCACTCTCTATCCCAGCTGTCCCCTGATAGACATTTCTCGACCAGCTGCAGGCTCTGTCATGACACCAATTTCATACAGAAAGAATGTGAAAAAACTATGGACCAAAATAAAAAAGAATTATTTCTCAGTTCTCTGGCAAACCTAGCAGTGATATATGAAAGTCCCATGGACTCAAAGGTCTCTTTTCTCTATATTTGTTTTCCCTACACAAAGTGCCACTTTTTTTCCAAACAGTTCTGATTTGGCAAATTTTAATTGCCTGTTTGGAATGAGGTCCCTGAAGCTCGTCGAAGTTAATTATTTCTTTCTGGTGAAGATCAGAAACTTTGAACTCTACTCATGAGATAAATGATCTGGTAGCACTTTGGAACTTCAACTTATTTAAGTTACTGTGCAGCTCATCAACTTACTCCCTACATTCGGAATTGAATCTGGAAGAGAATTGGACCCCAGACATTATGTGAAAGCCAAAGATGTAAGATTTATAGATTTAGTGCTGAGCAAAACATGCTTCCAGAGATAGAGGCTTGGTGACAGCCTCTAGATAAACATATAGATCCATGGATTTGGGAATCAATGGAGAAAAGAGGAGATATGGCCCAGTTTCTATAAACCAAACTGCTTAATGAAGGGCAGGTTCTAGTCAGTTATATATTCTGGAAAATTGAGCAATGACCAAAAGACATTTTTGGTTTCAGTATTTGTGTCATGTTTTTAAAATGCTTCAGACCACTTCCCAGTGTTGGTGGGCAGACAGACTACCATTAGATCTTTTTTTCTGACCATGGAATAGCAGGAACTTGGGATATCAGATTGTATATTTTCACTGTCCAGCACAGTGGGGGAGAAAAAAATAGGAAACTGGGTTGGTTATGTATGGAGCCCAGCACTTCTCCTGGAAGTCATCTAATTTGGCTTAAAGACCTGGGTGCAAAATATTTGGTTATTGTCTCCATGTGACAATTGGGTTTAGTTGGGCTCCAGGTCACCAAGACAAAATAATACATAAACATTGTCAAGAGGTAAAAGATATCTTAATCTAAAGGCTTAATGCAGAGCATTCAAGTGACCTCCATCTTCTCCACATATTATAACTTTTTAGGGGAGATTGAATGAGGCTGTATATGAGTCAAATGTCATTGAAAGAAATGTTTGCCCAAGAACTTAAATAATTTAATTAGACACCATTACCAAGGGCAGCAGATCAAAGGGTTAGAGATTTGACCTAATCTAAAAGAATTTTCTATTCTCAGAGATTTACAGGCATTTGGGAGTTTTCAGGGAGATTGTGAGAGTACCAAACCTGGCAAGTCTTGAAGAATTATTCTGCTGAGCAGTTCTATTCTAATCCATGTACTAGCACTTGAGAGAGACCTTCAATGGTGAGTGGATTGTTATGGACAAGACTCTAGTTTCTTTTCTTTTTCTCCCTTTCTCCTTTTTGTGGGGTCTTTAACCATCTATCTGGCATGGGCAATCTTTATGGAGGCAAATGGAAGCCATTAGTTAAAGGAAATTAACCTGTTTAAAGAATTGCAGGTAATAGGAATAAGACAGGAAACATATTGCACCCAGTTTCCAGGAATATTTTAATGCTCATTCTGGGATGAGACACTCAGCACTGTCTTTGGAAGGCAGGTCTAGACTTAATGAAAAATATGTTCCTCAATTTAGATACTGAGTAGTCTTTAAGTGTGAGAGAAAAATTGTCATTAATTTTAGTTCCATAGGTCCAAGCATTGTATTAATGGGGGCAAGGTCATGGGTTCAATCCCAACCTCTGCCAGTAATCTTAACACCATTTAAAAACAAGTCTGTCTCACAGCCATAGTCAAATGGCTCATCAATTCTTTCTACTAGGTTCATGAGAGACTGAGCAATAGATTCTTTGTAAGCCCTCCTTCAATATTGGAAAAAATACATACTGTGGTTTATTGGAAATGATAGATTCACATGAGGAGGGAAAAACATATATTTATCAATATTTAATATTTAACATCAGAATCAGTGTATTTTATGGAGTTCCAAAAGAACTATAGCATAATAATCTGCTGTCCACATCTATGGAAAAACCAGTTCATCCTCCCATCTGTAGCCTGCCAATCACTTTTCAGATATTGAACTGTAAATAGCCAATGTGTATATAGTTGGTAGATAAACATACTTCCAATTATTTTTTTTAAATGTGAAGATATGACTGTACCAACTTAAAATATAGGTAGCAAAGCATTGTTTCATGTAGCCATTTGATTCATATCTTTCTGCATTTTTGTTCTGTAAAGATGATTTTCTTAATCTTTACTTGCAAAAGATAGTAGCAGTGCAAGGCAAAACCTCTTTCTCAAGGTTCTCTGATAAATGAAGGCAAAAGCAGCAGTAAGGCTCTAAAGCTCTGAGGACACTCCTGTAAGGGCAAGTCACCACCTCCTCCATTTCTTGTACTTGTTTGCATCTTCACTATTGGCAAACACTTTCATTTCATGGACCTAACTTTCTTATGTATTTAGCTTGTCTGAGAAGCTGAGCAAGATAGAGAATGAGACATAGGTACAAGTTTAGTGGGAGGCCAAGGCATAGCAGGGGGCACTTATGAGATCTTTCCTAAAGACTTTTTTCTTATTTCCCTCTGTCTATGCCACAGGCTCTGCTACTTTTTCCTAAAGACTTATAAAGACAAGTGAGTGTACCACCTCAGAGGTGGCTAGAGAAGCTCCATTCCTTAACACACTCCTTTTACAGCCCATATGCCTCTCCAACAAAGGAGGAGAATGTAATGCATTCCTTTGCTCTGAAAAGTAAGGGTTTTTTTCCCCATTTCATCTGAGAGAAGTGAGAGAATCCTACATTATTAGAGTTAGAAGGACTCTTGGAGATCATTTCATTGAGCCAGATTGCAAATAAAAATTTAAGCCAAGTGAGGGGAATAAACTTGCCTACAGACATAGTCAGTGAGTACTGGAGGCTTCAAGGAGCAGGGGTTAGAAAGAGAAAAGAGAATCAGTTTTATGAAGGTATATGTGTGTGTGCATATATTTTTTCAGGGGTTCTTGGCATATAAACAACAATGTCAAAGGAAAAAGAAAGAGGGGTTTTCTTTCAATATGGAACTGTTAAAATACTCCATTCACATACTTATTTGGCAAATACTTACTGGTCACCTATTTTGTATCAGGCACCATTCTAGGTTCAGGGCATACAGCAATGAACAAAACAAACACATTTTCTAAGGTCATTGAGCATACATTCTAGTTGAGAGAAATTATCAATACAAATACTTAATAGATAAGGTATACAGCATGCTAAAGGTAGTTCTGTGAAGAAAATAATGTAGAAATGAGGAATATAAAATATCAGACAATAGATATGAACTTCTAGACAGAGTAGCCCAGGAAGAGCTCACTGAAAAAAATGCCTCCTGAATAAAGAGTCAAAAAGTAAGCAATGTAAAGATGTTGGGTTTCATAAATATGGAGAAACAGTTCTTTCATAACTGGAGCAGCAAGATCAAAAATTCTGAGGGCTGGGGTTGTAGCTCAGCAGTAGAGCGCTTGCCTAGTGCAGTTTGGGTACTGGGTTTGATCCTCAGCACCACATAAAAATAAAATAAAGGTGCTGAGGATCAAACCCAGGGCCCTGCACATGCTACGCAAGTGCTCTACCACTGAGTCACAATTCCAGCCCCACATAAAAAAAAATAAATGAATGGAATAAAGGTATTGTGTCCAACTACAACTAAAAAAATAAATATTATTTTTAAAAAATAAAATAAAGGTATGTGTCCACCTACAACTAAAAAAATAAATACTAAAAAATTCTGAGAAATAGATATAGGTTGAGTGGGGAATACTGAGGTGGCCATTGTGACCAGAGCAAAGTTGACCAAAGAAAGGATACTATGAATTGGGGTAAAAGAGTTGAGGGAGAGGCAAACCATGTAAGGCTAAATGGGTCATAGTAAAGAGACTGGTGTTTAATGAGATTGAAATGGGAAGCTGTAGTTAACAATGTGGTATTGCAACTTAAAATTTTTGTTAGTAAGTAGATCTGATAAATGTTCTAATAGGAAGAGAGAGGGGAAACTTTTAGAGGTAATGGTTATACTTATGGCTTTCTCTCCTTTCTCTCTTCTTTCTTCTCTCTTTTCTCTCTCTGTGGTTTTGGGGACAGAACCAGGACCTCATCAATGCTAGGCAATAGCTATATCACTGAACTATACCTCTAGACTTATAACATTATTTATGTTGGCTGTTTTATGAATGTGTACCTATCTTCAAACTTATGAAGATGTTCGCATTAAATATGTATACATTTTGTATGTAAGTCATACCTCAATAGAAAAAAAATATTTTGAATAGAGGAGAGACATGATTAGATTTATAGTTTAACTAATTCATTTTTAACTGAATGGGGACAAAGCCAGAAACAGGGAAACCAATAAAGATGTAACTGACAATATCCAAGTGAGTAATGACAATATCTTACAATAAAGGATGGCAATAAAGATGGCAAGAGGAGTAGTTAGGTTGTGGATAATCCTCAAGAATGCTTAGTAATTTATATATTCATTTAATATCTGTTTGATCCCTGTGATGTCCCCAAGTACTGTTCCAGGTGCCAGGGATATATCAGCAAACAAAATAAATGAAGTCCTTGTCCTCAATTGATTTACATTTGAGTGGGAGACAAATAATAATCAAATTACTAATGTAATTTCGATATTTGGAAATGCTATAAGAAAAATAAAGAGAGATGGGGAAAGACATTGATTATAGTGGGAAAGGAAAGTCTTTTCATGTAAGCTATCACTCAAGCCTTCCTCTCACCACACACCCATTCTTTTGGAAATATCACATTACATTTTTCACATTCCTTAGGGCTCAACAATCACAGTGTAGAAAACATAGGAGACCCTAGAAATGTAACTTCAACTGAGGGTGTTAGCAGAGGGTTCTCACAGACCTCAAGGAATCCAGGAACTTCCCCCTTTATATAATATTTGTTCAAGCCAAAGAAATACTCTGTCAGGCATCATGGTAAATCCTGGCATGATGGGAAATGGAGATTGCATAATCAGGAGTGAGTCTGTTCATAGGAATAGACAAAATTTTACCTAGACATATCATCCATCAGAAGATCCCCTTTTGATTAAGATCAGTAACTCAAGATGACTGAGGTGCTATTGTGTCTATGCATTAGATTTGTCTTGGAAAATGGAGAATGAGTGAGAAAGCCAGGAAGATGGCCCTCCTTCTCTTTTTTGGGGAAAAAAAATTATCCAAGAAGGCATCTGGCAGAGGATATTGTCATATAACTATTTTCAAATGGGTGAAGAACTTTCCATTTTCTTGGAGTCAAGGAGGGAATTTTTAGTTTTGCCTCTGTTCCCAATATAGATATCCCATTCATGTTTCATCTCTCTGACTAGGGCAAAGATAATGACCTTGCACACCATAGTTCTTTCCACCTTTCTCATACCCTCCATTTTTATTCTCATTCTTTTAGGTGAAACTAAGCAGCTCCATTGGCACCCATTCAATGAAGAGTAGCAAAAGGGACAGATGGCCAAGGACAATGACACAGCGGAGTTTGGGTTTTTTCTCATTGGCATCTCTAACTATCCTGAGTGGAGAGACACATTTTTCACCATGCTGCTGATAACTTACCTCTGCACGTTGTTGGGGAATGGACTTATCATCTTTCTAATCCACTTTGATCCCCACCTCCACACTCCAATGTATTTCTTCCTTAGTAACCTGTCGTTCTTAGACCTTTGCTATGGAACAGCCTCCATGCCTCAGGCCTTAGTGCATTGTTTCTCTATCCATCCCTACCTCTCTTACTCACAATGTTTCACCCAAATGAGTGTCTCCTTAGCCTTAGCCACAGCAGAATGTCTTCTACTGGCTGTCATGGCCTATGACCGTGTGGTTGCTATCAGTAATCCCCTGCGCTATTCCATGGTCATGAATGGCCCAGTGTGCCTTTGGCTGGCTGTGACCTTGTGGGGGGTATCAGTGGTACTCAGTGCCATGCTTGTCTTATCCCTGAGGCTTCGCTTCTGTGGGGCTAATGTCATCAACCATTTTGTCTGTGAGATTCTCTCCCTCCTTAAGCTGGCATGTTCTGATACCAGCGACAATGAGCTTATGATCCTCATCACTGGTATCTTCACTCTACTTCTACCCTTTGGGTTTGTCCTCCTCTCCTATGTCCAAATTGTTGCTGCTGTCCTGAGGATTCGCTCATCCCAGGGAAAGTTCAAGGCCTTTTCTACTTGTGGTTCTCACCTGACTGTGGTGACAATCTTCTATGGCACAACCATCTCCATGTATATAAAACCTCAGTCCAAGTCCTCCCCTGACCAGGACAAGTTTATCTCAGTGTTTTATGGGGCTTTGACACCCATGCTGAATCCTCTGATATATAGCCTGAGGAACAAGGATGTTAAAGGGGCAATGAGGAAAGTTATGGCAAAAATGGCATAACCTTGCTTTGCTTCTAAACTTTTAAAATAACACTCAGTTATGTATTCACTGATGGGGAAAGTTGTTTAAAGGAATCTGACGTTAACTTTGGAACTGTAGATGATTGACATGTGAAAAGCTTTAGCAAGTGTTCCTGCCCAAAAATATTATCCCTATTGAGATTTTTTAAAAGTTTTTAATAGTAGATGGACATAATAACTTTATTAATTTTTATGTGGTGCTGAGGATCGAACTCCGTACCTTACATGTGCTAGGCAATCATTCTACTACTGAGCTACAACCCCATTGGGATTTGAATTCCCACTTGAGGCATTACTTTTGCTCTCTCTTTTCATATAACTCTGATAGTGGTCATGTATTAGGTTTCTCACTTTCAGGTAAATGAGCTAATCAGAATCAATTTCTTACTGACAGAAAGAACCTAAGTAGTAAAAGAATCTTTTTTGACTGTTGGCAGCAAACAAAGCATAACTGAAATTGTAAAATGGGACAAAGAATAGCATAACAAAAGGCCAGAAGACAAATTTCAGAAACTTTGCCACTTTATTGAAGGCAAGTCCTCTAGTGTAAGCACAATCTCCTTGTCCTACTTAACTCAAAATCATGAGAAAATTCTATCATAGTTACTTCCTATATTTTTGTATAATGTTTTATTTTTTCTTTTTGTTTTTTCAAACTTCTCTCTAATCTATTAGTTGATTTTATATTCCTAATATCTCTATGAATTGATAAGAAAAATAGCACAATTCTCCTTTATATTAACAATGAGGAAATAGGGGCCAGAGAAGGTGTTCAAAACTTGTCTAAAGTCATACACAACTGGTACTGAAATCAAAATTAGAATTCAGATCACATAAATGCCACCTTTGAACTTTTTCAACTGGGCCTATGAAATTATTTAAAATTGTAGAATTAGAAATGCAGCTAACAGTTATTGAACACTTACTACATGCCAGGCACTGAGCTAAGCTTTTTATGTCCATTATCATGTAGAATGCTTACAACACCTCAATGAACTAGGGCCATTTTCAACATATGTTAGAAATAAGGAAACAGAGGTCTATAGAGGTTATACAATTTGCCCATAACCACACAGCCAACAAATTAGAAAAGCCAGTGTTTAAATCCAAGTCTGGTTGGCTTCAGGTCCCAATTACTCTATCTGAACTATAAGGGACCCTAGAGATGATTTATGCAGGGATTTTAATCAACTTTATTATGATATGATTTATATATAATAAACTATGAATTTACAGTGTGCAATTGTATGAGATTTGACAGATGCCTGTACAATAACCACTGCAATCCAGCTACCTAAAAATTCCATCACCTCCAAAAGTTTCTTGTGCCCTTTTATAGTACATCCCTTCTTCCATTCCCAACTCCTGTCAACCCTGATCTTTGTTTGGCTATATGTTAGTTTTCATTTTCTAAACTCATCAATAAATGGAATCATACAACATGTACTCTTTTGTATGTGGCTTCTCTCATTCAGCCTGCTGTTGAGATTCATTCATGTCATTGCAGGAATCAGAAATGTATTCCTTTTTATTTCTGAATAATATTCCATTGTACAAATTCACCACATCTTTTTTTAAAAAATCCATTTCTCTACATGGACGTAATGCAGTGCTTTTCAAACTTTAATTTTCATAGTTGTATAAGTTCAATTGTGGTGCCTGGAACCTGTTCATGGGGATGAACTTTTCTGGGAATAATTTCATTTGAAAAGGGAGTTCTAAAACTAAAAGAAAATGGTTTAGCAACAAATGACATTCTTGAGATCATGAAACTATTGGGAAGTAGATCTAGGGCTAAGATTCAGATATTTTTTCTCCTTGTCTCACCTTATTTCAGTCAAGTCCACCAAACCTGATGAAGTCAACTCCCAAGCAGCCTAATGGAGAACCAGAGATGAATAGGTAGAAAAAAATATGACCAAAGCAACTAAATGTGAAGCAAGGCATTACTGAGCAAAACTCAATGCACTTCTTTCATCCCAACTGCAGGGGTCCACATGACTTTGTGTGCTTCTGCAAAGGGAGTAATCAAGGGACTGTCTCATTTGCCATGTTCTTACTCATTGAATTTTTTTAAATGAAGATTAATTAACAGTTTCTCTAAATAGCTTCATTTCAAACTCAATGCAAAATTCATTCAAATTTCACCTATTATACATTTTTATTAGTAATTTTTTACTGATTGTTATCTTAATTATACACATTTGTGGGGTATAGTGTGATAGTTTGATACTTGTACATAGTGTATAATGATCACATCTGTGTAGTTAACATCTCCCTCTCCTTAAACATATCTTTAAATCTTTTATTAACACTTACTGATTGTGTTAACATCACTTAATAATTGTGTCATTTATGAAGTACAGTGTGATAATTTGACACATGTATTTAGTGTATGATGATCAAATCAGGGTAATTAACATTTCCACATCGTTATCATTACTTTGTCTTTAGAGGCTTCAAGCTCATGTCTTCTACTTATTTATAAATATAATATAATTGGTTATCATGAACTATAGTCCTTCCACTGTGCTGTAGAAACACTAGAACTCATTACTTCTATATAATTGTTTCAGTACCCATTATCCAACCTCTGCCTGTCTCCCCTCACCCCTACTCTTCCCAGCCTCTACTAATCACTACTATACATTTAGATCAACATTTAAAAAGAAGTCCATAATACATTTTTAAAGGTACAGTCATCCCTCCGTATCTGTGGAGGATTTGTTTCAGGAAGCTTGTAGATAACAGTATTGGCAGATGCTCAAGTTCCCTATATAAAATGGTATAGTATTTGCCTATAATCCACAATATACTCCTATATACTACAAATCATCCCCAGGTGACTTATAATGCCTAATATAGTATAAATTATTTATTAATAATTGTTATACTGTATTGTTTAGGGAACAATGACAAGAAAAGAAAGTCTGTACATGTTCAGTATAGACACATTTTCCCTAACATTTTCAACCTGTGGATGGTTGAATTCACAAATAAGGAACCCATGAATACGGAGAACCAACTACATATAGTACTATTAGCCACTGAGACCATGATTGAGTATCAGTAAAGAAAAACTATTTAGGAAAAAGGCAAGTAAATTGAATCTTTAATTTATTCATTAAGGAAACTGTAAGTTTCTACTTTCAGCCAAGTACTGTGCTAGTGCTGGGGCAAGTTTCATACTTGCAAAATTTCCCTTAGTATTGAGATAAACATTTCAAATTAACATTGTGAAATGTCAAACTGGTGAAATCAGTAAAATTTTAAAGTGAAAAAATGAAAGCGCCTTCAGATAGAGAGAAATTCAGAAATTAAGAAAAAGGTTAACAGTATTCATTTTAATGATCCTGCTTTTGTGGGGGACAAATACTCCATTTTCCATTAAGGTTGGTTTAGAGTTCAAGATGTAATGATATTTTCACTAATGGTGCCCCAAGACAAAAATCAGAGCAATGTCACTAGATTCTTTCTCTTTTTATTGACTTGCTGGTACAGGTGCAGCTTGCAGACAAAGTGACATAGTGAAGTCTGGAAATGGGGACTGTGGAATTGATTCTGCTACTAACTGTGTGACCTTAGTTATATCACTTTCTGGCCTTCAAATTTACCCATCGATATACCAGGAAGGTTGTGTTTAGTTAGCTAAGGACCTCTCTAACATTCTGTGTCTTTGTGTTATTTTACATATGTTTCCTTTCTTTTCTTATAAAAATGGAATCATATCATCAATTTACTCTGCAACTTGCTTTTTCCCCTTGACAATATATCATGCACATTCTTCCAGATCAATATATATAGATCTATCTCCGTGACTTTAAATGTTAGCGTTGACTGAAAAAAAAAAAAAAAGCAGACAAACACAGCAGCTAATTAGTATGGCTCTGGCCCTTCCAGCACTAACATCCTGTTTCTAGGCATTTAAACTCTAAAAGCTATCTAATTTGACATTGACATCAATTTATTTTAAATGTAAAAATGAACTCTATGGGGGTGTTGTAAAATGAAATCAGTGATGAGTTTTTGAAAACCTCTAAGGGTGAATATTGCTTCTCCCCTTGATCAATGGCAAGCATACCAAGAAGTCCTCCACAGTGCCCACTCCATCCTCCACAGGCAGCTGAGTAGTGAAGCTTACCTTTCTTCACCCTGAAAAGTAAAACAGGAAGATTTGATTGAAACTTGGATGGATTTATCAAAAATTGAGAAAGTTTGCAAACTGAAAAACAGGCTTCAAATGATATTTGACACTGAAATATTCAAGGAGATTGAAGGGGAAAAAAACAGTGTCCCATTCATAGGATTTGGGTTTTTAGTTGAAAATAGGCAGAACATAAGTATTTAGAGTACAAGCCCTGGAGAAAAATTGTTGAATTCCTTCATTGATTTTTCCACTCGTTCACTCAAGTCACTCTCCGTGCTTTGGTCTCTTTACCTGTAAAGTGGAGCTAATAGTAAGACCTACCTATAGCACTCAGAGTTTGGCCAGCTAAACAAACACTACTCTAGTTGTTTCAGGCAGGAAAAGATTTTGATAAAGAGAATTAATGGACTACAGATCCTTCAGAAGGCCTATGGGAGGTACTGTGAGGGACTGCTGCCATCAACTTCAGAAAACTGGAGGAATTGCAGGAATCTTGGGAGATTTTTAAAGATGTTGGGAAACTGCTGCCAATGATGTTTCTGAAGCAGCAGTTTCATAGGAATGCTCAGGAGTCACTTAAATCTCTTCTGACAAAGTCCATGCACCTAAATGTGATGTAAGGAAGAGCAATGGTGGCATCTGCTTCTGTTTGCCAAATTTCCTGCAGGCACCTCCCACCTCTGCTGCCAAAGGAGTATGGGAAATGTAGTTTCTGAACTTTACAATGCAGGTGAAAGCTGAAAATATTAAGGGTGGTGTTGAATATGACTTCATAGATTAATATGAATCAATAGTATAAAGCACTTAAAACAATATCTGTCCTATAGTTAGAGTTTAAGAAATGTTAGCTGTCATTGGGATTTCTGGGTCACATGAGCCCAAAATATGCCAAGAATCGAAGTACTTAATTGCATCCTAAATGCTACATCCCAGTGCTGTTCCTCCACTTGAACATTCAAGCATCCATACACATTTCATCTATTCAGTACGTGATTATTAATCACCTATTATATAGCAGATTCTATGCTCTCTGCTACGGATGCAGTGGTGAATGAACCATTACTTGTCGCCTCCAGTCAAAGAGTTCATTGTCTAAGTGGGGAGAAAGCCACATATGCAGGCAGTGTTGCTGCATGAATTTGTATCTTCCTAGTTCTTTGGTTTGTAAAGTACTTTACATACCTCATGGTTTATCTTATTCTTGAGCATATACTACCCTGTATCATCCTCAAAACAATTTAATGACATAAGCAGAACAAGTATATTATAAATATTACTAATTGCCATTTACAAAGGATAAAAATATTTAAAGAGACTGTGAATTTATCAAGGTCAAAAATTAGTGACAGCTAGGTGTGGTGGCACACACCTGTAGTCCTAGCAGCTCAGGATGCTGAGGCAGGAGGATCGTGAGTTCAAAGCCAGCCATGGCAAATGCGAGGTGCTAAGCAATTCAGTGAGACCCAATCTCTAAATAAAATACAAAATAGGGCTGAGGAAGTGGCTCATGAGTTGAGTGTTCCTGAGTTCAATCCCCAGTACCAAAAAAAAAAGTATTAAAAAATAAAAATAAAAATGTTAGTGATAGAATTGGGATTGGAATGCATTCTTCTGATATTTCTAGATTAATGATATTTCTGATGGAAGCTTAATGGATTTAGGGAATCATTGGAAAAGAGGCATAGAAAGAAGAGAAGATTGTTGCTGATCATGTTAAATGAAATAAGCCTCATGTAAATAGACAAGTGTAATATGTTTTCAATCATATGTGGAAGCTAGAGAGAAAAAAAGGTGAAAAATTTGGGGGAATCTCTTGAAATTAGAAAGGAGACCAGTAGGATAGAGGAAGGGGACCAGGGAGAGAGAAGAGGGAAAGGAAAGAGGAAGACTGAGGAATGAAATTGACCAAATTATGTTTATGCATACACCAACATGTTACAATTACAATGCACCAAAAAAATGTTTTAGAAGATTGATGCTGAGCAAAGAAAGGGGAAAAAATCCTGTTTTCACATTGTCTGGATTCAAAGTATTACCTTGACACTAGCTACATGATCCTGGACAAATTTCTACCTCCGTTTCCTTATCTGTAACAGGAAAACAAATATAGGGTTGACCTCATCAAGTTGTTAAGATTGTATCACTTCACTTATGTAACATACTGAGAACTATTATATAAAATGCTGAGAAGATTATATCTGTTAATTTATATAAAATATTTACTATTGAGACATAGTAAGTCCTCAATAAATGTTACCAATTATTCACATTGTTATTAAAATTACAGTTAATACTATTATTGAATTCTTGATGTATTCTAAAATTGTTGGCACTCATCTTGCTAGATGGCTTCTCCCTTTCCTCTTTTTTTCCACTAGCAATGAGCATAGTAACTCTTTCTAGAAGTTCAGGCAGTAGGTCAAACATTTCCAATGCAACATCATGATGGAGTGGTTGGGGAAAAAAAAACACATGCTTAGGCGTCAGCAAGTCTGGGTTTTAGTCTGGGTTCTGCCATTAGTGAGCTATGAAACTCTGGGCAAATCACTTAACCTCTCTGGACTGCATCTGTCAAACAGGGGGAAATATATTCCTTAAGCTACCTCACAGAACAGTTGAAAGATCAAATGAGATCATAGACGTTAGGATGTTAAAAAGTTCAAAGCACATTACAAATGCTACATGATGGTATTATCATTATTCTCAGATTTAGACTCTACATCTCCTTCTGGTTTACCCTTGACAATCATTCACTTAGTGAATTTTATTGAGTCTTGATATAAAACATCTCCCAAATTCATTCACTCATGTCCTAGTTCATGGCTCCAACAACACTTACTAGGTGACTATAACAGGCTCCTAACTATTTCTCTCTAATCTGGTCCTACCTCTCTCTAAAGTAGCCATTTAAACGATGTCTCCAGAGTGAATTTTTAAGGGACAATCTGATCATGTTACTTTCACCCCCCCTATAATCACACTCCCATATTACAAACTTCTAGTGACTCCTTATTACCTATAGGATATGCAACACTTATTGCAACCTGTGTTAAACAGTCCATTCTTTTCACTCACTCCATCTCCACAAACTTTACACTCCAGGAAAATAATACTTTTTTTTTCTCCAAATGTAATTTGCTACTGCATACACCATTCTGTGTCTGCTGTGCCCTTCCCATCTTCTATGCTTAGCTAAATTCCAGTCATCCTTCAAGAACCAGTTCAAATGTCATTTTTTCAATGAACCCTCCCCAGAGTTCATTCCAACTCACTTAACCCCAGATGGGTGATTTCATTCTTTTTTTTTTTCTTAAGAGCATTTTGCTTGATCCTCAATTTAACACCTTTCACACTATTTTATAATTAGTTGTTTGGGAGTGTTTATCCCCAATTAGATCACAAGTTCATTGAGAGCAGGAACTTTGCTTTATTCAAATCTATCTCCCTAGTTCCTGGCACAGAGTGCATGCATAATGAGAATTGATTAAATGAATAAGTGGTAAAGCAATGTTTCTTAGACTAGCTATGGTTATACACATTTTTAAAAAACATCTCCAAGCTGTTGTAGACTGGTAATTTATAAAATACAACAAAAATATTGTAGCAATGTCAAGTCACTTTAAAAGTTACTAAAGTTTACTCTGGATGCTGTCTTTATCTCACTGCAAACATTTTGAGTAGCATTTGGCTACACTCTTTGCAAAGATGTCTTCTTATTCCTGCCCCCTAAAATTTGATATTTAAGTTGGAAATGCTAATAAGGCTACTCATAAAAATAATAAACAAGTGCATCATGTATTCAGAACACAACTAGGCAAGAAATCAATAAAATAAAAATTTTCTAAGTAGGTACATATTCAGGTGAAGTCAATTAATTGGGCAGTGAAGGACAAGGTGCAGAACTATATTTAGATAATAAAAGTTTGTATGGCATGTCAAAACCAATCTAGTAAATCTTTAGGAAAAGCGAGATTTCTAGAAATTATACAAATCAAGATGGCTGATGTGGGGTGGAAGAAAGAAGGGAAAAGTTAAGAGGAAGAGGCTATGTCCAGTAAATCCTGTTTTAATATAATTTCATGTATCTGAATGTTTAATTCATAGCTTCCATTGAGTTCCAAGAGATTGCAGCAACTCCTCCTGCCCTATGCATTCATGCAGTCACTATGTTGGGAACTTTACCAAGAAATTGGGCTTTCTGGGTAATTATTCTAGGAATGGCTATACTCCCTGATAAGAGTGGAAATTAAATTAATGATGTTAGTCAAAATTTTTATGATGTTGTCACTAATGAAATCTTGGAATTAGTGGGCAAAAGCAATGTATATTTTAATGACTTAGAAATAACACTCTCAAATGAATATATGGCATCAACTCAGTAGTGGAATTTAACTAAAATGAATAAACTGTGAAAATGGCATCAGAAAACTTTTTAAGATCGTCCTTGCCATCTTCTGTGGTTCATATTTTTAACCATTTAGAATTTTGGTTTCTAAAATGCTGAGAAGAATCCAGACACAATCCATCAAAAGAGCCAGTGAAGAGCCATATTTTTGCAATAAATAAATAAGCCATATTTATCTATACATATGTGGAATGGTCGATCTTAATATGGATCTCCCAAGATACACTGCAACTCATTGCCCTTGAAAGCATCTAACACCTCAGGAGCTGATGGTGCTACAACACACAAGAGACTATGTCAACACAATTCAGAGTTTAGTGGGGGTTTTGGAGAAGAGAGATTTGACATGTTTTTTTTTTTCATTTTTTACTATTCAGGTGAGTAAAACCAATTCAATACAAAAACTTCAGTGATTTCCTGCTATGTGTGAGAAATGAGCTGCATACTAGAGTTACAGAAATAGGTAAAATGTAAATTCAGCTTTGGGAGGACTCAGAATATAATCCGATTACACTGCCTTATTTCTGTCTTCATTTATTGAATTCTTATTTCCACCCTTCAGAAACAAAAGACAATCAATGGGGCCACTTGTCATAAGTGCTACTTTCCAAATAAGGTCTCATTTTAAAATAATAGAAGCTCATAAATTTATAGCACTAAACCTCTATCACATAGATACCATAATCATCAATCATCTCAGTTTTACAACTGAGGAAACTAAGATGTTGTTATGGGTTGGATATGTGTTGTCTCCTGAAAGCTCATGTATGAGAATGTTCAGAGGTGAAATAATCAGGTTATATGACCCTTAACCTAATCAGTGTGCTGATCCACTTGAATGGATCAACTGGGTGGTATAACTGTAAACAGGTAGGGTTTGGCTAGAGGGTTTGCTTTTGAGATTTCTACCTTGCTCCTGGTGAGTGGAGCACCCTATTTCTCTCTGCTTTCTAGTTGTCACATCCTGAGCTGCTTTGCTCCACCACAATGTTCTGCTTCACCTCAGATACAGAGCTATGGAGTTGGCTAATCATGAACTGAACCTCTGAAACCATGAGCCAAAATAAACCTTTCCTCCACCATGTTGCTCTTGTTAAATCTTTTGGTTCCAGTGACAAAAAGTTGACTAAAACAGATACAAACACTTCAAGCAAACTACCAGTGTCACACAGTGGATAGTGATGAATCCAGAATTCAAACTCAGCCCCATGCTCTTAACAACCTGGTATGGATAAGAAATTCATGTCTGTCAGCACTACTCATTCCATAAAGTATATTTTGAACTTATGGGAGCTTTTTGAAGAGCTCAGGGGGAAAGAATGATATTTCAAGTGTCCCTTAATTTTAATGTTGAAAATAAAATGAATCTTCCTGAGAAATAGGCTCTTGCCTGGTAGGTTGGACTAGGAAAACCTTCTTTGAGAAATTAATGTGAAGAAAAGACATGAAGTGTGCCTAAAATATTTCTAAAAGGATCAAAAAGCTGTGGGTATATGTGTGGGTATCTCTACATATGTATAGATAGGTTAGGAAGATTCTAGCTTACACAGTGCTAAAACACTGAATTATTCAATAAAAATATATGGTTGGTGTGGTGAGACTCATTCAAATTATATAAACAAAAAAAAATGTGTTCTAAAAACGTGTTGTTTTCCAGATACCTATCCTGGCATTTTTTATGAGATCTTTAAGACTACAAGATGGTAAATATAATACTTTATGCCCCTGATAAAGTCTGTGCCTGAAAATCCTTTTCTTGTAATACTCTTAGGAAAGTAGGATCATGGTGTCATTGATATATTAAAGGCCATATCAGCTGGCTTCAGCCTCCATCTGCCTCTAATGCTATTCCAAGAATCTCTTTCCCCTTCAGATTAATTCTGTTTTCTGATTCAAAACCTGAGAGTATCAATAGAACAAAAAAGAAACATCATAATTCTCACTAAATGTAGACAAGGGTCTCTTTGTAGTATCATGCCCTATAATAAGTAGAAGAATCCTTAGAAGTTGCATAGCAAGTAAATAGCTTTTCCATTTATCTGCTCTTGGTTCTGGTTCAGATTCAGAGTCCCTTTATTCTGCATCAGGTATTATTGAGGATGCTGTTATCTTGCTCTACTTTCTGAATTACTTGTCTACAAAGGTCTTCTGCTTTCTGAGATTTAGGGTCTGTCCTAGGTACAGAATCCAGAGAGTTCACCTAAATAATTAGCTTGGTCATCCTTCCAGCTGCCCAACTCCTAAGACAAACCTTCACAACTACAGCCTGCTGTCAGCAAGCCCTAATACCTGACTTGTAAGTTTACAACTATATTCTATAAATTCCCCAAATCTTTTTTTTAAATTTTTTATTGTTGGCTGTTCAAAACATTACATAGTTCTTGATATATCATATTTCACACTTTGATTCAAGTGGGTTATGAGCTCCCATTTTTACCCCATATACAGATTGCAGAATTACATCAGTTACACATCCATTGATTTATATATTGCCATACTAGTGTCTGTTGTGTTCTGCTGCCTTTCCTATCCTCTACTATCCCCCCTCCCCTCCCCTCCCCTCTTCTCTCTCTGCCCCCTCTATTGGCATTCATTTGTCCCCCTTGTATTATTTTTCCCTTTCCCCTCACTTCCTCTTCTATGTACTTTTGTATAACTCTGAGGGTCTCCTTCCATTTCCATGCAATTTCCCTTCTCTCTCCCTTTGCCTCCCACCTCTCATCCCTGTTTAATGTTAATCTTCTTCTCATGCTCTTCGACCCTGCTCTGTTCTTAGTTACTCTCCTTATATCAAAGAAGACATTTGGCATTTGTTTTTTAGGGATTGGCTAGCTTCACTTAGCATAATCTGCTCTAATGCCATCCATTTCCCTGTAAATTCTATGATTTTGTCATTTTATAATGCAGAGTAATACTCCATTGTGTATAAATGCCACATTTTTTTTATCCATTCATCTATTGAAGGGCACCTAGGTTGGTTCCACAGTCTTGCTATTGTGAATTGTGCTGCTATGAACATCGATGTAGCAGTGTCCCTGTAGCATGCTCTTTTTAGGTCTTTAGGGAATAGACCGAGAAGGGGAATAGCTGGGTCAAATGGTGGCTCCATTCCCAGCTTTCCAAGAAATCTCCATACTGCTTTCCAAATTGGCTGCACCAATTTGCAGTCCCACCAGCAATGTACAAGTGTACCCTTTTCCCCACATCCTCACCAGCACTTGTTGTTGTTTGACTTCATAATGGCTGCCAATCTAACTGGAGTGAGATGGTATCTTAGGGTGGTTTTGATTTGCATTTCTCTGACTGCTAGAGATGGTGAGCATTTTTTCATGTACTTGTTGATTGATTGTATGTCCTCCTCTGAGAAGTGTCTGTTCAGGTCCTTGGCCCATTTGTTGATTGGGTTGTTTGTTCTCTTATTGTCTAATTTTTTGAGTTCTTTGTATACTCTGGATATTAGGGCTCTATCTGAAGTGTGAGGAGTAAAGATTTGTTCCCAGGATGTACGCTCTCTATTTACCTCTCTTATTGTTTCTTTTGCTGAGAAAAAACTTTTTAGTTTGAGTAAGTCCCATTTTTAACTTTTGTGCTATGGGTGTCCTATTGAGGAATTTGGAGCCCGACCCCACAGTATGTAGATCGTAGCCAACTTTTTCTTCTATCAGACGGCGTGTCGCTGATTTGATATCAAGCTCCTTGATCCATTTTGAATTCACTTTTGTGCATGGCGAGAGAAAGGGATTCAGTTTCATTTTGTTGCATATGGATTTCCAGTTTTCCCAGCACCATTTGTTGAAGATGCTATCCTTCCTCCATTGCATGCTTTTAGCCCCTTTATCACATATAAGGTAGTTGTAGTTTTGTGGATTGGTTTCTGTGTCCTCTATTCTGTACCATTGGTCCACCCGCCTGTTTTGGTACCAGTACCATGCTGTTTTTGTTACTATTGCTCTGTAGTATAGTTTGAAGTCTGGTATCGCTATACCGCCTGATTCACACTTCCTGCTTAGCATTGTTTTTGCTATTCTGGGTCTTTTATTTTTCCATATGAATTTCATGATTGCTTTCTCTATTTCTACAAGAAATGCCGTTGGGATTTTGATTGGCATTGCATTAAACCTATAGAGAACTTTTGGTAATATCGCCATTTTGATGATGTTAGTTCTGCCTATCCATGAACAGGGTATATTTTTCCATCTTCTAAGATCTTCTTCTATTTCTCTCTTTAGGGTTCTGTAGTTTTCATTGTATAAGTCTTTCACCTCTTTTGTTAGGTTGATTCCCAAGTATTTTATTTTTTTGAAGATATTGTGAATGGAGTGGTTGTCCTCATTTCCATTTCAGAGGATTTGTCACTGATATACAGGAATGCCTTTGATTTATGCGTGTTGATTTTATATCCTGCCACTTTGCTGAATTCATTTATTAGCTCTAATAGTTTCTTTGTAGACCCTTTTGGGTCTGCTAGGTATAGAATCATGTCATCTGCAAATAGTGATAATTTAAGTTCTTCTTTTCCTATTTTGATGCCTTTAATTTCTTTCGTCTGTCTAATTGCTCTGGCCAGTGTTTCGAGAACTATGTTGAACAGAAGTGGAGAGAGAGGGCATCCCTGTCTTGTTCCAGATTTTAGAGGGAATGCCTTCAGTTTTTCTCCATTCAGAATGATGCTAGCCTGAGGCTTAGCATAGATTGCTTTTACAATATTGAGGTATGTTCCTGTTATCCCTAGTTTTTCTAGAGTTTTGAACATAAAGGGATGCTGTACTTTGTCGAATGCTTTTTCCGCATCTATCGAGATGATCATATGGTTCTTCTTTTTAAGTCTATTGATGTGGTGAATAACATTTATTGATTTCTGTATATTGAACCAGCCTTGCATCCCAGGGATGAATCCTACTTGTTCATGGTGCACAATTTTTTTGATATGTTTTTGTATCCGATTCGCCAGAATTTTATTGAGGATTTTTGCATCTAGCTTCATTAGAGATATTGGTCTGTAGTTTTCTTTCTTTGAAGTGTCTTTGTCTGGTTTAGGTATCAGGGTGATGTTGGCCTCATAGAATGAATTTGGAAGTTCTCCCTCTTTTTCTATTTCCTGAAGTAGCTTGAAAAGTATTGGTATTAGTTCCTCTTTAAAGGCTTTGTAAAACTCTGCTGTATACCCATCCGGTCCTGGGCTTTTCTTAGTTGGTAGTCTTTTGATGGTTTCTTCTATTTCCTCAATTGATATTGGTCTGTTTAGGTTGTCTATATCCTCCTGACTCAATCTGGGCAGATCATATGACTTAAGAAATTTATCGATGCCTTCACTATCTTCTAATTTATTGGAGTATAAGGATTCAAAATAATTTTTGATTATCTTCTGTATATCTGAGGTGTCTGTTGTGATATTGCCTTTTTCATCCCGTATGCTAGTAATTTGAGTTCTCTCTCTTTTTCTCTTCGCTAGCATGGCTAAGGGTCTGTCGATTTTGTTTATTTTTTCAAAGAACCAACTTTTAGTTTTGTCAATTTTTTCAATTGTTTCTTTTGTTTTGATTTCATTAATTTCAGCTCTGATTTTAATTATTTCTTGCCTTCTACTTCTTTTGCTGTTGTTTTGCTCTTATTTTTCTAGGATTTTGAGATGAAGTATGAGATCATTTATTTGTTGGTTTTTTCTTTTTTTAAGGAATGAACTCCAAGCAATGAATTTTCCTCTTAGAACTGCTTTCAATGTGTCCCATAGATTCCGATATGTTGTGTCAGTGTTTTCATTAATCTCTAAGAATTTTTTAATTTCCTCCTTGATGTCTTCTATAACCCATTGATCATTCAGTAACCTATTGTTCATTCTCCAAGTGATGTATTCTTTTTCCTTCCTTCTTTTATCGTTGATTTTCAGTTCCATTCCATTATGATCAGATAGGATGCATGGTATTATCTCTACTCCTTTGTATTGTCTAAGAGTTTCCCTGTGACATAATATATGTTCTATTTTTGAGAAGGATCCATGTGCTGCTGAGAAAAAAGTGTAACTGCTTGATGTTGGGTAGTATATTCTATATATGTCAATTAAGTCTAGGTTATTAATTGTGTTATTGAGTTCTATAGTTTCCTTATTCAACTTTTGTTTGGAAGATCTGTCCAGTGGCGAGAGAGGTGTGTTGAAGTCTCCCATGATTATTGTATGGTGGTCTATTAGACTCTTGAACTTGAGAAGAGTTTGTTTGATAAACATAGCTGCACCATTGTTTGGGGCATATATATTTATGATTGTTATGTCTTGTTGGTGTATGGTTCCCTTAAGCAGTATGTAGTGTCCCTCTTTATCCCTTTTGATTAACTTTGGCTTGAAATCTATTTTATCTGATATGAGTATGGACACTCCTGCTTGTTTCCGAAGTCCATATGAGTGATATGATTTTTCCCAACCTTTCACCTTCAGCCTATGTATGTCTTTTCCTATCAAATGCGTCTCCTGTAGGCAGCATATTGTTGGGTCTTGTTTTGTGATCCATTCTACTAGCCTGTGTCTCTTAATTGGTGAGTTTAAGCCATTAACATTTAGGGTTATTATTGAGATATGGGTTGTTCTTCCAGCCATATTTGTTTATTTCTGTTACTAAACATGGTTTGTTTTCCTCTTTGATTATTTTCCCCCCCTTTAGTCTCCTACCTCCCACTGTTGGTTTTCATTGTTATTTTCCATTTCCTCTTCCTGTAATGTTTTGCCAAGGATGTTTAGAAGAGATGGTTTTCTAGGTGCAAATTCTTTTAACTTTCGTTTATCGTGGAAAGTTTTAATTTCATCTTCCATCCTGAAGCTTAATTTCGCTGAAAACACAATTCTTGGTTGGAACCCATTTTCTTTCAGTGTTTGAAATATGTTATTCCAGGATCTTCTAGCTTTCAGAGTCTGTGTTGAAAGATCAGCTGTTATCCTGATTGGCTTACCCCTAAATGTGATCTGCTTCCTTTCTCTTGTAGCTTTTAAAATTCTCTCCTTATTCTGTATGTTGGGCATCTTCATTATAATGTGTCTAGATGTGGGTCTCTTATGATTTTGCACATTCGGCGTCCTGTAGGCTTCTAGGATTTGGGGTTCTGTCTCATTCTTCAAGTCTGGGAAGTTTTCTCGTATTATTTCATTGAATAGATTGCTCATTCCTTTGGTTTGAAACTGTGTCCCTTCCTGTATCCCAATGACTCTTAAATTTGGTCTCTTGATGTTATCCCATATTTCTTGGATGTTCTGCTCATGGTTTCTTAACAGTCTTGCTGAGCTGTCTATGTTCTTTTCAAGTTGAAATACTTTATCTTCATTGTCTGATGTTCTATCTTCTAAGTGTTCTACTCTGCTGGTAGTATTCTCCATTGAGTTTTTAAGTTGGTTTATTGCTTCCTGCATTTCTAGGATTTCTGTTTGTTTGTTTTTTATAACCTCTATCTCCCTGTATAGTTGATCTTTTGCTTCTTGGATTTGTTTATGTAATTCATTGTTGAAGTGATCTTTCATTGTCTGATTTTGCTGTCTGATGTCTTCCTTGAGACTCCAGATCATCTGAAGCATGTATATCCTGAATTCTTTATCTGACATTCCATCTGCTGCAGCTATTACCTCTTCTAACATTGAGTTGACCTGCATTGCTTGTGGTCCTTTCTTTCCTTGTCTCTTCATACTGTTCGCGTTCCTTTCTACTTGGTGAAACTTTTGTGCTATTGAATTTTCCCCCTATATATTTATATTGGTCTTGTATAGTTGCAAAGTCTCCCTCGCAGGCACGGGCAGCGGCTCTGCCCCTCCTCCAATTGGGGCAATGTGCCTACCATGCCGGCAGGCCACTGGGCCTGCTCTGCCGGTCGGTAGCAGGTCCGCCTACCTTGCAGGCGCCGGCGGCGGCTCTGTCCCTCTGCGGGCCGCTAGGCTTGTTCTGTCGGTGGTCGCAGTTCTGCCTACTTTGCAGGCGCAGGCAGCGGCACTGCCCCTCTGCAGGCCTCTGGGGCTGTTCTGCCAGTGGGTCGCAGGTCCGCCTACCTTGCAGGCGCAGGGGGCGGGGCGGCTCTACCCTTCCTCAGGCCACTGGGCCTGTTCTGTCTGTCGGTTGCAGGTCTGGCCTGTTCTGATGGTGGTCACAGTTCCGTCTACCTTGCAGGCGCGGGGGGAGGGGGCGGCTCTGCCTCTCAGCAGGCCGCTGCTCCTCTTCTGCCGGTGGGTTGCAGGCCCGCCTACCTTGCAGGAGTGATTGGAAGCTCTGCCCCTCCGCGGGCCACTGGGCCTTCTCTGTCGGTGGTCACAGTTCCGCCTACCTGGCAGGCGCGGGGGGTGGGGGGCGGCTCTGCCTCTCAGCAGGCTGGTGCTCCTCTTCTTCTGGTGGGTTGCAGGCCCGCCTACCTTGCAGGAGTGATTGGAAGCTCTGTCCCGCCGCGGGCCACTGGGCCTTTTCTGTCGGTGGTCACTGTTCCGCCTACCTGGCAGGCGCGGGGGGTGGGGGGCAGCTCTGCCCCTCAGCAGGCCACTGGGCCTGCTCTGTGGGTGGTCACAGTTCCCTCTACCTTGCCGGTGCATGGGGAGGGGGCGGCTCTGCCTCTCAGCAGGCCGCTGCTCCTCTACTGCCAGTCAATTCCCCAAATCTTGATGAGGATATTACAGACTATCTGGGAAAAGATCTTGACTAGAAAAATGAGCAGGTCTGTGATAGCATTCATACTTGACAGAACTGGACCAAACAAAGTAAATAAAATTTGGATGGGTGAAAATATTATTTTTTGATTCTAGAATAACCTCCATTTCCTTTCTTCACCAGATCACCTTCCTTCTATTCAAAGAGCAGATTATAGTGCTAAAAAATGCAAGACATTGGTGCTCATTTGTGAGCTACAGAGCATTAATAACACTGAATACCATGAGATAGTGACCATTTCTCATCATAGGCTTTTTACCAACAAATATTTATTTCCTTCAGTCAATTCAATGTAGTTCCAGTCATATATAAATGGAGTTGATTCATTCAACAAACATGTGTATTAAACTCATATTTTGTGCCAGACCCTGGGTGAGGTGATGAAAATAAGCCCCTGTATAGAACAATGAGGACCTATCCCTTCCATAGCTTACAATTTAACAAGAGTGCAGAAATTAAATAGTCATACAAGTATATGAATATAAATTGTGATGAAGGCCATGAAAGTGAAATTTAGGGTATTGTGAATGTTTGCAATAAAGAAACTTGATTTCAACTGAGATATTATAGAAGTCCTTTTTTTTTTTTTTGGTACCAGGGTTTGAACCCAGGAGCACTTACCCACTAAACCACATTCCCCAGCCCTTTTAAAATATTTTCTCTTAAGATAAGGTCTCACTAAGTTGCTTAGGGCCTCACCAAGTTGCTGAGGCAGGCTTTCAACTCACAATCCTCCTGCCTCAGCCTCCAAAGCTGCTAAGATTACAGGCTAGCAAAGTCTATTCTTAATAAATCGTTTTAAGCTGAAATATCAACGATAACCATGAGCAAAGAAGAATAGGAAGAATATTCCCAGAAGAGAGAAAACAATGTGCAAAAACCCCTGAGAAGAGGACAAGCTTACAATATTTTATAAAGACAGTATGGCTCAAATATGGTGAGCCCAAGAGGACAACATGCAAGATTAGTTTACTGTCTGATCATTTAGAGTCTTGTATGTCATGGTATATATGTTAGATTTCATTCCAAGAGTAATTGAAACCTCAGAGTTTTAAGCACAGAAAGGATGTGGTCATAATGTGATTCTGGCTGCTTTGTCAAAAATAGACTATAGAAAGGCAAAACATGAAAATAGGGAGACCTATTAGACAACTTGTGTATTAGTCCAGATGAGAAATTATGGTGGCTCTGACTAGATAACATTTGTAAATAGGTTTGAAATATATGTAGAAAGAAGAGCCAATAGCACTTGGTGATTGATTAGATGTGCAGGGTAACAAAAAATGAGAATGAGTTAGGCATTCATTTAATGTTGTAGATACAAACTAGCTAAATATCCATAACAGGAAAGGACAATTAGCAATTTGGTGACTTGGGGAATCTGATTACATCTGAACAGCAAAATAGTGCATATTCTTTAAGGGGAGTGTTCAAAACATGTTTCAGGTGGAGTCCACCCCCACTCATTTTATGGATGAAGGAATTATGACTCACAATGGATTGTGCTACTTTGCAAATTAATCTTGTACTGTATAAGAGTGCTTTATCTCCCAAATTAGAACATAAACTTCCAAATGGCAGCACTTGTTTTGTACACACATCTTCCTAACATCACCTGATACAGGAACTGAGAACATAGCAGAATCATCAAACGCTTCCCAAATTAAAATAAATTAAATTTCTCCTTCTTTTTCAGCAAACAGAAGAAAACAGATATTCTGATTACTGATAATGGCAGAAAAGTGGCAGAATTCATCCTGGTGGGTTTCCCCAATCATCCAAAATTCCAGATTACCTTTTATTGTACCATGATGGTGGAGTGATCACAGTGATGGGTAACAATTTCATTATCATTGTGGTTAGAGTTGGTGGACAGCTCTATACGCCCCCATGTATTTTTACCTAAATGATCTGTCCTTTCTGAATATCTGCTACTCCAGGAATTCAGTCTTGTTGTTGTTGTTATTATTCAATGGATTAACAGATTATTCCACAATTTCCAATAGTAGCTGTTACACCCAGAAGACCATTGCTCTTTTTCTGGGGATGACAGTGTCCCCTCCTTGCAGTTATGGCTTATGACAGATTTGTTGTAATCTCCAGTCCCTTGTGCTATATACCATCATTATGAATAACCAGGTCTGCATACAGTGGCAATGGTGACCTGGTCCAGTATCTTCCTTTGGCAATAATACTAATCATTGCAATTCCTGCTCTTTGTTGTGGACATAATGTTGTCAATCATTTTACCTGTGAGGTACAGGTCTTATTGAAGCACTTCTGTTTACACACCCCAGTCAGGCTTATTTTTTGTCTGGTCATAGGCATAATTATACTGCCCCTGCCCTTCAACTTCATCCTCATGTCTTATACTAGCTTATGGTTGCCCTGCTGAGAATCCACTCTGTGGGAGCCAGGCACAAGGTTTTCTCCACCTGTGGATCCCTTCTGATTGTGGTCACCATATTTTATGGGGTAGTCATCCACATGTATTTGAAATCCCAGTCAAGGGAGTCCCCAAGACGAGGGTAAAATTATCTGTACATTTTATGGTGTTGTGACACCTATATTAATCCCTTATTTATACCTTGAGGAAAAAGGGTGTACAAAATGCTCTAAGAAAAATAGGCAGAAAAAGTTCTAAAAGGATGTGAATATCCCATGGACCTCATAACCAACAATTTGCTCTTTTTTGTTTGTTTGTTTTTCTTTTTTTTTTTTTTGTATTAGAGCTCTATAGTTATTCATAGCAGTTGGGTTCATCCTGACAAACTCATACATGCATGTAATTGTATTTCAGTTCATGATCCACCCTTTCCATCCTCCCTCCCTTCTCCATTCTCCTTACTCAACTAGACTTCCTTTCATTCATCTATTAATTTACAATTTGCTCTTGACTTGCAAAAATTATAAGGTAGAAATACTAAACAATATTTTAGTAAGTTTATTTCAAATGCATTTAGTTTCAAATGTATTTTTTCTGTTTCTAATAGACAGGTAAAATAGAAAATCCTTTCACTGAGAAAAACATGTTAAATTTTTTATGATGCCATCTTTTTAAGTAGTAAATAACATGGGAAAATTTTGAGGAATATTTAATTTTTAGTTGTAGATGAACACAATATCTTTATTTTATTTATTTATTTTTATATGGTGCTGAGGATCAAACCCAGGGCCTCGCACGTGCTAGGCAGTGCTCTACTATGGAGCCACAATCCCAGCCCGAGGGACAGTTTTTTAATGAAATAATTATTAGTACATTTTAATCCTGAGTGGTCTAACTCATTTTACTAAATAGGAAATATTCAAATATTCTCTTTTATAGGTGATAAAGAGTAAAGTTGCAAAGTGGACAATCTCTTATACCAATGATTTTTGTATGAGATATGCCATGACCCATGCTTTAAAGTGATGGATATTAATGGGTAGAAAGAGAACAATTACTCAATTAGTATATAAGATTCCACATGGAGGGCCTCTGCTGAAGCAAGGAACCCTTTAAGACTTTGTACAAAATGAGAACTGAACCCAATGACCATATGGACCTATGGAACCTGAAATTACATGTCTTGGTCATAAGATAGGAATGTGTTTTCTCTAACAGTGTACAATACTCTTTCCAACTTCCAAAGGTGTTGCCCTCATAAAAAGAACAAATTTGCTTCAGGGTTAATGACTTGCCACACAAGTAAATATGTACTTTATTTGGGGGTTATGAAAACTATAATGTTCATTATTGTAAAATAGGTTAGAGTAGAGAAGAAATGGAAAATCACCTATAATCCTAATATTCAACAAGGCTTGCATAGGTTTTAGAATCAGATAGACATATATTTGAGTCTATGACTCACAATTGTATGGAATTTAGCTAATTTCATTTAATTTAGCTAAGCCTCCTTTTTCTCATTGTAAAATAAGGATTATAAGAGTACTTACCTCACAAGGTTGTCTTGAAAATTAAATGAAGTAATAGAGATAATGAATGTTAACTTTTCATTACAATGTCTAGCTCATGATTGATAGTAAATACATGTGAGCCAAAAAGGAACAAAATCATGTCAGTTGGTTCTTTAATATTCATACCTATTGTATAAATGGTCGTTGACTATGCCTATACCAGTAAGGACTGAATCATTTAGAAATAGTTTATGACATGACACACTGAAAAACATATATTCTCATTGTTATCTTAATTTGAATTTATCTCATTAGAAATGAGGTTGATGGGTTGGAGGTGTAACATGAGAAAGGCCCTGCATTTGACCCCCTACTCCACAAAAAAAGAGAGACAGAGACAGAGAAATGAGATTAAATGTGTTTCCTCGTGTTCACGGGTCATTTGTATTTCAAAAGTGTTTGAAGTTAGGTCAAAATAACAATGAACCAGCTCAATTCTGGAAAAAGAAAATGCTAAACTCAGTGATATATGACCAATAAAAAGTCTCCGCACTTGTATCAACCTCAATTGATTCCACCACTGCTTCTAGGTACATCCTGACAAGCAGACCCCCAGTTTGATCATTTCTGTTTCACTCTGCCAAGCACTCTTGGGATTAATACTTTATTGATCAACCACAAACTGACTGGATACTGTTGTAAATGTGAATGGAAATGAGAAAACATAGGAACCCCAAGTGAAATCTCTTTTGAAAGGGAATCTATGGTGTCATGCAAATTATATTTGACATTACCAATTCACAAATTGAACAAATTCTTGCATAAATTTAATTTCTGGTGTTTTCTAATCTCTCTGACTTAACCTAAACCACTTCTGAAACTAGAGGGGAGTTACTATGAACTAGCTAACAAGACACAGCAAGCAGATAAAGTCAATTGTGGAGGTGGCAGTGGGGAGGAGGTTGACAAACGTGATTGGAAGGGGGAAAAAAGGAGTAAAACTACAAGCCTAATACTTATTGAAGTTTGATCATTTTCATTAGAGACTAAGAGGAGGTTGAGAAGAACGAGCAATGAGATGTGCCTTGTGCTGACAAAGAGAAATTTATTGGGGAGAGGCAGGGACCTTTTTAGCTGTGAGAGAAAATTAGACAGGTAAACTAATGTCTTTCGTTTTGATTACCTCAGGGAGACGTTAGACAAGGTTTTTCTCTAGAGAGAAATATGTTACATCTGGAAGTGGAGAACAAACTACAGGAAGGCTCCTGACATGAAGTCAAGACTCTGGATGAATACAAAGTATAAAGGATTATAAGAACAACTAATCAGTTAAAGATTTATGTTTCGGGTGCATTTATGTTAAATGTTTACTGTGAAAGTGGCCTTCTTCAAATCTTCCTCTTATTGCCAAATGAACAAGTTCAAATTATATTAAATAGGCAGTACTTTGGAACTACCTTACACCTCAGGAAACTTGTTTAAATTTCTTATCTCTGCCAAACAGCACTTATGACTTGCAGTTGATAATGAGCAACTTTGCCTCTCTGCACACCATCTCTTCATAACATGTGCCAAAATCACAAGGCAACATTTTAGAAGGTTGAAATGACCCCTCAAAAATCGACATCACGGAGCAAAGAGCTTCATGCTGGGGACTGGCAGTAGCAGAGTGAAGAAAATGCACTCAAGAACCATAACCACAACTTTTTCTGGAAGTTTTTTGAAGAAAGAAATTTAAAATTTGAAAAAGGCTGAGAATATATCATTGGATTTTTAGTGAATTTGTCCACAATGTCTGTACTAAAAAAAATTTAATCTATTACCTCTGAAATATTTCTGAGTTTTAACATGTCATGAAATTAGAACTATGAAATCTACTATTTCAACACATGGAAAGGAACATGCAGAAAAATTTTCATTTGCTCCTGAAATTATTTTGTTGTTGGTTCAGTTAAAATTATCCTCAAATAAAGTTTTCCACTAACATATTTGAGTCATAGTCCTGTATGCCCATATGTGCCTGCCCACATGTGCACATAGACACATATATACAGGCTTTATTAGCAGAAAGACCTGGTTCTGAGGCTAAATTTTTAGATTCAAAAATCTATTTTCCAGCTGTGCAATCTTGAGCAATTTACCTTAACCACTGAAACCTCATGCTTATCTGTGTGTAGGAGAATGTAATAATCTCTATTTCATAGTGTTGTTATGAGGATTGAAAAGGTAAGCCATATAAAAAGCTTAGTCCAGTTCTTAGCAAATAATAAACACCTTACTACACTAGCCATAATTACTATTCTTATCATTATCATTAACATATTACTCTGGTATTTCAAATGAGTATATATTGAAAGATCTAGTTTATTCAGTGTATAGCAGACTTATCACACTTTTTTTTACAAAAGCCCATAGCTAGTATTGTGGAGAAGATACATAGGTGTATGTGGGTATCTGAGTGTAGGTGCTGTAGAATATTTTACACTTTGTCTTTTTTTATTCCTTATTTATTCAACCAGTTATTAAATATCTCCCATTTGTTAGATAATTTACTAGTACTGGGGATCTACATGGAAAAAGATAAAGTTCCTGACCTTAGAGACTAAACATTTTTATAGAAAGAGAGATATTAAACAGATTATCTTATATGCAAATAAAATAATCTGAAAAGTGTAAGTATTCTTGAAGGAAACAAACAGGAACCTGGAACAAAGAGTAAAGGGTAGAGCCTATTTAAAATAGAATTGTAAGGTAAAAATCTCTCCAAAGAAGTGATACTTATACTGAGAATGAAACAGTCACATTAAATGCTTAGTGTTAAGTTCAAAGAGTGAGAAGATGAATGTACTAGAATGAAGGGGAAAATGCAAAAGTGCTGAAGGAAGAATTAGGTATGCTTGAGGAACAGGAAGAAGACAAAGAAGTGTAGAGACAAATGAACAAGGAGATTGATAGGTGGTGTGTTGTGATTTGGATATGAGGTGTTCCCCAAAAAGCTCACGTGTGAGACAATGCAAGAAGGTTTAGAGGAGAAATGATTGGGTTATGAGATCCTTAACCCAATCAGTGAATTAGTCATCTGATGAGATTCATTGAGTGGTAATTGTAGGCAGGTAGAATGTGGCTGGGGGAGGTGGGGCATTAGGGGCAAGGCTTTGAGGTATATATATTTGTTTGGGTTTTTTTTTTTTTGGTATATATATTTGTATCTGGAGAGTGGAATCTTACTCTCTGCTTTCTCATCAAGTGAACTGCTTCCCTCCTCCACACTCTTCTGCCATAATGGTTTGCCTCACCTTGAGCCCCAAGGAATAGAGCTGGCTGTCTGTGAACTGAGATCTCTGAAACTGTGAGTCTCCAAATAAACTTTTCCTCCTCTACAATTGTTCTGGTTGGGTCCTTAAGTCACAGCACAGAAAAAGTTGACTAAAACAGAAATTGATACTGAGAAGTGGGGTTGTTACTGTCACTAACCTGACCATGTGGTTCAGGTTAGTGGTTCAGAATACTTTGTAGCTTTTTGAAATTGGTGGGAGGAATTTCAAGATGCTTAAAAAGGCAAGCTGTAAATGCTTTAGATTTTTGTAAGTGAAGCTTAATGGCCGATTCTGATGGGAACTCAGAAGACCAGAATGCCAACAGGACTGAGCACAATGAAGACAGGGCTCAAAGGGAAAAGGAGGACACTGCTGGAACTCGGAGTAGAGGCCATTCATGTTATGTTCTGGCTGAGAAGTTGTCTGAATTTTTCCCATGTCCTGAGACTTTCTGTGAGACGAATCTTAAAAGTGATGGACTTCTGAATCTGGTGGAAGAAATGTCTAAGCAGCATAGCATTCAGACAGTGGCATGGATATTGCTGGTGGCTTTTAGACAAATTTATTGTGATAATCGGGAGCAGAAAGCAGAGCAGAAAGATTTGAAAAACTTGGATTTGAAAGGAGAAAGTAAAACTAGGGCCAAGGAAGTTAGTTATTAAGACATTACTACCATTAAAGAAATGCTAAACACTTTGCCCAGAGACAATAAGAAAGTATGGCTTGAGGGCATCTAAGGAATTGGCAAGATCACATCCATCTATAGCCAAGGGAGTAAAGGTGAAAATTCTCTTAAGAAGAGACCAGCGGGGTACACTTATTGCACTAGGGGCTCTGGAAAGCTTTTTCAATGTGTTCAGCCACCCAGGCAATCAGAAGCTGCTGCAGCCAGGGTTGCTAGAGGCTTTAATAGTGCTAGAGATGGTGGCAGACCTTGGAGTTAACCATGTGGTGCCAGATTCTGCAGGAATGCAGGATGCTGGAGTTAGGGGTCATGGAGGCGTCACCAAGATTTCAAAGGAAGGCTTGGGAGACCATGCAAAGTGCAGTAGGCTCTGAGTCCCTGCAGGCACCCCTTGAGAGGGCAAAGCATGGAGATGAGAAGAGGAAACTATAAACAGTTTAGTAATGTAAACATTATTCAAAGTCATTCAACTTCTTTTAAAGTAACTATGGGGCAAATAGGCTTAGAATACATGACAGACTCTTTTTAGTCAAATGATGGCTATTTGAACTGCTTCTACCAATATTAACCAAACTAGGCCCACATTTTTCTAACAGCTACACGTAGGCATAGTGATCCATATTATTATCCATGAAGTACTTTGGAATGTATTGCATATGTGATGTAGGAAAATGTTGTAAACATGGGAATTCTAAGATACTTTCTTCCTCCTTTAAAGCATCCTACACTCCTGGAGGTTGTATAGATTGGTGTATGATCCACTCCCTTAGTCATTCACTCAACAACTAAACACAAACATGCAAAGACATATGCATGAGACAAAACAGAGACACTGACACAAAAAGAACTTACTAAGTATGCAAGTCATTGTTCTAGGCCTTGAGGATATATTCATGAATCGATATGTCTCCATACTAATGAAGCTTACATTATTGTGTGGGGGGGGCATAAACCATAAAAAATAAGCCCATGTATTTCTAAAATAGTAAAAGCAACAGCAAGAAGTAAAGAGAAACAGAATGGGTGCTCTGATTTGAAATATGGCTGTCAGGATAGACCCAACTGAGATTTTCAAATTTGAATAAGGAGAGGGAGAACAATGAGATTGTAGGAAAATAATATTCCATGCAAAGACACGTAAGACAAAAGAATGATAAATGTATTGGAATAACACCAGAGAAGCCAGTGTGACTAGAGAAAAGTGAGCAAAAAAAAAGAAGAAAGTAGTAGTTCGGCTCAAAGAGGAGCAAAAGTGCCATATTTTTGGGGGGGTAGAACCTCCTAGAACACCATAAGAGGTTTCGTTTCTTGATTTAAAAAAAAAAAGAAGAACTAAGGCTGGGTGTGGTGCACATGTCTGTAATCCCAGCAGCTCAAGAGACTGAGGCAAGAGGATCACAAGTTCAAAACCAGCCTCAGCAACTTGGCAAAGCCCTATCTCAAAATAATAAGGGCTGGAGATGTGGTTCATTGGTTAAGCACTGATAGGTTCAATCCCTTGAACCAGAAGGAAAGGAAGAAAGGAAGGAAGGAAGGAAGGAAGGAGGGAGGGAAAGAGGGAAGGAGGGAAAGAAAGAAAAATTGAAAACATCTTAGTGGCTGCTCACAATAGTGAGACAGCTTGGAGATTGAATTCCACCAATTTGGAGGACTTCGGTAAATATTGTAGATTTTCTATTGAAACTTCAGAAGTGCCATGATTTAGGAATAAAGACTAGGTTTGAGGATTAAAGATTCACCCCAAGATTAAGAGTAAAACTGATTTGGAACCATGGCAACAAAGTATAATATTTAGGCTCCAAAAACTCAAGATAATCAGTGTATAATTTAAAATTCAGCTAGAATGAAAAGCAAAATACTGTTAGGAGGAAGATATGAAAATCAATAATTTCTACAAAATACCATCAATACTGATATTATATAATCAAATATTAAAAGACATGAATAGAAATAAAAATATAACACAAAGTAATAAGAAAAAAGTGAATAAAAATAGAAGCCATAATGATCCATGCTGAATTAACAGATAATAGTTAAAAAGCTATTATAAATATGATCAAGGACTTAAAACAGGCTGCCAAATAAGTGGACAAGTGAATATTCAATATAGAAATTGAAATTCTAAGAAAGAAACAAATGGAAGTCTAAAGACTAAAAAAAGTATATTTGAAATGACATTTCACTGGCTTGGAGATGATAGAAAAAGATTCTTAACAAACATGGAGACAACATGTTACAAATTGGAAAAAATAAAAGATTTTTACAACACTGTCAATAATATTGCCTGAATTCATATTTTTAAAACACTAGTATTCCATTAAAAAGTCTTAATAAACTTTAGCTATTGAAATTTAGCAGAATATGTATTCTGGCCACAAAAAAAATAGATTTGAAACAAATAAAAACCAACTATCTTTAGAAAACCTCAGCCACATCAATGTTTATAGCAGTACAATTCACAATAGCTAAATTATGGAATCAATCCAGATGCCTGTCAATAGACAAATAGATTAAGAAATCATATATATATATATATATATATATATATATATATATATATATATATATATATATATAATGGAGTTCTACTACTCTACTACTCTACTCAGGCATTAAACAGAATGAAATTATGGTATTTTCAGGTAAATGGATAGAAATGGAGAATATTATGCTAGGTGAATAAGCCAAAGTCAGAAACTCAAAGGTCAAATGTTTTCTCTCATATGCAGAAGCTAGAGGAAAATAAAGGAAAGAGGAGGGAAAGTTAATATTACCTAGAGAATCAATGAAATGTAAATTAATAGACAAGGGAAAGGAAGTCTTGTAGAGGAAGAAGAATGTAAGAGGGGAGGGAAGACAGGAGGTAAAGGGGGGGAGGGAAAAGAGGGGATCATGAACTGAAATAGATTTCCATGCATGTATGAGTTTGTTAGGATGAACACAACCACTATGTATAATTATAAAGCTCTAATAATAATAATAATTCCACACCCTTTGAAATTTTATGTAACATAATATCAAGTAAAATGGATAAAGAAAGAACTCAAAGGAAAAATTAGAGACTACATCAAATTGAATAAAAATAAAATAGGATGTAAAAATTCATAGTACACAGCTAAAGCTGTGCCTTAGGAGATATTTATAGCTTTAAATACTTATATTTTAAAAAAGATTTAAAGTCAATCATCTATACTTCATCTGTAAAAAGCTAGGAAATAATGAGCAGATTTAATACAGAGTAAGAACAGAATCAATAATAGAAATAAGAACAGTAACAAATGAACTAGAAAATAGGCTAATAAAAATTAAAGTTTATTCTTTGAACACACTAATAAAAAGAGTAAGCCCTTACCATATCTGATCAGGAAAACTAGAGATGATTACCACTTCTGGTAGTAGTTGAGTAAACTCTTACTAGATCAACACTCCTGCAAAATAACAACCACAATTTCCAGGCATAATACAAAAAATGCTGCTATGTGGAAACACTGGGGAAGAAACAAAAGGGCAGAAACTGGCAAGGAGTCCACACTTGGAAGAAAGGAGTTACACAGAATGCATTCCCATTTTTGTGGGTTTTAACTTAAGGCCATGTGCAAGCAATGCTATGTGCGGAGTGGTTTATATTTCTCTTCTGGGGATGAAAAACTTGAATTTACAGAAATCACAGTGCTGGAGAAAGAGGGGATATTTCAGAAGGAAAATATTAAGGAAATGAATCCCCAAGTTCTGCTTGACCACATATCTGGCTGACTACTGAACCACACAGAAGGTTCAAAGAAGCTCACTTAAATGCAAGAGATATGAAAGAAGATTGGCACTGCCATCCAAAAAGCAGAGCTTACAATTTCAGTTTAATTAAGACAATTGTCAGTTCAAACAAAAGACACACTCATTAGAGAGCAATAGCATAATTTAGATACTCCACAGTTTAGCATTTATATTAATATGTGTGACACAATCCAAAAATCAACCAATATAGAGAATAACAGAAAAATGTTATACATTCTCAATACAAAAGAAAATCAACTGAGACATATCACTAGCTGACACAAATGGCACAATTGGCAGAATGTATTTAAAGCATTCTTCTTACTATTCTCAATGAAGGATGGGGGAAGGACTTGAAATGAATGAAAAGGCAGAAAGTCCCAAGAAAAAAAAAATAAACCAAAAAAAAATTCAAAATGGAATTACAGAACTGAAATACAATATCTGAAATTAAATTTATTGTATGTACTTGAAGGCAGAATGGAGATGATGGATGAAAGTCAAATTGAAATTGAAGATTCACCAGTGTGAAGAACACAGAGAAAAAATAATTCAGATAAAAATTAATAAAGTTTCAGTGACCCATTAGAGAATATCCAACAGTTCTGATATAATAAAAAACAGAAAATTAAAGAGATAAATATTTGAAGATAAAATGGCTAAAATTGTTTTAAATTTAAACAAAGGCATAAATTTGCAGATGCAGTGTGTCTGAAATCATCAAGTATAGTAAGCACACAAAAAAAATATAATCAAATTTTTGTCATCCAAAGATAAAGCAAATATAAAAAGCAGTAGAGGAAAAGCAACATTATATATACATATTAAAAAGGGAAAATAATTAATGGTCAAATTCTCATCAGAAAAATGGAGAGACTAAAATAGAGCAAAACAATACCTTTAAAGTGCTGAAATAATAAAACAAATCATCACTCCAGCCTTCTGTATCCAGTGAAAATATTCTTTGAGAATGAAAGCATTTTCAAATAAAAGAAACTGAAGTGACAAAATTTGTCACCTGCAGAACTACACTAAAAGAAATGATAAGTAAGTTCTTTAGGTCAAAGGGAAATTTTGACAGAAGGAAAATGAGATTCTCAGAATGGAGTAAAAAGTTCTGGAAATTATAAATATTTGAGTAAATATTAAACCTTTTGTGCTCTTTTCATCTTCATTTCATTATAACTCATGTGTTTGCAAAAGTAAAAAGTATGGCATTGTCTATAGGACTTTTATCATATGTAGATGTAATACATGTAATAATAATAGTACAAAGCAGGGCTAGGCAAACTTCATGTATAAAGGACCAGATGAGAAATTAAGAACTATTTTAGAGTTTGCAAGTCATATGGTATCACTGTCACATCATCTCACCTTTTTAATTGTATATTTTATTTATTTATTTATTGGTACCAGAGAATGAACTCAGGGACACTCAACCACTGAGTCACATCCCAGCCCTATTTTGTACTTTTTATTTAGAGACAGGGTCTCACTGAGTTGGGTCTTACTGAGTTGCTTAGCACCTTGCTTATGCTGAGTCTGGCTTTGAATTTATGATCCTCCTACCTCAGCCCCCTGAGCTGCTGAAATTACAGGTGTTCACCACCACATCTAGCTTTTTTTTTCTTTTTTGAGACAGAATCTTGCTAAGTTGGTGAGGCTGGCCTTGAACCTCAGCCTCTCTAGTCATTGGGATTCTGAACATGTGTAAAGAAATGTGTAAACTGCTGGGGACAGCTCAAAATATAAAACATAAAGATTTGGGCATGTAGCTCAGTGGTGAAACACCCTTGGGTAAAATCCCCAGCACCAAAAAGAAATAAATAAATAAATAGACAAATAAGTAAATAAATAAATCAGGTATCATTTAAAAATGTATAAACACTCTGACTTGAGGACCTTACAAATGCAAGCTGCAAGACAGATTTGATCCATGGGCTACAGTTTGCCAAACCCTGGCAGATACTCATATAGAAAAACAAAATAAGCCTCTACTCTTACCTTACACCTTGCTCAAAAATTAATTGAAAATGGATCATAAAGTAAAGTAAATGCTAAAACAATAAAATTTCTGAGAAAATATAGGGAAATATCTTCATGACATTGGCAATGACAAAGATTTCCTGAACAGAACCCAAAAAATGAACTAAGAATTTTAAAATGGATAAACTAAAATTCATCAAAATTAAAAACTTCTGCTCTTCAAAAACATCATTCAGGAAATGAAAAGGCAAATCACAGACAGGGAGAAAATATTCACAATGTTTATATTTGATAGAATTTTCTATTTGGGATATTTAAAGAGCTAAAACTCAGTAACAAAAGACAATCTAATTAATACAGGGGAAAGAATGGAGCATACAATGGAATGAATCTGAAATAATTTTCCTATGTACTTATATGAATACACCATAGTGAATCCCACCACCATGTACTTCCTTAGGATGTACATTCTTAGGAATGGGGTCCTAACTAGAATAAGATATATTCTATGCTTGCATAATTATATCAAAATTAATTCTGTCATGTAAAACTAAAAAGAACCAATAAAAAGTGTATAAAAATGAGTGGAAGGCTGGGATTGTGGCTCAGCGGTAGAGCACGGGCAGGACCCAGGTTCAGTCCTCAGCACCACATAAAAAAAATAAATAAATAAAGGCATTGTGTTGTGTCCATCGACACCTAAAAGATAAATATTAAAAAAATGAATGGAGCATATACTTCATTCAGGAAAATATGTGAATTGCCATTATTTGTCATCAAGGAATTGAAAATTAAAATCACAAGATGATATGGTAAAAAATGGAAACTCTGCTAATTTTGCAACTTTTCTCTGAATTTAAATTTATATCAAAATAGCTTTTAAAAAATGAGTCTACCATACATCTACTGGAATGGCTAAAATTTTAAAGGCAAACTGTACCAAATACTGGCAAGGATGTAGAGCAACTTGATCTTAACTCTCATATATTGTTGGTGGGCATGTAAAATGGTACGAACATGTATATTCAGGAAGCAGAAGTGGGAGGATTGCTTGAGCCTAGGATTTCAAAACAACCCTGAGCACAATAGTGAGAACTGTCACAAGAAGAACAACAAAAGACAACAAACAACTTCTGAAAACATCTTAAGAATCAAAACTATATGAACCAGCCTCCACACTTTTAGGTATTCAATCAAAAGAACTGAAAACATATAACCACAAAATGATTTGTACTTGAATGCTCACAGTAGTGGGTATTCAAAATATCCCCCAATTTACAAAGAGCCTAAAGTCCATCAATAAGAGGATAGTTAAACAAAGTGTGACATATCCATGCGATGGGATATTACTTAGACATAAGAAAAGAAACAATAAATGACTAATACATGCAACAACATGTATAAATCTCCAAAGTTTTATAAATCTATAAATTTATAAATCAACAACATGTATAAATCTCCAGGCACTATGGTGCACACCTTGATCCCAGTGGTTTGGGAGGCTGAGACAGGAGGATTTTGAGTTCAAAAGCCAGCCTCAGCAATGGTGAGGCTCTAAGCAACTCAGTGAGACCCTGTCTCTAAATAAAATTCAAAATAGGGATAGGAATATGACTCAGTGGTTGAGTACCCCTGAGTTCAATCCCTAGTACCAATTTTTTTAAAAAAGTGTTAGGTTAAGTAAGTTAAGCAAGTAAAAGAAGCTAGATGCAAAAACATGTATATAGTCATTGGAAGTGGTTGCAACTTCATGCATAGGAAGTTCAAGAACTGGCAAGATCAGTCTGGGAAAATAGAAACAGAACAGTAGATGTTGTTGGAAGTAGGTATTGGCAGGGGATATAATAGAATCCTTGGGTATTGTAGAGATATTGTATATTTTACTGAAGTTGTGGTTGCATAGGTATGCATGTGTGCATGTGTGTGTATGCATATATAAATTCATATTTTATACTTTGTTTTATCATATATAAATTTCACTTCAATATTTGAAAGAAAGAAAATCTAAGTCTCAGAGAGGCAAAACGTATTGCCCAAAGTTGTGTTTCAAGTTCATGCAGTTACAGTGAGACCTAGATCCCCCTGGTGCAACAAACACCTCTAACATGGTGAACAATAAAAATAATAAAAATGAACAAGTCCATACTCCTGGCACTTCAAGTCCAATCTTAAATGTACAAAATACCAACCCACCATAGCTTCCAGTTTTCCTTCTCTCTTTAAGTGCAGATCTCACATGTGTTTCCAACTCATAACAGAAAGGGAGCCTTTCACAGAACTTCTCAATTTGGCTCTCTAACTTATCCAGACCACATCCTCAGTGGCAAGAATTGTAAATGCATTGCAACTCCTTTGTTGAATTTATAACATTTGAGTAAAAAGCCAAATAGGGGATTGTCAACCTTTTTCTGGAAAAGTAAAACAGTAAGGCACTAGATGGTGTACCTAAATGCTTGTCCTGTCATATATGACATAACTAAAGACTGTTTTCATCTGCTTTACTTTAATGATCAAGGATTTTTGGCATTTCAAATTGCTACTGCCCAAGCATTCCCTGTTAGAACTGTAGTCCAAGAAGCCGCAGGAGTCCTGAAGAACTACACTGCAGCACCCCCACACGACACACACACATAAATACCTCTAATCCTAGAATACTTCAACTCTATGGAATGATTGATGGTATACACTCAGGTTTACCTCAAACTTCATAAAGTGCTTACATGCACACTTGCCACTTCAGCTACATTCTCTTGGGTTATGAATCATTGAAGAATCTTCTTATTAATAATAGCTATGATCATTTACTGAACATTTTAATAAGGCACTGATGTGCATTATTGTATTCTCCAAACAACCCTATTATATACATTTTCCCATTATCACATCCATTTTCCAGATGAAAAACTGAGATACGGAGAAGTTCCAGTTCACAAAATTAGCAAGCAGGAGTTGTGATTCCAACTAAAAATTGTGTCAGAGCAAAGCTCACTCAAATATTAAGCTAGTCTATTTTTTGATAATTTGTTTTATTTTATTTATTCTAATTTGTTAGATACTACAGCAGAATGCATTATAATTCATATTACACATATAGAACACAAGTTTTTATATCTCTGGTTGTACACAAAGTAAAGTCACACCATTCTAAGTTTTATCATGTCCAGAGATTGGGCTTACTTAGAAAAAGAGACTGAGCCATGATTGCAGCCCCTAACATTTTATAGTAAAAACACTATAGAATTTACCTTTCCATGACATTAGGAGCAAAAGAAGCATGTGATCACGCTTAGGAAATTATTTCAAGAAAAGAAAGGGAATGACCCACTAGGAGAATCTACTTATCAAAATATTTACCTGGATAGTTTGTAATCATAGTAGAGCAAACAAGGAAAATAATAATTTATTGCCCAGGGACTGTGTCCCTTGAGTATCCCAAAGACAAGAACTTCTTGGCAATTGAATTTATAGCCACTAAATATTTTCATTGTGATGCTTGTTTTCTTATTCAAGTATTGTACTCCAGTTGGAAATATCTGGAACTGCAAGGAAAGCCTTGATGGGAATGTGGCATGACTTGCAGACATGTCACAGAAAGCAAGTCCAGGGTATGAGACTTGGTTTTTTCTTATACACCACACTGAGATGCCTCTGGGTTCAGCTCTTAAAAAGTTGATGCTTAGCCGAGCACAGTGGTGTATGCCTGTAATCCCAGCAGCTTGGGGAGGCTGAGACAGGAGGATTGTGAGTTCAAACCCAGCCTCAGCAAAAGTGAGGTGCTAAGCAACTCGGTGAGACTCTGTCTCCAAATAAAAATTACAAAATATGGCTGAGGATGTGGCTCAGTGGTCGAGTGCCCCTGAATTCAATCCCCTGTACTAAAAATAAATAAATAAATAAAAGTTGATGTTTTCCTTTCACATAGGCAGTAGAGCCATCACTTTTACAGGATAAGAAGAAATTTCTTTCAGTTTGTGCCACGATTATGAAGAGTTTTTTTCCATATTTCTTGCAATAATAGAACACTATTCAAATTAACCTCATCCATTCAGGTATTTAACATCAATATATTCTCATTCAGAGATAAAAGGAGCTTTTCTATCTAGAGAGCTTCTTATTAACTGTTCTTATCTGGTCAAATTTCACTAGGCAGACCACAGGAAGTTGTAGATCCTAGCGCTGCCCGGATATTGGACTTTCTCCCACATCTCTGCCTGGGAACTGCCAGCTGAGTTATTGCTGTCGGAGAATTATGCAGTGTGTCTGGGCTTTGGGGTTATCTGATCAGCACAGGCATCAGTGAGTAAAGTTTATTTTTCCCCCAGCCAGCCAAAGAATTATAAACTCAGAATCATAGGTCTGTAATAACCTAAAAGGTCATCTTGTCTACCTTCCAGTCAATGCCTGCATCTTAAGCAGCACATTTAGGCTCCTATAATAATTGTAGAATAGAAATAAATTTGAGTGCTTACTGTATACCATGGTAATGTTTTATGTATAAGCTCATTTAATATTTATAACACAACTCTGAGTTAGAAATTATTTACAGATGACAAAACTAAAGTTCAGAGAGGTTACGTTCACTTGGAAGTTCACTTGGAAGTGGCAAGGCCAAGATTCAAAATCAGGTCTGTCTGCAGATCCCAGTGATATGCACCATATTGTTCCTCATAACTCAAATATCTGAGATAACTCCAACTTCTATATTCCATCATTTTTTATGAAAGTTGACTCATAGTTGACACACTGTCCATAGCAGTGTTGGATTCAGAACTTTTGATTAGCAGTGTCTACCTTCTTGTTATTTTTCTTCCTTTCCCAACAACAACAGCAAACCTACTTTTATTTTTAGTATTAGTCCTTCATTCCATGGCAAGAAAAAATATTGGTTAGCTGAAACATAAATATGGTCATAATACCATGAAATTCTAAGTTAAAAGCCTCCCTCAAAGACCACAGAGAAAATTTGAAACCAAAGAGATCTGTCATAGCTATTAATAAGTCAATCCCAAAAGTTTCATTGAGTTCAAATTTAAGTAGACTAAAGATCCCCTGGTCAAAATGCATCTTTGTTGCTCATGGGGTTCTACAATGGAGTGGCAAGGTTGTTGGGCTTATTTAAAGTTATCTCTGCAGAGCTCATCTCCCCCTTTTACCTGCTGGTTGGTGACTTCTTCCAGGGCAGGTATTATGTCTTTCATTGATGTCTGTTTCCTCTAAAGCATCTATATGTTTATTAGTATCCTTTTTGTCCTTAATAATGTAATAAAAACTGGATAGACATGAAAAAAAGATAGTCTCTCAGTCTTGTGATGAAAAAGAACTCTAAACCAATAGCTGCAATTTAATAAAAAGTGCTCTAATAAAAGTATGCACAGAGTGCTGTTAGAACAGCAATTAGCACAGTAGCATGCACATGCAGGGGCTTTATATCCATTTGTTAATTTAATTTACTCTAAGAGAAGGGCTTAGCTTGGTAAGAAGTAGAGAATGAAACAGGCTTTGGGAGTAGAAGAGTGACATAGTCAAAATATAAGATTACTATGGCAAATTAAAAGTTCAGAACAGATTAAAATAGTAAAAAATTAGTTGGGAACTTATTGTAAAAGCCCATGCAAAAATTATACAGGAGACTTTAATAAGGAAAGTTATGACAGGGACAGAACAGAGACACCATATTGAAAAGACAGTGCATTACTAAAATCACTGAACTTAATGAGTGAAGTGGAACACTAAAGGAAAGGGGAATGATGACTAAATTTCATGGCATGATTTATGGGAAAATTGGGGTGTCATTAGCAAATGTAGAAAAGAATCAATGACAGTTTTAAGTGGAATAGAATATTCACAAGTACATTTTAATTTTTAAATGTTTTAATTTCTAACAGTCTAGAGCTCAGGGAGCCAAATGGACATGTGATTCTTAAGCTAAAGAAAGATATCTGGTTTCTAGTTATAAGCTTTGAAAGTCATGAGTACAAAAAAAAAAAGAATGAAGACATCTACAGAAAGAGTAAAGTTACAGAGATTAGTGAGTGATATATGGTGATCACTAGAATCTTTTGCAATTATTCTAGTTCTCATCTACTTCCATATACATGAAAGCATTGCCATATGATTGTTTTAACCAAATAAATGTTATTAAAAGTGACTTATGTCATTTCCAGGCAGAAGCTTATAGAGGAAGTACAGATTTTACTATGCTTCTTTTGTCTTGCCTTAGTAATCATTAAATCATGTGTCAAGTAGCTGGGGCTGGGGCTCAGCAGTAGAGCACTTGCCTGGCATGTGTGAGGCAGTGGGTTTGATTCTCAGCACTGCATATAAATAAATAAAATAAAGGCCTATCAACAACTAAAAAAAAATTTAAATAAAATAAAATAAAGCATGTGTCAAGGAGAATCCCCATTCTGTCTGGGTCCTTGGTGAGCAGAGCCCCATTGCTAATGGATGTGTAGCTTGAGCAAAACATAAACCCATCTTGTTTCAAGCTACTCAAAATGCAGGGGTTGTTTCTTACTATAGAGTAAGCTAGTTTATCATGAATGCTACTGAAAATGTACAAATGCATGCATTTAGAGGATAGAAACCAAAGGAAGCTGACAAGGAAACTGAACTGGGATGGAGCATAGAAGCTGCATTGAAGAGAATGCAGTGGTAAAAAATAAAATCACTGACCCTTAGTGACTTTACTAAAAATTATGGAACTTATAGTAAAAGAATATTCACAGAGGTGAGAGGTGAATCAAGAGAAAATGGATCTTAGAAGATAAAGGAAACATTTCAAGAAGTGATACTGGCAAGTAGTGAAATGAAATGAATGAAAAACTGAGAAATAACATTGAATTTGGTCATTTAGTAATCTTTTTGGTCAGTAATTTTATTTCAGGTAAGTTCAGTTGTGTCATGGAAAGAGCAGAAGTAAGTTGGGGAGTTAATAGAGGTGTGGAAGTGAAGGTAATTAATGTGGGTAACCATATTTAAAACTTTGGTACAGTCTGTAGAGTTAGCTGATTTCATGTCTGTCCAGCAAGGAGAATTATCAGACTTATCAAATGTAACACATTGTTTTGTGATGCAGGAGGATGGAATATAGGGCCTCACACATGGTAGGCATGTGTTTTATCTCTAAGCTATACCCCTAGCCCTAAACAGACATATTTGAAGACAATCATTGATATACTATGATTTAAGAATTCTTTAGACATACCTGTCTCTGAAATTTTAAGGGAATCCCTGACCATTTGTTATATCACAAAAAAATGCCTTGCATTTGTAAATAATTTAAATTTAATAAGCATGATATGGCAAAGTGTGAGTCTTAGAAATCCAATGAGAAAATTAACATATTGTGACCAGGAGAGGAAAAGTATAAACTAATCCTTGATCTATATTTTTGCTCTATGCTATAAAATGTTTTAGCAGGCTTAATATTTTATAATGTCTGAGAACATAAGAAAGTGTATCTTAGTATCTCAAATGAGAAGAGTTATATACTATGATTAGATGTTGAGAGTATGGGTCATCTTGAGTGTGTAGCAGATCCCTTCAGTGGGAAAAAAATCACAAACAGTTGTGTCTAGGGAAGAAAAATGATATGCATCTCTGCAGTTAAATTTATTTTGACAGCTATATAATATTTCATTCTGGGAATACATTATTGTTTATGTGTCTGCTCTCCAACAAAGGACATTTTATTTGTTTCAGGGTCTTGCTAATATGAACTGTGCTGTTATAAATTTGTTTGTTCATGGTTTCTATAATAAGCATGCAATACCTTTTCCCGCTGGGTTGCCAAGGAGTAGATTATTAACTATGTGACTTGTTGGTTTTCTGGAGGTGTGGTCTGACCCTTTTCCAGAGTCATGGGATCAGTTGACACACATCCTTTAGTAAAGCATTAAAAAAACTTTTGCTTAAGCAGTGCCCTGCCTCTCTTTAGATAAACATGTTTCCTTCTCTCTTTCCATCACTCTTTGCTCACTTGCTTCTTCTGTATTCCCCTGGTCTAACTCTAGACCTGCCTCTTTTTTCTACTGCCTTTTCTGTGCTCTTATGTCTGTCTGTCTTTTCTTCCTTCCCATAATTATGACAGCATAGACTCTCATGGTTTTACACACTGAGCCTAATTCAGTTTTTGGTCTGATACAAGAGACCCCTCTACTCTATTGTTGAGTAGGCTGAAATCAAATGTTGCACCAGTGATTTCATTAATTCATGAAACTTCCTATTCCATCATTGTTGAATAACTCTAGTTATCAACACAGAAAATTGGCCCTCCTACTCAGCTGAACTCTACCTTCTTCTAATTTTCTTGCAGTCATAATTCTACCTTCTCGTATCACACCAAAAATATTATTCTCTCCTATATCCCAACTTGATATTCATCTTCTTTTCTCTCTGCTTATATTCTTCTATACCTCATTGTCATCTCTCATTTTTATTATGTCAGTGATAACCTTCAACTAAAAATACAATATTAATTGTGTGCTTAATATCTTCATTTTCATCAAGTAAATGAATAAATTGGCCTTAAGTTTTTAAAAATCACACAGATGCATATATATATAGCCATGGAAACAACATAGGTTAGCATGTACTTTAAACTATTTCCGGAGAGGAGTAAATTTTATATAGAGAAGTGTTCATCTCCCTCTTTTAAAAAGAGAAGGACTTTTAACTTTACAGTTAGGTAGAGCATTTTAAAATCATCTTTTCTTTGCAAACAAAGCCATTAATATTTTTAAGTTACTTTTTACTTATGTCTGACCCCTGACAGATATGTGGGAGTTGTATTAGTTATCCTCAGAAGGTCAAAGCTTTAGATACATGTGCTTGAGAGATACTTGCATACCCATATTTGTTGTAGCACAATTAACAAAATAGCCAAGTTATGGAATCAGCCTAGGTGTCCATCAACAGATGAAAAATGAAAAAAATATGGTACATATACACAATGGAGTTTTATTCAGCCATAAAGAAGAATTAAATAATAGCATTTGCAGGAAAATGGATGGAACGGGAAAGTAACTAACAGATTCAGAAAGACAAGTGTCATGATGTTTTCCTCTCATTTGTGAAAGTTAGAGGAAAAAAAGAAAAAAATGAGTCTCATGAAAGTAGAAGGGAAACCACTAGGATAGAGGTAGGGGAGCATGGGGAAAGAGAAGATAAGGACAAGAGGACTTACTGAGAAGTGAAATTCATCAAACCATATTATATGTATGTATGAATATACCACTGTAAACTCACTATTCTGTATAAATAATATGCACCAATAAACCTTCATAAAATAATAATTATTCAGCTACATGATAGCACAGTTATGCTGGGCAAAGATTGTATGCAATTTTACAGGAAGCAATATCTGAAGATGATACAGAGCTGTTCTTGGCACATCCTTGGCTTCTCTTTATATTCAAATCCCTTAAGTTTCTTGATGTTGGTGACTACACCTTTAGTTTCTATGGTATCTATTACCTGCTTGGGTCAAGGAGATTTTTTCCATAATTAGCCAATGATCAAGACCCAAAGTCTGACTGGAATCAAATTAATTTGTATTTTATTTTTGTTACCTAGGTAAAGACAGGGGAAATGTTTTGTTTAGGATTTGAGTTAGTTCACCTTGAGTATGATAGAATGTAACATCACCTGGGCCACATAAATACCTTGACAAGTGTGGAAATTCCTTTGGAGAACTGTGCTTCACCATTAAAACCCTCATCACAGCCATGGAATCAAGTATAGCCACCCAAAGAAAACTGTATAGAAAAATGCCCCTTTTAATACAAATACTCTATAAGGAGGGTATGGTTTTCCCTCTTCATGTGTGACTGCCATGAGTGACAATATGAGGACTAAAAATGAGGTCTAATTGACAATGAAATTTGCCCTAACCACGGCTGTGAGAAAATCAAAAGGAATATGCTAGAATAGCATTAATCATGGATTTTCTCCCCTGTGGTGAACTTCTCCTGCATCATTCATCCCTGAACTTTCTCCAGAGCCCTTCTTGAGATTACATTGCATTTTCACATCTTTCTTCTTTTTCTCTTCATAGAAGGGATGATGATTTCCACAAGTGAGGAAAATGATGCAAATGTGATGGAATTCATTCTGGTGGGACTCTCCAGGCAGCCGGCAACTCAGCTCCTCTTCTTTTGAGCTATATTATTCATCTATTCTGTCACCCTGATGGGTAATATTCTCATCATTGCTATTATCCAGATTGAATCCTGTCTTCACACCCCCATGTACTTCTTTCTCAACCAATTATCCCTCTTAGTTATATGCTACTCTACAAGCTCCACACCTATGGTTCTTGTAAAATGCCCAAATGACTTTCCCACCATATCCTATAGTGGCTGTTTATTCCAAATGGCCATCTCTTTTTACTTGCATCTGGATGGTGGCAGGAGTTTGAGCCAGTGCTTTACTAATTGCTATGATTTCTGTCCTAGTCAATCCAATCTAATTTTATGGCCACAATGTAGTCAATCATTTTATCTGTGAGCACAAAATGATCTTTAAGCTCACTTGCTCTCAGTTCTAGTCAAGGAGATCCTGGTGCTTGCCGGAGGTGCATTAGTACTGTCCTGAACTTTTAGATTCTTTCCACTATCCTATTTCTGAATTCTATGGCTATCCTGAATATCTACTGCATAGAGGCCACACTCAAGGCTTTTTCTACCTCTGGTTCCCACTAAACTGTGATCGTCACTTGCTATGAAAGAGCAATCTTTATATACATGCACCTACACTCTCAACCTTCCCAGGATGAGGATAAGATAATTTCAGTGTTGTATGGAACAGGTAACATCCATGCTGAACCCACTCATTTGCATTCTGAAAATACACTTCTGCCTTGAACATAATTCAGAACCCTATAGCTTATATGACCACAACTCAATAATGTGTTTCTTAATCCTTAATGAAAGATACCATAATGAAGTTTGTCAAAGGAAGGATATAGGTCTGATGATCCTAGGTGTCTTGCCTAGCATCCTGGAAAAAAAAAAAAGATCCCACTTTTACTTGGTTCATATTAGTTATACATAACATTAGGACTCATTTTGACATAATTATAAATGCATGGAATATAATTTGCTCTAATTTAGTCCCCATTGCTTCCCCCTTATCCTTCCCTCCTCCCTCCCCCTGTTCCCTTTCCTCAACTTTACTGATCTTTACCCAACATCCTTTCAATGAATCAAGAGTCTTCTGGTCCCTCAAAATTGTTCACAAAGCATAATTGAATAAAAGATAAAAATTTATTTCAGGGCTGGGGATGTGGCTCAAGCTGTAATGCGCTCGCCTGGCATGCACGGGGTGCTGGGTTCGATCCTCAACACCACATAAAAATAAAATAAAGATGTTGTGTCCACCGAAAACTAAAAAAATAAATATTTTTAAAAACTTCTCTCTTCTTGTAGAAATAGAGAAAGCAATCATGAAATTCATATGGAAAAACAAAAGACCCAGAATAGCAAAAACAATGCTAAGCAGGAAGGGTGAATCAGGCGGTATAGCGATACCAGACTTCAAACTATACTACAGAGCAATAGTAACAAAAACAGCATGGTACTGGTACCAAAACAGGCGGGTGGACCAATGGTACAGAATAGAGGACACAGAAACCAATCCACAAAACTACAACTACCTTATATTTGATAAAGGGGCTAAAAGCATGCAATGGAGAAAGGATAGCATCTTCAACAAATGGTGCTGGGAAAACTGGAAATCCATATGCAACAAAATGAAACTGAATCCCTTTCTCTCGCCATGCACAAAAGTAAATTCAAAATGGATCAAGGAGCTTGATATCAAATCAGAGACACGCCGTCTGATAGAAGAAAAAGTTGGCTACGATCTACATACTGTGGGGTCGGGCTCCAAATTCCTCAATAGGACACCCATAGCACAAAAGTTAATAACTAGAATCAACAAATGGGACTTACTCAAACTAAAAAGTTTTTTCTCAGCAAAAGAAACAATAAGAGAGGTAAATAGAGAGCCTACATCCTGGGAACAAATCTTTACTCCTCACACTTCAGATAGAGCCCTAATATCCAGAGTATACAAAGAACTCAAAAAATTAGACAATAAGAGAACAAACAACCCAATCGACAAATGGGCCAAGGACCTGAACAGACACTTCTCAGAGGAGGACATACAATCAATCAACAAGTACATGAAAAAATGCTCACCATCTCTAGCTGTCAGAGAAATGCAAATCAAAACCACCCTAAGATACCATCTCACTCCAGTTAGATTGGCAGCCATTATGAAGTCAAACAACAACAAGTGCTGGCGAGGATGTGGGGAAAAGGGTACACTTGTACATTGCTGGTGGGACTGCAAATTGGTGCAGCCAATTTGGAAAGCAGTATGGAGATTTCTTGGAAAGCTGGGAATGGAGCCACCATTTGACCCAGCTATTCCCCTTCTCGGTCTATTCCCTAAAGACCTAAAAAGAGCATGCTACAGGGACACTGCTACATCGATGTTCATAGCAGCACAATTCACAATAGCTAGACTGTGGAACCAACCTAGATGCCCTTCAATGGATGAATGGATAAAAAAAATGTGGCATTTATACACAATGGAGTATTACTCTGCATTAAAAAATGACAAAATCATAGAATTTGCAGGGAAATGGATGGCATTAGAGCAGATTATGCTAAGTGAAGCTAGCCAATCCCTAAAAAACAAATGCCAAATGTCTTCTTTGATATAAGGAGAGTAACTAAGAACAGAGTAGGGTCGAAGAGCAGGAGAAGAAGATTAACATTAAACAGGGATGAGAGGTGGGAGGGAAAGGGAGAGAGAAGGGAAAATGCATGGAAATGGAAGGAGACCCTCAGAGTTATACAAAAGTACATACAAGAGGAAGTGAGGGGAAGGGGAAAAATAATATAAGGGGGACAAACGAATGTCAGTAGAGGGAGCAGAGAGAGAAGAGGGGAGGGGAGGGGAGGGGAGGGGAGGGGAGGGGGGATAGTAGAGGATAGGAAAGGCAGCAGAATACAACAGACACTAGTATGGCAATATGTAAATCAATGGATGTGTAACTGATGTGATTCTGCAATCTGTATATGGGGTAAAAATGGGAGCTCATAACCCACTTGAATCAAATTGTGAAATATGATATATCAAGAACTATGTAATGTTTTGAACAGCCAACAATAAAAAATTAATAAAAAAAAAAAATAAATAAATACTAAAAATATGAAAAAAAAAAAAACTTCTCTCTCTCTCTCTCTCTCTCTCTCTCTCTCTCTCTCTCTCTCTCTCTCTTAAAAAAAATTATTTCAGCCAGGCGTTGTTGGTGCATGCCTGTAATCCCAGCAGCACAGGAAGCTAAGACTGGAGGACTGTGAGTTCAAAGCCAACCTCAACAAAAGAGAGTTGCTAAGCAACTGAGTGAGACCCAACTCAGTGAGACCCTGTCTCTAAATAAAATACAAAATAGGGTTGGGATGTGGCTCAGTGGTCGAGTGCCCCTGAGTTCAGTACCCTGGTACCAAAAAAAAAAATCTATTTCAGATCTCATCAAATGAGAATCACTTATTTTTAAAAGGTTTCATAAGCTTTTCATCTTTGGACTAGGGATATGGCTCTGCAGTAGAGTGCTTCCCTAGCATGCATGAGCCCTGGATTCCATCCCCATTACCCTAGGGGGAAATTGTCCTTAAGAAAACTCCAGATATAGATCTTGCAGATAATTCTCCAGTGCATGAGTTTACTTCTCACTAATTGTAATCATAACTGGTACTTGATCTTGGCATAGATTTTATAGAAAATACAACAACTCTCTCTCTCTCTCTCTCTCTCTCTCTCTCTCTCTCTCTCTCTCTCACACACACACACACACACACACACACACACACACACACATACACACATACCTTAGACACCCTAAGCCTTTAGTTCATCACCCTCACAAGTATCTACATTGCATAGTGCAAAGAAAGAAACAGGTGATTTTGGGGGGGGAATAAAAAATCTAGACTCAATGGTTCTGCGTAAAAAAAGAGAATGGGACTAGGGTTGTGGCTCAGTGGCAGAGCGCTTGCCTGGCACATGTGAGGTACTGGGTTTGATCTTCAGCATCACATAAAAATAAATAAATAAATAAATAAATAAATAAATAAAGGTATGTGTCCATGTATAACTAAAAACAAAATTTTAAATGAGAATGAACTCCTATACATAGACTAAACATGTTCCTTCAATAGGCCTTATAAATTGCACCTTTCCCAGAATTGAGAACAACAAAACACTTGTTCTCAACCCCACTATTAACAAATTCCATACGCTGTCTCTGAAGCAGCTAGGTATTCATGGTATTTCCTTGATGGAAGAAAAAGATATGGCAAGAAGACATACTCTCTACATAGTCCCTGATATATCACTGATTTTTCTTCTCTCTCCCCTGCCCGTGTGTGTGTGTGTGTGTGTGTCTGTTGCTGAAGATTGGACCCAGGACCTCTGTTCTGACATGCTAGGCAAGTGCTCTACCACTGAGCTACACCTTCAGCCAACCAATTTATTATTAATATATTTGCTGCAACAAGTTTGTGATTTTACATTCCAGAGCCAGATCAGAATGACTTTTGGATGTGCTACTGCTTTGTTTTGCCACCCTATTACCTCCCTGCCTACATACAGAAATGAGAGTCCATGAAAGCTCTCTTTATCTTCCAAGAGCTTATATTCTGAAAACGACCAGATGACTGCTAAAAAAAAACTAAGGGGTATAAGCAATTTAATAAGAGTCTAATACAGATAACATGCTTAATCTAGGCAATTTCTGTGGAACATACTACCAAATTCAGTTTGTTAAACTTCCTTCCTTCCTAGAGAGTTAGCCTGACCCACCCACGACTGGCTGACTAGAAGTGATACAGATGTGGCATTGAGTTTTGAGGAGGTGGAGATTATATATCTCAACAGGGACAGTAAGTGGGTGAGTCAAACAAACATCCATAAGGAAATGGGAAATTTCAGACGCATATAAAGAAATGGCAAACCCAGATGACCATAAATGAGAATTGATATAAAGATCATCAAAGGAAGGTGGAATAGGGGATAGGAGGAGACTAGAGATTTGAAGAAGATTAAAGTAGGTTGACAAATAAAGGGCAGATTATTGCAGGCTCTAGTCTATTTAAGTTATTAATCCATCAAATGGATTAATATACTGATGAGGTCACAGCTCTAATAATCTAATCATTTCACCTCTGAACAATTCTTCATTGCCTGATACGTGAGCTTTTCAGGCAATACCTCATATAAACCATAACAAGAAGATGCTGATCCAATAGTCTGGGCTGAAAATATAAAATTCTGGGTTTCTAACCTAGCTCCTAGATGAGTCCATGGCATCTAGTATGTGGATCATACTTTTTTTTAAGTATCTTGAATATGGACAATCTCATATAGAAAGCACTGAAGTGGTAAATATTCTAAATTTCAAAATAACTACAAGGGAGCACTTTGAATGTTCTCATTACAAAGAAATGATAAATTTTTGAGATGATGGAGATGCTAATCTTCACAATATGATCATTACATTATATATACACAAATTGAAACATCACACTGTACTCCATAATTATGTACAATTATTATGCATCAATCAAAAATTAAACAAAAATATCTTATTCAGCTAACAGTTTAATGGTGTGAGGGAGAGAGAAGTTTACATACAAACATACTTTTAAACATTTTATTTTATAATTCTAATGGTTTTCTATAACACTGAGAATAAAGAATAAAGTTTTCCACAGAGAATACATTTCTGCCTTGGACATTATTCAGGACCCTATAGCTTAACTGACAATGACTCAGTGATGTTTTTCTTAATCCTTAATGATGTTGTTTACAAAATGACATCTACCCTGGGACTTTCCCCAGAGGATAATGAGACATTTGCTACATGGACATAGACTTGAAAGACATATTTTTGGCATTAGGCTGGAAAGGACAATGTAGTGGGCCAGTAACCTAAAAGCATAATTCTATAAAAATTTGTCCATTTCTGAAACCATCATTATTGCTCACATATCATATAAAGGGTTATGTTTTCCTCAGCACTAAAAACTCTTTTAATACTATAAAATAATATTTTTGTAATACTTAGGAATTTACAAATTATTTTCACACGTATTATCACATTTCACCCTCACAACAAATCTATGACGTAGGTAGGGCAAATATCAGCCCCATATTCAGAACAGAAAAGAGACTCTGGGAAATCAAATGACCTACCAAAAGATACAACTTATATTCAAGTGTCCTGGCTATAAATCCAATGTAGTTTCCACCATACATCTAAGGTTCTATCTTAAAGTAAATTGTCATGTATAACTTAAAAGAACCGATAAAATAAAAAAGTAAATTGTTACAAGGTAAATGCTTGATTGCCATGCTGTTTGCTGGTATGTTCAAACATTCTCATTAAACAGGTGAAGAAATTCTTATAGGTCAACAAGTAAAATGTAATATAAAGAAACATAGGTCTGGGGCTGGAATTGTAGCTCAGTGGTAGAGCACTTGCCTAGCACATGTGAGACACTGGGTTCAATCCTCAGTACCACATATAAATAAATAAAATAAAGGTATTTTGTCCATCTACAACTAAAAATAAATTTTAAAAAAGAAACTTGAGGTCTGTATGAGAAGGGTTTAGTATTTGTTCTTCGACTATCAGGGACTCATATAGGAATATTGCCTTTCTTATTGATTTCTGTGTCATTCCCAGGCTTTGGTCTTTGAAACATTTCTCTCCATGTAGCAAGGATTACTTTTCCCACCATGTATTAAGCTCCACCCCAATGTCAATCATAAACTCAAGCAAGGGGTATATAGGAAACAGTAAGTGCTTTCAAGGTTCAATGTTAGAACATTCAACTTCTATTCCATATTTGATCTTGTGTCCCAGTTAACTTCATTGCCTTTTTTGTAACTAGTTTTTGGGGGCTTGGTCAATTGCCTAGTAGTCCAGACTCTCTAGGACTCAGAAGCAGATTTCTTCTTGCCAGAAACATTGCCATCATCCTTCCAGACATTAGAATTCTACCTCACCTGGAGTAAAACATTGTACCAGACAAACTACTGAAAGATGACTGCCCCTATAGATGGCTCAGATCTGCATCCACCAGACACTGGGTTTCTCATCACTATGTGTTATCAACATGTCTGAATAAACTTTCATTTTTATTAAACCTCTGATTCCAACTGCTGATCTGAATCCTCTATTGTTTGTTTTGATCATTTTTGCCTAAATCATGTCTTGCCTATCAGATCTTATGTCACAGTCTGGAGTTGAGGTACAGCCATTATATGCAATTTTGTGGGAATACAATTTTATGGGTTAAGAATGAGGGACATGGGTAATGAATCAGGAAATAGGAAAGGCTGGGACTGTGGCTACGTGATGGAGCATTTACCCAGCATGTGCAAGGCCCTGCATTCAATCCCCAGTTTAAAAAAAAAAAGGAGTAAGGAAAGCCAATTAGAGGATGTGTTATTTAGCTGACCTCAGCTAAATTAGACTGATTGCTTAATCTCACTGAATTTTTCAAAAAGTTATAAACATTGAAGCCCATTAATGAATGGTAACAAAGGATGTTTTGTTGCTATAACCAAAATACCTAATTTTTTTTTTATTTTCCAATGTCTTAAGTGCTTAGCTATTAATTTTCAGCTTTGTTTCTTTTTTCATGTAATGCATTTAATGATATAAATTATCTCACCAGGACAGCTTTTGCCCCATCCCATAATCACTGGTGCAAATTATTGTCATGGCTCAATTCTAATATTTAAAGTCTTCCTTTATGCTACAGTCACTCAATCTTCAGTATATGGAAATGCTTAACTTGTCTTTATGGCATTGCTGTCAAAAAAACAAAATGTCTGAATAATATAAGTTCTTTAAACTTTGTTGAGAATTGCTTTATGGGCCAATACATATCAATTTTGGTAAAGTTTCCATATGTTCTTAACAAAAATGTGTATTACCTTATTTTAAAATACCCTACTAGAATAACTTAGAATAAGAAAAGTTTATTTTGGCTCACAGTTCCAGAGGTTCAGTCCATGGTTGACCAAGTCCGTTGCTCTGGATCCAAAGTGAGGCAGAACATCATGGTGGGGCTGCGGTTGTGGCTCCAGAGATAGAGCACTTGCTTAGCATGAGTGGGGCACTGGGTTTGATCCTCAGCACCACATAAAGTAAAATAAATACATTATGTCCACCTATAACTAAAAAATAAATATTTCAAAAAAAGAACATCATAGTGGAGGAAAGCTTCTCAGGACATAGTGTCCAGGAAGCAGATAGAGATAGTGGAAGGAATGAAGGGAATACAGGGAAAAATGCAACCTTCCGGGGCATACACTCATTGCTCAACCTCCTCCAGCAATGCCCCACCTGCCTCAGTTACCACCCAGTTAGTCTATTCAAACTAGGATGGACTGATCCGATTATAGCTCTCACAATTCAGTCATTCACTTCTGAACATTTCCTGTATTAACACAGGAGCTTTGGGAGGGGACGCCTCTTATCCAAACCACAACAAAAGTAATGGATTTAGTCACCATCTCCTAGCTCCCAATAGACAAAGTTTCTAGCATCATCCAGTCCTTCATGCATCATTCCCAAAAACAGTGTACAATGTTTCCCTTTTCTCCACATCCTTACGGATACTTGCTATCTTTTGACTTCCAGTAATAGCCATCCCAACAGATGTGAGGTGATATCTCAATGTAGTTTTGAATTGCATTTCTTTGATGTTTACAAAAATAAACCATTTTCTGAAATTAGAGTACCAGGTACTGGCATAAATAGAGGCATATAGACTAAAGGAACAGAAATAATCCCATGCATACACTGTAAACAAGTTATCAAGAATATATAATAGAGAAGGGATTGTAGTGCTTCAATAAATGGTGCTGGGAAAACTGGATATCCAATTCAAAAAAATGAAATTGAATCCTTATCTTACACCATACTAAAATTAACCCAAAATAGATTAAAGAGTTAAATGTAAGAGCTGAAACTAAATCTAAAAAAATAAGGGAAACTTGATGTTGGTTTAGACCATGTTTTCTTGGATATGACACTAAAATCACAGACACAAACAAAAATAAACAAATGAGGCTACATTAAAAAAAAAGCTTCTTTACAGCAAAGTAAATAATCAAAAGAATAAAAGGCAATCTATGAAATGGAAGAAAATATTTGCAAACTACATATCTATAACAGGTCAATTTCTGAAATATATAAGGAACTTCTACAACTTAAAAGCAAAGCTACCCAAATAACTTGATACAAAAATGGCCAAAAGACTTGAATATATATTTTTCTAAAGACAGATAAATTTTTAAACTTTACTTTCATCTAAACCTTACTTATTCCTGAATTTTTCTTTACTTTTCTCCAAGTGCCTATAAGGGTTTCCCTAGCAAATTAATGATAAATCTCTCTGATATCAAGGATTTGCCTTGGACAACCCCACTTAAAATATATTCTCCTTGCTAGATTGGAAGTTTTCTCACTAATCTTTTAGGTGACTATTTTTCTCCTTTCACTTTTTGCTTATTCAAAATGGCCCATATTGAGGTAATATCCTGTAACAGAAGTTGTTTGTAATCTACCCTATCATCCATTCTCCCACTCTACTTTGGTAACAGATCACTGAATTTTATCCAAATAGCAGCATATCCAGCTAAAAGACTACTTCCAGCCTATCTTAAAGCAAGGCGTGCTCAGGTGACTACATTCTAATCCATGAAATACATTTCACGTGCTGCATAGTGATGTTTTTGGTCAATGACAGACTGCATATTGAACTGTGGACCCATAAGATTATAATGAAGCTGAAAAACTTCAGTCAGTGATGTTATCACTATCATAACATCATAGCATAACACTTTACTCATGTGCTCATAGTGCTGCTGGTATAAACAAACCTACTGCCCTGCCAATCCTATAAAAATGTAGCACATGCAATTACACATAGTACATAATACATAATAATGATAATAAGTGACTATATTACTGGTTCATGTGTTTATTATACTATATTATTCTTTTAGAGTGCATTCTTTATATATATAAAAATGTTTTCTGGGACTGGGGATGTGTCTCAAGTGGTAGCGCGTTCACCTGGCATGAGTGCGGCCCAGGTTCGATCCTCAGCACCACATACAAACAAAGATGTTGTGTCCACCAAAAACTAAAAAAAAATAAATATTTTAAAAAATTTCTCTCTCTCTCTCTCTCTCTCTCTCTCTCTCTCTCTCTCTCTCTCTCTCTCTCCTCTCTCTTTAAAAAAAATGTTTTCTGTCAAACACTATGCTGTGTCACACTGGCAGAAGCCTCATACTGTGTTTACCACATTTGTTGATTGCATCAAAAGGCTATGTGGAAAAATTGACCTGTACTATCTAGTTACATGCCAGTATGCTCTATGGCGTTTACACAATGAAGCAACTGCCAAATGGTGCATTTTGAAGGATGTATCCCCATTATTAAGTGACCAATGCAAGACTGTATAAGCAGAAATGAAAGAAATTGCTAAAATGTCCTTAAAAGGAGCAAATAAGCCCTTCTTATTTTCCCCTTCCTCTATGCTGATGCTTACAATGCAAATTGATATCTGCAGCTCTACCAGCTTCCTTGCTTTGTGAAAATGAGGGCAGAATGGTTAGCTGGGAAGAATATGAGTTATCTGTTGTGTGTTGCACAAAAACCATCTGTCTTGTCTGACCTACTATTTTTTTAACAGTGTTTAAGAATCAAACCCAGGGCTTCATGCATGCTGGGTAAGTGCTCTACCACTGAGCTACATCCCCAGCCCATTAAGCCATGATTATACTAGGTTTTCTCTCTCTTTCAGCTGAAATTGATTCTAGCTGATACATTTTTCCTGCTCATTTTTCATGTCCCATTGAAAGTAACTAAACTATGTTCCACAGTATTTCAATATCCAACACAACTAATAATATTTCCCTACCTATGTAGGGAATACAGATATTAACAGAATTTTAAACCCTAATCCTACTTTTCATTCTTTTGATATCTACATATCAGCTTATTATTATGCATTGCATACTTGGTATTGTGGTTTGTGTCTGGAGTGTCCCCAAAAAGCTCATGTATTGAAGGCTTTGTCTCCAATGCAGCAATGTTCAGAGGTGAGGATTTGGGGGTGACTGAATCATGCATGAGGATTAATCATCAGTGGATTAATCTACTGATAGCTGAATGGACTACTGGGAGGTGGTGGAAACTATAAGCATGTGAGACATGATTGGAGGAAGTAGATCACTGAGGTCATGCCCAAGAACTCCAGTCACATACATTCATGTAAAACCAAGAACAAGATATATATACAAGTAAAAGACTATATCTTGTTCTTTGGCCTCAAAGAACCCTCCTCTCCCCGCCCCCTCTCTCCTCTCTGGCTACCAGGAGCTAAGGAGTTTTCCTATGCCACACCCTTTCACTGTGATGTTCTGTCTCACTTCAGGTTCAAACCAATGGAGCCAGCCAACCACAGACTAAAACCATGAACCAAAACTAATCTTATCCTCCTCTAAGTTGTCTTGCCTGGTATTTCTGTCATGGCAATGAAAAGCTGAATAACATTCTTAGTGATTTTTTCCTTTACAATTGAATTAAATCTTCACTCCAAATTATGATGGGAAACTGCATGCCATGCAGAGGATGAAACTTGCTTCTCCAAGATGATTTAAGCAGAACATATTATTCACAGCGAATTCAAATTCATGAACACCATCAAATCATTAGAGTAATGACAACTAAAGTTCTATCTATAGCTCACACACCTCTTTGGAACTCCAGTCACATACATTCATGTAAAACCTAAATTTGTCTTAAATTTTCACAGACAGCCTACATTGAACAGTTCCAAAACAGAAGGCTTCATATTCCTTCTATAATATTTTTTCTGATCTCATCAAATGGTGCCACTATCTTCCTGGAAGATATATTCTATTCCTCCTTCATTCTCAATGAAACTTCCAATAATCCTCTAAGGACTGTCTATACTATTCCTTGATATATCTTATCCATCTCTAGACTCTTATCCCAGTGACTCTCCCTTAACTCTAGCCCTAATCATTTCTTCCTTTGACAATTTCAGTGACTTGAGATCTCTTGTCCTTAGCAACACTCTCTAATCTAGACTACACATTATACTGTCACTCATCCTTATGAGACATGTCAGAGCATGGCACTACCTTGTTTGAAAGTTCTTGGTACTGGGCATGATGGTATACAACTGTAATCCCAGATACTCAAGAGACTAAGGCAGGATGATGGCAAGTTCTAGGCCAACCTATGCAATTTAGCAGGATCCTGTCTCAAATTTTTTAAAAGTTTAAAAAGGGTTGGGGATGTAGCTCAATAAAAAGATGTCCCTGGGTTCAATCCCCAATACCAAAAATTAATAAATAAAAGTTTTCAGTGATGACCAGTTAAGTAGAGACACAAAGCTCAAGTCTTCAGTGTGATATTTAAGATATTCCAAGATCTCAACCTGGTGCACATGATTATTCTAACTCTTGCTGATTCAGCAATACAAACTTATTAATATTCCCATAAGCCATTCATTTATAATTGTATGCACATAATTGATTTGGTTTCTGAAAAATTCACTTGATTTTTACCTAGTGACCCACACCCTCAAATATCAGCACAAGTGTTTCTCCTAAGGAGTCTTCTTCAACCATATTATATCTCTAGGCCAACAGTCAAGTTTTTTCTTCACCAGTGTCCTCACACACATTTACGTGTGCCTATTTTGTACATGACTCAACAATGCAACATTTTCCATAGCACTAAAGGTCTTGGAAATTAGAGAATAGTGGATCCATATGGGCCATCACTAGAATACTGTCATACTGCTGTGTGAATTTCCTCAGATGCTCACATGGATTCAGTGATTTCAGAAGCCCACAGAAGAACTTCAAGAGAAAAGTCCACCTCTACTCTCTAACCCTTCTCACCCTAATTATTCAAGGGCTGGTCTTGCTTCCAAATATCACAACAATAACTTTGACTCCACTCTAGGCCTGGTATCACCTAAGCTCTGGGCCTGGTCTGGCTGGGAGACCCAGGCTCTTCATCCCAGAAGTCCCTTTAAGTCAATGACTTTGCTTCTTGAGTAATGAGGTGTGTTTGAGTAGCTGGGGCCCTAGCATAGCTAACCCTTTCCAACCACTAAGGACACTGTTCCCTTGGCCTGGCTTGAATGGTCTCATGTAGCTGGATTTTATTCATTGCCATTAAATTCAACATTTCAGAGGAAATATTGTCCAGGACTTCTTGTCTTCATCTCTCTTTCCTTTTAGCAAATAGAACCTCTGCCTGATTACACTCCTACTCCCACCCCCACCCCAAGCCCAGAGTCAAGTGGAATAATTGCAGGGAAGTTACCATGTTTTCTGCAGAGTTAAGAAATGGGAAACTCAATATGTGTTTACAATGATAGCAAAGTTAAAATAGCTCGTCTCATGCTACATTGCCAAATGAAGAATAACAGAGACATAAACATTGTCCTTAAAAAGATTCTTTTGGAAGAAAAGTATGAATCGAATCATTTACTGGAGTACTGTTTGAACAGATGGTGTGATTAACAGCTAACATGTAAGCCATCTTGGGAGTTTATGGAAAAGTAAACAAGTGGAGCTAAAAAGAAATCACTTTATTCCCCAAAAGGTTCTTTCATTCATTTTACTAGGAAAGTTGGAAAGCCTGTGTTTTGAAGCTGTGCTTCCTTTTTGAAGGTTAGGAGTGAGCAGGAGAGTCTCTTCAGAGCAAGACCACTTGGATGCAGGGTTGAGCTCCAAACTCACTTGCTGAGGGAAGATAGGGGTCTGAACAGCCAGATGCCTCCTGGTCAGCCACTAAGGACGCTCTGTTCATCTTTGATTGTTCTGAATGGCTTGGTGTGCTTTGAGGGAGGGAAGAGGAGTTAAGATGTAGGAACCAATTGTGCTCTCTGCACTCTGAAAAAGCACTTTCCAAGGACTGTTTTCTCTAAGGCTAGTCCAATGTCCTTGGGAGTCATGTGTTTGTTAGAAGGCTGTGTGATGGTTTAGAGGTGAGGTGGCCCTCAAAAACTCCTCCAGTGTGTGACAATGACAGGAAGTTCAGAGGTAAAATGATCGGGTCAGGAGAGCCTTAACCTAATCAGTGCATTGATCCACTTGAATGGATTAACTAAGTGGTAGCTATAGGCAGGTAGGATGTGGCTGGAGGAGGTGGGTTACTGGGGACGTGTCTTTGGGGTTTATATTTTTTTCCCTGGTGAGTGAGAACTCTCTCTGCTTCCTGACTGTCAAGTCCTGAGCTGCTTTCCTCCACCACGCCCTTCTGCCATGATGTTCTGCCTTCCCTCAGGCCCAGAGCCATGGAGTTGGCCATCTATGGGCTGAGACCTCTGAAACCATGAGCCCCAAATAAACTTTTCCTCCTCCAAAATTGTTCTTATCAGGTCTTTTGGTTGCAGCAGCATAAAGGCCGAATAAGATAGGCCAGTTTTCCCAATAGGGAAACTGAGGTACATAAAGGAGGAAGGGACCCACCAAGAGCTACCACTGACACCCTGGCCTGTGGGGTTCCAGAGCTCTAGGAAGAAGCAGCAGTTAATAGAGGAAAGAGCAACGAGCAGGACATCTGAGACATGGGTATTAAAGTCTCCTCTGTGGGCTGGGGATGTGGCTCAAGCGGTAGCGCGCTCGCCTGGCATGCGTGCGGCCTGGGTTCGATCCTCAGCACCACATACAAACAAATGTTGTGTCCGCCGAAAACTAAAAATAAATATTAAAAAAATTCTCTCTCTCTCTCTCTCTCTTTAAAAAAATAAAAATAAAAAATAAAGTCTCCTCTGCTAGTTCATGCCTTGGGGACAACAGCTGCTCCCTTAGGCTCCACGGCCTCTCCAACTTTAAGGTGTGGCTTCCATACCAGATGATGGGCTCTAACATCATCCGTTCAGTACTAAAATGGTATTGAGAGACCAAGTGGCTTCCCCAGCCCCATTCATGACCATCCTCATCTGACATAAGGAGAAAGTAAGTGCTTGGATGCTGGGACCACTGAGGCCACCATGCCACCACTTAGGCAAACCTCGAAGGGGCTGGCTGACCTTTGGCAGAGCTCTTTCCCTGCTGCCTTCACCAGAGCACATTCTTCTGAGTGATGGCCACCACAAGCGGCCTGTGCACTTGTTCATTCGTCCAACATGTGTTGAGTGTGCAGTAATGCTCGGGCATCGTGCTCGACACTGGGGAAACACTGGTGAGCAAGAGGGATATAGTTTCTCTCCTTCCAAACTAGACCCAGTGGGAGACATGGAAGTGGCCAGATAATTAAAACATAGAGGGATAAATGTGAGCACAAGGAAAGTGAACTGGAGCTCTAGCTGAGGAGTCAGGGTCGTGATGTTGGCACCAAACTAAGTTTTCATTAGCCATCCAGATATTAAGAATCCTACAGGTGGACTGTTGCAGATTTGCTTGCCTTTCATCCTGACATGTGGTCCTACTTAGATGCACATGTTGCTTTCCCAGGCATTAGAGCCAAAAGCTGCCAGGAAGGCAATGAAACCTTTTTATGTTTCCAAAGATCTAGCAACTTAATTAAAGAGGAAGAGAACTTCAGTGATAATAATCCAGAAATAAACACTTTCTCTTGGGCATGTTCTTGTAAATATTTCTGAGCTCTTTCATGTGAATGGCCTTTAAATTTCCTCTCTGGAACTGAATCCTGGAGACTTTGAAATAGTTTCCTTTTGCAGTTTGAAACCTTGGCTAGTATATCCTAGCAGGTGTACTAGTACCTAGTACCTGCTTTCCTGAGGTTTTTTGGCTTGTTTCTTGTTTGTGTAAAGGACTGTGAGAATGTTCCTCTCCCCATCTTTGAATTACATTGGGAATTCACTCCAGGTCTCTAGTAAACGGAATGGAAAAACTTACAGTGTGTTCTGTGTTGATATGGGACACTGCTCACCACAGGGACTCATTCCTGGGATGGAATGATCCATTTGGAACATTGCTCCAGGTCAACAAAAGAAAGGAATTCCTTCGGGTACCTATGTGCTATAACACTCACCCTTTTGCACCTCACTTTATAGTCACTTCCGTCCAAGTGCCATCCTCACCAACCCTTAACCAGTTTTAAGTTCCTGCAACTAATGACAGTATCTTGGTCTTCCTGACAGGCCACTCGCCTAGGGCCAATGCCTTGTATGTGGTAGGTGCTCATTCAATATTTAGCCAATGCCCAAACTTCCAATATTTTTTACTGAACTCTTAGTACTGTTTTATTGGCATGTTAAGCCTGCCATAATTCATTTTCAAAGACAGCCATCTTCATTCTTTTCCATATGGCACTAATATTGTTTCATTAATTTACCAAGTGATAAAAATGTGTACTTTCAACTGGTTAGTCAGAGGACCAGTCATTTTTTTAATATTTCATTTGTGTTCATTTTCAGTAATTTGTTGAATAAACTTACTTCTGGACTTAAAATCTATATGCTTCTCCTAAAAGAGAGACATGACAATAATGACACTTCCACTCACTATTCAAACTATAATACAATAAAGGTTCAACAAATATGAACAAAGGATTATAATTACTCCTTCTAACTCTATAATGATTGAATTGTATTCTTGCTATATTTGATTTCCATTAAAATTTATCTTGAGTTGTTTATTGGTAAAAAGAAAATATTAGTTACCACGAATTTTGGTGGTCTTTATATTGATCATGGGAAACCAAACATACTTGAAATGATAGAGCTATAATAGTCCTTGATAACTTTCTAGTGCTATGGGACTTTCCTCAAGTGGGAAAGGAAGTCACAACAATTTTTTTTTCTTTTTTGGTACTGGGGATTGAACCCAGAGGTGCTTAACCACTGAGCCAGATTCCCAGTCCTTTTTTATATTTTAGTTAGAGACAGGGTCTCACTGAATTGCTTAGGTCCTTGCTAAGTTGCTGAGGCTGGCTTTGAACTTGTGATCCTCCTGCATAGCCTTCCAAGTCGCTGGGATTACAGGCATATGTCACTGCACCTGGCTGATGGTCACAACAATTTTTATAATGTGACATAATGACTGTGAAAATTGGCATAGGATTGGGAAAAGAGCCCAAATACTTTTTATGGTCATGTTTAGGCAATGAGATTAAGATTCTATGTGGCTTTTGTTCTATGACCTATAATTTCCTATAGCTTCCAGGTTTTCCATTTTGATTGAAAACAGTGATGATTACAAATAGTCTAGCAAGATTCATTTGTTTTACAGATGAGAAAGTGAAAGTCCTGGGTGTCTGACAAAAACTGGTCAAGAAATCTGAGCTCTAAACTTTAAGTTGTACTTTGACTTCAGACTTGGGGAAGACACAGACAGGATTTCATTTTTCAATTAACCTACAAATTGAGGTACAATAGAAATTCTAGGCATATGAAACCTAAAACTCATTATAAAGTCAAGGGTGAAAGCATGGTTTTACACGAGTACTGTATATGCTTACTAAGCTTCCCCTTTCTTTGGACTGGAGCAGCCCAGTCCTGTGGGATCTCCTTTGAAATACTACCAAGTGCCTCTTCTCATTTACTCGCTCTTCCTAAATTCCCATTTCCAGTAGTGGCTTCAGTCTTCCATGGATGCTCATGACCTCTGGTGCAAAAGAATATTAGACAGTTTTGGCAAGTGGCTGTCAATATATCCGGGTGTAAGTTGATTTCACTGAAGGAAATCTGAACTTTTATCATCATGGGTGCTAATTCCTGCTAATTGCTAACACCTCATAATTAAATTGGCAGAAATTTCACTACAGGGTCAGGGGATACAAAAACTGGCAGGCTTATTAAAAGGCAGCCTTCTCAGAGGACTGTAAGACTGGGGATTGTGGGATGAACAGGGTGTTTCCAGGTCTTGAGATTCCCAAGGACACAGAGGGCCATAAAGGAGTGTTGTTTGATACAGAGCATGAGACCTGTGGATGCATAAGAAACTGATAATTGCAGTTACCTGTAGGGCATGGGTGCCTTCCAATTGATAAAATGCAAATTGCAAGTGCAGCATGGTACTCATGCTAGAGGACATGATTTCAAGAATAATTGCCATCCTTTCTAGACCAGCAATGGTAAACTGTAGCATAAATTCTAGGCCAGTCCACCATCTGTTTTTCAGAGAAAGTTTTATTAGAGAACAGCCATGCCTAATCTCTATGGCTGTTTTTGTGCTACAATGTCAGAGCTCATTAGATGCAACAGAGATCTACGTCCTGCAAAATATAAAATATTCCTTACTACAGAAGAAATTAGACAACCATTTTTCTAGATCATATAAAAGAAAGGTTAGATGGAAATGATCCTGAAAGAATCCAGGATAAAAAGGGAACTAAAGAGATCCTGATCAGAAAAATGTAGACTCATACATTGCTAGTGGCACTACAAATTGGTACAACCACTCTGGAAAGCAGTGTGGAGATTCCTTAGAAAACTTGGAATGGAACCTCCATTTGACCAGTTATCCCACTCCTCAGTCTATAACAAAGGACTTAAAATCAGCATACTGTAGTGACACAGTCACATCACTGTTTATAGCAGCTCAATTCACAATAGCTAAACGTGGAACCAACCTAGATGTCCTTCAATAGATGAATGGATAAAGAAACTGTGGTATATATACACAATGAAAGAGAATAAAATTTTGGCATTTTCAGGTAAATGGATGGAGTTGGAGAATATCACACTAAGCAAAGTAAGCCAATCCCAAAAAACCAAAGGCCGAATGTTCTCTCTGATAAGTGAATGCTGGTCAATAAAAGGGGAAGGGGGCATGGAAAGAATAGAGGAACTCTGATTGGGCAAAGGGGAGGGATAGGAGGGGGGCATTGGGGTAGGAAAAATGGTGGAATGAGAAGAACATCATTACCCTAGGTATATGTATGACTGCACAAATGGTGCAACTCTATATCGTGTATAAACAGAAAAATGAAAAATTGTGCTTCATTTATGTATGGTGAAATGAAATGCATTCTGGTGTCATGTAAAACTAATTAGAACAAATTTTAAAAGATAAAAACAAACACAAAAGGAATCCAAGCCTACAGTGTGGAAGTTTAGTAATGAAAAGTTTGATATAGAGAGGTAAGGGTGGGGAGAAACTGTAGTCTGAACAAAATAGACATGCAAGAGAAGCAGCGGAGGCCATCGAGGTTGGTGTCCTGGATTTCGCCGGACTTTCACCAGACTTTTGCCGGACATCCGCCGGAGTTCCGCCGGAGTTCCACGGAAGTTTCACCCTGGTTTGGTTCCCAGAGATGATTCTTCGACTTCCAAGAGACTTCTGAAAGAAAGAAGACATGGTTGAGGATCTGCTGGGGTCTGCTGCAGCGCTGGATGGAATGGCCCACCATAAGGAGAAAAGAATCCAGCAGCTTCTCCAGTTTTGTCCTAAGAAACCATGGCTTCCTCACTCTGTCTCAGGACATCAGTGTTCAGAGCTCTATCCTGAGTCCTGGGCTAGCATCCCTCCTTCATCACTAAGGAGATTTCACACAAAAAAAGTAGAGTTCTGTTCCTGGGCAGAGAGCTTGGAGATGTCCCTGATGTCAAGAATTGAGCCCCCTCACATCCCAGCCCCCAGCCCAGGGGCACATCAAAATGTGTGAAGGAGAGACTGACCAACTGCCCTGAAATCTCAGCATTTCATGCTCACCAAGCACAGGGGCAGGAGTGTCTTCCTGTTCAACAATGCAGGCTGACCACATGATAAACTTCCTTGTCCTCCCTCAAGATCTCATTGATGTAAGACTAAAGGTATGCAAAAGTAGAAAGCTCTTGACCAAAAGGAGCCCCCAGTGACAAAGAGAAAATTCCTTTCTGGATCAATAGGAACTGGTTTTGGAAGGAACACTCTGAACAATGCACTGCTGCTGAAGTGGAGGCCCTGCTCCAGGAGAGACTGTGGGTGCCATATCCCAATAACGTGCAGACACTTGCACATGATCAGGTATTACACTTGTCACTCGGGATGTATCTTGTTAACTTTACTCATCACCAATACCTATCCATGCAAAGTGTGGGAGCCTGAGGTGCTGCTTGTTCGTCTCTGAGGCGGGGATAGTCAACACCTGCACCACCCAAAACCCTGTCTTGACAGGTATAATGTCCTAATCTCCAGGGAAATGTGATGGCCCCTCACCCCCGGGGGCTGCAGAGCACTCAAAATGTGGCTACTGCCACTGAGGAACTAAAATTTAATTTAACTTTAGTTGATTCCAATTGTAATAGCCAAAGATAACTAGTGGCTGCTAAATTGGATAGTGCAGATGCTACACTACAATTAAATGGCACCTCTTACAGAGTGGACACAGCTGTCATGGTGGTAGTACTAGTGATGTTAGTAACAGTAACAAAGTAATGACTCCAATCACTAACCTGTTTTTACCATAAAATCATCCCCCTAATCATGGTGAGGTGTTTTAAAACTAGTACCTTGTGGTGGTTGATGGTTTTTGAAGTGCAAGAATCTCACATTAGATTTCTTGCCTCCTCTTAAGTAGAAGTGAATGGGGCACTTGACATCACACTGTAGAGTCCATGTGGCCCTTATGCATATGGGACAACCCAGGCAGACCTACTGTAGGCACAGTTTCAGCAGAGGGGGAGTTCAGAGAGGAACTGAATGGCTTGACTTGGCTTGAGCACATACATCTCCCAGGTCCCCAGCTGCTGGAGTCAGCCTAGGCAGGATGGCCCTGTGTCTACCCTCTGCCCTGGGCTCACCTGTTTTTTTTCTTAGTTGTGGATAGGTCTTTATTTTTTTTTATTTACAAATGGTGCTGAGAATGGAACACAAGGCCTCTGACATGCAAGGCAAATGTGCTATGGCTGAGCTACACTCCCAGCCAATGTGGTAACTTTTTTAAAAAAGTGTTAGAGATATAATTATATAGGAATATGTATACAGATATGTAAAAGTATTTTTAAGAAATAAAACACTAGAGGGACTGGGGATGTAGCTCAGCGGTAGAGTGCTCAACTGGTATAGGAGAGGCCCTGGGTTTGATCCTCAGTACCACATCAAAATAAATCAATAAAATAAAGGCATTGTGTCCAAATACACTCCCTCAAAAAAACCTAGTAAAAATATATTTTATATATGCATGTAAAATGATTACAGTGGACCACTTCTTGGTAAAATTAAAAATTAGCCACAGTACCAATGAATGACTCATTTAAATTGAAATTCTTGGACTAAAGGTAGGCATGCCCTTTAAATTTTGGCATATTTTCTGAAACTCCTCTGCAGAAGACGTATGACAATTTTGTATTGCAATTATCAGAACTTGAAAATTCCATTTTCCAACACTGTTAACATTAGATTTTCTCACTATCTTGATTCTTTGTATTTGATAGGCAAACACACACATGTACTTTATGTTTCCTTTGGATTCCTCTATTGTGATTTGGATTACTAAATTTTTGGTATGTCATCTTTTATAAACAGCAGATACTGGGTTTTCCCACTTTTGTAGGCTCTTTGTTTCTCCCTATTGACTTGTAGGAGGTCCCTATGTTATTAAGCTCTCGGAAGCAGGGCAGATACCCACAGAAACATCACCAAAAAACTGTTTTCTAGCAGTTGGCCACAGTTTTGCCTCTTGCAGAGAGCTCTTTGCCAGCTTGACCTGAGAACTTCTCATTACTCTGGCCTCTCAAAACTTGCACCGCCTCCCAATCACCTTGCTCTGTGGACCAAGCCTTGAACATAGTTTTCCTTGAGAATCTTCAACATCTCAACCGTAGATACCCTTCACTAAATGTAGTGAATCATGTAAGCTCTGTTCCCAGGGGAGAGAAAGTCCATACCGCTGCGACAGTTTCCTATGAATAGATGTCTGCAACTCTGCGTATTTCAATATTCACTATTATGTGGTCAAATGGAAATCCTGGAGAAAGTTATGGAGATTTTGTGGAATGGTTTTCATTAACTCAGAAAGGAAAGATAGGAAATGAAAATAATTACTAAAATTTAATAATTTGTTAATAAATAATAAATTTAATTATTAAATTAAAAAAAACCAAAATAGACATGCATGAATGTATTTCTATAAGGGTGATTCTGAATTATCTAAACCTGGCATTGGCAAGCTACAGCCTGCCAGTCAAAACTGGCCCAACATTTGTTGTTGTAATTCAAGTTTTATTGAAACACAATCTTACTCATTCATGTCTGTGTTTTCTATGGCTGTAGACATAATACAAAAACCTTTAATGCAATCTAAAACATTTAACTCTTTATTTATCCTCAAACTCACTTCTCTTTTGGTCTTCTTCAATTTGTAAGACTTCTGAATCAGCTTTGAGGACTCATTTGATCTCTCTTAGGTCTTCCTATTGTTCACCTATTCCAGCCACATTCCCAGTCGTACTACCCATTATAAGAGCAAATGAGAGGAACTATATCAGGAGGCAATAATTTAGCTCATGCCTATATACCATATCCCAAATCATAGGTGTTAGAGTAAACTTGAAACATTAAGGCTTATCATTGGCTTAAAAATTTTTCCTAACATGTTGATTGCCCAATGAATGTTAGAGTGGAAGAATATCTCCAGTGATGTATCCAGAGTCCTTTTTATTGAAAGGACTTCAATAAAAAGCCAGAAGAAAAATTTGTTAAATTTCTGGTAACAGAAAAAAAAACAGAAAGTGATAAATGAAGTTTTAAGTACCAGAATTAATGTTCAAAAAGAACTCGATGGACTGGAACCCTGAGACAAATGGAACAAGATAGAGCGTTGTTTGGCAAATGGTAAAGCTGAGCCTTGAGGTTAAAAAAATCAATTATATAGTTACATGACATGAGCTAAATGGTTTGAGAGTAGTTCATGTGGAAAAATCAGTATTCATATTCTTTCTTCACTGCTAAGTATAGTACTACTAAAAATAACTGGGTATCCTAGATGACTTAGTTCAGCTACCACAGTCCATCTCAGGAATAGATCTGGGTTTGTGGTTGAGGTGTCTTGAAACTATATCAGCTGAGATGAGATGGATGGACCACAGCACAGTTAAAATAGAGAAAGACATTCTAACTGTGAGCTTAATGTTATAATGAGTTTCTGTGGTAATCCCCAATCCCACACAGGGATTGAGAGGTTTTCTGGGACACAAGACTATCAAATGCTAAAACCAGGAAAGTTCTGGACAAACCAGGATGTCTGCTCATACTACACTATCTTCAGCAACAATTATTTCCTGTTTATTAAACAAAAAAAATTGTAATTGTTCTAACCTTAGAACCTTAGTACTTGCCATTTACTCTGCCTGGAACTCTATTTCCCTACATTGTCACTTGTGGCTGTTTCTTTTGTGTCATTTTAGTCTCAACTCAAATGTGTCTTTCCATATATAACGACAATTTTGTTCCACCACTCTCTTTCCTACCACCCTCTTTTATTTTCTTCATAACAATTCTGGCCATGTGAAATTACTCTACTTGTTATTGTCTGTCTCACCCCATTAGAATGTAAGTTAAATAAGAGAAGAAATCTTAATTATTTTATGCAATGTTATATTCTCAGCAACTAAAACAGAACTGGACACATAGGAAGAATTCAACACTTATTTGTTGAATGGATAAATGAATAAATGAATGATACTGCATAACCAAGAAACATAGATTGAATCCTTACATATACATGCTAAAGGCTCTGAGAAAAGTATCATGAGAAAAGGAAAATAAAGATACCTGTAAACTTTCAGATGAGGTCATACAAGTCAGTATGATGTTGGGATGGCTCTAGCATACTCTGGTTACATCATGGTAAATTTATGAGGTTGCTATATAAATACTATAGATACCCAGAACATTCAAGTTTGGGCTGTTTGCATGTTCTGTGTTGTGCTCCTAAAATGAAAAAATTCTGTTTTCATCTCTTAGTTCTTGAGACCCTCTGGCTCTGGTCAAACTATCATCAGAGACTTATAGATTTAAAATTAAAAGATTCAGAGAAAAAATATTTGTGGTCTCACAGCCAATGTCCCTTTTAGAAATATTGGCTATAAAGTTTCTATTATGAGCTCCCATATTATATGGTTATTTTCTCCCAAGATTTCAGTCCATTCCATCATAATTAAGTCCATAGCATCATTTCCCCTCAAAGCTTCTTTAACCTTCTGAGAAATGAAATTGTCAGCAAGGCAAATCCCAAATTGATCAGATGCCCCACATTTAGCAGAATGAGACTTCTATCAGGTGCCTGGACAGCTGAAGCCTTCCATCCCTACTGTAGCTTCCCTCTGTGCCAGTTCTGTAATCTTCATTAGGGAAGCATCCACCATGTCTTCTGTGACATATTTCCTTGATGGCACTGCAATTTCTCCCAATTTTTATGCTCCTGCGAAAGTTCACAGTCTTATTCTCCTTCATATTTTGTGGATTTCCATGGAAGTTAAATATACTTTGAACATGCTGGGTGAGAAGGTCCCTAGGCTAGAACCACCAACCCGCTGTGGATAGATAGAAGTGCCCCACAAAATTCCAATGGGAAGTGACGATCTGGCTGAAAGCCTTCCTCTTCTGTTGTCTTTTAGCAGCATACTGCTATCAGTCAACATAATTTTTGGACAAAGAAGCTAAAGATTTAAAATTTCCACACACACAAAAAAGGTTATTCAGGGTCAGATGGCCAAAAACATTTAGTCAGGATGATTGAATGCAGCATTAAAATACCTGAATGGAAGAATCCATTTAGTCAAAGTAACATCAAGAGCTTTTATTTTTCTAACTTTCATTTTCTAGCTTTCATTTCAACAAAAATATTTTTTAAAGTTTCTTCTGTACAAGGGAGAATTCCAAAGCAAACAGGAATAATTCAAGTTTAGTCTCAAAATTCAGAGGCTTAGGTTCCCAAAGTATACATTCAGCATTAGATATATTATAAGGGGGTCTAAAGCCCTTGAAATTAAAAAAAAAAAACACTAAATAAAAATTTTAAAAAAACATTATCTAATCTCTTTTGGGCTTACAATCATATTTTGTAGAGAACCCAATTGATCAATATAGCATAATCATCCTGAGGACCTCATAGGACATAAAAATTGTTATAAAGACACACTATGATATAGACCTTGGTCTCCAAAATTGTTTAATTTTAATTCTTCATAACACCGCTTGAACATTCAAACTACTAGAAGAAAAGATAGTGAGCCGGGTGCACTGCCACATGCCTGTAATCCCAGTGACTTGAATGGCCAAGGCAGGAGAATCACAAGTTCAAGGCCAGCCTCAGCAATTTAGTGAGACCTGTCTCAAAAACAAAAATAAAAGGACTGGTGATGAAGCTCAGTGGCAAAGCACCCCTGGGTTCAATTTCAAGGAGAGAGAGAGAGAGAGAGAGAGAGAGAGAGAGAGAGAGAGAGAAGAAACTGAATGTAAATGAAGAACTGCCCACACAGAATTAAGTCTCCTTTTCATGAAGACCAGCCCTCATTCCTAATCACTACGTTTATTGACCAGAATAACATATACTGAGATTCTCATTCACTGAGATTCTCATTGACCAAGGTAGAAGGAAGTGAACTCTATTTTAAAGAGCTAAATACAGGGCTGGGGCTGGGGCTCAGTGGTAGAGCACTTGCCTAGCATGTGTGAGGCACTGGACTCAATCCTCAGCACCACATAAAATATATAACAAGATAAACATATTGTGTCCATGTATAAGAAAAAAGAGCTAAATATAGTAGATGTCACCTTCTCCTCCTTTGTTTTCTGTCTCCCTGTTTGCATTGGGAGACACTAATTGCAAAGCAGGGACATCCCATTAAGTCCTTTAGGTACAAACTTTCTTCCATACTGAAATTATCAATTCTTAAAACACCAAAGGATTATCCAAATTTCCAAAGTTTCCTCATATTAGGATTATGGCTACTTTTAATGCTATTTTAAAATATCTGTGATCTGTAAGTAGACTATATTTTGGCAAACACCAATATTTTAAAAGAATCTCAATGTTTTCAGAAAGGACATCTCGATTTATTTTTCTGTTGCTAGAAACAAAGTTACAGAAATTTTGGACACTACATGAAGAAATATCATTTTAATATTTATACAGGCAAAGAAAAACTGTGTGTCATGAACTGGCACCCATATTATTACTATTATCATTATCATCATTATTATGTATGCTAGAAAATTATTTTATTGCTTTTTGGACACCAACTTTTTGTGATAATCTTATTACAAGCTACCTCTGTGTAAATAAAGAAAAATATATTTAAACAAGTAGAAATAATTGTGCATGATTCACCAGCACAGTTAACTCAAGAATTTCCAGCCTTATAACCACAACTGATAGGAAGATTTATTACCACAGCTGCTTGTATTAAACTTCTTTTCCTTGCAGTTGAAGGAATCAAATTTCTTCTTGGAGATTAGTCATTTGTGGGGGTGTCACCAACTGCAAAATGCTTCTGTTATGAATGAGGTGCACTTCTCTGTTGCTGTCCTCCGGCCCTAAGTCAGTGAGTAATTTTCATCTCTTTATGTTTCTTTCCCGCCTACCATCAGGAACAAATTTTAATGACTTACGCAGTCAAACTTTCTTTAGTTGTTATGCAAACCTAAAACTTCAGATTGTATTGTTTCTGGTAATGAAATAACCTCACAAAGAAAGGTAGGATGAAGTGACATTTTGCCACATGTTTACAAGAATAAAATCCCTGAAGGAAAAGGTCTATGCAGGATACAAAAACAGGAAGGGAGCTAAAGTATCTTGGGTGACTATAAATGTGCCAGGCACTGCACTAGGCTCTTATAAAAGTATCTTACCTCATTCTTGAGACAATTCTTCAAAAGAATAGGTGATTACTAGTATGGCAATTTGTAAATCAATGGATGTGTAACTGATGTGAATCTGCAATCTGTGTATGGGGTGAAGGTGGGAGTTCATAACCCATTTGAATCAAAGTGTGGAATATGATATGTCAAGAAATTTGTAATGTTTTGAACAACCCACAATAAAAAATTATAAAAAAAAAAAAAAGAATAGGTGATATTCCCATTTCACAGTTGAGGAACCTGACCTTCTCAAGATTGTGCAGTTTATTAGTGAATAAACAAGTATTTAGGCTTAGATCCAGCTGCCTCCCTTGCTTTCTTCCTGTGTTTCAGTGTTCCATTTTTTGTCAATGAGGAATTAACCAATAATTCGCAGTACTAATAAATATAGCCATATACTTTGAAGAGACTGATTCTGTGCCTAATTAAGAAAATCCTAAAGCCACAAAAGATGTCAACTGGTCATTTCTTCCACTCCCTACTAAAATCATGAAAAACTGATAAGGCTGTATTTTCTTTTTCAACACTTCTGGAAACAAACACTTAAAATTTGCCTTGTACCTTTTCACAATTTTTGGTAACTATTGTCTTCATGGAATCCTTTTATCTAATAAGATTTCCCCATCTTCCTTTGAGCTCTTGTTTGCAACTATATGGAGATGGTAGGCTCTGCACATATTAAGCTTCTGTCAATTGAAAATAGATGTCAGAACAATTGAACAAAGAATGAGATTTTAGTAAATCCACCAATTGCTTGGTTTATTTCATGACAGTTTGGCTGGTGTTGTTTTGCCATTGAATTGACTGGTTGCTTTAGCTAAATATACACTTTCTAATTTACCATCTATTATGGTGGTTCTAATATGACATATAAGTGCAACCACAACAAAAGTTTGAATAATAAAAAGTTGCAGGCATTCACAATGGAATATTTGAGTTTAAATTTTAAAGTCATTTTTTTATATTTGTGAAACAACTTAAATCCAGCAAATACTTTTTTGGTGGGGAGATGTTGCATTTTTGCCTCTTTATTCAATCAAGGGCAAAATTGATCATCTAGCTAAGATCCCTTATAAGAATAACCACTGAGTTTTAATCAATGTTAATAATAGTTTTACTTGATCAGATATAAGTACTTCTACTGGGGCTCTAAGTGTCCAAATAACTTAATCAATCTTTCCTAGTCATGTTTCTACAAGACAAAAAAGCAAAGAGAAAATATATATATTCATCCTTGAATACCTGTATAGCCAAGCCTAACCCAGTGAAACAAATGGAACATGATAATTAATTAGAACATGAACTGCAACGGGCTACTGAGATGCTCTTCCTCATTTTCTCATGTAGATGCCATTATGTTGTAGCTCCTTTCCCAGCACTTGAGATGAGTAAATTGGCAGTCTAAAGAGCAATAATGTCTCTGAGGTGACTGGATTTATCCTTACTGGATTTTTCTAGCACTGTCAAATGCTTCTTGGAAGAAGGCAGCCTGGTCACAGTGCTTGGGAACAGCCTTAATCATTGTTGTAGTGAGATGGGATGCTCAACTTCATACCCTCGTTTACTTTTTTCCTCAGTCACTTATCTTCTCTTGATACTATTATTCCACCTGCTGAAAACCATATGCACTGACCCAATGTTTCAGGGACTTCCCGACCAACTCCTGTACTAGCTGTTATACCCTGATGACCACATCCCTCTTTCTGGGCATGACAGAGTATCTCCTCCTTGCTGTCATAGTTTATGATGGACGCATTATGATGTAATTTCCATTACAAATAATAAGCTTTGCATACAGTTGGTCTTGGAAACCTGGATCAGTGCCTTTTTAGTAGCAGTCATACCAATCATTGCAATTCCTGGCCATTTTTGTGGATGCTACATCTTCAAATATTTTACCTATGAGGTGCAGATCCTGCTAAAGCCTGTCTGCTCAGACACTCCTGTCAAACTAATTCTGCCCCTTCCCTTCACCTTTATCTTCATTTTCTATTCCTGCATTCTGGTTACCATGATGAAGATCCATTCTACGGAAGCCAGGCTCAAAGTTTTCTCTGTGGATCCCGTCTTACCTGTGGTTATCATATTTTATGGGACTGTCATCCATATGTCCCTGAAACCTCAGAAAAAGAAGACAAAGTCTTTACAGTATTTTATGGAGCAGTTATTCCCATGTTAACTTCTCTTATTTACAATTTATGGTTTGTTTGTTTGTTTGTTTGTTGGGTTCCAGGAATTGAATCCAGGGATGCTTAACCACTGAGCCACATCCCCAACCCTTTTTTGTGTTTTATTTGGAGCAGGGTCTTACAAAGCTACTCACTCAGTTGTTGAGGCTGGCTGTGAACTCACAATCCTCCTGTCTCAGCCTCCCAAATCACTGGGATTACAGGCGTGCACTATAGCACTTAGCACAATTCATGTTTTTAAAGGTAAACAACAAAAATCTTAGTGAACATTCTCTCTGTGGTCAACACTAGCCACTCATTAACAAGTTGACTATTGATACTAGTGTCTTCTCAAGCTACATTGAGATCTAAAGCCATAAATGTACCCCAAACAGTTCAGAGAGAGAATAATAGTAGAAGGTACTTGAAGGTGGCACAACAGCTAAATAGCCCATTGGGGAAAACTTCTTTTCTGGGTTATAAACCGCAAGGGTTTTGTAACCAACCATCATCTTTGTAGTTGCCACACAAGGTGAATAAAATTCAAACACAAGACAGAGGTTACACAACAATAGTTTAACATTTGCTCTTCATATTTCATAAGCATTTCCCCCAATTTGAACCCAATAGACAAATAGTTCCTCAATTTCCACATTTAGGTGATAATATCTTGTGGGAAAAAAATCTGTTGTATGTAAAGTAATCTATCTTTTAATTAGTGCTTTTAAATAAATTATTCTAGTTTATCCTAAAATTGCTTATTTTAAAATATTTTACATGTGTAAATATTAATAAATCTTTTCTCAACCAATATTGTTTCAACAAATATTAAATTTCCATTGTATCAATTTCTCATAAAAATGTCTAAACTGAAATTGTTATTCTTTTGCCTTCTTCTGTTTCTCTGCCTTCTCTTCCATGATGTGCTTTAGCGACCCTCCGGCCATTTCAACTCCCACTTCTCATACACATTTATGAGCTTTAGCATTTCTGCTTGTCCCAAGAGTCTTCATGGCCAAGACTGTGATTATTTTTCTCCTTTTTCTCCATTTAATAAGATGCAATATGCACTTTCTTTTGTTGACAGCCAGAATTTATTATATACTTTGTATCATGGTAACTTGTGGATTCTTTTTCTTATCTTAGCTTTCACCAACTGACTCCATAATTATTCTGCCACATTATGGTCAGAAGGTAGATAATGTCTTGCTTCTAAACTTCCTTCCCTCAAATAGCCTATTCTTGGATGGATGTTTCTCTGAAAGCAATGTTTTCTATCCTTGGCTTTTTCTTCACTTTCTTTCTGAAGGTTGATCCTTTCTGGGTCCTAAAAACAAAAATAAAACAACAAACACAGAAAATATATGAATGATGTCTTCCCATAAGTCATTTGCCACTACCAATGAAGTGTGACACCTATTCCCCGATTGATATGATTTGCTGCCCAAAGATCCAGAGAAAAAATCACTAGGAAGTAATTCTCCATTGATCCAGTTGGAACCTCCTTCATTGGTATTTTCTTTAGAATCAATTTTTCTAGGTATTTAGGGGGTGAGAGGATGGGGGCAGGAAAAAGTCCCTGTCAGTTTCACACTGCACTTTGTTAATGGTGCCCTGTACATAATCCAAAGATGATTGGATTGTGGACTATAGAATCAGAAAACGTGGATTTGAATTCAATCCCTGCATTTATTACCTATGGCATCTTGGGTAAATTACTTAACTGCTCTGGACACTATGCTTTCTACCTACAAAATAAATATAATAATAATACTTTTTCTCATAGTGTTATTAGAAGAATTAAATTTATAGTCTATATCAAGTGCCTGGAACAGTTCTTGGCACATAGTAAGCATTTAATCAATGTTGAATATTATTGCTGTTTTCTGAAAGCTTCCAAATACTCCTGTTCTTTGTTTTAAAAAAAGTATTTCCTTTATGTATCTTCCTGTCCAGAGTGTACAATAAGAAGCGTAACTGGCCCATTCTCTAATTTTAGAACACAGTAGTATCATATTTCCCTTTGGCTCTCATTTTTATGGCTTTGCTCTTAATCTGCTTGACTCCTATTCCAGTTCCTCTGACCTATGCTTGATATATTTTAAGTAGAGACAGCCTCAAACTTAGGAATGAGTTATGTCCAAAAGCTAACTCATAAGTCATCAGCTTGGAACTCAGAGCACGTTTTCTCCGTTGAGATAGGGTAACTACATTCCAAGGGCAGCTCACCAACATCTATTTAGGTCATCAGCACATCACTAATAATACTAAAAGTCCTAAGACTATTTTTTAAAAGTATGTTTGTTTATTGGAAGATAGGTTTTAAGTCCCCATTTAAGATTCTAACAGGCACTGTTAGATTGGATTGCTGCTCAAAAAATATATATAATAAAAACATTCCTTGAAGGTCTCTGTGACCACCCTCATGCCCTAATGAGTGTATGAGGAAAATCATAGCAAGGTATAAGAGTTGGGTTCAAAGAGTTTCTCTACAGAGTACAAGAATAATCATTTGTTTCTGTGTATGAGTCACTCATGATTCAAAGGACACCCCTCCTCTCTTCATTTCTTTTTCTGCTATTGCTGGTGTTAGATGACTTAACACTAAACCTGGGGTCACTCATTTCAGAGACCTTTACTAAATGGCTTCTGTATGTTAGGGATGCTAATCCAAATACGACATTTTCTGCCTTTGAGAGGCTCACATTGGAGTTGAAGAGCAAAGGCACACAGTAAAGTGCTACAGATACTGGGATCCACTTTGGGGGTGTTTTGCTTTTTTTGTTTCGCTTGGGGGTTTTGAAGTTGTTTAGTTTTGTTGAGTTTTGTTTTTGTGGTGTTGGAGATTGAATCCAAGGTGCTATACCACTGAACTACAGCCCCAGACCTTTTCAATTTTTTTTTTTGGGGGGGGGGATCAGGGTCTCACTAAGTTGCTGAGGCTTGCCTTCAACTTGCCATCCTCCTGCCACAGCTGCTCAAATTGCTGAGATCATAGGTGTGATCCACTATGCCTGGTTTGTGATCCACATTTATATGAGCACAGAAACCAGTTCTAACTGGGCCGGTCAAGAAATACTTAACAGAAAAGATGACAGTTTTAGTAGAGTACTTAGACATAGTTTGCCAATTGGATGAAGGAGGACAATTTCAGTGGATGTGATGTAAACAAGTACAAGTACAAAATCCTGCTTGGTGTCCTTCCAGATACTGCCAACAATTCAACATAACTGCAGCAAAAGATGTGGGAAGTGTTTTTGGCAATATATAAGACTTGTGAAAAAAGCAGTAGGCCAGATTATGGGTAACTTGGCATGCTGTACTTAAGGAACTTGCATTTTATTTATTCTATAGGTCAACAAACTGTAGCCTGAAAGATCAAATCTAGCCCTTGGCTTGTACAGCCCATCAGCTAAGAATGATTTTCAATTTTTAAGAGATGTTTTTAAAAAGCAAGGAATATTCTACAAAGACTGTGTATCCTACATAGTTTAAAATGTTTACTGTCTGGCCTCTTATAGAAAAAGTTTGCTGACTACAATAAGTGGTAGGCAATCATTAAAGAATTTTGAGCAAGCCAGTAAAATGTTCAGCGTTATATTTTAGACAGATCACTTTTGCAAAACAAAATGTACAACTTTGAAAAGGTTAAAATTTTTTTAAAAAACAAAAGTTAAAAAATTGGACAACATGCCAATAAGAAGGCCATTACAATAACCTGAGAGCTGATGTGGACCTTAACCAGTCCATGGCAAGAGGGATTTGGAGAAGACCTGCATCTTAGAATGACCTTTCTTTTTTTTTTTTTTTCATTTTAACATGCAATCTCACTCACACTTAGCATATATTTTCTTAGAATTAGTATCTTTGGTATGGATATAACAAGGGCTCTCAGGGGTAAGGGGATCTCTTCCTCAACATTATTCATTTCTTTCCCAACACCCAAGGAGCACAGAGAGACATGAAGAGGGTAAGGTCCAAAGAAACATAGCTATGTTTTATTCATATGGTATAGGCTCTTCTCTTATCAGAATAGAATATTGTGTGTATATATATATAATTTTAGTTTTGTCAAATGAAACGATTTTAAAAATACTAAATATTCTCTGACTTCCTGCATAATCTTTGAAGCTCACTGATCACCTGTCACTCCTTTAGACTGCCTTTAGATGTGTCTCACGCATCATGAATCATGCTACCATGAGACCTACTAGGAAGATTTAGAAAAAACATTGTTTAGAAATATCAGTGACATCCAGTTTCTAAGTTTCTTTTTGCTCAAATATTATTCACCTTCCTCGTTTTATCACATCGACCATTTCTTTCTTGTCCCTTGTGCTATAGAAACCCACAGATGTTTGCTCAGCCCATCCATAAGTCTTGGCATAATAGTGTCCAAATTTTGTTCAAGATATTTTAATGATTATTGTTTCATTTGAGATTTGCAGCAATGTAATGTTAATTTACCATGAGAAATTCAAGGCTCTGTAAACTAAAAAAAAAAAAATTGCTCACAGTTGCAAGGCTGGTTAAGTAGTAGAGAAAGGACTAAAACCCAAAGCTGGTATATTTGCCACTGTGCTGCATCCCTAAGGACTATAGATCCAGATTTTCTCATCAACACCTTGTTCATGATGTTCACTCACATTTTGAGCTGTGAAGTCTGTGCCTGACTCACTCTTTCATTTGCTGCTTGGTTCTGCGTACCCCAGTATTAGCCTAGATCCATTCCTGTATTGTAGTTGCATAAAGAATTCTCATAACTGGCTTAAAGTCACTTTAATCTATCTGTCTATAATCTCTCAAACACATGATAACCTTTTCTTCCTGAACATAAGGAAATGTCAGTCTCCTTACCTGCCTTTGCTGCTTCCCCATATTATGCTGGTTCTCTCAAACTATTGCAGACATTTGTCACTTGCTCTTTGATTTTCCCTATTTCTGTTCTAATTTCTTTATTCATTTTCTGTGCTCTCCATTAGTTTGTTCTAAAATTGAAAATATCTATTTTTCTCTTCAAAGCATTTGGCTTCATTTCTTTCCTTGAGAGCTTTCTTTAAATTATTTTTTCATCTGTACCAATCTTCTCTGACAGCTTAAAATGAAAGCTGGGCTTCTCTCCTCCTGACCGTTTCTCATCATTTTCAATGCCTTCTCTTACTTATATGAATTTGCTCATCCTCCACTTACTTCTGCCAAATTTCCAAGCTTTTAAGAAATTAATTTCAGCTATTACTATTGCATGACCAGAAAAAGTGTTATCTTTCATTTTCTATGTCGGACCTCTACTGTTCCTTGCATATAAATCCTGTCAGCCCTACTGGATCACTTCTCTTTCTGTAAGCATATTGTAAAGTATTAGCATATACTTCCAAATAATCTTCCTTCAAGTGTACATTTTTGTACACAATTTTCTAAGTATTCAGCTTCACTGGTCAATTTCCAATTATCTCTGGCTCTATTCCCTTTTCTGAGATGTAATTGAAATGTCCCTCTACTCTAAAACCACTTTATTTTATGAAGAATGAAGAAAGGGCACCGCATCCTTAATTTACAAATCCAAGCTGTTCTCCTGAATTGAACATCCTTGATGGAATTGAACATCCTTGATCATGTCTTCCAATTCAGATCTTCTATCTTTCAGACATTTGCATGATAATGTTAAGCCAAAGTTTTTACTCTTCTTTTGTAGTCTTTCTTTCCTTTTCAAACACAGAAACAAACCCTGCCACTTCATGTGAACAATTGGCAAGTAGTATAAGCAAGCAACTGTATGTTACAGATGTAGAGGAAATAGATAAATTCTTTATTGGTAAGAAAAATGTGGTATATATCTAAAAAGAACAAATCATAAAAATAAAATAAAGAAGAAATGTGAAACGTTTCTTTAAGATAGAAGAATTTGATCTAGGTTTAGAAACATTGGTGGGATTTTAATAAGCAAATTGTGGTATGCAATATGATCGTATTCCAAATGGCAAGAAAAATATATACAAGTTTAAAGGCATGTCATAGTGTATATTCACAGAATGGATAGTTCCTATTGTCTGAAAGTCAGGATGCATGTGACATACATCAGGAAATGTAAGGTGGGGGCATGTTGTGAAACATATTGCTAATGAAAGGAATTTAGATTTCATTCTATGGTGAAGAGTATGCCATGGATTTTTTTTTTTTTTGAGTAATATAGTTGACTGTCAAATCTTTACTGAAAGAATGGATGAGTGAGTCAAAGATACATCCAAAGTGTTTCATTTGGGTGAGTAGGAAAAGAGTAACACTTTTTTTTTCTAACACTCTGATTTATTTTTCTTTCAAAATTAAAACTTTGAATTATTATATAACAAATATTGAAAGCCCTCTAAAGTAGATTTTTTAAATTTTTATTTGTTCTTTGTAGTTACACATGATGGTAGAATCTATTTTGTGTTGAGATTCACTGTGGTGTACCTTAACTTCATGCACATCCCCAAGAGTAACACTATTGACAAAGGAAAGAAAGGCAGGGGCCTGATGGCTTTGTTTGAAGGTAAATGGATTCAGCTTTGGATATAACTGAATGTTTAAAAGGCATCCAAGTTGAAAATTCATCAAATACATGGATATTTGGGTTTAAAAGTTTGGATATACAGATAAATATTGGAAGTCAAGCACATAGTGAGTATAGTTAAAATTGTACAAGTGTGTGAATTATCATTCTCAAAATCAGAGAAAAGATCAGAAGGGGTAGCCATAGAGGATAGCCACACTTATGTGATAAGAAGAGGGAGAAGTAAGTTAAGGAGAAAAGAAGTTGTAGGAGAGTAGTCCAGAGACTAAAAATATCATTGAAGTCAAAGGAAAAGAGAATTTAAAGGAGGAGGTGATTACCAATGCCAAATATTTCAGATACATGGAGGAGGATGAGTTCAAGGAAACATTCATCCTGACAATTTGGAAGTTATTAGAAACTTTCAAATAGGATGTTACAGTAAACTGGAAGATGCAGAAGACAGATGGTATGGTATGGGTGAGAAAGCAGAGGCAACAATGTGAACTAACTTTTACTGAAATTTGATACTAAAAGACATATAGGATATTCAATAGCTCATGGATTTGCCAGGATTAAGGGATAGATGTTTTGAGAATTAGATAGTCCTCTTATGATTATAGGCATAAGAAAAGGAACTTGATACCAGTAGGAAATATGTGTGTGTATAATTTATCATTTGCGTTATAAAGGGAGTAAGGGAGTCAGGAAAGGTGGGAAGAGAAGACAATGGTCAGAAAAAAGGAGTTGAAAATACAGGGTAAAATTTATAACATGGACTACAAGGATATCTACTGAAACAACATTCTGAAAAAGCAAGAAGTGGAATTAGCTAACCATGCACATGCAGTGGTTAGCTCTTCCAGGACAAAGATGAGGGTTCCTTCCTCAGAGGTCAAAGCAAAACACAGGTCCAGATACAAAAAAAAATTCAAATTGAAAGGACAGAAAGGAACAAACAGATGGTATTTCTCTCTGATCAATCTAAATTTCTATTACCTATGGCTCTATTCCCCCTAAATCTGTGACTGGAACTCCACCTTCAGGCAAGAAGGAGTACTTACTTTCTTCTGTGTCTTACTCATCCTGCTTTGCTGATGCTTTCTGTAGAACCCCACATTGACTTTTTCTTTCAGTAACTACAAGTTCACCCCAGCTGTTTCTTGCTGTCCTCACACTTTTATTGTTTTCCTTTAATCATTTCCCTATCCCTCCATGACCTCTATTTTTATTCCTTCACTCAACATAAGCCCCTCATTCACACATATTACCTTCTGAATCTCTAACTCTTTTTCATACCCTTGCAGATTAGTGACAACTAATACGAGTGGTTACTACAGCATGGAAGGCCCAAGCAAAACTAGAAGCCAAAATATGTAGAAGCATAAGTTCACATAGATGTGAGATTCTTATCTAAGTCATACTTAGTCTGCATGTAGGCAAAGATGGCCTAAATAAGATCTACATGTAATAAAAATGTTGAATTCATTCAGAAGAAATTGAAATAGCAATGAATTCCAATGCCCTCCCCCCCAAAGAAAGCATGCTATGTGTGAAAAATGTCTAAGAATTGGCTACAAGTATAGTATATGAGGCTGTAAAAGTTAAGTAACAATCCAATAATTGATATTGTCATTTGCCTTAGGTAATGGAGGCCCATTGAAGAGTTTTAATTTGGGGAACGACCTGATCAGACCTGCATTTTGAAAATATAAGAAGAGAATATCTGAAGGAGGAGAGATTAGAGACAGAGAGGCCATTTAAGAGGTTATTTCAATAGTAGAGATGAGAGAACCTGAACAAAGGCACAGACATGGGCACAGAAAGGAAGAAATGGATTAGAGACCTACAGAGACATTTAGTTGAGGACAGATTTGAGAAAACTTGATGACTAACTGGGATTTTAGTTTATTTGAATTGTTGTATTTTTCCTTGCAGATCCTTCTCTTTACTCCCCTCTGCAGCTCATAAGCGATACTTCTTCTAGAAGAAGCCAGGAGACAAAAGTTCAGGAGTAAATGGATCTAAAGTTCATAATGTATTCTTGAAAGTTACATAGTCTAATGGAAAGAGTGTGGGCTTTGAAATCCCAGGTTCTAACCCCTACTCCACCACTTAAGATCTGCATGATTCGCCATAGTTAACCTCAGTTAACCTCAGCTAATTCCTCTTTAAAATGAGGATCGTGTCTCCTCTCCAGAGCTCTTAAAATGTTTAAAGGAAATACTAAAAATGTGTACAGATGGTATGTCATTTCAATGTTTCCCGGGACATAGCAGATGTTGAAGTGGTAGCTAGCTCTGTTCTTATTACTCTTGATTATTTTTGTTATTATGTCACAAATCATATGGACCCCTCCAGGGCTGGTTTCACAGTGTCACAGACTGCCCCTACCTCCTCTTGACTGAAGTCATACTGTTATAGTAGACAGGTAATTCTCTAAATTTTACAGAAAATCCACTCTGCTCTAGGTATTCTACATGGTTGCAGGCATATAGACATATGGTGTGGGGAACCCTCCTGACCATGAAGTCAACTAGCTACTGGCCCTAGGTTCACACCAATGGCAAAGGATCTGGACCTCATATATTCAACACTAAAAGATTACTTCTGATGGTAGGTATGAAATTGGTAATTCTCATGGTTGAACTAGATGGAATCAACTAGGATAAAATGTGAGGTAAGGCTGGGCACAGAAGCACACACCTGTAATCCCAGTGGTTCAGGGAGGCTGAGGCAGGAGCATCAAGGGTTCAAAGCCAGCCTCAGCAAAAGTGAGACATTGAGCAACTCAGTGAGACCCTGTCTCTAAATAAAATACAAAATAGGGCTGGGGATGTGGTTCATTGGTTGAGTGCCCCTGAGTTCAATCCATGGTACAAAAAAAAAGAAAGAAAAAGAAAAAGTGAGGTAAGGGCATATATGGGTATTTGAGTGTGTGATTAAAACTTAATTTTGTCTCATTTCCAGGAGGTCAGAGAAAATGCCATTCAAGAAATAATAGAATATAACTGGAACCCTGAATAAACCAAAGGTTATGACACCATAATTGAAATGGCAAAGCCAGCTTTCATTTTTAGTCTCTTGAGTAAATGAAATGACTATATGTCTCCATGTGAGTCCAAATTGGAGAATAACTAGGTCCCTCAGAGCTGGTCCAGTAACTCAGGGATGAGAGAATGCCACTTGTCAGTCCTACATCATCATTTTGTTCAATTTCTAGTAGTTGGACAAAGTGTACCAGCATGGAATATTGAAAGGCAGGCAGATGAACCTCCTCTGCAGCCTTTTGTTAGTGTATCCCTTGCTTTCTAAAGAACAGTGATGGAGAAAATAGCTAAAAATGAAAGACACTGAACAAAGGGTCACAAGTTACAATTGCATTAAAGACCTTGAGTCAAATAAGTCCAAGTACTAGCTGGCAACATAGAAAATGAGAGGCTAAAAACATGAGCAGCAGAACATGGCCCTCTCCTTGGACTTTGGGGTAAGGTCTTTGCGTGATAGATTCTCACAAAGAAGGGAAATACAAAGAAGTAAATAATTATAATAGCAGGGTGGGAAATGCTGTTCTAGAGGTAGACACAGGATTCTATGGAACTATACTGATACTTAACATAAGATTAAAGGATAAAGGTAAGCAGGGAGGGCTTTCTGGAATGTATAACAGCTGAATGAGTTTTGAAGGATGAATAGAATTTTTGCTGGTAAAGAAGTTGTGGCAGGTATTGCATGTGGAAAGAATATAGCCTGTCCCAAGGCATGGAGGCAAGAAAGAGTAGAAGCATATACAAGCTACAAGGAGCTCTGGTTGGCTGAACTGAATCTGAAGGAGTGGTGAGGAGATAGCAAGATAGGGAGGAAGGGGATTGAGAAGATCACAGGCTGGAGCAGTGAGCCGGAACTGGATCATGAAAGGCCTTCTGTGGCACTTTAAGCTCAATTCATGTCATGACCCTAATAGTTAAGTTCCGTGAGAGCAGAGACTCTGTATGTTTCATTCATGGGTTCATCCCCAGTTTCTCTAAAATGGTACATTTAGATGTCTCCAAAGTGGCATAAATTAATCCCATGCTAAGGCATTTAAACATCATTCTGAAGGCTACAAGACCCATTAAGTAGTTTCAAGCAAAGATATGACATAATTAGATTTAGATTTTAGACAGTAAATGGGAGGGGTCAACACTGGATATGTAGAGAATATCTATAAGGCTATTGCAGTAATCTAGGCAGGAGGAGATGATGGCAGGGAATGGGGAATTTGGAAATTTATGCAAATTCAAGAGATATTGTGGTGAAAAGAATTAACAAGTCAGTTAATGGTGCATGCCTATAATCCCAGCAGGTTGGGAGGCTGAAGCAAGAGAATCACAAGTTCAAGGCCAGCCTCAGCAATTCAGCAAGACCTGGTCTCTAAATAAAATACAAAAAGGGGCTGGGGATGTGGCTCAATAGTTAAGCACCCTTGGGTTCAGTCCTTGGCACCAAAAAATAAATAAAAATTAACAAGATAGGATAGCTTGATGAGAAAGAAGATTGGTACCACCAGCTTGATGATTTGAACAATAATGAGCCACTATTTACTGAGATGGGTAATGTTGGGAAATGAGCAGGTCCATAAGAAAGGGAAAGGACATGACATCATCAGTGGGGTTGTAGCATGGGATGAGGGTATGAAGAGAGAATATAGAAAGAAATGAAAATATTGGTTCTATTTTGAAAACTGAGTTCAAGGTATTTGAGGGATATTCCAGTGTCTATATATCCAGTTGGATATATAAATGAGGCTCAGAAGAAAAATCTGGAAATATAGATTTGGATGTCTGCATATAGATAGTATTTGAAAATCTATCTCCTTTTTGGTTGCTCCTTTAATAACTCCTCTCTTATCCATGGCCCAGTGAGCTCTGCCTAGAAAGCTAGGCCATAACAGCCTGAATTCTTAATGAGTATTTAATCTCCTTCCTAATGTTCCCTATCATAGCCCAGGCCTCAAGACCACCACCTGATTAGTCCCTCAGGAGACTGGGCAAAATTCTCCATTTACCCTCCCATTTACTGTCTAAAATCTAAATCTAGTTAGTATGGCTTGTATTTACACCCACAGCTTTCAACTTCTAGCAGCACGAGGGTACCCTCTAGTGTCCCATCATGATGCATACAGGGCCACAGGTGGAATGCTGAGCTGTGAACTTTTGCTTTCAACCAGCATCACTACCCTGTCACTTCCATTTCTGGGGAAACTAACTAATAATGTGCAACCTCAGATTTGGAGGGATACTAAATACCTCTGATTCTGGCAGGGCATGAGGAGAGTCAAACAATCCCTACCCCTCTCAAGCTAATAAACTTTTTAAATAGCTCAACCAGTTAAAACATAGAGGGCTGGGGATAGAACTCAGTTGGTAGAGTGTTTTCCTAGCATACACAAGGCCCTGGGTTTGATCTCCAGCACCACATACACACACAAAAAAAGAAAACATTGCTGGCAGCTGCCAGCAAACATAGTCTATGCAATTTGTTGAGTGGTTAAATTAAGCCTCAAACTCTAGGTTCTCAGCAAGTCTCAGGAAGAAACCAATGAGTGGATCAATCAGAGTCTTATTGTTATTTCAAAACTATTAAGCATTAGGGTATAAATACAGATGTATCCACAAAACTAAAGAAATAAAGACATCTATGTCATAGGCCTCTTGACCACACCCGCATCTGAGCTAACCCCTTTATCCACAGGTGCCACTTCATCTCTGGAAGTTCCTTTGCATACTAACCAGGTTGCCAGGGTAAGAATGGAAGGTTCATCTTTTACTGTCACTTACCAAGGGTAGGAAAAGGGCATTTTATAGTAGAGAATTCTGGGTGGTGCACTCTGGCTGGTGCACTTCGGCCTGATTCCAAGATTATCCTGGTTTAAATGGATACCCTTTTACACATCCCACATTAGCAGAAGAGGTCATTGAATTAACGTGCTCATGAAATAACATGCCAAAAAACATTATTTTTAGAGCTTTATGGCCCACACCCACCCCCTTTATAGATGTATATCCAACTGCTTCACTATATCCATGAAAGTCTAGGCTCATCATCTTATTTTGAAATTCTTCCTTAAGTTCTAGCTATGCTCACTGTAGCCCTACACTATCTGTCACTTCCTTACACTAGAGAAGTATACCACTTACCAGAAAGCAGTTTTAGAACTGAAAGAAAATTTTAATGTGAATATGATTAACCTGGGACCTGGGGCCCATGATTATGTCAAGTACCTAAGGCCAAGTGCTTCCAACAACACATAAATAACAACTTGTGGCAAAAGTACATTAGACACCTATATCAGTCTTCATATAAGTGAAATAAGGCAGTAAGCTTCCAAACACATGTATTTTTGAAATATCATTTACATATAATAAAATTTAGTCATTTTTAGTGTACTTTATTATGAGTTCTGACAGGTTTATATAGCACTCAGAAGTAACAACTACCACAATCAAAATATAAGACATTTTCATCCTACTCCTCCAAAATTCACTTGTACCCATTCCAGTCAACCAGCTATCCAAACAATTCTCAGGCAATCACTAATTGATTTTTGTTACCTCAAATACATTTAATATTTACAGAGTGTTATATAAATGGAAGAATACACTATGTACACTTTTATATCTATATTCTTTAATGTAATGCAATATTCTTATAATTCTTTCATATTCTTACATATAGCAGTAACTTACTACTTTGCATTGCTAACTAGTATTCTGTTTGATGGACATGCCCACAATTTTTTGTCAATTCACCCATCAATGAAAATTTGGGTTGTTTCCAGGTTTGGGCCATTTTCAATCAAACTATTATGAACATTCACATACAGTTATTTTTGTGGCCATATATTTTCTCTTTTTTTTGTGGTGCTGGGGATTGAACCCAGGGCCTTATGCATGCTAGACAAACACTCTACCAACTGAGCTATACCCCAGTCCATGTTTTCTCTTGAGAAAATAAATAAGGGGTTGAATTTTTGGTTCATAAGGCAAATGTATGCTATGTTATAGGAAACTGACAAGCTATTTTCTGAAGTAACTACCATTTTATATTCCCACCACAATATGTGAAAGTTCCAATTGCTTGACATTCTTGTCAATACTTGGAGTTTGTAGTCTTTTTAAGTTTGGTCGCTACAAGTTTTGTAGTTATAGTCCATTATAATTTGCTTTTCCCAAATGATTAAAATTGTGAGGACATTTTCATATGCTGGTTGACTATTTCCATATCTTCTTTTGAAAAATTTTCAAACATTGTTTTTTATAAAACTAGGTTTTGCCTTTAGAATGAATGAAAGCAATATATGGAATATGGTAGACCAGATGAGTCTCCGACAATATGTTTCTGCTGTTTGACATATTCAATACCTTATACATTTTCAGAAACTGATTCATGAAATCTTTATGTGGCCCTCATAATCATAAGATCACATTTTTATTCTAATAATAAGATGACAGAATTTCCTGGACATCTGATATACTGCTGCTTTTGTAATAACCCTAAAAGAGTTCTACTTGAAAAGGTAGAATTATTGGACCCTGTCTTACATGTTCTGTATGATCCAGACATGCACATAGGTTCTATAATGCATCAATCATATTAAACTTAGGAACACTCTAAGTAAGTAAAGTTGATCTTGAATCTATTGGTGTTTCTCAGGTTCTACCCACAATTTACTCCTTATGTTACTGTTCTAGTTAGCCCAATAACTGAGTTCAATAGGGGAAAAGATTTCTTTCACTGATAATTATTCTTGCTGGGTTATAGGTTTACGAAATATTGAATTGACCATGGAATGACCATGAAGACCTGGGGCATTCAGAGAATTGGGCAAGTTGCCTTCAACTTTGAATAATCTTGTCCAGTTTTTCAGTATACCATATAATAAGTTCCATTTTCTGTTTGTCAAAACATGCAATTTTGGAAGCACTAGCTTATTCTTCCAACATATATGTAGTTGTTTAGCAATAAAGATCCTGTTTTCTGCCCTGTTTCTCTTCCCTACACCCAGTTCTCTTCTTCAACCCCAACACCAGCCTACTCTAGCCTGATATATTATTATATTATATAGAAAAATGGTTCCAGCTGCACGATGACAAACAACCTGTCCTCAGAACATCCTGACTTTGGTAATATCTATTTCAATGGCTATTTCTTCAAGTTATCTCAGCATAAATTTGACCTGGTTTTATGTGAATTAGAGTACTTAACACCAAGGCTTTCTTTAGAACTCCATAGATGAGTTCTAATGAAGAACAGCTAAGACAGCTTGTACCAGTTATTCATTCTAGAAGTGTTACTAAGTGCTTACTATGTATCAGGCACAGTTACAATGCTTGATGGACCACATTTATGGAATCCTTTGATTTTACCAGGTCTTGAGGCCACAATGCCTCAACAAGCCTACCCTAGCAGATTTATCAAATCAATAACTTTAAAGCCACCCATCTCCAACTCTAATTAACCAAAATTATGTAGCAGAGGAAGTAGACAAATAACTAGTAGACAAATAACTATCAGACTGAAAGTAAGATATGCCCAGAAACAATAATGGAAAGTACAGAATAATAGGCTGGCTTCCATTTGGGGAGATCTGCCCTCAAATATTGTAACTATGCAAAGACAATAAGTCTACTGACTATTCAAGATATTGGTTAAAGCTACAAAGACTTTTGAAGAATTCATATTTACTATAGTATCCTCCAATACAATAACATCTAGGAAACCTGTAGCCTGAACAAGAAATACCTGTGGTAATTCAAAGAAACAATATACCACCCACAGCCCCTATATGTACCTGTAGTATTCTACAGCACTTAATTTTTTCCTTAATTTTCTCCCTTTCACAATCTGGTGATTATGCAGTTTCTCATAAAAATGGTATTTTATCCCTGCACTGGTTCTTGATCCATTCGTGTTATCATAATAATTTATATTTGCAACTTAGTTTGCTTCCAGGATCTTTGACATTTCCAACTATGACACCAAGTTTGAAGAACACTACTCAAAACCCTTCATAAATGCATCTGCTCTTTATGGTTAAATGGAACACAACACATTTTTTGAGGAATACTTCTGATGTTGTGCCTACTGACAATTCAATAGTTCAACCTATTTCAAAGAAATTGGCTGCAATACAAAACATTCTTTCACATGAAAAGCCTCTTTCAAAGAAACCGAGATTATATTAGAAAAGAAAAATCTTCTCAGAAAAATAGGAATAAGAAAAAACTTCCTTGCCTTGATAAACAGTATCTTTTAAAAAATGTTATTCTTAAAATTGAGAGACTGAATACTTTGCTCCTAAGAGTGGGGACGAAACAAGGATATCCATTCTCACCATGCCTATTCAACAGTGTTGGACTTTTTAGCTAGCACAATAAGGCAAGACTAGAAAATAAAAGGCATACATAAAAGAAAGTAACAAAATTGTCCCTATTCACAGATAACTTGTCTACATAAAAACTACCAAACAATCCATATAAATCTCCTAGAACAAATAAGCAATTTCACTAAGTTGCAGGATACAAGAATAACACACAAAGACCCAAGTTGTGTTTTTATACACTAGCAAGAGCAAGTGACACCAAAATGAAATAATATCATATCATTTACAATTTCTTAAAAACTGAAAGTCTTAGGTGTAAACCTAACAAAATATGTAAAGGAATTGTATGCTGAAAACTACACAATATTGATAAGAGAAATGTTTGAGAATCAGAATAAATGGAGAGACACAGCATGTTCATGAGTTGGAAGACTCAAGTGTAAGAATGTCAAGCCTGTCCAAATTGATGTATATACTTAATGTAATTTATATCAAAATCCAAGTAAAATGTTATGGTTATATATAGACAACATATATCTATAATGGATAAATAGATGAGAGAAAAATATTATATCTATAAAAAAATCTTGCCCAGGCTTTGGTAGAAAAGTCAAAGGAACTAGAATCACTAAAAACAGTTTTGAAAAACGGTAGAAAGAATTAAAGTGCCCAATTTCAATTTTTATTATATAACTGCAATACAGTAATCAGAACTGGGTGGTATTGGCAGAATGATAGAGGCATAGATCAATGGAGCAGAACATAGAATCCAAATATAGGCACACACAAATATACCCATTGATTTTTGACAAAAGGGCAAAAGCAATTCAGTGAAGAAAAGATATTTTCAACAAATGGTATTGAAACAATTGGAAGTTCACAAGGCAAAAAGTGAACCTCAACCAAAGATTCACACTTCATACACAAATTAACTCAAAATGCATTGTGAATTTGCATATAATATATAAAACTATATAACTTTTAGGAGAAAATCTTTGGGATACGGGATTAGGCAAAGAATCCTTAGAGTTACTTGATACCAAAAGCATAATATATAAAGAATGATTGATAAATTAGATTTCATCAATGTTAACAAAAAAAACTTTTGGGGGCTGGGGATGTGGCTCAAGCGGTAGCGCGCTTGCCTGGAATGCGTGCAGCCCGGGTTCGATCCTCAGCACCACATACAAAGATGTTGTGTCCGCCGAAAACTAAAAAATAAATATTAAAATTCTCTCTCTCTCTCTCTCTCTCTCTCTCTCTCTCTCTCTCTCTCTCTCTCTTTCTTTAAAAAAAAACTTTTGTTTCATGAAAGAGACCATTAAAAGGATAGAAATATAGTTTATACAGTAGGAGAAAATATTCTCGAATCACATATCTGACCAAAAGAATCTAGTATCTATATACATAAAGAACTGAAAACTTAAAAGTAAAACCAAATAAGCAAATAGAAAATAGTAAAAAGATATGAAGAGACATTTCACAGAAAATGACATACAATGGTAAATAAGCACATAAAAATATGGAAAACACTATTTGCATTATGCAATGTTGATCAGAACAGACAAAATATGAAATAGAATTCCCAAACCTAATTGTCTGTTTGTTTGTTTGTTTTGTTTTTTTGAACTGGGGGTTGAATCCAGGGGCAAAAATTAATAAATCAATGCAATTACAATAGAAAATTTGAAGAGAATTACATCTATTGTATGTGTTGCTGAGGATTGAACCCAGTGCCTCATGTGTGCTAGGCAAGTGCTCTATCACTGAGACACAACCTCAGCCCTAGTTACATCTATTTTAACATGAATTCATAATTTAAATCTTTCTCACATAAAAACTCTAAGTGAACATGGCTTCATTAGTGAATTCCATTAAACTTTTGATGAATAATGGTAATCCCACACAAAATGTTTCAGAAAATTAAAGAATGTGTGCTTTAAAATAATTTTATGAGTCCAATATTAACCTAAACTAAAATCAGAAAGGAAGCATTTTTAAAATAACAAAATCTGGACCAGCCAGGCATGGTGGCACATGCTTGTAATCCCAGTGGTTCTGGAGGCTGAGGCAGGAGGATCACAAGTTCAAATCCAGTAGGGTTCAAAAGTTTCTTTAAAAGTGAAACACAATTCAGCAATTGCACTTCTGGCCACTTATCCCACAAAAATGAAAGCTTATACTATATTCTCTACCTCTCCCTTTCCTTTCTGTCCCTTTCATATACACACAAACAAGCATGTACGCATGTGTACATACATACACACACCTGCATACAGATGCTTATAGCAAGTTTATTCATAATAACCCAAACCTGGAAACAACCCAGCTATTCTTCAGTGGGTAATCCAATAGGTGAATGCAATAGATTATGCAACTGTGTCATTTTCATACCATGGAATACTTCTCAGCAATAAAATGGAACAAACTATTAAGAATATCAGTGAATCTTTAGATAATTATGCCAAGTAAACTAATCATTCCCTAAAAGTTACCTGCCATATGATTCCACTTGTATAATATTTTGGGGGAATACCAGGGATTGAACCTAGGGGCACTTAACCACTGAGCCACATCCCAAGTTCATTTTTATTTTTATTTTTATTTTGAGACAGGATCTCACCATGCTGCTTAGGGCCTTGCTTAGTTGCTGAGTCTGGCTTTGCACTTGTGATCCTCCTGCCTCAGCCTCCCAAGCTAATGGGACTACCACATCCAGCTTATACAACATTCTTGAAATGACAAAATTATAGAAATAAAAAATGCATTAGTGGTTGCCCGAGGTTAAGGACCTGATGGGAGCAGGGACAACATGAGGGATCCTCATGATGATATACTGTTCTATCTTGATTATATCAATGTCAATGTCCTCTTTGTGATATTATACTATAGTTTTGCAAGTCATTACCATTGGAGGACATTGAGTAAAAGATATATGAAATCTGCCTGTATTATATTTTACAAATGCATGTGGATCTAAAATTATCTCAATATAAATTATCTAATTAAAAATAAAAACTGGGGGGTTGGGGCTGTAGCTCAGTGGTAGAGCACTTGCCTAGCACATGCAAGGCCCTGGGTTCAATCCTCAGCACCACATAAAAATAAATAAATAAAGGTATGTGTCCAACTACAACTAAAAAATAAATAAAATTTAAAAAATAAATAAAAACTGGGGAGCTGGGATTGTGGTTCAGTGGTAGAGTGCTCACCTAGCACTCATGAGGTGCTGGGTTCAATCCTCAGCACAACATAAAAATAAAATAAAGGTATTGTGTCCATCTACAATTAAAAAACATATTTTAATTAATAAATAAATAAATAACTGGGGGATGGGGTTGTGGCTCAGTGGTAGAGCGCTTGCCTTGTCTGTGTGAGGCCCTGGGTTCAATTCTCAACACCATATATAAATAAAATAAAGGTCCATCAGCAACTAAAAATATATATTTAAAAAATAATAATAAAAAAACTTTTAAAAATCTGGTTACTTTAAATATCCATAAAATCAATGTGCCTATCATCAACTGTCAAAAAGGAGAAAGAAAATTCACAAATCACCAATATCAAGAATAAAAGAGCAGGGTGTAGTGGTTCATACCTGTAATCCCAGTAACTCAGGAGGCTGATACAGGAGGATCACAAGTTCAAAGCAAGCCTCAGCAACGAAGTGAGGCTCTAAACAACTAAAAATATATTACCAAAAACAGGTATGAGGGGAATACTGGTCTACCACATGTCCTCAGCGGACATCAGGTGAGAGGTGCCCAATCCATATGCCCAATCAGTAGGAGGGTAACCTATAGAAGTGCATATTATGATAATAAGACAAGAATTACTAGCATCATGAAAAAAAATCTAATGGAAACTGGACTGCATCAACAGCAGAGAGAATACAGTAGGTCTAGTGTCTGGCTGAGCAGTTGGGGGAAGACAATGAGAGTGGGGTTCATCTGTGGATCTAGGGCATACTCACCAACTAATGAGGAAAGGGTGGTTAACAAGAGGTGTGTAAAGAGTGGACAAATGTCAGGTTGGCAAAGGCACTCCCAAAAAGCCGCTTGGTGGGTGACTAAAATTACCTGTGTTGAAGATTGTCAGTGACCTTAGAGTTGAGTAATGGGCAAATAGGTCTGGAGAAACCACAGTTGGATATGGAATAATGGATTACCTAGATCAGTGAAAGGTAATGAGCAAATGGGACTTGACTACACAGTTACATAGAGGATGTAAAAGGTGCTTGAATGGAATCAGTGGTAGCAGGGTTGATATTAATTGATTGAAGAGTTCTATGGCAAGCTAAAATGGGTTAGAAAGACCAGAATTACTTAGAATTAAACACTAAGAACTGGAGACACTGTGTATACTGTGGGTGATGTTGTAGTTGCAACAGTTTTATCCTGGAGTTGGTCCAATCAAGCTAAAGTGTCAGACCATGCCCATCCCAGATATCTGCCAAGTCCATCTGAAGTTCCAAAGGTTTCCAGAAGACCCAGGCAATATAAATGGTGGTAGAGATGGCCCAACAGACTACTTGACAAATATATCAACAAAAGTCTTCCCAGACAGGGAAGAAGTTGGGGTGGGTAGGACAGTCTGTGTCACCATCATGGGCACAGGACAGGGATGTTAACATTGAAGGCATCTTCTAGCAGGTAGGGAAGTTGGTGCTTGGTCCCAGAGTCATGAAGCTATATCACCATGGACATGATAAAGCAGGGGCCCTCGTTATGCTGATAAAAGTGGCAGTGACTGGGTCCGAAGCGTGTCTGTGAGGAGAAAGCATAAAAGCTCTTATGTATGAGACAGCTCCTTACAGACTGAAAAAGACCTGACCTGGGATCGAGGGCTGGATGAGTTGCAAAAATGCTACCCTGTAAAGTAGTCCCAGCCTCAGAGGGGCCCAGGGAAGCACTGAGAAGAAAGGTAAGGAGGTATTTGTGGAAGCTGATCCAGAAGGGAACCTTTGCTGTGTTTTGGGGGAAGTGGGGAAGAAAGTAGATGATATGGGTAGACCAGGTGCAATCAAGCTTATAGTGATATTAGCCCAAAGCATTGTCACCTGGCAAAATGACAGGGTTTGAGCAGTGGGAGAGAAGTAGCAATGAAGTTTCAGTTTTTATTTATCATAGGAGATACACACATACCATGGGTAAGATGTGAGATCAGTGTCACAGCAGAAATATTTTTCCACTAGTAATTGTTGGAACATAAAGAGTTCGTTGTGCAGGGGGTCCAACTGGGCCCATTAGAGGGCTTCTGCATGAGGAACATGGTAGCACTATTGGAGAGTTTCTAATTACTACCATAAGTTAAAGCTCAATTTATGAACTGTAAGGGTAAGAACTACCATAGTAGCAAAGACCTTTTGGAAGACTCTGAAATTGTCCCCTACCCCACCAAGACATTAAATAAAAAGCAATATTGAATTCCTAGGGAATGTTAAACATTAGTATCCACCTTAATGACCTAAAAAGTAAAGGAGTGGGTGGTTCCCATCATTTCTCCAGTTATTCCTACAAAAACACATGGCTCCTTGAGAATTAATCTGGTGGTTAATTTTGTGTGCCCAGATTACACATTATTTCTCCAGGTGTTTGTATGGCTGTATTCTGGATGAGATTAGCATTTGAATATGCAAACTCCATAAAGTAGTCTGTCCTCCCCAATGTAGATGGCAACATCCAATCTAAGGGCCTGAATGGAAATAAAAAGCAGAGGAGGGACAAATTCACCCACTACTACTATCACCAAGTCCATGAACTGAGCTGCCCACACACACCCTCAAGTGCAACCACAGATACTTCAGTTTCTCCCTTCTTCTAATACAGAATCTTCCCACGTTGAGGTGTTTACTGAAGATCATGCTGAAGTTAGAAGGCATCAAATGTAATATAAATGTAGAAAGGGAGGGACCATTTGTGAATTTTAGAACACAAGGATTCTCACCATCTCCATTCTCCATCATTCCAAACTCCCTTCTAAATTCTGCCTTTGCTCCCAGTAGGTGGCACTCCACCTATTTCCTTCCACCTCAATGTCATGATTGCTGCCAGTAGTATGTTCTGTGACTCTTGAAAACTTCTTTTTCTCACCTTGAATATGAAACCTAGGCATGTTTCTTGAACAAGAAATTCTAAATGTCCCATTTTCCAGTAGGTAGCAAGTGCATCCAAGGCAATCCAGAGAGGTGACCCCTTGCTCACTAAGCCTCTGGATACTTTATTGCTCATACTGATCCTCAAAGTTGGTAGCTCCTCTCTTGCTTAGTCTTTCCAGTTCATAATAAAGTTTATTCTGCTTTCCAGATCTCAGTATTCCTGCTTTATTTCTTTATTCTGACTAGTGTTCTCAATTCAGAGGAGGTTTGGCCATTTCAAAGGCCTTTTGGCCTTTTCTATGCCCCCAACTATTCTAGCACCAAAGAAGAGAACTATATGTGCTTTCCTGGAAGTGGGGTGGAATTGGTCATAGACAACAGTTCTAATAAACTCCCCAGACACTACCATGTACAAGACCTGTGCTGGCCTCACTGTAACCATTTCCATGGAAACCAGAAAAAATATGCATTTTGAACAGTTCAAGGTCAAGTCCCTGTGGCACATATTTTTTCTACACTGAATGGCTCAGGTGAAAGTGGCTCAAGTAAAAGTGATACAGGCTAAATCCTAGATAGACCTACTTCTCCCCAGCCAACCATCAAAGGTCATCATAAGCTTTCCAACTTGCCACACTATTACCAACTGACAGAGATATCACAAACTTTCTTAGATTAAAACTGCCTGTTTTAGTCTGTTTTGTGCTGCTTCAATAGAAGACGGAACACTGGGTGATTTATAAAGAATGGAGATTTATTTCTTCCATCTCTCCACTATTGAGAAGCTCCATCTGGTGAGGGCCTCCATGGCACATTATATTATGGAGTACACATGAACAAAAGAAGGGAGAGCGGAGCTGAAGTCATCATTTTATCAGGAAGCCATTCCCTTGATAACTAACCCCTCCCATAACAACAGCATTATTTCATTTATAAGTTCAGAGTTCTTATGGTCTAATCACTTACTAAAGGTTATTTTATCAATACCGTTGCATTCGGGGTAAAGTTTCCAACACATGAACTTTGGGGAACACATTCAAACAATAACACTGCCCAACTAGCTCACTTCCCCAGGTTCAGAGAATTGATGGCCATTTTTCTCCATCACCCAAATAAAAAAAAATGCCCTGAACCTTTGGGCTATTCCTTCATTCAAAATTGAAATGATTTTGTTCCAAAAGAATAAGCACAAGTGAAGAGAAGAAGAGAGAGAACTCAAATTACTAGCATACGGGATGAAAAAGGCAATATCACAACAGACACTTCAGAAATACAGAAGATAATCAAAAACTATTTTGAATCCTTATACTCCAATAAATTAGAAGATAGTGAAGGCATAGATAAATTTCTTAAGTCATATGATCTGCCCAGATTGAGTCAGGAGGATATAGAAAACCTAAACAGACCAATATCAATTGAGGAGATAGAAGAAACCATAAAAAGACTACCAACTAAGAAAAGCCCAGGTCCCGATGGGTATACAGCAGAATTTTACAAAACCTTTAAAGAAGAACTAATACCAATACTTTTCAAGCTACTTCAGGAAATAGAAAAGGAGGGAGAACTTCCAAATTCATTCTATGAGGCCAACATCACCCTGATACCTAAACCAGACAAAGACACTTCAAAGAAAGAAAACTACAGACCAATATCTCTAATGAACCTAGATGCAAAAATCCTCAATAAAATTCTGGTGAATCGGATACAAAAACATATAAAAAAAATTGTACACCATGATCAAGTAGGATTCATCCCTGGGATGCAAGGCTGGTTCAATATACGGAAATCAATAAATGTTATTCACCACATCAATAGACTTAAAAATAAGAACCATATGATCATCTCGATAGATGCGGAAAAAGCATTTGACAAAGTACAGCATCCCTTTATGTTCAAAACTCTAGAAAAACTAGGGATAACAGGAACATACCTCAATATTGTAAAAGCAATCTATGCTAAGCCTCAGGCTAGCATTATTCTGAATGGAGAAAAACTGAAGGTATTCCCTCTAAAATCTGGAACAAGACAGGGATGCCCTCTCTCTCCACTTCTCTTCAACATAGTTCTCGAAACACTGGCCAGAGCAATTAGACAGACGAAAGAAATTAAAGGCATAAAAATAGGAAAAGAAGAAATTAAATTATCACTATTTGCAGATGATATGATTCTATATCTAGCAGACCCAAAAGGCTCTACAAAGAAACTATTAGAGCTAATAAATGAATTCAGCAAAGTGGCAGGATTTAAAATCAACACGCATAAATCAAAGGCATTCCTGTATGTCAGCGACAAATCCTCTGAAATGGAAATGAGGACAACCACTCCATTCAAAATATCTTCAAAAAAAATAAAATACTTGGGAATCAACCTAACAAAAGAGGTGAAAGACTTATACAATGAAAACTACAGAACCCTAAAGAGAGAAATAGAAGAAGATCTTAGAAGATGGAAAAATATACCCTGTTCATGGATAGGCAGAACTAACATCATCAAAATGGCGATATTACCAAAAGTTCTCTATAGGTTTAATGCAATGCCAATCAAAATCCCAATGGCATTTCTTGTAGAAATAGAGAAAGCAATCATGAAATTCATATGGAAAAATAAAAGACCCAGAATAGCAAAAACAATGCTAAGCAAGAAGTGTGAATCAGGCGGTATAGCGATACCAGACTTCAAACTATACTACAGAGCAATAGTAACAAAAACAGCATGGTACTGGTACCAAAACAGGCGTGTGGACCAATGGTACAGAATAGAGGACACAGAAACCAATCCACAAAACTACAACTATCTTATATTTGATAAAGGGGCTAAAAGCATGCAATGGAGGAAGGATAGCATCTTCAACAAATGGTGCTGGGAAAACTGGAAATCCATATGCAACAAAATGAAACTGAATCCCTTTCTCTCGCCATGCACAAAAGTGAATTCAAAATGGATCAAGGAACTTGATATCAAATCAGAGACGCGCCGTCTGATAGAAGAAAAAGTTGGCTACGATCTACAGTCGGTGGGGTTGGGCTCCAAATTCCTCAATAGGACACCCATAGCACAAAAGTTAATAACTAGAATCAACAAATGGGACTTACTCAAACTAAGAAGTTTTTTCTCAGCAAAAGAAACAATAAGAGAGGTAAATAGGGAGCCTACATCCTGGGAACAAATCTTTACTCCTCACACTTCAGATAGAGCCCTAATATCCAGAGTATACAAAGAACTCAAAAAATTAGACAATAAGAGAACAAACAACCCAATCAACAAATGGGCCAAGGACCTGAACAGACACTTCACAGAGGAGGACATACAGTCAATCAACAAGTACATGAAAAAATGCTCAACATCTCTAGCTGTCAGAGAAATGCAAATCAAAACCACCCTAAGATACCATCTCACTCCAGTAAGATTGGCAGCCATTATGAAGTCAAACAACAACAAGTGCTGGCGAGGACGTGGGGAAAAGGGTACACTTGTACATTGCTGGTGGGACTGCAGATTGGTGCAGCCAATTTGGAAAGCAGTATGGAGATTTCTTGGAAAGCTGGGAATGGAGCCACCATTTGACCCAGCTATTCCCCTTCTTGGTCTATTCCCTAAAGACCTAAAAAGAGCATGCTACAGGGACACTGCTACATCGATGTTCATAGCAGCACAGTTCACAATAGCAAGACTGTGGAACCAACCTAGATGCCCTTCAATAGACGAATGGATAAAAAAAATGTGGCATTTATACACAATGGAGTATTACTCTGCATTAAAAAATGACAAAATCATAGAATTTACAGGGAAATGGATGGCATTAGAGCAGATTATGCTAAGTGAAGCTAGCCAATCCCTAAAAAACAAATGCCAAATGTCTTCTTTGATATAAGGAAAGTAACTAAGAACAGAGTAGGGACGAAGAACAGGAGAAGAAGATTAACATTTAACAGGGATGAGAGGTGGGAGGGAAAGGGAGAGAGAAGGTAAATTGCACGGTAATGGAAGGAGACCCTCAGGGTTATACAGTGGAGGGGGTAGAGAGAGAGGAGGGGAGGGGAGGGGAGAGGTGGGGAGGGGGGAGGGTGGATGATGGGAAAGGCAGCGGAGCACAACAGACACTAGTATGGCAATTTGTAAATCAATGGATGTGTAACTGATGTGAATCTGCAATCTGTGTATGGGGTGAAGGTGGGAGTTCATAACCCACTAGAATCAAAGTGTGGAATATGATATGTCAAGAAATTTGTAATGTTTTGAACAACCCACAATAAAAAATTAAAAAAAAAAAAAAAAAAAAAGAAAAAAAAAAAAGAATAAGCACAATGGTGCTCTATTATGTTGTGCTTTCCCCTCTCATATGTAAATATCCTTGGAAATGAAACACCCAAAACTATAGAAAGATTCATTATCTATAAGGACATTTCAAATTCATTACCTATATGGCATTTCAAAATACTCAAAGTGATTGTTTTAGTCAGGTTTTTCACTGCTGTGACTCAAAGACCCAACCAGAACAATTTTAGGGGAGAAAATGTTTATTTGAAGACTCACAATTTCAGAGGTCTCAGTCCATAGACAGTCAACTCCATTCCTCAGGGCTCGAAGTGAGGCAGAACAACATGGTGGTCTTAGAGTATGGTATAGGAAAGCAGCTCACATGAGAGAGAGGATCCACTCATCAGATACCAAATATATACCCAAAGCCACCCCCCCAATGCCCACCTCCTCCAGTCACACCCTACTTGCCTTCAGTTACCACTCAATTAATCCCCATCAGAGGGTTAATTCACTGATTGGGTTAAGGCTTTCAAAATCACATCATTTCTCCTCTAAACCTTCTTGTATTGAGCTTTTGGGGGACACCTCACATTCAAATCATAACAGTGACGTACAGAGACTGAGTGATCGACAAAAAGAGATGAATGAGATTACATGAAACTAAAAAGCTTCTGCATAGGAATGAAATAATCAACAGAATGAAGAAAGAACATACAGAATCAGAGAATATATTTGTCAAATGTACAACTGATACAGTGTTTATATCCAAAATATGTAACAGAGTTAAACAATTCCATAGTTAAAAAAAAAAGTCTGATTTTTTTTTTAAATGGGCAAAAGGCATATACAGATATTTCTCAAAAAAAAAGACATACAAATGACCAACAAGTATATGAAAAAATGTTGATCACTAATTATCATGAAATGTCAATTAAAATCACAATAAGATATCACCTCTCACCTGTTATAATGATTTTCTTTTTCTTTTTCTTTTTCTTTTTTTCTTTCTTTTTTTTTTGGTACCAGAGATTGAACTCAGGAGTACTCAACAACTGAGCCACATCCCCAGCCCTATTTTGTACTTTTATTTGGAGACAGGGTCTCACTGAGTTGCTTAGCGCCTCACTGATGCTGAGGCTGGCTTTGAACTCATGATCCTCTTGTCTCAGCCTCCCGAGCCACTGGGATTACAGACATGTTCCATCTCCCTTATCAAAAAACCTAAAGAGGGCTGGGTGAGATGATGCATGCCTGTAATCCCAGGGGCTTGGGTAGCTGAAGCAGGAGGATCACAAGTTCAAAGCCAGTCTCAGCAATTTAGCAAGGCCCTAAGCAACTCAGTGAGAGCCTGGTTCTAAATAAAATACAAAAAGGACTAGGGATGTGGCTCCAAGGCATCCCTGGGTTCAATCTCCAGTACCAAAAAAAAAAAAAAAAACTAAAGAGAACAAGTGGTGGTACGGATATGGAGAAAAGAGAAACCTTGCACATTGTTATTGGGAATGTAAACTAGTACGACCATTATGGAAAACAATATGGAGGTTCCTCAAATACTTAAAGCTAGAACTAGAACTACTATATGATACAGCAATTCTACCACTGGGTCTATATTCAAAATACATGAGATGACCATGAGATACAATATGAGTGAGATAAAGTGATATCTACACTCCCATGCTCATTATAGCATTATTTATAATAGACAGGATATAGAATCAACCTAAGTGTCCACCAATGGATGAATGAATAAAGAAAATATACAATGGAATACAAATACACAATGGAATACTACTTCACATTCAAAATCGGGGAAATCTTGTCACTTTTTACAACATGGATAAAACTGGAAGACATTATGTTACATAAAATAAGCCAGATATATAATGATAAATACAACATGATCTCACTTATATGTGGAATCTAAAAATGTCAAACTCAGAAACAGAGAGTAGAATGGTCAGGAGGGATGTTAGTCAAAAAACACAAAATTTCATTCAGATAGGAGGAATAATTTCAAGACATCTGTTGTATATCATAGTGACTATAGTTAATAATGACGTATTGTAATACTCGAAAATTGCTGAGGGTATATTGTAAGTGTTCTCACTACAAAAAAAAATAAATATGTAAGATCATTCATTTGTTGAATAGCTTGATTTAGCCATTGCACAACTCATACATATATCAAAACATCATGTGGGCCTAGCACAATGGCACATACCTATAATCCTAGTGACTTGGGAGGCTGAGGCAAGAGGATTGCCAGTTCAAGGACAGCCTTAGCAACTTAGTGAGACCCTGTCTTAAAATTTTAAAAAAATTATAAAAGGGTTGGGAATGTAGCTCAGTAAAGCACTCCCGGGTTCAATCCCCAGTACCCCCAAAAAAATACCCCATCAAGTAGTATGCCTTAAATATATGCCATTTTACTTGTAATTCTATAAATAAATAAAATCAAAGAGAAAAGAAAATTAATCTGGAAAAATACATAGAAAATATCCAGCCAACAGATACTCTTTAGGCACTGATAACATTTCTGGTCTTCTCTGCCCATCTGCCTCTTTATCATTTTACAGGGTAGCTGTTAGTTAAGCTTATTGAGTTTGTAATGCCAGATTTGTTCGACCCCAATAGACCTCCAGGAGCTGAATTCGATGCAATCACACAAGAGTCTTTATTGCAAGCTTGAGCCTGGACTCACAACCGTTTCCAACATGGCAGTCCTGAGGAGTGAGTCCTGGCCCTTAGTTCAGTGAGGATTTATAGGTTTAGGGGGATACTCTCTGCGTCACAATATCACACAGCAAATCATTTCATACTGCAGGAAAATCAAACAACTCTTAACATTGATTAGCACATTCATGGCGGGAACAAGTTGGGTAGGGGTGATTGGTTAGTTCAAGAGGTGGATACAGGGCTGGGGATGTGGCTCAAGCGGTAGCATGCTCGCCTGGCATGCGTGCGGCCTGGGTTCGATCCTCAGCACCACATACAAAGATGTTGTGTCCGCCAAAAACTAAAAAATAAATATTAAAGTTTCTCTCTCTCTCACTCTCTCTCTTTAAAAAAAAAAAAAAGAGGTGGATACATTTGAACTGATTGGTTTAAGCTGCAAGGGGTGTACCTGCTAAACTACACATTTTCCTTGGTATTTCGGGTATTTTCCCTGTCTCATGCTGAATGGTGGTTGCTAGGTGGTTGCTATAGGTCTTCACCTAGCGTAACTGAGTCAGGGACACCTGGCACTCCAGATCTCTCCTGTTAAACAACTCAGCAGGGTGGGTATGTGCCTAGGAGCGCTCTGTGGGTTTTTCCAAGGACAGGGTCATGCTCCCTCCCTCTGGACAGGCCTTGAGGTAGAAGCTGGTTTCTCAAAAATGGAGTCACATCAGTTTCTCAAGTTTAGCCCATTTCTTCCTAAAATGTCTATGGAGAATTCTTCCTGCAGCTCAACAGCAGTCTCTTCCTCCTATAAAGGCCTTTTCACTTTCTTGATTTTAGTTCACTTTGTGTCTTCAGCTCATTCATGTGTTTTATGCTTTATTTGATTTGTTTTGGGATCAGAATAAAAAACAATCTCATGAGACTTTCTGCACCTGAACTGATAGCAGAAATTGAATTCAGGATAAATTTTGAAGACATGGCTCACAGGGTTTGATTAAAGATTGAATATGTACTGTGAAAGAGTCAAGGTGGCTCTTTGGGAGCTGAACAATTAGAAAGGTAGTGTTACCATTTAACATAATGGGGCAGACTGTGGGATGATCAGATTGGGACTAGGGTCAGGAAAAGGGATGTGAAGTAGAAAAGAACAAACATCAAAATCTTTCATCTTCAGAAATCTTAAAATTTGTGTTTAAATAACAGTATCTTTTATTTATTCTTTACTATGTATCAGACACATTGCTAAATTCAATGCCTGAATTAATTTATTTAACTTCCCAACAATTGCATGAGGTAAATCTTATCAATTTTTCAGATTAAAAGAGTATTAGAAACTGGGCATGGTGGCACCCCCCTGTAATCCTAGTGATTACAGTGGAAGGCTGAGGTAGGAGATTCACAAGTTCAAAGCAAGACTCAAAAACTTTGTGAGGCCCTGTCCCAAAATGAAATATAAAAAAGACTGGGGATGTATCTCAGTCGAAAAGCACCCTGGGGTTCAATCTCTGGTAATAATAAAAAAAATTACTTGTCTGGGATACAGAATGTAAATGCAATGTGGGCTGGGGTGTAGCTCAGTGGTTAAGTGTCCCTGGTTCCACTCCTGGCACCAAAAAATTTTTTTAAATTTTAAAAAGACTATTAGAGAGATGATATGGCCTACACATACACAGTGTTAATCATAATCTTTTTTTCAAATAAATGTTTAAACTTTATTTTTCTCATTAGTCATCAAAAATTGTAATATCAATTGGAAAGTACATTTAGATTAGACAGGAGTATAGAAATTCTTTCGTAATATATGTGTCAAATTGAAAATTGATTTTTCAGTGTTCCAACATCTATTTTTCTCATTTCTAGACATTTTTTATTCTAATTTGTTATATATGACAGAAGAGTGCATTACAGTTCATATTAAACATATAGAGCACAATTTTTCATATCTCTAGTTGTATATAAAGTATATTCACACTATTTGAGACTTTATACATGCACTTAGAATAATAATGTCCATCTCATTCCACCATCTTTCCTACCCCCATACCCCCTCTCTTCCCCTCCCACCTCTTTGCCCTATCTAGAGTTTGTCTAATCCTCCCTTGCTCTCCCTCCCTACCCCACTATAAATCAGCCTCCTTATATCAGAGAAAACATTCGGCATTTGGTTTTTTGTGATTAGCTAACTTCATTTAGCATGATATTCTCCAACTTCATCCATTTACCTGCAAATGGCATGATTTTATTCTCTTTTATTGCTGAGTAATATTCCATTATGTATATATACCACATTTTCTTTATCCATTCATCTACTTAAGGGCATCTAGGTTAGCTCCACAGTTTAGCTACTGTGAATTGTGCTGCTATAAACATTGATGTGGCTGTGTCCCTGTAGTATGCTGTTTTTAAGTCCTTTGGGTATAGACTGAGGCATGGGATAGCTGGGTCAAAAAGTGGTTCCGTTCCTAGTTTTCCAAGGAATCTCCATACTGCTTTCCGTATTGACTGCACCATTTTGCAGTCCCACCAGCAATGTGTGAGTGTGCCTTTGTTGTTTGTATTTGTTAATAGCAGTCATTCTGACTGGAGTGAGATGAAATCTTGAGTAGTTTTGATTTGCATTTTCTTAATTGCTAGAAATGTTGAACATTTTTTCATATATTTGTTAATTGACTGTATATCCTCTTCTGAGACGTGTCTGTTCAGTTCCTTGGCCCATTTATTGATTGGGTTGTTTGTTTTTTGAGTTTTTGTTTTGGTTTTTTTTGGGGGGGGGCGGGGTGAGATTTTTCTTTTTTTTTTTAATTATTAGTTGTTCAAAACATTACATAGCTTTTTTTTTTTTTTTTGAGTTCTTTATTTACCCTAGAAATTAGTTCTCTATCTGATGTGCAAGTGGTAAAAATTTGCTCCCAAGATGTAGGTTCTCTATTCACATCACTGATTGTTTCTTTTGCTGAGAGGAAACTTTTTACTTTGAATCCATCCCATTTATTAATTCTTGAGTTTAATTCTTGCACTATAGGAGTCTTATTAAGGAAGTTGGAGCCTAATCCCACATGATAGAGATTTGGGCCTACTTTTTCTTCTATTAAATGCAGGGTCTCTGGTTTAATTCCTAGGTCCTTGATCCACTTTGAGTTGAGTTTTGTGCATGGTGAGAGATAGGGGTTTAATTTCATTTTGTTACATATGGATTTCCAGTTTTCCCAGCACCATTTTTTAAAGAGGCTATCTTTTCTCCAATGTATGTTTTTGGCATCTTTGTCTAATATAAGATAACTATAATTATGTGGGTTAGTCTCTGTGTCCTCTATTCTGCACCATTGGTCTACCAGTCTGTTTTGGTGCCAATACCATGCTGTTTTTGTTACTATTGCTCTGTAGCATAGTTTAAGGTCTGGTATTGTGATGCTACCTCTTCCACTCTGCTTGCTAAGGATTGCTTTGGCTATTCTGGATCTCTTATTTTTCCAGATGGTTTTCATGACTGCTTTTTCTATTTCTATGAGGAATCTCATTGGGATTCTGATTGGAATTGCCTTAAATCTGTATAGTGCTTTTGGTAGTATGGTCTTTTTGACAATATTAATTCTGCCTATCCAAGGACAAGGAAGATCTTTCCATCTTCTGAAGTCTTCTTTAATTTCTTTCTTTAGCGTTCTGTAGTTTTCATTGTAGAGGTCTTTCAGCCCTTGTTAAGTTGATTTTTTTTTTGAGGCTATTGTAAATGGGGTAGTTTTCCTCATTTCCCTTTCAGAGGATTTGTCACTGTTATACAGAAATGCCTTTGATTTATGGGCATTGATTTTGTATCCTTCTATTTTGCTGAGTTCATTTACTAGTTCTAGAAGTTTTCTGGTGGAATTTTTTGGGACTTCTAGGTATAGAATCATATCATTGGCAAATAGTGCTAATTTGAATTCTTCTTTTCCTATACATATCCCTTTAATTTCTTTCGTCTAATTGCTCTGGCCACTGTTTCAATAACTATGTTGAATAGAAGTGATGAAAGAGGGCATCACTGTCTTGTTCCATTTTTTAGAGAGAATGCATTCAATTTTTCTCCTTTTAGAATGATGTTAGGGCACTGCACGGCCCACGCAAGGGACATCATTGGGCTCCAGGCCACAGCTGACTCCAGCTGGGGGACCATGGGCACCTCCACCTCCAGGGGCCAGGCCACCTGGGACCCCAGGCCAAAGCTGGACCTCAGGAGGCGCTGGACCTGAGCCAACTGCCACCCAAGCTGCTCCTGGTGGTGCTGAGCCATGTGCCCCCATGCTGGCTCCTCACCCACTGCCACCAGGTGTGCTGGGAGTGGCGCACCCTGGTGCATGGCCAGGCCCTGTGGCTACTGATCTTGGCCCAGGACTATGGTGCTGCTTGGCCGCGCCCTGCTGTTGTTTGTCTGCAACTGCCTGCCTCCCCGACCCGCTTGCGATGCCAGGCTTTGTCCTCTGGGCCGCTTCTGCGAGCACAGACCATTGGGAAGCAACCTCATCTGCAAACCACGTGGCCAAGAAAGCCTCTGGAAATGGATGGTGCAGCACAGTGGAGATGGCCTCGTGGTGGAAAAAAAAAAAAAAAAAAACAAGAAAACCGTGCGGGGGGCGGGGGGGCTACACAAACCTGTTTCGTCCTTCAGTTGGTGCTGCAAGAAGCAGGTCTTGGACCTGGAGGAGGAGGTCTGTGGCCAGAACTGCTGGACAGTGGCAGGATTAAGATTTGTGTCTCTGACTGGTGGGGAGCCCGACACGACAGTGGCTGTATGTATCAACTCCTTGTCCAACTTCTAGACGCTGACCAGATCGTCCTAGATAAATTCTCTGCTGTGCCTGACCCCATTAAGCAGTGGAACAACAATATCTGTCTTCAGGTCACCCATGTGTTCTCCAACATCAAGACAGGCGTCCGTTTTGTGTCTTTCGAACACTGGGGGCAGGACACACAGTTCTGGGCTGGCCCCTATGGAGCCTGTGTGACCAACTCCAGTGTGATCATACGTGTCTGTCAGCCCTAGTCAAGGGCTTCCTTTCTTGTGAGAGAGCCTGACCATGCCTTCTAGGCGCCCAGACATTTGGCTGTGACCCCTCACTAACCAAGTGCTTCTACCTCTCTGGCACAGTGAGAACCACAGGGTCCAGTCAGGAGTCCTTCTGGGCCCTGCATTCAGGTTCTGGAAACCACTGGAAGCCTGGTCTTCCATCAGGTCTACCTACGGTTGCTGCTTTTGGTGGGCACAGCACTGCTTAATGGAGACCCACAGGCGATACCTGAGGAGGCCTTCTCACCCCCTCTTCTCTCTACCAGCAGTTCAGCACAGCACCCTCTGCCCTGTCCCCTCTGTTGGTGTCTTGTCCCCTCTCCTTTCTGCTTCAGGGACTTAGCTGGTCCTTTCAGGGAAGCCCTGTACTTGACTCTGAACTCTGACTTTCATCCTGACTAGCCAAATTCCAGCTGCCTTGGGTGGTAAACTTGACCTTCCAGCCTTCTGAGCTACAGGGCTGGACCCAGGCCTTGAAGCTAAAGGTCACCTAGGTTCAAACAGGATTTGGAGATAAATCTGCCCACACTGACTTCCCTGGGAAATGAGGAGGTAACTCAAGTCCAGCCCTGATTCTCAAGGACCTCTGTAATTGTGTGATATTTAAAGTGATTTTATTTTTCATTTTGACATTTTGTTTTCCAAACAGCAAGAGAATAATCTAACAGCTATAATATATAATGCATCTCGAATGTATCTGGCCATCATATATAATAAATTTATTATTTTGCCAAAAAAAATAGAATGATAGAATGATGTTGGCCTGGGGCTTAGCATAGATAGCTTTTACAATGTTGAGATATGTTTCCGTTATCCCTAGCTTTTCTAGTGTTTTGAACATGAAGGGGTGCTGTATTTTGTCAAATGCTTTTTCTGCGTCTATTGAGATGATCATATGGTTCTTATCTTTAAGTCTATTGATGTGATGAGTCACATTTATTGATTTCCTGTATGTTGAACCAACCTTGCATCCCTGGGATGAGCCCCACTTGATAGTGGTGCGCTATCTTTTTTATATGTTTTTGTATTCATTTGCCAGAATTTTATTGAGGATTTTTGCATCTATGTTCATTAGAGTTATTGGTCTGAAGCTTTCTTTCTTTGATGTGTCTTTGCCTGGTTTTGGATGAAAGACCTAAGCAATCTCAATCTACTTGGGACCTCATTTTGCTCTGAAACTTAACCTCTGACCTACTGTAGTCTTAAAGTCAGGAAAATACCACAGAAAAGCTCTGTGGAAACAGTTCTCGGAAAAGCCAAAGCCACCGCAGATGGTGATCACCTAAGATAGGCCAAGATATCCACATATCTGAAATTCCAGATGGCCCCCACCTAGGTGTGGTGACCAATATCTAATCTAGAAGCCCTGCAGTTTGGCACGTACCCCCCTTGTGACATCCTCACTATTTAAACCAATCAATTTTATGTGCGTCAACCCCTTGAACTAACCAATAATTCTTTCCAGATTCTTTCCCGCCACTTGATACACTAATCATGTTTTAGAGTTTTTATTTGATTTTCCCGCAGTGTGTGATGATTTGCTAAGAGATGCTATGATGTATGTGGGGGTCCCTGCCTTCTCCAAAGAATGTATAAAACTGCTACAAACCCTGGGCTCAGGGCCTCTCAGAATCACCTGTTGCTGTGTGCTTTCGGAGGACCGAGCTAGCTCACAATAAACACCTCTTTGCTGCTTACATCGATCTTGGTCTCTGGTGGTCTTTTGGGGGTCCCGAATTCGAGCATAACATGGAATCAGGATGATATTGGCCTCATAGAATGAGTTTGGAAGTGCTCCCTCTTTTTCTATTTCCTGAAATAAATTGAAGAGTATTGGTTTTAGTTCTTCTTTAAATTGTGTATATCATCCTGATTCAACTTGGGCAAATCAAATGACCCTAGAAATTTGTCTATGCCTTCAATATTTTCTATTATATTAGAGTATAAATTTTCAAAATAATTTTTAATCATCTTCTGTATTTCTGTCTGTTGTGATTTTTCCTTTTTCATCACATATGTTAGTAATTAGAGTTTTCTCTCTCCTTCTCTTCATTAGCATGGTTAAGGGTTTGTTAATTTTATTTATTTTTTCAAAGAACCAACTATTTGTTTTGTCAATTTTTTCAATTGTTTCCTTTGTTTTGATTTCATTGATTTCAGCTCTGATTTTAATTATTTCGTGTCTTCTACTGCTCTTGGTGTTGATTTGTTCTTCTTTTTCTAGGGCTTTGAGATGTAATGTTAAGTCATTTATTTGTTGACTTTTTCTTTTTTTAAGGAATGAACTCCATGCAATAAACTTTTTTCTTAGCACTGCCTTCATAGTGTCCCAAGGATTTTGATACGTTGTATCAGTGTTCTCATTCACCTCTAAGAATTTTTTAATCTCCTCCTTGATGTCTTTTGCAACCCATTGTTCATTCAGTAGTGTATTATTTAGTTGAAGTAGCTTTGATTTTTTATTTTATCATTGATTTCTAATTTCTTTCCATTATGATCTGATAGAATGCAAGGTAGTATCTCTACTTTTTTATATTTGATAAGAGTTGCTTTGTAGCATAATATATGGTCTATTTTAGAGAAGGATCCATGTGCTGCTAAGAAGAAAGTGTATTAGTTCATTGAAGGATGAAATATTCTATATATATCAGTTAAGTCTAAGTTATTGATTGTATTATTGAGTTCTTAATCATAATCTTGAAAGACACAATCTCAAATGTCATAATCCTAAATGTTGAAACCCTGAAAGATTTAAATTCCTAAAGTCTAATATTCCCAATGTCTAAATTCCTTAAAGATCAAAATTCCAAAAATTATAATCCCAAAATATTAAAATCCCAAATACTGAAATCGTAAAAACCCAAATCCTGAAAACTACATGTCACATTTTTTTAATGCAAAAGCTTCTATAAAAAGGATATAAAGCCAAATTCTAGGAAGGGCTTAGTGCATTTTCAACTATATGCAGAATAGTTGCCAAATTATTCAATCAGACTACTTCTTCTCCTGCCCAAGCTCTTTCAATAATAATAACAACAATGCCCTTCCTCAGACAATAAAAGAACTTGACAAACTCAAGTTTGTCATACTGGTCTGGGAAAATCAGGATGGAGTCCTCATCCCCCCCACCCCCCACACCCCCCACATCCCGCCAAGTGTTGAAGATTAAACACCAGAGAAACACCAAGGCAAGCATAGAAAGCAAGTTTTATTTAAGAGACAACAACTGGGACCCAGAGCTGGCGCCTGCAGGAGTGGGGGTCTTTTGTGCCTTTATAGATGTCAGGTTTCCTTTCCTCTCTCAACCCTCCTCCTCCTATCTTGCCTACCAAAAGGCAGGAAAGAGGCGCCCCAGGGGGTAATCACTTGTGTTGGAAAATGGGATCTTTCCCATCCCCTGGAGGTATCAGCACCTCCCATTTCCTTTTCTTGGATAATCAGCCACCTGTCCTTTGCCTAGGTCTCTCACAGGCAATCATCCAAACACACAAAATAACTTGGTTAGAGGTTATATAGTTTCCTTCTGTGTTATAAAACCTAGGCATGCAGTCAGATAGGAAGAATAACTTCTAGTGTTCTATGGAATAGTAGGATAACTATGGTTGACAACAGTTAATTATATATTTCAAAATAGCTTGTAGAGAAGATTTTAAATGTTCCCAGTACAAAGAAATGACCGATGCGGCAGTGGATATGTCAATTACCCTGATCTGATCATTACACATTGTATACATGTATTGAAATGTCATACATGTATACAATATATTATTATACATGTATACATATTAATTTAATATAAATATAATTATTAAATTAATTGAAATAAAAATATTTTTAAATAAAATACATCTAAAAAAACATTAAATGGTGAACTCTTCTTGGTTAGGGATTTGACTGCTAAAAAAGATCCGTATTTACCACTAAATCTATCATTTTTAAAAAATTTCATGCATGTCACTTTGGCTAATGGACAGCATTTCTGAAATTGTCTCCACTGGTTTTTTATAATCTATATATAACATATAGATTATATATATGTATGTATTTCAAGTCCCTGATGGATCAGAAAATTCTGAACTTTTCTGTTCATTTATCTGTTCAGGACATCTCAAATGTCATAATCCCAAATGTTGAAACCCTGTTGAAGCACTTTATACTTAAGATTTGGAGACTTTGTAGAAAAAAAAAAATAGGATTTCAAGTGAATTTCCAAACCATAATGACAAATTTGGAATTAGGTGCAACCAAGGCTTCTAAAAGTGAATTTCAAAATGTTACCAATAAAGTTTGTTGTTGCCCATTAAGCCCAATACCTTTGGTGGAAATGTCTCACGAGTGGACTGGCCATGCAATATAGTAACAATGAAAACTTCAGTTTAAAAACTTGCCATTTGGGGCTGAGGATGTGGCTCAAGCGGTAGCGCGCTCGCCTGGCATGCGTGCGGCCCGGGTTCGATCCTCAGCACCACATACAAACAAAGATGTTGTGTCTGCCGAAAACTAAAAAATAAACATTAAAATTCTCTCTTCTCTCTCTCTCTAAAAAAAAAAAAAAAAAAAAAAAAAAAAAACTTGCCATTTGTCTGCATTGGCATTCATTCCAGCTAATGAAAATCCAAGAACTTTCAATAAATTAAAGCCACATTTGCTTGAAGAAGCCAGCAAAGTTACTGACAGGTTAAAAAATAATTACGTGCACAGAACGACAAGAAGACACACAACAGTGGTGCTGTTCAATCTCCAGTATTTCTGTCAAATCTGTGGTCTGTATATGAGTGTATGCAAAATAGATTTTCACATACCCAAATAAGATAGAAGCATAACATAGAAAATGGGAAAACTTAATGGGGAATGTTCGTGATGGTGACTATCAAATCATAGAAGAATTTCAAAAAAGAGCAGCACCTGTAATGTTTTGAACAACCAATTAAAAAAAAAAAAAGAGCAGCACCACATAGAAAATAAATGGGAACACATTCTCCAAGGAGATTCATGCCCTGAAAGCAAAACAGCAGCTATTCATTACTATGCAAGGCTTCAAAATATAGTTAAGGGTCATGCAGGATGCTGTATGCTTCCTTCTACACACCTTCTCATGATCTTCCTGAATATACCTTTACTCACAGTATTACCCCTTGTTTCCTCTATCCACCTAGTTAAAGTGATGACTTACTAATCACTCAAGATGAAGTTTGTGGATCATATTCTCTGTGAGGCTGTACCTGACACTACTTTTGCTTCTAGACAGACAAAATAAGATAAAAATACAGCTAACAATTACATAGTCACTACTCTATGTCAGTTTCTATCCCAGGCACTTTGCATGCAATGTATTCATTCAGATTTCACAATGTATTCATTTAGATCTAGTACCATAAACTAGGTACCATTATTTATTACCACTTCACAAATAAGAAAAATGAGATAGAGAACTTAGCTCACACAGGTAGTCCAGATTTCAATGAACATCTATATTTTTCACATTCATGCTCTCCTGCCTGGCCTTCACACTAGCTTTCTTGGCTGTTTAGCCAGTTTTTTTGTCACTGTGGTCAAAATACCAGACATAAAGAATTTACAAGAAAGGTCCATTTTGGCTCACAGTTACAGAAGTTTCAGTCCATGGACAGACAGCTGGCTTTAGGGTGAAGCGAGTCAAAACATCATGACAGGGCTGGGGCTATAGCGCAGTTGGTAGAGTGTTTGCCTTGCATGCACAAGGCCCTGGGTTCAATCCCTAGCACCACACACACACACACAAAAAAAAAATCATGGCAGAAAAGAATAACAGAGAAAGTTGCACTTCCTGGCAGCCAGAAAACACAGAGAGGGAGATCAATCTCTCCAGGACACACCCCCCAGTGACCTACTAGCCCAACCATGGCCCATGTTCCTATAGCTTCCATCACCTCCTGTAGTCCACTCAGTTATCAGTAGAATAAAGCAATGATGAGGTCAGAGTCCTCGTGATCTAATCACTTCCCCCAAATCCTTACCTCTGAACATTGCTGCACTGGGGACCAAGCCCTCAGTGCATGAGTTTTAGGGAGACACCTCATATCCAAACCAAAACACTGGCCAGCATTCAGTCTTCTCTATGCCCTTCCTTCAGAGCACTGGCAAGGTTTGAATCCCTTCCTTGTTCATTTGTGCACCCCCAAAAGAGTTAGTTGTTGAAATCATCATTGTGTACCTAACAAGGAGTACAGGAACTGGTATACAATAAGTATTTGATAAATATTTTCTGAATTAATGAATTAATTTAGTACCATTCTTGAGAATGATGATCTTAGACCTATACTTTCCCATGAATTGTTGCATTTGGATTTTCCTAATTTTAGTAAAATATTATTTTTAGCATGGTTACATGTTGAGTAAATGAAAGAAGTGAAGCTAGAACTCATACATTTTTATACAAAAACCCTATGCTTTCCCTGGGTATATATACTGGCTCATCTAGTAGTCTCTTTGCAGCATAAAATGAAACAGCAACAATTTTAAATTTTCTCATTTCTGTCTCAGGGACTAGGTCAACCATCCACATCTTTAGAAAGATGACCCAGGGTTAAGCAGAATTTTATAGATTTGAAGATGAAATTTAGTCCATCAACAGATGAATGGGCAAAGAAATGTGGTACACACACACACACACACACTGTGGAATATTAATCAGCCATAAGAAGAATGAAATCCTGATCCAGGTATGGTGCCACTCACCTGTAATCCCAGCAGTTTGGGAAGCTGAAGCAGGAGGATCATGAGTTCAAAGCCAGCCTCAGCAACGGTAAGGCACTAAGCAACTCAGTGAGACCTTGTCTCTAAATAAAGCACAAAATAGGTATGTGGTTCAATGGTCAAGTGCCCCTAGGTACAATCCTCAGTACAAAAAAAAAAAAAGAATGAAATCCTGTCATTTGTGGCAACAGGGATGAACCTGGAAGACATTGTGCTATGTAAAATAAGTCAGGCAGGGAAAGATAAATACTGCACCATGTCACTAACTTCTGGGATCTAAGAAAGTTGACCTCATAGAGATAAAGAATACAATAGTAGTTGCCAAACGATATAAAGGGGAAGAGAAAAGGGCAAGAGGAGGAAGATATTGGTAAATAGAAAATTAGTTCAATAAGAGGAATAAGTTCTGGTATTCCGTTGCACAGTAGGGTCACTATAGTCAACAATATTATATTGTGTATTTCAAAATAACTAGGAAAGAGGACTTTGCATGTGCTCACCATGAAAAAAAAGTGCTAAATGTTTGAGCTGATGGATATGCTAAATACCCTGATTTGATCCTTACAGAATTTATACATGTATTGAAACACTGCATCACACTGTACCCCATAAATATGTAGTTATATAATTAAAAACTAAAAACAATTATGTAATTAAAAACTAAAAAGTTTTACTTCATCAGAGAAGATCATTCTAACAGAAAATGAGATTTAGCAAGACATCTACTTTTTTTTCTTTTTGTTCAATATTGGGGATTGAACCCAGAAGTGTTCCACCACTGAATTACACACCTATTCCTTTTTATTTTTGAGATAGGATCTTGATAAGTTGCACAGGCTAAAACAAGTCATCTAATTTAAAGAAAAGTTGTATGCTGTATTTTCCAATGTATTAAGACTGCAACATATTAAAGAGAATGGTATAAGCATCGCAAGTATCCTTATCTTCAATGTGAAAGACTCCTTTCCTGATTCAGTTATACCACTCCTCGGTTTATATCCAAAGGACTTAAAATCAGCATACTACAGTGACACAGCCACATCAATGTTTATAGCAGCTCAATTCACAATACCTAAGCTATGGAACCAACCTAGATGCCCGTCAAAAGATAAATGGATAAAGAAATTGTGGTATATATACACAATGGACTATTACTCAGCCATAAAGAAGAATGACTTTATGGTATTCTCATAGAAGGTATTCTCATAGAAGGTATTCTCAGTAGAAGGATGGATCTGGAGACTATCATGCTAAGTGAAATAAGCCAATCCCCAAAAACAAAGGCTGAGTGTTCTCTCTGATACATCGATGCTAACACACAACAAGTGGGGAGGGGAAGAATAGAAGTTCTGTGGATTAGACAAAGGGGAATGAAGGAAAGGGAGGTGGTAAGAATAGGAAAGACTGTGACATGAATCCAACATAACTTTCCTATGTACATATATGAATACACCACAGTGAATGTCCACATGATGTACATCCACAAGACTGGGATCCTGGGGCTGGGATTGTGGCTCAGCGGTAGAGCACTCCCATAGCATGGGTGGGACCCGGGTTCGATTCTCAGCACCACATAAAAATAAAGGCATTGGATTGTGTCCATCTACAAAAAAAGAGTCTCTCTCTTTCTCTCTCTCTCTCTCTCTCTCTCTCTCTCTCTCTCTCTCTAATAAATAAATAAATAAATAAATGGGGAACTGTCTTTTTCTCATTGATTAAAAAAAGACTGGGATCCTAATTAAAATAAGATATATTCCATGCTTGTATAAATATATCAAAATAGATTCTATTGTCATGTAAAAAAAAAAAAGAACCTTCCCCTCCCTCAGTAATCCTACATCAGAATCTTTTGAAAGCTCCCCAGGCAATCCTCTTAGCAAGATTGACTAACATTTAGATCTATTAAATTAAGTCCCTTAGTTGGTTCTTTGAAGCTCATTGAAAGTGTTATTAATGTATTTTTCCACTCAGACAACAAAGAAGTATGGGCCAGAATTTAAATCATTGTCACATATTGAAAATAATTACAATAGTTCATAGAAACAAACGGTCATGTAAACATTGATTAAACTTGTAATATATTCTAGGGATTGTGCTTAGTACAAATGGAAACAAAATAAATTCCATGAGGCTAAGGATGCAGTTTTAACTCACTATTGTATATACATAAATTAGCACAGTGCTTGACAGAAGGAATGAATAAAGTATTTAAAATCAACAGCCTCTACTCTTGACAATATTGCAATTTACTGTATTTGAACTATACAAAATCCTATCATGAGTTCATGGGCAAGTTCAAGCTCCACAATTGTACATGAGCAACTGTGGGCCACAAGGTCAACCCAGGGTAGATAATTCAGTATGATTTGACATGCAGAACACTATGTCAGCACATGTGGCTTTGTAGGGAAAGGAAAAGGCTAAGGAAAAGAATAGTAACCCAGGTGTGCTCAGGGCATCTTACAATGCTCATAGTAGAGAGCTATGTTTCTCTAATTTGTCCCTTTGGAGAAAAAAAAATAAGGCTGTGGAATGTAGAGGCTGCTCATTTGTAGAATTCAGATCTTACATATTGTAGCTTGAGTCATTCTATGACCTCTGTGACCCAGATGCAGATCCTAGCACAGGGCTATGACATAGTAGGTTCTTAATGAGAATAGTGGAATATATGAAATTGGGTCAGATAAAATGGCTACCCTTGATCTTGGGATCCTAAGGGGAAACTTCTAGACAAGCTCTATCAGCATCTTGTGATTATCATTGTACATAATGCCTGACCCGAGAACTAAGGAAGAACAACTCAGTTTTACAAGTGGCTGAGAGGAGAACAGGTTAATTAGTTGGGGTGTGGGGTGGAGGTAAGTGATTTCTAAGTGAAGTCTCCCACTTTGATGTCTTTGTTCCAGACAAGGGGCTTTAAAAGTCTATTAGCCTCCCATCACTATATCAAACACTTGAGACACTCAACTAATAAAGAGAAGAGGTTTATTTTGGCTCACAGTTTTAGCAGTTTCAGTCCATGATATGTTGGCCCACTGGTTTGAGCTTGTAATGAGGCAATGCATCAGGGCAGAAATGTACAGTGGAGTGAAGATGTTCACCTCAGGCTGAGAAGTGAAAGAAAGAAATGAAGAGATTGGGGTCCCACAGTCCCCTTCAAGGAATGCTCTCAAATACTTAAAGACTGCCCACTAGACCTCACCTCTTAAACTTCCCACTACCTCCTAATAATACCAATAAAGTTTCCAATAAAGAACGATGCCTTTGGGCTGGGGTTGTGGCTCAGTGGCAGAGCACTTGCCTAGCATGCATGAGGCACTGGGTTCGATCCTCAGCACCACATAAAAATAAACAAATAAATAAAATAAAGATATTGTGTCCAACTACAACTAAAAATTTATAAATAAATAAATGAGAAGAAAGCTTTTAACATATATGCCTTTGGGGGAAAGTCCAGATCCAAACTGCAGTACAATCTATATTTCATTTAGAAAGGCACACCTCTGGGCTGGAGCTGGACTGGGAAAATTATTTATTTCAAGGAGTTTAGGGCTTCCAGAACTCAGAGAACAGGGTCCTGGAAAGTTCCTGCCATACCTTTCCAATAGCAATGCTAAGCAATTGGGATGAAGGTGAGGAATTGATCTGCCATATCACAGCCATGGGAAGACAAAAGGAAAACTCAGATCTGAAAAAAGGCAAAACTGAGAGAATATAGGTATTCTGGTCCTGAAACAGAGGGATCCGCTGCATAGGAATGGTTACATTAATCCCAGAATCTTAAAATTGCTTCAAAAAGACAAGGATGATGAACCACATTTTGTTTATCCATTTATCAGCCAGAAAAAGGAATGAAGAAAAGTATTGATATATGCAACAACATACACGAACCTTGAAAACAGTGTTAAGTGAAACAACTTAGACACAAAAGGCCACAGATTGCATGATTCCATTTATATGTAATATCCAGAATACATAAAACCATAGAGACAGAAAGCAGATTAATCATTTTCAGGAACTTAGGGGAAGGGGAAAGAATAAGGAATGATCTTTTAATGGGTATAGGCTTTTGGGGGAGGGGCATGAAAAAGTTCTGGAATTACATAGAGATGATGGTTGCAAAACTTTCAGGATTTATTAAAACCCACTGAATTATGCAACCTAAAAGGACAAACTGTATGATATGGGAATTCTCTCTCAATTTTAATAAAATATAAGAAAGGAAATTTAGGATAGATAGAAGAAGGAAATTCTAAGCCAAGCTGAATTTGGTGCACAATTCCATGGGACCCATCAGTCTTGCAGAACATTGGGGCCTATCACAAGTCATTGTCAAGCAGCATTGTATACTGCAGTGGACACAGGATCTCCTGGGGGAAACTTGTCTGAAGTCCCAGGGCAATATTTTCCCTTACCTCCCTGTGCAAGTTCAAAACCAACCTCAGCAACTTAACAAGGCCCTAAGCAACTTAGCAAGGACTTGTCACAAAATAGAACATTTAAAAAAGGGCTGGGGATGTGGCTCAGTGGTTAAGCTGCCCTGGGTTCAATTCCCAGTACCAAAAAAGAAAAATGTATGTAGGTACCACTACAAAAATTGTTGTGTACATGAGGAAACCTGAGAATAGAGAGACCAAGCAGCTAGCTTAAAGTCACACAGCAAATAAGATGTGACCCATGACATCAGTCAAGCCCACAGGTGTCCTGGTCATTTGAGTCAATTATACTGAGGTCAAGAGACAACCAGGATCCCAGTCCCCTACTACATGGTGAAGGCAGGCAGTAGGTATAGGGAAAACGTGGACAGCCAAAGATGACTACACCCACAGCTCCTGTCCTGTGTGATGTTGTGTGTGCCAATATTTGTTCACTGTGCCATGTGGAAGGGAAAGGGAACATCAAGGGAGGTGTGTCCCAGGTGTGGGCAGAAAGTGTTTTTCACCCTTGTTGACTCAAAGGCTTGAGAGGAGAGGGGAAGTTATCTGGGCACTGGTTTGTCTTGAGGCCTAATTTCACCCATTGGAACACGACAAACTTGTCCTGGGAAAAGTTTGTCCCCATCGTTAGATCTCTGTCGGCATCTAGCGGTCGCTGGCGCGCATGACATGCAACTCAGACTGCCAGGTTGGTAATGAGCGCCCAGAACTGGTTTCTCACGAGGAGCTTTACCAGGTCCCAGACTACGAGAAAACAAGACCCAGCCAATGGCTTAGAAAAGCAATTTGACTATATGTCCAGCAGGTGTCATCAGATGCACAGTAGGGTTTGTGACCCGCGCCCCTGAGGACCACAGTCAGAGGGTGAGGAATCCTATCCCAGGTGGTAGGGTCTTGCAGCTGGTCCCAAGGCTGTGCAGACAAGAGGGGAGGGGAGAGGACCGGAGGGGACAAAGAGGGAGGGCAAGGGAGCAGGCTGAAGCGGGGCCCACCCTGCGCTCTGCTCACTGAAGTGCCCTGGGACAACTTCTTGGTGGCTCTCAGAGCTTTCCCTGATAGCCCCTCGCCTTTCCTCGACCAGCTGGGCCTGGCCTAGAACCCCTCCAATCTTTTCTCTGCTCAGCAGCCTGGGGACCTCTCTGGGGCCCCCATTCCCTCCTTGTCCTGTAAGATCCAAGAGACCCCGCCTCCTCCTCTCTCCATAGCTGCCACCTCGAGCTGCTCAACCTTTTGGGTTCAGTTGCCCCCTGGACTGTGGCTGCCTGCAGCTCACCAGCCTCCTCCCTTCCCTGGGAGCCAGGTGGCCAGCACTGACTGTGCCTGCTTTAAGGACTTCCCTCTGGGTCAGGCAGGGCAACATTCAGGACACACAGCAGGACTGGCACGTGGGGGTGGGGTAGAGGGAGACAAACAGCAAAGAACCTCCCAGAAGGCCCCGAGGCACCATGGCTAATCTTCAGATTCCTCCTGCCTTTTGACTCAGAAAAGACACCTGGAAGCCCTCTTGGGCTCTAACCCCACCCAGGTGCTCCTCTCTGACAGTTGGCTCATGACAACTTTCTCTGTTTTAGTTTGATGTCTGGAGAAATAATCCTGATCCAAACAGGACCTCCAGACAGAATGTGAACTGGACCCAACCCTCCATAGTGCAAAAGCCCAACAGGATCAGTGGCCAAGACCCCCAAGGCAGTGTCCATGAATCCAGGGAGACGGCAGTGTTAGACATGTGGCAGTCTCCAAGGTCTACCCCACTGGCCCACACACTGCCCGGTCTTCTGGGTGGTAACTTCATGCTCAAGAATGCTCCTCTGTTATGAAAAGACAGGATCTCGTGAACGTTAGCAGAGCATGAGGACCAAATGAAATGGCCATACAAAGACTACCACAAAAAAAGGATCAATTATCCTGTTACCAAAATGGACTTAGGGCTAGGGATGTGGCTCAGTGGTAGATTACTTGCCTAGCATGCACAAAGTCCTGGGTTTGCATCCCAGCACCCACCCCCAAAAAGATGGACTTTAAATTTGGAGTGCAGGAGAGGCCTGCTGAGGGATGTGGTGAGGCTCAATGCCAGAAACAACCATTACTGACTCCACAAAACATCTGTGACCAATTCTAAAGTTTAGCCTCTTCTTTATACCTTCTCCATGCATCCTCTCCCTCACTCCATTCCAAACCCTGACTTTATCTGAGGCGCATACATCTTCCCTCCTCCTTTGTAAAAAAACTAACAGACAACAAAACCCCACCGGATTTTATTACCAAAAGAAATTTCCTAACACGTCCTCTCTATTCCTCAAGCCATACCTTTGCCTCCCCCATACCTTAGCCTCCTTTAAGAAGTATCTGCCCCTTGCTGGGTGTGCTGGTGCACATCTGTTATCCCAGCAGCTTGGGAGGCTGAGGCAGGAGGATCATGAGTTAAAGCCAGCCTCGGCAACTTATTGAGGCCCTAAGCAACTCAACGAGGCCCTGGCTCTAAATAAATTAAAAAGAGGGCTGGGGATGTGGTTCAGTGGTTAAGTACCCCTGGGTTCAATCCCCAGTACAAAAAAAAAAAAAATCTGCCCCTCACTTTGTCTCTGAAACCATCCCATTTTACATCCAATGGGAGATCAATTTTCTTTTTTAAAAAGATATATTACTAAGTAGGGGGTAAACTAGATATCTCTGAACCCAGTATTTCTACAATATCCATAATCTTTAACATTTCCCTTACCCTGTACCCATTGAACCCCTTGCCTTTATAATGTTATACATGAATTCTTTAAAATAAACTTTGAATTTGAGAATAGATTCATCTTTACAGAAAAGTTGCAAATATAGCACAGAATTCCTATATCCCCCTATGCAGTTCCACCCAATTTTCCCTATTGTTAACCTTACATGATTATCATACATTTATCTCAATTGATGAACCAATATTGACATATTATTAATCACTAAAGTCTGTAATTTATTCATATTCCCTTAGGTTTTTTTTTTCTTTTTCTGTTCCAGAACCCTATTCAGGATTCCAAATTTTGGCATTTAGTCCTTAGGGTTAAAGGACCTAGGCTTATGGCATTTAGTCTGGGCACAAATCTGCAGGGCAACAGTTCCCTCAGACTTTCTTCTTTTTGAACCCAGCAGTGCTTCACCACTGAGCCACATCCCCAGCCCATTTTATTTTTTGTTTAGAGATGGTTTCACCAAGTTGCCAAGGCTGGCTTTGAACTTGTGATCCTCCTGCCTCAACCCCCCCAAAACTGCTAGGATTACAGATGTGCACCACCATGTCTGGCCCAGGTTTTCTTTGTTTATTATGAGGTATCAATAGATATTTTATGGAATGCCCCTGTATTTAAATTTGTCTGATGTTTTTCTCATTATTAAACTCAGAAATCTGAGTATTTTGAGAAGAGATCACAGAGTCAATGTACCATTTTAATCACATCATACCAAGGATACATATGGTTAACGTGACCACGTCAGTGAGATACAAACCTTGATCTCCTGGCTGAGGTGGAGTTTGTCAGAATACTCTTTGTTTCACTTTATTTTATACTGAATCTTTGGAAGAAAGTCATTATGTCCCCATCCTTAAAAGTTGAGTATCTGGGGCTGGGGATGTGGCTTAAGTGGTAGCGTGCTCACCTGGCATGCATGGGGCGCTGGGTTCGAGCCTCAGCAGCACATAAAAATAAAATAAAGGTGTTGTGTCCACCAAAAACTAAAAAATAAATATTTTTTTAATTTTTTTAAATTTTTTTATTGTTGGTTGTTCAAAACATTACATAGTTCTTGATATATCATATTTCACACTTTGATTCAAGTGGGTTATGAACTCCCATTTTTACCCCGTATACAGATTGCAGAATCACATCAGTTACACATCCATTGATTTACATATTGCCCTACTAGTGTCTGTTGTATTCTGCTGCCTTTCCTATCCTCCACTATCCCCCCTCCCCTCCCCTCCCCTCTTCTCTCTCTACCCCCTCTACTGTTATTCATTTCTCCCCCTTGTATTATTTTCCCCTTTCCCCTCACTTCCTCTTGTATGAAATTTTGTATAACCCTGAGGGTCTCCTTCCATTTCCATGCAATTTCCCTTCTCTCTCCCTTTCCCTCCCACCTCTCATCCCAGTTTAATGTTAATCTTCTTCTCATGCTCTTCGTCCCTACTCTTTTCTTAGTTACTCTCCTTATATCAAAGAAGACATTTGGCATTTGTTTTTTAGGGATTGGCTAGCTTCACTTAGCATAATCTGCTCTAATGCCATCCATTTCCCTGCAAATTCTATGATTTTGTCATTTTTTAATGCAGAGTAATACTCCATTGTGTATAAATGCCACATTTTTTTTTTTATCCATTGGTCTATTGAATGGCATCTAGGTTGGTTCTACAGTCTTGCTATTGTGAATTGTGCTGCTATGAACATCGATGTAGCAGTGTCCCTGTAGCATGCTCTTTTTAGGTCTTTAGGGAATAGACCGAGAAGGGGAATAGCTGGGTCAAATGGTGGCTCCATTCCCAGCTTTCCAAGAAATCTCCATACTGCTTTCCAAATTGGCTGCACCAATTTGCAGTCCCACCAGCAATGTACAAGTGTACCCTTTTCCCCACATCCTCGCCAGCACTTGTTGTTGTTTGACTTCATAATGGCTGCCAATCTTACTGGAGTGAGATGGTATCTTAGGGTGGTTTTGATTTGCATTTCTCTGACTGCTAGAGATGGTGAGCATAAAAAATAAATATTAAAAAAAATTCTCTCTCTCTCTCTCTCTCTCTCTCTCTCTCTCTTTAAAAAAAAAGCTGAGTCTCTACATAAATTATTTGGAATTCATTTGTATGAGAAACCTGTTTCTTTTCCCTCATTTATTGATTGATTTTATTTACTTAATTTAGTATGGACACAAAGATATATTATTTATTTGTTCATTCAATTGTTACTTCGGGTTGTATTCAATAGTACTTTATTTTGTTGCTGTAATAGTTTCAGCTTTAGCTATTAGGAGCACTGTCTGTTGACGCCAGGTTCTCTTTGACACACCTCCATGGGATGTTTTAGGAACACTTGTTTACTTTCTGGCTTTAGAGATGCTCCAGGTTCATTTTCTATACTTCTTGTTCGAGTCCTACAGTTCAGTCATTTTTCCAAGCAAACTTGGTCCCTTTCATTGGAGAATGATATTAAAAATCAACTTTAGAGGCAGGGATTGTGGCTCAGTGGTAGAGTGCTCACCTAGCACGGGCGGGACCTGGGTTCGATTCTCAGCACCACATAAAAATAAAGGCATTTTGTTGTGTCCATCTACAAAAAAAAAAAAAGATTCTCTCTCTCTCTCTCTCTCTCTCTCTCTCTCTCTCTCTCTCTCTCTCAAAAAAATAAAATAAAATAAATCAACCTTAGGAGCTCGGCATGATGGTGCATGCCTACCATCTTTATCTACTTGGGACACTGAGGTGGGAGGATTACTTGAGCCCAAAGTTGGAGAACAGTCTAGACAACATAGCAAGGACCTGTCTCTAAAAGTAATTAATTAATCAATTTTAAAAATCAAGACTTCTGCTAGGTATGATCATTGCTAGTGGGCAGTTGGTTTTCAAAAATCAAGTAATGTATGGTGCAGATATCCCTGAACTTGACCTCAAACCATTCCTGATTTCCAGTCTACAGTTTCATTACAGTGTGAACCCAAACATATTTCTCTTGCAAAAATCATTGCTTTCTACTACAGAGTAATATAGCAAACATACATTTATGAAACTTATTCCATTACTAAAGCCTTAAAGTACCATTTGTTTCTATGTAAAATCTCTATATTTCATAGCCAAGTGGACATTCATGCCCCATGCTCTTTTCTGACCCACATCTCTCTTACTAGGCACTGTTTTTCTGGTGAATTAATAAGTACTCATCCTTAGTACACCCCTTCTTCTAATATTTCTTTGACCTCTCACTCCACCTCTAACTTGACCTTATCCCCAACTCTAATCCGGTACTTTCTTTCTCTAAGTAAATCAGTACTTTCGACGACTGTCAATGATATGGAAAATAGTTGCCAGTCATCATTCCCCTCACAAAATCCCACTCCATCCCATTCCTAACTCATATCCTCACATGCATATAATAGGAGTCAAAACACCTCTACTGTCATGTGTATCTAAATACAACAAAGAAAACATTTTAAAAAGAAGAAAAAGTAAATGAACAGCTAATTGAATGAATGAATGCAACCTTATACCATCGGTAAATGAAATAGACACACATGGCTCTCGCCCCATCAGTGACAGTCACTTGATCCTTGACTCCTACCAACACCCTTTTAGATGGTAGATTGCTGTTCTCTATGTCCAAGTGATGTTCAAAGCACACATTCCCTGATTTCATCCGATCACTAATCCTGAGGCCATCTTTAACTCTCACCAGCTGTTAGACCCACACCTGATCTTTATCCCCTGTAACGCCAGTGATTAGGTGATCATCAAGTACTATGAGCAAACAATGTCCCTGAATTTTAATCCATCCATCACCATCATTCTACTTAAAATCACTCTTTTTTCTACTAGTAATATAGTAAACAGAAATCTCTGATCCTCATTCCATGGACAGCTGCCATGGAATTCAATTATATTGAAGTAAAACTACTACTGTATATTATCAAGTGTTCTCCCCAACAACAACAATCAACTTTTGTGAGGACCACACACATGATTCTTACCCACAACTTACCCCTACGTCATACCTGTCACTTGGTCATTCTAATCATCGTGTCACCCTGATAACTACACTACTCTGTCTTATTTAAATGTCCAATTTCACAGAATTTTCAAGCCATGTAATGAACATAGACCTGATTCTTGCACAGCTGATCCTGACTTCACCCTGTTCCCCTACATCATCCCATACAAAAAGGAAAATTAACCATGGTGAAGTTGGCAACAGGCATTCCTGACCCTTTCCTGATCTCCAAAATGAATGAAACCTGATACCATCGCTAAAAAGCCCCGAAAATTAGCAAGGCAAGTGCAGAACGGTCTTCCTCACCCTTTATTCGTCCCTGGTCCAGTCACCTTCCTGACAATCTCGCATAGCTGTTCCTCGATCAACTCACGAAACCACTAACCTTCCCTCATACTTACTCAGACACTCTTACTTCCATCCTCTCTGCTAACTACATCCTATAAGAATTAGTATTTGTAGTCACCAAATAGTTGACACGTCTTCTTGATTCACACCCAAGCACGGAACGTCACCCTCACCCTGGCTCTTCCCTTGGAATAGTATGTGTTTTCAAAAGACAATAAGTGTGAGAAAGAGATATTGCTCATTCTGTGAGAAATGCATCTCATTACAGGGCAAGATATATCATAGTCCAGAGAAGGAAAGGGAATTGTAACACTGGGCCTGGAACAGCATGGGGGTTCCATAATTATTTGATAAGAGAACGGAAATGAGTTGACAACTTCCCTTATGAAATGGTTGCTTTCCGGTACTGCACTCAAAGGTGGTACTTCTTATAAAATGTCCTTGGCATTTGGTGACCATGGGTGTTTATAACTTAGATCCATAAATGCAAAAGGAAGAATGAGAATACAGGTTTAATGAGAGAGAGAGAGAGAGAGACAGAGAGAGAGAGAGAGAGAAACGAGCAAGAGAAGGAGTTTACCCCTTTCTTCTCTTCTCCTTTCTCATCCAACTCTGCATTCTTACTTTCCCCCACACACTGCCATTCCTAACTGGGTTTGGTGGCTCTGCACCCTTGTCTTCCAAAGCTTGGCTACATAGGAGGGTTCCCTGTTCCTCCCTTCCTTAGGACCCCAGTTGGCCAGCACCCAGACACTTCGTAAATTAAGGACACGACTATCCACCATGCAAAAACATTCAGAGCACTGCTGGGCTATCATGTGTAGAAACAAGAGATTTTGGTTTTTCTTTTTGGTACTGGGGATTGAACTCAGGGGCACTTGAGCCACATCCCCAGCCCTATTTTGTATTTTATTTAGACACAGGGTCTCACTGAGTTGCTTAGCACCTCACTTTTGCTGAGGTTGGCTATGAACTCGAGATCGTCCTGTCTCAGCCTCCCAAGCTGCTGGAATTACAGGCGTGTGCCACTGCGCCTGACAAAACAAGAGATTTTAAAGAACTTAACGGAGTTCTCAAAACAAAGATCCTGGCTCTATAGTTCCCAACTTCATTTTGACTCCATGGTGCTCCTGAACCAAAAGCCCAGTGGTTTCTTGCTTTCCCCTTCCCCCTACCCCCCACAGCTTGCTGTCTTTTGAAAACATTAAGATCTGGAAATAGAAGGCCATTAGAAATCCAGGAGATGGCCCCTTGGTTCTTTGTGACAGGGGTCAGAGAGGCCTCCAGAAAAGGTGGAACTCTGCTCCCCGTGATGCACTGGGCCTGTGTCTTTCATTCAGGAATGATGTCCATTGGTTTCCTGTAAGGCCATGTCATACATAAGGTTATAACTTGTGTCTGGATGTCATTCCTGTGGCATATTTCCAGGGCATGGCCGAACATGAAGTGCTAGTGTGTTTCATATAATGTTGACTTCAGTGAAATCATCTTCATGATGAGGAAGCGTGCATTAAATGAGAATGAGACTTCAAGAAAATGTTCTTTTTGGTGCTTTCATTAATGCACAATAGTTTTACATAATAGTTGGGTTTATTCTGACACAATCATACATGCATGGAATTTAATTTTCTCATTTCAGACCTGGGTGCGCCCGTTCCCTCCCCTCTTCCCTCCCCCTTCTTTGACTCCACAGGTCAATGATCAACCACTGTGTTAGATGTTCATGCTCACCTCTTAAATCCATCAAAGCTCTCCCTGATCACTTGGGTTTTCCATAACATTAGTGCAGGTTTGTGATGATTTCTTTACCTGAAAAGGGACTAGGGATGGATTTTTGTGTACAGAGTGAGAGAGGAATGATGTTGCATTTGCATACAAGGATACCCAGTAGTCCTTAGACCACTTATTGAAGGCAGTCATTTCCCCCATGGACTTGAAATGCTACCTCTGTCATAAATTACATGTTTTATTCAAAAAGCTGTGGCTTGCTCAACAGTGACTACAGAGCCTATTAGACAGTACAACCTCCTATTGAAAGTGGCGACAAAAAAAAAAAATCAACCCAGAGTTCTTCATCCACTGAAAATATCATTCACAGATGAAATAGGAGAAATAAATGTTTTCAGACAAAAAATGAGAAATTGTTTGGCACCAGCAGACATGCATCAAAATGGATGCTGTAGGACATTCTTCAGGTTGAAGAAAAATGGCAATGGAAGCAGATGTTCTGGTGCAAATCAAGAACATCAGAAATATTGAATATCTCTGTAAATATAAAAGACTGAATTTCCACTTAGCTCCTTTCCAATACACATGAATGCTTAAAAGAAAACTTATGGGGGCTGGGGTTGTGACTCAGCGGTAGAATGCTTGCCTAGCACATGAGGGGCCCTGGGTTCGATCCTCAGCACCACATAAAAATAAATAAAAGGATTGTGTCCAACTACAACTAAAAAATAAAAAAAAAGAAAACGTATGACATTATTTTGTGGTGTTTATAATATAATGTAGATGAATTCCATATTACAACACTAGAATAAAGGATGCTATGGAATGATCGATAGACCTAAATTGTTGTAAGGATTTACATTCTGCATGGGGTGCTAAACTATCAATTCTGCATAGATTGCAAAATGTTAAGGACACACAATCTCTACAGTAACTACTAGAAAATAACACAAAGAGAGGATGTCGGTCAGTGATAGAGCACTTGCCTGGCACGCGTGAGGCCTTGGGTCTCATCTCCAGCACACCATACACACATGAAAAGCCCACAAAGAGAAGTGATCAAGCGGCCCACAGATAAATTATAATGGAATTCTAAAAAAATAAAATCTTCAGATACTTAGAAAGAAGGAGCAGGAAAACAGAATCAAACACAAGGGCAGAAACAGAGTTCAAGAGACAAGATGGCACCCTCAAATTTAAATGTATTAATAAATACGTTAGCACATTAGCCATCAATAGACTAAACACCCCAAATTTTTTTAAAAAGCTTTTTTCTTGTTGGATATAAAAGCAAGACCTAATCATACCTTGTCTAGAAGATAGAGATTTCAAATTATCAGCTTTCTATATGTGTGTTCTCTGTGAATAGTAATATCAGTAAAAGCACTTTTACTTCTTTTTTTCCAAGCTTTAATTTTTTTCCCCTTGCCTTAATGAACTTCCTAGAACATTTGGCACCAGATTCAGCACAAGAGGTGACAGATCAATTCCTTGCTTTGCTCTAGATCTTAAAAAGTGTTGAGTTTTTCACTGTTAAAGATGATATTGAGTATATATTTTTGTGGTTAGTCTTTATCATTTTGAGAGTGTTTTCTCAGATTTATGATTCCCTGAGAGTTTTTTAAAATCATGATTGATGCTTGATTTTGTGAAATGCTTTTTTCTATACAATATGAGATAAGTATGTTTTCCTCATTACTTTTATAGATGTTGTGAATGAACTGATCAATTTTTAAAATGTTTTAAAACAAATTTATTGAGATACAATTCACACACTATTAAATCTACCCTTTAAAAGTACACAATCAATGTACATATTCACAGAATTGTGCACTTATTACCACAATAAACTAGAATATTTTCATCATCCCAAAACGATACCTTATACCTTCTAGCAGTCAGTCTGTGTTCACAGCTTCCTCTAACCTCTGAAAAACACTAGTCAACTTTCTTTCTCTGTGGATTCACCTATTCTGGATTTTTTTTTTTTTTTTATACATGGAGTCACACAATATATAGACTTTTGTGTTTGGCATTTATTTATTTATATAGTAGTGGAATTTTTTTTTTTATTGAGGCATTGAACCCAGGAGTTTTCAACCACTGAGCCATGTCCCTAGGCCTTTTTAAAAAAAAATTTATTTTGGGTTGGGGATGTGGCTCAAGCGGTAGCACGCTCGCCTAGCATGCATGCAGCCTGGGTTCGATCCTCCTCTCTCTCTAAAATAAATAAATAATATATTTTATTTAGAGACAGGGTCTCTCTGAGAAGCACCTTGCTAAGTTGCTGAGGCTGCCTTTGAACTTGTGATCCTCCTTCCTCAGCCTCCCAAATCTCAGAGATTACAGACGTGGGCCACTAAACATACGCCTGGCTCATTGTGGGAATTGAATGCAGGGCTTTGCACATGCTAGCCAAGTGCTCTGCCAATGAGCTATTTCCAGACCTTTTCAAAAACTTTTGAGACAGGCTCTCCCTAAGTTGTCCAGGCTATACTTGAACTTGCAGTTCTCCTCCTTCGGCCTCTCAAGTAGCTCAGATGATAGGCATGTACCACTGCATCCAGCTGTGTCTGACTTCTTTCACTTAGCATAAAGTTTTTGAGGATCTTCTGTGTTGTCCAGTGTATCAGTAATTGTTTCTTTTTTTTTTTTTTTTGGTATTTCTTAAAACACTGTATTTTTTTATTGATTATTCACAACATTACAAAACTCTTGACATATCATATTTCATACATTCGATTCAAGTGGGTTATGAACTACCATTTTTACCCCAAATACAGAGTAATGGTTTCTTTTGCATGACTCAGTGATACTGCATTGTGCCCACGTACCACATTGCATTTATATATTCATCAGTGGATGGACTTTTAGATAGTTTCTACATTATATTAATGCTGCTGTCAACATTCATGTACAAGTTTATGTGAAGATATTTGGTTGCATTTGTCTTGAGTAAATACCTAGGAGTTGAATTACTGGATCATTGGATGATAGAATCTTCAAGTGTTTGAGGAACAGCCAAAAGGTTTTCTAAAATGAATGTACCGTATGAGCTGGGGTGGGGGTGGGGTGCATGACTGTAATCCCGGTGGCTCAGGAGATTGAGGCAGCAGGATCGAGAGTTCAAAGCCAGCCTCAGCAACAGAGAGGTGCTAAACAACTCAGTGAGACCCTGTCTTTAAATAAAATACCAAATTGGCCTGGGGATGTGGCTCAGTGGTCGAGTGCCCCTGGGTTCAATCCCCGGTACACTCCCCACCAAAATGTACCATGTGATATTCCTATCAGCTATATATGAGGTTTCCCATTTATCCACATCTTTGCTGAAATTTGTTATTGTCTTTCTTTCTAAAATATAGACAACATAGTGGGTGGGAAGTAGCATCTCACTGTGGTTTTGATTTGCATTTCCTTACTGGGTAATGATGGTGGACATCTTTTCACATGTTTATTGGCCACATTTGTATCTTCTTTGGAGAAATGTCTATTCAAAAACCTTTGCCCATTTTTAATTGAGTTAGTTTTTTAAAATATTTTTTAGTTGTAGATGGACACAATACATTTATTTATTTAACTTTATGTGGTGCTGAGGCACAAACCCAGGGCCTCACACATGCTAGGTGAGTGCTCTACCACCGAGCCACAACCCCAGACCTGAGTTAGTTTTTTTTTTTTTTTCTATTATTGAGTTGTAAGTGTTCTTTATATTCTAGTTACAAGAACTTAATCATAATTTGTAACTATTTTCTGCTATTCTGTACATTGTCTTTTCTCTTTCTTAATGGTATCATTTGCAACAAAATATTTTTATTTTGATGAAGTTCAATTAATCGCTTTTGTTGCCTGTGCTTTTGGTGGCCCTAAGAAATCATTGCCTGAATCAAGGTCATGAAAGTTGCTCCTGGGAAATACTGTTTTATCTGTTTCATGACTCTATGGAACCATATATACATATGGATTCTAGAGAGTAAATATGAACAAAACAAAATATCTGGGAGACTTGAGGCAAACACCAGTATGGTTTTCCTCCCAAGAAAACAAGATAGTGCCGGGCATGGTGGTGCATGCCTGTAATCCCAGACGCAGGAGGCTGAGGCAGGAGAATTGCAAGTTCAAAGCCAGCCTCAGCAACCTGTGAGACCCTGTCTCAAAATGAAAAAATAAAAAGAGCTGCAGATGTGGTTCAGTGGTTAAGAACCTCTGGATTCAATCCCTGATATCAAAATAATAATAATAACAACAACACAAGATGGCACCCACATGGCACCTATGCTTATGTTAAGTATTGAAATGTTGAAACCCAGCAAGAGTTGCTTTTGAAATTCACAGAAGGAAAAAAAAAATGATCCCAATGCATATTTATTAAAACTGCAATTTATAAAACATCTTTTATTTTCAATTTCTCTTTTTCTATAAGAATAGACAGTTCTATATACATGCCAGAATGACCAAATGTCCTACACTTAATGGTTTTGGATGCAAAATTTTTTGGAAATAATTAATTAACATAAAATCCAGTCTTCTGAAGCATATTTAATGACTTCTGAAGTGGTAATTCTATAAAAGTCCAGACAAAAGCACACAAAACAAGGAAATTTTCAAACCACACAAAAATCCCATATATAGATTATGTCATTAGAAGTTCATGTCTTCAAACCTCTGCACACAACCACAGACACATACACGTGCATGCTCACACCAGAATACACAGGGAGGAAAGGGCAGATACAATGCATTGACATATGGAGTTGATATAATGAAGAGTATTCCCTCATACCTGTTTTCTATTACTCCATTTATCATTTCTTTGCCATATGTATATGTTAGGTCTAGGAACTGATCAACACTAAAGGAATTTTATGGAATTTAAAAATAAACTACTACCATGAAAACTTAGGCTATTGGAAAGGATCCATCATGTAATAATGCTGAGCAAAGAAAGAAGAGCCCAAAACTCCACCTACATTTTTAAATATTTATTTTTTAATTTAGTTTAGTTTAGTAATGTGTTCATCTGTGGGTTAATGCATGTGTGCTTCAGGCATCTTGTAAGCAAATAGGGGAGTTTCTTGATATGCAGTAGGATATACTTATTTAGTTAAATAATGTTAGTTCTCATGAGCCATTGTACATCTTGTTTACAACACTTGAACACATGTACCCATTAAGCTGCCAATAGTGTATCCCCTGGGATAGGCCGATTTGGGATAAAGTGTTTCCACATGACTTTCATAGATTTGTGAAAGATTTTTCATAATGCGTATATTATATTTGTAATTCAACAGCAAATCCAGAACAAATGTGTACTGAGGCAATTATTGGTGAAAACTTACTATACTGCCCACATGAGGGAGCCCTAAGGAATCTGTATTCCTGAGCATGCAGACACAACTGTATCTCACAAGTCTCTGTCTGCTTCAGGTTGAATTATCCATGATTTCACTGTACTTCTTTATAAACAATGTGGTATTTGAGCATATTGTTAAAGAAACACGTCTAATTTTTATTTTATTTTATTTTTTAACGGTACTGAGGAGGGAACCAGGGCCTTGCACATGTGCCACAAGTACTCTACCACTGAGCTACACCCCCAGCCCCAAGAAGCATGTCTAATTTTGAAAATATCAAATATGATAGGTCACTTTAAAAAAAAAAAATCTATTTCAAAGAGTGGATAATGAAGCCTGGAAACTATTCTAGCTACAATAAGTATAGAAAACATATTTGAACACTGAAAGTACAAAGGAATTTTAATTTTTTTTTTTAGTATAGGAGATGAGACAAACATTTTAAACATTTTACTCCTGTTGAGATGGAGTCACCATTTATTTTTGGATTTATGACTTCTCAAAATTTGAATAGCTTGCTTGTAGCAGTTATTGTTTTAAATCTCTGAGATGATAAGGCTCTTTGTAGAGTTCAATAAGCAAATTTTAATTTTTTAAAATATATGTGTGGGGCTGGGGTAGTGGTTCAGTGATAGAGTGCTTGCCTAGCATGTGTGAGACACTGGGTTCAATTCTGAGCACCAAATACAAACAAATAAATAAAATAAAAAAGTTCATCAATATTAAAAAATATATATATGTGTGTGGGAATATGGAAATTGTATAATATAATGATGAATACTTTGTTAGAAATTACCTTAAGGATTCATTCAATCGCTTTAAGAGAAATACTTTAATATGTAACCATTTATATGTGTGGGCATGTTCAAAATTTATGTCATCTATGTATGTATGTATGTATCTATCTATCTATCAATCAGTCTTCTGTGATGCTGGGCATTGAACCCAGGACCTCTCACATATTAGGCAAATAGTCTACCACACAGTTATTATAGCTTCAAGTCCCACAATATTATATATCTGTAAGCATGATATTTATTATAGTAATGTTGTAATTAAACTTCACCCTCTTTGTTCATATGTCCATTTAGTTTTTATAATGTCACAGATGTCTCTATGAGCTGTAGTTATCTAATGCCATCTGATTTTTGTTCACTACCTTTCTATTGGCATTACCGCTATGATTAGCAGAGATCCCTTTAACAGAGTTGTTTATGACTGTGCTTTACTTTTTTCAATTTTTGTGTGTGTGTGTGTGTGTGTCTGTGTGTGTGCTTTGCTCTTGATCAGCACCTGTTTATTTTGGGAATCCTTTGCAAGTACCATTCCTTAGTAACTTACCAGAAAATGCTGTTAAGACTGCTCCCTAAGTTACATGTACCTTTGCAATCAACTTATAGGAAGCCATTGGCAGTCATAAAAATGACATGGGAACATGCCTGTATTCCGATCTTAGATGAAACCATGAGACTCGGTTTCCTCTGGCTGGCATTCACCCATAGTTGAGTATCTGTATCACTGCTAATGGGTGCTAGAGAGTGGGAAGTCTTGAGACTCTCTGGACACAAATCTTAAGAATTCCAGAAAAAAAGAAGCTTCTCCCTGAGCATACAGGCCCAATGCTTGGGCCAGAAGATAGAGCAGGACTCCCAGGGAACCTGGGAAGCCAGCCAAGCCAAGAAGCACGGGGACTGGTGCTTAGATTTGCTGTTATCCAAGCTCTTAGGTGTAACCATTTCCTTTTCCCACGAGGTCTGAATCCCTGAGGTTTGTCCCCTGATACTCCAAGACAATTTGTGCCATGAGAAAATGTTGGAGATATATTGCTGAGTGCAGAAAAGCGAAATTGTTGAGATTTAGGTAGGTGGAAATTGAATTCTTGAACTGAAAAGACCCCTGATGAGAGTAGGTTGAAGCCTCAGTTTGACTTTAGATGGAACCAAAAGCAGAATCACAATAGTGTGAGCAGGTTTTTTTTTCAAACTGGGCAAAACAACAAGGCAACCTTATTTCCTGGGGGTTTATCTCTGGGTAGCCTTTTGTTTTTCCCCACACGGGAGGGGCGGGGGAGCGGGCCGACCGAGGTGGCAGGGAGGACAGGGCAGTGTAAAATCCAGTTCCTGGAGCAACACTGACATCATGAGGTCATTCTGGGAAAAGCCCCTAGGCTTTCTCCTTGAGAGGAAAGATCCTCCTTAGTTTGGAAGGATTTGTTGTGTGAATCCTTCCAGGAGGAACAGGGTCTCAGTTCCTTTTCCTGAGGAAAGGTCCCAGTGTAGGTGACAAAGACTGGGGTGCTGTGAGGATGTCCAGACACAGGAAGTCCTGGGGTGGAGTCTTGGGATCCTCCCAGTGTGGGAGGGACTAGAGGAAGCCACCAACAAAGTTCTGGGCCTCGGGATATTTGCATCTTTCCCTGCCCCTTAGATCTTGAGAACGGCTGACACGTGGTCTCCACAAGAGTGGGGCCTTGGCCCTTTTAGGTCGGAGGGTCAGAGAACGGAGGGCAGGACAATAGCTGGTGGCTTAGAGAAAGACTCCATGTGCTTGCCGGAGGTCTCAGGGACACCTAAATGGCTTGGAGCTAGGAGGGCCTTGAAGCGGTGTGGAACAACCCAGCCAGGCCAAGAAGGGTTAGCGCTTCTCCTGGGAGAGCAGAGCACCCACGAGCAGATGGGGACCAAAATCAAGGCAAGAGGAGGAAGAGGAACCAACGTTTTAAAAGCCCTTGGCTGCTGGAGGTGGCATTCATTACCTGTGACCTGGCTTCACTTCTTCATTCTTGGCTGTCCTACCAGGTACATTGTGAAGAAGCATGATTCTTTCTAGAAATGCAAAAAGAGGCAAAAATTTTAAATATGTTAGTATTCCAGCGAATATTTCATAGTATTTTAAAAGTGTTAAAGCTACAGATGGAGGGAGCTTCTTTGAACGCTCCAGGTACCAGGGAATCTGAACATTAATTTTTAAAAGTAGGTATTGTACCTGCAAAGATGCAAGAATGATGGCAACGCCATCTTGATTATTTCTTCTTACCGGGATTGAGGTACCATGTACTGTCCAATGTGCTGTTTCTCAAATATTGAATGCTTTGCCAGCAGCAGGTAAATTTTGATAGATTTCTTGAACTAGAAATCTCGAAGGTGCCTGGGAATGTGGGAATGTAAGTCAGGCGGTAGTGCCCTTGCCTAGTGTGTGCAAGGCCTGGGTTCCATCCCTGGCACACACACACACACACACACACAAATAGAAAAGTAAAGTACAAAAACATTCCTAAGCACTCAGATATCTGTGCCTATGTGCATGTGTCCGAAAGACTTGATGGGAACTGCACCCAGTGTGCATCCAGTTACATTTAAGGAGAAGCAAACATGCATCCTAGTGCATAAATGTGGAAACATTTTGCAGTTACATGTTTATGATCGTGGTCCATGTTACACTTGGTGTGAGTAGGCGTTTCAGTGAAATTCTCAACCAACATATTAATGTCTGCTTGTCTTAACAATTATATTAGCAGATGTTAATGAAGATTTTAGCTTCATGTAAAGAGTGTGAATGCATCCATTTCAAAGTTTTCTTAGGATAGGCCAGGTGGGTGATGGACTTGGAGAAATAGCAGTTTCTTCTTGTTTGAAACGTCCCTTTAAAACTAAAACATCTGCTAAGTTTGGGTCCTTCTTGATCTTGAGGAGATACTTGAGCAGGTAGGGTGACTACTTAATTTTCAAACCAGTATACCTTTCCCAGCTTTATTGGGGTTTGATCAAAAAGGGAAAATTGGATGCATTTCAGGTATACAGCATGTATTGATACATGTTTACATGGTGAAAGGATGACCACAATCAAGCTAATTAATAGATCCAGCCCCTCATAAATACCTTTTTGTGCACATGTGGTGAGAACCCTTGAAATCTTATTTTCAAGAGAAATGCCAATCTGAACCTTCATTTATTGAATTCTGTTTGCTCTCCAGTTTACACAGAAAAAGATAAAAATTTGGTATACGTTCTGAAAAGTAGATAAAAAAAGGAACCCTAGTTTTCTGAGACAGAATACATAGTGCCTGTTTAATTATATATATATATATATATATATATATATATATATATATAATTTTGTGTACATGTATTTTAGATATTTTATGTCTAAGTATACAAATCTCACCATAGCAATGATTAGGTAAGGCAGGACTGAAAATCGCTGAGTCACAGTATTACAAGTATTTTATGTCCTATATATAAATTTTGAACAATTAGATGAGAACCTAATGTTCTTTCATGAATGGGTCAACCAAGAAAGTCTTTGGAAATATTGTATTGTCTAAAATCCAGCTCTTGCAAACTTTTCAGAATAATTTCAGTCTACCTGGAATCAGAAATGAAAATTTGAGTTTTAAGAAATGATGCATATATAAATCCAATTTAATTGTAAATTTAGTGCAGTGTGTCACTATAAATAAGAATGGGAGTAAATATGGAAAGCCTTATTTATTGATGATTAGCACTTTTACTCTTGATCAGCATTTGGTGATTTTTCTAAATTCTATGCAAGCAGTATATCTTGCTTATGCTAAAACACGAAGACTGACCCCCCAGGATTAAATGAGTGGGACATGCATACACAATAATGTCATTAAGGGTCACATAATGACTTACATGAAGGGAATGTGCTTGTATTGCGATGCTAAGTGATGAAACCGTGGGGAAAACTCATCAGCTTCTTGACCAGAATTTATACGAGTTCAAGAGTATGCCTCAGTCTGAGAGATTCATACTGTGGAATTTGGATATGAGAACCCACTGGCCCCTTCTCTTAAGGTGCTACAACTTCCATTTGAACACACAAAGCCAAAGGCTCAGGTCAGCAAATGGAGGCCTCCCAGAGAAAATGGCCATGAGACAAGTCACCTGACCTGGGCCCCAGAATTTTAATTCTCTAGGCCCTTATTTGCATCTGTTTTCTCACTTTCGTACCCCGGACCTCTGATAATTGCTCACGGAAGGAAATAACTTGAGGAAATGTTGGGAATCCAGGCTGAAGAAAGAAGAGCAGATCTGCAAAGGCTTGGTAGAGTGCAAATGGAATTCCTGAAAGACAAAGAGCAGTTGATGCTCTGGGGGGTATAGGCCTCAGGTGGATTTCAGAGTGAGACCAGAAGCAGAATTTCCCCAAACAAGGCAAGCTCCCTAGGCAGCTTCCTTTCTGGCTCTTTTGTCTTTGGGTGGCTGGCTTTTTTTTTTTTTTTTAAGTCAAGTGGGTGGGAGTACAGGGGCCTGGGAAGCAGGTCTAAGCAGCTTTCCCAAGGCAGTACTGCCACCAAGAGGAAGTAGTTTGACAGAACCCCAAATTGTGAGGGAACTCCATGAGGCCCAGCAGTTGAAAAAGGTTGGGCCTTTTGTGAAAGTGAGTGGACCTTAGTCCTGAGTAGACCTCCTTGACTTCAGATCAGGAGCTCTGGACAAAGGCGGGAAGCCAGGGAATGGGACAATCTCCCCAGTGAAGGCAAGCCTAGAGTAAATCACTCAGATCCTATTTTTTTTTTTTTTTTTTTTTTGCGGGGGAGGAGTCTGGGCATTCTTCTTTTTCTAAGGGACAGAAATGGGTTATTTAGCTGTCGGCCTTCTCCTAAGGAAGATGACATCCTTGAGGTTTGGGACATAACCGTTCATTCCATGATAGCAAGTATTGTTCTCTGTGCCTGCGACTTAGTGAACACACAGCAACACTCCACAGGAAGTAGAAAGTTGGCACCAAAGAGGACCACTGAGGCTTCTTTGCGAGAGTGGCAAGGGAGAGTGGCAGAATGTCCATTGTCCAGGTTCTGCTATAGCACGTAGTTTTGTTTGTTTTATTATTGTTATTTTAGTTGTACACGGACACAATACCTGTATTTTATTTATTTGTATGTGGTGCTGAGGATCCAACCCAGGGCTTCACATGAACTAGACAAGGCGCTCTACTGCTAAGCTATAGCTCCAGGCCCTAACACTTGGTTTTCTTAAGCCTCTGGAAAGATTGAAATCCTACTCCAAGTCCTCATAAAGGGAGTTAGTTGTTCACAACTCGACTTAGGGATGAAAAAACAAAATTGGAACTTCAGGATCAAACCGTTCCACTTGGTGAATATGAGGAAAACGGAAATCTTAAAAAGCCTCTTTTGGGTTGGGGATATAGCTCAGTTGGTGGAGCGCTTTCATAGGATGCACAAGGCCCTGGGTTCAATCCCCAGCACCACAGATAAATAAATAAATAAAAAGCCTATCATTCTCTTCTTATTACATACATGAATAATTGAAGTTCAACACACACAAACATGGATTCAAAAAAGGGAATGAGATACCTTCAAGCCAAGCAGCTAACTTTGTAAGTTTTTAGAGTGCTTCCAATAGTTTGCTTTATTAAGCTTCTTGACTGAAGACGATCATTTGACTGCTATATATTTGCTCCATTTGTGCATTTTTTTCAAGATAAGTGTTAGTCTTAGGATTTGAGCAACCATAAAGGAATACTATAAGATTTACCCACAAGAAAACTGTCAGGTTTCCCATGAATATTCAATGTTATTGGAAAGTGCTTATCATCCAGTGTTCAGTCAAGAATTCATGGTACCATTAAGGAGACATAATGAATTAAATATTATAATTTACCTCTTAAACAAACAAACAAACAAAAAAAAAGAATTTGCTCAGCATGGTGATGCATGCCTGTAATCCCAGAAACTTGGGAGACTGAGGCAGGAGGATCACAAGTTCAAGGCCAGCCTCAGCAATTGAGCGAGTCCCCAAGCAACTTAGCGAGACCTTGTCTTAAAATAAAAAATAAGGGGCTGGGGTTGTAGCTCAGTGTCAGTGGTTGCTTAGCATGCGTGAGGCACTAGTTTGATCCCCAGCACTGCATTAAAAAACAAATTAATAAACAACTAAAAAAATTTTTAAATTTTTTTATATTTTATTTTTTAGTTGTAGTTGGACACAATACCTTTATGATTTTTTAAATTTATTTCTATGTGGTGTTGAGAATCGAACCCAGGGTGTTGCACTTGCTAGGTGAGGGCTCTACTGCTGAGCCACAACCCTAGCCTCTAAAAAACATTTTAAAAAAATAAAAGGGGCTGGGGATGTGGCTCAGTGGTTAAATGCCTTTGAGTTCAATCCCAGAACCAAAAAAACAAACAGCCCCAGGACACCAAACTCCATGTATATTATAACCAGTATTGATGGATTTGAAAAAATGGAAATGTTTAGTATATGTGTGCATGTGTGTTTAGCACTGAGATGTAGGCTAAATCTACTTAATTAAATATCAGATCTTTATTCACTTTAAAATTTTTTTTCGTTGTAGTTGGACACAATACCTTCATTTTTAAATTTATTTTTATGTGGTGCTGGGGACCGAACCCAGCGCCTAGCACGTGCTAGGGAGCGCTCTACCACTGAGCCACAACCCCCAGCCCTCTTTATTCACTTTTACAATATTTAAACAAACACACTCATCAAGCTGCTAATAGTAGTTCCCTTCGGGAAAGCGGGAGTTGGGATCAAGCGTTTCCGTTTGTCCTTGATAAGCTGTGTATTTAAGAAGGCATCAACATTTTTGTAATCTGAGGACCAGTAAAAAACAAATGTGTGCAGTGCAGAGTCATTGGTACTAAGTTTCAACTTGTTGGCCATTTGAGATTTTGAATATTTGTGTCTCTAACTGAGCAGGGAAAACAGGAGAAATCAAGACATTCTAGATTTACAAGTCCTTGTCTCCTCCAGTGGGCCTTACTTGTGACCGACCTCTCTGTACTTCCCTTTACATGGCTAATGTGGCTGGTTATTTTGTAAGCAGGGATGCTTATTCTAAGAAATGCAAAAGCTAAGAAGCAAAATTAAAATTATTACATATTCTGAAGAATAGTTGATGATATTTGCAAAGACCTCAAACTATAATAACTCAGGAAAGCTTATCTGAACACTTGAGATGAAAGGTAACCAGGATTTTAGGTTAAAAAACGTATATTTGGAGCCGGGCGTGATGGCGCACGCCTGTAATCCTGGGGGCTCCAGGGGCAGAGGCAGGAGGATCACAAGTTCAAAGCCAGCCTCAGCAATTTAGTGAGGCCCTAAGAAACTCAGTGAGACCCTATCTCAAAATTAAATATTCAAAAGGCCGGGATGTGGCTCACCAGTTAAGCACCCCTGGATTGAATCCCCAGAACCAAAAAAAAAAAAAAAAAAAGGAATTCAGTTTACTTTGTATTGCTCTTATACCTAGACAGTTTTGATACATTGTCTTATATGTATCTATAGTTATACAGGACATTTTATTCTATGATTTTTGTTCTGGGGCAATTGACCACGGAGTTACATCCCCAGTTCTTTTTATTTTTCTGCTTTGAGGCAGGGTCTTGCTAAGTTGATGAGCCTGGTCTCCAACCTGTGATCCTCCTGCCTCAGCTTCCCAAGTCGCTGGGATAACAGGCATGCTTCACCACACCTGGCTATATGTGGTATTTTAATTTTTTTAATAATCCTAATGCTTCAATTCCATGTTTTTTTTCTTCATTGCCTGCAGGAATCTATGCAGTAGAATTGTGATTGAGTAAACATCTATTTTTACAGCTGAGAAAGGAATTCTTTTGCTATTTCCTCACTGACCATTACACTTAGGCGTAGGTTTCTTAGGTGCCTGAAGTACACTGAGTGTGTACATGCCCTAATTGTTCCTTTTCGTGTGTTCAAGCCCTTGAAATGTGAATTTTCAGCTCCTTCCATCAGAAGATTGAGTCTGAGCCTGGTGTGGTGGCACTTGTAATCCAAGTGACTCAGGAGGCTGAGGCAGGAGGATCATAGGTTGGAAGCCAGCCTCAGCGATTTAGCAAGACCCTAAAGAGAAAATGTCTCAAAATAGAAAACGTAAACAGGACTGGGTATGTAGTCAGTGATAGAGTGCCTCTGAGTTCAACCCTGCATATTGAAGAAAAAGAAATGTGGAGTCTGCCAATGGTGAGCCGATTGTCAGTGTAGGCCTCGGGGTCTTGTGTACTTCCATTTCTGCCTTGCAGACTTGCTATCAGGGTATAAATACACTCAGGCGAGGCTCCTTGAGGATGAGATGCATGGGGAGGAGAAACTAGCAGCCTCCTCAGCGAATTTACCCCTAAACATGGAAGAGACAGGATTTGTCGAGCCTCCAACATGGCCCAAAGCCCATGACAGACGCTGGAGAGTCCTTGCAAGACCTGGAAAACAACAGCATACTTGCAGATTGGTGAGTGATAACTAAAGTTCTTCTTTTAAACCAAGTTACCAACTAGTTGTCGAGTGGAGTTGAAAAGTAGTTTTCCACACGGCATGACAAATTGATAACAATAATCTGATTATGGAAATTCCTTTATTTTCATGGCTTCATTAAAACTTATACTGTGAATGCTCTTGTGTTTTGTTTTGTTTTGTGCCAGGAGGAGCACGCAACCACTGAGCCACATCCCCAGCCGTATTTTGTATTTTATTCAAAGACAGGGTCTCACTGAGTTGCTAAGCACCTCGCCATTACTGAGGCTAGCTTTGAACTCACCATCCTCCTTCCTGTCTGGGCCTCCCAAGCTGCTGGGATTACAGGCATGCGCCACCGCACCTGGCTGCTATTCAGATTTACCAAATATGTTTTTGGTTTTCTGGAACCTATTGAGATGACCATATACTTGTCTCCTTTTCTTGGAAAATCAGGGAGTGACAAGTATTCCTTTTACAGGTTATCCTCCCTTGTGCTCATGAGGTGAATACAACCTGGTCATTTTATTTTCTTTTACATAATTCTGAATTCATTTTACTGAGATACTAGAATTTTTATGCTTATATTCATGAGTGGGTCTCTAATTTTATTTGTACTCACACTCTTTTTTTTTTTAGGGGGGAGGGTACCGTGGGTTGAACCCCCAGGGTTGATGAACCACTGAGCCACATCCCTAGACCTTTTTATTTTTTATTTTGAGAGGGTCTCACTAAGTTGCTCAAGCTGGCCTCAAACTTGCTGTCCTACTGCCTCAGCCTACCAAATCACTGGAATTACAGGCAAGTTGATGGGATCACAGGTATGTGCCATCATGCCCGGCTGTTTTGTTTTTAGTTTTGTTGTTGTTGTTGTTGTTGTTGTTATTTTTTTTTAAAGAGAGAGAGAGAGAGAGAGAATTTTTTAATATTTATTTTTTAGTTTTCGGTGGACACATCTTTATTTTACTTGTATGTGGTGCTGAGGATCAAACCCAGCGCCCCGTGCATGCCAGGTGACCGCGCTACCGCTTGAGCCACATCCCCAGCCCCTGTTGTTTTTATTTATTTATTTATTTATTTATTTTGTAATAGGGATTGGACCCAGGAGCACATCCTCAGCCCTTTTTATATTTTATTTTGAGATGAGATCTGGCTAAGTTCCTTTGGGCCCCACTAAGTGGCTAAGGCTGGCTTTGAACTCGTGATCCTCCTGCCTCAGCCTCGAGAGCTGCTGGGATTACAAGCATTTGCCAATGCACCCAGCCCCCATAGACTTTTTCACTTGGTAGTTTGTTTCTCTCATGCAAATTCTTTGATATATGAAAGGAGAGTATTTCATCTTTTATATTTTGTTTTCAGTAGAAGGAGATGAAGTCGTGGTCCAATGTTAAAGTCAACCATAAACAAAAATGAATCAGATCTGAAACTTTTACCTGTTTAAAAACATGTTTTACGGAGGCTGGGGCTGTAGCTCAGTGGCAGAGCGCTTGTCTAGCATGTGTGGCACTGGGTTCCATCCTCAGCACCACATATAAATAAACAAATAAAATAAGGGCATTCTGTCCATCTACAACTACAAAAATTTTTTTTAAAAAAACGTGTTCTTAATACCTGTTAAGTAATATTTGTCATTTGTTTCAATGATTTGTTGTTTTCTGAAAAAGCTACAAAGAATAATAACATTGCTTTGCAGATGAGAAGAAATATAAACTAAAATGAAATCAAATCTTTAAAAATAGAGGGCACAAAACTAATAATATGAGAAACTTCCTGTGTTCCAATGTAAAAAGATGAATTATGGGACAAACTCTGAACACACTTGATTTGGGATTTATTCGTATTTGAAAACATACTGTTCAGGGCTGGGAGTGTGGTTCAGGGGTGGAGCACTTGCCTAGCACGTGTGAAGCACTGGGTTCTATCTTCAGCACCACATACAATTTCATGAATAAAATAAGGGTACTGTGTCCATCTACAACCAAATATATATCATGGTATTCAGTGTGAGGGACTGTATGTCACACAGAGATGAGAGATATCAAAACGTTCCTCCTAGGGACCCAAACCAGCAGTTGCCTCCCAATTGACATAGACCTAGTGTAACCCAATGAATGGAGAAGGACTCCTTGAGAGCCTGAATACTGGTCATTTCCTCGACCAAACTTTGCAGATTCCTCTGAGCTTGCTCTTTGAGGAGACTTATGTTAGGGCCCTTTCTTGGGTCTGCCTAGCCCAGTTGTGACTAGAATCTTATTAAGTCACTTTAGCAAGGCTCCTCCTACCCTTGACGTCACCTCCTAGTGATTTGTCTCCATCACTGTGCTCCTTGGCTATAAATAGGTCTTCCTGTGTTCAAAGTTAATCCTGTCTTTTTCTTTCTCCCATTGTTATTATTATCAGTATTCTGGGGATTGAACTCAGGGCCTGCCTCATGCTGGGCAGGTGCTCTAGCAACATTCCCAGCCCAATGCTCTTTTCTTAAGAAAAAAATATGGCCTCTCATTACGTATATAAAGAATAACATGAGAACAAGATGTTCTAAGGCTTGTACATTCTCTATAAAGGAGTTCCACTTAGTTCACGTGTAGTATGGCATCACCGAAGAGAAGGAAGAAGCCTAGCATAGTTATTCCTGAAGCAGAAAGCCAGTTTACTGCATTCAATACTGATTTCCCTACCATTTTTCTGTAGAAATACTGATTTGCTGTCGGAAATGTCCAGTGTTTAGCTGTAAGTGATTAAAAGGGGGCAGAGCGTGGAGTTTGGTACTTTTTTCCAGGTGAATTCTTCCTATTTCCTGGCTTCTCCTTCCACAAATCTATGACTATGTATCCTCCTAGGCGCAGTCACGTGACTTCTCCCTACTGATCTGGGCAAATGCAATGGGTTGTTGTGGGGAACAGAGGGAGGCAGCTAATCCCATGCCACCGGGCCTATCTACAAGCTTTTGATATTTGAACCTTTGGGCTGGGGATGTTGCTCGGTGGTAGAGAATGCGTTTAGCATGCCTGAGACCCTGGGTTCAAGAAGGAAGGAAAGAAAGAAGGAAGGGAGGGAGAAATAGGGAGGAAGGAAAGAAAAAAATCCAATACTCTTGAATAAAATCTTCCTTGCCATGTTCGCAAGCAAATGGATAATTTTATCCATTGGCAATGGTAAGCCAAGTAAAGAAACATGATGCCTGATGCCTACAAATACCTTAATCCTGCCCCTGATCTTTCACAAGTTCCTTTTTTTGGTCTGAGAATGGAGATTTGGCTTCAAAAGCACACAACTTGATTATATAAGGGTACTTGGGTACCCTTGAGATGTAAAATCGAGTAAACGACACAACTGCAGGACCACCAAGAGTAAAAGTTGCTGAGAAAACGAGATTCCGGATGACGGTGGTGGTTGGGCCACAGTTTGGTTTCCAACAGAAATCAAAAGCACCGTGAGCTTCATTAACTGAACTGTGCACAATATTGGGCTGCCATGTTTCTTTGGGCCTTTTTTCTCTGGGTGGAGTTTTGTGAGACAGGAAGGGTGGCAGAAGAGTGCCTTGTCAGGGCTTGTTGGACTATTTAGAGCACTACTGCCATCACCTGCAAGTAGTTTCAGAATACTCGTGTCATTATAGTTTCCTAAAGTGAGGCCTGCTCGTTGGGAAAGATCCTGCCTGTCGAGAGACCTGACCCTGGGCTCCAAGGTGGGCCTCTGTGCCTTCTCTGGAGGCCCCAAGGGAGACCTGGACCCTGGCACTCACTTAGCATAGAATCTGGAGAGTCATGGGGCCTGGCGTGAATCAGCAGCAGCCTGGAGATGTTGTCACAGGACAACGTGGGGAGGAGCCTCAGCTCCTTTTGACAGTGTGGAATCTTAATCTCAAGCGTCACAAGAAAAGACCTGTCTTAAACTCATTATGCATTAGCTACGAGTCCACCACAGGAGAAATGCAGTGGCGTCTGGTATGCTTATTGTGTGCCAAAGACCACCCTAAATTCTGGAGCCCAGTCCACCTTTGGCTAGCTGAAGATATTCACAGGTCCAAATGGGGTTACCAAGACTTGAGGCTGATCTCCCTGTGACATGTCACCCTGTTGATCTCCAGGGTTGATTGAGCTGATCCGGCTGGCTAGGGGGAGACCGACCCACTTCATCCTTCACTGCTCCGTGTGCATCTTTCCTGAACCTCACTACATTCAAAAGAATCATCTTCCACATCGACGAGAACCATACTTTGGTGAAGGTTATACAAGTAGCTGTGCTCCCCTGCTAGAAGCTTCAAACAAACTCTCAAAACACGGATGCCAAGTGGAGAGGGAGGGAGAAGGAAGAATTCTCCATGTCCAGAAGGAGGAGGTAGGTACACTGGTGTAGCTGATTTCTCAGGCCTAGAGAAAACGGTTGGTGGAGTTTGTTCTTATCTCCCACCTCACAAGAAACAGGCCCATGAGGGCTCTTGGTCACCAGTCAGATAGGAAAAGGAGAAGGATGCTGAGTAGTAGAATAGGATTTGTGAACCCAAGCCTCAAGGGCTTTAAATTCCTCTGGAAAAGATCAGGGACAAAGAGTTCCATGCACTCCCCTTATGACTTCATCTGAGATAGGTCTTTGCTTTCAGCAAATTTTGTTTGATCTGAGTTCTGCCAAGCACAGCAAATGCTGCTGAATGTCCATTAGGAAAAGACTGTTATACTCTGCCAGAAGCTACGAGGGATCCTCGCACCATAGCATAGTGACCTCACGTAAGGGCCTGCTGGGTTGCGTTCCAAAAGGAAGAAAACCGAGAGGAATGCACCATAGGGCCTGCATTTATCTTTGAGTGGGTTCTTTGGGTGCGGTGTACATGGCTTCCTATGACTTTTTGTGAACTTGAGTTCCTCCTGCCTTAGCCTCCCACAGTGCTGAGATTACAAGTGTGCTCCACTGAGCCCTACCTCTACTGCCTTACCATGGTGTGAACGTTGGCAATATCTTGAAAGGAACCGGAAGAAGTGAGAGGCCAGTAGTAGTCCAGCGGCTACCAGCAGATTGTGACCCACTGTCATATGGCAGGCAGAGGTCTCTACCTGGTGTGGGTAGGTTTGCAGGAATCTCCCCAGGGTGAAATGCAGGTCCTGGTGGGCACTTCTCTGTTGTTTGCGCCTCTTGGTGCAAGAGTTAGCAGGCGTCCACTTGGTCTCGCTGTGCTAGGAGCCATGCGTCCCATGTTGTGGCACTGCCACAATGTCAATAATAAGCCAGTCCTTGTGGCGTGTTGCACGAACAGGTGTGCTTTTGAAGGTCTCAGGCATGCCTAAATGTCTCATTACCTGTAACTGAGACACCTGGAGAGAAGTCGAATTACCTGTCTGGGACAGGAATCACTGACTCTTCTTCTAAGGGAGCATTTGCTTAAAAGCATGGAGCCTGAGCGGCGCACACCTGGAATCCCGCAGCTCAGGGGCTGAGGCAAGAGAATCCCAAGTTCAAAGCCAGTCTCAGCAATTTATCAAGACCCTGACTAAAAATAAAATATAAAAAGAGTTGAGGATATGACTCCGTGGTTGATCCCCGCAGGGTTCGTTCGGTCCCAGGTACCAAATAAAAATAAAAACAGGTGGAGAAGGAATTCAATTATTATTGTCAATTTCAAAAAAATGCAAATTAGACACTAGTGGATAGTGCAGACAATTGAATATGATCATGAATTTTTTAAAGTTATTGCCTACCACGGTGACATTGCTCTGCCATTACTTCATTTGATAGAGGCTGTTGCATAATGTGGATTGTGAAGAAGCAAAGATTGTGTCTTGAAATGAAAAAAAGAGCGGATATATGTCAGTGGTACAAGGTGATACTGAAGACTTTGTATAAAGTTAAAATATATAAAATTATATCTAAACAGAAATTGAATGTTAGTTGTGTGTGGGTACATCCGTTTATATAAACACACAATTTTTAAAGCTTTCTATTTGTGATCGTGGTCTGTGTGAGAGTATGTCTGAAGGTGATGTTTTTGATCGACCTATTTTATCCTTAGTTTTCTGTTCTTTTTCTTTTCTGGTGGGACCAAGGATGATTGAACCCGGGGACCCTTAACCACTGAGCCACCCCCAGGCCTTTTAATTTTTGTTTATTTTGAGACAGGGTCTTGTGAAGAAGTTCCTGAGGCTGGCTGTGAACTTGGGATCCTCCTGCCTCAGCCCTGGGAGCTGCTGGGATTACAGGTCTGTGTTACTTGCCCAGTTTCTGTCTTTCATCCTTTTATTTCTATTTCAATAAGCACACTTGAATGAAAGTCTTGAATGTGAAAGGTGTGAATACAGATACCTTGATGTCCTCTCAGAGCACACATCTGCATGACTGGATTCCAGAGATGGCTACTTTGAGCATTTGTTGAATTTTGCTTTCTTCATGGATTTTAAAGATAAAATTATAAGACAAAAATTTAGGATAAAAACACGAGAATCATGTAAAGCTACTGAATGTCTCTAGAATAAAAACGTGTAACATAAAGATATAGGTAAATTTACATACTATGCATGGAATTTAGTCATGTATCTAATCTATAGATAATTAGATTTTTATGGGTGAAAATAGTTAAGATATTTGGTGATGGACAGGCCGCATGATGTAACTCAAAGGTTTAAGAAAATCTGTACAGTTCAACTACTGAAATTATTTTATGGCGATAACAAAAATGGCTCAGGAATGGGAAGAAAAATATGGGGTTGGAAACACAGTGTGAATTCAGTTTAAGATCAAATTTATTGTGCTACTTAAATATCTACATACAAGTTCGTGACAATGTATTAAAAGAATGGCAATAATATTCAAAGTGGTATAGGCATTGAACCAAAAGTGTGAAGACACTGCTTTTCTCTAGATCTGCATATGGCTAATTTCTGAGTCCTTTGGAAGCTCCATATATTAGTTATCCAAGAGAAAACATATGACTAATCCCTAAGTGAAAACCGGCAGTACACCTACAGCACAGCCATAGGAAACAGTCATTGGAAATTCAACGATAAGGGAACATGCTCGTGCTCCTAGGTCAGATGACAAAGCCATGAGAGAATATAGTTTTTTTTGTTTTTTTTTAAGGTGTTCATGGGATGAGAGCCAGGACTGTGCCCATTAGTTCTTAAAAAAAAAAAAAAAAAAAATCGACAAATACAGTTGAAGGAAAAGAAAAAAAAAAAACTGTTTACAAATAAGATGATTCTGTAACCCATGTGATAAAATATTATGTATAAGAACACATAGAACACATAAAGATACACACCTCATAGAGTCAAGACTAGTAGTAGAAGCATATTTCATGCCATGGACACATGTCATGTTCTCATCTTTAATGAGGAGGAAAAGGGAAATGGATGCTAAAGGGAGTTTAAGCATCATGGCCTCCTTGGCAACCTCCTGAGAAATTATTGCCTCTGATTCAGTTCAGAGGATGTGAAACCAAAGGAATGCTGGAATCCCCGCTGGCCTTGGAGCATGGCCAGGTCACTGACCACCTGGGTTGGTGACCAGTTGGCCACAGAAGCTCCCCTCCAGCTTCAGCAGCCTGCTCACTTGTCTGCTTTCATCCCAGGGATTTCTCGTCTGATGCTGTGTCATCTCCAGGGGCAGGAACACTGAGTATAGAAAGCCACACCTGAATGGACGAGATCCTGTGGAAAATGAAGTTCCACCAGGACAAGAGTCCCGAGGAAAGAAGAGGAGATCCAGGCCCCAGTGTGGTTTCTGATGAAACCTGAAAGTGTTACCACTATTTACCGGTGCCAAGACCTTGCTTCCCCAAATGCTGAAGTATAACACCAGAGAAGCAAGCCTAGGCGAGTTTAGAGTGGAAAGTAGAAGCTTTATTAAAGGACAGCAGAGGTTTCTTTTCTTTATAGGTTTCTTCTCCCCAGAGGCAAAAAGGGACCCAAAAGGCAAATCCCTGGTAGAGCAAGGTCTTCCCTTTTTTTTTTTTTTTAATAGCTAAGGTCTTCTTTCAGCTTTCCTACACTTATGTCCTTTGTTTCCCTTTATCTTTCAGTGATAGAATGCAGATGGGAAGCCCCAAAAGGTGGTAGATATAGGTGGGCTGAGAGGTAATCTGGGCAGGAAGGGCCTTGGGCATCTCTAGATTACCACTTCCTTGTTTGCTGCCAGCTGATTCATGAACATTTCCATAGGATGAGCTCTGGGCCTTGGGGACATTAACATTTCACTTTCCCCAAGTGCTGCTCTGGTTTCCTGGACTCCATTCTCTATAAAGGCCTCCATTTTATTTATCTTACTCTATATTACAGCTGACTTACCTAACTACACTAATTACCTATCTGTAAATCTAGCTTCAAAAGCAATCTCAAGTTGGAGGCCAGTCTGACCCATATGCAAAATCCCCTCTCAAAATAAGAAATGAAAAAGTTTTTGAAAATCTCAATTCCAGTTCCAGCACACACAAAAAGCCTCCTAAACAGCTTGTTCCAACGTAGAGGGCAAAAGGCAAGAGAGCCAAGTTTCCTAAGCCCTTGTCTCTGGGAGGCGTTTTTTCAGACAGGAAGGGCGGGAGAAGAGCGCTCAGGAAGAGGGCTGGTGGCCATGTCTGCAGCTCTACTGCCATCGTGCGGAAACAGTTTCAGGACACCCAGCTCCATTCAAGCCTCCTTCCCAGGAGGCCTAGTTCTTGGTCAGATCCGGCAGGCAGGCAGGGAGTTGGAAGATCCTTGGGCTCCGATCTGGGCCTCCTTGCCTTCTCCTAGGGCCCTGAGGGAGACCTGGGCAGTGGCGCTCCCTCAGCATAGAACCTGCAGAGCAAGGGGCCAGATTTGACCCATAGCAGCCAGGAGGTGTTTCCCACAGGAAGTTGTGGGGCGGGGCGTCAATGTTAAGCTGGGTGGACTGGGCCTGAGGGACACAGTGAAAGGATAATGTAGGTTCTTCTGGATGCTTCTTTCTTTCTCTCTCTCTTTTTTTTTTTTTTTTATGATTTATTTTATAGTAGAATGCATTTGGACATATAGTACACAAATATATGTACTTCTCCTTCCTGTGGCTGTACATGGTTCAGAGTGAATCCACTAGTCCGTTCATTCGTGGATACTTATTTCCTTGAGCAAGAGATGGCACTCCCTTTTGTGAAGTCACCTTGCTGTTATGCTTGAGTCCCTTGTCCCCCAGGACAGGAACAAAAAGGAGAGGCCAGTTGTAGGTGGCACAGGGCAGCATCAGATGTGTCTCCAGTAAGTCACGTGCGGACCCAATTGTATGGTGGCCATGATGCCCTGAAGAGAAGGGCAGAGGAGAGTAGGAACAACTCTTAGTGCAGGCGATGTGCTAGAGCAACAAGCACCAAGAACAAGAAGGATCAACACTCCAACCTACGTTTGGAAAGCTGTTATTTGGTGGAACCTATGCAAAAATTCACTTAATGTGTGTCCACGTTCTTAATATAAAAGCCAAACCTGTGCAATTTTAGACGAAAATATAGACATAAATCTTCCCCTTCTGGGATTTGGTAGTGGTTTCTTGAAAACAGTGATGAAAGCAGAACTATGAGAGGACAGGATGGATGGTGGGGAAGTCCTCTCCTTTTGCCTCAAAGGACATGATTGACAGCAGGAAGATGGAGTTAACAGAATAAGAGAAGGTAGTTTCAATTATCTGGAAACTTTCTCACACTCAGAATTCATGAGGTAGCTGGTTCCATAACTTGTAAATTGTGCTCTTATCAAGATGGGTATGCATGTATCGCAATACTGTGCCGACTTTATGATCCCTTGGTTCAAAAAGAAAAATGGCATAGCTGGCTGGAATGGTGGTTCCTGTCCCTGTTTTGGAGGAACCTCCATACTGATCTCCACTGTGGCTGTGCTAACATACCCTCCCACCAAGTGTGTCCAAGGGTTCCTTTCCCCAAGATTCGCCTGATTATACCCATTTTGGAAGTGGGATTGGCTCCCTGTGATATCCCTGCCATAGGCTTTCCACTCTGTGATTCCTGAAAGTTCTTGTAGCGAAAGTATGAAATTTCAAGCATTCCAAAATAGATACGGAAGTGGATATGTGCCAGTGGTGTACAGTGATGCCGCAGACTGCAGGAAATGACACAGGGTGCCCTTTATCTTCAGAGAAACACAAATGTGCGATGTGTGGGTGCATGCATTCGTAAGCACACGCAACATTTTTAAAGCTGTGTATTTGTGTGCCGATGGTCACTCCTAGGAGGATTGCCATGCAGTATGACAATTTTGGGCAAGGCATTTATATCGTTAGTTTTATTTCCATGTAAATAAAGAGACTTTAATGAAAGTGGATAGCTACTTGTGAGCACAGGGAACACACCTTGGCAAGGTGCCATGGTGGCATATATCGTGGTGTCCAAATAGGAGAGATGTCGACTTTTGTTTTCTTGCCTCCTTGTCTTGGAAGTAGGAATTTTAAAAAACTGAATGTTGTCTTGGTATGTAATTATTTATATATTAATACAATAGGGAGAGGATTATTCAAAGAAGCATATATGTTATATAGATCTACACACATGCACACATATATCTGTTGAAGGATTTTATGGGAAAAACTGTTAATAAACATGAAATATTTTGACCAAACCAAGCCAGTACATATGAGAACTTTGTGAAGGTTTTAAAACTTCCACTAAGCCAAGTCTTTCAAATATGCTGTGAGTACGCCAAACACTGCCCAATAATCAGAAGGGAAAATATGGTGTCTAAGCACAAGGCATAACACTGTCAAATTTCAATGCAGTGTCATTGTAGAATCTCATGATATACAACTTTGTATCTATGGATTGAAAAATTGGAGCTGAGTAAGCAAAAGATTATGGGTGTTTCACGTGATGTCTGATGATGGTGGTTTTCTCTCAATCACAACATGGCTGCTTTCTGAATCCTTTGCAAGTTTCATGTCCTAGTTACCGAGGAGGAAAGACATGAGTGATCTGTAGGTGACAAGCAGTCATAGACATGCAGGGTAAAGCCAGGGAAAGCTGTCACAGGCCATTCTGTGACGTGGGAAAACGCTTGTGCTCTAGGGTCAGATGATGAAGTCGTGAGAGAACACCTGTCACCTGTAGGAGAAGAACTGATGGTCACTCCCATGCACATGTCACTGCTGGTGGGATTGTAGAGCATTCAGTCTTGAGCTCGCTGAACCCCCGTGTGAGGACTGCACCTAAGGGAGGCCTCCCCCTGGGCCCACCCTGCCTAGAGACTGGGTCCAATGGAATAGGAGTCCAGGGAGCCTGGGAAGGAAGTGAGTTGGGCTGACACCCAAGTGTCCTGCTGCTTTCCTGAGCCCTTGGTGTAAACATTTTCAAACTCCTTCCTAGGCAAGGATGCCAGAGGTTTGCCTCCAAGAGCCCAAGATAAGTGGATACCATGAAGAAACGCTGTAGAAACAACACTGAGTGAGGAGCAGAAAGGGGAAGACTTGTGACATGGAAACTGAGTTCTGGAAGAGAGAAGGTGCCCATGGGGTGAGTGGCTAAGGTCTTAATGGTTTTTGTTTTTCTTCCTTTTTTTTTTTTTTTTTTTTTTTTAGTTGTAGATGTACACCATGACTTTTTATTTATTTACCTTTTGTGTGGTGGTGCTGAGAATCATACCCAGTGCCTCATATGTGCTAGGCACGCGCTTTAATGCTGAGCCAAAAGCCCAGCCCTTAAAGTTTTTTGTTTTTAATTTTGTCTTTTTCTCTCTCTCCTGTGCTATTGGCTGGGAACCCAGGGCTTGTATATTGGATCTCATATTGATATCAAATGGAAACTAAGCCAAATTTTAGGAGTGGAACACATTTCCGCAAATTGAGCAAAATGCAAAGTTTTGAAAATTACCATCCAAATTCCAAAACCAAAAACGCATCCTGGACAGGTTGTTCCAACACAAGGGCCAAAAGACAAGGGAGCCAGTTTTCCTGAGCCTTTTTCTCTCGGCCGCGTTTTTTCAGACAGGAAGGGCGGGAGAAGAGCACTCAGAAAGAGGGCTGGTGGCCATGTCTGCAGCTCTACTGCCATCGTGCGGAAACAGATTCCAGATACCCAGCGCCATTCAACCCTCCTTCCCAGGAGGCCTTGCCGTTCAGCAAATATGGCCAGGTGGATGTCGTAAGACTCTTCTGCTCTGATCTGGACCCCCTTCTCTTCTCCTAGGGCCCTAAGGTAGACCTGGGCACTGGCGCTCCCTCACTTCAGAACCTGCAGAGGATGGGCCCAGAGCTAACTAGGGACAGCCAGGAGGTGGTCCCACAGGAAGTCATGGGGCGGGGCCTAGGTGCCAAGCTGTGTGGACTTAACTCTGAAAGCATCATGCAGGCGCGTGTGGATACTTCTTTCTTGTTCAGGTTCCTTGGTGCAAGAGGTAGCAGTGCCTTTCGTGAAGTCACCATGGTGTTGTGCTCAGATCCCTTCAGCCCCTAGGTGGAGCACAAAGGCAGGACGGTTCTGGGTGGCACAGGGCAGCATCAGATGTGTGTGCAGTAAGTCACAGACAGGCCAGTTGTCTGAGGTTAGGGTGGTCAGAAGAGAAGGCAGAGAATTGGAAGTTCTTCTAGTGCAGCCAATGTGCTAGGGACACAAGCACCAAGAACACCCAGGAGGATCGACTCAAACCAAAGTTTGGAAACCTGTTATTCGGGGGAGCCTATGCAAAAATTGGCTTAACATGTATCAATGGTATTATTATAGAAGCCAAACCTATGCAAGTTTAGAGGAACATATAGGCATAAATCTCCCCATCCTTGGATTTGGGAGTGGTTTCTTGAAAACAATGCTGAAAGCAGAAATAAAAGACAGATGGATGTTCAGGAAGTCTTCTCCTTTTGCCTCAAAGGGGGTGACCAAAAATGTGAAGAGGCAGCTAGCAGAATAAGAGAAAATAGTTGCAATTATCTGGAAACATTCTCACACCCAGAACTTTTGAGGAAAATTGGACTTAAATAAGCAAAAGATTATGGGTGTTTCACATGATGTCTGTTGATGGTGGTTTTCTCTCAATCACAACATGGCTGCTTTCTGAATCCTTTGCAAGTTTCATGTCCTAGTTACCGAGGAGGAAAGACATGAGTGATCTGTAGGTGACAAGCAGTCATAGACATGCAGGGTAAAGCCAGGGAAAGCTGTCACAGGCCATTCTGTGACATGGGAAAACACTTGTGCTCTAGGGTCAGATGATGAAGTCGTGAGAGAACACCTGTCAACTGTAGGAGAAGAACTGATGGTCACTCCCATGCACATGTCACTGCTGGTGGGATTGTAGAGCATTCAGTCTTGAGCTCGCTGAACCCCCGTGTGAGGACTGCACCTAAGGGAGGCCTCCCCCTGGGCCCACCCTGCCTAGAGACTGGGTCCAATGGAATAGGAGTCCAGGGAGCCTGGGAAGGAAGTGAGTTGGGCTGACACCCAAGTGTCCTGGGGCCTACGTTGCTGCTTCCCTGAGCCCTTGGTGTTTTCAAACTCCTTCCTAGGCAAGGATGCCAGAGGTTTGCCTCCAGGAGCCAGAGACAAGTGGATACCATGAAGAAACACTGTAGAAAGAAGGCTGAGTGAGGACTACAAAGGTGAAGACTATGTCACCTGGAAACAGTTCTGGAAGAGAGAAGGTGCCCATGGGGTGAGTGGCTGAGGTCTACAATATCACTTTTAATTTTATCCTTTTTTTCTCTCTTTCTTCCTCTAAGTGTTACTGGCGGGAAACCTAGGACTGTACACAATGTATCTCACATTGATATCACATGGAAAAAAAGAGCCAAATTTTAGGAGTGGAACACATTTCCTCAAATGAGCAAAATGCAAGGAAGGCAGCCATAGTTTCTGAAGTCTTTCCTCTGTTCTGGAATTCTTTTTTTTTTTTTTTTTCCCTCATCGGATGAGCAGAAGCAGAGTACCTGGAGGCAAGGCTAGTTCTGTCTTGTGGGGCAATACTACCATCCTGAGGACAGTTTCTTAGTGCTCAGAGCCCAGAGCTCAGAGCTCAAAGCTCTTCTGCACTAAAGCCCCTGCAGGTGAGGAAGGCAGGGCCCATGGGAGGTCCAAGGGGGCCAGGTTCAAGCTTGGTGTCCCAACCTCTATGTGTCCTCCCGGCAGAAACAAAGCACAAATGCAGAGCCTTGGTGGGGAACCTGGGTAATGATGGACACCCGAAAAGAGCACAGAGGTGCTACCAGATCAGACCTGTCCTTGCTGTTCTCACACTGCGAGGAAGGATCCACGTGCACAGTGACATCAAGAAAGGGCATCCCTTGACTTGCTATCTATATCCCCAGGTTCTAAGGTATGCATTAAACCATGAATTCCGTTCAGTTATGAATATCATCAGTATATGCAGTGTATTCAGATTTTCCACTTCTTCTTCTGCTTTTTTTTTTTTTTTTTTCCGTTCTTTTTTGTACTGGGGATTGAACCGAGGAGCACTTAAGCAGTGATCCACATCCCCAGCCCTTTTTGTATTTATTTAGAGACAGGGTCTCACTGACTTGCTGACTGGCTTTGAACTCATGAACCTCCTGCCTCAGCCTGGAGAGCTCCTGGGATCATAGGTGTGTGCCACCACACCTGCTTCTTTCTTCTTCTGTCGGTTTTTGAAAACTTATTTTTTTTAAGTTGCTCATTTCAAGTAAGTTGTTAAATTTGTTAATGGCCGGACATGGTAGCACAAGCCTGAAATTCTCACACCTTAGCACGCGGAGGTAGTGTTGTAGGAGACATATGAGGCAGGACACCAGATAGGAAACAGGCAGCAGGGTTATTTGGCTGCAGCCAGGGTCAGAGGGTGAAGATTTCACTGTAATCTATCAATGCCCTGAACCCCGATTTCAGGCAGTTTCAGAACTTCATACCCAGGGTGTTAGGGAAGGGGCCCAGAAGGTCACAGCCTGTAGAAGTTCACACAAAAACAGCTTTTTCTTTCACTGTTCTTGGCAAGTTAACCCTTCAAGGACAGTACCTGAGAAGGGGAGAGCTTCTTCTCCCCTCTCTTCCCCCTGCCAGCTGTTATCATGGAACCCAATTAGTTTCCTCTTCTCTTCTCTTTGAAATGTACACATCTACGGATCTGTGTGTTTTTTTTTTTTTTTTTTTTTTACACGTTGCAAAACTGTGCAAACTACTATACTGGATATTCCATAAATGTTTGTGAAAAACTAGTAAAGGGGCATTCAGCACCTGGAGTGGTGATTTCTTTCAGGTCAGTGGCCAAGTAAGATACACCAACAGCAAATAGGAAGTTTAACCACACTGAACTCAATTCTGGTGAAGATTTCCGGAGAAGCTTAATTAAGATTTTCTATGGAGGAGGGGGTGCCACTAGAGTCGGAGAATCACAGATTCAGCCAGCCTGGGCAACCCAGTGAGACCCTGTCTCAAAATAAAAGAAAAAGAACTGGAGGTCTAGTTCAGTGGTAGAGCACACCTGAGTTCAATTCCCCGTATCATACACAGAGTTGTTGAGGATATTTTCTCATATTTAACATCTGTGGCATCTTTTGTTTCTGATCATAGTTGTTTACTTTTACTTCAGTCTTGCTAAGGATTATAGTAATTCTTGTAGTCCTATTTATTTATTTAATACTGTGAATTGAACCCAGGGCCTCACACATCCTAGGCAGGAGCTCTAACACACAGCTACACCCCCAGCCCTCCTTGTAGTACTTTTTTGGCTTAATTTTTTTTTTTTTTTTTTTTTTTGGTGGTTCTGGGGATTGAACCCATGGCCTTGTGCATGCGTGGCAAGCACTTTACCAACTGAGCTATAACCCTGCCCCTGCCTTGATTTTTAATACCAATTTTCACCCCTTTATTTTCTTCTTCTACTTATTTGGAGCAAATTTCTTTTCACTCTTACCTGCTAAGGCTGGTAACGAAAATCATTGTTTTTCTTTTCTTAAGTATTTTAAGTTTTAAAATTCTAAATATAACTTTAAAAAAAAGAAAGAAAGGGTATGCTTCTTCTTGCTCCAAGGACCAAGAACACAAAACTGGGACCCTCAAGAGCCTGTATTAGCCTTTTTTTTCTTTTCCAGCTCTTCCATACATCAGAGGTGGTTTATTTAATTGAGTTGTACAGTTTTCATTTTGATTTTATTTAAATATTGAACGAATGACCCCTTTCCAGAATATTAACACTTTGCATATTAAAAACTCATTTCTGTAGGATATCTTCTCTTATTGGAAGTACAGGGCACTAGGGAAAAGATAGTCGTCCACCTCCACTGGAGGGCTCACATCCAGCAGTAGAGGGGGCGCCCCAGGATCCACAAGCGGCTTATAGTCCATGAAAGAAACCCACTCTTTGGGGCTCAGTAATTGCAAGGAAGGGCTCTTCTCAGTGGCTGATGAGCCAAAGAAAACCCTCACAGTGCTTCAGGTGAGTAAAAGAGGGTGCTCCCAGGTCAGCTGCACACCCTGGCCTGGGCTTCAGGAACAGAGCACATCAAAAAGGCCCTGTTAGGGCATCAGAGATTCAGGCCCCAGTGTAGTTTCTGATGAAACCTGAAAGCAGTCTCATGCTAGAGGCCAAGGTAGTAAGGTCTCAAATCGGAGGCCAGTCTGGCCAACATGCAAAATCCTGTCTCGATATTAAGAAATGAATAAGTTTTTGAAAATCTCAATTCGAGTTCCAACACACACAAAAAAGCATCCTGGAAGGCTTGTTCCAACATGGAGGGCAAATAACAAGGGAGCCAGATTTCCAGAGCCTTTTTCTCTGGGTGGCGTTTTTTCAGACAAGAAGGGCGGGAGAAGAGCGCTCAGGAAGAGGGCTGGTGGCCATGTCTGCAGCTCTACTGCCATCGTGCGGAAACAGTTTCACGACACCCAGCGCCATTGAAACCTCCTTCCCAGCAGGCCTAGCAGTTGGTCAGATCCGGCAGGCAGGCAGGGAGTTGGAAGATCCTTGGGCTCCGATCTGGGCCTCTTTGCCTTCTCCTAGGGCCCTGAGGGAGACCTGGGCACTGCTGGCACTTCAGCATAAACCTGCAGAAAGAGGGGCACAGAGGGGACTCCCAGCAACCTAGAGATGCTCTCACAGGAAGTTGAGGGGCGGGGCCTCGGTGCTCAAGTTTGTGGACCACAACGGAGGGACCCTTGGAAAGGATAATGCAGGCCCTTGTGGATACTGTTTTCTTGTTCAGGTCCCATGGACCAAGAGATAGCAGTCCCTTATGTAAAGTCACCATGCTGTTGTGCTTGAATCCTTTCTGCTTCCAGGTGGAGCCCGAGGACAGGTCAGTTTTGGGTGGCATATGGCAGCATCAGAAGTGTGTGCACTAGTTCACAGGCAGGCCCAATTGTCTGGAGGCCAGGATGGCCTGAAGGGGAGGGCAGAGAAGAATTGAAAGAACTTGCACTGCAGCCGCCGATCTGCTAGAGACAAGCACCAAGAACACTTACATTTGGAGAGCTGTTATTTGGTGGAGACTCTGCAAAAGTTCACTTAGAATGCATCAAGATCTCCTCCCGAAACCACACGTACAGCATTTGAGAGAAAAATGTAGGCAGGTGGGCTGGGCGGGGCAGGTGGGGGCACGGCTGGGCAAATCCCACAGGGGGGCCAGGCTGGAGCAGGGCACAGGTTCTTCTTCTTCCAAAAGAGCTGCCACGGGCAGCTGTTTCTGGGAAATTAGCACCTCCTTGCGACCTCAGTGCATTAACGCTCTGTGGGTCCTGCGGCTCCAGTCCACACAGCGCCAGTGTCAAGGTCTCCCTCAGGACCCTGGGAGAAGGCCAGGAGGCCCAGAGGGCAGCCCAAGCCGCTTGGAACTCGCTCCTTGAAACACAGATCCTCCCCCACAGCGAGGCCTCCTGGGAAGGAGGCTTGAGTGGCGCAGGGCGTCTTGAAACTGGTTCCGCACGGTGGCGGTAGAGCTCCAGCTATGGCCAGCAGCCCTGGGCCTGAGCGCGCCTCTCCCGCCCTGGCTGTCTGAAAAAACGCCACCCAGACAAAGGCACCAGGCAACATGGCCGCCCTGTCCTTTGCCCAGTTCTGAGGAAGCAGCTCCCGATGCTGCTTTTGCTTTTTCAGTATTTGTGGCGTTTGGTTCACGATGTTTGCCTCTGTCGTGATTCTGCCCGAGACAGGCTTTGCCGTGTTGCCCAGGACCAGCTGGAAATCGTGGTGCCAGTGCAGCAGCTTCCAGCTCCTCTCTCCTGTTGTTTTCCATCTGAACTCTGACCAAGGCCTGAGTGCCATCCTCCCCTGGGCCTCCCCTCTCTCTGGTGGAACGTTCAGGGAGGCCCTGCTCATTCAGTCTGTTCTGAGTTGAACTGCACCCAGTCTTCCTCCCTCTGTAGTTTGTGAGTGCTCAGACCAGGTGAGAGAAATGACACGGTTCGGTTTGTTTTATGTTCTTTTTAAGACTTGAGAAGCTTGGAAACACAGGCATTAATACATTCTGCCTTCTAGAGAACCCGTAAGCATAGGTTGATGTGTCTTAGTCTAGGTTCTGTTACTATAAGAAAAATACCTAAGCTGAGTATATTGTAAAGAGTAGACATTTCTCGGCCTCGTAGTTCTGGAAAATCGAACGTCTAAGAACATGGTGTCGGGGTCTACTGAGCTTTTGTGAGGGTCTTCTTGCTAAGTAATAACCTGGAGGAGGTCATCACAAGGAGAGACAGGAAGCTTCCTGGTAGCACCTGGCCTTTATAGCAAAGTCACTCCCAAGAAAACCTATAAGTCTATGAGTAGACTGAACTGGACTCTGCATGAAGGCAGAGTCCTCATGAGCCAATCACCTCCCGGTGTTCCTTCAAGTCCCAGTAAGATATAATTTCAGGAATTGAGTTTCCAACAGAGGATTTCCAGGACACAGCCACTGAAACCATACCATGAAGAAACTTTTTCAACTTGAAACAAAAGCGCTAGGGGAGCCTCCTTTTTAAATCCCCATTGATGAGGGTTTATTTTCAACATTCCCCTATAGATTTCAGGCTGGGAAATTTGAGGTGGGAGACTTGGTGGTGGTGATATTCATGTACCTTATGTCCTGTCAGCTGTGGTGAATGCAAATCTGGTCTAATCTCAACAACGGTATACCCATGCATTAAAATTTCATAGAGATTTATTTTTATGTCGAGACGAAATGTTGATGAAAAGTATGGGGATGGAGCTTTTTTTCTCATGGGCACATGCCTGTTTTCTGACTCCCTGGCAGGCATCATTCCTGAATCTACTAATAGAGGATATCACAAATGTGTGATGAAATATAAAATGGAGTGTCTGGGGCTAAAACTCAGTGGCAGATAGCTGGCCTAGCTTAAGTGAAGCTTGGGCCAGAGCAAAGCACTATAAATGCAGAGTACTAGTGTAGAACATGGAGCATTAGGGATAGCACTTCATAAATACCAAACAAATAATGTAAAGGCATGTTCTTCATCTATGTGTAGCAATATATATAATCTAAAATAAAATCTATGAAATAAACTATAACATAGGGTCCCCATAAAGTCACAGAAAATAGGGGAACTGTATTCATGCCATGGGAACATGTGCGGTTCTCATGTTTAATTAGTAGAAAATGATGTATCATGCCCTCTTCTGATGGCACATGAGGAATTATTGCCTCATATTCAGTTCCTAAGACTAGGGCAGAAGGAATGCTGGAATCCCGGCTGGTCTTGGAGCATGTCCAGGTCACTGACCACTTGGGTTGGTGCGTTGTTGGCTAGAGAAGATCTCCTCTAGCTTCAGCAGCTTCCACAGTTGTCTGTTTTCAGCCAAAGAGTTGATCCCCAAGGAGATAATGAGATGCTCTGGGATCTCCAGACCCAGTGACACTGTGTAAAATACGACCTGAATGGATGAAATCCTGTGGAAAATGAAGTTCTACCAGGACAAGAGTTCTGAGGAAAGAAGAGGAAATTCAGGCCCTAGTATGGTTTCTGATGAATAATGAAAGGCACCAGGTACTGAAAGCTGAGCTACTGGGTGAGTCCCATGTTGGAGGCCAGCGTGGCAAATTTGCCTGGCTTTGCTCTTCCTTCCAGCCTGCCTCCCTTTCTTTCCTTCCTGGAGATAAGAGCCAGGGTCTTACCTATTCCTTCTCAGTTTGGCATCCACTAGAAATGAAAACCAAACTTCTAATGGTGAAGCATGTTACATCAAATTGAGCCAAATGCAAGGAGCCATAGTTTCTGGAAATGACTGGCTTGATTTTCTTTCTCTCCTTTTTTTATTTTTCAAATTGGAGTGGTAGCAGCAGAGCAACAGAAAGGAAGGCTGGTTCTCTCTTGTGGGGCAATACTACCATCCTGAGGAAATCCTTTGAAGAAGCCCCACCCCCTGAGCCCATCCTGCATGAAAGGCCTAGGAGCTGACCAAGACAGGACCCTGGGGTGCCTGAGGTCCCATTACGAATCTAGGCCTCCAGGCCTATTATTGGTCTAAGGCCAGGTCAGAGCAAAGCACCATGAGTGCAGAGTCCTATTGTAGAATGTGGAGCATTAGGGACAGCAGGACTGAGCCTACAGGTGCCTCAGTATGCCCCGTCCTGCTGTTGTCACACACCTGCAAGGAGGGATCATACTGCATTCAGTCTTGATCCATCTGGACCCTCCTGGGAGAGCTGCTTCTACTGTAGGCCTCCCACTGGTCCCACCAGGCCTGGTGCCTGGGTCTACATCTGGGACGGAAGTGAGTCAGGCACACAGCCCAGTGTCCTGCTGCCTACATTCCCTCTTCCCCATGTCCTTGGTGTAAACATTTTCTACTCCTTCCTAGGCAAGCGTACCTGAGCTTTGGCATCCAAGAGCCCAAGACAGTGGGATACCATGAGGAACCACCAGAGAAGAAGGCTGAGTGAAGAGTAGACATGGGAAGAGGTGGTCACGTGGAAAATGAGTTCACAAAGAAAAAAGATGAAACAGGGTAGGCCGGTTTTTTTGTTTGTTTGTTTTCTTTCTTTTTTTTTTTTTTTTTTTTAAGAGAGAGAGAATTTTAATATTTATTTTTTAGTTTTCGGCGGACACAACATCTTTGTTTGTATGTGGTGCTGAGGATCGAACCCGGGCTGCACGCATGCCAGGCGAGCGCAATACCGCTTGAGCCACATCCCCAGCCCAAGGGTAGGCCCTTTTTGACTTTTTGGTTATTGTTTGTTCAATGTGGTCCTGCCATGGAACCCAGGACTGTGAATGTTAGATCTCACGTTGATATCCAATAGAACCCAAAAGGAAAATTTTAGCAGGGGAGCACATTTCCTGAGATTGAGGAAAATGCAAGTCAGCCACACTTTCTGGAGTGAGTGTCTCTTCTTCTGACAATTTTTTTTTTTCTTTTAAATTGGAGAGGCACACACAATGGGCCTGGAGTCAAGTCTGGTGAAAGAAAAATTTTCATAGAGTCCCACCCCATGAATAAGTTCTGCATGAATGTCTTAGCAGGTAAAGGAGGCAGGGCCAATAGCAGTTCTATTGGGCTGAAGTTCCAGCTGGGCTTAGCAACCTCCTCGTTGGGGGCCTCGCAGGACCAAAGCACAAAGGCAGAGTCTTGCAGAAGCTGATCCGTGAGAGACACCAGCTTTGCCTCCAATGGTGCCAAAAAAACTGGCCTGTCTTGCTGTTCTCACCCAGCTTCGAGGCAGGATCCATGCGCTGTTAAACTGATGTCACAAAAGGGCATTCTGTGTCTTGCTCCAGTGGAGAAACACGAGGCAAGTGCCCTCAGTAACCTGCGTTGGCCTTTGACAGGGTTACTCTGGTCCAGTCCTCACAGATTCCTACCAAGGCCCTGCCCCCAAGAGTGTTACTGGTCCCCTGGGGAACCCTGGCTCTCCAGGGTTCTCTCTTTCTTCTTTCTTTGGCTCTCCAGGTGCTTTGCTGAGAGAGCACCAGCGCCCAGGTCTCCCTCAGGCCCCTGGGAGAAGGCAATGAGGCCCATTCATTCAAGCCTCCTTCCCAGGAGGCCTAGCAGTTGCGCAGATGGGGCAGGCAGGGAGTTGGAAGATCCTTGGGCTCCGATCTGGGCCTCCTTGCCTTCTCCTAGGGCCCTGAGGGAGACCTGGGCACTGGCCCTAGAGTCAGTTCAAGGACTGTGGCCCGTCCTGCCCAGATGGCAACCCAAGCCTCTTGCAGCTTGCTCCACAAAAGCCAGATCCTCCCCAACACCTAGGTCTCCTGGGAAGGAGGCTTCAGTGGAGCACAGTGTTTGCTACCTGTTTCCTCAGGATGGTGGGAGTGCTCCAGCCAAGTCCACCAGCCTGGATCCTGAGTGCTCTTCTGCTCTTCTTTTCTGTACAAGTGCCAGCCAGAGACAAAATCACCTGGGAACATTCACCTTGGGTTTTGCTACCATTGTTGGAGTACATTCTCAATGGTGCCTTTTTCTTTTGCATTGTTTCATTGTTAATAATTAAAAAAAAATTTTTTTAGTTGTAGATGGAAACAATACCTTTATTTTATTTTTTATTTATTTTTATGTGGTGCTGAGGATCGAACCCAGTGCCTCACACATACGAGGCAAGCACTCTGCCACTGAGCCACAATCTCAGTTTAAAAAAAATTTTTTTTTCCCCTATTAAATTTTGAAGTTTTTTGTAGGGGGGGAGGCATACCAGGGATTGATCTCAGGAGCACCGGACTGCTGAGCCACATCCCCAGCCCTATTTTGTATTGTTTAATTTAGCAACAGGGTCTCACTGAGTTGCTTAGTGCATTGCAGTTGCTGAGGCTGGCTTTGAACTCGGGATTCTCCTGTCTCAGCCTCCCCAGCCTCTGGGATTACAGGTCTGCATTACTGCACCAGGTTTAAGTTGTGAACTTTTGAGGTAGGTTGACCAGGCGGGCCTCCATCTGTTGGTGTTTTGCTTCAGCCTCCCAGGCCTTTCTTCTGCTTTTGTTTTTAATTTGGAATTAAGTGGAGGCATGAATCCTCACCCTGGCATCATTACTCTGGTTCTTGGGAATTTAATTTGCCCCATGGTACCTTCTCCACTCCCTTATTATTTACTTTGCTTCTCTTTACTTGCCCAGCAGTTCACAGAGCTAACACAAGACCAGATAAATTACAAAGTATCTTTGACTCTTTTTCTAACACATGTGATAACTTTGAAAAAATATATAGTCATATATGTGTCCTTCAGAGTTGAGAGGTAGATCAGTCATGCATCCTAGGCATTTTTTTTTCCATGCTATAAGAATACTGGAGGGTTACTATTTTTGAAAAAATAAAATTTTGCCAGTTGTCCTGGTGCATGCCCGTGTCCTGGTGGCCAGTATGGCTAAGACAGGAGGAACGCAAATTGCAAAGTTGCTACCACATAGCGAGACAATTAGTTACCTTAAAAGATCCTGTCCCCAAATAAAAACTCATTAGAAGTTTAAGAAAAGGATTGGGCATGCCGCTCTGTGGTTGAGCATTCGTGGGTTCAATGCCCAGTACCAAAACCAGAAAAAGGAATAAAATGTGTTTGGCTCATGGTTCTGGAGACAGGAATGTCCACGAACATGGCCTGGGGATGTGCATGCCCATTGGTGAGAGTCTTTGGGCTACATCATAATATAGGAAAGGCTATCATGAGGCCAGACAGAGCAGTCCCGCTGAAGAGTGTTGACTCTGATAGCAAAGTCACTCCTGAGCACACCTATTAATCCCTGAATGGCCTGATCTCTGCATGAAGGCAGGGTCCTCATGAGCCACTCACCTCCCACAGTCCCTCCAAATACCATCAACCTGTAATTCAGGGATTCAGGTTTCAACCCAGGAATTCCAGGGGACACACACCGCACTATTAGAGATAGGTCATGCTGTCATTTCAATGTTTGTTCGATGCTGTGGTTTCCATCAAAACCACTAAGACACCAGGTCAGGAGTTCATAGCTGTGATCCTATTGACTAGGAATTTCACCTTTCTCCTTTAGGCTTCAAATGTATAAAACAGAGTTTTAGGAAGGATGACATTCATGAGAGTTCATGTTCCTCAGCTCCTCAATGCTGCGTTAAATAGAAGTCTGCTCTAAATTATGTTAGGAGCATTAATTCAAATTTTTATAGATTTTTTTTCCCCTCAAGTGAGACTGATTCTACACAAATGTAGGTATAGATTTAACAATATACATAGAAAGAATCCAAAAGGTGAATGGGTCATCTGGAAGGTTTCCTGCTGGTGCTTTTCTTTGTTTTAGCACATGCTCCTTTTGGACTCCTCCTCAAACATCACTCTTTAATTCACTAAATTCTAGAGCTTTGTGGCCCATACCTATAATCCCAGCAGTATGAGAGGCCAAGGCAGGAGGACTGCAAGCTAGTAGGCAGACTCAGCAATGAGTGAGGCCCTAAGCAAGTTAGCAAGAGCCTGTTTCCCGAGAAAAAAATTAAAATTTCAGGGATAGGGTCGTATGGGGTTTGTTGCTCAGTAGTACGGCAAAAATATATAAATAAATACTTTTGAAGGGGGGAAAAAAAAAACTACTTCTTGATGACGTGATTCTGTAAGCTTTTTTTTTTTTTTTTTTTTTTTTGGTGGTGGTGGTGTTTTTTCAGACAGGAAGGGCTGGAGAAGAGTGCTCAGGAAGAGGGCTGGTGGCCATGTCTGCAGCTCTACTGCCATCGTGCGGAAACAGTTTCACGACACCCAGCTCCATTCAAGCCTCCTTCCCAGGAGGCCTAGTTCTTGGTCAGATCCGGCAGGCAGGGAGTTGGAAGATCCTTGGGCTCAGATCTGGGCCTCCTTGCCTTTTCCTAGGGCCCTGAGGGAGACCTGGGCACTGGCCCCTGAGGTCGGTTCAAGGACTGTGGCCTGTCCTGCCAGTGTCTGGGCCTTTGGCACTTGGCGGGCGGGTTGCTCATCTCTACCATAGAGGAGTCCATCAGGCCAACGGGACCTATGCAGGTTGCTGCCGGGTACTTCTCTGATGAGCCAGAAGGAGAGCCATCGCAGCCCATGATAAGCACAGACATGGTGGCCATGCACAGCTGTGGCTGCAAGCACAGCTCTGGGGGCACTACCATCTGCCTGCAGCACATAATCTCCTCTCTGCTTGGGACACATCAACCCTGGACATCAGTAGCTAAGCAAGAAACAGCTGTCTTGCCTCTGGTTGTTGGCCTGCTAAAACAACTGCCCCCAGTCCCTGCTTCAGGGAATTCAGCTCCTCCCTGCACTTGGCGCCTTAGCCCTGGGCGACCTCCCTGCATGCGCCCTAAGTGGGTCCCTCCACTCCAGTCCAAGCAGCTCCTATGGAGGCCCCGCCCCACGACTTCCTCTGACACCAGCTCCTGCCCACTGCTAGTCCCCTCAGGTCCCTGGCTCTCCGGGTTCTTTGCTGAGAGCGCGCCAGAGCCCAGGTCTCCCTCAGGACCCTGGGAGAAGGCCAGGAGGCCCAGAGGGCAGCCCAAGCCGCTTGGAACTCGCTCCTTGAAACACAGATCCTCCCCCACAGCGAGGCCTCCTGGGAAGGAGGCTTGAGTGGCGCAGGGCGTCTTGAAACTGGTTCCGCACGGTGGCGGTAGAGCTCCAGCTATGGCCAGCAGCCCTGGGCCTGAGCGCGCCTCTCCCGCCCTGGCTGTCTGAAAAAACGCCACCCAGACAAAGGCACCAGGCAACATGGCCGCCCTGTCCTTTGCCCAGTTCTGAGGAAGCAGCTCCCGATGCTGCTTTTGCTTTTTCAGTATTTGTGGCGTTTGGTTCACGATGTTTGCCTCTGTCGTGATTCTGCCCGAGACAGGCTTTGCCGTGTTGCCCAGGACCAGCTGGAAATCGTGGTGCCAGTGCAGCAGCTTCCAGCTCCTCTCTCCTGTTGTTTTCCATCTGAACTCTGACCAAGGCCTGAGTGCCATCCTCCCCTGGGCCTCCCCTCTCTCTGGTGGAACGTTCAGGGAGGCCCTGCTCATTCAGTCTGTTCTGAGTTGAACTGCACCCAGTCTTCCTCCCTCTGTAGTTTGTGAGTGCTCAGACCAGGTGAGAGAAATGACACGGTTCGGTTTGTTTTTTACTCTTTTTAGGACACAAGAAGTTGGGAATCCAACGTGTCAATATGTATGTCTTCCAGAGAGCCAATGTGCACATGGTGATGTGTCTTAGTCTAGGTTCTGTTGCCATAACAAAAATACCTGAAGCTGAGTATTTTGTAAGAAATGGACATTTCCTGTCCTCATGGTTGTGGAGATGGGAAATCTAAGAATAGGACCTCAGTGTCTGCTGAGCCGTTGGTGGGGGTCTTCTTGCTTAATCATAATGTGGAAGAGGCCAGCACAGAGAGACAGAGGAAGCTTCTTGGAGACACCTGGCTTTTATAGCAGAGTCACTCCCCACAAAACCTATGAATCCATGAGTGGACTGATCAGTGCCTGTGCATGAGGGCAGAGTTCTCATGAGCCAGTGACCTCCCAGAAATACTTCAGTTCCCGTTCACACATAATTTTGGGATTAACTTTCCGACAATGGGTTTCCAGGGCACAACCATTGAAACCATACTATGAAGTGACTTTTAAAGTTGAATGAAAATCGCTAGCATCATCTACTTTTCTAAAGTGGCCTTAAAAAACGAGTCTGTCACAAGGAGAGAGAGAGGAAGCTTCTTCGAGACACCTGACTGGTGTCCTCCAGCCTGGATGTTGGTTTATTTTCAAGTTTCCCCTTTAGATTTCAGGCAGAGAATGTTGAGGTAGGGGACTTGGTGTTGTGGTATTCATGTATTTTATGTCCTCTAGGCTGTGGTGAATGCAGACATGGGAAGAAGTGGTCACGTGGAAAGTGAGTTCAAAAAGAGAGAGAGAACATGAAAATGGGGTGAGTTGGTTTTTTTTTTTTTTAATGTGGTCCTTGGATATAACCCAGGACTCTGTTCATTAGATCTCACGTTGATATGCAATGGAACCCAAAAGAAATTTTTTACCAGGGGAGCAAGTTTTCTGAGATTGAGCAAAATGCAAGGCAGCCGTAGTTTCTGGAGTGTTTCTCCTCTGGCCATTTTATTTATTTATTTCTTCCAATTGGAGGGGCACAAGTGGAGCACCTAGAGGGAAGTCTGGTTAGGGAAACATTTTCATTGGGTCCCATCCCATGTGCATTTAATGCATGACAGCCCTAGCAGTAAGGCAGGGAGGGCCAGTACCAGGTCCGATGGTCCAAGATACAAGCTGGGCTTAGCAACCTCCTTGTGGAGGGCCACGCAGGACCAAAGCACAAAGGTATAGTCTTGTAGGAAGTGATCCGTGAGGGACACTAGGATTGATTACACAGGTGCCACCTGAGCTGGCCTATCGGGCTTTTCTCACTGAGCTGAGAGGACAGTGACATCACAAACGGGCATTGTGTGTCTTGCTCCAAGGTGAGGGACAAGAGGCTAGTGCCCCCAGAAACCTGCAGTAGCCTGTGAGAGGGTTTGTCTGTTCCAGTCCACACAGCTTCCTACCAAGGCCCTGCCTTGTGACTTCCTATGACACCATCTCCTGGCTGCTGCTGCTTCCCTGGGGGCCCCTGGTCCTGTGGGTTCTTTGGGAAGAGACAGCCATTGATCAGGTTTCTCTTAGGGCCCTGGGAGAATGTTTGGAAATCCAGATTGCACCCAAGCCTCTTGTAACTCCCTACACAATTCAGTTTCTCCGAGCTAACACCAAGAGCAGATAAATAATAATGTCAATTGTTTTTGACTCTATTTCTAACATATGTGCTAACTTTGAAAAAACACATCAGTATGTATGTGTCTTACAAAGTTGATAGGCATATCTGTCATGCATCTTAGGCATATGTGTATGTATGTAAATATATATATATATATATATATTTTTTTTTTTTTTCTTTTTTCGATAAGACTATTGGGTGGTGACTGTTTTAAAAAGAATCAAATTTCACTAAGTGCCCTGGCACTTTCCTGTGTTCCTGACAGCCTGGGTGGCTGAGGCAGGATTGGCGAACTTGTTACAACTTAGCAATACCCTTAGATAACTTAGAGAGATCCTGTACCGAAATAAAAAATAATAATCATTTTAAGAAAAGGATTAGACGTTTCTCTCCATGGTTAAGCACCCCTGTGATCAATGCCCGATACCAAAGCCAAAAAAAAAAAAAAAAAAAAAAAAAGAAAAGAAAAGAAAAAGTTTATTTGGCTCAAGTTTCTGAAGACAGGAGTGTCCACGAACATGGTCTGGGGATCTCCTTGACCATTGGTGAGGGTCTTTGGGCTAAATCCTAACATAGAAGAGGCCATCATGAGGCCAGACAGAGCTGTCCCGCTGGAGAGAATTGACTTTGGTAGCAAAGTCACTCTCCTAAGGAAACTTATGAATCCTTGAATGGACTGATCTGTGTATGAAGGGTGAGTCCGGTAGAGCCAGTCACCTCCCAAAGTGCCTCCAAATATGATCAACCTGTAATTCAGGGATTCAAGTTTCAACACAGGAATTCCAGGGGACACACACCGCACTATTAGAGATAGGTCATGCTGTCATTTCAGTGTTTGTTCGATGCTGTGATTTCCATCAAAACCACTAAGACGCCGGGTGTGGTGGTCCTCTCCTGTAATTCCAGCAGCTATGGATTTCACTTTTCTTCTTTAGGCTTCAAAGGTGGTAAAAAGGGTGTAGTACAGATAACAGTAATGAGAGTTTATGCGCACCAACTCCTTAAAGCTGTGGTAAACAGCCACCAGCTCCAAACAATAATATAAGCATTAATTCAATTTTATTGCAGATTTTTCTTTCGAGTGAGACTAATTCTACACAAATGTAAGTGTAGATCGATCATCAGGCATAGAAAGAATCCAAAAAAGTACTGGGTCCCCTGGAAGATTGCCTGAAGGTGCTTTTCTTTCTCTTGGCACATGCTTATGTTTTGACTCCTTGTCAAATATCATTCTTTTTTTAAATTTTAATTTTTTTAGTTGTTGATAGAACTTTATTTGTATTTATGTATAAGTGGTACAGAGAGTCTAAACGAGTGCCTCACATGTGCTAGACAAGCGCTTTACCGCGGAGCCACCACCCGGGTCCCCTCAAATATCATTCTTCAGTTCACTAAAGAGAAGGGCTTTGTGGCCCACACTTATACTCCCAGCAACATGAGAGGCTAAGACAGGAGTATGGCAAGCTAGAGGCCAGAGTGAGGCCCTAAGCAAGATAGCAAGTCCCTGTGTAAGAATAAAAAGTAATCTTTGAGGTGGAGCAGTGGTACTGGGTATGTTGCTTAGTGGTTCAGCATCCCTGTGTTCAATCATCCCTAAAAAAAATAAATAAATAAAAACCAAGAAATATAAAGAACCGAGGGTAAATTACTGTTGAAGGGGGAAAAAAAAAAAAAAACAGCAAATGATGATTCTGTAAGCCAGTTGATAAATTATTTATGGCCAAAAAATATACATAAAATGCACAGATACAACACCATAGAGTCACTGTAAATGGTAGAAGTGTATTTCATGCCATGGGAAAATGTTATGTTTTATGGGAAGAAAATGATGGAAATGGATGCAAAAGTCTAAGTATCACACCATCCTCGGATTGCTCATGAGAAGTTATTGCCACCAATCTAGTTCACAAGACACCAAACCAAAGGAATGCTGGAGTCCCCGCTGGCCTTGGAGCATGGCCAGGTCACTGACCACCTGGGTTGGTGACTGGTTGGCCACAGAAGATCTCCTCTAGCTTCAGCAGCTTCCTCAGTTGTCTGCTTTCATCCCAGGGATTTTTCCTCTGATGGCTGTTTGCTGTTTGTGATCTGCAGAGTCGGTAACACTGAGCTGCACTCCAATGGGCCAGATCCTGTGGAAATGAAGTTCCACCCGCACAGGTGTCCTCAGGAAGGAGGAGTAGATTCAGGCTTCTGATGAAACCTGAAAGCAGTCCTGTGCTGGAGACCAAGGTAGGAAGGCCTCAAGTTGGAGGCCAGTCTGGCCAACATGGAAACTCCGGTCTCAAAATTAAGAAATGAAAAAGTTTTTGAAGATCCTAATCCAAATCCCCAAATAAAAAGGCAACTTGGAATCCTAGCGGTGGCTCCACAGGTTGATTCGGGAGGATTTCCAGTTGAAAGCCAGCCTCAGCAAGGGCAAGTTGAGGGACTAAGCAAATCAGTGAGAGCCTGTCTCTAAATAAATTACAAAATAGGGATGCGGATGTTGCTCAGTGCTTAAATGCCCCTGAATTCAATGCCTGGTACCAAAAAAAAAAAAAAAAAAAAAAAAAAAACAGACTGGACAGCTTGTTCCTTCTCTGAGGGCAAAAGACAAGGGAGCCAGGTTTCCTTAGCCTTTTTCTCTGGGCAGCGTTTTTTCAGACAGGAAGGGCGGGAGAAGGGCTCCCAGGATGAGTCCTGGTAGCCATGTCTGCAGCTCTACTGCCATCGTGCGGAAACAGTTTCAAGAAGACACCCAGCGCCATTCATGCCTCCTTCCCAGGAGGCCTTGCTGTTGGGCAGATCGGACAGGCAGGGAGTTGGAAGATCCTTGGGCTGCCATCTGGGCCTCCTTGCCTTCTCCTAGGGCCCTGAGGGAGACCTGGGCAGTGGCGCTCCCTCACCATAGAACCTGCAGAGCAGGGGGCCCAGAGCTGACTAGCAGCAGCCAGGAATTGCTCTCACAGGAAGTCGTGGGGCGGGGCCTCGTTGCTCAACTGTGTGGACTTCACCTGAGGGACACTGTGCAAAGGGTAATGCAGGCCCTTGTGGATACTGTTTCCTTGTTCAGGTCCCTTGGAGCAAGATATAGCAGTCCCTTATGTGAAGTCACCATGCTGTTGTGCTCGGATCCCTTAGCCCCCAGGTGGAGCCCAAAGGACATGTCAGTTTTGGGTGGCATAGGGCAGCATCAGAAGTGTGTCCAGTTGTTTGCAGGCAGGCCTAATTGTCTGGAGGCTAGGGTGGTCTGAAGAGAAGGGCAGAGAAGAATTGGAAGAACTTGCAGTGCAGCCGATCTGCTAAAGACAAGCACCAAGAACGCTTATGTTTGCAAAGCTGTTATTTGGTGGAGCCTATGCAAAAATTCACTTAAAATGCATCAAGGATCTCCTCATGAAAACCACACGGACAGCATTTGAAAGACAAATGTAGGCCTACATGTTGCTGTCCATGGATGTGGCAATGTTGTCTTGAAAACACTGCTGAAAGCAGAAATGAGAGAAGAATGACTGGATGGTCAGGAAGTCATCTCCTTTTGCTTCCAAGGGAGTGACCAACAATAGGAAGAGGCAGCTCACAGAATAAGAGAAAAAAGTTGCAATTACCTGGGAACATTCTCACACTCAGAATTTTTGAGGAAACTGGGCTTCGCAACCTCTTTGTATCGCCAGGCTGAGACAAAGCAGAAATGCAGAGTCTGGGTGCAGAACCTGGATAATGATGGACACCAGGAATGTGCACACAGGTACCACCAGAACAGACCTGACCTTGATGTTCTCAACACTGTGAGGAGGGATCCCCGTGCCATTGCACAGTGACATCAAGAAAGTGCATGTTCCTTCTTGTTCCAAGGGGAACAACACAAGGCTGGTACCCTCAAGAGACTGCATTAGCCTTTTTCCCGGTTTTTTTTTTTTTTTCTTTCTTTCTTTTCTTTTTTTTGACAGAGTATAGAGGTGGTTTATTTTACTGAGTTGGAAAGTTTTCGTGTTTATTAATCCGAATGTTATAATGAATGACCCCTTCCCAGATAATTAACACTTTGCATTTTAAACGTTTATTTCTGTAGGACATCTTCTATCATTGGAAGCAGAAGGCACGAGGGAAAAGATAGTCGTCCACCTCCCCTTGAGGGCTCACATCCAGCAGTCGATGGGGCGCCCCAGGATCCACAAGCAGCTTATAGTAGGTGACAGAAACCTGTTCTTCTGGGCTCAGTAATTGCAAGGAAGGGCACTTCTCAGTAGCTGGTGAGTCACAGAAAGCCTCACAGCCCTGCAGGTGAGTAACAGAGGGCGCTCCCAGGTCAGCTGCTCAGTGGGGCCTGGGCCCCCATAGCTGAATACACTGGAAATGCCCTATTATGGGGTTCGGAGAGCAACAGGCTGCCCTTCTAAGAGGGACTTTGGCCCGCAGGGACCTTAGGACCTTCCAGTGCCCGCAGGTAGCCCAGTACACCTGTCCAAGGGCTGTGGCCTGTCCTGCCAGTGCCTAGCCATTGGGCACTGTGTGGGGGGTGGGGGGGGCGCGGGGGTTAGGGGTGTAGGTTGCTCATCTCTTGCAGGAAGATGCTGCTGCCTGGTATTGCAGCAGTCAATGGGCTGCCTAGTCAACCTCAGCCCCTGATGAGTGCAGACCCAGTAGCCAGGCACAACTGTCATTGCATGACCAGCTCTCCTGGAGCTAGCTGCTGCCTGCACACAAAATTTCCTCTTCCCAGCAGGTGGCGGCAGCAACAACACAGGAAACAGACGCCCTGGCTCAGGTTCCTGTTCTCCCAAAAGAGCTGCCCCTGGCCATGGCTTCTGGGAATTCAGCGCCTCCTCGCGCTGGGCACCTAGGCCCAGGGAGACCTCCCTGGATTGCCCCTTAGTGGGTCCCTCCGCTCCAGTCCAAGCAGCTCCTATGGAGGCCCCGCCCCACGACTTCCTCTGACACCAGCTCCTGCCCACTGCTAGTCCCCTCAGGTCCCTGGCTCTCCGGGTTCTTTGCTGAGAGCGCGCCAGAGCCCAGGTCTCCCTCAGGACCCTGGGAGAAGGCCAGGAGGCCCAGAGGGCAGCCCAAGCCGCTTGGAACTCGCTCCTTGAAACACAGATCCTCCCCCACAGCGAGGCCTCCTGGGAAGGAGGCTTGAGTGGCGCAGGGCGTCTTGAAACTGGTTCCGCACGGTGGCGGTAGAGCTCCAGCTATGGCCAGCAGCCCTGGGCCTGAGCGCGCCTCTCCCGCCCTGGCTGTCTGAAAAAACGCCACCCAGACAAAGGCACCAGGCAACATGGCCGCCCTGTCCTTTGCCCAGTTCTGAGGAAGCAGCTCCCGATGCTGCTTTTGCTTTTTCAGTATTTGTGGCGTTTGGTTCACGATGTTTGCCTCTGTCGTGATTCTGCCCGAGACAGGCTTTGCCGTGTTGCCCAGGACCAGCTGGAAATCGTGGTGCCAGTGCAGCAGCTTCCAGCTCCTCTCTCCTGTTGTTTTCCATCTGAACTCTGACCAAGGCCTGAGTGCCATCCTCCCCTGGGCCTCCCCTCTCTCTGGTGGAACGTTCAGGGAGGCCCTGCTCATTCAGTCTGTTCTGAGTTGAACTGCACCCAGTCTTCCTCCCTCTGTAGTTTGTGAGTGCTCAGACCAGGTGAGAGAAATGACACGGTTCGGTTTGTTTTTTACTCTTTTTAGGACACAAGAAGTTGGGAATCCAACGTGTCAATATGTATGTCTTCCAGAGAGCCAATGTGCACATGGTGATGTGTCTTAGTCTAGGTTCTGTTGCCATAACAAAAATACCTGAAGCTGAGTATTTTGTAAGAAATGGACATTTCCTGTCCTCATGGTTGTGGAGATGGGAAATCTAAGAATAGGACCTCAGTGTCTGCTGAGCCGTTGGTGGGGGTCTTCTTGCTTAATCATAATGTGGAAGAGGCCAGCACAGAGAGACAGAGGAAGCTTCTTGGAGACACCTGGCTTTTATAGCAGAGTCACTCCCCACAAAACCTATGAATCCATGAGTGGACTGATCAGTGCCTGTGCATGAGGGCAGAGTTCTCATGAGCCAGTGACCTCCCAGAAATACTTCAGTTCCCGTTCACACATAATTTTGGGATTAACTTTCCGACAATGGGTTTCCAGGGCACAACCATTGAAACCATACTATGAAGTGACTTTTAAAGTTGAATGAAAATCGCTAGCATCATCTACTTTTCTAAAGTGGCCTTAAAAAACGAGTCTGTCACAAGGAGAGAGAGAGGAAGCTTCTTCGAGACACCTGACTGGTGTCCTCCAGCCTGGATGTTGGTTTATTTTCAAGTTTCCCCTTTAGATTTCAGGCAGAGAATGTTGAGGTAGGGGACTTGGTGTTGTGGTATTCATGTATTTTATGTCCTCTAGGCTGTGGTGAATGCAGACATGGGAAGAAGTGGTCACGTGGAAAGTGAGTTCAAAAAGAGAGAGAGAACATGAAAATGGGGTGAGTTGGTTTTTTTTTTTTTTAATGTGGTCCTTGGATATAACCCAGGACTCTGTTCATTAGATCTCACGTTGATATGCAATGGAACCCAAAAGAAATTTTTTACCAGGGGAGCAAGTTTTCTGAGATTGAGCAAAATGCAAGGCAGCCGTAGTTTCTGGAGTGTTTCTCCTCTGGCCATTTTATTTATTTATTTCTTCCAATTGGAGGGGCACAAGTGGAGCACCTAGAGGGAAGTCTGGTTAGGGAAACATTTTCATTGGGTCCCATCCCATGTGCATTTAATGCATGACAGCCCTAGCAGTAAGGCAGGGAGGGCCAGTACCAGGTCCGATGGTCCAAGATACAAGCTGGGCTTAGCAACCTCCTTGTGGAGGGCCACGCAGGACCAAAGCACAAAGGTATAGTCTTGTAGGAAGTGATCCGTGAGGGACACTAGGATTGATTACACAGGTGCCACCTGAGCTGGCCTATCGGGCTTTTCTCACTGAGCTGAGAGGACAGTGACATCACAAACGGGCATTGTGTGTCTTGCTCCAAGGTGAGGGACAAGAGGCTAGTGCCCCCAGAAACCTGCAGTAGCCTGTGAGAGGGTTTGTCTGTTCCAGTCCACACAGCTTCCTACCAAGGCCCTGCCTTGTGACTTCCTATGACACCATCTCCTGGCTGCTGCTGCTTCCCTGGGGGCCCCTGGTCCTGTGGGTTCTTTGGGAAGAGACAGCCATTGATCAGGTTTCTCTTAGGGCCCTGGGAGAATGTTTGGAAATCCAGATTGCACCCAAGCCTCTTGTAACTCCCTACACAATTCAGTTTCTCCGAGCTAACACCAAGAGCAGATAAATAATAATGTCAATTGTTTTTGACTCTATTTCTAACATATGTGCTAACTTTGAAAAAACACATCAGTATGTATGTGTCTTACAAAGTTGATAGGCATATCTGTCATGCATCTTAGGCATATGTGTATGTATGTAAATATATATATATATATATATATTTTTTTTTTTTTTCTTTTTTCGATAAGACTATTGGGTGGTGACTGTTTTAAAAAGAATCAAATTTCACTAAGTGCCCTGGCACTTTCCTGTGTTCCTGACAGCCTGGGTGGCTGAGGCAGGATTGGCGAACTTGTTACAACTTAGCAATACCCTTAGATAACTTAGAGAGATCCTGTACCGAAATAAAAAATAATAATCATTTTAAGAAAAGGATTAGACGTTTCTCTCCATGGTTAAGCACCCCTGTGATCAATGCCCGATACCAAAGCCAAAAAAAAAAAAAAAAAAAAAAAAAAGAAAAGAAAAGAAAAAGTTTATTTGGCTCAAGTTTCTGAAGACAGGAGTGTCCACGAACATGGTCTGGGGATCTCCTTGACCATTGGTGAGGGTCTTTGGGCTAAATCCTAACATAGAAGAGGCCATCATGAGGCCAGACAGAGCTGTCCCGCTGGAGAGAATTGACTTTGGTAGCAAAGTCACTCTCCTAAGGAAACTTATGAATCCTTGAATGGACTGATCTGTGTATGAAGGGTGAGTCCGGTAGAGCCAGTCACCTCCCAAAGTGCCTCCAAATATGATCAACCTGTAATTCAGGGATTCAAGTTTCAACACAGGAATTCCAGGGGACACACACCGCACTATTAGAGATAGGTCATGCTGTCATTTCAGTGTTTGTTCGATGCTGTGATTTCCATCAAAACCACTAAGACGCCGGGTGTGGTGGTCCTCTCCTGTAATTCCAGCAGCTATGGATTTCACTTTTCTTCTTTAGGCTTCAAAGGTGGTAAAAAGGGTGTAGTACAGATAACAGTAATGAGAGTTTATGCGCACCAACTCCTTAAAGCTGTGGTAAACAGCCACCAGCTCCAAACAATAATATAAGCATTAATTCAATTTTATTGCAGATTTTTCTTTCGAGTGAGACTAATTCTACACAAATGTAAGTGTAGATCGATCATCAGGCATAGAAAGAATCCAAAAAAGTACTGGGTCCCCTGGAAGATTGCCTGAAGGTGCTTTTCTTTCTCTTGGCACATGCTTATGTTTTGACTCCTTGTCAAATATCATTCTTTTTTTAAATTTTAATTTTTTTAGTTGTTGATAGAACTTTATTTGTATTTATGTATAAGTGGTACAGAGAGTCTAAACGAGTGCCTCACATGTGCTAGACAAGCGCTTTACCGCGGAGCCACCACCCGGGTCCCCTCAAATATCATTCTTCAGTTCACTAAAGAGAAGGGCTTTGTGGCCCACACTTATACTCCCAGCAACATGAGAGGCTAAGACAGGAGTATGGCAAGCTAGAGGCCAGAGTGAGGCCCTAAGCAAGATAGCAAGTCCCTGTGTAAGAATAAAAAGTAATCTTTGAGGTGGAGCAGTGGTACTGGGTATGTTGCTTAGTGGTTCAGCATCCCTGTGTTCAATCATCCCTAAAAAAAATAAATAAATAAAAACCAAGAAATATAAAGAACCGAGGGTAAATTACTGTTGAAGGGGGAAAAAAAAAAAAAAACAGCAAATGATGATTCTGTAAGCCAGTTGATAAATTATTTATGGCCAAAAAATATACATAAAATGCACAGATACAACACCATAGAGTCACTGTAAATGGTAGAAGTGTATTTCATGCCATGGGAAAATGTTATGTTTTATGGGAAGAAAATGATGGAAATGGATGCAAAAGTCTAAGTATCACACCATCCTCGGATTGCTCATGAGAAGTTATTGCCACCAATCTAGTTCACAAGACACCAAACCAAAGGAATGCTGGAGTCCCCGCTGGCCTTGGAGCATGGCCAGGTCACTGACCACCTGGGTTGGTGACTGGTTGGCCACAGAAGATCTCCTCTAGCTTCAGCAGCTTCCTCAGTTGTCTGCTTTCATCCCAGGGATTTTTCCTCTGATGGCTGTTTGCTGTTTGTGATCTGCAGAGTCGGTAACACTGAGCTGCACTCCAATGGGCCAGATCCTGTGGAAATGAAGTTCCACCCGCACAGGTGTCCTCAGGAAGGAGGAGTAGATTCAGGCTTCTGATGAAACCTGAAAGCAGTCCTGTGCTGGAGACCAAGGTAGGAAGGCCTCAAGTTGGAGGCCAGTCTGGCCAACATGGAAACTCCGGTCTCAAAATTAAGAAATGAAAAAGTTTTTGAAGATCCTAATCCAAATCCCCAAATAAAAAGGCAACTTGGAATCCTAGCGGTGGCTCCACAGGTTGATTCGGGAGGATTTCCAGTTGAAAGCCAGCCTCAGCAAGGGCAAGTTGAGGGACTAAGCAAATCAGTGAGAGCCTGTCTCTAAATAAATTACAAAATAGGGATGCGGATGTTGCTCAGTGCTTAAATGCCCCTGAATTCAATGCCTGGTACCAAAAAAAAAAAAAAAAAAAAAAAAAAAAACAGACTGGACAGCTTGTTCCTTCTCTGAGGGCAAAAGACAAGGGAGCCAGGTTTCCTTAGCCTTTTTCTCTGGGCAGCGTTTTTTCAGACAGGAAGGGCGGGAGAAGGGCTCCCAGGATGAGTCCTGGTAGCCATGTCTGCAGCTCTACTGCCATCGTGCGGAAACAGTTTCAAGAAGACACCCAGCGCCATTCATGCCTCCTTCCCAGGAGGCCTTGCTGTTGGGCAGATCGGACAGGCAGGGAGTTGGAAGATCCTTGGGCTGCCATCTGGGCCTCCTTGCCTTCTCCTAGGGCCCTGAGGGAGACCTGGGCAGTGGCGCTCCCTCACCATAGAACCTGCAGAGCAGGGGGCCCAGAGCTGACTAGCAGCAGCCAGGAATTGCTCTCACAGGAAGTCGTGGGGCGGGGCCTCGTTGCTCAACTGTGTGGACTTCACCTGAGGGACACTGTGCAAAGGGTAATGCAGGCCCTTGTGGATACTGTTTCCTTGTTCAGGTCCCTTGGAGCAAGATATAGCAGTCCCTTATGTGAAGTCACCATGCTGTTGTGCTCGGATCCCTTAGCCCCCAGGTGGAGCCCAAAGGACATGTCAGTTTTGGGTGGCATAGGGCAGCATCAGAAGTGTGTCCAGTTGTTTGCAGGCAGGCCTAATTGTCTGGAGGCTAGGGTGGTCTGAAGAGAAGGGCAGAGAAGAATTGGAAGAACTTGCAGTGCAGCCGATCTGCTAAAGACAAGCACCAAGAACGCTTATGTTTGCAAAGCTGTTATTTGGTGGAGCCTATGCAAAAATTCACTTAAAATGCATCAAGGATCTCCTCATGAAAACCACACGGACAGCATTTGAAAGACAAATGTAGGCCTACATGTTGCTGTCCATGGATGTGGCAATGTTGTCTTGAAAACACTGCTGAAAGCAGAAATGAGAGAAGAATGACTGGATGGTCAGGAAGTCATCTCCTTTTGCTTCCAAGGGAGTGACCAACAATAGGAAGAGGCAGCTCACAGAATAAGAGAAAAAAGTTGCAATTACCTGGGAACATTCTCACACTCAGAATTTTTGAGGAAACTGGGCTTCGCAACCTCTTTGTATCGCCAGGCTGAGACAAAGCAGAAATGCAGAGTCTGGGTGCAGAACCTGGATAATGATGGACACCAGGAATGTGCACACAGGTACCACCAGAACAGACCTGACCTTGATGTTCTCAACACTGTGAGGAGGGATCCCCGTGCCATTGCACAGTGACATCAAGAAAGTGCATGTTCCTTCTTGTTCCAAGGGGAACAACACAAGGCTGGTACCCTCAAGAGACTGCATTAGCCTTTTTCCCGGTTTTTTTTTTTTTTTCTTTCTTTCTTTTCTTTTTTTTGACAGAGTATAGAGGTGGTTTATTTTACTGAGTTGGAAAGTTTTCGTGTTTATTAATCCGAATGTTATAATGAATGACCCCTTCCCAGATAATTAACACTTTGCATTTTAAACGTTTATTTCTGTAGGACATCTTCTATCATTGGAAGCAGAAGGCACGAGGGAAAAGATAGTCGTCCACCTCCCCTTGAGGGCTCACATCCAGCAGTCGATGGGGCGCCCCAGGATCCACAAGCAGCTTATAGTAGGTGACAGAAACCTGTTCTTCTGGGCTCAGTAATTGCAAGGAAGGGCACTTCTCAGTAGCTGGTGAGTCACAGAAAGCCTCACAGCCCTGCAGGTGAGTAACAGAGGGCGCTCCCAGGTCAGCTGCTCAGTGGGGCCTGGGCCCCCATAGCTGAATACACTGGAAATGCCCTATTATGGGGTTCGGAGAGCAACAGGCTGCCCTTCTAAGAGGGACTTTGGCCCGCAGGGACCTTAGGACCTTCCAGTGCCCGCAGGTAGCCCAGTACACCTGTCCAAGGGCTGTGGCCTGTCCTGCCAGTGCCTAGCCATTGGGCACTGTGTGGGGGGTGGGGGGGGCGCGGGGGTTAGGGGTGTAGGTTGCTCATCTCTTGCAGGAAGATGCTGCTGCCTGGTATTGCAGCAGTCAATGGGCTGCCTAGTCAACCTCAGCCCCTGATGAGTGCAGACCCAGTAGCCAGGCACAACTGTCATTGCATGACCAGCTCTCCTGGAGCTAGCTGCTGCCTGCACACAAAATTTCCTCTTCCCAGCAGGTGGCGGCAGCAACAACACAGGAAACAGACGCCCTGGCTCAGGTTCCTGTTCTCCCAAAAGAGCTGCCCCTGGCCATGGCTTCTGGGAATTCAGCGCCTCCTCGCGCTGGGCACCTAGGCCCAGGGAGACCTCCCTGGATTGCCCCTTAGTGGGTCCCTCCGCTCCAGTCCAAGCAGCTCCTATGGAGGCCCCGCCCCACGACTTCCTCTGACACCAGCTCCTGCCCACTGCTAGTCCCCTCAGGTCCCTGGCTCTCCGGGTTCTTTGCTGAGAGCGCGCCAGAGCCCAGGTCTCCCTCAGGACCCTGGGAGAAGGCCAGGAGGCCCAGAGGGCAGCCCAAGCCGCTTGGAACTCGCTCCTTGAAACACAGATCCTCCCCCACAGCGAGGCCTCCTGGGAAGGAGGCTTGAGTGGCGCAGGGCGTCTTGAAACTGGTTCCGCACGGTGGCGGTAGAGCTCCAGCTATGGCCAGCAGCCCTGGGCCTGAGCGCGCCTCTCCCGCCCTGGCTGTCTGAAAAAACGCCACCCAGACAAAGGCACCAGGCAACATGGCCGCCCTGTCCTTTGCCCAGTTCTGAGGAAGCAGCTCCCGATGCTGCTTTTGCTTTTTCAGTATTTGTGGCGTTTGGTTCACGATGTTTGCCTCTGTCGTGATTCTGCCCGAGACAGGCTTTGCCGTGTTGCCCAGGACCAGCTGGAAATCGTGGTGCCAGTGCAGCAGCTTCCAGCTCCTCTCTCCTGTTGTTTTCCATCTGAACTCTGACCAAGGCCTGAGTGCCATCCTCCCCTGGGCCTCCCCTCTCTCTGGTGGAACGTTCAGGGAGGCCCTGCTCATTCAGTCTGTTCTGAGTTGAACTGCACCCAGTCTTCCTCCCTCTGTAGTTTGTGAGTGCTCAGACCAGGTGAGAGAAATGACACGGTTCGGTTTGTTTTTTACTCTTTTTAGGACACAAGAAGTTGGGAATCCAACGTGTCAATATGTATGTCTTCCAGAGAGCCAATGTGCACATGGTGATGTGTCTTAGTCTAGGTTCTGTTGCCATAACAAAAATACCTGAAGCTGAGTATTTTGTAAGAAATGGACATTTCCTGTCCTCATGGTTGTGGAGATGGGAAATCTAAGAATAGGACCTCAGTGTCTGCTGAGCCGTTGGTGGGGGTCTTCTTGCTTAATCATAATGTGGAAGAGGCCAGCACAGAGAGACAGAGGAAGCTTCTTGGAGACACCTGGCTTTTATAGCAGAGTCACTCCCCACAAAACCTATGAATCCATGAGTGGACTGATCAGTGCCTGTGCATGAGGGCAGAGTTCTCATGAGCCAGTGACCTCCCAGAAATACTTCAGTTCCCGTTCACACATAATTTTGGGATTAACTTTCCGACAATGGGTTTCCAGGGCACAACCATTGAAACCATACTATGAAGTGACTTTTAAAGTTGAATGAAAATCGCTAGCATCATCTACTTTTCTAAAGTGGCCTTAAAAAACGAGTCTGTCACAAGGAGAGAGAGAGGAAGCTTCTTCGAGACACCTGACTGGTGTCCTCCAGCCTGGATGTTGGTTTATTTTCAAGTTTCCCCTTTAGATTTCAGGCAGAGAATGTTGAGGTAGGGGACTTGGTGTTGTGGTATTCATGTATTTTATGTCCTCTAGGCTGTGGTGAATGCAGACATGGGAAGAAGTGGTCACGTGGAAAGTGAGTTCAAAAAGAGAGAGAGAACATGAAAATGGGGTGAGTTGGTTTTTTTTTTTTTTAATGTGGTCCTTGGATATAACCCAGGACTCTGTTCATTAGATCTCACGTTGATATGCAATGGAACCCAAAAGAAATTTTTTACCAGGGGAGCAAGTTTTCTGAGATTGAGCAAAATGCAAGGCAGCCGTAGTTTCTGGAGTGTTTCTCCTCTGGCCATTTTATTTATTTATTTCTTCCAATTGGAGGGGCACAAGTGGAGCACCTAGAGGGAAGTCTGGTTAGGGAAACATTTTCATTGGGTCCCATCCCATGTGCATTTAATGCATGACAGCCCTAGCAGTAAGGCAGGGAGGGCCAGTACCAGGTCCGATGGTCCAAGATACAAGCTGGGCTTAGCAACCTCCTTGTGGAGGGCCACGCAGGACCAAAGCACAAAGGTATAGTCTTGTAGGAAGTGATCCGTGAGGGACACTAGGATTGATTACACAGGTGCCACCTGAGCTGGCCTATCGGGCTTTTCTCACTGAGCTGAGAGGACAGTGACATCACAAACGGGCATTGTGTGTCTTGCTCCAAGGTGAGGGACAAGAGGCTAGTGCCCCCAGAAACCTGCAGTAGCCTGTGAGAGGGTTTGTCTGTTCCAGTCCACACAGCTTCCTACCAAGGCCCTGCCTTGTGACTTCCTATGACACCATCTCCTGGCTGCTGCTGCTTCCCTGGGGGCCCCTGGTCCTGTGGGTTCTTTGGGAAGAGACAGCCATTGATCAGGTTTCTCTTAGGGCCCTGGGAGAATGTTTGGAAATCCAGATTGCACCCAAGCCTCTTGTAACTCCCTACACAATTCAGTTTCTCCGAGCTAACACCAAGAGCAGATAAATAATAATGTCAATTGTTTTTGACTCTATTTCTAACATATGTGCTAACTTTGAAAAAACACATCAGTATGTATGTGTCTTACAAAGTTGATAGGCATATCTGTCATGCATCTTAGGCATATGTGTATGTATGTAAATATATATATATATATATATATTTTTTTTTTTTTCTTTTTTCGATAAGACTATTGGGTGGTGACTGTTTTAAAAAGAATCAAATTTCACTAAGTGCCCTGGCACTTTCCTGTGTTCCTGACAGCCTGGGTGGCTGAGGCAGGATTGGCGAACTTGTTACAACTTAGCAATACCCTTAGATAACTTAGAGAGATCCTGTACCGAAATAAAAAATAATAATCATTTTAAGAAAAGGATTAGACGTTTCTCTCCATGGTTAAGCACCCCTGTGATCAATGCCCGATACCAAAGCCAAAAAAAAAAAAAAAAAAAAAAAAAAGAAAAGAAAAGAAAAAGTTTATTTGGCTCAAGTTTCTGAAGACAGGAGTGTCCACGAACATGGTCTGGGGATCTCCTTGACCATTGGTGAGGGTCTTTGGGCTAAATCCTAACATAGAAGAGGCCATCATGAGGCCAGACAGAGCTGTCCCGCTGGAGAGAATTGACTTTGGTAGCAAAGTCACTCTCCTAAGGAAACTTATGAATCCTTGAATGGACTGATCTGTGTATGAAGGGTGAGTCCGGTAGAGCCAGTCACCTCCCAAAGTGCCTCCAAATATGATCAACCTGTAATTCAGGGATTCAAGTTTCAACACAGGAATTCCAGGGGACACACACCGCACTATTAGAGATAGGTCATGCTGTCATTTCAGTGTTTGTTCGATGCTGTGATTTCCATCAAAACCACTAAGACGCCGGGTGTGGTGGTCCTCTCCTGTAATTCCAGCAGCTATGGATTTCACTTTTCTTCTTTAGGCTTCAAAGGTGGTAAAAAGGGTGTAGTACAGATAACAGTAATGAGAGTTTATGCGCACCAACTCCTTAAAGCTGTGGTAAACAGCCACCAGCTCCAAACAATAATATAAGCATTAATTCAATTTTATTGCAGATTTTTCTTTCGAGTGAGACTAATTCTACACAAATGTAAGTGTAGATCGATCATCAGGCATAGAAAGAATCCAAAAAAGTACTGGGTCCCCTGGAAGATTGCCTGAAGGTGCTTTTCTTTCTCTTGGCACATGCTTATGTTTTGACTCCTTGTCAAATATCATTCTTTTTTTAAATTTTAATTTTTTTAGTTGTTGATAGAACTTTATTTGTATTTATGTATAAGTGGTACAGAGAGTCTAAACGAGTGCCTCACATGTGCTAGACAAGCGCTTTACCGCGGAGCCACCACCCGGGTCCCCTCAAATATCATTCTTCAGTTCACTAAAGAGAAGGGCTTTGTGGCCCACACTTATACTCCCAGCAACATGAGAGGCTAAGACAGGAGTATGGCAAGCTAGAGGCCAGAGTGAGGCCCTAAGCAAGATAGCAAGTCCCTGTGTAAGAATAAAAAGTAATCTTTGAGGTGGAGCAGTGGTACTGGGTATGTTGCTTAGTGGTTCAGCATCCCTGTGTTCAATCATCCCTAAAAAAAATAAATAAATAAAAACCAAGAAATATAAAGAACCGAGGGTAAATTACTGTTGAAGGGGGAAAAAAAAAAAAAAACAGCAAATGATGATTCTGTAAGCCAGTTGATAAATTATTTATGGCCAAAAAATATACATAAAATGCACAGATACAACACCATAGAGTCACTGTAAATGGTAGAAGTGTATTTCATGCCATGGGAAAATGTTATGTTTTATGGGAAGAAAATGATGGAAATGGATGCAAAAGTCTAAGTATCACACCATCCTCGGATTGCTCATGAGAAGTTATTGCCACCAATCTAGTTCACAAGACACCAAACCAAAGGAATGCTGGAGTCCCCGCTGGCCTTGGAGCATGGCCAGGTCACTGACCACCTGGGTTGGTGACTGGTTGGCCACAGAAGATCTCCTCTAGCTTCAGCAGCTTCCTCAGTTGTCTGCTTTCATCCCAGGGATTTTTCCTCTGATGGCTGTTTGCTGTTTGTGATCTGCAGAGTCGGTAACACTGAGCTGCACTCCAATGGGCCAGATCCTGTGGAAATGAAGTTCCACCCGCACAGGTGTCCTCAGGAAGGAGGAGTAGATTCAGGCTTCTGATGAAACCTGAAAGCAGTCCTGTGCTGGAGACCAAGGTAGGAAGGCCTCAAGTTGGAGGCCAGTCTGGCCAACATGGAAACTCCGGTCTCAAAATTAAGAAATGAAAAAGTTTTTGAAGATCCTAATCCAAATCCCCAAATAAAAAGGCAACTTGGAATCCTAGCGGTGGCTCCACAGGTTGATTCGGGAGGATTTCCAGTTGAAAGCCAGCCTCAGCAAGGGCAAGTTGAGGGACTAAGCAAATCAGTGAGAGCCTGTCTCTAAATAAATTACAAAATAGGGATGCGGATGTTGCTCAGTGCTTAAATGCCCCTGAATTCAATGCCTGGTACCAAAAAAAAAAAAAAAAAAAAAAAAAAACAGACTGGACAGCTTGTTCCTTCTCTGAGGGCAAAAGACAAGGGAGCCAGGTTTCCTTAGCCTTTTTCTCTGGGCAGCGTTTTTTCAGACAGGAAGGGCGGGAGAAGGGCTCCCAGGATGAGTCCTGGTAGCCATGTCTGCAGCTCTACTGCCATCGTGCGGAAACAGTTTCAAGAAGACACCCAGCGCCATTCATGCCTCCTTCCCAGGAGGCCTTGCTGTTGGGCAGATCGGACAGGCAGGGAGTTGGAAGATCCTTGGGCTGCCATCTGGGCCTCCTTGCCTTCTCCTAGGGCCCTGAGGGAGACCTGGGCAGTGGCGCTCCCTCACCATAGAACCTGCAGAGCAGGGGGCCCAGAGCTGACTAGCAGCAGCCAGGAATTGCTCTCACAGGAAGTCGTGGGGCGGGGCCTCGTTGCTCAACTGTGTGGACTTCACCTGAGGGACACTGTGCAAAGGGTAATGCAGGCCCTTGTGGATACTGTTTCCTTGTTCAGGTCCCTTGGAGCAAGATATAGCAGTCCCTTATGTGAAGTCACCATGCTGTTGTGCTCGGATCCCTTAGCCCCCAGGTGGAGCCCAAAGGACATGTCAGTTTTGGGTGGCATAGGGCAGCATCAGAAGTGTGTCCAGTTGTTTGCAGGCAGGCCTAATTGTCTGGAGGCTAGGGTGGTCTGAAGAGAAGGGCAGAGAAGAATTGGAAGAACTTGCAGTGCAGCCGATCTGCTAAAGACAAGCACCAAGAACGCTTATGTTTGCAAAGCTGTTATTTGGTGGAGCCTATGCAAAAATTCACTTAAAATGCATCAAGGATCTCCTCATGAAAACCACACGGACAGCATTTGAAAGACAAATGTAGGCCTACATGTTGCTGTCCATGGATGTGGCAATGTTGTCTTGAAAACACTGCTGAAAGCAGAAATGAGAGAAGAATGACTGGATGGTCAGGAAGTCATCTCCTTTTGCTTCCAAGGGAGTGACCAACAATAGGAAGAGGCAGCTCACAGAATAAGAGAAAAAAGTTGCAATTACCTGGGAACATTCTCACACTCAGAATTTTTGAGGAAACTGGGCTTCGCAACCTCTTTGTATCGCCAGGCTGAGACAAAGCAGAAATGCAGAGTCTGGGTGCAGAACCTGGATAATGATGGACACCAGGAATGTGCACACAGGTACCACCAGAACAGACCTGACCTTGATGTTCTCAACACTGTGAGGAGGGATCCCCGTGCCATTGCACAGTGACATCAAGAAAGTGCATGTTCCTTCTTGTTCCAAGGGGAACAACACAAGGCTGGTACCCTCAAGAGACTGCATTAGCCTTTTTCCCGGTTTTTTTTTTTTTTTCTTTCTTTCTTTTCTTTTTTTTGACAGAGTATAGAGGTGGTTTATTTTACTGAGTTGGAAAGTTTTCGTGTTTATTAATCCGAATGTTATAATGAATGACCCCTTCCCAGATAATTAACACTTTGCATTTTAAACGTTTATTTCTGTAGGACATCTTCTATCATTGGAAGCAGAAGGCACGAGGGAAAAGATAGTCGTCCACCTCCCCTTGAGGGCTCACATCCAGCAGTCGATGGGGCGCCCCAGGATCCACAAGCAGCTTATAGTAGGTGACAGAAACCTGTTCTTCTGGGCTCAGTAATTGCAAGGAAGGGCACTTCTCAGTAGCTGGTGAGTCACAGAAAGCCTCACAGCCCTGCAGGTGAGTAACAGAGGGCGCTCCCAGGTCAGCTGCTCAGTGGGGCCTGGGCCCCCATAGCTGAATACACTGGAAATGCCCTATTATGGGGTTCGGAGAGCAACAGGCTGCCCTTCTAAGAGGGACTTTGGCCCGCAGGGACCTTAGGACCTTCCAGTGCCCGCAGGTAGCCCAGTACACCTGTCCAAGGGCTGTGGCCTGTCCTGCCAGTGCCTAGCCATTGGGCACTGTGTGGGGGGTGGGGGGGGCGCGGGGGTTAGGGGTGTAGGTTGCTCATCTCTTGCAGGAAGATGCTGCTGCCTGGTATTGCAGCAGTCAATGGGCTGCCTAGTCAACCTCAGCCCCTGATGAGTGCAGACCCAGTAGCCAGGCACAACTGTCATTGCATGACCAGCTCTCCTGGAGCTAGCTGCTGCCTGCACACAAAATTTCCTCTTCCCAGCAGGTGGCGGCAGCAACAACACAGGAAACAGACGCCCTGGCTCAGGTTCCTGTTCTCCCAAAAGAGCTGCCCCTGGCCATGGCTTCTGGGAATTCAGCGCCTCCTCGCGCTGGGCACCTAGGCCCAGGGAGACCTCCCTGGATTGCCCCTTAGTGGGTCCCTCCGCTCCAGTCCAAGCAGCTCCTATGGAGGCCCCGCCCCACGACTTCCTCTGACACCAGCTCCTGCCCACTGCTAGTCCCCTCAGGTCCCTGGCTCTCCGGGTTCTTTGCTGAGAGCGCGCCAGAGCCCAGGTCTCCCTCAGGACCCTGGGAGAAGGCCAGGAGGCCCAGAGGGCAGCCCAAGCCGCTTGGAACTCGCTCCTTGAAACACAGATCCTCCCCCACAGCGAGGCCTCCTGGGAAGGAGGCTTGAGTGGCGCAGGGCGTCTTGAAACTGGTTCCGCACGGTGGCGGTAGAGCTCCAGCTATGGCCAGCAGCCCTGGGCCTGAGCGCGCCTCTCCCGCCCTGGCTGTCTGAAAAAACGCCACCCAGACAAAGGCACCAGGCAACATGGCCGCCCTGTCCTTTGCCCAGTTCTGAGGAAGCAGCTCCCGATGCTGCTTTTGCTTTTTCAGTATTTGTGGCGTTTGGTTCACGATGTTTGCCTCTGTCGTGATTCTGCCCGAGACAGGCTTTGCCGTGTTGCCCAGGACCAGCTGGAAATCGTGGTGCCAGTGCAGCAGCTTCCAGCTCCTCTCTCCTGTTGTTTTCCATCTGAACTCTGACCAAGGCCTGAGTGCCATCCTCCCCTGGGCCTCCCCTCTCTCTGGTGGAACGTTCAGGGAGGCCCTGCTCATTCAGTCTGTTCTGAGTTGAACTGCACCCAGTCTTCCTCCCTCTGTAGTTTGTGAGTGCTCAGACCAGGTGAGAGAAATGACACGGTTCGGTTTGTTTTTTACTCTTTTTAGGACACAAGAAGTTGGGAATCCAACGTGTCAATATGTATGTCTTCCAGAGAGCCAATGTGCACATGGTGATGTGTCTTAGTCTAGGTTCTGTTGCCATAACAAAAATACCTGAAGCTGAGTATTTTGTAAGAAATGGACATTTCCTGTCCTCATGGTTGTGGAGATGGGAAATCTAAGAATAGGACCTCAGTGTCTGCTGAGCCGTTGGTGGGGGTCTTCTTGCTTAATCATAATGTGGAAGAGGCCAGCACAGAGAGACAGAGGAAGCTTCTTGGAGACACCTGGCTTTTATAGCAGAGTCACTCCCCACAAAACCTATGAATCCATGAGTGGACTGATCAGTGCCTGTGCATGAGGGCAGAGTTCTCATGAGCCAGTGACCTCCCAGAAATACTTCAGTTCCCGTTCACACATAATTTTGGGATTAACTTTCCGACAATGGGTTTCCAGGGCACAACCATTGAAACCATACTATGAAGTGACTTTTAAAGTTGAATGAAAATCGCTAGCATCATCTACTTTTCTAAAGTGGCCTTAAAAAACGAGTCTGTCACAAGGAGAGAGAGAGGAAGCTTCTTCGAGACACCTGACTGGTGTCCTCCAGCCTGGATGTTGGTTTATTTTCAAGTTTCCCCTTTAGATTTCAGGCAGAGAATGTTGAGGTAGGGGACTTGGTGTTGTGGTATTCATGTATTTTATGTCCTCTAGGCTGTGGTGAATGCAGACATGGGAAGAAGTGGTCACGTGGAAAGTGAGTTCAAAAAGAGAGAGAGAACATGAAAATGGGGTGAGTTGGTTTTTTTTTTTTTTAATGTGGTCCTTGGATATAACCCAGGACTCTGTTCATTAGATCTCACGTTGATATGCAATGGAACCCAAAAGAAATTTTTTACCAGGGGAGCAAGTTTTCTGAGATTGAGCAAAATGCAAGGCAGCCGTAGTTTCTGGAGTGTTTCTCCTCTGGCCATTTTATTTATTTATTTCTTCCAATTGGAGGGGCACAAGTGGAGCACCTAGAGGGAAGTCTGGTTAGGGAAACATTTTCATTGGGTCCCATCCCATGTGCATTTAATGCATGACAGCCCTAGCAGTAAGGCAGGGAGGGCCAGTACCAGGTCCGATGGTCCAAGATACAAGCTGGGCTTAGCAACCTCCTTGTGGAGGGCCACGCAGGACCAAAGCACAAAGGTATAGTCTTGTAGGAAGTGATCCGTGAGGGACACTAGGATTGATTACACAGGTGCCACCTGAGCTGGCCTATCGGGCTTTTCTCACTGAGCTGAGAGGACAGTGACATCACAAACGGGCATTGTGTGTCTTGCTCCAAGGTGAGGGACAAGAGGCTAGTGCCCCCAGAAACCTGCAGTAGCCTGTGAGAGGGTTTGTCTGTTCCAGTCCACACAGCTTCCTACCAAGGCCCTGCCTTGTGACTTCCTATGACACCATCTCCTGGCTGCTGCTGCTTCCCTGGGGGCCCCTGGTCCTGTGGGTTCTTTGGGAAGAGACAGCCATTGATCAGGTTTCTCTTAGGGCCCTGGGAGAATGTTTGGAAATCCAGATTGCACCCAAGCCTCTTGTAACTCCCTACACAATTCAGTTTCTCCGAGCTAACACCAAGAGCAGATAAATAATAATGTCAATTGTTTTTGACTCTATTTCTAACATATGTGCTAACTTTGAAAAAACACATCAGTATGTATGTGTCTTACAAAGTTGATAGGCATATCTGTCATGCATCTTAGGCATATGTGTATGTATGTAAATATATATATATATATATATATATTTTTTTTTTTTTTTTTTTTTGTTAAGACTATTGGGTGGTGACTGTTTTAAAAAGAATCAAATTTCACTAAGTGCCCTGGCACTTTCCTGTGTTCCTGACAGCCTGGGTGGCTGAGGCAGGATTGGCGAACTTGTTACAACTTAGCAATACCCTTAGATAACTTAGAGAGATCCTGTACCGAAATAAAAAATAATAATCATTTTAAGAAAAGGATTAGACGTTTCTCTCCATGGTTAAGCACCCCTGTGATCAATGCCCGATACCAAAGCCAAAAAAAAAAAAAAAAAAAAAAAAAAGAAAAGAAAAGAAAAAGTTTATTTGGCTCAAGTTTCTGAAGACAGGAGTGTCCACGAACATGGTCTGGGGATCTCCTTGACCATTGGTGAGGGTCTTTGGGCTAAATCCTAACATAGAAGAGGCCATCATGAGGCCAGACAGAGCTGTCCCGCTGGAGAGAATTGACTTTGGTAGCAAAGTCACTCTCCTAAGGAAACTTATGAATCCTTGAATGGACTGATCTGTGTATGAAGGGTGAGTCCGGTAGAGCCAGTCACCTCCCAAAGTGCCTCCAAATATGATCAACCTGTAATTCAGGGATTCAAGTTTCAACACAGGAATTCCAGGGGACACACACCGCACTATTAGAGATAGGTCATGCTGTCATTTCAGTGTTTGTTCGATGCTGTGATTTCCATCAAAACCACTAAGACGCCGGGTGTGGTGGTCCTCTCCTGTAATTCCAGCAGCTATGGATTTCACTTTTCTTCTTTAGGCTTCAAAGGTGGTAAAAAGGGTGTAGTACAGATAACAGTAATGAGAGTTTATGCGCACCAACTCCTTAAAGCTGTGGTAAACAGCCACCAGCTCCAAACAATAATATAAGCATTAATTCAATTTTATTGCAGATTTTTCTTTCGAGTGAGACTAATTCTACACAAATGTAAGTGTAGATCGATCATCAGGCATAGAAAGAATCCAAAAAAGTACTGGGTCCCCTGGAAGATTGCCTGAAGGTGCTTTTCTTTCTCTTGGCACATGCTTATGTTTTGACTCCTTGTCAAATATCATTCTTTTTTTAAATTTTAATTTTTTTAGTTGTTGATAGAACTTTATTTGTATTTATGTATAAGTGGTACAGAGAGTCTAAACGAGTGCCTCACATGTGCTAGACAAGCGCTTTACCGCGGAGCCACCACCCGGGTCCCCTCAAATATCATTCTTCAGTTCACTAAAGAGAAGGGCTTTGTGGCCCACACTTATACTCCCAGCAACATGAGAGGCTAAGACAGGAGTATGGCAAGCTAGAGGCCAGAGTGAGGCCCTAAGCAAGATAGCAAGTCCCTGTGTAAGAATAAAAAGTAATCTTTGAGGTGGAGCAGTGGTACTGGGTATGTTGCTTAGTGGTTCAGCATCCCTGTGTTCAATCATCCCTAAAAAAAATAAATAAATAAAAACCAAGAAATATAAAGAACCGAGGGTAAATTACTGTTGAAGGGGGAAAAAAAAAAAAAAACAGCAAATGATGATTCTGTAAGCCAGTTGATAAATTATTTATGGCCAAAAAATATACATAAAATGCACAGATACAACACCATAGAGTCACTGTAAATGGTAGAAGTGTATTTCATGCCATGGGAAAATGTTATGTTTTATGGGAAGAAAATGATGGAAATGGATGCAAAAGTCTAAGTATCACACCATCCTCGGATTGCTCATGAGAAGTTATTGCCACCAATCTAGTTCACAAGACACCAAACCAAAGGAATGCTGGAGTCCCCGCTGGCCTTGGAGCATGGCCAGGTCACTGACCACCTGGGTTGGTGACTGGTTGGCCACAGAAGATCTCCTCTAGCTTCAGCAGCTTCCTCAGTTGTCTGCTTTCATCCCAGGGATTTTTCCTCTGATGGCTGTTTGCTGTTTGTGATCTGCAGAGTCGGTAACACTGAGCTGCACTCCAATGGGCCAGATCCTGTGGAAATGAAGTTCCACCCGCACAGGTGTCCTCAGGAAGGAGGAGTAGATTCAGGCTTCTGATGAAACCTGAAAGCAGTCCTGTGCTGGAGACCAAGGTAGGAAGGCCTCAAGTTGGAGGCCAGTCTGGCCAACATGGAAACTCCGGTCTCAAAATTAAGAAATGAAAAAGTTTTTGAAGATCCTAATCCAAATCCCCAAATAAAAAGGCAACTTGGAATCCTAGCGGTGGCTCCACAGGTTGATTCGGGAGGATTTCCAGTTGAAAGCCAGCCTCAGCAAGGGCAAGTTGAGGGACTAAGCAAATCAGTGAGAGCCTGTCTCTAAATAAATTACAAAATAGGGATGCGGATGTTGCTCAGTGCTTAAATGCCCCTGAATTCAATGCCTGGTACCAAAAAAAAAAAAAAAAAAAAAAAAAAAACAGACTGGACAGCTTGTTCCTTCTCTGAGGGCAAAAGACAAGGGAGCCAGGTTTCCTTAGCCTTTTTCTCTGGGCAGCGTTTTTTCAGACAGGAAGGGCGGGAGAAGGGCTCCCAGGATGAGTCCTGGTAGCCATGTCTGCAGCTCTACTGCCATCGTGCGGAAACAGTTTCAAGAAGACACCCAGCGCCATTCATGCCTCCTTCCCAGGAGGCCTTGCTGTTGGGCAGATCGGACAGGCAGGGAGTTGGAAGATCCTTGGGCTGCCATCTGGGCCTCCTTGCCTTCTCCTAGGGCCCTGAGGGAGACCTGGGCAGTGGCGCTCCCTCACCATAGAACCTGCAGAGCAGGGGGCCCAGAGCTGACTAGCAGCAGCCAGGAATTGCTCTCACAGGAAGTCGTGGGGCGGGGCCTCGTTGCTCAACTGTGTGGACTTCACCTGAGGGACACTGTGCAAAGGGTAATGCAGGCCCTTGTGGATACTGTTTCCTTGTTCAGGTCCCTTGGAGCAAGATATAGCAGTCCCTTATGTGAAGTCACCATGCTGTTGTGCTCGGATCCCTTAGCCCCCAGGTGGAGCCCAAAGGACATGTCAGTTTTGGGTGGCATAGGGCAGCATCAGAAGTGTGTCCAGTTGTTTGCAGGCAGGCCTAATTGTCTGGAGGCTAGGGTGGTCTGAAGAGAAGGGCAGAGAAGAATTGGAAGAACTTGCAGTGCAGCCGATCTGCTAAAGACAAGCACCAAGAACGCTTATGTTTGCAAAGCTGTTATTTGGTGGAGCCTATGCAAAAATTCACTTAAAATGCATCAAGGATCTCCTCATGAAAACCACACGGACAGCATTTGAAAGACAAATGTAGGCCTACATGTTGCTGTCCATGGATGTGGCAATGTTGTCTTGAAAACACTGCTGAAAGCAGAAATGAGAGAAGAATGACTGGATGGTCAGGAAGTCATCTCCTTTTGCTTCCAAGGGAGTGACCAACAATAGGAAGAGGCAGCTCACAGAATAAGAGAAAAAAGTTGCAATTACCTGGGAACATTCTCACACTCAGAATTTTTGAGGAAACTGGGCTTCGCAACCTCTTTGTATCGCCAGGCTGAGACAAAGCAGAAATGCAGAGTCTGGGTGCAGAACCTGGATAATGATGGACACCAGGAATGTGCACACAGGTACCACCAGAACAGACCTGACCTTGATGTTCTCAACACTGTGAGGAGGGATCCCCGTGCCATTGCACAGTGACATCAAGAAAGTGCATGTTCCTTCTTGTTCCAAGGGGAACAACACAAGGCTGGTACCCTCAAGAGACTGCATTAGCCTTTTTCCCGGTTTTTTTTTTTTTTTCTTTCTTTCTTTTCTTTTTTTTGACAGAGTATAGAGGTGGTTTATTTTACTGAGTTGGAAAGTTTTCGTGTTTATTAATCCGAATGTTATAATGAATGACCCCTTCCCAGATAATTAACACTTTGCATTTTAAACGTTTATTTCTGTAGGACATCTTCTATCATTGGAAGCAGAAGGCACGAGGGAAAAGATAGTCGTCCACCTCCCCTTGAGGGCTCACATCCAGCAGTCGATGGGGCGCCCCAGGATCCACAAGCAGCTTATAGTAGGTGACAGAAACCTGTTCTTCTGGGCTCAGTAATTGCAAGGAAGGGCACTTCTCAGTAGCTGGTGAGTCACAGAAAGCCTCACAGCCCTGCAGGTGAGTAACAGAGGGCGCTCCCAGGTCAGCTGCTCAGTGGGGCCTGGGCCCCCATAGCTGAATACACTGGAAATGCCCTATTATGGGGTTCGGAGAGCAACAGGCTGCCCTTCTAAGAGGGACTTTGGCCCGCAGGGACCTTAGGACCTTCCAGTGCCCGCAGGTAGCCCAGTACACCTGTCCAAGGGCTGTGGCCTGTCCTGCCAGTGCCTAGCCATTGGGCACTGTGTGGGGGGTGGGGGGGGCGCGGGGGTTAGGGGTGTAGGTTGCTCATCTCTTGCAGGAAGATGCTGCTGCCTGGTATTGCAGCAGTCAATGGGCTGCCTAGTCAACCTCAGCCCCTGATGAGTGCAGACCCAGTAGCCAGGCACAACTGTCATTGCATGACCAGCTCTCCTGGAGCTAGCTGCTGCCTGCACACAAAATTTCCTCTTCCCAGCAGGTGGCGGCAGCAACAACACAGGAAACAGACGCCCTGGCTCAGGTTCCTGTTCTCCCAAAAGAGCTGCCCCTGGCCATGGCTTCTGGGAATTCAGCGCCTCCTCGCGCTGGGCACCTAGGCCCAGGGAGACCTCCCTGGATTGCCCCTTAGTGGGTCCCTCCGCTCCAGTCCAAGCAGCTCCTATGGAGGCCCCGCCCCACGACTTCCTCTGACACCAGCTCCTGCCCACTGCTAGTCCCCTCAGGTCCCTGGCTCTCCGGGTTCTTTGCAGGGGACTAGCAGTGGGCAGGAGCTGGTGTCAGAGGAAGTCGTGGGGCGGGGCCTCCATAGGAGCTGCTTGGACTGGAGCGGAGGGACCCACTAAGGGGCAATCCAGGGAGGTCTCCCTGGGCCTAGGTGCCCAGCGCGAGGAGGCGCTGAATTCCCAGAAGCCATGGCCAGGGGCAGCTCTTTTGGGAGAACAGGAACCTGAGCCAGGGCGTCTGTTTCCTGTGTTGTTGCTGCCGCCACCTGCTGGGAAGAGGAAATTTTGTGTGCAGGCAGCAGCTAGCTCCAGGAGAGCTGGTCATGCAATGACAGTTGTGCCTGGCTACTGGGTCTGCACTCATCAGGGGCTGAGGTTGACTAGGCAGCCCATTGACTGCTGCAATACCAGGCAGCAGCATCTTCCTGCAAGAGATGAGCAACCTACACCCCTAACCCCCGCGCCCCCCCCACCCCCCACACAGTGCCCAATGGCTAGGCACTGGCAGGACAGGCCACAGCCCTTGGACAGGTGTACTGGGCTACCTGCGGGCACTGGAAGGTCCTAAGGTCCCTGCGGGCCAAAGTCCCTCTTAGAAGGGCAGCCTGTTGCTCTCCGAACCCCATAATAGGGCATTTCCAGTGTATTCAGCTATGGGGGCCCAGGCCCCACTGAGCAGCTGACCTGGGAGCGCCCTCTGTTACTCACCTGCAGGGCTGTGAGGCTTTCTGTGACTCACCAGCTACTGAGAAGTGCCCTTCCTTGCAATTACTGAGCCCAGAAGAACAGGTTTCTGTCACCTACTATAAGCTGCTTGTGGATCCTGGGGCGCCCCATCGACTGCTGGATGTGAGCCCTCAAGGGGAGGTGGACGACTATCTTTTCCCTCGTGCCTTCTGCTTCCAATGATAGAAGATGTCCTACAGAAATAAACGTTTAAAATGCAAAGTGTTAATTATCTGGGAAGGGGTCATTCATTATAACATTCGGATTAATAAACACGAAAACTTTCCAACTCAGTAAAATAAACCACCTCTATACTCTGTCAAAAAAAAGAAAAGAAAGAAAGAAAAAAAAAAAAAAACCGGGAAAAAGGCTAATGCAGTCTCTTGAGGGTACCAGCCTTGTGTTGTTCCCCTTGGAACAAGAAGGAACATGCACTTTCTTGATGTCACTGTGCAATGGCACGGGGATCCCTCCTCACAGTGTTGAGAACATCAAGGTCAGGTCTGTTCTGGTGGTACCTGTGTGCACATTCCTGGTGTCCATCATTATCCAGGTTCTGCACCCAGACTCTGCATTTCTGCTTTGTCTCAGCCTGGCGATACAAAGAGGTTGCGAAGCCCAGTTTCCTCAAAAATTCTGAGTGTGAGAATGTTCCCAGGTAATTGCAACTTTTTTCTCTTATTCTGTGAGCTGCCTCTTCCTATTGTTGGTCACTCCCTTGGAAGCAAAAGGAGATGACTTCCTGACCATCCAGTCATTCTTCTCTCATTTCTGCTTTCAGCAGTGTTTTCAAGACAACATTGCCACATCCATGGACAGCAACATGTAGGCCTACATTTGTCTTTCAAATGCTGTCCGTGTGGTTTTCATGAGGAGATCCTTGATGCATTTTAAGTGAATTTTTGCATAGGCTCCACCAAATAACAGCTTTGCAAACATAAGCGTTCTTGGTGCTTGTCTTTAGCAGATCGGCTGCACTGCAAGTTCTTCCAATTCTTCTCTGCCCTTCTCTTCAGACCACCCTAGCCTCCAGACAATTAGGCCTGCCTGCAAACAACTGGACACACTTCTGATGCTGCCCTATGCCACCCAAAACTGACATGTCCTTTGGGCTCCACCTGGGGGCTAAGGGATCCGAGCACAACAGCATGGTGACTTCACATAAGGGACTGCTATATCTTGCTCCAAGGGACCTGAACAAGGAAACAGTATCCACAAGGGCCTGCATTACCCTTTGCACAGTGTCCCTCAGGTGAAGTCCACACAGTTGAGCAACGAGGCCCCGCCCCACGACTTCCTGTGAGAGCAATTCCTGGCTGCTGCTAGTCAGCTCTGGGCCCCCTGCTCTGCAGGTTCTATGGTGAGGGAGCGCCACTGCCCAGGTCTCCCTCAGGGCCCTAGGAGAAGGCAAGGAGGCCCAGATGGCAGCCCAAGGATCTTCCAACTCCCTGCCTGTCCGATCTGCCCAACAGCAAGGCCTCCTGGGAAGGAGGCATGAATGGCGCTGGGTGTCTTCTTGAAACTGTTTCCGCACGATGGCAGTAGAGCTGCAGACATGGCTACCAGGACTCATCCTGGGAGCCCTTCTCCCGCCCTTCCTGTCTGAAAAAACGCTGCCCAGAGAAAAAGGCTAAGGAAACCTGGCTCCCTTGTCTTTTGCCCTCAGAGAAGGAACAAGCTGTCCAGTCTGTTTTTTTTTTTTTTTTTTTTTTTTTTTTGGTACCAGGCATTGAATTCAGGGGCATTTAAGCACTGAGCAACATCCGCATCCCTATTTTGTAATTTATTTAGAGACAGGCTCTCACTGATTTGCTTAGTCCCTCAACTTGCCCTTGCTGAGGCTGGCTTTCAACTGGAAATCCTCCCGAATCAACCTGTGGAGCCACCGCTAGGATTCCAAGTTGCCTTTTTATTTGGGGATTTGGATTAGGATCTTCAAAAACTTTTTCATTTCTTAATTTTGAGACCGGAGTTTCCATGTTGGCCAGACTGGCCTCCAACTTGAGGCCTTCCTACCTTGGTCTCCAGCACAGGACTGCTTTCAGGTTTCATCAGAAGCCTGAATCTACTCCTCCTTCCTGAGGACACCTGTGCGGGTGGAACTTCATTTCCACAGGATCTGGCCCATTGGAGTGCAGCTCAGTGTTACCGACTCTGCAGATCACAAACAGCAAACAGCCATCAGAGGAAAAATCCCTGGGATGAAAGCAGACAACTGAGGAAGCTGCTGAAGCTAGAGGAGATCTTCTGTGGCCAACCAGTCACCAACCCAGGTGGTCAGTGACCTGGCCATGCTCCAAGGCCAGCGGGGACTCCAGCATTCCTTTGGTTTGGTGTCTTGTGAACTAGATTGGTGGCAATAACTTCTCATGAGCAATCCGAGGATGGTGTGATACTTAGACTTTTGCATCCATTTCCATCATTTTCTTCCCATAAAACATAACATTTTCCCATGGCATGAAATACACTTCTACCATTTACAGTGACTCTATGGTGTTGTATCTGTGCATTTTATGTATATTTTTTGGCCATAAATAATTTATCAACTGGCTTACAGAATCATCATTTGCTGTTTTTTTTTTTTTTTCCCCCTTCAACAGTAATTTACCCTCGGTTCTTTATATTTCTTGGTTTTTATTTATTTATTTTTTTTAGGGATGATTGAACACAGGGATGCTGAACCACTAAGCAACATACCCAGTACCACTGCTCCACCTCAAAGATTACTTTTTATTCTTACACAGGGACTTGCTATCTTGCTTAGGGCCTCACTCTGGCCTCTAGCTTGCCATACTCCTGTCTTAGCCTCTCATGTTGCTGGGAGTATAAGTGTGGGCCACAAAGCCCTTCTCTTTAGTGAACTGAAGAATGATATTTGAGGGGACCCGGGTGGTGGCTCCGCGGTAAAGCGCTTGTCTAGCACATGTGAGGCACTCGTTTAGACTCTCTGTACCACTTATACATAAATACAAATAAAGTTCTATCAACAACTAAAAAAATTAAAATTTAAAAAAAGAATGATATTTGACAAGGAGTCAAAACATAAGCATGTGCCAAGAGAAAGAAAAGCACCTTCAGGCAATCTTCCAGGGGACCCAGTACTTTTTTGGATTCTTTCTATGCCTGATGATCGATCTACACTTACATTTGTGTAGAATTAGTCTCACTCGAAAGAAAAATCTGCAATAAAATTGAATTAATGCTTATATTATTGTTTGGAGCTGGTGGCTGTTTACCACAGCTTTAAGGAGTTGGTGCGCATAAACTCTCATTACTGTTATCTGTACTACACCCTTTTTACCACCTTTGAAGCCTAAAGAAGAAAAGTGAAATCCATAGCTGCTGGAATTACAGGAGAGGACCACCACACCCGGCGTCTTAGTGGTTTTGATGGAAATCACAGCATCGAACAAACACTGAAATGACAGCATGACCTATCTCTAATAGTGCGGTGTGTGTCCCCTGGAATTCCTGTGTTGAAACTTGAATCCCTGAATTACAGGTTGATCATATTTGGAGGCACTTTGGGAGGTGACTGGCTCTACCGGACTCACCCTTCATACACAGATCAGTCCATTCAAGGATTCATAAGTTTCCTTAGGAGAGTGACTTTGCTACCAAAGTCAATTCTCTCCAGCGGGACAGCTCTGTCTGGCCTCATGATGGCCTCTTCTATGTTAGGATTTAGCCCAAAGACCCTCACCAATGGTCAAGGAGATCCCCAGACCATGTTCGTGGACACTCCTGTCTTCAGAAACTTGAGCCAAATAAACTTTTTCTTTTCTTTTCTTTTTTTTTTTTTTTTTTTTTTTTTGGCTTTGGTATCGGGCATTGATCACAGGGGTGCTTAACCATGGAGAGAAACGTCTAATCCTTTTCTTAAAATGATTATTATTTTTTATTTCGGTACAGGATCTCTCTAAGTTATCTAAGGGTATTGCTAAGTTGTAACAAGTTCGCCAATCCTGCCTCAGCCACCCAGGCTGTCAGGAACACAGGAAAGTGCCAGGGCACTTAGTGAAATTTGATTCTTTTTAAAACAGTCACCACCCAATAGTCTTATCGAAAAAAGAAAAAAAAAAAAATATATATATATATATATATATTTACATACATACACATATGCCTAAGATGCATGACAGATATGCCTATCAACTTTGTAAGACACATACATACTGATGTGTTTTTTCAAAGTTAGCACATATGTTAGAAATAGAGTCAAAAACAATTGACATTATTATTTATCTGCTCTTGGTGTTAGCTCGGAGAAACTGAATTGTGTAGGGAGTTACAAGAGGCTTGGGTGCAATCTGGATTTCCAAACATTCTCCCAGGGCCCTAAGAGAAACCTGATCAATGGCTGTCTCTTCCCAAAGAACCCACAGGACCAGGGGCCCCCAGGGAAGCAGCAGCAGCCAGGAGATGGTGTCATAGGAAGTCACAAGGCAGGGCCTTGGTAGGAAGCTGTGTGGACTGGAACAGACAAACCCTCTCACAGGCTACTGCAGGTTTCTGGGGGCACTAGCCTCTTGTCCCTCACCTTGGAGCAAGACACACAATGCCCGTTTGTGATGTCACTGTCCTCTCAGCTCAGTGAGAAAAGCCCGATAGGCCAGCTCAGGTGGCACCTGTGTAATCAATCCTAGTGTCCCTCACGGATCACTTCCTACAAGACTATACCTTTGTGCTTTGGTCCTGCGTGGCCCTCCACAAGGAGGTTGCTAAGCCCAGCTTGTATCTTGGACCATCGGACCTGGTACTGGCCCTCCCTGCCTTACTGCTAGGGCTGTCATGCATTAAATGCACATGGGATGGGACCCAATGAAAATGTTTCCCTAACCAGACTTCCCTCTAGGTGCTCCACTTGTGCCCCTCCAATTGGAAGAAATAAATAAATAAAATGGCCAGAGGAGAAACACTCCAGAAACTACGGCTGCCTTGCATTTTGCTCAATCTCAGAAAACTTGCTCCCCTGGTAAAAAATTTCTTTTGGGTTCCATTGCATATCAACGTGAGATCTAATGAACAGAGTCCTGGGTTATATCCAAGGACCACATTAAAAAAAAAAAAAACCAACTCACCCCATTTTCATGTTCTCTCTCTCTTTTTGAACTCACTTTCCACGTGACCACTTCTTCCCATGTCTGCATTCACCACAGCCTAGAGGACATAAAATACATGAATACCACAACACCAAGTCCCCTACCTCAACATTCTCTGCCTGAAATCTAAAGGGGAAACTTGAAAATAAACCAACATCCAGGCTGGAGGACACCAGTCAGGTGTCTCGAAGAAGCTTCCTCTCTCTCTCCTTGTGACAGACTCGTTTTTTAAGGCCACTTTAGAAAAGTAGATGATGCTAGCGATTTTCATTCAACTTTAAAAGTCACTTCATAGTATGGTTTCAATGGTTGTGCCCTGGAAACCCATTGTCGGAAAGTTAATCCCAAAATTATGTGTGAACGGGAACTGAAGTATTTCTGGGAGGTCACTGGCTCATGAGAACTCTGCCCTCATGCACAGGCACTGATCAGTCCACTCATGGATTCATAGGTTTTGTGGGGAGTGACTCTGCTATAAAAGCCAGGTGTCTCCAAGAAGCTTCCTCTGTCTCTCTGTGCTGGCCTCTTCCACATTATGATTAAGCAAGAAGACCCCCACCAACGGCTCAGCAGACACTGAGGTCCTATTCTTAGATTTCCCATCTCCACAACCATGAGGACAGGAAATGTCCATTTCTTACAAAATACTCAGCTTCAGGTATTTTTGTTATGGCAACAGAACCTAGACTAAGACACATCACCATGTGCACATTGGCTCTCTGGAAGACATACATATTGACACGTTGGATTCCCAACTTCTTGTGTCCTAAAAAGAGTAAAAAACAAACCGAACCGTGTCATTTCTCTCACCTGGTCTGAGCACTCACAAACTACAGAGGGAGGAAGACTGGGTGCAGTTCAACTCAGAACAGACTGAATGAGCAGGGCCTCCCTGAACGTTCCACCAGAGAGAGGGGAGGCCCAGGGGAGGATGGCACTCAGGCCTTGGTCAGAGTTCAGATGGAAAACAACAGGAGAGAGGAGCTGGAAGCTGCTGCACTGGCACCACGATTTCCAGCTGGTCCTGGGCAACACGGCAAAGCCTGTCTCGGGCAGAATCACGACAGAGGCAAACATCGTGAACCAAACGCCACAAATACTGAAAAAGCAAAAGCAGCATCGGGAGCTGCTTCCTCAGAACTGGGCAAAGGACAGGGCGGCCATGTTGCCTGGTGCCTTTGTCTGGGTGGCGTTTTTTCAGACAGCCAGGGCGGGAGAGGCGCGCTCAGGCCCAGGGCTGCTGGCCATAGCTGGAGCTCTACCGCCACCGTGCGGAACCAGTTTCAAGACGCCCTGCGCCACTCAAGCCTCCTTCCCAGGAGGCCTCGCTGTGGGGGAGGATCTGTGTTTCAAGGAGCGAGTTCCAAGCGGCTTGGGCTGCCCTCTGGGCCTCCTGGCCTTCTCCCAGGGTCCTGAGGGAGACCTGGGCTCTGGCGCGCTCTCAGCAAAGAACCCGGAGAGCCAGGGACCTGAGGGGACTAGCAGTGGGCAGGAGCTGGTGTCAGAGGAAGTCGTGGGGCGGGGCCTCCATAGGAGCTGCTTGGACTGGAGCGGAGGGACCCACTAAGGGGCAATCCAGGGAGGTCTCCCTGGGCCTAGGTGCCCAGCGCGAGGAGGCGCTGAATTCCCAGAAGCCATGGCCAGGGGCAGCTCTTTTGGGAGAACAGGAACCTGAGCCAGGGCGTCTGTTTCCTGTGTTGTTGCTGCCGCCACCTGCTGGGAAGAGGAAATTTTGTGTGCAGGCAGCAGCTAGCTCCAGGAGAGCTGGTCATGCAATGACAGTTGTGCCTGGCTACTGGGTCTGCACTCATCAGGGGCTGAGGTTGACTAGGCAGCCCATTGACTGCTGCAATACCAGGCAGCAGCATCTTCCTGCAAGAGATGAGCAACCTACACCCCTAACCCCCGCGCCCCCCCCACCCCCCACACAGTGCCCAATGGCTAGGCACTGGCAGGACAGGCCACAGCCCTTGGACAGGTGTACTGGGCTACCTGCGGGCACTGGAAGGTCCTAAGGTCCCTGCGGGCCAAAGTCCCTCTTAGAAGGGCAGCCTGTTGCTCTCCGAACCCCATAATAGGGCATTTCCAGTGTATTCAGCTATGGGGGCCCAGGCCCCACTGAGCAGCTGACCTGGGAGCGCCCTCTGTTACTCACCTGCAGGGCTGTGAGGCTTTCTGTGACTCACCAGCTACTGAGAAGTGCCCTTCCTTGCAATTACTGAGCCCAGAAGAACAGGTTTCTGTCACCTACTATAAGCTGCTTGTGGATCCTGGGGCGCCCCATCGACTGCTGGATGTGAGCCCTCAAGGGGAGGTGGACGACTATCTTTTCCCTCGTGCCTTCTGCTTCCAATGATAGAAGATGTCCTACAGAAATAAACGTTTAAAATGCAAAGTGTTAATTATCTGGGAAGGGGTCATTCATTATAACATTCGGATTAATAAACACGAAAACTTTCCAACTCAGTAAAATAAACCACCTCTATACTCTGTCAAAAAAAAGAAAAGAAAGAAAGAAAAAAAAAAAAAAACCGGGAAAAAGGCTAATGCAGTCTCTTGAGGGTACCAGCCTTGTGTTGTTCCCCTTGGAACAAGAAGGAACATGCACTTTCTTGATGTCACTGTGCAATGGCACGGGGATCCCTCCTCACAGTGTTGAGAACATCAAGGTCAGGTCTGTTCTGGTGGTACCTGTGTGCACATTCCTGGTGTCCATCATTATCCAGGTTCTGCACCCAGACTCTGCATTTCTGCTTTGTCTCAGCCTGGCGATACAAAGAGGTTGCGAAGCCCAGTTTCCTCAAAAATTCTGAGTGTGAGAATGTTCCCAGGTAATTGCAACTTTTTTCTCTTATTCTGTGAGCTGCCTCTTCCTATTGTTGGTCACTCCCTTGGAAGCAAAAGGAGATGACTTCCTGACCATCCAGTCATTCTTCTCTCATTTCTGCTTTCAGCAGTGTTTTCAAGACAACATTGCCACATCCATGGACAGCAACATGTAGGCCTACATTTGTCTTTCAAATGCTGTCCGTGTGGTTTTCATGAGGAGATCCTTGATGCATTTTAAGTGAATTTTTGCATAGGCTCCACCAAATAACAGCTTTGCAAACATAAGCGTTCTTGGTGCTTGTCTTTAGCAGATCGGCTGCACTGCAAGTTCTTCCAATTCTTCTCTGCCCTTCTCTTCAGACCACCCTAGCCTCCAGACAATTAGGCCTGCCTGCAAACAACTGGACACACTTCTGATGCTGCCCTATGCCACCCAAAACTGACATGTCCTTTGGGCTCCACCTGGGGGCTAAGGGATCCGAGCACAACAGCATGGTGACTTCACATAAGGGACTGCTATATCTTGCTCCAAGGGACCTGAACAAGGAAACAGTATCCACAAGGGCCTGCATTACCCTTTGCACAGTGTCCCTCAGGTGAAGTCCACACAGTTGAGCAACGAGGCCCCGCCCCACGACTTCCTGTGAGAGCAATTCCTGGCTGCTGCTAGTCAGCTCTGGGCCCCCTGCTCTGCAGGTTCTATGGTGAGGGAGCGCCACTGCCCAGGTCTCCCTCAGGGCCCTAGGAGAAGGCAAGGAGGCCCAGATGGCAGCCCAAGGATCTTCCAACTCCCTGCCTGTCCGATCTGCCCAACAGCAAGGCCTCCTGGGAAGGAGGCATGAATGGCGCTGGGTGTCTTCTTGAAACTGTTTCCGCACGATGGCAGTAGAGCTGCAGACATGGCTACCAGGACTCATCCTGGGAGCCCTTCTCCCGCCCTTCCTGTCTGAAAAAACGCTGCCCAGAGAAAAAGGCTAAGGAAACCTGGCTCCCTTGTCTTTTGCCCTCAGAGAAGGAACAAGCTGTCCAGTCTGTTTTTTTTTTTTTTTTTTTTTTTTTTGGTACCAGGCATTGAATTCAGGGGCATTTAAGCACTGAGCAACATCCGCATCCCTATTTTGTAATTTATTTAGAGACAGGCTCTCACTGATTTGCTTAGTCCCTCAACTTGCCCTTGCTGAGGCTGGCTTTCAACTGGAAATCCTCCCGAATCAACCTGTGGAGCCACCGCTAGGATTCCAAGTTGCCTTTTTATTTGGGGATTTGGATTAGGATCTTCAAAAACTTTTTCATTTCTTAATTTTGAGACCGGAGTTTCCATGTTGGCCAGACTGGCCTCCAACTTGAGGCCTTCCTACCTTGGTCTCCAGCACAGGACTGCTTTCAGGTTTCATCAGAAGCCTGAATCTACTCCTCCTTCCTGAGGACACCTGTGCGGGTGGAACTTCATTTCCACAGGATCTGGCCCATTGGAGTGCAGCTCAGTGTTACCGACTCTGCAGATCACAAACAGCAAACAGCCATCAGAGGAAAAATCCCTGGGATGAAAGCAGACAACTGAGGAAGCTGCTGAAGCTAGAGGAGATCTTCTGTGGCCAACCAGTCACCAACCCAGGTGGTCAGTGACCTGGCCATGCTCCAAGGCCAGCGGGGACTCCAGCATTCCTTTGGTTTGGTGTCTTGTGAACTAGATTGGTGGCAATAACTTCTCATGAGCAATCCGAGGATGGTGTGATACTTAGACTTTTGCATCCATTTCCATCATTTTCTTCCCATAAAACATAACATTTTCCCATGGCATGAAATACACTTCTACCATTTACAGTGACTCTATGGTGTTGTATCTGTGCATTTTATGTATATTTTTTGGCCATAAATAATTTATCAACTGGCTTACAGAATCATCATTTGCTGTTTTTTTTTTTTTTTCCCCCTTCAACAGTAATTTACCCTCGGTTCTTTATATTTCTTGGTTTTTATTTATTTATTTTTTTTAGGGATGATTGAACACAGGGATGCTGAACCACTAAGCAACATACCCAGTACCACTGCTCCACCTCAAAGATTACTTTTTATTCTTACACAGGGACTTGCTATCTTGCTTAGGGCCTCACTCTGGCCTCTAGCTTGCCATACTCCTGTCTTAGCCTCTCATGTTGCTGGGAGTATAAGTGTGGGCCACAAAGCCCTTCTCTTTAGTGAACTGAAGAATGATATTTGAGGGGACCCGGGTGGTGGCTCCGCGGTAAAGCGCTTGTCTAGCACATGTGAGGCACTCGTTTAGACTCTCTGTACCACTTATACATAAATACAAATAAAGTTCTATCAACAACTAAAAAAATTAAAATTTAAAAAAAGAATGATATTTGACAAGGAGTCAAAACATAAGCATGTGCCAAGAGAAAGAAAAGCACCTTCAGGCAATCTTCCAGGGGACCCAGTACTTTTTTGGATTCTTTCTATGCCTGATGATCGATCTACACTTACATTTGTGTAGAATTAGTCTCACTCGAAAGAAAAATCTGCAATAAAATTGAATTAATGCTTATATTATTGTTTGGAGCTGGTGGCTGTTTACCACAGCTTTAAGGAGTTGGTGCGCATAAACTCTCATTACTGTTATCTGTACTACACCCTTTTTACCACCTTTGAAGCCTAAAGAAGAAAAGTGAAATCCATAGCTGCTGGAATTACAGGAGAGGACCACCACACCCGGCGTCTTAGTGGTTTTGATGGAAATCACAGCATCGAACAAACACTGAAATGACAGCATGACCTATCTCTAATAGTGCGGTGTGTGTCCCCTGGAATTCCTGTGTTGAAACTTGAATCCCTGAATTACAGGTTGATCATATTTGGAGGCACTTTGGGAGGTGACTGGCTCTACCGGACTCACCCTTCATACACAGATCAGTCCATTCAAGGATTCATAAGTTTCCTTAGGAGAGTGACTTTGCTACCAAAGTCAATTCTCTCCAGCGGGACAGCTCTGTCTGGCCTCATGATGGCCTCTTCTATGTTAGGATTTAGCCCAAAGACCCTCACCAATGGTCAAGGAGATCCCCAGACCATGTTCGTGGACACTCCTGTCTTCAGAAACTTGAGCCAAATAAACTTTTTCTTTTCTTTTCTTTTTTTTTTTTTTTTTTTTTTTTTTGGCTTTGGTATCGGGCATTGATCACAGGGGTGCTTAACCATGGAGAGAAACGTCTAATCCTTTTCTTAAAATGATTATTATTTTTTATTTCGGTACAGGATCTCTCTAAGTTATCTAAGGGTATTGCTAAGTTGTAACAAGTTCGCCAATCCTGCCTCAGCCACCCAGGCTGTCAGGAACACAGGAAAGTGCCAGGGCACTTAGTGAAATTTGATTCTTTTTAAAACAGTCACCACCCAATAGTCTTATCGAAAAAAGAAAAAAAAAAAAATATATATATATATATATATATTTACATACATACACATATGCCTAAGATGCATGACAGATATGCCTATCAACTTTGTAAGACACATACATACTGATGTGTTTTTTCAAAGTTAGCACATATGTTAGAAATAGAGTCAAAAACAATTGACATTATTATTTATCTGCTCTTGGTGTTAGCTCGGAGAAACTGAATTGTGTAGGGAGTTACAAGAGGCTTGGGTGCAATCTGGATTTCCAAACATTCTCCCAGGGCCCTAAGAGAAACCTGATCAATGGCTGTCTCTTCCCAAAGAACCCACAGGACCAGGGGCCCCCAGGGAAGCAGCAGCAGCCAGGAGATGGTGTCATAGGAAGTCACAAGGCAGGGCCTTGGTAGGAAGCTGTGTGGACTGGAACAGACAAACCCTCTCACAGGCTACTGCAGGTTTCTGGGGGCACTAGCCTCTTGTCCCTCACCTTGGAGCAAGACACACAATGCCCGTTTGTGATGTCACTGTCCTCTCAGCTCAGTGAGAAAAGCCCGATAGGCCAGCTCAGGTGGCACCTGTGTAATCAATCCTAGTGTCCCTCACGGATCACTTCCTACAAGACTATACCTTTGTGCTTTGGTCCTGCGTGGCCCTCCACAAGGAGGTTGCTAAGCCCAGCTTGTATCTTGGACCATCGGACCTGGTACTGGCCCTCCCTGCCTTACTGCTAGGGCTGTCATGCATTAAATGCACATGGGATGGGACCCAATGAAAATGTTTCCCTAACCAGACTTCCCTCTAGGTGCTCCACTTGTGCCCCTCCAATTGGAAGAAATAAATAAATAAAATGGCCAGAGGAGAAACACTCCAGAAACTACGGCTGCCTTGCATTTTGCTCAATCTCAGAAAACTTGCTCCCCTGGTAAAAAATTTCTTTTGGGTTCCATTGCATATCAACGTGAGATCTAATGAACAGAGTCCTGGGTTATATCCAAGGACCACATTAAAAAAAAAAAAAACCAACTCACCCCATTTTCATGTTCTCTCTCTCTTTTTGAACTCACTTTCCACGTGACCACTTCTTCCCATGTCTGCATTCACCACAGCCTAGAGGACATAAAATACATGAATACCACAACACCAAGTCCCCTACCTCAACATTCTCTGCCTGAAATCTAAAGGGGAAACTTGAAAATAAACCAACATCCAGGCTGGAGGACACCAGTCAGGTGTCTCGAAGAAGCTTCCTCTCTCTCTCCTTGTGACAGACTCGTTTTTTAAGGCCACTTTAGAAAAGTAGATGATGCTAGCGATTTTCATTCAACTTTAAAAGTCACTTCATAGTATGGTTTCAATGGTTGTGCCCTGGAAACCCATTGTCGGAAAGTTAATCCCAAAATTATGTGTGAACGGGAACTGAAGTATTTCTGGGAGGTCACTGGCTCATGAGAACTCTGCCCTCATGCACAGGCACTGATCAGTCCACTCATGGATTCATAGGTTTTGTGGGGAGTGACTCTGCTATAAAAGCCAGGTGTCTCCAAGAAGCTTCCTCTGTCTCTCTGTGCTGGCCTCTTCCACATTATGATTAAGCAAGAAGACCCCCACCAACGGCTCAGCAGACACTGAGGTCCTATTCTTAGATTTCCCATCTCCACAACCATGAGGACAGGAAATGTCCATTTCTTACAAAATACTCAGCTTCAGGTATTTTTGTTATGGCAACAGAACCTAGACTAAGACACATCACCATGTGCACATTGGCTCTCTGGAAGACATACATATTGACACGTTGGATTCCCAACTTCTTGTGTCCTAAAAAGAGTAAAAAACAAACCGAACCGTGTCATTTCTCTCACCTGGTCTGAGCACTCACAAACTACAGAGGGAGGAAGACTGGGTGCAGTTCAACTCAGAACAGACTGAATGAGCAGGGCCTCCCTGAACGTTCCACCAGAGAGAGGGGAGGCCCAGGGGAGGATGGCACTCAGGCCTTGGTCAGAGTTCAGATGGAAAACAACAGGAGAGAGGAGCTGGAAGCTGCTGCACTGGCACCACGATTTCCAGCTGGTCCTGGGCAACACGGCAAAGCCTGTCTCGGGCAGAATCACGACAGAGGCAAACATCGTGAACCAAACGCCACAAATACTGAAAAAGCAAAAGCAGCATCGGGAGCTGCTTCCTCAGAACTGGGCAAAGGACAGGGCGGCCATGTTGCCTGGTGCCTTTGTCTGGGTGGCGTTTTTTCAGACAGCCAGGGCGGGAGAGGCGCGCTCAGGCCCAGGGCTGCTGGCCATAGCTGGAGCTCTACCGCCACCGTGCGGAACCAGTTTCAAGACGCCCTGCGCCACTCAAGCCTCCTTCCCAGGAGGCCTCGCTGTGGGGGAGGATCTGTGTTTCAAGGAGCGAGTTCCAAGCGGCTTGGGCTGCCCTCTGGGCCTCCTGGCCTTCTCCCAGGGTCCTGAGGGAGACCTGGGCTCTGGCGCGCTCTCAGCAAAGAACCCGGAGAGCCAGGGACCTGAGGGGACTAGCAGTGGGCAGGAGCTGGTGTCAGAGGAAGTCGTGGGGCGGGGCCTCCATAGGAGCTGCTTGGACTGGAGCGGAGGGACCCACTAAGGGGCAATCCAGGGAGGTCTCCCTGGGCCTAGGTGCCCAGCGCGAGGAGGCGCTGAATTCCCAGAAGCCATGGCCAGGGGCAGCTCTTTTGGGAGAACAGGAACCTGAGCCAGGGCGTCTGTTTCCTGTGTTGTTGCTGCCGCCACCTGCTGGGAAGAGGAAATTTTGTGTGCAGGCAGCAGCTAGCTCCAGGAGAGCTGGTCATGCAATGACAGTTGTGCCTGGCTACTGGGTCTGCACTCATCAGGGGCTGAGGTTGACTAGGCAGCCCATTGACTGCTGCAATACCAGGCAGCAGCATCTTCCTGCAAGAGATGAGCAACCTACACCCCTAACCCCCGCGCCCCCCCCACCCCCCACACAGTGCCCAATGGCTAGGCACTGGCAGGACAGGCCACAGCCCTTGGACAGGTGTACTGGGCTACCTGCGGGCACTGGAAGGTCCTAAGGTCCCTGCGGGCCAAAGTCCCTCTTAGAAGGGCAGCCTGTTGCTCTCCGAACCCCATAATAGGGCATTTCCAGTGTATTCAGCTATGGGGGCCCAGGCCCCACTGAGCAGCTGACCTGGGAGCGCCCTCTGTTACTCACCTGCAGGGCTGTGAGGCTTTCTGTGACTCACCAGCTACTGAGAAGTGCCCTTCCTTGCAATTACTGAGCCCAGAAGAACAGGTTTCTGTCACCTACTATAAGCTGCTTGTGGATCCTGGGGCGCCCCATCGACTGCTGGATGTGAGCCCTCAAGGGGAGGTGGACGACTATCTTTTCCCTCGTGCCTTCTGCTTCCAATGATAGAAGATGTCCTACAGAAATAAACGTTTAAAATGCAAAGTGTTAATTATCTGGGAAGGGGTCATTCATTATAACATTCGGATTAATAAACACGAAAACTTTCCAACTCAGTAAAATAAACCACCTCTATACTCTGTCAAAAAAAAGAAAAGAAAGAAAGAAAAAAAAAAAAAAACCGGGAAAAAGGCTAATGCAGTCTCTTGAGGGTACCAGCCTTGTGTTGTTCCCCTTGGAACAAGAAGGAACATGCACTTTCTTGATGTCACTGTGCAATGGCACGGGGATCCCTCCTCACAGTGTTGAGAACATCAAGGTCAGGTCTGTTCTGGTGGTACCTGTGTGCACATTCCTGGTGTCCATCATTATCCAGGTTCTGCACCCAGACTCTGCATTTCTGCTTTGTCTCAGCCTGGCGATACAAAGAGGTTGCGAAGCCCAGTTTCCTCAAAAATTCTGAGTGTGAGAATGTTCCCAGGTAATTGCAACTTTTTTCTCTTATTCTGTGAGCTGCCTCTTCCTATTGTTGGTCACTCCCTTGGAAGCAAAAGGAGATGACTTCCTGACCATCCAGTCATTCTTCTCTCATTTCTGCTTTCAGCAGTGTTTTCAAGACAACATTGCCACATCCATGGACAGCAACATGTAGGCCTACATTTGTCTTTCAAATGCTGTCCGTGTGGTTTTCATGAGGAGATCCTTGATGCATTTTAAGTGAATTTTTGCATAGGCTCCACCAAATAACAGCTTTGCAAACATAAGCGTTCTTGGTGCTTGTCTTTAGCAGATCGGCTGCACTGCAAGTTCTTCCAATTCTTCTCTGCCCTTCTCTTCAGACCACCCTAGCCTCCAGACAATTAGGCCTGCCTGCAAACAACTGGACACACTTCTGATGCTGCCCTATGCCACCCAAAACTGACATGTCCTTTGGGCTCCACCTGGGGGCTAAGGGATCCGAGCACAACAGCATGGTGACTTCACATAAGGGACTGCTATATCTTGCTCCAAGGGACCTGAACAAGGAAACAGTATCCACAAGGGCCTGCATTACCCTTTGCACAGTGTCCCTCAGGTGAAGTCCACACAGTTGAGCAACGAGGCCCCGCCCCACGACTTCCTGTGAGAGCAATTCCTGGCTGCTGCTAGTCAGCTCTGGGCCCCCTGCTCTGCAGGTTCTATGGTGAGGGAGCGCCACTGCCCAGGTCTCCCTCAGGGCCCTAGGAGAAGGCAAGGAGGCCCAGATGGCAGCCCAAGGATCTTCCAACTCCCTGCCTGTCCGATCTGCCCAACAGCAAGGCCTCCTGGGAAGGAGGCATGAATGGCGCTGGGTGTCTTCTTGAAACTGTTTCCGCACGATGGCAGTAGAGCTGCAGACATGGCTACCAGGACTCATCCTGGGAGCCCTTCTCCCGCCCTTCCTGTCTGAAAAAACGCTGCCCAGAGAAAAAGGCTAAGGAAACCTGGCTCCCTTGTCTTTTGCCCTCAGAGAAGGAACAAGCTGTCCAGTCTGTTTTTTTTTTTTTTTTTTTTTTTTTTTGGTACCAGGCATTGAATTCAGGGGCATTTAAGCACTGAGCAACATCCGCATCCCTATTTTGTAATTTATTTAGAGACAGGCTCTCACTGATTTGCTTAGTCCCTCAACTTGCCCTTGCTGAGGCTGGCTTTCAACTGGAAATCCTCCCGAATCAACCTGTGGAGCCACCGCTAGGATTCCAAGTTGCCTTTTTATTTGGGGATTTGGATTAGGATCTTCAAAAACTTTTTCATTTCTTAATTTTGAGACCGGAGTTTCCATGTTGGCCAGACTGGCCTCCAACTTGAGGCCTTCCTACCTTGGTCTCCAGCACAGGACTGCTTTCAGGTTTCATCAGAAGCCTGAATCTACTCCTCCTTCCTGAGGACACCTGTGCGGGTGGAACTTCATTTCCACAGGATCTGGCCCATTGGAGTGCAGCTCAGTGTTACCGACTCTGCAGATCACAAACAGCAAACAGCCATCAGAGGAAAAATCCCTGGGATGAAAGCAGACAACTGAGGAAGCTGCTGAAGCTAGAGGAGATCTTCTGTGGCCAACCAGTCACCAACCCAGGTGGTCAGTGACCTGGCCATGCTCCAAGGCCAGCGGGGACTCCAGCATTCCTTTGGTTTGGTGTCTTGTGAACTAGATTGGTGGCAATAACTTCTCATGAGCAATCCGAGGATGGTGTGATACTTAGACTTTTGCATCCATTTCCATCATTTTCTTCCCATAAAACATAACATTTTCCCATGGCATGAAATACACTTCTACCATTTACAGTGACTCTATGGTGTTGTATCTGTGCATTTTATGTATATTTTTTGGCCATAAATAATTTATCAACTGGCTTACAGAATCATCATTTGCTGTTTTTTTTTTTTTTTCCCCCTTCAACAGTAATTTACCCTCGGTTCTTTATATTTCTTGGTTTTTATTTATTTATTTTTTTTAGGGATGATTGAACACAGGGATGCTGAACCACTAAGCAACATACCCAGTACCACTGCTCCACCTCAAAGATTACTTTTTATTCTTACACAGGGACTTGCTATCTTGCTTAGGGCCTCACTCTGGCCTCTAGCTTGCCATACTCCTGTCTTAGCCTCTCATGTTGCTGGGAGTATAAGTGTGGGCCACAAAGCCCTTCTCTTTAGTGAACTGAAGAATGATATTTGAGGGGACCCGGGTGGTGGCTCCGCGGTAAAGCGCTTGTCTAGCACATGTGAGGCACTCGTTTAGACTCTCTGTACCACTTATACATAAATACAAATAAAGTTCTATCAACAACTAAAAAAATTAAAATTTAAAAAAAGAATGATATTTGACAAGGAGTCAAAACATAAGCATGTGCCAAGAGAAAGAAAAGCACCTTCAGGCAATCTTCCAGGGGACCCAGTACTTTTTTGGATTCTTTCTATGCCTGATGATCGATCTACACTTACATTTGTGTAGAATTAGTCTCACTCGAAAGAAAAATCTGCAATAAAATTGAATTAATGCTTATATTATTGTTTGGAGCTGGTGGCTGTTTACCACAGCTTTAAGGAGTTGGTGCGCATAAACTCTCATTACTGTTATCTGTACTACACCCTTTTTACCACCTTTGAAGCCTAAAGAAGAAAAGTGAAATCCATAGCTGCTGGAATTACAGGAGAGGACCACCACACCCGGCGTCTTAGTGGTTTTGATGGAAATCACAGCATCGAACAAACACTGAAATGACAGCATGACCTATCTCTAATAGTGCGGTGTGTGTCCCCTGGAATTCCTGTGTTGAAACTTGAATCCCTGAATTACAGGTTGATCATATTTGGAGGCACTTTGGGAGGTGACTGGCTCTACCGGACTCACCCTTCATACACAGATCAGTCCATTCAAGGATTCATAAGTTTCCTTAGGAGAGTGACTTTGCTACCAAAGTCAATTCTCTCCAGCGGGACAGCTCTGTCTGGCCTCATGATGGCCTCTTCTATGTTAGGATTTAGCCCAAAGACCCTCACCAATGGTCAAGGAGATCCCCAGACCATGTTCGTGGACACTCCTGTCTTCAGAAACTTGAGCCAAATAAACTTTTTCTTTTCTTTTCTTTTTTTTTTTTTTTTTTTTTTTTTTGGCTTTGGTATCGGGCATTGATCACAGGGGTGCTTAACCATGGAGAGAAACGTCTAATCCTTTTCTTAAAATGATTATTATTTTTTATTTCGGTACAGGATCTCTCTAAGTTATCTAAGGGTATTGCTAAGTTGTAACAAGTTCGCCAATCCTGCCTCAGCCACCCAGGCTGTCAGGAACACAGGAAAGTGCCAGGGCACTTAGTGAAATTTGATTCTTTTTAAAACAGTCACCACCCAATAGTCTTATCGAAAAAAGAAAAAAAAAAAAAATATATATATATATATATATATTTACATACATACACATATGCCTAAGATGCATGACAGATATGCCTATCAACTTTGTAAGACACATACATACTGATGTGTTTTTTCAAAGTTAGCACATATGTTAGAAATAGAGTCAAAAACAATTGACATTATTATTTATCTGCTCTTGGTGTTAGCTCGGAGAAACTGAATTGTGTAGGGAGTTACAAGAGGCTTGGGTGCAATCTGGATTTCCAAACATTCTCCCAGGGCCCTAAGAGAAACCTGATCAATGGCTGTCTCTTCCCAAAGAACCCACAGGACCAGGGGCCCCCAGGGAAGCAGCAGCAGCCAGGAGATGGTGTCATAGGAAGTCACAAGGCAGGGCCTTGGTAGGAAGCTGTGTGGACTGGAACAGACAAACCCTCTCACAGGCTACTGCAGGTTTCTGGGGGCACTAGCCTCTTGTCCCTCACCTTGGAGCAAGACACACAATGCCCGTTTGTGATGTCACTGTCCTCTCAGCTCAGTGAGAAAAGCCCGATAGGCCAGCTCAGGTGGCACCTGTGTAATCAATCCTAGTGTCCCTCACGGATCACTTCCTACAAGACTATACCTTTGTGCTTTGGTCCTGCGTGGCCCTCCACAAGGAGGTTGCTAAGCCCAGCTTGTATCTTGGACCATCGGACCTGGTACTGGCCCTCCCTGCCTTACTGCTAGGGCTGTCATGCATTAAATGCACATGGGATGGGACCCAATGAAAATGTTTCCCTAACCAGACTTCCCTCTAGGTGCTCCACTTGTGCCCCTCCAATTGGAAGAAATAAATAAATAAAATGGCCAGAGGAGAAACACTCCAGAAACTACGGCTGCCTTGCATTTTGCTCAATCTCAGAAAACTTGCTCCCCTGGTAAAAAATTTCTTTTGGGTTCCATTGCATATCAACGTGAGATCTAATGAACAGAGTCCTGGGTTATATCCAAGGACCACATTAAAAAAAAAAAAAACCAACTCACCCCATTTTCATGTTCTCTCTCTCTTTTTGAACTCACTTTCCACGTGACCACTTCTTCCCATGTCTGCATTCACCACAGCCTAGAGGACATAAAATACATGAATACCACAACACCAAGTCCCCTACCTCAACATTCTCTGCCTGAAATCTAAAGGGGAAACTTGAAAATAAACCAACATCCAGGCTGGAGGACACCAGTCAGGTGTCTCGAAGAAGCTTCCTCTCTCTCTCCTTGTGACAGACTCGTTTTTTAAGGCCACTTTAGAAAAGTAGATGATGCTAGCGATTTTCATTCAACTTTAAAAGTCACTTCATAGTATGGTTTCAATGGTTGTGCCCTGGAAACCCATTGTCGGAAAGTTAATCCCAAAATTATGTGTGAACGGGAACTGAAGTATTTCTGGGAGGTCACTGGCTCATGAGAACTCTGCCCTCATGCACAGGCACTGATCAGTCCACTCATGGATTCATAGGTTTTGTGGGGAGTGACTCTGCTATAAAAGCCAGGTGTCTCCAAGAAGCTTCCTCTGTCTCTCTGTGCTGGCCTCTTCCACATTATGATTAAGCAAGAAGACCCCCACCAACGGCTCAGCAGACACTGAGGTCCTATTCTTAGATTTCCCATCTCCACAACCATGAGGACAGGAAATGTCCATTTCTTACAAAATACTCAGCTTCAGGTATTTTTGTTATGGCAACAGAACCTAGACTAAGACACATCACCATGTGCACATTGGCTCTCTGGAAGACATACATATTGACACGTTGGATTCCCAACTTCTTGTGTCCTAAAAAGAGTAAAAAACAAACCGAACCGTGTCATTTCTCTCACCTGGTCTGAGCACTCACAAACTACAGAGGGAGGAAGACTGGGTGCAGTTCAACTCAGAACAGACTGAATGAGCAGGGCCTCCCTGAACGTTCCACCAGAGAGAGGGGAGGCCCAGGGGAGGATGGCACTCAGGCCTTGGTCAGAGTTCAGATGGAAAACAACAGGAGAGAGGAGCTGGAAGCTGCTGCACTGGCACCACGATTTCCAGCTGGTCCTGGGCAACACGGCAAAGCCTGTCTCGGGCAGAATCACGACAGAGGCAAACATCGTGAACCAAACGCCACAAATACTGAAAAAGCAAAAGCAGCATCGGGAGCTGCTTCCTCAGAACTGGGCAAAGGACAGGGCGGCCATGTTGCCTGGTGCCTTTGTCTGGGTGGCGTTTTTTCAGACAGCCAGGGCGGGAGAGGCGCGCTCAGGCCCAGGGCTGCTGGCCATAGCTGGAGCTCTACCGCCACCGTGCGGAACCAGTTTCAAGACGCCCTGCGCCACTCAAGCCTCCTTCCCAGGAGGCCTCGCTGTGGGGGAGGATCTGTGTTTCAAGGAGCGAGTTCCAAGCGGCTTGGGCTGCCCTCTGGGCCTCCTGGCCTTCTCCCAGGGTCCTGAGGGAGACCTGGGCTCTGGCGCGCTCTCAGCAAAGAACCCGGAGAGCCAGGGACCTGAGGGGACTAGCAGTGGGCAGGAGCTGGTGTCAGAGGAAGTCGTGGGGCGGGGCCTCCATAGGAGCTGCTTGGACTGGAGCGGAGGGACCCACTAAGGGGCAATCCAGGGAGGTCTCCCTGGGCCTAGGTGCCCAGCGCGAGGAGGCGCTGAATTCCCAGAAGCCATGGCCAGGGGCAGCTCTTTTGGGAGAACAGGAACCTGAGCCAGGGCGTCTGTTTCCTGTGTTGTTGCTGCCGCCACCTGCTGGGAAGAGGAAATTTTGTGTGCAGGCAGCAGCTAGCTCCAGGAGAGCTGGTCATGCAATGACAGTTGTGCCTGGCTACTGGGTCTGCACTCATCAGGGGCTGAGGTTGACTAGGCAGCCCATTGACTGCTGCAATACCAGGCAGCAGCATCTTCCTGCAAGAGATGAGCAACCTACACCCCTAACCCCCGCGCCCCCCCCACCCCCCACACAGTGCCCAATGGCTAGGCACTGGCAGGACAGGCCACAGCCCTTGGACAGGTGTACTGGGCTACCTGCGGGCACTGGAAGGTCCTAAGGTCCCTGCGGGCCAAAGTCCCTCTTAGAAGGGCAGCCTGTTGCTCTCCGAACCCCATAATAGGGCATTTCCAGTGTATTCAGCTATGGGGGCCCAGGCCCCACTGAGCAGCTGACCTGGGAGCGCCCTCTGTTACTCACCTGCAGGGCTGTGAGGCTTTCTGTGACTCACCAGCTACTGAGAAGTGCCCTTCCTTGCAATTACTGAGCCCAGAAGAACAGGTTTCTGTCACCTACTATAAGCTGCTTGTGGATCCTGGGGCGCCCCATCGACTGCTGGATGTGAGCCCTCAAGGGGAGGTGGACGACTATCTTTTCCCTCGTGCCTTCTGCTTCCAATGATAGAAGATGTCCTACAGAAATAAACGTTTAAAATGCAAAGTGTTAATTATCTGGGAAGGGGTCATTCATTATAACATTCGGATTAATAAACACGAAAACTTTCCAACTCAGTAAAATAAACCACCTCTATACTCTGTCAAAAAAAAGAAAAGAAAGAAAGAAAAAAAAAAAAAAACCGGGAAAAAGGCTAATGCAGTCTCTTGAGGGTACCAGCCTTGTGTTGTTCCCCTTGGAACAAGAAGGAACATGCACTTTCTTGATGTCACTGTGCAATGGCACGGGGATCCCTCCTCACAGTGTTGAGAACATCAAGGTCAGGTCTGTTCTGGTGGTACCTGTGTGCACATTCCTGGTGTCCATCATTATCCAGGTTCTGCACCCAGACTCTGCATTTCTGCTTTGTCTCAGCCTGGCGATACAAAGAGGTTGCGAAGCCCAGTTTCCTCAAAAATTCTGAGTGTGAGAATGTTCCCAGGTAATTGCAACTTTTTTCTCTTATTCTGTGAGCTGCCTCTTCCTATTGTTGGTCACTCCCTTGGAAGCAAAAGGAGATGACTTCCTGACCATCCAGTCATTCTTCTCTCATTTCTGCTTTCAGCAGTGTTTTCAAGACAACATTGCCACATCCATGGACAGCAACATGTAGGCCTACATTTGTCTTTCAAATGCTGTCCGTGTGGTTTTCATGAGGAGATCCTTGATGCATTTTAAGTGAATTTTTGCATAGGCTCCACCAAATAACAGCTTTGCAAACATAAGCGTTCTTGGTGCTTGTCTTTAGCAGATCGGCTGCACTGCAAGTTCTTCCAATTCTTCTCTGCCCTTCTCTTCAGACCACCCTAGCCTCCAGACAATTAGGCCTGCCTGCAAACAACTGGACACACTTCTGATGCTGCCCTATGCCACCCAAAACTGACATGTCCTTTGGGCTCCACCTGGGGGCTAAGGGATCCGAGCACAACAGCATGGTGACTTCACATAAGGGACTGCTATATCTTGCTCCAAGGGACCTGAACAAGGAAACAGTATCCACAAGGGCCTGCATTACCCTTTGCACAGTGTCCCTCAGGTGAAGTCCACACAGTTGAGCAACGAGGCCCCGCCCCACGACTTCCTGTGAGAGCAATTCCTGGCTGCTGCTAGTCAGCTCTGGGCCCCCTGCTCTGCAGGTTCTATGGTGAGGGAGCGCCACTGCCCAGGTCTCCCTCAGGGCCCTAGGAGAAGGCAAGGAGGCCCAGATGGCAGCCCAAGGATCTTCCAACTCCCTGCCTGTCCGATCTGCCCAACAGCAAGGCCTCCTGGGAAGGAGGCATGAATGGCGCTGGGTGTCTTCTTGAAACTGTTTCCGCACGATGGCAGTAGAGCTGCAGACATGGCTACCAGGACTCATCCTGGGAGCCCTTCTCCCGCCCTTCCTGTCTGAAAAAACGCTGCCCAGAGAAAAAGGCTAAGGAAACCTGGCTCCCTTGTCTTTTGCCCTCAGAGAAGGAACAAGCTGTCCAGTCTGTTTTTTTTTTTTTTTTTTTTTTTTTTTGGTACCAGGCATTGAATTCAGGGGCATTTAAGCACTGAGCAACATCCGCATCCCTATTTTGTAATTTATTTAGAGACAGGCTCTCACTGATTTGCTTAGTCCCTCAACTTGCCCTTGCTGAGGCTGGCTTTCAACTGGAAATCCTCCCGAATCAACCTGTGGAGCCACCGCTAGGATTCCAAGTTGCCTTTTTATTTGGGGATTTGGATTAGGATCTTCAAAAACTTTTTCATTTCTTAATTTTGAGACCGGAGTTTCCATGTTGGCCAGACTGGCCTCCAACTTGAGGCCTTCCTACCTTGGTCTCCAGCACAGGACTGCTTTCAGGTTTCATCAGAAGCCTGAATCTACTCCTCCTTCCTGAGGACACCTGTGCGGGTGGAACTTCATTTCCACAGGATCTGGCCCATTGGAGTGCAGCTCAGTGTTACCGACTCTGCAGATCACAAACAGCAAACAGCCATCAGAGGAAAAATCCCTGGGATGAAAGCAGACAACTGAGGAAGCTGCTGAAGCTAGAGGAGATCTTCTGTGGCCAACCAGTCACCAACCCAGGTGGTCAGTGACCTGGCCATGCTCCAAGGCCAGCGGGGACTCCAGCATTCCTTTGGTTTGGTGTCTTGTGAACTAGATTGGTGGCAATAACTTCTCATGAGCAATCCGAGGATGGTGTGATACTTAGACTTTTGCATCCATTTCCATCATTTTCTTCCCATAAAACATAACATTTTCCCATGGCATGAAATACACTTCTACCATTTACAGTGACTCTATGGTGTTGTATCTGTGCATTTTATGTATATTTTTTGGCCATAAATAATTTATCAACTGGCTTACAGAATCATCATTTGCTGTTTTTTTTTTTTTTTCCCCCTTCAACAGTAATTTACCCTCGGTTCTTTATATTTCTTGGTTTTTATTTATTTATTTTTTTTAGGGATGATTGAACACAGGGATGCTGAACCACTAAGCAACATACCCAGTACCACTGCTCCACCTCAAAGATTACTTTTTATTCTTACACAGGGACTTGCTATCTTGCTTAGGGCCTCACTCTGGCCTCTAGCTTGCCATACTCCTGTCTTAGCCTCTCATGTTGCTGGGAGTATAAGTGTGGGCCACAAAGCCCTTCTCTTTAGTGAACTGAAGAATGATATTTGAGGGGACCCGGGTGGTGGCTCCGCGGTAAAGCGCTTGTCTAGCACATGTGAGGCACTCGTTTAGACTCTCTGTACCACTTATACATAAATACAAATAAAGTTCTATCAACAACTAAAAAAATTAAAATTTAAAAAAAGAATGATATTTGACAAGGAGTCAAAACATAAGCATGTGCCAAGAGAAAGAAAAGCACCTTCAGGCAATCTTCCAGGGGACCCAGTACTTTTTTGGATTCTTTCTATGCCTGATGATCGATCTACACTTACATTTGTGTAGAATTAGTCTCACTCGAAAGAAAAATCTGCAATAAAATTGAATTAATGCTTATATTATTGTTTGGAGCTGGTGGCTGTTTACCACAGCTTTAAGGAGTTGGTGCGCATAAACTCTCATTACTGTTATCTGTACTACACCCTTTTTACCACCTTTGAAGCCTAAAGAAGAAAAGTGAAATCCATAGCTGCTGGAATTACAGGAGAGGACCACCACACCCGGCGTCTTAGTGGTTTTGATGGAAATCACAGCATCGAACAAACACTGAAATGACAGCATGACCTATCTCTAATAGTGCGGTGTGTGTCCCCTGGAATTCCTGTGTTGAAACTTGAATCCCTGAATTACAGGTTGATCATATTTGGAGGCACTTTGGGAGGTGACTGGCTCTACCGGACTCACCCTTCATACACAGATCAGTCCATTCAAGGATTCATAAGTTTCCTTAGGAGAGTGACTTTGCTACCAAAGTCAATTCTCTCCAGCGGGACAGCTCTGTCTGGCCTCATGATGGCCTCTTCTATGTTAGGATTTAGCCCAAAGACCCTCACCAATGGTCAAGGAGATCCCCAGACCATGTTCGTGGACACTCCTGTCTTCAGAAACTTGAGCCAAATAAACTTTTTCTTTTCTTTTCTTTTTTTTTTTTTTTTTTTTTTTTTGGCTTTGGTATCGGGCATTGATCACAGGGGTGCTTAACCATGGAGAGAAACGTCTAATCCTTTTCTTAAAATGATTATTATTTTTTATTTCGGTACAGGATCTCTCTAAGTTATCTAAGGGTATTGCTAAGTTGTAACAAGTTCGCCAATCCTGCCTCAGCCACCCAGGCTGTCAGGAACACAGGAAAGTGCCAGGGCACTTAGTGAAATTTGATTCTTTTTAAAACAGTCACCACCCAATAGTCTTATCGAAAAAAGAAAAAAAAAAAAAATATATATATATATATATATATTTACATACATACACATATGCCTAAGATGCATGACAGATATGCCTATCAACTTTGTAAGACACATACATACTGATGTGTTTTTTCAAAGTTAGCACATATGTTAGAAATAGAGTCAAAAACAATTGACATTATTATTTATCTGCTCTTGGTGTTAGCTCGGAGAAACTGAATTGTGTAGGGAGTTACAAGAGGCTTGGGTGCAATCTGGATTTCCAAACATTCTCCCAGGGCCCTAAGAGAAACCTGATCAATGGCTGTCTCTTCCCAAAGAACCCACAGGACCAGGGGCCCCCAGGGAAGCAGCAGCAGCCAGGAGATGGTGTCATAGGAAGTCACAAGGCAGGGCCTTGGTAGGAAGCTGTGTGGACTGGAACAGACAAACCCTCTCACAGGCTACTGCAGGTTTCTGGGGGCACTAGCCTCTTGTCCCTCACCTTGGAGCAAGACACACAATGCCCGTTTGTGATGTCACTGTCCTCTCAGCTCAGTGAGAAAAGCCCGATAGGCCAGCTCAGGTGGCACCTGTGTAATCAATCCTAGTGTCCCTCACGGATCACTTCCTACAAGACTATACCTTTGTGCTTTGGTCCTGCGTGGCCCTCCACAAGGAGGTTGCTAAGCCCAGCTTGTATCTTGGACCATCGGACCTGGTACTGGCCCTCCCTGCCTTACTGCTAGGGCTGTCATGCATTAAATGCACATGGGATGGGACCCAATGAAAATGTTTCCCTAACCAGACTTCCCTCTAGGTGCTCCACTTGTGCCCCTCCAATTGGAAGAAATAAATAAATAAAATGGCCAGAGGAGAAACACTCCAGAAACTACGGCTGCCTTGCATTTTGCTCAATCTCAGAAAACTTGCTCCCCTGGTAAAAAATTTCTTTTGGGTTCCATTGCATATCAACGTGAGATCTAATGAACAGAGTCCTGGGTTATATCCAAGGACCACATTAAAAAAAAAAAAAAACAACTCACCCCATTTTCATGTTCTCTCTCTCTTTTTGAACTCACTTTCCACGTGACCACTTCTTCCCATGTCTGCATTCACCACAGCCTAGAGGACATAAAATACATGAATACCACAACACCAAGTCCCCTACCTCAACATTCTCTGCCTGAAATCTAAAGGGGAAACTTGAAAATAAACCAACATCCAGGCTGGAGGACACCAGTCAGGTGTCTCGAAGAAGCTTCCTCTCTCTCTCCTTGTGACAGACTCGTTTTTTAAGGCCACTTTAGAAAAGTAGATGATGCTAGCGATTTTCATTCAACTTTAAAAGTCACTTCATAGTATGGTTTCAATGGTTGTGCCCTGGAAACCCATTGTCGGAAAGTTAATCCCAAAATTATGTGTGAACGGGAACTGAAGTATTTCTGGGAGGTCACTGGCTCATGAGAACTCTGCCCTCATGCACAGGCACTGATCAGTCCACTCATGGATTCATAGGTTTTGTGGGGAGTGACTCTGCTATAAAAGCCAGGTGTCTCCAAGAAGCTTCCTCTGTCTCTCTGTGCTGGCCTCTTCCACATTATGATTAAGCAAGAAGACCCCCACCAACGGCTCAGCAGACACTGAGGTCCTATTCTTAGATTTCCCATCTCCACAACCATGAGGACAGGAAATGTCCATTTCTTACAAAATACTCAGCTTCAGGTATTTTTGTTATGGCAACAGAACCTAGACTAAGACACATCACCATGTGCACATTGGCTCTCTGGAAGACATACATATTGACACGTTGGATTCCCAACTTCTTGTGTCCTAAAAAGAGTAAAAAACAAACCGAACCGTGTCATTTCTCTCACCTGGTCTGAGCACTCACAAACTACAGAGGGAGGAAGACTGGGTGCAGTTCAACTCAGAACAGACTGAATGAGCAGGGCCTCCCTGAACGTTCCACCAGAGAGAGGGGAGGCCCAGGGGAGGATGGCACTCAGGCCTTGGTCAGAGTTCAGATGGAAAACAACAGGAGAGAGGAGCTGGAAGCTGCTGCACTGGCACCACGATTTCCAGCTGGTCCTGGGCAACACGGCAAAGCCTGTCTCGGGCAGAATCACGACAGAGGCAAACATCGTGAACCAAACGCCACAAATACTGAAAAAGCAAAAGCAGCATCGGGAGCTGCTTCCTCAGAACTGGGCAAAGGACAGGGCGGCCATGTTGCCTGGTGCCTTTGTCTGGGTGGCGTTTTTTCAGACAGCCAGGGCGGGAGAGGCGCGCTCAGGCCCAGGGCTGCTGGCCATAGCTGGAGCTCTACCGCCACCGTGCGGAACCAGTTTCAAGACGCCCTGCGCCACTCAAGCCTCCTTCCCAGGAGGCCTCGCTGTGGGGGAGGATCTGTGTTTCAAGGAGCGAGTTCCAAGCGGCTTGGGCTGCCCTCTGGGCCTCCTGGCCTTCTCCCAGGGTCCTGAGGGAGACCTGGGCTCTGGCGCGCTCTCAGCAAAGAACCCGGAGAGCCAGGGACCTGAGGGGACTAGCAGTGGGCAGGAGCTGGTGTCAGAGGAAGTCGTGGGGCGGGGCCTCCATAGGAGCTGCTTGGACTGGAGTGGAGGGACCCACTTAGGGCGCATGCAGGGAGGTCGCCCAGGGCTAAGGCGCCAAGTGCAGGGAGGAGCTGAATTCCCTGAAGCAGGGACTGGGGGCAGTTGTTTTAGCAGGCCAACAACCAGAGGCAAGACAGCTGTTTCTTGCTTAGCTACTGATGTCCAGGGTTGATGTGTCCCAAGCAGAGAGGAGATTATGTGCTGCAGGCAGATGGTAGTGCCCCCAGAGCTGTGCTTGCAGCCACAGCTGTGCATGGCCACCATGTCTGTGCTTATCATGGGCTGCGATGGCTCTCCTTCTGGCTCATCAGAGAAGTACCCGGCAGCAACCTGCATAGGTCCCGTTGGCCTGATGGACTCCTCTATGGTAGAGATGAGCAACCCGCCCGCCAAGTGCCAAAGGCCCAGACACTGGCAGGACAGGCCACAGTCCTTGAACCGACCTCAGGGGCCAGTGCCCAGGTCTCCCTCAGGGCCCTAGGAAAAGGCAAGGAGGCCCAGATCTGAGCCCAAGGATCTTCCAACTCCCTGCCTGCCGGATCTGACCAAGAACTAGGCCTCCTGGGAAGGAGGCTTGAATGGAGCTGGGTGTCGTGAAACTGTTTCCGCACGATGGCAGTAGAGCTGCAGACATGGCCACCAGCCCTCTTCCTGAGCACTCTTCTCCAGCCCTTCCTGTCTGAAAAAACACCACCACCACCAAAAAAAAAAAAAAAAAAAAAAAGCTTACAGAATCACGTCATCAAGAAGTAGTTTTTTTTTTCCCCCCTTCAAAAGTATTTATTTATATATTTTTGCCGTACTACTGAGCAACAAACCCCATACGACCCTATCCCTGAAATTTTAATTTTTTTCTCGGGAAACAGGCTCTTGCTAACTTGCTTAGGGCCTCACTCATTGCTGAGTCTGCCTACTAGCTTGCAGTCCTCCTGCCTTGGCCTCTCATACTGCTGGGATTATAGGTATGGGCCACAAAGCTCTAGAATTTAGTGAATTAAAGAGTGATGTTTGAGGAGGAGTCCAAAAGGAGCATGTGCTAAAACAAAGAAAAGCACCAGCAGGAAACCTTCCAGATGACCCATTCACCTTTTGGATTCTTTCTATGTATATTGTTAAATCTATACCTACATTTGTGTAGAATCAGTCTCACTTGAGGGGAAAAAAAATCTATAAAAATTTGAATTAATGCTCCTAACATAATTTAGAGCAGACTTCTATTTAACGCAGCATTGAGGAGCTGAGGAACATGAACTCTCATGAATGTCATCCTTCCTAAAACTCTGTTTTATACATTTGAAGCCTAAAGGAGAAAGGTGAAATTCCTAGTCAATAGGATCACAGCTATGAACTCCTGACCTGGTGTCTTAGTGGTTTTGATGGAAACCACAGCATCGAACAAACATTGAAATGACAGCATGACCTATCTCTAATAGTGCGGTGTGTGTCCCCTGGAATTCCTGGGTTGAAACCTGAATCCCTGAATTACAGGTTGATGGTATTTGGAGGGACTGTGGGAGGTGAGTGGCTCATGAGGACCCTGCCTTCATGCAGAGATCAGGCCATTCAGGGATTAATAGGTGTGCTCAGGAGTGACTTTGCTATCAGAGTCAACACTCTTCAGCGGGACTGCTCTGTCTGGCCTCATGATAGCCTTTCCTATATTATGATGTAGCCCAAAGACTCTCACCAATGGGCATGCACATCCCCAGGCCATGTTCGTGGACATTCCTGTCTCCAGAACCATGAGCCAAACACATTTTATTCCTTTTTCTGGTTTTGGTACTGGGCATTGAACCCACGAATGCTCAACCACAGAGCGGCATGCCCAATCCTTTTCTTAAACTTCTAATGAGTTTTTATTTGGGGACAGGATCTTTTAAGGTAACTAATTGTCTCGCTATGTGGTAGCAACTTTGCAATTTGCGTTCCTCCTGTCTTAGCCATACTGGCCACCAGGACACGGGCATGCACCAGGACAACTGGCAAAATTTTATTTTTTCAAAAATAGTAACCCTCCAGTATTCTTATAGCATGGAAAAAAAAATGCCTAGGATGCATGACTGATCTACCTCTCAACTCTGAAGGACACATATATGACTATATATTTTTTCAAAGTTATCACATGTGTTAGAAAAAGAGTCAAAGATACTTTGTAATTTATCTGGTCTTGTGTTAGCTCTGTGAACTGCTGGGCAAGTAAAGAGAAGCAAAGTAAATAATAAGGGAGTGGAGAAGGTACCATGGGGCAAATTAAATTCCCAAGAACCAGAGTAATGATGCCAGGGTGAGGATTCATGCCTCCACTTAATTCCAAATTAAAAACAAAAGCAGAAGAAAGGCCTGGGAGGCTGAAGCAAAACACCAACAGATGGAGGCCCGCCTGGTCAACCTACCTCAAAAGTTCACAACTTAAACCTGGTGCAGTAATGCAGACCTGTAATCCCAGAGGCTGGGGAGGCTGAGACAGGAGAATCCCGAGTTCAAAGCCAGCCTCAGCAACTGCAATGCACTAAGCAACTCAGTGAGACCCTGTTGCTAAATTAAACAATACAAAATAGGGCTGGGGATGTGGCTCAGCAGTCCGGTGCTCCTGAGATCAATCCCTGGTATGCCTCCCCCCCTACAAAAAACTTCAAAATTTAATAGGGGAAAAAAAAATTTTTTTTAAACTGAGATTGTGGCTCAGTGGCAGAGTGCTTGCCTCGTATGTGTGAGGCACTGGGTTCGATCCTCAGCACCACATAAAAATAAATAAAAAATAAAATAAAGGTATTGTTTCCATCTACAACTAAAAAAATTTTTTTTTAATTATTAACAATGAAACAATGCAAAAGAAAAAGGCACCATTGAGAATGTACTCCAACAATGGTAGCAAAACCCAAGGTGAATGTTCCCAGGTGATTTTGTCTCTGGCTGGCACTTGTACAGAAAAGAAGAGCAGAAGAGCACTCAGGATCCAGGCTGGTGGACTTGGCTGGAGCACTCCCACCATCCTGAGGAAACAGGTAGCAAACACTGTGCTCCACTGAAGCCTCCTTCCCAGGAGACCTAGGTGTTGGGGAGGATCTGGCTTTTGTGGAGCAAGCTGCAAGAGGCTTGGGTTGCCATCTGGGCAGGACGGGCCACAGTCCTTGAACTGACTCTAGGGCCAGTGCCCAGGTCTCCCTCAGGGCCCTAGGAGAAGGCAAGGAGGCCCAGATCGGAGCCCAAGGATCTTCCAACTCCCTGCCTGCCCCATCTGCGCAACTGCTAGGCCTCCTGGGAAGGAGGCTTGAATGAATGGGCCTCATTGCCTTCTCCCAGGGGCCTGAGGGAGACCTGGGCGCTGGTGCTCTCTCAGCAAAGCACCTGGAGAGCCAAAGAAAGAAGAAAGAGAGAACCCTGGAGAGCCAGGGTTCCCCAGGGGACCAGTAACACTCTTGGGGGCAGGGCCTTGGTAGGAATCTGTGAGGACTGGACCAGAGTAACCCTGTCAAAGGCCAACGCAGGTTACTGAGGGCACTTGCCTCGTGTTTCTCCACTGGAGCAAGACACAGAATGCCCTTTTGTGACATCAGTTTAACAGCGCATGGATCCTGCCTCGAAGCTGGGTGAGAACAGCAAGACAGGCCAGTTTTTTTGGCACCATTGGAGGCAAAGCTGGTGTCTCTCACGGATCAGCTTCTGCAAGACTCTGCCTTTGTGCTTTGGTCCTGCGAGGCCCCCAACGAGGAGGTTGCTAAGCCCAGCTGGAACTTCAGCCCAATAGAACTGCTATTGGCCCTGCCTCCTTTACCTGCTAAGACATTCATGCAGAACTTATTCATGGGGTGGGACTCTATGAAAATTTTTCTTTCACCAGACTTGACTCCAGGCCCATTGTGTGTGCCTCTCCAATTTAAAAGAAAAAAAAAAATTGTCAGAAGAAGAGACACTCACTCCAGAAAGTGTGGCTGACTTGCATTTTCCTCAATCTCAGGAAATGTGCTCCCCTGCTAAAATTTTCCTTTTGGGTTCTATTGGATATCAACGTGAGATCTAACATTCACAGTCCTGGGTTCCATGGCAGGACCACATTGAACAAACAATAACCAAAAAGTCAAAAAGGGCCTACCCTTGGGCTGGGGATGTGGCTCAAGCGGTATTGCGCTCGCCTGGCATGCGTGCAGCCCGGGTTCGATCCTCAGCACCACATACAAACAAAGATGTTGTGTCCGCCGAAAACTAAAAAATAAATATTAAAATTCTCTCTCTCTTAAAAAAAAAAAAAAAAAAAAGAAAGAAAACAAACAAACAAAAAAACCGGCCTACCCTGTTTCATCTTTTTTCTTTGTGAACTCATTTTCCACGTGACCACCTCTTCCCATGTCTACTCTTCACTCAGCCTTCTTCTCTGGTGGTTCCTCATGGTATCCCACTGTCTTGGGCTCTTGGATGCCAAAGCTCAGGTACGCTTGCCTAGGAAGGAGTAGAAAATGTTTACACCAAGGACATGGGGAAGAGGGAATGTAGGCAGCAGGACACTGGGCTGTGTGCCTGACTCACTTCCGTCCCAGATGTAGACCCAGGCACCAGGCCTGGTGGGACCAGTGGGAGGCCTACAGTAGAAGCAGCTCTCCCAGGAGGGTCCAGATGGATCAAGACTGAATGCAGTATGATCCCTCCTTGCAGGTGTGTGACAACAGCAGGACGGGGCATACTGAGGCACCTGTAGGCTCAGTCCTGCTGTCCCTAATGCTCCACATTCTACAATAGGACTCTGCACTCATGGTGCTTTGCTCTGACCTGGCCTTAGACCAATAATAGGCCTGGAGGCCTAGATTCGTAATGGGACCTCAGGCACCCCAGGGTCCTGTCTTGGTCAGCTCCTAGGCCTTTCATGCAGGATGGGCTCAGGGGGTGGGGCTTCTTCAAAGGATTTCCTCAGGATGGTAGTATTGCCCCACAAGAGAGAACCAGCCTTCCTTTCTGTTGCTCTGCTGCTACCACTCCAATTTGAAAAATAAAAAAAGGAGAGAAAGAAAATCAAGCCAGTCATTTCCAGAAACTATGGCTCCTTGCATTTGGCTCAATTTGATGTAACATGCTTCACCATTAGAAGTTTGGTTTTCATTTCTAGTGGATGCCAAACTGAGAAGGAATAGGTAAGACCCTGGCTCTTATCTCCAGGAAGGAAAGAAAGGGAGGCAGGCTGGAAGGAAGAGCAAAGCCAGGCAAATTTGCCACGCTGGCCTCCAACATGGGACTCACCCAGTAGCTCAGCTTTCAGTACCTGGTGCCTTTCATTATTCATCAGAAACCATACTAGGGCCTGAATTTCCTCTTCTTTCCTCAGAACTCTTGTCCTGGTAGAACTTCATTTTCCACAGGATTTCATCCATTCAGGTCGTATTTTACACAGTGTCACTGGGTCTGGAGATCCCAGAGCATCTCATTATCTCCTTGGGGATCAACTCTTTGGCTGAAAACAGACAACTGTGGAAGCTGCTGAAGCTAGAGGAGATCTTCTCTAGCCAACAACGCACCAACCCAAGTGGTCAGTGACCTGGACATGCTCCAAGACCAGCCGGGATTCCAGCATTCCTTCTGCCCTAGTCTTAGGAACTGAATATGAGGCAATAATTCCTCATGTGCCATCAGAAGAGGGCATGATACATCATTTTCTACTAATTAAACATGAGAACCGCACATGTTCCCATGGCATGAATACAGTTCCCCTATTTTCTGTGACTTTATGGGGACCCTATGTTATAGTTTATTTCATAGATTTTATTTTAGATTATATATATTGCTACACATAGATGAAGAACATGCCTTTACATTATTTGTTTGGTATTTATGAAGTGCTATCCCTAATGCTCCATGTTCTACACTAGTACTCTGCATTTATAGTGCTTTGCTCTGGCCCAAGCTTCACTTAAGCTAGGCCAGCTATCTGCCACTGAGTTTTAGCCCCAGACACTCCATTTTATATTTCATCACACATTTGTGATATCCTCTATTAGTAGATTCAGGAATGATGCCTGCCAGGGAGTCAGAAAACAGGCATGTGCCCATGAGAAAAAAAGCTCCATCCCCATACTTTTCATCAACATTTCGTCTCGACATAAAAATAAATCTCTATGAAATTTTAATGCATGGGTATACCGTTGTTGAGATTAGACCAGATTTGCATTCACCACAGCTGACAGGACATAAGGTACATGAATATCACCACCACCAAGTCTCCCACCTCAAATTTCCCAGCCTGAAATCTATAGGGGAATGTTGAAAATAAACCCTCATCAATGGGGATTTAAAAAGGAGGCTCCCCTAGCGCTTTTGTTTCAAGTTGAAAAAGTTTCTTCATGGTATGGTTTCAGTGGCTGTGTCCTGGAAATCCTCTGTTGGAAACTCAATTCCTGAAATTATATCTTACTGGGACTTGAAGGAACACCGGGAGGTGATTGGCTCATGAGGACTCTGCCTTCATGCAGAGTCCAGTTCAGTCTACTCATAGACTTATAGGTTTTCTTGGGAGTGACTTTGCTATAAAGGCCAGGTGCTACCAGGAAGCTTCCTGTCTCTCCTTGTGATGACCTCCTCCAGGTTATTACTTAGCAAGAAGACCCTCACAAAAGCTCAGTAGACCCCGACACCATGTTCTTAGACGTTCGATTTTCCAGAACTACGAGGCCGAGAAATGTCTACTCTTTACAATATACTCAGCTTAGGTATTTTTCTTATAGTAACAGAACCTAGACTAAGACACATCAACCTATGCTTACGGGTTCTCTAGAAGGCAGAATGTATTAATGCCTGTGTTTCCAAGCTTCTCAAGTCTTAAAAAGAACATAAAACAAACCGAACCGTGTCATTTCTCTCACCTGGTCTGAGCACTCACAAACTACAGAGGGAGGAAGACTGGGTGCAGTTCAACTCAGAACAGACTGAATGAGCAGGGCCTCCCTGAACGTTCCACCAGAGAGAGGGGAGGCCCAGGGGAGGATGGCACTCAGGCCTTGGTCAGAGTTCAGATGGAAAACAACAGGAGAGAGGAGCTGGAAGCTGCTGCACTGGCACCACGATTTCCAGCTGGTCCTGGGCAACACGGCAAAGCCTGTCTCGGGCAGAATCACGACAGAGGCAAACATCGTGAACCAAACGCCACAAATACTGAAAAAGCAAAAGCAGCATCGGGAGCTGCTTCCTCAGAACTGGGCAAAGGACAGGGCGGCCATGTTGCCTGGTGCCTTTGTCTGGGTGGCGTTTTTTCAGACAGCCAGGGCGGGAGAGGCGCGCTCAGGCCCAGGGCTGCTGGCCATAGCTGGAGCTCTACCGCCACCGTGCGGAACCAGTTTCAAGACGCCCTGCGCCACTCAAGCCTCCTTCCCAGGAGGCCTCGCTGTGGGGGAGGATCTGTGTTTCAAGGAGCGAGTTCCAAGCGGCTTGGGCTGCCCTCTGGGCCTCCTGGCCTTCTCCCAGGGTCCTGAGGGAGACCTTGACACTGGCGCTGTGTGGACTGGAGCCGCAGGACCCACAGAGCGTTAATGCACTGAGGTCGCAAGGAGGTGCTAATTTCCCAGAAACAGCTGCCCGTGGCAGCTCTTTTGGAAGAAGAAGAACCTGTGCCCTGCTCCAGCCTGGCCCCCCTGTGGGATTTGCCCAGCCGTGCCCCCACCTGCCCCGCCCAGCCCACCTGCCTACATTTTTCTCTCAAATGCTGTACGTGTGGTTTCGGGAGGAGATCTTGATGCATTCTAAGTGAACTTTTGCAGAGTCTCCACCAAATAACAGCTCTCCAAATGTAAGTGTTCTTGGTGCTTGTCTCTAGCAGATCGGCGGCTGCAGTGCAAGTTCTTTCAATTCTTCTCTGCCCTCCCCTTCAGGCCATCCTGGCCTCCAGACAATTGGGCCTGCCTGTGAACTAGTGCACACACTTCTGATGCTGCCATATGCCACCCAAAACTGACCTGTCCTCGGGCTCCACCTGGAAGCAGAAAGGATTCAAGCACAACAGCATGGTGACTTTACATAAGGGACTGCTATCTCTTGGTCCATGGGACCTGAACAAGAAAACAGTATCCACAAGGGCCTGCATTATCCTTTCCAAGGGTCCCTCCGTTGTGGTCCACAAACTTGAGCACCGAGGCCCCGCCCCTCAACTTCCTGTGAGAGCATCTCTAGGTTGCTGGGAGTCCCCTCTGTGCCCCTCTTTCTGCAGGTTTATGCTGAAGTGCCAGCAGTGCCCAGGTCTCCCTCAGGGCCCTAGGAGAAGGCAAAGAGGCCCAGATCGGAGCCCAAGGATCTTCCAACTCCCTGCCTGCCTGCCGGATCTGACCAACTGCTAGGCCTGCTGGGAAGGAGGTTTCAATGGCGCTGGGTGTCGTGAAACTGTTTCCGCACGATGGCAGTAGAGCTGCAGACATGGCCACCAGCCCTCTTCCTGAGCGCTCTTCTCCCGCCCTTCTTGTCTGAAAAAACGCCACCCAGAGAAAAAGGCTCTGGAAATCTGGCTCCCTTGTTATTTGCCCTCCATGTTGGAACAAGCCTTCCAGGATGCTTTTTTGTGTGTGTTGGAACTCGAATTGAGATTTTCAAAAACTTATTCATTTCTTAATATCGAGACAGGATTTTGCATGTTGGCCAGACTGGCCTCCGATTTGAGACCTTACTACCTTGGCCTCTAGCATGAGACTGCTTTCAGGTTTCATCAGAAACTACACTGGGGCCTGAATCTCTGATGCCCTAACAGGGCCTTTTTGATGTGCTCTGTTCCTGAAGCCCAGGCCAGGGTGTGCAGCTGACCTGGGAGCACCCTCTTTTACTCACCTGAAGCACTGTGAGGGTTTTCTTTGGCTCATCAGCCACTGAGAAGAGCCCTTCCTTGCAATTACTGAGCCCCAAAGAGTGGGTTTCTTTCATGGACTATAAGCCGCTTGTGGATCCTGGGGCGCCCCCTCTACTGCTGGATGTGAGCCCTCCAGTGGAGGTGGACGACTATCTTTTCCCTAGTGCCCTGTACTTCCAATAAGAGAAGATATCCTACAGAAATGAGTTTTTAATATGCAAAGTGTTAATATTCTGGAAAGGGGTCATTCGTTCAATATTTAAATAAAATCAAAATGAAAACTGTACAACTCAATTAAATAAACCACCTCTGATGTATGGAAGAGCTGGAAAAGAAAAAAAAGGCTAATACAGGCTCTTGAGGGTCCCAGTTTTGTGTTCTTGGTCCTTGGAGCAAGAAGAAGCATACCCTTTCTTTCTTTTTTTTAAAGTTATATTTAGAATTTTAAAACTTAAAATACTTAAGAAAAGAAAAACAATGATTTTCGTTACCAGCCTTAGCAGGTAAGAGTGAAAAGAAATTTGCTCCAAATAAGTAGAAGAAGAAAATAAAGGGGTGAAAATTGGTATTAAAAATCAAGGCAGGGGCAGGGTTATAGCTCAGTTGGTAAAGTGCTTGCCACGCATGCACAAGGCCATGGGTTCAATCCCCAGAACCACCAAAAAAAAAAAAAAAAAAAAAAATTAAGCCAAAAAAGTACTACAAGGAGGGCTGGGGGTGTAGCTGTGTGTTAGAGCTCCTGCCTAGGATGTGTGAGGCCCTGGGTTCAATTCACAGTATTAAATAAATAAATAGGACTACAAGAATTACTATAATCCTTAGCAAGACTGAAGTAAAAGTAAACAACTATGATCAGAAACAAAAGATGCCACAGATGTTAAATATGAGAAAATATCCTCAACAACTCTGTGTATGATACGGGGAATTGAACTCAGGTGTGCTCTACCACTGAACTAGACCTCCAGTTCTTTTTCTTTTATTTTGAGACAGGGTCTCACTGGGTTGCCCAGGCTGGCTGAATCTGTGATTCTCCGACTCTAGTGGCACCCCCTCCTCCATAGAAAATCTTAATTAAGCTTCTCCGGAAATCTTCACCAGAATTGAGTTCAGTGTGGTTAAACTTCCTATTTGCTGTTGGTGTATCTTACTTGGCCACTGACCTGAAAGAAATCACCACTCCAGGTGCTGAATGCCCCTTTACTAGTTTTTCACAAACATTTATGGAATATCCAGTATAGTAGTTTGCACAGTTTTGCAACGTGTAAAAAAAAAAAAAAAAAAAAAACACACAGATCCGTAGATGTGTACATTTCAAAGAGAAGAGAAGAGGAAACTAATTGGGTTCCATGATAACAGCTGGCAGGGGGAAGAGAGGGGAGAAGAAGCTCTCCCCTTCTCAGGTACTGTCCTTGAAGGGTTAACTTGCCAAGAACAGTGAAAGAAAAAGCTGTTTTTGTGTGAACTTCTACAGGCTGTGACCTTCTGGGCCCCTTCCCTAACACCCTGGGTATGAAGTTCTGAAACTGCCTGAAATCGGGGTTCAGGGCATTGATAGATTACAGTGAAATCTTCACCCTCTGACCCTGGCTGCAGCCAAATAACCCTGCTGCCTGTTTCCTATCTGGTGTCCTGCCTCATATGTCTCCTACAACACTACCTCCGCGTGCTAAGGTGTGAGAATTTCAGGCTTGTGCTACCATGTCCGGCCATTAACAAATTTAACAACTTACTTGAAATGAGCAACTTAAAAAAAATAAGTTTTCAAAAACCGACAGAAGAAGAAAGAAGCAGGTGTGGTGGCACACACCTATGATCCCAGGAGCTCTCCAGGCTGAGGCAGGAGGTTCATGAGTTCAAAGCCAGTCAGCAAGTCAGTGAGACCCTGTCTCTAAATAAATACAAAAAGGGCTGGGGATGTGGATCACTGCTTAAGTGCTCCTCGGTTCAATCCCCAGTACAAAAAAGAACGGAAAAAAAAAAAAAAAAAAGCAGAAGAAGAAGTGGAAAATCTGAATACACTGCATATACTGATGATATTCATAACTGAACGGAATTCATGGTTTAATGCATACCTTAGAACCTGGGGATATAGATAGCAAGTCAAGGGATGCCCTTTCTTGATGTCACTGTGCACGTGGATCCTTCCTCGCAGTGTGAGAACAGCAAGGACAGGTCTGATCTGGTAGCACCTCTGTGCTCTTTTCGGGTGTCCATCATTACCCAGGTTCCCCACCAAGGCTCTGCATTTGTGCTTTGTTTCTGCCGGGAGGACACATAGAGGTTGGGACACCAAGCTTGAACCTGGCCCCCTTGGACCTCCCATGGGCCCTGCCTTCCTCACCTGCAGGGGCTTTAGTGCAGAAGAGCTTTGAGCTCTGAGCTCTGGGCTCTGAGCACTAAGAAACTGTCCTCAGGATGGTAGTATTGCCCCACAAGACAGAACTAGCCTTGCCTCCAGGTACTCTGCTTCTGCTCATCCGATGAGGGAAAAAAAAAAAAAAAAAGAATTCCAGAACAGAGGAAAGACTTCAGAAACTATGGCTGCCTTCCTTGCATTTTGCTCATTTGAGGAAATGTGTTCCACTCCTAAAATTTGGCTCTTTTTTTCCATGTGATATCAATGTGAGATACATTGTGTACAGTCCTAGGTTTCCCGCCAGTAACACTTAGAGGAAGAAAGAGAGAAAAAAAGGATAAAATTAAAAGTGATATTGTAGACCTCAGCCACTCACCCCATGGGCACCTTCTCTCTTCCAGAACTGTTTCCAGGTGACATAGTCTTCACCTTTGTAGTCCTCACTCAGCCTTCTTTCTACAGTGTTTCTTCATGGTATCCACTTGTCTCTGGCTCCTGGAGGCAAACCTCTGGCATCCTTGCCTAGGAAGGAGTTTGAAAACACCAAGGGCTCAGGGAAGCAGCAACGTAGGCCCCAGGACACTTGGGTGTCAGCCCAACTCACTTCCTTCCCAGGCTCCCTGGACTCCTATTCCATTGGACCCAGTCTCTAGGCAGGGTGGGCCCAGGGGGAGGCCTCCCTTAGGTGCAGTCCTCACACGGGGGTTCAGCGAGCTCAAGACTGAATGCTCTACAATCCCACCAGCAGTGACATGTGCATGGGAGTGACCATCAGTTCTTCTCCTACAGTTGACAGGTGTTCTCTCACGACTTCATCATCTGACCCTAGAGCACAAGTGTTTTCCCATGTCACAGAATGGCCTGTGACAGCTTTCCCTGGCTTTACCCTGCATGTCTATGACTGCTTGTCACCTACAGATCACTCATGTCTTTCCTCCTCGGTAACTAGGACATGAAACTTGCAAAGGATTCAGAAAGCAGCCATGTTGTGATTGAGAGAAAACCACCATCAACAGACATCATGTGAAACACCCATAATCTTTTGCTTATTTAAGTCCAATTTTCCTCAAAAGTTCTGGGTGTGAGAATGTTTCCAGATAATTGCAACTATTTTCTCTTATTCTGCTAGCTGCCTCTTCACATTTTTGGTCACCCCCTTTGAGGCAAAAGGAGAAGACTTCCTGAACATCCATCTGTCTTTTATTTCTGCTTTCAGCATTGTTTTCAAGAAACCACTCCCAAATCCAAGGATGGGGAGATTTATGCCTATATGTTCCTCTAAACTTGCATAGGTTTGGCTTCTATAATAATACCATTGATACATGTTAAGCCAATTTTTGCATAGGCTCCCCCGAATAACAGGTTTCCAAACTTTGGTTTGAGTCGATCCTCCTGGGTGTTCTTGGTGCTTGTGTCCCTAGCACATTGGCTGCACTAGAAGAACTTCCAATTCTCTGCCTTCTCTTCTGACCACCCTAACCTCAGACAACTGGCCTGTCTGTGACTTACTGCACACACATCTGATGCTGCCCTGTGCCACCCAGAACCGTCCTGCCTTTGTGCTCCACCTAGGGGCTGAAGGGATCTGAGCACAACACCATGGTGACTTCACGAAAGGCACTGCTACCTCTTGCACCAAGGAACCTGAACAAGAAAGAAGTATCCACACGCGCCTGCATGATGCTTTCAGAGTTAAGTCCACACAGCTTGGCACCTAGGCCCCGCCCCATGACTTCCTGTGGGACCACCTCCTGGCTGTCCCTAGTTAGCTCTGGGCCCATCCTCTGCAGGTTCTGAAGTGAGGGAGCGCCAGTGCCCAGGTCTACCTTAGGGCCCTAGGAGAAGAGAAGGGGGTCCAGATCAGAGCAGAAGAGTCTTACGACATCCACCTGGCCATATTTGCTGAACGGCAAGGCCTCCTGGGAAGGAGGGTTGAATGGCGCTGGGTATCTGGAATCTGTTTCCGCACGATGGCAGTAGAGCTGCAGACATGGCCACCAGCCCTCTTTCTGAGTGCTCTTCTCCCGCCCTTCCTGTCTGAAAAAACGCGGCCGAGAGAAAAAGGCTCAGGAAAACTGGCTCCCTTGTCTTTTGGCCCTTGTGTTGGAACAACCTGTCCAGGATGCGTTTTTGGTTTTGGAATTTGGATGGTAATTTTCAAAACTTTGCATTTTGCTCAATTTGCGGAAATGTGTTCCACTCCTAAAATTTGGCTTAGTTTCCATTTGATATCAATATGAGATCCAATATACAAGCCCTGGGTTCCCAGCCAATAGCACAGGAGAGAGAGAAAAAGACAAAATTAAAAACAAAAAACTTTAAGGGCTGGGCTTTTGGCTCAGCATTAAAGCGCGTGCCTAGCACATATGAGGCACTGGGTATGATTCTCAGCACCACCACACAAAAGGTAAATAAATAAAAAGTCATGGTGTACATCTACAACTAAAAAAAAAAAAAAAAAAAAAAAAGGAAGAAAAACAAAAACCATTAAGACCTTAGCCACTCACCCCATGGGCACCTTCTCTCTTCCAGAACTCAGTTTCCATGTCACAAGTCTTCCCCTTTCTGCTCCTCACTCAGTGTTGTTTCTACAGCGTTTCTTCATGGTATCCACTTATCTTGGGCTCTTGGAGGCAAACCTCTGGCATCCTTGCCTAGGAAGGAGTTTGAAAATGTTTACACCAAGGGCTCAGGAAAGCAGCAGGACACTTGGGTGTCAGCCCAACTCACTTCCTTCCCAGGCTCCCTGGACTCCTATTCCATTGGACCCAGTCTCTAGGCAGGGTGGGCCCAGGGGGAGGCCTCCCTTAGGTGCAGTCCTCACACGGGGGTTCAGCGAGCTCAAGACTGAATGCTCTACAATCCCACCAGCAGTGACATGTGCATGGGAGTGACCATCAGTTCTTCTCCTACAGGTGACAGGTGTTCTCTCACGACTTCATCATCTGACCCTAGAGCACAAGCGTTTTCCCACGTCACAGAATGGCCTGTGACAGCTTTCCCTGGCTTTACCCTGCATGTCTATGACTGCTTGTCACCTACAGATCACTCATGTCTTTCCTCCTCGGTAACTAGGACATGAAACTTGCAAAGGATTCAGAAAGCAGCCATGTTGTGATTGAGAGAAAACCACCATCATCAGACATCACGTGAAACACCCATAATCTTTTGCTTACTCAGCTCCAATTTTTCAATCCATAGATACAAAGTTGTATATCATGAGATTCTACAATGACACTGCATTGAAATTTGACAGTGTTATGCCTTGTGCTTAGACACCATATTTTCCCTTCTGATTATTGGGCAGTGTTTGGCGTACTCACAGCATATTTGAAAGACTTGGCTTAGTGGAAGTTTTAAAACCTTCACAAAGTTCTCATATGTACTGGCTTGGTTTGGTCAAAATATTTCATGTTTATTAACAGTTTTTCCCATAAAATCCTTCAACAGATATATGTGTGCATGTGTGTAGATCTATATAACATATATGCTTCTTTGAATAATCCTCTCCCTATTGTATTAATATATAAATAATTACATACCAAGACAACATTCAGTTTTTTAAAATTCCTACTTCCAAGACAAGGAGGCAAGAAAACAAAAGTCGACATCTCTCCTATTTGGACACCACGATATATGCCACCATGGCACCTTGCCAAGGTGTGTTCCCTGTGCTCACAAGTAGCTATCCACTTTCATTAAAGTCTCTTTATTTACATGGAAATAAAACTAACGATATAAATGCCTTGCCCAAAATTGTCATACTGCATGGCAATCCTCCTAGGAGTGACCATCGGCACACAAATACACAGCTTTAAAAATGTTGCGTGTGCTTACGAATGCATGCACCCACACATCGCACATTTGTGTTTCTCTGAAGATAAAGGGCACCCTGTGTCATTTCCTGCAGTCTGCGGCATCACTGTACACCACTGGCACATATCCACTTCCGTATCTATTTTGGAATGCTTGAAATTTCATACTTTCGCTACAAGAACTTTCAGGAATCACAGAGTGGAAAGCCTATGGCAGGGATATCACAGGGAGCCAATCCCACTTCCAAAATGGGTATAATCAGGCGAATCTTGGGGAAAGGAACCCTTGGACACACTTGGTGGGAGGGTATGTTAGCACAGCCACAGTGGAGATCAGTATGGAGGTTCCTCCAAAACAGGGACAGGAACCACCATTCCAGCCAGCTATGCCATTTTTCTTTTTGAACCAAGGGATCATAAAGTCGGCACAGTATTGCGATACATGCATACCCATCTTGATAAGAGCACAATTTACAAGTTATGGAACCAGCTACCTCATGAATTCTGAGTGTGAGAAAGTTTCCAGATAATTGAAACTACCTTCTCTTATTCTGTTAACTCCATCTTCCTGCTGTCAATCATGTCCTTTGAGGCAAAAGGAGAGGACTTCCCCACCATCCATCCTGTCCTCTCATAGTTCTGCTTTCATCACTGTTTTCAAGAAACCACTACCAAATCCCAGAAGGGGAAGATTTATGTCTATATTTTCGTCTAAAATTGCACAGGTTTGGCTTTTATATTAAGAACGTGGACACACATTAAGTGAATTTTTGCATAGGTTCCACCAAATAACAGCTTTCCAAACGTAGGTTGGAGTGTTGATCCTTCTTGTTCTTGGTGCTTGTTGCTCTAGCACATCGCCTGCACTAAGAGTTGTTCCTACTCTCCTCTGCCCTTCTCTTCAGGGCATCATGGCCACCATACAATTGGGTCCGCACGTGACTTACTGGAGACACATCTGATGCTGCCCTGTGCCACCTACAACTGGCCTCTCCTTTTTGTTCCTGTCCTGGGGGACAAGGGACTCAAGCATAACAGCAAGGTGACTTCACAAAAGGGAGTGCCATCTCTTGCTCAAGGAAATAAGTATCCACGAATGAACGGACTAGTGGATTCACTCTGAACCATGTACAGCCACAGGAAGGAGAAGTACATATATTTGTGTACTATATGTCCAAATGCATTCTACTATAAAATAAATCATAAAAAAAAAAAAAAAAGAGAGAGAGAAAGAAAGAAGCATCCAGAAGAACCTACATTATCCTTTCACTGTGTCCCTCAGGCCCAGTCCACCCAGCTTAACATTGACGCCCCGCCCCACAACTTCCTGTGGGAAACACCTCCTGGCTGCTATGGGTCAAATCTGGCCCCTTGCTCTGCAGGTTCTATGCTGAGGGAGCGCCACTGCCCAGGTCTCCCTCAGGGCCCTAGGAGAAGGCAAGGAGGCCCAGATCGGAGCCCAAGGATCTTCCAACTCCCTGCCTGCCTGCCGGATCTGACCAAGAACTAGGCCTCCTGGGAAGGAGGCTTGAATGGAGCTGGGTGTCCTGAAACTGTTTCCGCACGATGGCAGTAGAGCTGCAGACATGGCCACCAGCCCTCTTCCTGAGCGCTCTTCTCCCGCCCTTCCTGTCTGAAAAAACGCCTCCCAGAGACAAGGGCTTAGGAAACTTGGCTCTCTTGCCTTTTGCCCTCTACGTTGGAACAAGCTGTTTAGGAGGCTTTTTGTGTGTGCTGGAACTGGAATTGAGATTTTCAAAAACTTTTTCATTTCTTATTTTGAGAGGGGATTTTGCATATGGGTCAGACTGGCCTCCAACTTGAGATTGCTTTTGAAGCTAGATTTACAGATAGGTAATTAGTGTAGTTAGGTAAGTCAGCTGTAATATAGAGTAAGATAAATAAAATGGAGGCCTTTATAGAGAATGGAGTCCAGGAAACCAGAGCAGCACTTGGGGAAAGTGAAATGTTAATGTCCCCAAGGCCCAGAGCTCATCCTATGGAAATGTTCATGAATCAGCTGGCAGCAAACAAGGAAGTGGTAATCTAGAGATGCCCAAGGCCCTTCCTGCCCAGATTACCTCTCAGCCCACCTATATCTACCACCTTTTGGGGCTTCCCATCTGCATTCTATCACTGAAAGATAAAGGGAAACAAAGGACATAAGTGTAGGAAAGCTGAAAGAAGACCTTAGCTATTAAAAAAAAAAAAAAAGGGAAGACCTTGCTCTACCAGGGATTTGCCTTTTGGGTCCCTTTTTGCCTCTGGGGAGAAGAAACCTATAAAGAAAAGAAACCTCTGCTGTCCTTTAATAAAGCTTCTACTTTCCACTCTAAACTCGCCTAGGCTTGCTTCTCTGGTGTTATACTTCAGCATTTGGGGAAGCAAGGTCTTGGCACCGGTAAATAGTGGTAACACTTTCAGGTTTCATCAGAAACCACACTGGGGCCTGGATCTCCTCTTCTTTCCTCGGGACTCTTGTCCTGGTGGAACTTCATTTTCCACAGGATCTCGTCCATTCAGGTGTGGCTTTCTATACTCAGTGTTCCTGCCCCTGGAGATGACACAGCATCAGACGAGAAATCCCTGGGATGAAAGCAGACAAGTGAGCAGGCTGCTGAAGCTGGAGGGGAGCTTCTGTGGCCAACTGGTCACCAACCCAGGTGGTCAGTGACCTGGCCATGCTCCAAGGCCAGCGGGGATTCCAGCATTCCTTTGGTTTCACATCCTCTGAACTGAATCAGAGGCAATAATTTCTCAGGAGGTTGCCAAGGAGGCCATGATGCTTAAACTCCCTTTAGCATCCATTTCCCTTTTCCTCCTCATTAAAGATGAGAACATGACATGTGTCCATGGCATGAAATATGCTTCTACTACTAGTCTTGACTCTATGAGGTGTGTATCTTTATGTGTTCTATGTGTTCTTATACATAATATTTTATCACATGGGTTACAGAATCATCTTATTTGTAAACAGTTTTTTTTTTTTCTTTTCCTTCAACTGTATTTGTCGATTTTTTTTTTTTTTTTTTTTAAGAACTAATGGGCACAGTCCTGGCTCTCATCCCATGAACACCTTAAAAAAAAACAAAAAAAACTATATTCTCTCATGGCTTTGTCATCTGACCTAGGAGCACGAGCATGTTCCCTTATCGTTGAATTTCCAATGACTGTTTCCTATGGCTGTGCTGTAGGTGTACTGCCGGTTTTCACTTAGGGATTAGTCATATGTTTTCTCTTGGATAACTAATATATGGAGCTTCCAAAGGACTCAGAAATTAGCCATATGCAGATCTAGAGAAAAGCAGTGTCTTCACACTTTTGGTTCAATGCCTATACCACTTTGAATATTATTGCCATTCTTTTAATACATTGTCACGAACTTGTATGTAGATATTTAAGTAGCACAATAAATTTGATCTTAAACTGAATTCACACTGTGTTTCCAACCCCATATTTTTCTTCCCATTCCTGAGCCATTTTTGTTATCGCCATAAAATAATTTCAGTAGTTGAACTGTACAGATTTTCTTAAACCTTTGAGTTACATCATGCGGCCTGTCCATCACCAAATATCTTAACTATTTTCACCCATAAAAATCTAATTATCTATAGATTAGATACATGACTAAATTCCATGCATAGTATGTAAATTTACCTATATCTTTATGTTACACGTTTTTATTCTAGAGACATTCAGTAGCTTTACATGATTCTCGTGTTTTTATCCTAAATTTTTGTCTTATAATTTTATCTTTAAAATCCATGAAGAAAGCAAAATTCAACAAATGCTCAAAGTAGCCATCTCTGGAATCCAGTCATGCAGATGTGTGCTCTGAGAGGACATCAAGGTATCTGTATTCACACCTTTCACATTCAAGACTTTCATTCAAGTGTGCTTATTGAAATAGAAATAAAAGGATGAAAGACAGAAACTGGGCAAGTAACACAGACCTGTAATCCCAGCAGCTCCCAGGGCTGAGGCAGGAGGATCCCAAGTTCACAGCCAGCCTCAGGAACTTCTTCACAAGACCCTGTCTCAAAATAAACAAAAATTAAAAGGCCTGGGGGTGGCTCAGTGGTTAAGGGTCCCCGGGTTCAATCATCCTTGGTCCCACCAGAAAAGAAAAAGAACAGAAAACTAAGGATAAAATAGGTCGATCAAAAACATCACCTTCAGACATACTCTCACACAGACCACGATCACAAATAGAAAGCTTTAAAAATTGTGTGTTTATATAAACGGATGTACCCACACACAACTAACATTCAATTTCTGTTTAGATATAATTTTATATATTTTAACTTTATACAAAGTCTTCAGTATCACCTTGTACCACTGACATATATCCGCTCTTTTTTTCATTTCAAGACACAATCTTTGCTTCTTCACAATCCACATTATGCAACAGCCTCTATCAAATGAAGTAATGGCAGAGCAATGTCACCGTGGTAGGCAATAACTTTAAAAAATTCATGATCATATTCAATTGTCTGCACTATCCACTAGTGTCTAATTTGCATTTTTTTGAAATTGACAATAATAATTGAATTCCTTCTCCACCTGTTTTTATTTTTATTTGGTACCTGGGACCGAACGAACCCTGCGGGGATCAACCACGGAGTCATATCCTCAACTCTTTTTATATTTTATTTTTAGTCAGGGTCTTGATAAATTGCTGAGACTGGCTTTGAACTTGGGATTCTCTTGCCTCAGCCCCTGAGCTGCGGGATTCCAGGTGTGCGCCGCTCAGGCTCCATGCTTTTAAGCAAATGCTCCCTTAGAAGAAGAGTCAGTGATTCCTGTCCCAGACAGGTAATTCGACTTCTCTCCAGGTGTCTCAGTTACAGGTAATGAGACATTTAGGCATGCCTGAGACCTTCAAAAGCACACCTGTTCGTGCAACACGCCACAAGGACTGGCTTATTATTGACATTGTGGCAGTGCCACAACATGGGACGCATGGCTCCTAGCACAGCGAGACCAAGTGGACGCCTGCTAACTCTTGCACCAAGAGGCGCAAACAACAGAGAAGTGCCCACCAGGACCTGCATTTCACCCTGGGGAGATTCCTGCAAACCTACCCACACCAGGTAGAGACCTCTGCCTGCCATATGACAGTGGGTCACAATCTGCTGGTAGCCGCTGGACTACTACTGGCCTCTCACTTCTTCCGGTTCCTTTCAAGATATTGCCAACGTTCACACCATGGTAAGGCAGTAGAGGTAGGGCTCAGTGGAGCACACTTGTAATCTCAGCACTGTGGGAGGCTAAGGCAGGAGGAACTCAAGTTCACAAAAAGTCATAGGAAGCCATGTACACCGCACCCAAAGAACCCACTCAAAGATAAATGCAGGCCCTATGGTGCATTCCTCTCGGTTTTCTTCCTTTTGGAACGCAACCCAGCAGGCCCTTACGTGAGGTCACTATGCTATGGTGCGAGGATCCCTCGTAGCTTCTGGCAGAGTATAACAGTCTTTTCCTAATGGACATTCAGCAGCATTTGCTGTGCTTGGCAGAACTCAGATCAAACAAAATTTGCTGAAAGCAAAGACCTATCTCAGATGAAGTCATAAGGGGAGTGCATGGAACTCTTTGTCCCTGATCTTTTCCAGAGGAATTTAAAGCCCTTGAGGCTTGGGTTCACAAATCCTATTCTACTACTCAGCATCCTTCTCCTTTTCCTATCTGACTGGTGACCAAGAGCCCTCATGGGCCTGTTTCTTGTGAGGTGGGAGATAAGAACAAACTCCACCAACCGTTTTCTCTAGGCCTGAGAAATCAGCTACACCAGTGTACCTACCTCCTCCTTCTGGACATGGAGAATTCTTCCTTCTCCCTCCCTCTCCACTTGGCATCCGTGTTTTGAGAGTTTGTTTGAAGCTTCTAGCAGGGGAGCACAGCTACTTGTATAACCTTCACCAAAGTATGGTTCTCGTCGATGTGGAAGATGATTCTTTTGAATGTAGTGAGGTTCAGGAAAGATGCACACGGAGCAGTGAAGGATGAAGTGGGTCGGTCTCCCCCTAGCCAGCCGGATCAGCTCAATCAACCCTGGAGATCAACAGGGTGACATGTCACAGGGAGATCAGCCTCAAGTCTTGGTAACCCCATTTGGACCTGTGAATATCTTCAGCTAGCCAAAGGTGGACTGGGCTCCAGAATTTAGGGTGGTCTTTGGCACACAATAAGCATACCAGACGCCACTGCATTTCTCCTGTGGTGGACTCGTAGCTAATGCATAATGAGTTTAAGACAGGTCTTTTCTTGTGACGCTTGAGATTAAGATTCCACACTGTCAAAAGGAGCTGAGGCTCCTCCCCACGTTGTCCTGTGACAACATCTCCAGGCTGCTGCTGATTCACGCCAGGCCCCATGACTCTCCAGATTCTATGCTAAGTGAGTGCCAGGGTCCAGGTCTCCCTTGGGGCCTCCAGAGAAGGCACAGAGGCCCACCTTGGAGCCCAGGGTCAGGTCTCTCGACAGGCAGGATCTTTCCCAACGAGCAGGCCTCACTTTAGGAAACTATAATGACACGAGTATTCTGAAACTACTTGCAGGTGATGGCAGTAGTGCTCTAAATAGTCCAACAAGCCCTGACAAGGCACTCTTCTGCCACCCTTCCTGTCTCACAAAACTCCACCCAGAGAAAAAAGGCCCAAAGAAACATGGCAGCCCAATATTGTGCACAGTTCAGTTAATGAAGCTCACGGTGCTTTTGATTTCTGTTGGAAACCAAACTGTGGCCCAACCACCACCGTCATCCGGAATCTCGTTTTCTCAGCAACTTTTACTCTTGGTGGTCCTGCAGTTGTGTCGTTTACTCGATTTTACATCTCAAGGGTACCCAAGTACCCTTATATAATCAAGTTGTGTGCTTTTGAAGCCAAATCTCCATTCTCAGACCAAAAAAAGGAACTTGTGAAAGATCAGGGGCAGGATTAAGGTATTTGTAGGCATCAGGCATCATGTTTCTTTACTTGGCTTACCATTGCCAATGGATAAAATTATCCATTTGCTTGCGAACATGGCAAGGAAGATTTTATTCAAGAGTATTGGATTTTTTTCTTTCCTTCCTCCCTATTTCTCCCTCCCTTCCTTCTTTCTTTCCTTCCTTCTTGAACCCAGGGTCTCAGGCATGCTAAACGCATTCTCTACCACCGAGCAACATCCCCAGCCCAAAGGTTCAAATATCAAAAGCTTGTAGATAGGCCCGGTGGCATGGGATTAGCTGCCTCCCTCTGTTCCCCACAACAACCCATTGCATTTGCCCAGATCAGTAGGGAGAAGTCACGTGACTGCGCCTAGGAGGATACATAGTCATAGATTTGTGGAAGGAGAAGCCAGGAAATAGGAAGAATTCACCTGGAAAAAAGTACCAAACTCCACGCTCTGCCCCCTTTTAATCACTTACAGCTAAACACTGGACATTTCCGACAGCAAATCAGTATTTCTACAGAAAAATGGTAGGGAAATCAGTATTGAATGCAGTAAACTGGCTTTCTGCTTCAGGAATAACTATGCTAGGCTTCTTCCTTCTCTTCGGTGATGCCATACTACACGTGAACTAAGTGGAACTCCTTTATAGAGAATGTACAAGCCTTAGAACATCTTGTTCTCATGTTATTCTTTATATACGTAATGAGAGGCCATATTTTTTTCTTAAGAAAAGAGCATTGGGCTGGGAATGTTGCTAGAGCACCTGCCCAGCATGAGGCAGGCCCTGAGTTCAATCCCCAGAATACTGATAATAATAACAATGGGAGAAAGAAAAAGACAGGATTAACTTTGAACACAGGAAGACCTATTTATAGCCAAGGAGCACAGTGATGGAGACAAATCACTAGGAGGTGACGTCAAGGGTAGGAGGAGCCTTGCTAAAGTGACTTAATAAGATTCTAGTCACAACTGGGCTAGGCAGACCCAAGAAAGGGCCCTAACATAAGTCTCCTCAAAGAGCAAGCTCAGAGGAATCTGCAAAGTTTGGTCGAGGAAATGACCAGTATTCAGGCTCTCAAGGAGTCCTTCTCCATTCATTGGGTTACACTAGGTCTATGTCAATTGGGAGGCAACTGCTGGTTTGGGTCCCTAGGAGGAACGTTTTGATATCTCTCATCTCTGTGTGACATACAGTCCCTCACACTGAATACCATGATATATATTTGGTTGTAGATGGACACAGTACCCTTATTTTATTCATGAAATTGTATGTGGTGCTGAAGATAGAACCCAGTGCTTCACACGTGCTAGGCAAGTGCTCCACCCCTGAACCACACTCCCAGCCCTGAACAGTATGTTTTCAAATACGAATAAATCCCAAATCAAGTGTGTTCAGAGTTTGTCCCATAATTCATCTTTTTACATTGGAACACAGGAAGTTTCTCATATTATTAGTTTTGTGCCCTCTATTTTTAAAGATTTGATTTCATTTTAGTTTATATTTCTTCTCATCTGCAAAGCAATGTTATTATTCTTTGTAGCTTTTTCAGAAAACAACAAATCATTGAAACAAATGACAAATATTACTTAACAGGTATTAAGAACACGTTTTTTTAAAAAAAATTTTTGTAGTTGTAGATGGACAGAATGCCCTTATTTTATTTGTTTATTTATATGTGGTGCTGAGGATGGAACCCAGTGCCACACATGCTAGACAAGCGCTCTGCCACTGAGCTACAGCCCCAGCCTCCGTAAAACATGTTTTTAAACAGGTAAAAGTTTCAGATCTGATTCATTTTTGTTTATGGTTGACTTTAACATTGGACCACGACTTCATCTCCTTCTACTGAAAACAAAATATAAAAGATGAAATACTCTCCTTTCATATATCAAAGAATTTGCATGAGAGAAACAAACTACCAAGTGAAAAAGTCTATGGGGGCTGGGTGCATTGGCAAATGCTTGTAATCCCAGCAGCTCTCGAGGCTGAGGCAGGAGGATCACGAGTTCAAAGCCAGCCTTAGCCACTTAGTGGGGCCCAAAGGAACTTAGCCAGATCTCATCTCAAAATAAAATATAAAAAGGGCTGAGGATGTGCTCCTGGGTCCAATCCCTATTACAAAATAAATAAATAAATAAATAAATAAAAACAACAGGGGCTGGGGATGTGGCTCAAGCGGTAGCGCGGTCACCTGGCATGCACGGGGCGCTGGGTTTGATCCTCAGCACCACATACAAGTAAAATAAAGATGTGTCCACCGAAAACTAAAAAATAAATATTAAAAAATTCTCTCTCTCTCTCTCTCTCTTTAAAAAAAAATAACAACAACAACAACAACAACAACAAAACTAAAAACAAAACAGCCGGGCATGATGGCACATACCTGTGATCCCATCAACTTGCCTGTAATTCCAGTGATTTGGTAGGCTGAGGCAGTAGGACAGCAAGTTTGAGGCCAGCTTGAGCAACTTAGTGAGACCCTCTCAAAATAAAAAATAAAAAGGTCTAGGGATGTGGCTCAGTGGTTCATCAACCCTGGGGGTTCAACCCACGGTACCCTCCCCCCTAAAAAAAAAAAGAGTGTGAGTACAAATAAAATTAGAGACCCACTCATGAATATAAGCATAAAAATTCTAGTATCTCAGTAAAATGAATTCAGAATTATGTAAAAGAAAATAAAATGACCAGGTTGTATTCACCTCATGAGCACAAGGGAGGATAACCTGTAAAAGGAATACTTGTCACTCCCTGATTTTCCAAGAAAAGGAGACAAGTATATGGTCATCTCAATAGGTTCCAGAAAACCAAAAACATATTTGGTAAATCTGAATAGCAGCCAGGTGCGGTGGCGCATGCCTGTAATCCCAGCAGCTTGGGAGGCCCAGACAGGAAGGAGGATGGTGAGTTCAAAGCTAGCCTCAGTAATGGCGAGGTGCTTAGCAACTCAGTGAGACCCTGTCTTTGAATAAAATACAAAATACGGCTGGGGATGTGGCTCAGTGGTTGCGTGCTCCTCCTGGCACAAAACAAAACAAAACACAAGAGCATTCACAGTATAAGTTTTAATGAAGCCATGAAAATAAAGGAATTTCCATAATCAGATTATTGTTATCAATTTGTCATGCCGTGTGGAAAACTACTTTTCAACTCCACTCGACAACTAGTTGGTAACTTGGTTTAAAAGAAGAACTTTAGTTATCACTCACCAATCTGCAAGTATGCTGTTGTTTTCCAGGTCTTGCAAGGACTCTCCAGCGTCTGTCATGGGCTTTGGGCCATGTTGGAGGCTCGACAAATCCTGTCTCTTCCATGTTTAGGGGTAAATTCGCTGAGGAGGCTGCTAGTTTCTCCTCCCCATGCATCTCATCCTCAAGGAGCCTCGCCTGAGTGTATTTATACCCTGATAGCAAGTCTGCAAGGCAGAAATGGAAGTACACAAGACCCCGAGGCCTACACTGACAATCGGCTCACCATTGGCAGACTCCACATTTCTTTTTCTTCAATATGCAGGGTTGAACTCAGAGGCACTCTATCACTGACTACATACCCAGTCCTGTTTACGTTTTCTATTTTGAGACATTTTCTCTTTAGGGTCTTGCTAAATCGCTGAGGCTGGCTTCCAACCTATGATCCTCCTGCCTCAGCCTCCTGAGTCACTTGGATTACAAGTGCCACCACACCAGGCTCAGACTCAATCTTCTGATGGAAGGAGCTGAAAATTCACATTTCAAGGGCTTGAACACACGAAAAGGAACAATTAGGGCATGTACACACTCAGTGTACTTCAGGCACCTAAGAAACCTACGCCTAAGTGTAATGGTCAGTGAGGAAATAGCAAAAGAATTCCTTTCTCAGCTGTAAAAATAGATGTTTACTCAATCACAATTCTACTGCATAGATTCCTGCAGGCAATGAAGAAAAAAAACATGGAATTGAAGCATTAGGATTATTAAAAAAATTAAAATACCACATATAGCCAGGTGTGGTGAAGCATGCCTGTTATCCCAGCGACTTGGGAAGCTGAGGCAGGAGGATCACAGGTTGGAGACCAGGCTCATCAACTTAGCAAGACCCTGCCTCAAAGCAGAAAAATAAAAAGAACTGGGGATGTAACTCCGTGGTCAATTGCCCCAGAACAAAAATCATAGAATAAAATGTCCTGTATAACTATAGATACATATAAGACAATGTATCAAAACTGTCTAGGTATAAGAGCAATACAAAGTAAACTGAATTCCTTTTTTTTTTTTTTTTTTTGGTTCTGGGGATTCAATCCAGGGGTGCTTAACTGGTGAGCCACATCCCGGCCTTTTGAATATTTAATTTTGAGATAGGGTCTCACTGAGTTTCTTAGGGCCTCACTAAATTGCTGAGGCTGGCTTTGAACTTGTGATCCTCCTGCCTCTGCCCCTGGAGCCCCCAGGATTACAGGCGTGCGCCATCACGCCCGGCTCCAAATATACGTTTTTTAACCTAAAATCCTGGTTACCTTTCATCTCAAGTGTTCAGATAAGCTTTCCTGAGTTATTATAGTTTGAGGTCTTTGCAAATATCATCAACTATTCTTCAGAATATGTAATAATTTTAATTTTGCTTCTTAGCTTTTGCATTTCTTAGAATAAGCATCCCTGCTTACAAAATAACCAGCCACATTAGCCATGTAAAGGGAAGTACAGAGAGGTCGGTCACAAGTAAGGCCCACTGGAGGAGACAAGGACTTGTAAATCTAGAATGTCTTGATTTCTCCTGTTTTCCCTGCTCAGTTAGAGACACAAATATTCAAAATCTCAAATGGCCAACAAGTTGAAACTTAGTACCAATGACTCTGCACTGCACACATTTGTTTTTTACTGGTCCTCAGATTACAAAAATGTTGATGCCTTCTTAAATACACAGCTTATCAAGGACAAACGGAAACGCTTGATCCCAACTCCCGCTTTCCCGAAGGGAACTACTATTAGCAGCTTGATGAGTGTGTTTGTTTAAATATTGTAAAAGTGAATAAAGAGGGCTGGGGGTTGTGGCTCAGTGGTAGAGCGCTCCCTAGCACGTGCTAGGCGCTGGGTTCGGTCCCCAGCACCACATAAAAATAAATTTAAAAATGAAGGTATTGTGTCCAACTACAACGAAAAAAAATTTTAAAGTGAATAAAGATCTGATATTTAATTAAGTAGATTTAGCCTACATCTCAGTGCTAAACACACATGCACACATATACTAAACATTTCCATTTTTTCAAATCCATCAATACTGGTTATAATATACATGGAGTTTGGTGTCCTGGGGCTGTTTGTTTTTTTGGTTCTGGGATTGAACTCAAAGGCATTTAACCACTGAGCCACATCCCCAGCCCCTTTTATTTTTTTAAAATGTTTTTTAGAGGCTAGGGTTGTGGCTCAGCAGTAGAGCCCTCACCTAGCAAGTGCAACACCCTGGGTTCGATTCTCAACACCACATAGAAATAAATTTAAAAAATCATAAAGGTATTGTGTCCAACTACAACTAAAAAATAAAATATAAAAAAATTTAAAAATTTTTTTAGTTGTTTATTAATTTGTTTTTTAATGCAGTGCTGGGGATCAAACTAGTGCCTCACGCATGCTAAGCAACCACTGACACTGAGCTACAACCCCAGCCCCTTATTTTTTATTTTAAGACAAGGTCTCGCTAAGTTGCTTGGGGACTCGCTCAATTGCTGAGGCTGGCCTTGAACTTGTGATCCTCCTGCCTCAGTCTCCCAAGTTTCTGGGATTACAGGCATGCATCACCATGCTGAGCAAATTCTTTTTTTTTGTTTGTTTGTTTGTTTAAGAGGTAAATTATAATATTTAATTCATTATGTCTCCTTAATGGTACCATGAATTCTTGACTGAACACTGGATGATAAGCACTTTCCAATAACATTGAATATTCATGGGAAACCTGACAGTTTTCTTGTGGGTAAATCTTATAGTATTCCTTTATGGTTGCTCAAATCCTAAGACTAACACTTATCTTGAAAAAAATGCACAAATGGAGCAAATATATAGCAGTCAAATGATCGTCTTCAGTCAAGAAGCTTAATAAAGCAAACTATTGGAAGCACTCTAAAAACTTACAAAGTTAGCTGCTTGGCTTGAAGGTATCTCATTCCCTTTTTTGAATCCATGTTTGTGTGTGTTGAACTTCAATTATTCATGTATGTAATAAGAAGAGAATGATAGGCTTTTTATTTATTTATTTATCTGTGGTGCTGGGGATTGAACCCAGGGCCTTGTGCATCCTATGAAAGCGCTCCACCAACTGAGCTATATCCCCAACCCAAAAGAGGCTTTTTAAGATTTCCGTTTTCCTCATATTCACCAAGTGGAACGGTTTGATCCTGAAGTTCCAATTTTGTTTTTTCATCCCTAAGTCGAGTTGTGAACAACTAACTCCCTTTATGAGGACTTGGAGTAGGATTTCAATCTTTCCAGAGGCTTAAGAAAACCAAGTGTTAGGGCCTGGAGCTATAGCTTAGCAGTAGAGCGCCTTGTCTAGTTCATGTGAAGCCCTGGGTTGGATCCTCAGCACCACATACAAATAAATAAAATACAGGTATTGTGTCCGTGTACAACTAAAATAACAATAATAAAACAAACAAAACTACGTGCTATAGCAGAACCTGGACAATGGACATTCTGCCACTCTCCCTTGCCACTCTCGCAAAGAAGCCTCAGTGGTCCTCTTTGGTGCCAACTTTCTACTTCCTGTGGAGTGTTGCTGTGTGTTCACTAAGTCGCAGGCACAGAGAACAATACTTGCTATCATGGAATGAACGGTTATGTCCCAAACCTCAAGGATGTCATCTTCCTTAGGAGAAGGCCGACAGCTAAATAACCCATTTCTGTCCCTTAGAAAAAGAAGAATGCCCAGACTCCTCCCCCGCAAAAAAAAAAAAAAAAAAAAAATAGGATCTGAGTGATTTACTCTAGGCTTGCCTTCACTGGGGAGATTGTCCCATTCCCTGGCTTCCCGCCTTTGTCCAGAGCTCCTGATCTGAAGTCAAGGAGGTCTACTCAGGACTAAGGTCCACTCACTTTCACAAAAGGCCCAACCTTTTTCAACTGCTGGGCCTCATGGAGTTCCCTCACAATTTGGGGTTCTGTCAAACTACTTCCTCTTGGTGGCAGTACTGCCTTGGGAAAGCTGCTTAGACCTGCTTCCCAGGCCCCTGTACTCCCACCCACTTGACTTAAAAAAAAAAAAAAAAGCCAGCCACCCAAAGACAAAAGAGCCAGAAAGGAAGCTGCCTAGGGAGCTTGCCTTGTTTGGGGAAATTCTGCTTCTGGTCTCACTCTGAAATCCACCTGAGGCCTATACCCCCCAGAGCATCAACTGCTCTTTGTCTTTCAGGAATTCCATTTGCACTCTACCAAGCCTTTGCAGATCTGCTCTTCTTTCTTCAGCCTGGATTCCCAACATTTCCTCAAGTTATTTCCTTCCGTGAGCAATTATCAGAGGTCCGGGGTACGAAAGTGAGAAAACAGATGCAAATAAGGGCCTAGAGAATTAAAATTCTGGGGCCCAGGTCAGGTGACTTGTCTCATGGCCATTTTCTCTGGGAGGCCTCCATTTGCTGACCTGAGCCTTTGGCTTTGTGTGTTCAAATGGAAGTTGTAGCACCTTAAGAGAAGGGGCCAGTGGGTTCTCATATCCAAATTCCACAGTATGAATCTCTCAGACTGAGGCATACTCTTGAACTCGTATAAATTCTGGTCAAGAAGCTGATGAGTTTTCCCCACGGTTTCATCACTTAGCATCGCAATACAAGCACATTCCCTTCATGTAAGTCATTATGTGACCCTTAATGACATTATTGTGTATGCATGTCCCACTCATTTAATCCTGGGGGGTCAGTCTTCGTGTTTTAGCATAAGCAAGATATACTGCTTGCATAGAATTTAGAAAAATCACCAAATGCTGATCAAGAGTAAAAGTGCTAATCATCAATAAATAAGGCTTTCCATATTTACTCCCATTCTTATTTATAGTGACACACTGCACTAAATTTACAATTAAATTGGATTTATATATGCATCATTTCTTAAAACTCAAATTTTCATTTCTGATTCCAGGTAGACTGAAATTATTCTGAAAAGTTTGCAAGAGCTGGATTTTAGACAATACAATATTTCCAAAGACTTTCTTGGTTGACCCATTCATGAAAGAACATTAGGTTCTCATCTAATTGTTCAAAATTTATATATAGGACATAAAATACTTGTAATACTGTGACTCAGCGATTTTCAGTCCTGCCTTACCTAATCATTGCTATGGTGAGATTTGTATACTTAGACATAAAATATCTAAAATACATGTACACAAAATTATATATATATATATATATATATATATATATATATATATAATTAAACAGGCACTATGTATTCTGTCTCAGAAAACTAGGGTTCCTTTTTTTATCTACTTTTCAGAACGTATACCAAATTTTTATCTTTTTCTGTGTAAACTGGAGAGCAAACAGAATTCAATAAATGAAGGTTCAGATTGGCATTTCTCTTGAAAATAAGATTTCAAGGGTTCTCACCACATGTGCACAAAAAGGTATTTATGAGGGGCTGGATCTATTAATTAGCTTGATTGTGGTCATCCTTTCACCATGTAAACATGTATCAATACATGCTGTATACCTGAAACGCATCCAATTTTCCCTTTTTGATCAAACCCCAATAAAGCTGGGAAAGGTATACTGGTTTGAAAATTAAGTAGTCACCCTACCTGCTCAAGTATCTCCTCAAGATCAAGAAGGACCCAAACTTAGCAGATGTTTTAGTTTTAAAGGGACGTTTCAAACAAGAAGAAACTGCTATTTCTCCAAGTCCATCACCCACCTGGCCTATCCTAAGAAAACTTTGAAATGGATGCATTCACACTCTTTACATGAAGCTAAAATCTTCATTAACATCTGCCAATATAATTGTTAAGACAAGCAGACATTAATATGTTGGCTGAGAATTTCACTGAAACGCCTACTCACACCAAGTGTAACATGGACCACGATCATAAACATGTAACTGCAAAATGTTTCCACATTTATGCACTAGGATGCATGTTTGCTTCTCCTTAAATGTAACTGGATGCACACTGGGTGCAGTTCCCATCAAGTCTTTCGGACACATGCACATAGGCACAGATATCTGAGTGCTTAGGAATGTTTTTGTACTTTACTTTTCTATTTGTGTGTGTGTGTGTGTGTGTGTGCCAGGGATGGAACCCAGGCCTTGCACACACTAGGCAAGGGCACTACCGCCTGACTTACATTCCCACATTCCCAGGCACCTTCGAGATTTCTAGTTCAAGAAATCTATCAAAATTTACCTGCTGCTGGCAAAGCATTCAATATTTGAGAAACAGCACATTGGACAGTACATGGTACCTCAATCCCGGTAAGAAGAAATAATCAAGATGGCGTTGCCATCATTCTTGCATCTTTGCAGGTACAATACCTACTTTTAAAAATTAATGTTCAGATTCCCTGGTACCTGGAGCGTTCAAAGAAGCTCCCTCCATCTGTAGCTTTAACACTTTTAAAATACTATGAAATATTCGCTGGAATACTAACATATTTAAAATTTTTGCCTCTTTTTGCATTTCTAGAAAGAATCATGCTTCTTCACAATGTACCTGGTAGGACAGCCAAGAATGAAGAAGTGAAGCCAGGTCACAGGTAATGAATGCCACCTCCAGCAGCCAAGGGCTTTTAAAACGTTGGTTCCTCTTCCTCCTCTTGCCTTGATTTTGGTCCCCATCTGCTCGTGGGTGCTCTGCTCTCCCAGGAGAAGCGCTAACCCTTCTTGGCCTGGCTGGGTTGTTCCACACCGCTTCAAGGCCCTCCTAGCTCCAAGCCATTTAGGTGTCCCTGAGACCTCCGGCAAGCACATGGAGTCTTTCTCTAAGCCACCAGCTATTGTCCTGCCCTCCGTTCTCTGACCCTCCGACCTAAAAGGGCCAAGGCCCCACTCTTGTGGAGACCACGTGTCAGCCGTTCTCAAGATCTAAGGGGCAGGGAAAGATGCAAATATCCCGAGGCCCAGAACTTTGTTGGTGGCTTCCTCTAGTCCCTCCCACACTGGGAGGATCCCAAGACTCCACCCCAGGACTTCCTGTGTCTGGACATCCTCACAGCACCCCAGTCTTTGTCACCTACACTGGGACCTTTCCTCAGGAAAAGGAACTGAGACCCTGTTCCTCCTGGAAGGATTCACACAACAAATCCTTCCAAACTAAGGAGGATCTTTCCTCTCAAGGAGAAAGCCTAGGGGCTTTTCCCAGAATGACCTCATGATGTCAGTGTTGCTCCAGGAACTGGATTTTACACTGCCCTGTCCTCCCTGCCACCTCGGTCGGCCCGCTCCCCCGCCCCTCCCGTGTGGGGAAAAACAAAAGGCTACCCAGAGATAAACCCCCAGGAAATAAGGTTGCCTTGTTGTTTTGCCCAGTTTGAAAAAAAAACCTGCTCACACTATTGTGATTCTGCTTTTGGTTCCATCTAAAGTCAAACTGAGGCTTCAACCTACTCTCATCAGGGGTCTTTTCAGTTCAAGAATTCAATTTCCACCTACCTAAATCTCAACAATTTCGCTTTTCTGCACTCAGCAATATATCTCCAACATTTTCTCATGGCACAAATTGTCTTGGAGTATCAGGGGACAAACCTCAGGGATTCAGACCTCGTGGGAAAAGGAAATGGTTACACCTAAGAGCTTGGATAACAGCAAATCTAAGCACCAGTCCCCGTGCTTCTTGGCTTGGCTGGCTTCCCAGGTTCCCTGGGAGTCCTGCTCTATCTTCTGGCCCAAGCATTGGGCCTGTATGCTCAGGGAGAAGCTTCTTTTTTTCTGGAATTCTTAAGATTTGTGTCCAGAGAGTCTCAAGACTTCCCACTCTCTAGCACCCATTAGCAGTGATACAGATACTCAACTATGGGTGAATGCCAGCCAGAGGAAACCGAGTCTCATGGTTTCATCTAAGATCGGAATACAGGCATGTTCCCATGTCATTTTTATGACTGCCAATGGCTTCCTATAAGTTGATTGCAAAGGTACATGTAACTTAGGGAGCAGTCTTAACAGCATTTTCTGGTAAGTTACTAAGGAATGGTACTTGCAAAGGATTCCCAAAATAAACAGGTGCTGATCAAGAGCAAAGCACACACACAGACACACACACACACACACACAAAAATTGAAAAAAGTAAAGCACAGTCATAAACAACTCTGTTAAAGGGATCTCTGCTAATCATAGCGGTAATGCCAATAGAAAGGTAGTGAACAAAAATCAGATGGCATTAGATAACTACAGCTCATAGAGACATCTGTGACATTATAAAAACTAAATGGACATATGAACAAAGAGGGTGAAGTTTAATTACAACATTACTATAATAAATATCATGCTTACAGATATATAATATTGTGGGACTTGAAGCTATAATAACTGTGTGGTAGACTATTTGCCTAATATGTGAGAGGTCCTGGGTTCAATGCCCAGCATCACAGAAGACTGATTGATAGATAGATAGATACATACATACATACATAGATGACATAAATTTTGAACATGCCCACACATATAAATGGTTACATATTAAAGTATTTCTCTTAAAGCGATTGAATGAATCCTTAAGGTAATTTCTAACAAAGTATTCATCATTATATTATACAATTTCCATATTCCCACACACATATATATATTTTTTAATATTGATGAACTTTTTTATTTTATTTATTTGTTTGTATTTGGTGCTCAGAATTGAACCCAGTGTCTCACACATGCTAGGCAAGCACTCTATCACTGAACCACTACCCCAGCCCCACACATATATTTTAAAAAATTAAAATTTGCTTATTGAACTCTACAAAGAGCCTTATCATCTCAGAGATTTAAAACAATAACTGCTACAAGCAAGCTATTCAAATTTTGAGAAGTCATAAATCCAAAAATAAATGGTGACTCCATCTCAACAGGAGTAAAATGTTTAAAATGTTTGTCTCATCTCCTATACTAAAAAAAAAAATTAAAATTCCTTTGTACTTTCAGTGTTCAAATATGTTTTCTATACTTATTGTAGCTAGAATAGTTTCCAGGCTTCATTATCCACTCTTTGAAATAGATTTTTTTTTTTTAAAGTGACCTATCATATTTGATATTTTCAAAATTAGACATGCTTCTTGGGGCTGGGGGTGTAGCTCAGTGGTAGAGTACTTGTGGCACATGTGCAAGGCCCTGGTTCCCTCCTCAGTACCGTTAAAAAATAAAATAAAATAAAAATTAGACGTGTTTCTTTAACAATATGCTCAAATACCACATTGTTTATAAAGAAGTACAGTGAAATCATGGATAATTCAACCTGAAGCAGACAGAGACTTGTGAGATACAGTTGTGTCTGCATGCTCAGGAATACAGATTCCTTAGGGCTCCCTCATGTGGGCAGTATAGTAAGTTTTCACCAATAATTGCCTCAGTACACATTTGTTCTGGATTTGCTGTTGAATTACAAATATAATATACGCATTATGAAAAATCTTTCACAAATCTATGAAAGTCATGTGGAAACACTTTATCCCAAATCGGCCTATCCCAGGGGATACACTATTGGCAGCTTAATGGGTACATGTGTTCAAGTGTTGTAAACAAGATGTACAATGGCTCATGAGAACTAACATTATTTAACTAAATAAGTATATCCTACTGCATATCAAGAAACTCCCCTATTTGCTTACAAGATGCCTGAAGCACACATGCATTAACCCACAGATGAACACATTACTAAACTAAACTAAATTAAAAAATAAATATTTAAAAATGTAGGTGGAGTTTTGGGCTCTTCTTTCTTTGCTCAGCATTATTACATGATGGATCCTTTCCAATAGCCTAAGTTTTCATGGTAGTAGTTTATTTTTAAATTCCATAAAATTCCTTTAGTGTTGATCAGTTCCTAGACCTAACATATACATATGGCAAAGAAATGATAAATGGAGTAATAGAAAACAGGTATGAGGGAATACTCTTCATTATATCAACTCCATATGTCAATGCATTGTATCTGCCCTTTCCTCCCTGTGTATTCTGGTGTGAGCATGCACGTGTATGTGTCTGTGGTTGTGTGCAGAGGTTTGAAGACATGAACTTCTAATGACATAATCTATATATGGGATTTTTGTGTGGTTTGAAAATTTCCTTGTTTTGTGTGCTTTTGTCTGGACTTTTATAGAATTACCACTTCAGAAGTCATTAAATATGCTTCAGAAGACTGGATTTTATGTTAATTAATTATTTCCAAAAAATTTTGCATCCAAAACCATTAAGTGTAGGACATTTGGTCATTCTGGCATGTATATAGAACTGTCTATTCTTATAGAAAAAGAGAAATTGAAAATAAAAGATGTTTTATAAATTGCAGTTTTAATAAATATGCATTGGGATCATTTTTTTTTTCCTTCTGTGAATTTCAAAAGCAACTCTTGCTGGGTTTCAACATTTCAATACTTAACATAAGCATAGGTGCCATGTGGGTGCCATCTTGTGTTGTTGTTATTATTATTATTTTGATATCAGGGATTGAATCCAGAGGTTCTTAACCACTGAACCACATCTGCAGCTCTTTTTATTTTTTCATTTTGAGACAGGGTCTCACAGGTTGCTGAGGCTGGCTTTGAACTTGCAATTCTCCTGCCTCAGCCTCCTGCGTCTGGGATTACAGGCATGCACCACCATGCCCGGCACTATCTTGTTTTCTTGGGAGGAAAACCATACTGGTGTTTGCCTCAAGTCTCCCAGATATTTTGTTTTGTTCATATTTACTCTCTATAATCCATATGTATATATGGTTCCATAGAGTCATGAAACAGAGAAAACAGTATTTCCTAGGAGCAACTTTCATGACCTTGATTCAGGCAATGATTTCTTAGGGCCACCAAAAGCACAGGCAACAAAAGCGATTAATTGAACTTCATCAAAATAAAAATATTTTGTTGCAAATGATACCATTAAGAAAGAGAAAAGACAATGTACAGAATAGCAGAAAATAGTTACAAATTATGATTAAGTTCTTGTAACTAGAATATAAAGAACACTTACAACTCAATAATAGAAAAAAAAAAAAAACTAACTCAGGTCTGGGGTTGTGGCTCGGTGGTAGAGCACTCACCTAGCATGTGTGAGGCCCTGGGTTTGTGCCTCAGCACCACATAAAGTTAAATAAATAAATGTATTGTGTCCATCTACAACTAAAAAATATTTTAAAAAACTAACTCAATTAAAAATGGGCAAAGGTTTTTGAATAGACATTTCTCCAAAGAAGATACAAATGTGGCCAATAAACATGTGAAAAGATGTCCACCATCATTACCCAGTAAGGAAATGCAAATCAAAACCACAGTGAGATGCTACTTCCCACCCACTATGTTGTCTATATTTTAGAAAGAAAGACAATAACAAATTTCAGCAAAGATGTGGATAAATGGGAAACCTCATATATAGCTGATAGGAATATCACATGGTACATTGTGGTGGGGAGTGTACCGGGGATTGAACCCAGGGGCACTCGACCACTGAGCCACATCCCCAGGCCAATTTGGTATTTTATTTAAAGACAGGGTCTCACTGAGTTGTTTAGCACCTCTCTGTTGCTGAGGCTGGCTTTGAACTCTCGATCCTGCTGCCTCAATCTCCTGAGCCACCGGGATTACAGTCATGCACCCCACCCCCACCCCAGCTCATATGGTACATTCATTTTAGAAAACCTTTTGGCTGTTCCTCAAACACTTGAAGATTCTATCATCCAATGATCCAGTAATTCAACTCCTAGGTATTTACTCAAGACAAATGCAACCAAATATCTTCACATAAACTTGTACATGAATGTTGACAGCAGCATTAATATAATGTAGAAACTATCTAAAAGTCCATCCACTGATGAATATATAAATGCAATGTGGTACGTGGGCACAATGCAGTATCACTGAGTCATGCAAAAGAAACAATTACTCTGTATTTGGGGTAAAAATGGTAGTTCATAACCCACTTGAATCGAATGTATGAAATATGATATGTCAAGAGTTTTGTAATGTTGTGAATAATCAATAAAAAAATACAGTGTTTTAAGAAATACCAAAAAAAAAAAAAAAAGAAACAATTACTGATACACTGGACAACACAGAAGATCCTCAAAAACTTTATGCTAAGTGAAAGAAGTCAGACACAGCTGGATGCAGTGGTACATGCCTATCATCTGAGCTACTTGAGAGGCCGAAGGAGGAGAACTGCAAGTTCAAGTATAGCCTGGACAACTTAGGGAGAGCCTGTCTCAAAAGTTTTTGAAAAGGTCTGGAAATAGCTCAGTGGCAGAGCACTTGGCTAGCATGTGCAAAGCCCTGCATTCAATTCCCACAATGAGCCAGGCGTATGTTTAGTGGCCCACGTCTGTAATCTCTGAGATTTGGGAGGCTGAGGAAGGAGGATCACAAGTTCAAAGGCAGCCTCAGCAACTTAGCAAGGTGCTTCTCAGAGAGACCCTGTCTCTAAATAAAATATATTATTTATTTATTTTAGAGAGAGAGGAGGATCGAACCCAGGCTGCATGCATGCTAGGCGAGCGTGCTACCGCTTGAGCCACATCCCCAACCCAAAATAAATTTTTTTTTAAAAAGGCCTAGGGACATGGCTCAGTGGTTGAAAACTCCTGGGTTCAATGCCTCAATAAAAAAAAAATTCCACTACTATATAAATAAATAAATGCCAAACACAAAAGTCTATATATTGTGTGACTCCATGTATAAAAAAAAAAAAATCCAGAATAGGTGAATCCACAGAGAAAGAAAGTTGACTAGTGTTTTTCAGAGGTTAGAGGAAGCTGTGAACACAGACTGACTGCTAGAAGGTATAAGGTATCGTTTTGGGATGATGAAAATATTCTAGTTTATTGTGGTAATAAGTGCACAATTCTGTGAATATGTACATTGATTGTGTACTTTTAAAGGGTAGATTTAATAGTGTGTGAATTGTATCTCAATAAATTTGTTTTAAAACATTTTAAAAATTGATCAGTTCATTCACAACATCTATAAAATTAATGAGGAAAACATACTTATCTCATATTGTATAGAAAAAAGCATTTCACAAAATCAAGCATCAATCATGATTTTAAAAAACTCTCAGGGAATCATAAATCTGAGAAAACACTCTCAAAATGATAAAGACTAACCACAAAAATATATACTCAATATCATCTTTAACAGTGAAAAACTCAACACTTTTTAAGATCTAGAGCAAAGCAAGGAATTGATCTGTCACCTCTTGTGCTGAATCTGGTGCCAAATGTTCTAGGAAGGTCATTAAGGCAAGGGGAAAAAAATTAAAGCTTGGAAAAAAAGAAGTAAAAGTGCTTTTACTGATATTACTATTCACAGAGAACACACATATAGAAAGCTGATAATTTGAAATCTCTATCTTCTAGACAAGGTATGATTAGGTCTTGCTTTTATATCCAACAAGAAAAAAGCTTTTTAAAAAAATTTGGGGTGTTTAGTCTATTGATGGCTAATGTGCTAACGTATTTATTAATACATTTAAATTTGAGGGTGCCATCTTGTCTCTTGAACTCTGTTTCTGCCCTTGTGTTTGATTCTGTTTTCCTGCTCCTTCTTTCTAAGTATCTGAAGATTTTATTTTTTTAGAATTCCATTATAATTTATCTGTGGGCCGCTTGATCACTTCTCTTTGTGGGCTTTTCATGTGTGTATGGTGTGCTGGAGATGAGACCCAAGGCCTCACGCGTGCCAGGCAAGTGCTCTATCACTGACCGACATCCTCTCTTTGTGTTATTTTCTAGTAGTTACTGTAGAGATTGTGTGTCCTTAACATTTTGCAATCTATGCAGAATTGATAGTTTAGCACCCCATGCAGAATGTAAATCCTTACAACAATTTAGGTCTATCGATCATTCCATAGCATCCTTTATTCTAGTGTTGTAATATGGAATTCATCTACATTATATTATAAACACCACAAAATAATGTCATACGTTTTCTTTTTTTTTTATTTTTTAGTTGTAGTTGGACACAATCCTTTTATTTATTTTTATGTGGTGCTGAGGATCGAACCCAGGGCCCCTCATGTGCTAGGCAAGCATTCTACCGCTGAGTCACAACCCCAGCCCCCATAAGTTTTCTTTTAAGCATTCATGTGTATTGGAAAGGAGCTAAGTGGAAATTCAGTCTTTTATATTTACAGAGATATTCAATATTTCTGATGTTCTTGATTTGCACCAGAACATCTGCTTCCATTGCCATTTTTCTTCAACCTGAAGAATGTCCTACAGCATCCATTTTGATGCATGTCTGCTGGTGCCAAACAATTTCTCATTTTTTGTCTGAAAACATTTATTTCTCCTATTTCATCTGTGAATGATATTTTCAGTGGATGAAGAACTCTGGGTTGATTTTTTTTTTTTGTCGCCACTTTCAATAGGAGGTTGTACTGTCTAATAGGCTCTGTAGTCACTGTTGAGCAAGCCACAGCTTTTTGAATAAAACATGTAATTTATGACAGAGGTAGCATTTCAAGTCCATGGGGGAAATGACTGCCTTCAATAAGTGGTCTAAGGACTACTGGGTATCCTTGTATGCAAATGCAACATCATTCCTCTCTCACTCTGTACACAAAAATCCATCCCTAGTCCCTTTTCAGGTAAAGAAATCATCACAAACCTGCACTAATGTTATGGAAAACCCAAGTGATCAGGGAGAGCTTTGATGGATTTAAGAGGTGAGCATGAACATCTAACACAGTGGTTGATCATTGACCTGTGGAGTCAAAGAAGGGGGAGGGAAGAGGGGAGGGAACGGGCGCACCCAGGTCTGAAATGAGAAAATTAAATTCCATGCATGTATGATTGTGTCAGAATAAACCCAACTATTATGTAAAACTATTGTGCATTAATGAAAGCACCAAAAAGAACATTTTCTTGAAGTCTCATTCTCATTTAATGCACGCTTCCTCATCATGAAGATGATTTCACTGAAGTCAACATTATATGAAACACACTAGCACTTCATGTTCGGCCATGCCCTGGAAATATGCCACAGGAATGACATCCAGACACAAGTTATAACCTTATGTATGACATGGCCTTACAGGAAACCAATGGACATCATTCCTGAATGAAAGACACAGGCCCAGTGCATCACGGGGAGCAGAGTTCCACCTTTTCTGGAGGCCTCTCTGACCCCTGTCACAAAGAACCAAGGGGCCATCTCCTGGATTTCTAATGGCCTTCTATTTCCAGATCTTAATGTTTTCAAAAGACAGCAAGCTGTGGGGGGTAGGGGGAAGGGGAAAGCAAGAAACCACTGGGCTTTTGGTTCAGGAGCACCATGGAGTCAAAATGATGTTGGGAACTATAGAGCCAGGATCTTTGTTTTGAGAACTCCGTTAAGTTCTTTAAAATCTCTTGTTTTGTCAGGCGCAGTGGCACACGCCTGTAATTCCAGCAGCTTGGGAGGCTGAGACAGGACGATCTCGAGTTCATAGCCAACCTCAGCAAAAGTGAGGTGCTAAGCAACTCAGTGAGACCCTGTGTCTAAATAAAATACAAAATAGGGCTGGGGATGTGGCTCAAGTGCCCCTGAGTTCAATCCCCAGTACCAAAAAGAAAAACCAAAATCTCTTGTTTCTACACATGATAGCCCAGCAGTGCTCTGAATGTTTTTGCATGGTGGATAGTCGTGTCCTTAATTTACGAAGTGTCTGGGTGCTGGCCAACTGGGGTCCTAAGGAAGGGAGGAACAGGGAACCCTCCTATGTAGCCAAGCTTTGGAAGACAAGGGTGCAGAGCCACCAAACCCAGTTAGGAATGGCAGTGTGTGGGGGAAAGTAAGAATGCAGAGTTGGATGAGAAAGGAGAAGAGAAGAAAGGGGTAAACTCCTTCTCTTGCTCGTTTCTCTCTCTCTCTCTCTGTCTCTCTCTCTCTCTCATTAAACCTGTATTCTCATTCTTCCTTTTGCATTTATGGATCTAAGTTATAAACACCCATGGTCACCAAATGCCAAGGACATTTTATAAGAAGTACCACCTTTGAGTGCAGTACCGGAAAGCAACCATTTCATAAGGGAAGTTGTCAACTCATTTCCGTTCTCTTATCAAATAATTATGGAACCCCCATGCTGTTCCAGGCCCAGTGTTACAATTCCCTTTCCTTCTCTGGACTATGATATATCTTGCCCTGTAATGAGATGCATTTCTCACAGAATGAGCAATATCTCTTTCTCACACTTATTGTCTTTTGAAAACACATACTATTCCAAGGGAAGAGCCAGGGTGAGGGTGACGTTCCGTGCTTGGGTGTGAATCAAGAAGACGTGTCAACTATTTGGTGACTACAAATACTAATTCTTATAGGATGTAGTTAGCAGAGAGGATGGAAGTAAGAGTGTCTGAGTAAGTATGAGGGAAGGTTAGTGGTTTCGTGAGTTGATCGAGGAACAGCTATGCGAGATTGTCAGGAAGGTGACTGGACCAGGGACGAATAAAGGGTGAGGAAGACCGTTCTGCACTTGCCTTGCTAATTTTCGGGGCTTTTTAGCGATGGTATCAGGTTTCATTCATTTTGGAGATCAGGAAAGGGTCAGGAATGCCTGTTGCCAACTTCACCATGGTTAATTTTCCTTTTTGTATGGGATGATGTAGGGGAACAGGGTGAAGTCAGGATCAGCTGTGCAAGAATCAGGTCTATGTTCATTACATGGCTTGAAAATTCTGTGAAATTGGACATTTAAATAAGACAGAGTAGTGTAGTTATCAGGGTGACACGATGATTAGAATGACCAAGTGACAGGTATGACGTAGGGGTAAGTTGTGGGTAAGAATCATGTGTGTGGTCCTCACAAAAGTTGATTGTTGTTGTTGGGGAGAACACTTGATAATATACAGTAGTAGTTTTACTTCAATATAATTGAATTCCATGGCAGCTGTCCATGGAATGAGGATCAGAGATTTCTGTTTACTATATTACTAGTAGAAAAAAGAGTGATTTTAAGTAGAATGATGGTGATGGATGGATTAAAATTCAGGGACATTGTTTGCTCATAGTACTTGATGATCACCTAATCACTGGCGTTACAGGGGATAAAGATCAGGTGTGGGTCTAACAGCTGGTGAGAGTTAAAGATGGCCTCAGGATTAGTGATCGGATGAAATCAGGGAATGTGTGCTTTGAACATCACTTGGACATAGAGAACAGCAATCTACCATCTAAAAGGGTGTTGGTAGGAGTCAAGGATCAAGTGACTGTCACTGATGGGGCGAGAGCCATGTGTGTCTATTTCATTTACCGATGGTATAAGGTTGCATTCATTCATTCAATTAGCTGTTCATTTACTTTTTCTTCTTTTTAAAATGTTTTCTTTGTTGTATTTAGATACACATGACAGTAGAGGTGTTTTGACTCCTATTATATGCATGTGAGGATATGAGTTAGGAATGGGATGGAGTGGGATTTTGTGAGGGGAATGATGACTGGCAACTATTTTCCATATCATTGACAGTCGTCGAAAGTACTGATTTACTTAGAGAAAGAAAGTACCGGATTAGAGTTGGGGATAAGGTCAAGTTAGAGGTGGAGTGAGAGGTCAAAGAAATATTAGAAGAAGGGGTGTACTAAGGATGAGTACTTATTAATTCACCAGAAAAACAGTGCCTAGTAAGAGAGATGTGGGTCAGAAAAGAGCATGGGGCATGAATGTCCACTTGGCTATGAAATATAGAGATTTTACATAGAAACAAATGGTACTTTAAGGCTTTAGTAATGGAATAAGTTTCATAAATGTATGTTTGCTATATTACTCTGTAGTAGAAAGCAATGATTTTTGCAAGAGAAATATGTTTGGGTTCACACTGTAATGAAACTGTAGACTGGAAATCAGGAATGGTTTGAGGTCAAGTTCAGGGATATCTGCACCATACATTACTTGATTTTTGAAAACCAACTGCCCACTAGCAATGATCATACCTAGCAGAAGTCTTGATTTTTAAAATTGATTAATTAATTACTTTTAGAGACAGGTCCTTGCTATGTTGTCTAGACTGTTCTCCAACTTTGGGCTCAAGTAATCCTCCCACCTCAGTGTCCCAAGTAGATAAAGATGGTAGGCATGCACCATCATGCCGAGCTCCTAAGGTTGATTTATTTTATTTTATTTTTTTGAGAGAGAGAGAGAGAGAGAGAGAGAGAGAGAGAGAGAGAGAGAGAGAATCTTTTTTTTTTTTTGTAGATGGACACAACAAAATGCCTTTATTTTTATGTGGTGCTGAGAATCGAACCCAGGTCCCGCCCGTGCTAGGTGAGCACTCTACCACTGAGCCACAATCCCTGCCTCTAAAGTTGATTTTTAATATCATTCTCCAATGAAAGGGACCAAGTTTGCTTGGAAAAATGACTGAACTGTAGGACTCGAACAAGAAGTATAGAAAATGAACCTGGAGCATCTCTAAAGCCAGAAAGTAAACAAGTGTTCCTAAAACATCCCATGGAGGTGTGTCAAAGAGAACCTGGCGTCAACAGACAGTGCTCCTAATAGCTAAAGCTGAAACTATTACAGCAACAAAATAAAGTACTATTGAATACAACCCGAAGTAACAATTGAATGAACAAATAAATAATATATCTTTGTGTCCATACTAAATTAAGTAAATAAAATCAATCAATAAATGAGGGAAAAGAAACAGGTTTCTCATACAAATGAATTCCAAATAATTTATGTAGAGACTCAGCTTTTTTTTAAAAGAGAGAGAGAGAGAGAGAGAGAGAGAGAGAGAGAATTTTTTTTAATATTTATTTTTTATGCTCACCATCTCTAGCAGTCAGAGAAATGCAAATCAAAACCACCCTAAGATACCATCTCACTCCAGTAAGATTGGCAGCCATTATGAAGTCAAACAACAACAAGTGCTGGCGAGGATGTGGGGAAAAGGGTACACTTGTACATTGCTGGTGGGACTGCAAATTGGTGCAGCCAATTTGGAAAGCAGTATGGAGATTTCTTGGAAAGCTGGGAATGGAACCACCATTTGACCCAGCTATTCCCCTTCTCGGTCTATTCCCTAAAGACCTAAAAAGAGCATGCTACAGGGACACTGCTACATCGATGTTCATAGCAGCACAATTCACAATAGCAAGACTGTAGAACCAACCTAGATGCCATTAATAGACCAATGGATAAAAAAAAAATGTGGCATTTATACACAATGGAGTATTACTCTGCATTAAAAAATGACAAAATCATAGAATTTGCAGGGAAATGGATGGCATTAGAGCAGATTATGCTAAGTGAAGCTAGCCAATCCCTAAAAAACAAATGCCAAATGTCTTCTTTGATATAAGGAGAATAACTAAGAAAAGAGTAGGGACGAAGAGCATGAGAAGAAGATTAACATTAAACTGGGATGAGAGGTGGGAGGGAAAGGGAGAGAGAAGGGAAATTGCATGGAAATGGAAGGAGACCCTCAGGGTTATACAAAATTTCATACAAGAGGAAGTGAGGGGAAAATAATACAAGGGGGAGAAATGAATAACAGTAGAGGGGGTAGAGAGAGAAGAGAGGAGGGGAGGGGAGGGGGGATAGTGGAGGATAGGAAAGGCAGCAGAATACAACAGACACTAGTAGGGCAATATGTAAATCAATGGATGTGTAACTGATGTGATTCTGCAATCTGTATACGGGGTAAAAATGGGAGTTCATAACCCACTTGAATCAAAGTGTGAAATATGATATATCAAGAACTATGTAATGTTTTGAACAACCAACAATAAAAAAATTTAAAAAAATTAAAAAAATATTTATTTTTTAGTTTTTGGTGGACACAACACCTTTATTTTATTTTTATGTGCTGCTGAGGCTCGAACCCAGCGCCCCATGCATGCCAGGTGAGCACGCTACCACTTAAGCCACATCCCCAGCCCCAGATACTCAACTTTTAAGGATGGGGACATAATGACTTTCTTCCAAAGATTCAGTATAAAATAAAGTGAAACAAAGAGTATTCTGACAAACTCCACCTCAGCCAGGAGATCAAGGTTTGTATCTCACTGACGTGGTCACGTTAACCATATGTATCCTTGGTATGATGTGATTAAAATGGTACATTGACTCTGTGATCTCTTCTCAAAATACTCAGATTTCTGAGTTTAATAATGAGAAAAACATCAGACAAATTTAAATACAGGGGCATTCCATAAAATATCTATTGATACCTCATAATAAACAAAGAAAACCTGGGCCAGACATGGTGGTGCACATCTGTAATCCTAGCAGTTTTGGGGGGGTTGAGGCAGGAGGATCACAAGTTCAAAGCCAGCCTTGGCAACTTGGTGAAACCATCTCTAAACAAAAAATAAAATGGGCTGGGGATGTGGCTCAGTGGTGAAGCACTGCTGGGTTCAAAAAGAAGAAAGTCTGAGGGAACTGTTGCCCTGCAGATTTGTGCCCAGACTAAATGCCATAAGCCTAGGTCCTTTAACCCTAAGGACTAAATGCCAAAATTTGGAATCCTGAATAGGGTTCTGGAACAGAAAAAGAAAAAAAAAACCTAAGGGAATATGAATAAATTACAGACTTTAGTGATTAATAATATGTCAATATTGGTTCATCAACTGAGATAAATGTATGATAATCATGTAAGGTTAACAATAGGGAAAATTGGGTGGAACTGCATAGGGGGATATAGGAATTCTGTGCTATATTTGCAACTTTTCTGTAAAGATGAATCTATTCTCAAATTCAAAGTTTATTTTAAAGAATTCATGTATAACATTATAAAGGCAAGGGGTTCAATGGGTACAGGGTAAGGGAAATGTTAAAGATTATGGATATTGTAGAAATACTGGGTTCAGAGATATCTAGTTTACCTCCTACTTAGTAATATATCTTTTTAAAAAAGAAAATTGATCTCCCATTGGATGTAAAATGGGATGGTTTCAGAGACAAAGTGAGGGGCAGATTTTTTTTTTTTTTGTACTGGGGATTGAACCCAGGGGTACTTAACCACTGAACCACATCCCCAGCCCTCTTTTTAATTTATTTAGAGCCAGGGCCTCGTTGAGTTGCTTAGGGCCTCAATAAGTTGCCGAGGCTGGCTTTAACTCATGATCCTCCTGCCTCAGCCTCCCAAGCTGCTGGGATAACAGATGTGCACCAGCACACCCAGCAAGGGGCAGATACTTCTTAAAGGAGGCTAAGGTATGGGGGAGGCAAAGGTATGGCTTGAGGAATAGAGAGGACGTGTTAGGAAATTTCTTTTGGTAATAAAATCCGGTGGGGTTTTGTTGTCTGTTAGTTTTTTTACAAAGGAGGAGGGAAGATGTATGCGCCTCAGATAAAGTCAGGGTTTGGAATGGAGTGAGGGAGAGGATGCATGGAGAAGGTATAAAGAAGAGGCTAAACTTTAGAATTGGTCACAGATGTTTTGTGGAGTCAGTAATGGTTGTTTCTGGCATTGAGCCTCACCACATCCCTCAGCAGGCCTCTCCTGCACTCCAAATTTAAAGTCCATCTTTTTGGGGGTGGGTGCTGGGATGCAAACCCAGGACTTTGTGCATGCTAGGCAAGTAATCTACCACTGAGCCACATCCCTAGCCCTAAGTCCATTTTGGTAACAGGATAATTGATCCTTTTTTTGTGGTAGTCTTTGTATGGCCATTTCATTTGGTCCTCATGCTCTGCTAACGTTCACGAGATCCTGTCTTTTCATAACAGAGGAGCATTCTTGAGCATGAAGTTACCACCCAGAAGACCGGGCAGTGTGTGGGCCAGTGGGGTAGACCTTGGAGACTGCCACATGTCTAACACTGCCGTCTCCCTGGATTCATGGACACTGCCTTGGGGGTCTTGGCCACTGATCCTGTTGGGCTTTTGCACTATGGAGGGTTGGGTCCAGTTCACATTCTGTCTGGAGGTCCTGTTTGGATCAGGATTATTTCTCCAGACATCAAACTAAAACAGAGAAAGTTGTCATGAGCCAACTGTCAGAGAGGAGCACCTGGGGTTAGAGCCCAAGAGGGCTTCCAGGTGTCTTTTCTGAGTCAAAAGGCAGGAGGAATCTGAAGATTAGCCATGGTGCCTCGGGGCCTTCTGGGAGGTTCTTTGCTGTTTGTCTCCCTCTACCCCACCCCCACGTGCCAGTCCTGCTGTGTGTCCTGAATGTTGCCCTGCCTGACCCAGAGGGAAGTCCTTAAAGCAGGCACAGTCAGTGCTGGCCACCTGGCTCCCAGGGAAGGGAGGAGGCTGGTGAGCTGCAGGCAGCCACAGTCCAGGGGGCAACTGAACCCAAAAGGTTGAGCAGCTCGAGGTGGCAGCTATGGAGAGAGGAGGAGGCGGGGTCTCTTGGATCTTACAGGACAAGGAGGGAATGGGGGCCCCAGAGAGGTCCCCAGGCTGCTGAGCAGAGAAAAGATTGGAGGGGTTCTAGGCCAGGCCCAGCTGGTCGAGGAAAGGCGAGGGGCTATCAGGGAAAGCTCTGAGAGCCACCAAGAAGTTGTCCCAGGGCACTTCAGTGAGCAGAGCGCAGGGTGGGCCCCGCTTCAGCCTGCTCCCTTGCCCTCCCTCTTTGTCCCCTCCGGTCCTCTCCCCTCCCCTCTTGTCTGCACAGCCTTGGGACCAGCTGCAAGACCCTACCACCTGGGATAGGATTCCTCACCCTCTGACTGTGGTCCTCAGGGGCGCGGGTCACAAACCCTACTGTGCATCTGATGACACCTGCTGGACATATAGTCAAATTGCTTTTCTAAGCCATTGGCTGGGTCTTGTTTTCTCGTAGTCTGGGACCTGGTAAAGCTCCTCGTGAGAAACCAGTTCTGGGCGCTCATTACCAACCTGGCAGTCTGAGTTGCATGTCATGCGCGCCAGCGACCGCTAGATGCCGACAGAGATCTAACGATGGGGACAAACTTTTCCCAGGACAAGTTTGTCGTGTTCCAATGGGTGAAATTAGGCCTCAAGACAAACCAGTGCCCAGATAACTTCCCCTCTCCTCTCAAGCCTTTGAGTCAACAAGGGTGAAAAACACTTTCTGCCCACACCTGGGACACACCTCCCTTGATGTTCCCTTTCCCTTCCACATGGCACAGTGAACAAATATTGGCACACACAACATCACACAGGACAGGAGCTGTGGGTGTAGTCATCTTTGGCTGTCCACGTTTTCCCTATACCTACTGCCTGCCTTCACCATGTAGTAGGGGACTGGGATCCTGGTTGTCTCTTGACCTCAGTATAATTGACTCAAATGACCAGGACACCTGTGGGCTTGACTGATGTCATGGGTTACATCTTAGTTGCTGTCTGACTTTAAGCTAGCTGCTTGGTCTTTCTATTCTCAGGTTTCCTCATGTACACAACAGTTTTTGTAGTAGTGTTGTTGTGAGAATGAAATGAGCGTATGTATGAGTGTGTGTGTGTATAAATTTACTTTTATTTTCAGAGATGGTGTCTTGCTATTTGCCAAGCTGACCTTGGACTCCTGGGATCAAGTCATCCTCCTGCCTCAGCCTCTCAAGTAGCTGGGACTATAGGTGTGTCCTACTCTGTGTGGCCAAATCAATATTTCTGAAACACTCATGGCTATGTCTTTACCATATTAAGCACCCAATATATTGCCATCTTGTCCTCTTGGTAAGGCCTCAGTAACTGTTTTTCTTGACATTTACCATTTAAAGCTCCTAGTTTCCCACCATAGACTGTCTGGCTTCATGAACTGAATCTGGCAGTTAAGGGCTCTTTTAAGAAATTCATTGTTTAATTGACAAATATTTTTCGTGTTCAACATGACATTTTAGAAACATACATCTTGGAATGGCTAAATTAAGCTCATGTGACATACATATTGCCTTACATATTTATCATTTTTGAGGTAAGATACTTGATACTTGAAATCTACTCTCAACAATTTTTAAGAATATGATATATTGTTATTAACTTTAGGTACCATGTTATACTATAGATATATTAAACTTGTTCTTCTTGTCTAAGTGAAATTTTGTACATTTTGAGCAACATATCTCCAGCTCCTCCATACCCCCCACTCTTGGTAACCATCATTCTACTCTTTGGTTCTATAATTTTAAAAATTCCACATATGAGAGAGATCACATAGCATTTGTCTTTTTGTGCCTCCCTTATTTTACTTAGCTTAATGTCCTTCACATTCACCCATGTTATTAGAAATGACAGGCTTTCCTTATTTTTAATGACTGAAGAGTATTCTGGACTCGCTCATTTGAGGACCTGGAGATAAGGGCTGGGGAGAATGAAGTGGCTAAAGTTTGCTAGACAGACTACTGGAGAGGGAGTGTACAGAGGAACACTTAACAGAGCTGCAGAAAGATGTGTGTGGTAATCAAACTACCCAAGAATGGGGGGAAAGCCACCCAAGAAAATTTGAGGGAATAGTAGCTAGAAATACAAAATGTCCAGTATCCCAACGAGGTCACGATGTCTGACATCTAATAGAACATTACCAGTCATACAAAGAATCAATAAAATACAACTCTAACGGGGGAAAACAATCAACTGAAACTGACATAGATATTAAAACTGGCAGAAAAGGGATAATAAAACAACTACTATAACTGTATGTGTATGTTCAAAAGGATAAAAAGAGACAAGGAAGACATCAAAACAGCCCCAATCAAACTTCTTGTTGTAATGAAGAAAATTACAGTATTTAAGATGAAGACTATACTAGATACAATGAACATCAGCTTTGACATGACAAAAAATTAGTGAACTTGAACAGATAGGAGAAGACATGATCCAAAATGAAACACAAAGGATAAAAAACAATATAGAAACTAAAAGAACACCAGTGAGCTGTAGGACAACCTCAAACAACCCCAGGCATATGCAATCAGCATCCTCCTTTAAGGGGGAATATTTGGAGAAATGATACCAGGTTCTGAATTTGATTCAAATTTTCAAAAACTGCTGATGAAGAAAAAAATCTTAAGAGTAGTCGGAGGAAAAAAGAGTATGTTCAGAGGAATAAAGATCTGGGAGATAGCAGATTTCACAGTGGAAACAGTGCAACCCAGAGGACAACACAGCAATATCCTTAAGTATTGAAGGAAAAAAATATGCCAACCTAGAATGCTATACCTGCTGAAAATAACATTCATAAACAAGGGTAAGGGCTTGGGGATGTGGCTCAGGTGTAGAGCACTTGCTTAGCATGCATGATGCCCTGGGTTCAATCACTTACAGGGGGTGGGAAGGGCACAAAACAAAAAAAAAAAAAAAAGAAAGAAAAACAAAAAACCACAAAGGTAGCAAAAATTTTGCAGACAGGGCTGGGGTTGTGGCTCAGTGGTTGAGCGCTTGCCTAGCATGAATGAGGCATTGGGTTCCATCCTCAGCACCACATGAAAATAAAATAAAGATATTGTGTCCACCTAAAACTAAAATAAAGATATTTTAAATACTTAAAAAATTGTTTTGTAGACATACTAAAACTAAGTAGATACATCACTAACCAACCTGCACTCCAATACTACAAAAAATGTTAAGAAAGTCCTGTAGGAAAAGAAGAATAATTCCAGAGGGAAATATGGACCTACAAAAATGGACAATAGCACCAGAAACTGATGGTAACTACATGGTTTAATGATGTAAATTTTTTTCTTATTATTTATGTAAATCTCTTTAAAATAATTGTATAGCTGGGCATGCTGGCCCATGCCTGTAATCCTAGTGGCTTGGGAGGCTGAGGTAGGAGTAGTGTGAGTTCAAAGCCAGCCTCAGCAACTTTGTGAGGCCCTATGCAACTCAGTGAGACGCTGTCTCAAATGAAAAATAAAAAAGGGCTGGGGATGTGGCTCAATGGTAAAGTACCACTGGGTTCAACTCCTGGTACCAAAAATAGATAATAACAGTAACAAAATAACATAAAATAATTATATAGATAAAATGTACCTTGTTGGGTTGCATCATATGTAGAAATAAAATATATGACAATTATAGTATAAAGATCAGGAGAAGATATGTGAATGTATATTATTAAAGTTTTTATCCTATATTTGAAGTTTCATTCTTTCCATTTTAAAAAGTAAACCTGGGTAAGATAAAGGTATATGCTATAACCCCCAAAGCAACTGTTAAAATAACAAAACAAAGCATTACAGCTAGTAACTAATAAACCAACAAAGAAGTTAAAATGAAATGATAATAACTCTGTAAGCCCCAAAGAAGGCAAAATAAACAACTAAAATACTTAGAAAATAAATAGAAAGATGATAGAAGTAAACCTAACCATAGAAATTATAACAAAATATTAATAATCTAAACACCCTATTTAAAATACAGAATTGTGAGAATGAATAAAGAATCAAAATGCAACTACATGCTGCCTACAGGAAACACATTTTAAATACCAAGACAATGGGAACATCGTAGGGTGCTTGCCTAGCATGTGCAATCGCCAGCACCACATACAAAAATGTCATAGAGAGAGATCAGTGAAGAATAAAAGGATGAGAATTGATACACCATTCATATGCTAATGAAAACTGAGAGGTTATATTAGTACCAAAGTGAATTTCAGACATCTCTTTATCTTGGATTTAAAAAATGTATTTCATAATATGCAAATGACTAATTCATCAAGAGAACATGATAATATAAAATATTTGTGTACCTATTAACAGAGCTTCAAAATGTATTTGACAAAATCTAAAAAGCCTGCAAAAAGAAGACATATCCATAATTATAGTTAGGAATTTCAATAGCATGCTTTCAATAATTAATAGAACAAATAGGAGCCAGGTGTGGTAGTGTGCATCTGTGGTTCCAGCAACTTGGAAGTCTGAAGCAGAAGAATCACATGTTCAAAGCCAGCCTCAGCAACTTAGTGAGGCCCTAAGCAACTTAGTGATACCATGTCTCAAAAATTAAAAAAATAGGGGCTGGGGATGTGGCTCAAGTGGTAGCGCGCTGGCCTAGCATGCGTGAGGCACTGGGCTCAATTCTCAGCACCACATAAAAATAAAATAAAGATATTGTATCCACCTAAAACTAAAAAATAAATATTTTTTTTTTAAAAATTAATAAAATAAAAAAGGCCTGGGGATGTATCTCAGTGGTAAAGTGCCCCCTGAGTTCAATCCCCAGTACCAAAAAAAAAAAAAAAAAAAACAAGGAGCCCCAAAATGTCAGTAAAGACATTTAAGACTTGAAAAACACTAACAACTTTAAGTAACAGACATTTATAGAACACTCTGTCTAACAGAAAAAGAACACACATTATTTCAAGTACCCAGAGAATATTCCTCAGGATAGATCATATTTGGGGCCTTAAAATAAGTCTCAACTAGTTTAAGAGGACTTGAATCATAAGAATGTTTTCTTATCACAATGGAATTAAATTAGATTAAATTAGAGATGAATAACAGAAACATCTTCAGAAAAAAAATCCCCACATATTTTGAAACAAAATCACACACTTTGAAATAACACAGATGTCAAAGCAGAAGCCAAAAGGAAATTAGAAAATATTTTCAGTGGAATGAAAAGAAAAACATAATATCAAAATTTGTGGCACACCTCTAAAACAAGTCACTCGGTGTAAATTTATAGCACTAAACCCTTTTATTAGTAAAGAAGAAAGGCTTCAAATCAGTGACTTCAGCTCCTATCTTAAGAATGAAAATAAAAAAGCACATTAAACACTAACTAAACAGAAAGAATAACAAATCACAGTAAAAAGGTGACAAATAAACAAAAACAATGACACTAAAACCTGCTTCCTTGAGAAAAATCAGTAAAATTGACAAACTTCTCATAAGAATAATTAAGAAAAAGTGAGAAGGTAAAGATACCAACATACAGATTCTGTGTATTAAAAAATAAGGTATTATTAAGAGCAACTTTATTTTAAACCACTAGTGAAAATTTAAAGGAAGCAAATAAATTCCTTGAAAGACATAAGCAAGGAAAGCTCTTTCACAAATGCATAGCCCTAAGTGAAATAAACCAATCCCCAAAAAACCAAAGGCTAAAGGTACTCTCTGATATGCAGATGCTAACACACAATGGGGCCGGGAGAATAGAAGTTCATTGGATTAGACAAGGGAGAAGGAAGAGAAAGGAGGGGGTTGGGAATAGGAATGTATCTGATATAACTTTCCTATGTACATATATGAGTATATGACCAGTATAACTCCACATCATCCTGTATCTATTTTAAAAATTGGATTTGTAGTTTAAAATATTCCCATAAAATGACACCCAGCCTAAACCACAAGAATGGGAAGTTATACTCCATGTATGTATAATATGTCAAAATATATCTATTGTCATGTACAACTAAAAAGAACAAATTCAAAAAAAGAATGCATAGCCCTAGATTTGGACTATTGGTTGTGGCTTGTTGATTCTTGGACTAGCTTGTTAAATGAGGATAACAGTACTTTTATCCTCTTTTGATTTGAGGATTGAGTAGGAACAAGCAAATAAACCACTTAGTTTAGTGACTGGCAAATAGATTTATTTTTTCCATTTTATTAATTTAAAGATTTAATATATACGTGTATATATAGAAATTTTGTTATGATCATTATACTTATTTTTGATAAGCTTTTTAAATATATCTGCTCATAAAAAAGAATGCATAATCCTACACCTATTTTATTTTTATTTACTTACTTATTTAATTTTTGTGGTAGTGGGGATGGAACCTAGGGGTACTTTATCTCTTTTCATATTTATTTTAAGTTGTTGAGGCTGGCCTTGAAATTGCGATCCCGCTGCCTCAACTTCCTGAATCTCTGGGATTACAGTTGTGGGTCAATACACCTGGCCCCTGTATCTATTTTAAAAATTGAATTTGTAGTTTGAAATATTCCCTCAAAAATGACTCCCAGCTTAAATAACCTCACTGCTGAATCCTACCAAACGTTTAAGGATTAAATAATTCCAATTCTGTATAAGTGCTTCCAAAAAAGTTGAAAGAAAGGGATAATTCCTAACTCATTCTATGTGGACAGCATAGATACTAAAACCATTTACAGATATGACAGTAAAACAAATTAAAGACTGTCATTCCTCATGGACATAGATGGACAAATGGTAAACTAATTTTGCATCCTTGGAATAAACCCCACTAGGCTTGATATGTTATCTTAGGCTTTTTCCTGATCTAAGCAGGAATGTATTTAGTATGTGTCATTTGAGATGTTGGCTTTAATAGTCAGATAGTAACATGAATGATACACTTATATTAAGGATTTTATTAGCATTAATTTTTGTTTAATTGAGTGTCTTAACATGAATGGGTATGGGATATATCAAATGCTTTATTCTTCTGCACTTATGAGGAGGATCATAAATTTACACTAGGCTCTATTAATATGACAAATTATTTTAATGGATTTCCTAAAATTGAAACACCTTGTACTCCTTAAATAATATGATTGATCATGATATACTTTTATTGTACTGTTCAATTTTTTTTAATAGCATTTAAGTCTTCGTGTCAATGTAAGTGAGCTTGGTCTGGAGGATTTTGTTTTGTTTTTTGTTTCTGGATCAGTTTTATAGTTATCTGAAAGACAAATTTTGTGTGGATATCTCAGGTAATTACAGTCCATAAATCTGAATCTCTCAATATACCCTCCCAAAATCCAAACAAAAGAAAAACAAATAAATATATAGAAAACCCACATCCACAACTGAGCTAGAACATAGAAAATATCCCAAATTTAAAATCTGTAATTGGAAAAGTGAGCACATCAAATCTCAATGAACTTTCTGGCAAGGATTGTTGTCACATTTCTTTATGGAGAAGGGTCTGGAAGGAACTGATTGAAAGAGAACAGAGTAGCTAATAGGACATATAACATTGACCTAAAATCACCAGCAGATAGAGAAATTCATCCTAAGTGTAGAAATACTTAAAAAGTCCTATTAGATCCCAGTTCTTACAACAAGAAAAGGGCTTGAAGAACTAATAAAATGAACAAAACAAACACCCACAATTTAACTAGAGGATTGACAATGCTCTAGCTTTCTTATTTAAATTACCTGTAAGTAGAATACTCAAGTCTCAGTGAGCTCTCTCAAGTACTCCTGTTACATTCCAACACAGAAAACAAGGGCAATCTGGTGCAAATTGTTTGTAGAGAGAAGAGGGCATCTAGCAGCAGGCCTAAAATGAATCTAAAATATTTGTCAGAAAGACTATGTCACACCAAATAGGAAAGTATTAAAAAATTGTCCTAGAGGATCAAATATCTACTACAAGGAAGGAATTAAAAAGTGCCTCTGATTGAAACTAAGACTCAAAAGTCACTGCTTTGGTAGAGAAGAGGGTAAAAAAGGTGAGAATCTTTACCCTTTGAAGATTGGGTAGTGAAGGATGTTCAAGAAGAAAAATAAAAGGGCAAAATTTGGGACTTTGCAAGAGAAGGAAAACCAAAATATAGCAGAACATACAATTCTTTCTAGTACCACCTGCTCACCAAAAAATAAAACTACTCTGCCAAACAAACAGAAGAGGGTGCCCTTGAACTAGAATTTTAAAACTGCCACGAATCCATGAAATGGTTAGGCAAAAAATACAACTATTATAAGAATAAGAAAGAAAAGGTAGGACCTTTGCTGATAAAATCTGAACACCCCCCCAAAAAATTATGATAGTGAAAAAAGTAAAATAACACTCCTGCCTAAGTTTCCCATTGTTCCTGTGACAAATTACCGCCAGCTTATTGAAACAACAGAAATTTATTATCTTACAGTTCTGGAGATCAGAAGTCTGAAATGGGTCTTACTAATAAAATCAAGGTGTTGGCAGAGACATGTTCTTTCTGAAGGATTTAAGAAAAAAAATCTATTTCCTTGTCTTTTTCAGCTTCCAGCCAGTTGCACTTGTGGTCTCTTCCTCCATCTGAAAAGTATATCAAATGTGAAAAAAAGGGGAGCACAAAACAGAACCATGATTTGTTAGATTGAAATTATAGTTATTAGTACAAATTCATGGTGTGATACAGGATAGATCACATGATTAATAAATAGATGTGTAAACAAATAGGTTTGTATGTATGTATACATTTACATATACATGTACTGATGTGCATACATGTATTTACATACACATATTTCCTAGCTCTGCTCACTCAAAGAACCTCAAATCAGTGACACACCACAGTAGTAATGAACATACTTAATGCTTAGATCTTCACTGGAAGAAGCCATTCTGCACTAAAAAGAATCAGTTCCTGGGAGAAATGACAGATCTCAGCGCTAGGACTAGGAAAGTACATTATGAACTTAGAACATCATGTTGTTCAGAAAATATGAAGTGGTCAAAGAATGGTAGGTATGTGTCAAAAGGACAGAGAGGCCATATTAAAGTGTGTACTAGTGGCCAAATCAGGCACAATTTGGTATCAGTACAAATTATGACAGTAGTAGTTAACTCACTGAAAAAAATAAGAATCCACTATGGAAATAAGAAAAAAAAGGGGGGGGGGGACTCTTCTTTTACTGTGGATTATGAAATAATGAGTGTAGAAGGAATGGCAGAAGTAGAAAATCACCATTTGGCAGCCTCATGCTAATCACTGAAACCCAGCAGATATCACCTTAATAAAATGATCACAAAGTTAACAGCACTAGTAATGGGACATATTGGTTTTTTTTTTATGCTACTGGGGATGGAACCCAGGGCCTTGCACATGCTAGACCAGTGCTCTACACCCTATACCTTTTGGTGCAGGGACTGGGGATTGAACTGAGGGGCACTGGACCACTGAACCACATCCCCAGGTCTATTTTGTATTTTATTTAGAGACAGGGTCTCACTCAGTTGCTTAGCACCTCACTTTTGCTGAGGCTGGCTTTGATCCTTCTGCCTCAGTCTCCCGAGCCACTGGGATTATAGGTGTGTGCCCAGCTCATCCTCAGCCCTTTTGAAATTTCATTTATTTTTTAAAAAAATTTAATTTTTTTCACATTTTTATTAGTGCATCATAGTTGTGCATGTTGATGGGATTTGTTGTTACATATTCGTACTTGCACACAATATAATAATATAATTGGGCCAATATCACTCCCAGCACTTCACCCTTCCTTTTCCATCCCCCACTCCTTGGTCCCTTTTCTCTATTGATCTCCCTTTGATTTTTAGGAGATCCATCCCCACCTTCCTTTTTCCTCTTTCCACATGAGAGGAAAACATATGACCCTTGACCTTCTGAGTTTGACTTATGGAATTTTATTTTGAGACAGGGTTCACTGAGTTGTCCAGACTGGCCTGAAATTTACAATCTTTCTGCTTCAGCTTCTTCAGTCTCTGGGATTACAGGAATGTGCCACTATGCCTGGTTCAAATTGACAATTTTTGGCTGTTTGATATGATTCACTGAGAATAAATCACTTATGTGATATATATACACACACATATATATTTTTTTCCAGTGCTGGGGATCAAACCCAGGGCCTTGTACTTGCTAGGCAAGAGCTCTGCCACTGAACTCCATCACCAGCCTACTTTTGTGATATTATTGTCAAAAGTACATAACCTGAAAATCGTGAGGAAACATTAGGCAAACCCAAATTGAGAGACACTCTGCATAATAACTACTAGGTACTCCTCAGAAATACCAAAATCAGAAAAGGCAAAGAAAAATTGATTAAGTGTTCCAGATTAAAGGAACACGTGATCTTTAACATGGCAATTAAATACAACTCATGATCCTGAATTTTGTTTTCTGTAAAGGACATTATAAGAACATTATTAAAATCTGAATAAGGTCTGTAGATATGATAATAATATTGTATTAATATTAATTTTTTGATACTTGTAATTCTGCTTTGGTGATGAAAGAGAATGACTTTCTTTGTTGGAAATACAAACTGAAGTACTGTGTCTTCAACTTACTTTATATGTGCCAGAAAAATTTTTTTACATACAAATGTGTGTGTGTATATATATATATATATATATATATATATATATATACATACATATATATATATATATATATACACACACACAGAAACAGAATGATAAAAGCAAATTAATAAAATAACCTTTTGATAGTCTTGGTAAAGGTGTACTAATACACTTTCAACTCTTCTATAGGTCTGAAATTAGGTTTAAAAAGTTTTAAAAGTCATCATGCTTAATAAAATGAAAGTGTTATGCTAGAACATACTTCATGAAAATCTATAAGAAATGAGATACATACACAGTCCCGAAGTATTTCTCATAAAATGCATATCATACAAAGGAGAATAATACAAAGGAGAAAATAACAACTTCACAGTTATCAATCTTCTAATATTGGTCTTTCCAAGTTCCTAACCAGTTGGTCAAGTCATTAGCTAATGTCCATGAATAGATCCACATTTTAGGCCATTTCTCTATCAAATGAGCCCTGGGAATTGTGACCAGTGCTTGAAGGGTTATGGAAAATAATATTCCTACAAGATAGCCCAGAGCAAAAAAGCAAACTTTCATCACTTCCTGGGTTCATCCCCAGCATCTCCACCAAAAGCAAATATTCACCCCTTCCCAACTGCAATGGGTCCTGAAGGGAAGAGGCAAATACTGAAATGTTGGGCCCTGGACTTTGACCCTTTCCCAATGCTGATGAGTCCTGGAAGGAGAAAAGCAAATAGTGAAGCTCTAGGTAACAATGGGTCTCAGAGGAAGGAAGATAAGCAGTGAACACTGAGTTCTGAGCTTTTCCCAGTGATGAGCAGTTTCAAACTTTTTACAACTGCCTTCCTGAGTTAATATTTTAACCTGCACAACTAGTTCCTGACTGTCCGAACAGCACGTCCGCAGTCTCCAATGATTAATTCACCCTCGTTGTAAACTGTAAAACTCAGACTCCTTTCCGTACCCAGAAAATGAACCCTCCCATGCCTGATTGATGGACTCTGATGCAAAATAAAGGAAAGCTTGCTGATCCATTTGAGGTCTGCTTCTGTCCCAGTTATAAGTACTTTCAATATGGTGCCCAAACCGTGTTGGTTATTTTTGCTTACAGTGGTACTATTTTATTACTATCTTTCTGGGATATCCTGCCAAGTAAGGCTGCAATGCACCAGCCATCCACTTCTGGCTTGTTCCAGCATTTCTTGCAGCTCTATATGTAAAGCAGTTCAATTCTGTTCTTCCCTTGTTGACTGGTTATAGGAAACTTCATGAAGACTATGGGAAAAGCAGTGAAGCATATACAACGGAAGTTTGAGCCATCTTCCTATGCAGCTTCCTAATGTCTTTAATACTTATTTAGCTCATTTTTTTCCAGCTCTGTTCTTACATGTAGCTTTCATTATACAATGCATCCAATTTTATGATTTGGTGATAACAACAGCGACTTCATGATGAGAAATTCATAGGCACAGTATTGAGTATTCTAGGCAGAGTAGTTGTTTTGCTAATCAGTAATTGTTGGCAAAGGAGGGCATGTCTTACTTACAAGCCCTTGGGATCCGTGCAGTAGTTCTCTAATAGGGGCCTGCTGTAGGAGTTAAATAGCAGAGCAGTTTTTTTCACAGCCTGGACCTGCTGCAGAGCCTTTTCTTCCTTCTGGCTGTTATCAGGCAGAGTGCTTCAGAGAAACAGAACTAATAGTGTATATACAGATACAGAAGAGGAGATTTATTATGGGAACTGGCACATGTGATTATGGAGGCTAAGAAGTTCTGTGATCTGCCATCAGCAAAATGGAGAACCAGGGAAGTTAGTTGTGTAATTCAGTCTGAGTTCAAAGACTTGAGAACCAGGGGAGCTGATGTTGTAATTTCCAGTACAAGGCCAAAGGCCTGAGAACCTAAGGGGGGATTACTGACATAAGTCCTGGAGTTTTGAAGTCCCAAGAACCAGGAGCTCTGATGTCTGAAGGTAGGAAAAGATGGATGTCCCAGCTTAAGAAGCAACAGAGAATTTACCCTATTTTTGCCTTTTTGAGGCATTCAGGCCCTAAAGGGATTTGATGATGCCTGCCCACACTGGTGAGAGGGCAGATCTTCTTTACTCAGTCTATTGATTCAAATGCTAACCTCTTCTGGAAAGACTCTCACAGACATACCCTAAAATAATGTTTCACCAGATATCTGGGTATCCCTTAACCCAGTCAATTGACACATAAAATTAGTCATCAAAAGTCCTCTTGTCACTCCTAAAGCACATGAAGTAAAATAAAAAATCAATAAATGGATGGAATCAAACCAAAAAACTTCTTCACAGCAAAAGAAATAGTCAATAATGTACAGAATGGGAAAAAAATCTTTACCACAGGCATCTCAGATAGAGCATTAATCTCCAGGATATATATATATATATATATATATATATATATATATATATATATATATATTCCAAAAACTTAACACCAAAAAAAAAAAAAAAAACCAGATAACCCAATAAATAAGTGGGCAAAGGAACTGAACAGACACTCCACAGAAGAAATACAATTGATCAACAAATATATGAAAAATTGTTCAACATATCTAGCAATTAGAGAAATGCAAATCAAAACACTGAGATTCCATCTCACTCCAATAAGAAAGGCAATCATCAAGAATACAAGCAACAATAAATGTTGGTGAGGATGTGAGGAGAAAGGTACACTCATACAGTGCTGGTTGGACTGCAAATTGGTGCAACCACTAGGGAAAGCAGTATGAAGATTCCTCAGAAAACTTAGAATGGAACCATCATTTGACCCAGTCATCCCACTCCTAGGTTTATACCCAAAGGACATAAAATCAGTATATTACAGTGGTGCAGCCACATCAATGTTTATAGCAGCTCAATTCACAATAACCAAACTCTGGAAACAAGCTAGGTGCCCTTCAACAGATGAATGGATAAAGAAAATGTGCTATACTACTCAGCCTTAAAAAAGAATGAAATTATGGCATTTGCCGGTAAATGGATATAACTGGAGAATAGTATGCTAAGCAAAATCAGCCAATTCCAAAGAACCAAAGCCCAAATGTTTTCTCTGATGTGCGGATGCTAATTCACAACAGAGGGGTGGAGAATAGAGTAATTTGGACTAGATAGAGGGGAGAGAAAGGAGGGGAAGGGGCATGGTGGTAGAAATGATAGTAGAATTAATTGGACATTATTACCCTTAATATGTGCATATATGATTGCATGACCTGTGTAACTCTACATCATGTACAACCAGACGAATGAGAAGTTATACTCCATTTATGTAATATGTGTCAAAATGCATTCTCCTGTCATGTATAACTAATTAGAACAAATAAAAAATATATTAAAAAGTCCCCTTGTCAACTTCACAGATAGTAATCTCCTTATACAATACTTAATATCCCAAAACAATAACAAAATCATAATCCCACCCAACATAATACAATATCCATTGTATACAATGGAAAACCCACTAATCCTTTTCCCAGAAGAGAAAAGTTCCTGAGTGATGTTTGTTCTTGTCCTAATATTCTAAAACCTAAATATTCAGAGGTAAGATTCACGATATTCAAATACCAGTATAAAGTCAATACACGTTAGTGAATAAGAAAACAAAGATATTTGCTTAATGTGCACATGAATACAAATATACTCATTAGAAAACAAGGGAGACTAGGGGACTGAAATGGAGAAAACTATGTTAATTCATAAAACTACATTTATGAATATGTCAAATGAACCTACCTATTATGTATGACTGTAATGCACTAAATTTTTTTAAAAATGAAGAAAATACTCATACTGTTGCCCTACAGTATTATATCAGCCAAAACCCAAAGAAGCCTACCAAATATTGTTATCTTTTCTTAGTTGTGCTACCAAAGTTCAGTGACTTAGTTCCAGACTCTTAAGAATTCCATTAATAAAGCAGGACATGGAATTTGATGAAGTTCTCTCATGCTCCAGAGGGCTTCTACTTTCTCTTCATCAGCTCCAGTGAACATGATGTCATCACTGTAAAAGGACTGTTCAATGATTTGTGTAATATCAAAATGATTGTCACCACTCTAGACCATTTTGTGACAGAAAACAGAGATTTGACATAGTACTAGAGTAAGAGAAGAAAGTGAAGCAGGTTTTCTATTTTGCTAAGAGGTAGACCACTTATTACCTTATTGGAGAGGATGAGAGTTAATGTATCTGCTAGGTCAATATCTGAAAAAAAGGAGGCACTGATTCTCCAGACCTAGAGATAAGGGGTAGTTGAAGAAGATTCACACTGAAATGACATTCTTGTAGGTTTCTAGGGTTGGAGACCCACAACTAGTTGAGAACCACATGTCTGCATCAATCTTGAGCACAGTTGAAAAGGATTAAGATATTTATGGGAAAAGCCATGAATTTGTATGAATGGATCAACAAGTACGAGCACGAGGGCATGCATATGGGCTGGGTCTAGATCTTGGAAGGCCATAAGAAGGCTGGAGAGTCAGTCTCTTCTTAAATAGTGTCCCACATACAAGTTCACATGTGTCTCTCTTGTACACTCTCTAAAGGTCTTGAAAAGCAGGGGAAAGTGGCATCCATCCAGGCCAGCACTAGGGCACACCTATGCTGCTGTAAGAAATTCCCCAGGTGCTTACATGGTCATAAAGCTTTCAGAGGTCCACAGAGCAGCTTGCAACAATATAAAGCACATCCCTACTCTCCTACTTCCTCCTAAAAGCCCCATTTGCTTCCATTCTGGGTCTGATATCACCCAAGCTTTAGGCCTGGTCTGGCTGGGGGACCCAGGCTCTTCATCCCAGACGTCCCTTTATGTCAGTGGCTTTGCTTTCTGAGTAATGAGATGAGTTTGAGTAGCTGGGGCCCTAGCATAGCTAACCCTTTCCAACCACTAAGGACACTGTTCCCTTGGCCTGGCTTGAATGGTCTCATGTAGCTGGATTTTATTCATTGCCATTAAATTCAACATTTCAGAGGAAATATTGTCCAGGACTTCTTGTCTTCATCTCTCTTTCCTTTTAGCAAATAGAACCTCTGCCTGATTACACTCCTGCTCCCACCCCCACCCCAAGCCCAGAGTCAAGTGGAATAATTGCAGGGAAGTTACCATGTTTTCTGCAGAGTTAAGAAATGGGAAATTCAATATGTGTTTACAATGATAGCAAAGTTAAAATAGCTCATCTCATGCTACATTGCCAAATGAAGAATAACAGAGACATAAACATTGTCCTTAAAAACATTCTTTTGGAAGAAAAGTATGAATCGAATCATTTACTGGAGTACTGTTTGAACAGATGGTGTGATTAACAGCTAACATGTAAGCCATCTTGGGAGTTTATGGAAAAGTAAACAAGTGGAGCTAAAAAGAAATCACTTTATTCCCCAAAAGGTTCTTTCATTCATTTTACTAGGAAAGTTGGAAAGCCTGTGTTTTGAAGCTGTGCTTCCTTTTTGAAGGTTAGGAGTGAGCAGGAGAGTCTCTTCAGAGCAAGACCACTTGGATGCGGGGTTGAGCTCCAAACTCACTTGCTGAGGGAAGATAGGGGTCTGAACAGCCAGATGCCTCCTGGTCAGCCACTAAGGACGCTCTGTTCATCTTTGATTGTTCTGAATGGCTTGGTGTGCTTTGAGGGAGGGAAGAGGAGTTAAGATGTAGGAACCAATTGTGCTCTCTGCACTCTGAAAAAGCACTTTCCAAGGACTGTTTTCTCTAAGGCTAGTCCAATGTCCTTGGGAGTCATGTGTTTGTTAGAAGGCTGTGTGATGGTTTAGAGGTGAGGTGGCCCTCAAAAACTCCTCCAGTGTGTGACAATGACAGGAAGTTCAGAGGTAAAATGATCGGGTCAGGAGAGCCTTAACCTAATCAGTGCATTGATCCACTTGAATGGATTAACTAAGTGGTAGCTATAGGCAGGTAGGATGTGGCTGGAGGAGGTGGGTTACTGGGGACGTGTCTTTGGGGTTTATATTTTTTTCCCTGGTGAGTGAGAACTCTCTCTGCTTCCTGACTGTCAAGTCCTGAGCTGCTTTCCTCCACCACACCCTTCTGCCATGATGTTCTGCCTTCCCTCAGGCCCAGAGCCATGGAGTTGGCCATCTATGGGCTGAGACCTCTGAAACCATGAGCCCCAAATAAACTTTTCCTCCTCCAAAATTGTTCTTATCAGGTCTTTTGGTTGCAGCAGCATAAAGGCCGAATAAGATAGGCCAGTTTTCCCAATAGGGAAACTGAGGTACATAAAGGAGGAAGGGACCCACCAAGAGCTACCACTGACACCCTGGCCTGTGGGGTTCCAGAGCTCTAGGAAGAAGCAGCAGTTAATAGAGGAAAGAGCAACGAGCAGGACATCTGAGACATGGGTATTAAAGTCTCCTCTGTGGGCTGGGGATGTGGCTCAAGCGGTAGCGCGCTCGCCTGGCATGCGTGCGGCCTGGGTTCGATCCTCAGCACCACATACAGACAAATGTTGTGTCCGCCGAAAACTAAAAATAAATATTAAAAAATTCTCTCTCTCTCTCTTTAAAAAAATAAAAATAAAAAATAAAGTCTCCTCTGCTAGTTCATGCCTTGGGGACAACAGCTGCTCCCTTAGGCTCCACGGCCTCTCCAACTTTAAGGTGTGGCTTCCATACCAGATGATGGGCTCTAACATCATCCGTTCAGTACTAAAATGGTATTGAGAGACCAAGTGGCTTCCCCAGCCCCATTCATGACCATCCTCATCTGACATAAGGAGAAAGTAAGTGCTTGGATGCTGGGACCACTGAGGCCACCATGCCACCACTTAGGCAAACCTCGAAGGGGCTGGCTGACCTTTGGCAGAGCTCTTTCCCTGCTGCCTTCACCAGAGCACATTCTTCTGAGTGATGGCCACCACAAGCGGCCTGTGCACTTGTTCATTCGTCCAACATGTGTTGAGTGTGCAGTAATGCTCGGGCATCGTGCTCGACACTGGGGAAACACTGGTGAGCAAGAGGGATATAGTTTCTCTCCTTCCAAACTAGACCCAGTGGGAGACATGGAAGTGGCCAGATAATTAAAACATAGAGGGATAAATGTGAGCACAAGGAAAGTGAACTGGAGCTCTAGCTGAGGAGTCAGGGTCGTGATGTTGGCACCAAACTAAGTTTTCATTAGCTATCCAGATATTAAGAATCCTACAGGTGGACTGTTGCAGATTTGCTTGCCTTTCATCCTGACATGTGGTCCTACTTAGATGCACATGTTGCTTTCCCAGGCATTAGAGCCAAAAGCTGCCAGGAAGGCAATGAAACCTTTTTATGTTTCCAAAGATCTAGCAACTTAATTAAAGAGGAAGAGAACTTCAGTGATAATAATCCAGAAATAAACACTTTCTCTTGGGCATGTTCTTGTAAATATTTCTGAGCTCTTTCATGTGAATGGCCTTTAAATTTCCTCTCTGGAACTGAATCCTGGAGACTTTGAAATAGTTTCCTTTTGCAGTTTGAAACCTTGGCTAGTATATCCTAGCAGGTGTACTAGTACCTAGTACCTGCTTTCCTGAGGTTTTTTGGCTTGTTTCTTGTTTGTGTAAAGGACTGTGAGAATGTTCCTCTCCCCATCTTTGAATTACATTGGGAATTCACTCCAGGTCTCTAGTAAATGGAATGGAAAAACTTACAGTGTGTTCTGTGTTGATATGGGACACTGCTCACCACAGGGACTCATTCCTGGGATGGAATGATCCATTTGGAACATTGCTCCAGGTCAACAAAAGAAAGGAATTCCTTCGGGTACCTATGTGCTATAACACTCACCCTTTTGCACCTCACTTTATAGTCACTTCCATCCAAGTGCCATCCTCACCAACCCTTAACCAGTTTTAAGTTCCTGCAACTAATGACAGTATCTTGGTCTTCCTGACAGGCCACTCGCCTAGGGCCAATGCCTTGTATGTGGTAGGTGCTCATTCAATATTTAGCCAATGCCCAAACTTCCAATATTTTTTACTGAACTCTTAGTACTGTTTTATTGGCATGTTAAGCCTGCCATAATTCATTTTCAAAGGTAGCCACCTTCATTCTTTTCCACGTGGCACTAATAGTTTCATTATTTAACCAGGTGTTAAACAGCATGCTCTAACTACTTAATTCAAAGGAGTTTTCAGATTTTACAACTTTATATTTGTTCATCTCAAGTGATTTTTAAAAAATATTCATTATTTAGTTGTAGTTGGACACAATATCTTTATTTTATTTATTTATTTTTATGTGGTGCTGAGGATTGAACCCAGGGCCTCCCACGTGCTTGGCGAGCGCTCTACCACTGAGCCACAACCCCAGCCTCTCAAGTGATTTTTTAATGTACTTTCTGGCCTTATAGATCATATGCTTCTCCCAGGAGAGAAAGGAATGGTACATTTGACCTTTTAATTCACCATGCTGGCACTTTGATTAGAGTACAATTCAACGAAGGAAACACAGTGAAAGTAAAGAATTATGATTCCTTTATTTTATTTTAAGATAGGGTCTTGCTAAGTTGCTGAGGCTGGCTTTGAGTTTGTGATCCATCTGCCTCAGCCTCCCAAGTCGCTGGGATTACAGGCATGCCCCATTGCACCTATCTTATAATTCCTTCTATGTCAACAAATAATTTACTTATTTGGTTTTTTTAGTGACCATGAAAAACTTTATATTGATTTACTGATAAAGAATCAAGTATTATTCACTATGTTTTTTATATTCTTTATCCATAGAGAGAAAAACAATACAAAACAAAATCATTAGCAATTAAATGTATCTGAAATCAGAGCTAGAAGAGTCTTTAATGATTGTGAAAATGGTCGGATACATACATTTTCTATAGTGTTTCATAATGGTTGTGAAATAAGCAAAGTAATGGGGAAAAGGCCCAAATGTTGATAGCAGTCATGGCTAAAAGGTGATTCTGGGTGGTTTTGTTTAATTGCTTATAGTTTTCTGTAGTTTCCACATTTTCTGCTTTGATTGAAAAAACTTGATTATAAATACTAATTGTCTAATGAGGTCCTTTTGCTTTAGAGATGAGATAACTATAATCCTAGGTATTCTGGTAAAACAAGTTCAAGACATCTGGCTTCAGGACTCTAAGACTGATTAGTTCCCAATTCTAATTTGGGAAAGACATGGATTTTTTACCTCATTTTTCAATTTATCCAAATATCTTAATAAAATAAGTTCTGTATGCCTTTTAAAAAACAGTACTCATTCTAAAGTCAAGTGAGAAAACATGGTTTTACATGAGCAATGAATGTTTACAAAGGCTTCCTCTTTCTTTATCATGCTATAGCCATTTCGACAATTGTCTTGTCAGGATACCCCTGGCCATACTCTCTACTACCTCCTCTCAGTCATCTGTTCTTCCTAAGTGCCCATTCACCCAGGGATCCTCATCATCTTGTACAAAACATTGGACTGGATTGGCAAGTGGCTGTCACTGTGTGTGAGTATAAATTGGTGTCAACAAAGAAAACCTGAACTTTTGACATGATAGGTGCTAATTCTTGCTAACTGCTAAATCCTCATAATTAAATTGGCATAAGTTTCACCCCAGGGTCAGGAGATCTACAAACTGGAAGACTTAAATATAGACTTCTTGGAGGACACTGAGAATGGAGATTGAGATTAACAAAATATTTCCAGGTCTTAATTCTATAAGAGACTCATAGGGTATAGAGGGCCACAAAGGAATGCTGTTTTATGCATTCCTTTGAAGTCCTTTAAGACTTTTGGATATGTTTTTTTTTTTTTAATCAGATGTATGTTTTTGAAAAGATTTTCTCCTACTTTGTGAATTGTCACTTCATTCTCTAAATAGTGTCTTTTGCAGAGCAAAAGTTTTCATTTGAATGAAAATGCAATTTAACAAGATTTTCTCTCATAAGTCATGTTTTTGCTGTTATGTCTAAAACATCATCCCCAAACCAAAGGCCAGCTACATTTTCTCCTATGTTACCTTCTAAAAACTGTATTGTTTGCATTTTTATTTAGGTCTATGATCCATTTCAAGTTTGCCTGTATCTAGATCCATATTTTAAATGCAGATGTCCAGTTGCTTAAGCACCATTTGTTGCAAAGAGTCTTCTTTCCACATTCAATTTCCTTTACTCCTTTGCCAAAGATGAGTTGACTATATTTGTGTGCATCTATTTCTGTACTCTCTATTCTGTTTCACTGATCTATTTGTTTATTCTTTAGCCAAATACCACAGTGTCTTCATTACTGTAGCTTTATATTGTCTTGATGTCAGATCATGTTAGTCCTTCAATTTTGTTCTTCAGTTTTGTGTTGGCTATTCTGGGTCTTTTGCCACTCCAAACAAACTTAAGAATAAGTTTGTCAATGTATATTAAAACATTATGCTTGGATTTTTGTTCAGTTTGTGTTGAATCTATAAAGTTGGGAAGAACTGTTATCTTAATAAGTCTTCTCCCTTCAGCATGCAAAATCTCTCCATTTACTTAGCTCATTCTTGGTTTGTTGAAAACCACAGCATTATAGTATTGTTCAAATATATGTCCCCTCTACATTTTTGTAAAATGCATTTAGATATTTCATTTGTTTTGGTGCAACAGTAATTGGTGTTTTGTTCTTAATTAGAAACTCCAAGTGTTCATTGCTGATGTACATGAAAATAGTTGGCTTTTGTAAATTAATATTTCATCCTGTAATCTTCATTACATTAGTTCAAGAAGGGTTTTGTGGGGCTTCTAAGTAGGTAATAATATAATCTGTGGAAACTATTTCTTATTTTCTGATCTCTATACCATTTATTTATTTGTTTGTTTGTTTTGGCACCAGGGATTAAACCCAGGGGGTATTCAACCATTGAGCCACATCCCCAGCCCTTTTTAAAATATGTTATTTAGAGACAGGGTCTTGCTAAATTGCCTAGGGCCTCACAAAGTTGCTGAGGCTGGCTTTGAACTTGTGTTCTTCCTCCCTCAGGCTCTGGAATTAAAGGTGTGTGTCACGGTGCCCAGCCCATTTATTTCCTTTTCTTATATTAATGCATTCACCATTATTTCCAGTAAAAAGTTGAATAGGAGTGATGAGAAGAGGCTTATATGTCTTATTCTTAATATCAGGGAGAAATCTAGTTTCTCACCATCGAGTATAATGTTAGCTGTAAGTTTTTTTCACAGATGTTGTTTATCAACTTGAAGGAGATCCTCTCACTTGTTTTCTGAGAGTATTTATGATGAACAGGTGCAGGACTTTATCAAGTGCTTTTTCTAAGTATGTTGATATGACCATATGATTATTCTTCTTTAAGCTTTTGATGTGAATTACATTAATTGAATTTTGAATGTTGAGTCATTCTTGAATACTTAAAATAAATCTCACTTGGTTGTGGTACATAATTCTTGTTTTTACATTATTGGACATGATTTACTAATATTTTTGGAAGATTTCTGCTTCTATGTTCATGATAAATATTTCTCTATAGTTTTACTTTCTTCTACTGTCTTTGTCTAGTTTAGTATTAGGGTAGTGTAGCCTTGTAGAATGAGTTAGGACATATTCTCTCTGCTTCTATTTTCTGTGAGAAATTATAAAAAAAATCACAGCATTTATGCTCTAAATACTTAGTAGAATTCATCTGAGCATGGTCCTTTCTGTTGTGGGTGGTTATTAATAGTCTGTATAACCTCCTTAATAGATATAGGCCTATTTGGATTATCTATTCCTCCTTGTATGAAGTTTTACTGTATATGAAGTCTTTGAAGGAACTGGTCCATTTCATCTAAGTTATCAAATTTCTAGGCATAGAAATGATTTTCTTGGTTATCCTAGATTAAATTTTATCAATTTTTTCAGAGAGCCAGCTTTTGGTTTTGTTGATTTTCACTAGTAATCTCTTGTTTTCAATTTCACTGACTTCTAGTTTAATTTTTATCATTTCTTTTATTCTGTGTACTTGGATTTTAATTTGCTCTTTTTTTAGGTTCCCTAAGGCAAATCCCTATATTATTGATTTTAGATCTTTCTTTATAACATGTGCATCAATGCTATAGATTTCTATGTGAGTGTTGCCTTCACTCCATTCCACAAGTTTTGATGAGTTGTACCTTCATTTACATTTAGTTCCAAATATTAAAAAAAATTCTTTAGACTTCTTTGACTCATTTGTTATTTAGAAATGCATTGTTTAATCTCCAAGTATTTGGGGATTTTGTGGCTATTTCTATTATTGATTTCTAGTTTAATTCCATTGTGAAGTGGGCCCATATTTGCATGATTTCTATTCCTTTGAATTTGATAAAGTATGTTTTATATATGGGAGAATGTGCCATGGGAGCTAGAGAAGAATGTGTATTCTGCCCTTGTTGGATGCAGTATTCTATAAATGTCAATTAGATTGAGTTGATTGATGGTGCTGCTCAGTTTTTCTTGTTTTTTTTCTGCCTGCTTCATCTGTCAATTACTGATAAGGGAGCACTGAATTCTTCACCATGATAGTGGATTTGTCTATTTCTCCTTGTAGTTCTGTCAGTTTTTGCATCATGTGACTTTAACTCTCTAGTATTAGGTACTTGCATATTCAACATTGTCATGTTTTTGGACAGTTGATCCCTTTAAAATTATATAATATCGCACTTTAAACATGAAAATTGTTATTGTTTTGTAGTCTGTTTTTATATATTAATAGTTATCCCAGCATTCTTTTGATTATTGTTAGCAAAGTATATCTTTTTCCAGCTCATTACTTTTAATATATCAGTTTCTTGTATGCAGCATATAGATGTGTTGTATATTTTCCCATTCTGACAGTTTATTTTTTAGGTTGCTGGGGATTGAACCCAGGGGTGCTCTACCACTGAGCTATATTCCCCATGAACCCCCGCCTTTTTGAGACAGAGTCTTGCTAAATTGTGAGGCCAGCCTTCAACTTGTGGTCCTCCTGCCTCTGACTCCTGAGTAGCTTTAATTACAGACAAGTGCCAATGTACTTGGCAGTTTCTTATCTTTTAATTGGTGTTTTTAGATCATTCATATTTAAAGCGAATAGTAATAGAGTTGGGTAAATAGCTACTATTTTTGAAACTCTTTTTTATTCATTGCTCTTTTTCTTTGTTCTTCTTTTGTATTCCACTTTGTGTTTGATCTAGTCTGTTTTGTTTTGTTTTGTACTGGGGGTTTAACCTAGAGGCATCATATCCCCAGCCCTTTTTATTTTGTATTTTGAGACAGGATCTCACTGAGTTGCTTACGGCCTCCTCGATAAGTTGCTGAGGCTGGCCTTGAACTTGCAATCCTCCTATCTCAGCCTCCCAAACCACTAAGATTACAGGAATATACCACTGCACCCAACTCTAATTTGATTTTAATTGGGCAATTACATGATTTCATTTTCTTTCCTCTCTTAATATATCAATTATACCTATTTTTAATTTTTTAGTGCAACACTAGAGTTCAAAGCATACATTTACAACTAACCTAAGTCCACTTTCAAGTAGCACTATACTGTTTGCATACAGTGCAGCTACCTTATAGCAGAGTATTCCTAATTCCTTCTATCCTTTATAACATTACTGTCATACATTCACATGTGTTGCTTTTATTATTTTGCAAAAGCTCTTATCTGTTAGATCAGTTAAAAATAATCAAAATATCCACCTTTATGCGTTAGGATGGTTACTATACCAGAAAATTAACAAGTGTTAGTGAGAATGCATAGAAATCATATTCATTGTGCAGTTTTGGTAGAAATAAAAAATCATGCTGCCATTATTGAAAACAGAATAGCATTTCCTCAAAAAATAGAAAAATATGAAAACCACATTATCCAGCAATTCTACTTCTGAGTATTTATCAAAAGCATTGAAAACAGGGTCTTGAGAAGATACTTGCACACCCATGGTCATAGCAGCATTATTCACAATAGCTAAGAGGTAGAAGCATGGGCTGGGGTTGTGGCTTAGGGGTAGTGCCTTTGCCTAGCACATGTGAGGCCCTGAGTTTGATCCTCAGTACCACGTAAATAAAATAAAATAAAGATATTGTGTTCAACTACAACTAAAAAATAAATATTAAAAAAAGAGGTAGAGGGGCTGGGGCTGTAGCTCAGTAGTAGAGCAGTTGCCTCGTATGTGTGAGGCACTGGGTTCAATCCTCAGCACCACATAAAAATAAATAAAGATATTATGTCCATCTACAACTAAAAAAAATATTTTAAAAAAGAGGTAGAACCAACCCAAGATTCTAACCACAGATGAACAGATAATAAAAACGTGGCGTAGAGCTAAGGCTGTGGCTCAGCGGTAGAGCATGCGTCTGGCATGTGTGAGGCCCTGGGTTCGATTCTCAGCACCACATAAATAAAATTAAAAGGTATTGTGTCCATTTACAACTAAAAAATATTTTTAAAAATGTGATGTATACATATCATGGGATATTATTCAGCTTTCAAAAGGAACAAATTTCTGACATGTGCTACAACATGGATGAACCTTGAGGACATTGTGCTAAATGAAGTAAGCAAGCCACCAAAAAACACTTATGTGAGGTACCTAGAATAGTTAATTTCATGGATCCAGAAAGTAGAATGGTAGTTGGAAGAGGATTGGGGAAGCAAGGATTATGAAGCTATTTTTTAATGTTTCAGCTTTGCAAGATTAAAGGATATTTGTAGACTGGTTAATGTTAGTGTATTTATAAATACTGACTTGCACCCTTAAAACGGTTATCATGGTAAATTTTATGTCATGTATTTTTTATTAGAAATTTTAAAAAATTAAAGGCTTAAGTTAAATTATGAATTTTTATTTTTCATTCATTTTTCCTTGTTTTACAATTCTTCTGAAACTGATATATAGATTGGATGCCATCCAAAACAAAGACTTGTTTGATTTTTAAAAAATGACCAAATGATCATACAGCTCATATGGAAATTCAAAGTACCTAGGATAGCCAAAGAACATTGAGAAAAAAAAAAAAAACTTTTGAGATGAGCATTGCCTGATTTTAGTATTTATTATAAAGCTCCAGTGAATAAGGTAGTGTGTTCATGGTATAAAAACAGACAAATCAATGAAATAGAAATGAATTCTGATATATACCCATACACTTATATTGACAACTAAGTTTTGACAAAGGTGCAAACACAATATAGTGGGCTAATGATAGCCTTTTTGAGAAATGGTGCCAGAACAATTAGCTAATCACATATAGCAAAATAACTCCAGTCTATATCTTGCAATATGTATTATCTAAAGTTATTAATCTTTTAGAAGAAGATATAGTAGAAAACTTCTGTTACCTTGGGTTAGTCAACAATGTCTTAGATACAACTGAAAGCATAATCCATAAGAGAACAAATTAATTAACTAAATTTCATCAAAATTATAAATTTCTACTCTTTACAGATACTGTTAAAGAAATCACAAGTCACAGACTGAAAGGGTGATCTAATAAAAGATTTATATCCAGAATGTAAAGAGATTCACATCAAGATGCATTTATATACAGAATATAAAAATTGTATTAAAATAATCCAATTTTTAAGTGGGCAAAATATTTGCAGAAACATTTCACCCATGAAGACAAATGAATGGTACTAAGTATATAAAAACTATGATTGACCTCATTATTCATCAGGGAAATGCAAATGATAAACACAGTGTGTGTTCCATTATACACTTATTCAAGTGTGAGGTGGCCACATTTACTTCCATCCTGGGGTAGTCTGAAGATGGGGGAAAATGGCAACACATATCAGCCTTTGACTTAAGATATATACCACATCTTATAAGACCCTAATGTTATAGATTATTTTACCTGGAACTGAGACTTTTAAAGGTCATTCCTCCATTTTATCATTTGGTGGAACAAATGCTAAGACCTATGATTTTTGTAGGTGTATGTCCATTGCCTTCCTTTTCTCCCTACAAAATGAATTATTTTGTTAAAGTTAATATTATATGAAATTTCATGGCAATGAATAAGATATTTTTAGTTTACATATGGTGGTGATAGCCAAACATTGTGTTCAATAAAGGCAAATCTTTATCTAGAACAAGTATTTATTTTTGTGAGGACATAGCACACATATTCCCAATATGATGGCATACACGTGCCTCCAGATGAACGACTTGCCCCAAACAAAATGGTGCCATATTGGGGATCAGCCTTTGTCTCTGTTCATATCATTTTAGAATTTCTGCAATGTTGGTAGCACGATTAGCCCTGGTGAGAGGAAGTCTTTGGTTTTGAAGACATAGCTTTCTTCACTATTGCCATTACTACTTCATACAAAGGCCCACTGGGCAAGCTTCTGGATGGTATTGGAAAAGATGCTCACTGGCATTCACAGATTATGTCATCTTGCCTACTTGATTACTGACATCCTCATCTTGCAATGCATGCCTTCTGACTGGCAATTAGAACATGTATATCTTCACATTCTGTCTCTATTCAGAGAGGTTCATTAATTTACTTTTCTCTGAAACTTTTTTTTTCACAGAATTTTCATCCTATTCTTTCAAATTCTCCTCCACCTGTCTAATATGTAAGCCATTTTTTCATGAAGCATTATAGATCAGTATCTCTAGGCCCTAGTGGACAAGCAGATGTACTGCCCATGCTTCTGCCCCTGGGAGGATTTCCATTCACCATTGTTTTTATATCTGACACTGAATGGGATGAGAATGCAGTGCTTGGCCACTGCAGGTTGATGCCAGCATGCTCAGTAGACCCACTCTAGAACCAGGCCCATAATATTTTTGTTCTTATGCCTGCTTATAGGATACTCTTTGTGATGCCATAGGTTTTGGCAGAAGGTGCAGCCATGCAAATAGGGGTAGACACCTGGAGTGTGATCACCTGCTTGTGGACATGCTCTGGTCTGTTTTATGTATTGCATTTACATTTTATACTGAACACATCCCTTTTTTTGGTATATTCAATAATATCCTGCTCAGAATGGGAAGCTCAGGTCACATTATCACTTGTTGCCCTGTAGTTAGATATGTAGTCTCTATCAGGCCCAGTAACAAATTAGAAATTGCTTTGCAAATGGAGAATACTTTGTTGACAGAAGATATAGCCCTGGGGTCCTTGCCATAATTCAACTGCTAGAATTCCATAAAATTTTCCATTTGTCCCGATATTTCTAACACCAATGGATTTATTGGGTGATGGGCCCAAGTGGCAAGGAAGCTTGCATTATAGCTTGAACTTTTTGTGAGGTTTCTCTCTACTCTTGATTCTATTAAAAATCAGCATGCTATTGGGTTGTCCAGTAAGTGGAGTGGAGCATCACAACTAATTATGGTATATTTTACCTTCTCCAAAACTCAAAGAGGCCTATTAAATGTTGTGACTTTTTTTGTTATGGATATATCATGCTATAGCAAACTCCGTTTTACTTTATAGGCTATATCCCTACATGTCCACATTACCATACTCCTAGAAATGTCACCAAGGTCCCATACTTCTGAACTTTCATGGGGTTTATCTTCCACTTTTTAACATGTGTGCCTAAGAGCATTTAAAGTGCCTGTTACTTCCCTACCAGTTTAATTAGCATAATTACATAAATGCAATAGACCAACATAATGTCTTCTGGAATATTGAGATGATCAAGATTATTTTGGACTATACTATGACAGAGAACAGGAAAATAGACTTTGCTTAATTTAAGACTGAGAAGGTGTACAATTATCCCTACCAGGTGAAGTTCAGTGAACTGTTTATGGTTATCTTTTCTGACGGAACTTTAAGAGAAAGCATTTGCTAGGAAAATAGCTATATAACAAGTGGCAAAAGCTGTTTAACTTTGCTCCAGTAAAGATACCATATTTGAAACTGCAGCTGTGAATTGCATCACGACCTAATTTTGTTTATAATAATCCACAGTGATTTCCAAGGCCATGTGGTTTCTGCATTGGACAAAGAGGGGAATTAGATAAGGATGTTTTAGGAACTGACATCCAGGCATCTTTCCAGGCCTTGGTATTGGCACTGATCTCTGTAGTTCCCTCAAAAGATAAGTATAGTCAGCTTTCCATATCCATGGGTTGTTATTCATGGATTCAACCAACCACAGATTGAAAATATTTGGAACAAAAAAAACAATTTTGTGTGCACTAAATACATTCATTTTTCTTGTCATTACTCCCCTAAAAAATACAGTATAGCAGCTACTTACACAGCATTTACATCATGCTGGGTATTATCTAGAGATGATTTAAAATATATGGGAGCACTGGGCATTGTGGCATACACCTGTGATCCCAGTGGCTCCAGAGGCTGAGGCAGGAGGATCGCGAGTTCAAAGCCAGCCTCAGCAAAAGCAAGATACTAAGCAACTCAGTGAGACCCTGTCTCTAAATAAAATACAAAATAGGGCTGGGGATGTGTCTAAGTGGTTGAGTACCCCTGAGTTCAATCCCCAGTACTCCCCTGCAAAATAAAAATAAAATAATTTTTCAAAAAAATTCTTTTTGCCTCACATATCTAAGACTGGATATGGAGAAGGCAGTAACTAGGAAACATCAAATATGGTGAAAAAAAAAAAAAAGCCCTAACAAAAAGTTTTTCTCGCCAAATAGTGGACCAGGAAAGGATCAGCCTAGCAAGACTGAAAACTTTTAGAAAATAATTGCTCTCTCACAGCCAGATACCACATTTAAAACTGTGGCTCTAATTTCAATTGTGCCAGCAAATTTCAAAGATTCCCATCCTCATCATGCTATAATGTGCTACCCTCAAACCCGACAACCACTGGAGTGGTTATCAGAGGAGGCTTCATGGAAATTCATGTGTTTTACCACCACCCAGTGATAACAAAGTTAACTTCCTTCCTCCCCCTAAAATGTCAGTGGAGACTATATGGAGAATAGTAATAAAGCACTCCTATTCCTCCTATCCAGGAAATTATCAGCATAGGCCTATTGGGCATCCAGAAATTCCACCCTTGCCCATCATTAATGAGGAGACCTCCTCTCTAGTATCATAGGAGGCTGAATGAGAATCTGAACTTCTACTTCCACCTGGTAGTAAAGGAAAAGTTATGCTTCTTTCCTTCCACTGACAGAGCAGTGTCTAAATAAGTGAATAAATAAAATAAAATAAATCCAAGGGGTGGGAGGGGAAGGGAGGGGGCATGGAGTTAGAATTGATGGTGGAATGTGATTGTCATCATTATCCAAAGAACATGTAGGAAGACACAAATTGGTGTGGATATACTTTGTATATAACCAGAGATATGAAAAATTGTGTTCTATATGTGTAATATGAATTGTAATGCATTCTGCTGTCATATATAAATTAAAAAATAATTAAAAAATAAAATAAATCCAAACTGAAGACTTAAGATCCAGAGTCTTATAACATAATAGTCTTAATACACAGCTTCCAATCAAAAATCACTCTTCATTCCAGGAAGATCTCAAACCAAATGAGAAAAGACAATCCATAGCTGCCCAAACTGAAATAACAAAGACATTAGATGTATATAAAAAGATTTTAAAGCAGTTATCACAAAGATGCTTTAATGATGAATCATAAACATGCTTGAAACAAATGAAATAACAGAGGTTCGGCAAAGACATAAGATATAAAGAAGAAACAAATGGAAATTTTAGAATTGAAAAAAAATATGGCAACTGAAACAAAACACTGAATGGATGGTTTCAACAGCAGAATGTAGAGGACAGAAGAATTAGTGAATTTGAAAATAGGATGAGGTATTATCCAGTATCAAAAACAAATAAAAATCAGTTAGATAAAAATGATCATATTCAAGTCTGTGGAACTAAAGAAAAAGGTCTCACATTCAGGGCTGGGGATGCAGCTCAGCAGCAGTGTGCTTGCCCAGGATGCATAAGGCCCCTGAGTTCAATTCCCAGCACACACACAGATGCAAAAAATCTAACAATCTTGCAATTGGTGTCATGGAAGGAGATGGGAAAGGGAGCAGGACCAAAAAGTACTCAAAGAAATAATAGCTGAAAAAACCCTAAATTTGGCAAACATACATCTATAGAAACAAGAAGCTAAGCCAGGGGCTGAGGTTGTGGCTCAGTGGTAGAGCACTTGCCTAGCAAGTGTGAGGCACTGGGTTCGATCCTCAGCACCACATATAAATAAATAAATAAAATAAAGGTATTGTGTCCATCTACAACTAAAAGTATGTTTTAAAAAAGAAGCTAGGGCAAACTCAAACAGGATAAACACAAAGAAATCCACACTGGAACACACCATACTGAAACTTCTAAAAACTGAAGGCAAAATAATAATTTGATAGCAGCTAGAGAAGAACAACATTATTTATAGGAAAACAATTATTTCAATGGCAGCTGATTTGTCACCATAAAACATGGAAACCAGAGGAACCAGCACATTTTTTTCAAATGGTAAAAGAAAATCACATTCAAGTGAGAATTTTATATCCAGTGAAAATATCCTTCAAGAATTAAGCAGAAATAAACATATTTTGGGTGAAAGAGAATTAAGAGAGTGTGTCACCATTAGACATATTCTAAAACAATGACTAAAAGAAGTTCTGTAAATATAAAGTAAACAAGGAAAGAAGGATCTTGGCATTCCAGGGAGTAAAAAACAACAACAAAAACCACATACACACACACACAGTCAGCAAAAATATGAAAGTATGAATAAATGCAATATTGTCCTCCTTTTGAGTCCCCAAGTCACGTTTCATGGTTGAAGCAGAAATTATGACACTTTTAATATAAATGTATGGCTACAAATGTATGTAGAGGAACTACTCAAAACACCTATGCTATATCTGTAGAAGGGTAAAGGAATATAAAAGATAGAAGGATTCTACACTTCACAAAAACTATTTAGCACCAGTAGACTGTGTTGTTACTTATATGTGATACAATACCTAGAGCAACCTCTCAAAAACTATGCCAAGAGACAATGCTGACAATCACTAGAAGTAAATAAAAATGGTATTCCATGAAACCATTCAAATAACCTACAGGAAGGTAGGAAAAGAAAAATAGTGAAACAAAAAACAGAGAGTACAAACCAAAATAATAAGTAAAATGGCACACTTAAGCCCCACCATAGCAATATTTGCATTGAATATACAAATTAAAGATAGAGATTGGCAGAGTATATATAAAAACATGACCCAACCATATACTGTTTACAAAAAAACCTCACTCCAAATATAAAGCTATAAACAAGTTTTAAGTAAAAAGGATGGGAAAATACATATCATGAAAACATTAAACATACAATGAAGCAGATTTCAAAGCAAAGTACCACAGAGAGAAATGTTATATAAAGGGTCAATCCTGCAGGGTGTGGTGGCATAGATTTATAATCCCAGTTACTTGGGAGCCTGAGGCAGGAGAATCTCAAGTTCATGGGCAGCCTGGGCCATTCAGTAGGACCCTGTTTCAAATCAAAAAAAGAAGAGAGAAAGGGCTGGTGGTGTAGCCTAGTGATAGATTTTTTTGTGTGTGGAGGGGTACCGGGGATTGAACCCAGGGGTGCTTAACCAATGAGCTACATCTCCAGCCCTTTTTATATTTTATTTAGAGACAGGGGTCTCCCTGAGTTGCTTAGGGCCTTGCTAAATTTCTGAGGCTGGCTTTGAACTTGCATTCCTTCTGCCTTAGCCTCCTGAGCCGCTGAGCTGCTGGGATTACAGGTGTGTGACACCACACCCAGTTTATAGTTGGAATTTTTGAAATAAGTCTCTTCTATTCTTCTTCAAAAGTGGCTTTGAATAAAACTATTTTCCTACCAATTTGACTGAGAATATTTCTGGAGCAGTGAGCCAGCAGTGTAACCTGGCCTCTTCCCCCCTGGGTGGTATTAGTGTCACCAAGTGACAATTGGATGAAATGGTGAAATAGAGAATTCCACAGTTATAGCTGGAGACTACAACACCTCTCTATCAGTAATTGATAGAACATCTACCAAATAAAAAAAAAAAACACCAAGAATACAGAATTCAACAACATCAAGTAGCAGAATCTAATCAAAATTTGTAGAACCACTCCACCAAATGACAGCAGAATATACATTCTTTGTAAGTGCCCACAGAATATACACCAAGATAGAATATATCCAAAGCAATAAAATAAGCATAAAACATTTTATAAAAATTGATATCATGTACAGTGGTTCTCTGATGAAAATGGAATCAAATTAGAAATCAACAACAGAATAGAACAGGTAAATCACACTGGAAATTAAACAAATACTTGCAAATTAAACAAAACACTTCCACATAATCCAGGGGACAAAGAGAAGTCTTGAGGAAAATAAAAAAAATAATTACCTGAATAAAAATTAAAATAAAACATCAACATTTGTGGGAAACAGATAAGGTAAGTGCTGAGAGGAAAATTTATAGAACTAAATCTAATATTAGGAAAAGAGAAAAGGTCTGAGATCAATTATCTAGAATCCTCACTTAAGAAATTGACAGAAGGAAAGCAAAACAAACCTAGTGTAAGCAGGAGGAAGAAAATAATAAACATAAATCACTGAATTAATAATCAGAAAACAATATTGAAAATAAAAGATCAACACAATTGACAAAGTTTGACATATGATGGAGAAAAAGGAAAATATATATTAATATCAGGAAGTAAGTCACTACACTTCAAATCAAACATCAAAATAAGAGAAAATAAGGGAATACTATAGACAAGTCTATATTCATAAATGAGTTAGATAAAATAGTTCAATTCTTCAAAAAATGCAAACTATCACAACTCATTCAATACGAAATGGCTAAGTTGAATAACCCTATAATTAACAAGGGAATTAAATTTATAATTTCAAAATTCTCCCCCACCAAAAAAAAAAAAAAAAAGAAAGAAAGAAATTTCCAGGCTCAGATGGTTTCACTGGAAGGAAATATTTACATCAAAAAAGAAGAGGCAGGAGATGGGCGTGGTGACATGGTGGCACACATCTGTAATCCTATAGCTTGGGAGGCCGAGACAGGAGGATATACACAATGGAGTATTACTCTGCATTAAAAAATGACAAAATCATAGAATTTACAGGGAAATGGATGGCATTAGAGCAGATTATGCTAAGTGAAGCTAGCCAATCCCTAAAAAACAAATGCCAAATGTCTTCTTTGATATAAGGAAAGTAACTAAGAACAGAGTAGGGACGAAGAACAGGAGAAGAAGATTAACATTTAACAGGGATGAGAGGTGGGAGGGAAAGGGAGAGAGAAGGTAAATTGCACGGTAATGGAAGGAGACCCTCAGGGTTATACAGTGGAGGGGGTAGAGAGAGAGGAGGGGAGGGGAGGGGAGAGGTGGGGAGGGGGGAGGGTGGAGGATGGGAAAGGCAGCGGAGCACAACAGACACTAGTATGGCAATTTGTAAATCAATGGATGTGTAACTGATGTGAATCTGCAATCTGTGTATGGGGTGAAGGTGGGAGTTCATAACCCACTAGAATCAAAGTATGGAATATGATATGTCAAGAAATTTGTAATGTTTTGAACAACCCACAATAAAAAATTAAAAAAAAAAAAAAAAAGAAAAAAAAAAAAAAAGAGTTCAAAGCCAGCCTCAGTAATGACGAGGCGCTAAGCAACTCAGTGAGACCCTGTCTTTAAATAAAATACAAAATAGGGCTGGGGATGTGGCTCAGTGGTTGAGTGCCCCTGAGTTCAATCCCTGGTGCCAAAATAAACAAACAAACAAACAAACAAACAAATAAATAAATAAATAAAAGACAGTAATCCTCAACTCAGTAAAGACCACTTATGAAAAACTAATAGTTAACATAATTAAGGTCTAAAGTTTGAGTGCTTTCTCCTTATATTAGGAACAATGCAAGGATGCCCACTGTCACCACTCTTACTCAATATATCGATAGATATTTTAGCCAGTGCAATATGTTTAGAATATTAAATAAAAGACATATGGATCAGCTGGGTACAGTGGTGCATGCCTGTAATCCCAGCTATTCAGGAGACTGAGACCAGTGGATCACAAGTTGAAAGGCACCCTCAGCAACATATCGAGGCCCTAAGCAACTCAGTGAGACCCTGTATTTGAATAAAATATAGAAAAGGAAAGGGGATGTAGCTCAGCGGTTAAGCACCCCTGAGTTCAATCCCCGGTGCCTGCCTAACAAACAAACAAACAAACAAACGAAAACAACAGCAAAGATATATGGATCGGGAAGAAAGAAATAAAACTGTTCTAATTTAAAGACTGTTTGGTTATCCAAACAGAAAATCCCAAGGAATCTACAAAAAAGTAATGATATCAACAACCAATTCCTATTAATAGTGGTTTGCAACAAAAAATTGACATTAAAAATACAATAATATTTATAATTGCTCAAAAAATGAAATAGGCATGGGCTGGGATTATAGCTCAGTGATATGTGAAGCACTGGGTTCTATTCTCAGCACCACATATAAATAAATAAAAAAAGGTCCATAGACAGACAAAAAATTTTTTTAAATGAAACAGGCATAATTAGCAAAACATGGGAAGGGAATTCACACAATTTTGGTGGAAAAACCAAAGATATAAGTAAGTGGAGATATATACATGCTTATAAAGATTCAACATGGGAAAAATGTCAATTCTCCACCAAATGATACACTGATTTAACATAATTCCTATCAAAATCCAAGATTTTTAAAGATAGATACAAGACTATTCTAAAATGTGTATAGAAAGGCAAAGCAACCAAAATAGTTTAAACAATTTTTGAAGGATTTCAGAAATCAGTCTGGTTTCAAGATTTGGTTTACAGCTACAATAATCAAGGCTGTGTGTGATACGGTCCAAAGGAAAAAGATGTAAATCAACAAAACAGACAATCTAGAAATAGACCTGCACAAATATGACCAAATGGTTATTAAAAAAGGTGCAAAAGCAATTCAATAGAGGAAAATAGCATTTTCAAAAAGATTTTGGAACAACAATAAAATAAACTTTTACATAAGTCTAATACCATATTCAAACATTAACTCAAAATGGATAATAATATAAATATAAAATATAAAACTAAAGCATTTACTCAAAAAAGAAAATCTTCATGATCTACATATGATATGTAGATCTTTTAGACTTGACCTTAAAAGCAAGTTATATGAGAGGAAAATTTAATAAATTGTACGAGACAATTTAAAACTTTTGCTTTTAGAGCTGGGCATATTGGTGCACACCTGTAATCTCCACGACATGAGAGGTGAGGCAGGAGGATCATAATTTCAAGGCCATCCTGGGCAACTTAGGAAGACCCTGTCTCAGAATAAAATAAAAAGGACTGGGAATATAGCTAAGTAGTGAAGACCCTCTCTCTGACCTTCTGGGTTCAATCCCCAGTACCAGAAAAACAAATAACAACAACAACAAAAACCCTTTTATTTTGTTTTGTTATTTGAGACTCTGTCACGACAAGAAACAGAATGGGAAAAAATTATTTGTAAACCAAATATTCAACAAAAAATCAGTCTCGGAAGTCTACCTGTTGTATTATTTCACCTATATAAAAATAATGAAATGACAGAATTATAGAAATGGAGATCCCATTAACAAAGGCCCTGGGTTTAAGGAGATGGTGAGAGGGAGAGACATGGAGGTAGCTACAGAGGGCAACGTGAGGGATCATATATGGTGATGGATGGTCCTTCTTTTTTTGTGTGTGTATACTAGGCATTGAACCCAGGGGTGCTTAACCACTGAGCCACATTCCCAGTCATTTTTATTTTATATTTAGAGACAGGGTCTCACTGAGTTACTTAGGGCCTCACTTAGTTGCTGAGACTGGCTTTGAACTTATGATACTTCTGCCTCAGCCTCCCCAGTAGCTGGGATTACAGGCATGAGCCACCATGCCTGGCTGCAAAGTCCTTCATCTTGGCGGTATAATGGTCAGTATATATTATAAGTATTATAATATATTATATTGTAAGTATGGTATTATGAGTTTTATAAGATTTTACACTTGGGGAAAATTAGAGAAAGAGTGCAGGAGTTCTCTCTGTAGTATTCCTTATGACAGTATGTGAATCTACACTTACATCATGCTATAATATTAGTCTTTCACTTAGTAAAAGGAGAAAAAACACTAAACTTGTAAAAATAGTATTTTATTTTGAGATAATTGTATACCCACATGTTCTATACATATGTCTGTATATGCATAATAGACACAAATATATATTTTTTAACACAAGGACTTTAGACCATATATATATATATATATATATATATATATATATATATATATGTGTGTGTGTGTGTGTGTGTGTATAAAATGGAAATTAAATTTGAATCTGTTACAGAATGGAACAGGTTTTGTGTCTAAATTCAAGTTGCATAGAATTCTGAAAGTATCAACTCCAAACTAATTTCCATTATACAGTGTCTAACGACCCTCATGGTTTTTTACAAAAGAACAAACTTGCCAGCAATGTGGTGCACACTTATAATCCCAGCAGCAGGAGGATCATGAGTTCAAAGCCAGCCTCAGCAAAAGCAAGGCACTAAGCAACTCAGTGAGACCCTGTCTCTAGATAAAATACAAGATAGGGCTGGGGATATGGCTCAGTGGTCAAGTACCCCTGAGTTCAATCCCTGGTACCATCCCCCACAAAAGGACAAACTTTGTAACAGTTAAACTCACAATCATACTTTAGAGAGAAAACCTGATTGATTAACATAGAGCAGCATTCTAAGGATCCTAAAGATTTAAAAGTTAAGAAAGTGTCTTATTCCATTTTCTATTGATATAACAGTATACCTGAGACTGATTAATTTATTTTAAAAATGTATTCTTGCCAGGTGTGGTGGCATATGCCTGTAATCCCAGCAGCTCTGGAGGCTGACACAGGAGGATCAGAAGTTCAAAGCTGGCCTTAGCAATTTAGCAAGGCCCTAAGCTACTCAGAGAGACCTGGGTTCAATCCTGGGTAAAAAAAAAAGTGAATTCTTTATTGCTTTGGAGGCTAAGAAGTCCAAGGTTGAGAGCTCTTTCAAGCAAGGGCATTCTTGCTGGTAGGGACTCTCTGCAGAGTCCAGAGGTAGTTCAGGGCATCAGATAGTAAGATGGAACACATACAAGATACAGAACTAAACTGGTCTTTAGAACAAACCTACCTCTGAGGTAAGCCATTAAGCCATTAAGCCATTAAGCCATGGATAGATTAGTCCATTAATGAGAGCAGAGCCCTAAAGACCTAATCACCTCTTAAAGGGTGTCACTTGTTCTCATCTCTTGATACCTAATAATGGGGATTAAATTTCAGCATGAATCTTGTTAGGTAATTCAAACTATAGTAGCAGGGCTGGGCCAGAATATTATGATAGACATCTATATCTTTTGAATTCTTATTTCAGGGAATACTGAGAGTGTTAATGTCTGCAAGAAGGTAGAATAGGAGTTTCCAGGACTCATCCACTTATAACAACATCAATTCAAACAATCATCTCTATACAAAAAAATGTTCATAAGAGCTAAGGAAACCAGGTAAGAGATAACTACAACTGAATGGGGCACAAAAATAAGAAAAGACACACTAAGAGAGTAGGAAGTATAATTACACATTACTCCATCACCCTTCTCCAAAACCCACGTAATAAAACACGGAGAGAGATACTATGTGCATGGGGAAAAACAAAGTGAGATGAGCACCAGACTTGCTGTAGACTCTAACACCAGGCCCATCCTTGAGAACCCCAGCAACAAGGCCAGCCTCTGAGGACCCAGGTGCCAGATAAGCCCACTCTAGAAACCTCTAGTCAGCCCACCCCTGATTCTCTGAATGGGTATAAGAATCAAAATAGTATGGTACCAGCATAAAAACAAACATGCAGACAAATGAAAGAAAAAAAGTTTCCAGAATAAATCACACATTTATAATCAATGGATCTGGGCAAATATCAAGAAGATGCAATAGGGAAAAGATAGTTTCTTCAAAAGCTAGTGTTGGGAAAACTTATACATGCACAAGAATGAAATTGGGTTCATATATCATACCATAAAAAACATCAAAATGAATTAAAAAACTAAACATATGACCTGAAACCATACAAATAGTAGAAATAAACATGGGGTAAAAGCTCAATAACATTGGACTTAACAATGATTTTTTTGGATATAACCTTAAAAGCACAGGAAATGAAAGCAAAAATATAAAAATATACAAATATACAAATGGGATTACATGAAACTAAAAAGTTTCTTCTAACAAAGGAAATAATCAACAGAGTTAAGAGGCCACCTAAAGAATGGGAGAAAATATTTGCAAGCCATACATCTGATAAGGGGATAATATAGCAAATATATAAGAAACTCAGGGGCTGGTGATGTGGCTCAGTGATAGAGTGCTTGCCTACGATGTGTGAGGCACTGAATTTAATCCTCAGCACCACATAAAACTAAATAAATAAAATAAAAGTCCATTGACAACTATTATATATATATTATATATGTATATGTATGTGTATGTATATATATATATACACTCAAACAACTCAATAGCCAGAAAACAAACAACCTGCTTTAAAAAATCAACCAAGAACCTGGATAGACATTTCTCAAAAGAAGACATACCAACAGTTACATGAAAAAATGACCAACAGGTACATGAAAAAATGTTCAATATCACTAATCATCAAGGAAATGCAAATAAGAACCACAGTGAGATATCACCTCATTCTATTGGGAATGGCTGTTATCAAAACCACAAAAAACAAAAGGTAAGAAGTAGTGACAAGAATATGCAGAAAAGGGAAAACTTGTACACCACTGGTAGGAATGTAAATTAGTACAGCCATTATCAAAGATAGGAAGTTCCACACAAAAAAATAAAAAATAGAACTCCTATATGAGCCCATTTCTGAATACATGTCCAAAGGTAATTAAATATGTATGCAAAGAGATATCTGTTCTCGGGGTTGGGGATATAGCTCAGTTGGTAGAGTGCTTGCCTCACATGCACAAGGCCTTGGGTTCAATCCCCAGCACCACACACAAAAAAAGAGATATCTGTTCTGTATATTCATTTCAACATTATTCATAATAACAATGAAGATCCAAAATCAACCTGAAGTGTTCATCAACCAATAAGTGGATGTTTTAAAATGTTCATACACATACACAATGGAAAACTGTTCCTCCTTTAGAAAGAAAAATCCTATCATTTGGGACAACATGGATGAAACTGGAGGATATTACACTAACTGAAATAAGCCAGACATAGAAAGACAAATATGGCATGATATCATTTGTAAGTAGAACCTAATGTTGAATACATAGAAGTAGAGAGAGAATGGTTGTTGGTAGGTTCCGGGGATGGAGTATATGGGGAGATACTAGTCAAAATTTACAAAGTTTTGATTTCATGGGATAAATAAGTTCTGGAGATCTAATGAACAGCATGGTAATTATAATTAATAATACTGAACTGCATATTTGAAATATGTCTAAAGAATATATCTTAAATATTTTTACCACAATAAAAATGTAACTGTGAGTCAATGAATATATATATTAATGAGCTTGACCATGATTATCATTTCACAGTGTATGTTTATAAAACGATTGTGTTGTACACCTTAGACAACAGTTTTTATTTGTCAATAATGCCTGGATAAAGGTGGAAAAAGTAAAATTCTTAACTCGGACCCTCATAGTACTATTTTAGTAGATTAAACTATCTACCTGCCTGAAAATAAATGAAAAACTGCCCAGGCAAAATTTCTCTTAGGGAGCTGAGGTTGTTGTAGCTCAGTGGTAGAGAACTTGCCTAGCATGTATGAAGTACTGGGTTCGCTTCTCAGCACCACATATAAATAAATAAAATAAAGGTTCACTGACAACTAAAGAAAAATAAAAATAGAAAAAATTTCTCTTAGGAGAAAATCTGATCTTGATTCCCCACAGTCATTGCTAAACAAAAATTTCTTTGAAATTCTCATTAAATACACTAACATGAAAGTGAACATTACTTTTAGTTAGCTAAATATAGCAACTGTTCACTCTTCCACCATCATATATTCTTCTCTTTCCTCCCCTGTACTCCTGCCCAAACCCAAACCCCTTTTTGTATTAAGCAACTCAAATATAAAGCAAGAACATATTCCCTTATGTTTCTTAAGTAGAAATAGTACTTTGAGACTGAGATTATGAATTTTTGAATCACCACAAGATTTTCCATAGTTATATTTGAATTGTGGATTCTTTTTAACCTAGTTAAATATCTGGGGTCTGTCTGTAAACTGTACATTTTTGGCAAATACCAATTTTTAAAATATGTCTACATATAGTCAAAAAGTCCTCTCCTTATTTTTGTGTGTCTGGGATTGAGGCAAAAATATCTTGAGCACTTCAAGTAGAAATATTATTTTAATATTTGCACAAAGAAAGGAAAACTATATGCCATGAATTGGCATTGTATTATTATCATGGATGCTAGAAAATGAATTCTTGTTGGTGGTTTTCTGACACCAGTGTTTAATGGTAGCTTTATTATAAGCCGTCTCTGTGTAAATAAAGGAAAATATATTTAAACAAGTAGAAATAAATGTGCATGATTCACCAGCACAGTTAACTCAAGATTTTCCAGCCTTATAACCACAACTGATAGGAAGATTTATCACCACAGCTGCCTGTGTTAAACTTCTTTTCCTTGCAGTTGAAGGAATCAAATTTCTTCTTGGAGATTAGTCACTTGCGGGGGTGTCGCCAACTGCAAAATGCTTCTGTTATGAATGAGGTGCACTTTTTTGTTGCTGTCCTCCAGCCCTAATTTGTCTTCTCTTTTTGCGTCACTCACTTACACACAGACAATTTTTAATGACTTACAGAGTCAAGTTTTCTTTAGTCGTTATTCAAACCTAAAACTTCAGTTGCCTTGTTTCATGATAATGCAGTAATCTCACATAGAAGAATGAGATGCAATGACAATTTGAATTATGTTCACAAGGATGAAATCTGAGCAGAAGAGAAAGTCTACATGAGGCGTGAAAGTGGGAAGGGAGCAAATACTTCTATAAATGTTCAAAGCACTGTGCTAGGCTCCTTATGTAAATTATCTCACCTTATTCTTTGAGCTATCTTTTTAAAATATTTTTTTAGTTGTAGATGGATACAATACATTTGTTTATTTATTTATTTTTATGGGTGCTGAGGATCAAACCCAGTGCCTCACATGTGCCAGGCAAGTGCTGTACCACTGAGCTATAACCCCAGCCCTCTTGGAGCTATCTTGTAGGTGATATTCTTATTTCACATATGAGGAAATTGTCTTTCTAAGATTATGCAGCTTATTAGTAGCTAAGCAGGCATGTGAACTAAAATACAAATGATTCTAAAGCTTTTATGTTCTTTATCTCCATTTGACCATATAGCCTTTGGAGTTCAAGAAAACAGTTGGACAAGACCTTGTTATAACTAGACAAATTATAGATTTTTAAAGTTACAATTTTATGGGCAAATAATTCACATACCATGTGATTCACCCTTTTGGATTATACAATTCAATAGTTTGTAATATTTTCAGAGTTGTGCAACTTCCAGTTTTAAAATACTATCATCACCTCAAAAAGAAACTGTACAATTTAGCTATTGCCTGAGTATTATCCCATCCCCGCTCAGTCTTAAGTGACCATTAACATAATTTCCACTTCTACAGATTTGCTTATTATGTGGACATTTCATATAAATGGAATCATACAATATGTGTCCTTTTATGTTTGGCTTCTAAAATTAGCATAACATTTTCAAGGTTCATCCTTATTGTAGCATGTGTCAGTGACTCCATTCTATTTCATGACCAAATAATATTCCATTGTATAAGGATACCACATTTTATTTTCCACAATTTATGGGGATTTGATGCTATGCTTAAGTAAGAAAATTCTAAAGCTGAAAGAGTCTTCATTGATTTATCTGCTTTATTGTATAGCTATCATATGACCCTAATTGGCTTTGTTCTACTTTTTCCTAGAGGCTTCTGGGAATATGCATCCCCACACTTGGATAGTACTGCCTCAGGATTTCTGGTAAACATTGGCTTTATGAAATCATTTTTTATTAAACAGATTTTGTTTGGATCTATATGGAGATGGAGGATCTACACAGATTAAGCCACTGTCAGTAGAAGACAGATGACAGAATAATTGAGCAAAGACTGAGATTTTAGTAAATCTACTGGACATTGGATTTATTTCATGCCATGTTTACCGGTTTGGTTTTCACTGAATTGAACAGTTGTTTTAGCAACATATAGATAGATACTTGACGTTACCATATTAGGTTGTACTAAATTGATTTCTGGAAAACCTGGTTGAAAAGCAAAAGAAATTCAAGCCAGTCACTTGACATCATAACTTGTTTGATTTTAAGTTTGAAAAAAGAAATGAATTGGCCAGTCAGTTTGCTTGAAAAATTGGCAAAAATTACTTTGTGAGGAGATACAGCCTATATGCATAAATAAACCAATAAATACCTCTTTCTGTCAGAGTTTCAGTCAATCACACAATTTATGTAATTTATGAGAGTAATAAGAATAATGAGACTAATTATAGGTTTGACAATTGACCAGGAATATATTGATATAACCTAGTTAAGTACCTGTCTTCATCAGGATCTAATAATAGCCTAAGCAATTTTATCAGCCTTTCCTGCCTCCTGAGGTCCTAAAACGAGGAGCAGAAAGGACTTTTCCAAGCAATTGTACAAATATACAGTAGACTGTAACACATTACTATGAAACCTATGAAGTCATGACCAAAATGGAATCAAGTACTCTTCAGCATTTATCTTGAATAATGACAGAATATGAATGCTTGTGAACCATTTTAAGCTTTAAAGCCACAAATGTGCCCCAAATGGAATATACAAGAGAGCAGTGCTGGATAGAACCACAGAGTAGCACACTGGGAGAGGCTCTTCTTCAGGGTATAAATGACATTTTTTTGTGTGTGGCCTAAATCTTCCTGGTTCTTGTCACATAAGATGAATGGAATTAATACATAAAATAGAGCATATGCAACCATAATCCAGGAATTCCTCCTCAGATTTCATTTTACAGGCATATACCTTCTTTGAACTAATGTGCAACAGACCTTCAAATCCCATGTTGAGGTGATTCCATCTCATGATAAAAATGATCTTTTGTATGGAAAATACTTTATCATTTTAGAAGTAATATTGTATATATTCTTCTTCTTTGTATTTATAATTTCTTATTTTAAAGTATTTTGCATATCATACATATTAACAAATGTTTTCTCAACATTGTTTATACAAATATTAAATTTCCATCATATCAAGTTTCATAAAAAAGATAAACTGAAATTATTATTCTTTCCCTTCTGTTTCTTTGCCTTCTCTTTTATGCTGTACTTTAGCAATCCTTCTGGCCATTTTTAATCCCAATTCTCATACATATTTATGAACTTGGCATTTATGCTTTTGCTGAGAGTCATGGCCAAGATTGTAATTCTTTTCTCCCTTTTCCCCATGAGATGCTACATACATTATGTAACTTGCCTAATCTTTTTCATTGTTGTCTTGGCCAAATAGCTCCCAAAGGCTTCTGACATAGCACATTCATAGGGTACCTGCTCTGTCTGATCCTTCCTTTTCCAACGTTAATTAATCCGGTCTTTTCTTTAGCAGATATTGTCCCCTTTTTTCAGTATTGAGGATTAAATCTCACTTTGCTACGGAGCTACATCCCCAACCCTTTTTATTTTTTATTTTGAGATAGGGTCTCACTAAGTTGCTGAGGCTGGCCCAAGAATTTGTATTTTCCAACACATTCTCAGATGATGCTGATGTTGCTGGTTCGGGAGAACCACTGGACAAAGGTGAGAAAGAACAATTACCAGTAAGTGTGAAGGAGATTCAACAGAAGTTGGACACTAATCAACAAGTTTTTTTAAAAAAATATTTTTTTTAGTTATACATGGATATAATATCTTTGTTTTTTTAAAAATTTTTATGTGGTGCTGAGGATTGAACCCAGTGCCTCACATGTACAAGGCAAGCACTCTGCTACTGAGCCACAACCCAGCCCATCAATAGGTTTTTAAATATTTTTCTCAAGAAGCTTTTAGTAGCCCCAGTTTAGAGAATCAGAGAAGGTAGTTGGTTGGATTGTTGGGAGTAAGCTGATCTGTAAAGATGAAGGGAAAGGAAATTGAATGAAATGCAAATCAAAAGCAGATTAAATGAAATACCCTCATGGAGGACACTAGTTGGTGCCCTTTCCAGGACTGACTTGGTAAATACAGCTTGACTCTACCTTTTTTACTGAAGTCATGATAGGCAGGCCCTCAATTGTCACTCTAGACAGGTGACTACAAATATTGCTAAATAAAATAGTGTTTTAGGTCACCTGGCCAATGCATAAATACTCCCAAACTAAGTCCAAGGGGCAACTATGGCTTTCTGAATGCCCCCACTCTCTCATGTATACCTATTTAATGTTAACTAAGCGTTGTTACATTCTGGTTTCATTATGTACATGCTTTGTACTATGCCCTCAAGTGCAGAAACTGTGTCTTACTCCCATAGGCATCACCTGAAAACACTGAAGTACATGATATAGAGGATTCTCCCTACTGCTGGTCCCACTATTGAGCCAGCTCTCTCTAGCTTTATACCAATGGCAAACACTCTCTCTCACACACCAGACTATATGAAAACCACACTACACAGGGATCACTGGTTATATCACATGTTTAATTGTTGCCATGTTGTATGCACAAAGGCACTTCACATCTTTCTAACATTATATGCACATAAATCAAATTCATATATAGAGAAAACATGCTATATTCCGTTAACCTAAACCCACAAATTGCAGCACTTGCACCTATCACATTGTACTTTAGATATAGGAGACATGCTAATCTTCTCAGTAGTGTTACAGTTTTAACATAATTGCTTCTGGGATGTGCACAAACCACACTTTATGCATTGGAGGATGGCTACTTCTTATGGATCTGTAGTTAAAATGTCTCTCCCATTCCACCAATCCCACTAATGTCTCATGTCATAGTAGCAATGCCTCTCAAATTCCACCACTAAAGTGACTTTCCCATAGGCAAAACCTTAGCAGTAAGGCCTCTCAAATTACACTATGTACACTATGTATAGAATGGGTATATATAATATCTCTATGTGTGAGATGGCACACTAACAATGAGTGAAGGACTAAGAACATCTTTGAGAGACTGCTTTACTGGCTTCCAATTAGTAACGTGGAAGAAGATGTCCTGGATAACATGGGAAAAATTTAAGATTTTTGTGGAGAACAAAGAGAAGCATTCAACTAACTTCTAAATAGCATGCATATAGATTTGTGGGCACTGTGTATTTTAGAGGCAGCTGTCACTGAGATCACACCTGCCACTTTGCTGCCTGCAGGGACTGCCCTCCAAATAACCCTGAGTAGGTGGCTGTGCCTCTAGTTACACGCTGTGAACCAGAGTCCCTAAAATCAGCTATGAAAAGTCCCTCCTCAAGTTACTCCATTTACAGATGCAATGGAAGCCATTTACAGTTTTGTTCTAAGTAGGCCCAATAAGTCTACTTTAACAGAGACAGTTTGTAATTGAGGTCATCTCTTTAGGAATTTGCTATGGAGTTGTTAAGAGGGATCAGTTTCCCAGAGCTAAAGTGAACTTTGCTATTGTAACTTGAGTTGAGGCACATAGGACAGCTGGTGATCTACCAAAAGGAAGAGAAAGCATGCTGAACAGAATAAAGGCAGCTGTGGGGTTCCCAAACACAGGGTCTATCACATCTGGCACTGGTTGAACTTCCAAATTATCTGAAGTTTTCCAAGCTGCTTTCTTCTGATTTCATGGTCACCAGTACTGAACCTCGTGGACATGGCTACTCCAATTGTTAGAATCAACAATTCCCATTCCTATACAGGGTGGTTGACTACAGCTTGAAACAGCTTCTTCAAGATATACACACATAGGCCAAAGTATGGATCTGTGGATAAAGTGTCTATCTAGAGATCCTTTTACAAAAAGATTGCCAAACCCTTCCCTGTTGGAGATATCTGTCTCTGTAAATAAGACAGGTCACGGTGAACTAGGTTTGCAGATAAGGTAAGCAGAGTCTATAGATATTGGCCATGCAAAAGTTCTACCATTCTTTAAGGATTAGGTTAGGTGAAAAGTCAGAAATTAAACATGAATTTATGAATGCTCTTGTGGGCGGTAGTGGTTAGGAGATGGCAAGCATTTTGAAAACATAGAAAAGCCAAGTTAAATGATCAAAATAATTACATAGCACTATGTATTTTTATACATCAATGATTTTTAAAATTAATTTGCCAGAATCTCAATGATTCCAGAGATCCCACTAAACACTCTTTTAAGAAAAGGTGGTAAAAGACACCAAAGTGAAGATGACTCAGGATACTAGATATGATACTAAAGAAAGCTGTGTTGTCCAATATGATATTAATTAGCTACAGATAAGCACATATATTTAAATCAATATGAAGGGAAATTAAAACTCCAGCTCCTCAGTCACACTAGCCACAATCCAAGTACTAAATAGCAACATGTAGCTAATATATATCATATCGGACAGTATAGATGTAGAACATTTCCACCACCTCAGAAATTTCTTTTTCTTTGCAGTCCTACAGATCAATTCCAGGGACATTTTACCACTGAGCTATACCCTAGTCCTTCCTTTTCATCTTTTATTTTGAGATAGGATCTCACTAAGTTGCTGATGCTGGCCTTGAACTTGCCTCCTGTCAGCCTTGGAAGTGGCTGCTGTTACAGGTATGTGACACTACACCAGGTACCTCAAAAAGTTCTATAGTTTATGAGTGTGCATGTAGCTTATTTTTATCCTATTTGGCTGCTCTCACCAGAAATGTCCCCTCCACCAGCACACTCAACCTCACCTGAACAGTATAATAATATTTGACAGGCTAATCTGTAACTCCTTTCCAGAGAATTCCCATGACTTCACCTATGGTGCATGTTGTTATAAGACCAATCCTTGGGGCTGGGGTTGTGGCTCAGTGGAAGAGCGCTCGCATAGCACATGAGAGGTAATAGGTTTGATCCTCAGCACCACATAAAAATAAAAAAACAAATAAAATAAAGTTTTTTTTTTAATTAAAAAAGACCAATTCTTGATGAACAAAGAAACCCTGAAGAGTGGTAGCTAATGGATGGTCATCTTCTCTTGATGGATGATGAAAAATGTTGATTCAAGACTTTGATTTGGTCCTTCCTACTATAATGATTCTTAACTCATAGGTCAGAAAAACAATGGGAAAGATGTCTCATTCTTGGCATCCAAGAATGCCAATTAATGTACTCAGAGATCAGAGAAAAAAACAAATGGGAATGTGGACCCATTGCCCACTACAAGATAGGCTTGGGCCAAAACTATATTTCTTGTCTGACTCTGGAAACCTCTACCTTAATCAGAGGACCATGATAGTGTTTTAGAGTTATGATAAATATCAGTTCTATATACTCTATTCTAGAACAGTCCTAAAATCTGAATATCACCTTTCTCCAGTGTAAAACTATTTTGGAAAATGGCTGAGAGCAGAAATTCCAAAGGCATATTCAGTGTTTATACTTGAAGTATCCCAGCATCATCTTTAATCAATAGATCTAGGAGCAATTTAGATCTGGGAATTGCATGAGGAAGTATTTGACATCAATCTTCTGATCTTCAACTTTATATTTTTAATTTTTTATTATAAACAATTGAAAAATAGCCTAGTTTGCTCCCCATCTAGGAACACTATGACCTATTTCAATTGTGGCAGATTTCTCTAAATCAAAGCATGGCAATTATCATTTCACCCCTGCTACCTATTATGTTAATAATGGTTGGTGGCTCAGAGTTGCCATCTGCCCTCTATATTTTCAGAATCTCATCATCCAAATTGATAGTATAGAACTCACTTCCATGGCAGAATCTCATACCATCATCTGTAGTCTACAGATAAAAACTATCACTGAGCTCAAAGTTACTAGTATTTCTATCACTAGTGCATCCTCTTATTAAAGAGGTGGCCTCTGGCATTCCTAGGATAGAGTTGCTTTTTGAGCTTTTGAGTCTTAAATTGTAAATCCATTATAGCCCCCTGAGCTTACTTTCTCAATACTATACCAGGAAAGTTCAGGTATCTCTACCTTGGTAGCCCTTCAGCACAGCCAGTCTTCAAAAAGCTATTTGAGTAAATATTAGGATCAGCTTCAAAAACCTTGTCAGAACATTAGATTTGAATTCACAAATAAAGTACACTATAGGGATGTGACAACTACATGCCTCTTATGATCTGATTCCCCCCCCCCAAAAAAAATAGCAAACTAGGCTATTTTTCAAAGATTGGTGAACTTTGAATAAAGCCAAAAGATTAGCTAACAATTTGCATTAATGTTAATTTCTTCAATTTGATAACTGTATTGTAAGTATATGAGAATGTCCTTAATTTTAGGAAGTATACATTAAAGAATTTATCTTTCAAGGAAATAATGTTTCCAACTTACTCTAAAATCATTAATATCTATGTATATGGTGGGAGAAAAAAGAGGGGAGAAGAATAGAAAAAATAGAGGAAGGGAATTGGGAGGGAGATGGATAAAGCAAATATGAAGAAACATTAACATTTGGGGAATCTGGAAAATTTTTTGTACCATTTTTTTGTGACTTTTCTTAAGTTTGGAATCAAGTTAAGACATTAAAAAAATGTTTCATATGGGGTGAAGGTGGGAGTTCATAACCCACTTGAATCAAAGTGTGGAATATGATATGTCAAGAAATTTGTAATGTTTTGAACAACCCACAATAAAAAATTAAAAATATAAAAAAAATGTTTCAATGCACAGAAAATTCCCCCAACAACAGTGAATTCTTCTTTTTCAGACTTGTATTTTGCTATCTCCTGATCTTAACACAGCACCCCTACTTAGATTGCTTTGGTCCTGCCTGTACATATTCATTAGGTCTTATAATTCCTTTGATATTTAGGCTATTTCTTCGTGGATCAGATGTTATATTATATTGAACCACATGAAATTATTCAGGCTTGAAAGTACATTTTTAAGATTCTCCAAATTCAGATCTATATGTCCATGACATCAAATCCTCAAACCAATGCCCCAAGGAAGTATGTAAACTAATTATAGTACTTAAAAGCCATAAGAGTTTGCCTATACTTGCCACAAGGAGCTCTCTTTTTTAGAGCCATTATGAGTTTCACTACTGCATTTTTCTATACCAGCTAGTACTACTTTGACATTAGGCACAAATCCGTAACAGGAGGAACTATATGATCTAAATGAGGATCTTCAACTAGATCAAAGGTTATTCTACCACATCTCACCATAGAGAAAGAGACCAAATCTGGGGCTGTGGCTGTGGCTTGGTGGTTGAGTGCTTGCCTCACATGCATAAGGCACTGGGCTCAATCCTCAGCAATAAATAAATAAATGAATAAATAAATAAATAAATAAAATAAAGATATTGTGTCCATCTACAACTAAAAAATATTTAGAGAGAGAGAGAGAGAGAGAGAGAGAGAGAGAGAGACCCCAAATCTGGTTGTTCTGTTATATACACTTTCCTTAACCCTGTAGGAAACTCACATACAACCCCAGACTCATTTCAAGTCAAGGAGCTTGTAAAACCTATCACTTTCTACTTCCAGCTCCTCATTTATTTGTATACAGCCCCCAACTTTTTACATACATCCTTTTTTTGAGCTGAATCATATCCCACTCATTTATATTCTGTATGAATAATCAGAAACAATGAACTGGAGTTTTTATAATTCAATATCTTTGTTTGATCTTCTAGTTCAACTGTACTAAGAACTATAAGTAATATGAATGAATGTGGAATCTTATGAGCATTCCTCCCATACAAGTTCTGATGTACACTACAATCTTCCTTCAGGATATCCCCACATAGGGAAAAAGCCTGAATGAATTTTGATTGTCCTCCACCTTGCATAAAAGGTCATATTTAAGTTTGGAGGGGTACACAAGGTGCAAAGGCATTAGGGTAGGAGGGACAGTTAGAATCTTATCTTCAGTATTATCTGGAATGACTGACATGCTAATTATTGCATGTCCTTTGCTTTGTGTCATTCAAGTTTTGTTGAATTGAATGTCTGCCTACTTGAAAATCTCTCTAGATCTGGAAACTGTTATTGTTTTTTTCCCCTTTCCAATCCCGAGAAGAAAATTTGGCAGTTCCCATGATCAAGAATAGAAAACTATGGGCTAGGGTTGTGGCTCAGTGGTAGAATGCTTGCCTAGCATGTGTGAGGCACTGTGATTCTCAGCACTGCATATAAATAAATAAAAATTCCATTGACAACCAAAAAATATTTTAAAAAAGGAATAGAAAACTATGGTTACAAAAAAAAGAATAAAGAAAGAAAGAAAGAAAACAATGGTTACTATCTGAAGCTTAAAACTTTTTAGATATGCAATGCTTCCAAGTCCTATACTATTCCCATGTTAAAAAAAAATCATTCTACTACTCCCATGTACAAGGAACTCTGGGAGAGTGTCAAAGGTCTCTTATGCCTATATAAACCACAAAGACATTTCCTCTTGCCTCAGAACCCTACCTGGTAAAGTTACATGCTTTTCTCATTAGATTCCTAGACTACTATAAGAAAGTAACATAAACTGGGTAGCTATAAACTCTAAGCTATAAACTCTAAGCTATATTCTCTTAGAGTTCTGAGTCTAGAAGTCAAAAAATCAAAGTTTTGACAGGGCCATACTCCCTTCAAAGGCTCTAGGAAATAATCCATCATTGCCTCTTCTAGATTCTGGTGGTTGCCAGCAATAGTTGGTGTTCATTGCCTTGTAGAAACACTACTCCAAACTCTGCCTCTATCTTCCCTTGGCCTTTATCCCTGTACATCTATGTTTCTGTATCTAAAATTCCCTCTTTATATATAAGAAACTAGTTGCATTAGACTTAGGGCCCACCCTAATCCAGTATGGCCTCATCTTAATTTGATTATATCTTCAAAGACTATTTCTAAATAAGGTAACATTCACAGTCTCCAGATGGAATAGATTTGGGGGAACATTATTCACTCCAGTATATTCTTCCTCTGGTTTCCCAACTTCCTTAAACACAAAACAAACTCAGCTGATCTCAATTCGCCAGATAACTTATTCCAGTATTAACTCTAAACCCAAAATCTCATCTAAGTATCATCAACTCAAAAATTTTCCCCCAATTTCATCAGCTAAATTATGTATGAGTGAAACTCTGGGTATGGACCATCCTGGAACAAAATTCCTTTCTGTCCACAGACCACTGAAAATAGAAAACAAGTTATCTGTTTTCAAAATACAATGGTGAGACAGTATAGCACAGACATTGCCATTCTGAAAGGGAGAGAAATGGAAGGAACAGAAGGGGTTACTGGTCTAAAGCAAGTTTCCAACCCAGTGGGAAAAATTACATTAGGTTTGAAGGCCTGAGAGTGACCGTCTGTGGCTTGGTGCTTTGTCTTCTGGACACTCTGGGACAGTGATTCCATCCCTTCTGGCCTCTGCTCTAATTCAGAATCATTCTTCCTTAATTTTGTCCCATCTCTGTCTCTGATCAGGCCAGGAGATAGTAATAGTAACTACCCCTTAGTGTTGCTAAGAAAATGAAACAGGGAGCTGGAGGCAAAGTTCAGTGCTAGAGCTCAGAGTATATAAGGCCCTGAGTCAATTCCCAGCACTACAAAGAAAAAAAAAATAAAGAAAATTAAATTGAACATTGCATGCAAAATAATATAGTGCATATCACAGTTATTAGTAATAAATAGTAATTATTATTTTATTGCACTAATTTATCTGACCATCCACCCAACCACCTAATCAAAAGAGTAAGATGTGGCTATAATCTCTTCGATTCAAGAAGCAATTGAGGCATTTCAATATCTTTAGATGCTCTTCAACTCTTTCACCATCTTGGCCCACCGTAACCTAATTTGCATTTATTAAGTAGAGATGGATTCTTCCACCACAACCCAGTGAGCCATCAATTTGTGGATAAGAATCCCTGAGTAAAATATTTGACTGGAGTGCATGTTTATCATGGAAATTGTGTGTGGCTAAAATAGATGCAGTCAGGAATTATTCAAACAACATAGGCAGCATTAAAAGTCTGGAGGTACCATTTTGTCTTTTTTTTTTTTTTTTTTTTTTTTGGCATCAGAGTTCAAACCCAGGGTTGCTAAACTACTGAGACACAACCCCAGCCTGTATATTCCATTTTATTTTTGATTTTGACAAAGATCACCAAAGCACTCCTATGGCAGGTCAAGGCCTGAAAATTTCTAGTGCCAATTGGTATTTATATAATCTGGAAAAACCTAGAAAGTGAATGTACCTGTTTGGCAGCAATGAACACCCTTAGTATCTGGTCTACCTTAGAGTTGCATTGCCTCTATACATTTTAGCAATTACCACATTTACTGCCTCGCTAATCTGCTGAGGCTGGCTTTGAACTCAAGATCCTTCTGCCTCAGCCTCCTGAGTTGCTAGGATTACAGGCATGTGCCACAGTGCCCGGCACCATTTTGTCCCTTGACTATGATTATGGGAGTTTTTTTTTTTTTTTTTAAGTCTCTGCTCTCTTGGAAGACTTTTTTGTTTGTTTGTTCCAAAGGCTTTTGAGTTGGCTCATCCTCTTGGTTTTTAGGACCCAATGCTAACCCATATATACAATTTCTTACTTTAACTCTTAATCCCAAAATACATCTATGGCCATAAAACAGATAACGCACTGTTAGAGTAAGAACAAACTCTGAATATCCAGTCAATCCTCACTTTTAGTCAAGCTAGAATGTGTTTTGGATATCTATTAAAGATAGGACAGCAAAAAATTCTTTTACCAGGTATCTTCTCCATATTTGCTTAATATTTTGGTCACTGAGCAGGGCATATTGACTATTTAGGCAGAAAGCATTATTCACAATAACCAAGACATGGATTCAACCTTAGTGTCTAGGAATGAATGAATGGATAAAGAAAATGTGGTATATATACACAATGGAATACTTTTCAGTCTTTGGAGATTCCATCATTGGTGACAACATGATTGAATCTGGAGAACCTTACACTAAGTGAAATAAGCCAGACACAGAAAGACAAATATTGCATGATTTCACTTATATGTGAAATCTACAAGAGGTGAATTTATAGAAGTAGAGAGAGAAAGGTGGTTAGAAGAGTCTAGGTCAGGGTGTGGGGGGTAGTAGGGAAGATATTGATCAAAACGAACAAAGTTTCTGTTAGAAGGAATAAGTTTACAAGACCCATTGCAGCACACAGTGACCGTAGTTAATAATAATGTATACTTCAAAATTTCTAAAGAATAGATTTTAAATGTTCTCACTATACAAAATAATAAGGATGTGAGGTAATAGATATGTTAATTAACTTGATATAATCATTCCACAATATATAGATATTAAAACATCAAACTATCTCATAAATAGATAAAATAAAAGTGTGTTTATTAGAAATAAAACCAAAAATTAAAATAAAAATATTGGGCTGTTATTTGGAGGGGAAGAGAAGTGCCCAATGAGTTGGTGTCAATAAGCTAGCAGAAGACTTTGCCTTATTCTCTATTTTGAAAGAGCCACACTGATGTTATTGTGACATAAGCTCATGAGTACAGGTCTTCCTTTTTGGGAATACAGCTGTATGAATCATCTTTATCATTTATTAGTACTTTCCAGATGAGATCATATCTTTCACCAGATGTATATTATGATTAAATCAAAGCTCTTGGATGAAGTTGCTAGAGTCAGAGTCTTCTTGGGACAAGAACAGCCCGCATCAAAAGGATAGATTCTTTTGTGGGGGAGTTTACAAAACCACAGTAGATAACAGTTGGGAATCTGGGTAGAGATAAAAACATCAAGGAACTTGAAGACTGACTGTTTCAAGGGCCCATATATTTTTTCCTTCTTTGTAGTAAGTTGTTTACTGGGACTGTCAACATTGTGGAATGAATTGTTAGTACCTTTAGTAAATTGGAGAGAGGAACTAAGACTCACTCTTCCATTCTGGGTCCTGTTTCAGTCAGAAAACAGATATAATGAGCTGATAGATAAATGGGGGATCAGAGTATTTAATTTAATAGTGAACAAGGCAAGTGCTCAATTACACCAAAACATATGTTTCTCTTATTAAAGCTAGATTGAACAACAGCATGATTCTACATCATGTACAACCAGGAGAATGAGAATTTATATCCCATTTATGTATGTTGTGTCAAAAAGCATTCTACTGTCATGTATAATTAATTAGAACAAATAAACAATTAAAAAAAAGCTAGATTGGAGAACGTGGCTGGATACTGACACAAAAATAACATCTCATTAATTTGCTGAAACAAGATTTTGAGACTTGCATGGGCAGACTCTGGCTTGAAAAGCCATCTCTAAGGAACAGAGGCTTGACTTATACACATAGCCAACAGCAAGAGCAAGAGAAAGAGAATGCGTTTCAGAGACAGAGAGAGAAAGAGAGATATAGGAAAGATAGCAAGTTTTCATATGGAGGGTATGCTGTATGCCCTAACCCAGATGTATTTACACAGGTCCTTATACATGGGAGCAGGTAACTGCTCACATTGTTTACACATTTATCAATCTGAGTGAAGCACTGAAAGGCAGAAAGAGAGAATGAATAAGACTAACTTTGTTTTCAAATCACTTGTATTCCACCCATTTGTTTAATACGGCTCAATGGATGTTAGTTGATCACTGATCACATTAAGTATTCTTCTTTCATTGGGCAGAAGCAAGTAATGGATAGACAGAGGGGCAGAATTTCCTTCCCAATATTATCTTCAAAATGCAGAAGAGTTTATGGAAGCACTCTCTTTCTGGGGAAGAAATATTCTCTTAGCAGTACTATAGAGTGAATCCTAGAGAGTGTTGAAAGTTTCTGATGTACACTGGAGTCTCTCAATGTAGATCCTCTGGGTTGCTTTGACCAGAATTATACAATATCTTGACTGGGGATTAAGGAATTTCTCTAGTGCTTATTTGATCATTATTTTACCTTTTTTAGCATGAGCTTATCTTCATCATGTAAAGACTTGAAATACTTAAATTTTCAATGATCCTTGCCCCATGAAGTTTATTCACAAATATTAATATGGGCAAGTAGAATTCTTAGAAGGACATTATGTAAGGACCATGGTATCCCCATCAGAAGTTACGGGCCCATTTTTTCTTTGGAGGGGAAAAGAAGTGCTCAATGAGTTGGTGTCAATAAGTTTTGAACTGGGAAGGCACTCTTTAAATGTAGCAGGAAATCAGATATTAGGCACCAAATCAATCATCCCCATTCATAATGCAGGAGAATTTCTTCATCGTGTGCAAAAACATTTCCAAATCCATCACAAATTTCTCTGGAATCCTAGCATAAGGTCATATAAGGCAAGGCAACTCTAAGGTAGACCAGATACTCAGGGTGTTCATTATTGTCAAATAGGTAAATTCACTTTCTAAGTTTTTCCTGATTATATAGATATTAATTGGCACTAGAAATTTTCAGGCATTGACCTGCCATAGGAGTGCTTTAGTGATCTTTGTCAAAATCAAGAATAAAATGGAATATACGGGTTGGGGTTGTGGGTCAATGGTAGAGTGCCTACTTGGCACGTGTGAGGCACTGGGTTCTATTCTTAGCACCACATAAAAATACATAAATAAAATAAAGGTATTGTGCTTATCTATCTACAACTATTTTTTAAAATATGGAACGTGCCAGGACCACCACTGATTCAACACAGTCACTTTTAGAAGTTACTGAATTTCTGGATCATTTCTAGGGAGCCCAGATCATTTGGGCACATTTTTTTTGTACTTGGAATTGAACCCAGGGGCATTTTACCACTGAGTTAAGTTCCAGTCCTTTATTATTTTATTTTTTGAGAGAGGGCCTGGCTAAATTGCTAAGGCTGGCCTTGAATTTGCAATTCTCTTGCCTCAGCCTCCAGAGTTGCTAGAATTACAGGTATGTGCCACCACACCCAGCCTCATTGGGCACATTTTAAATACAGTTAATCTTGTGAATATTAGGAAAAGTAACAAGTGAAATAAAACATTCTGGAATTTTTTTGTATATAAAAATGCTATTTGGGATATAGAATTTCTGGAATCGTGCACTAAGGAGTTCAATATATGTTCTCCATAGTCAAATGACAATTTAACTGATAAAAATTATTTTAAATCAATCATTATAAGCCTTTTGAAGTCATTCTAAGGGCATACAGAAAGTGGAAAACAATTCATTCAAGAAATGTTCTAAATCTCAGAAACTGCCTCAACTACTCCATTTCCTTCTCCCCTCTCTCAGTTTCAGATAATGAAAAGTCTACCCTGGGCATGTGCAACCAAGAAGACAGGGTTTCTTATACCCTAGGCTGGGGATACAGTTTCACCTAGGAGGAACAGGATATTGGTGTTTCTCATTCCTACCAATATTATGTTGCAGAAGCTCTATCCCATACAGACACAGCAGAAAGGACTGTGACTCTCTTCCCCAATTTATCTCCACTCATGTGGTGTAAGCTTTTTGTTGACATGCAGTTGTTCATAGTTCGTTCAAGGCAAACTTTATTTCTGCCAGGAGGGCGTGCTATCAAACCTGGAATAGCAAGTATACCTAATGCAGGGCTCCCCCTTGCTCTTATAGGAGGAACTCAGGGTTACAATCTGTGATTGGCTAACTTTAAAATTTGGGTGGGCAAAGGGAAGGGTTATAGTTAAAATGGCTACAATTGATCTTACATCCTAATCAAGGCTAAATACTATATTTTGAAAATGACCACTGCATTTTCTATTTCTCACAACCTCATGCAGTGTCACTCTGGGACCGAAATCACACAAAGTATGTTCTCCAACCACAATGGAGTGAAATTGGAAACAAATAACAAAAAAGTTGGGATATTCAGAAATATATGGAAATTAAAGAACATACTACTAAGTAATCAGTGGGTCAAAGAAGAAATCATGGAAATTTAGTAAATATTTTCAGATAAATAAAAATGATGACACAATATGCCAAAAAATCTATGGAATATATCTAATGTAGTGGTCAAAGAAAAATTTATAGGTTTAAATGCTTTAAATCAATAACCTAAACTTCTAATTTAAGATACTAGAAAAATGCAAACTAAATCCAAAGAAAGCAAAAAGAATGAATTAATAATGATCAGGATAAGGGGAGGGGAGGGAAGGGGGGATAGTAGAGGATAGGAAAGGCAGCAGAATACAACAGACACTAGTATGGCAATATGTAAATCAGTGGATGTGTAACCGATGTGATTCTGCAATCTGTATATGGGGTAAAAATGGGAATTCATAATCCACTTGAATCAAAGTGTGAAATATGATGTCAAGAACTATGTAATGTTTTGAACAACCAACAATAAAAATTAAAAAAAAATAATGATCAGGATAGACATCAATGAAATAGAGGACAGAAAGAAAAGGAGAAAATAATCAATGAACCTCAAAGTTAGTTTTTTGAAAAGATCAATAAAATTGATACTATTTTAGCTAGATTAACCAAGAAAAAAATAGAAGGACTCAAATTACTAATATCAGAAATAAAAGAAGTAATTTGTAAATGACTAGAAAATAAGAATATTTGCATGGAAAACTATGAACAACTGCATGTCAACAAATTGAGTAATCTAGATGTAATAGACAAGTTTTTAGAAAGACACAAAATACTTACATTGACTCAAGAAAAAATAGAAAAGCTGCATAGACAAATAAAAAGTAAAAGAATAGAATGAGTAATGAAGAAACTTCTCACAAAGGAAACTCTGGGCTCAAATGGCTTAATTAGGAAATTAGACCAAATGTTTAAAGAATTGACACCACTCCTTCACAAATTCTTCTAATGAATAGGAGGAAACCCTTCCCAGTTCATTCTATGAGGCTAGCATTACTCTGATACCAAAACCAGACAAAGATATCACAAGAAAACTATAGGCCAATATCCTTATAAATACAGATGCAAAATCCTCAACAGAATACTAGTGAACCAAATATAGTAACATAAATGGGTCATACATAATGATCATTTGAGATTTAATTTAGGAATGCAATGTTGATTAAATATACAAAAATCAATACATGTAATATAATACATTAACTAAATAATGGACAAAAAAGCATGATCTTCTCAGTGGTCCCATAAAAGCTTTGACAAAATTCAGTATACTGCCATGATAAAAACAGCATACTTAAAGACTAAATGCTTCCCCTATAAGATCTGGAACAAGAAAAAAATGGTCTGGTGTTGTCACTTCTAGTCAACATTGTGTTGGTGATTCCAGCTAGGGCAATTAGACAAGAAAAAAAGAGAAAAAAATGAATCCAGATTTTAAAGGAAGAAGAAAAACTATCTGTACTGGTAGGTTATGATCTTGTCTACGTAGTTTTGAAATCAACTCCAGAAGAACAGATCCCATTTTATCTGTAGGTTCCCAGAGGCTTTTAGTAATATTTACTTCATGATCTCATGAGGTCTTGCCTTTTCATTTCAAAGATGACCTTCACTACCAATAGCTTCCTCTTGTGTTTAAAAGCCAATGATGAGTAATCCAAGAGAGAATTCAAATCATTGGTGAGTCTGTAATATAAAGGCCAGAGTTGAGGGAGCAGTGCTAAAATTGAGTGTTGAAGCTTTACTGGCAATGATAGGTTATAAGGTCAGAAACTGGGAAGATCAAGAATAAGTTGGCAGGCAAAGACCAAGGCAGGTTGGGGCAGGTAGTCCATGATATAATGAAAAAATGTGTGGGCCTCAGAGACTTGTTTTTATATGAAGCCAATGTTGTGGTGTGGAGAAAGGTCTGATGACTTCCAGGAGAAAGGCCTGAGCAGTAACCATGAGACCTTCTGTCTCTAGGTCCAACATTTCATGAAAGTGAACTCAGTGCCTAACAGTTCCTACTCTCCCTGGTCTCTAATTTCTTCACAAATATAGATATGGAAATTGAACATATGAATATTTCAGGCTATCCTAAGCTCTTACTGATGCCAAAAGAAGCTCCAGTATCTGCAAGATTGGGAGGAGTATGAGCCCCTAAAGATTTCTGTTCTCCTACCCTGCATAGCACCCCCACCCCACGCCACTTCAGACTTCACTCTCCTGTGGAGGCAGCTGAACATACAGCTAAGAACTGCGAGTAGGAATTTATTTAAACCTATTTCTGAATATCTATTTTTTTGTGGTGCTGGGGATTGAACCCAGGGACTTGTGCATGCAAGGCAAGCACTCTACCAACTGAGCCATATCTCTAACCCCTGAATATCTAGTTTTGATTCATAGATCTAATTAGCCCAGCCAACCTGCATTACAAACATACCAGTTCTAATTAGTATATAATTAAAATACACACCTGGGTTTCAATCAAAATAGTAACCCTCATGTTATGGTTTAGATTTTAAATGTTTCCCCCAAACTCCTCAACTGATGGTGCTATTGGGAGGTGATGGAAACTTTGAGAGAGTGGCTTAGTTCAAGGAAACTGGGCCATTCATCTACGTTTACTATAACACTGTTTAAAAGATGTAGATATTTTTTTCTTCCTCACTCCTTTTACCACAGACTCTTCAAGATTACTTTCCAGAGGCATCAGTGCCCAGTTTTCCAATGAAAATCTGAATATGGGATGAAAAACAGAGAATCAATTAAAAAAAAAAAACAACAAAGTAGCTGGCCAGCTGGGAAAACAAAAAAAGGAGTAGGTTTGTCCTGTGAAGTTGCCAATCAGAATGGGAACCAAGTGAGATGAAAATTCTAAGGAGTCCTGGTTATACAAAGAGATCTTCCTAAGGAATAGAACAGACTATAAATAAAATATCCTGTTTCACAAGTTAGTGAATTCCCTGTTATCAGAAGTACCTAAGGCCATATTGTATGACCCTCTAAACATGGAGAAGGTAGGAGAGATTTCTCTGCCAGGTAGGAGGTTAGAAGAAAAGTCTACAAAGGTCACTTCCAACTCTACTGTATTATAATTCTGTGAGGGATCGGTGATTCAGCTCAAAATAAATTGACAACACCTCCTAGCAAACTAATGAAGGCATATTTTCAGAGACATGGCCTGTCAATGAGATAGATTAGATTCTGATTTGATGGACAACCAATCAATGAGATAAACACACCTGTGCAATGGAGATGGGCAGTGAAGATACTAGTGATGAATTCCACAACCGTCTAGTCCAGTGAATTAGATAGTTTGTCTTTGGGGAAAGGAAATTTAGAGGACACTTCCTCAGCTTCTTCTGTTTGTCCTTGGATTTGCCTTAAAATAGAAAGAAAATGAATATGCCAATCACAACATTCTCCTGGAACTTGAGATGCTATGTGCTGGAATAATTTTTCTTTCTTTGAAATATTCTGTACGCATCTTAGATCTTCATCTACAGGGTTGAATCCCCATTCTCAAGTAAATTGATGTGAGTTGCCTTATTCATTTAGCAAAGTAGGGGTTGTTTATTTTCTATAACATTCCTTTCTAAACCTATTTTTCAAATGGTTTTAAACAATGATCTTAGTTCCCATCATTCATTTGGCTCACTTGAAACAGGAGTTCCAGATTAAGGATAAACTGAACTCAGTATACTGTCTGGAAACAGAGAAAATGATTAGAAGTACTGGCCAGGTTACTTACATGGAAGACCAAGTAATGAACTTCTTAAATCTACAAATGTAATATGTCCTACCTCTATATGTTTATTTTTCTCTCCTTTTTGTCTTATTAGGTATTTATTCATGGTCTTCTTTTCCTCTCTATCAGCTTGTTAGTTATACATCCTTTTATTATTCTTTTAATAGTACTCTAGAGTAGTGGTACTCAAAGTATAGTCTATAGACCTCTGACAGTTCATGAGACTCTTCAAAAAGATCCACAGGGTTAAAACTATTTTTATAATAATAGTAAAAAGTAACTTGCCTTTTTCACTGTGTTAACATTTGCACTGATGGTACAAAAAGAAATGGTGGCAAAACTGCTGATATCTAAGGAAGAATGAAGCTGGGGCACAAAACCTAATTAGCTAGTCATATTCTTTATCAACATGTACTTGAAGATAAGGAGGGAGTCAGTTTTACTTAATGTTTTTGATGAAGAAAGTAAATTATTAAACATCAACCCTCAAATACACATCTCTCTTAGTGTTCTGTGTAACACCACTGTAAGTACACATAAAGGACTTCTAATGCATACCTAAGTATGGTGGTTGAATAAAGAAAAATTATTATACATTTGAGTTGCAAGCTGAACTAACATTTCCAATAGAATGCCATTTTTAATTGAAATAATGACTGAGAGACAAATTAATGGCATATTCAGACTTGAATATTTTGTAGATATTTTCTCAGTCAATGAAGAATGTCTGTTGCTTCAAAGGAAAGACATGGCAGCATTTGTTGCTGATAATATTCAAGTTTTCTTTCTTTCTTCATTTCTCTCTTTTTTCCCCCTATGGGGTTGGGGATTGAAACTTGTGGTGCTCTACCACTGAGCTACATCCCCAGCCCTTTTTTATTTATTTAGTTTTTTGAGATAGGGCCTCACCAAGTTCCTGAGGCTGGCCTCAAACTTGCCATCCTCCTGACTTAACTTCTCAAGTAGCTGGGATTACAGGAGTAGACTACCATGCATGACAAAATCCAAGCTTTCCAGAAAAAGTGAATTCTGTAAAACTTGGGTCCACCACAGTGAGCTTGAGAGCTTTGAATACTTAAGACTTGTGATGAAATTTTTGGAAATATTAACCTTTTTTTTTTTTCTGAGTATTGAACCTAGGGGCGCTTAACCACTGAACCCCATCCCCAGCCATTTTTTATATTTTGTTTAGAGACAGAGTCTCACAAGTTGCTAAGTACCTCACTAAATTGCTGAGGCTGGCTTTGAACTCATGATCCTCCTGCCTCAGCCTCCTGAGGTGTTGGGATTACAGGTGTGTACCACTGTGCCCTGCTAACCAGTGATTCTTGAAAAGATAAATTTGACAAGAATTTAGCTGACTAGCCAAGAAAAAAAGGAAAGAAGAATAATTATATGCCAACAAAATGGAAAACCTAAAAGAAATTGATGAGTTTCTGGACATATAATCTACTAAAGTTGAACCATGAGGATGCAGAAAACCTGAACAGACCAATAATATGTAACAAGATTGAATCAGTGATAAAACCCCAGACCATATGGCTTCACTGCTAAATTTACTAAATATTTAAAGAAGAAATAGCACAGATTTCACACAAACTATTACAAAGTACTGAAATGGAGGAATCTCTTCTAAATTAATTCTACAAGGTCATTATTACCCTGATACCCAAACCAGACAAGGACACAACAGAAAAAAGAAAACTACAATAACTCCAATGAAGAATAGAGACAAAATTCTCAAACACTAACAAAACAAATGCAAAAGCAGATATAAAAAATATCATACAACATGAACAAGTGGGACTTATCTCATGGATGGAAGAATTGTTTCACATATGCAAATTGATAAAAGAACATATCACATCAACAGAATGAAGTATAAAAACCATATGATCATCTCAATATTTGGGATTATAGGAGTGTACTACAAAAAAGCATTCAATAAAACTCAACATCGCTTCATGATAAAAACCTCAAAAAATTAGAAGTAATAAACTTATAGAAGTAATAAACTTCAACACAATAATCACAGTATAGGACAACCTAGAGCCTACATCATACTGAATGGGGGAAAGCTGAAATAGTTTCCTCTAAATTCAGGAACAAAACAAGGATCTTTACTTTTAGCACTCCTATTCAATATACTATTGAAAGTCTTAACCAGAGCAATAAGGAGGAAATAAAGGTTATGTAAATAGGAAAGCAGGAGATGAAATTATACCTGTTTGTGGATGACATAATTTTATACATAGAAAAACCTAAAGGCTCCACCAAAACACTGTTAGAAATAATTAAAAAATTCAGTAAGATTTTAAGATATTAAACCAATGTCCCAAATCAGTAGGTTTTATAAACTGACAAACTTGTATGAAAGAAATTATTGAAGCAATCCCATAGCAATAACTACAAAATAATATCTAGGAATAAATTTAGTCAATGAAGTGAATGATTTCTAGAATGAAAATCATAATATATTGATGAAAGAAATTGAATACACAAAAAAGGAAAAGATCTCTCATATTTATGCATTGAAAAAATATTGTCAAAATATCCATTCTTCCCAAAACAATTTATATATTCAATGCAATTCCTATCAAAACACCAATGACGTAATATATGTACATGACATCCAGGTTGGCTAGTTCTCAGAGCATAAATTAGACATTCTGCATGTTGCTGAAAGCTTGGTCCTTGTCTCTGATGCCAATCCAATAACAAAGACACAGTTTTGATAAAAGGACTCTTGTCCCAAAGGCTATGATCTGCCCATCAGCAGGAATAGGGGACTTTTAAAGAGGTGATTCAAAGGCTACATTCCACATGTTCTCTGTTGGAGTTGTAATTCACTTGTTAATTTAGGAGATAGTCATTTCTGAGATCTTCTGGTGCCATCCCCCAAATCTGGATTACTTCTTTTCTGGCTCTGTCTCTATTTCTTACTAATTATTTCAGACATTTTACTTCCCAGGCAGCTTACACCTCCTGAGCAGGAACCTACCCTGGCAGGGAGCTGGTCACCCCACAATGGGATATAGTCAAAGCATCAAATGAATCCTTGTTACAATTCCCCACTGTCAATTTCTAACTTCCATTTGTATGGGAAGTAGGCAATGACATATCCAAGCTACTTCCTGCTGAAAGGGGGCAAAGTTGGGGGAAGTAACCCAAAGTCCTTGTTCTCTATCAGGTGGGGTGTGGACAGTTAAGGGCATTCAGCATCAGAGCAGTCCAGAGATCCACAGTGATAGATGGCAGGTGACTGGACAAGGTAAATGTAGGGCAGAGATCATGCTAAGACAACAATAAAGACAGAAAAGCATTACTTTTTGTAAACAATTAGCATAAAAACATTTCAGCCAGTCTCTGAAAACCATGAGGACAGTAACTTAATCTTATTAGTGAAAAACAGATCAAGTTCATCAATGTAAGAGGTTTGGAAGATTTGTAGGTCTATGAAATCAGATTCAAAATAAATCAGGACAAATTTGGAACTCTTGTGATCATTACTATTATTAACTCTCACATAAAAACCCTTCCTTATAACCTCCAGCTTTACTGACTTTTGGTAGGGCTGATGGAAGTATATAACTTAAGTAAAATTTAAAAAAAAATTGTTTTCCTTTTAAACATCCATGAAGGACTGTGCTTTTAGGCTATACTCTCCTGCCAGGTGTTTACGACCAAGTTGGTCAAAACTGACCTTGTTCTTATCTACTTCTAAGAGTCAGCTGAGATTATTCAGAGATCACTCTTTGGAGCATGTGTGAAGCCTCCTGGCTCCTTTAGCTTTCCTCTACCACTGGTGCCACTTGCCAGGATGGGTCAGTCAGGGTCTGGCTGTCCATATGTGGCTTCTCTTGGAAGCATTAGGGATATTTCCATCTCCAATGACCCTCCTCTTTGCAGAATGTTCACTGTTTGGTTTCTCCCCATCTCCCTGATCAGCAAATCCGGTGACTCACCAGAGTTGTAGGCTCAGAGAGAGATTTTGTCATTCTCTAGCTCCTGGTTTACCTTAGAGGGCAAGAACCAAATGTTGCATTCTTTTTCCTTGGCCCTTTTACTTCCTTGACTGTGGTCTCCAAATTTTTGGTTTTAAACACTCAGCAAGCCAGTTTTACAGTCTTAAGGAGGGAGTAACAGGTTATAACTTCAATATCTATAATTTTACAGTTACTCCTTTCATTTAATTGGGGTTAGCATTAATACTAGAAGTCAGTGTTATATACTATCTGTCCTATAGATGATGACTTATTATCTCAAATTAACCCAGATTTTTTTAGAAGCAGTACCTTTGAAAAACACTAACAGATAACTGTTATAAAGTTTATAAGGAAAATACAAAATAAAATTAACAGAGCAAAAAACACATTCAGTTTGTGTAATAGCTATGAACAAAGAAAAAATATTTTTATAATCTTGAACCTCTACTTAGTTATATTATATCCCATTTGAGATCACAGTAATCTTTACAACAAAAATCAATCTTTTGAATACAACTTTAAATGAGCTGAAGTCTAGCCTATTTTGGAGCCATTCTAACATGGAGTAAGGTGGGAGGCAGTGTCTTATCTCAGGTAAGGTGGGGCTCATCACAAATAACACAATACAACATTATATTTGAAACATGAATCAAAGAAAGGTTAAGAGAGCTTTTAAATTTCTTTTTGTGGAAAAAGTAGCAGAATGCTCCCATGTTTTACAATGTCGTCTTTAAACATATCAGGCTCTCCTTAATACCTTCCAAAAATACATTTACATTCCAATTCCAGTGTGAAGAGTAACACAAATTTGTGTATATAACTTATTGACAACAGGTTTCTTTATCCAGCTATAAAACATCAAATATACAAATAAATACCAAATTTGTTATTTTCTTACAATCTTGAGAATTTTGCTACACCTAATTTTAATTTATAGAACACCAACTTGGCAAAGTGCTCTCCGAAGCTTTACATTTAAATAAGTTTAACTTTTAAAGTACAATTTAGAATGCAGAGTATACAGTAACAATAATTACAGGTCTGAATGGGTTAACAAAAATCAAAGGATAGCCTTAAAATGTCTTATAACTTTTAGTAAACAGTGTTAATCATCAGAAATTGATTTAGCCAAAGCAAGTAGATATAAGACAGGCCTTCAAATGACAGTGTGATCCTTCTATGTCAGATACAATGTAAAAAAAGAGCACTTATTGGTTTATCTTGCCAGTAAACTTACATAAACTTAATACTTTTACATAACACTTAGCCAAGACTTAGATAATTCTCAGATGAATATACCTAGTCTCATATATTTTGGGTCTCAACAATACTGTTACAACCTAAATAACTCCTGTTTGTTTAACCAATTATAAAGTAATCATTTGAGACTTTAAAACAGGTATAAACAGGTATAAAACAGGTAAAAAATTTTCTGAGACTTAGTTTCCCCAAGTAAAATACCTAACAAATACAAGAAAATTATCCATAGATAAGAACAGATCAATGTGTCAGACTTTGCTTCATATCAGTACATTAAAGTTCAAGTAACTTTAACTGACTCTGCTAATTATAGCCTTTAATCACAAAAACAAACTTTTTGAGATTTACCTTCTCAAAATCCTCTGTGATTTACTTAAACATTCATAACTTCTTAACATCCTTAGTTTTGTCCTCTTTTATGTTGGACTTTAGCCCAAGAATATTATTTTATTATTTACCTTCTAATTTTTCATACTAAAATATATTTCCAGCTGTAATCTCAGTGGCTCAGGAGGCTGAGGCAGGAGAATAGCAAGTTCAAAGCCAGCCTCAGCAAAAGCGAGGTGTTAAGCAACCCTGTATCTAAATAAAATACAAAATGGGGCTGGGAATATGCCTCAGCAGTCAAGTGCTCCTGAGTTCAATCCCCAGTACAAATATGTGTGTGTATGTATATATATATATATATATATATATATATATATATATATATATATATATACATTTACATACCTCTAACTTTTTATCTTTTTTAGTTTTGGACCCTTTCTTAAATTCATATTCTGAAACAGACCTTATGAATGTTATCTGTACATTTAATTTACACAATAGATTTTACCTCAGGAGAGGGTTGATCAATCCAGCATATACCAAAAAAACAAAAACAAAACAAAACAAAACAAAACAAAAACTGCCTTAATCTTTTTTTCCCAGGTTGCATTTAAGGGGTTGGAGAACAGAATATTTTTTTTTTGAGAGAGAGAGAATTTTTAATATTTATTTCTTAGTTTTCGGTGGGCACAACATCTTTGTTTGTATGTGGTGCTGAGGATCGAACCTGGGCCGCACGCATGCCAAGTGAGCGTGCTACCGCTTGAGCCACATCCTCAGCCCAGTACAGGATATTTTTGAGCCTGACCTGTCTCCATTTTCATGGAGGAGGCCCTTTCTATCCTTTTCTCTAGGCTTTCTTGAAGATCCCTTTGCAGAGGCTGCCTACACAACACAGGTTGACATTAGTTTCCGTCTTTCTTTTCTGGGTGTGGTTATGTATTCTGCCAGTCTACCCAGGTCATAAACTGAGAGTGTTGGAACCTACTACTACATTCTTTGTGGCTAGCAGCCTCCACCCCTGCCCCAGGTGCAAAAGGAGCTGAAATGCAGGGCAGAGGCCAGGTTCTCTTTGGCCATTTTCTACAGCCCAGACAGCTTTTCTGGGATTTCTTCCCCTCAGTTTAGGGCTAGTGTCTTAACTATAGTGAGATGATCTTCAGCTACCTGAGGCAAGGCTGAGAAAACAGTGCTGGGAGTGCCAGCACTGGGTTTAAAAGATTTAAATCTTTTTAACCCTTTTTTTTCTGGTGTCCTGCTATCCTTGCACACCAGGGGCAGTGCCTTTTGGCAACTTCAACTTAGTTTCTTATGGTTCAGACCCCTTATCATGCAACTGCATCAATGCATATACATACGGAATCTCTTTCATATACTCTACCCCTGACAGACCAATTTCAACTTCAAGATTGTATAATAATACAGAAAAAAAATTAAAGGAAAGATTATGTTACAGCAAACCCTCTTTCTCTTAGACAGACTTATCCCTATAGGTGGCCCATGTAGCCAAGATCTCTCTGCTGAAGACACTACCAGTAAGATCAATGCAGCATGGCCCATGTCTTAAAGCACAATGACAAAAAAAAAAAAAAAAAAAAGACAAGAGAAGATCAAAGTCTGGATTGTGTTATAGGAAACCATCTTTCTCTTAGACAGGCTTATACTTATAGGTGACTACTGGTGAGATCAACACAGCATGGCCCATGTCTTAAAGGTAACAGTAACTACAACAAAACAGACAAGAGAGGATCACTGAAACCAGGGCTGACAGATGACTTGTAAAACAGATAGACCTGTATGTACAAATTTCTTCCACTTACTTTACCTTTGACAGAACAACTCCAACTGCAACATTGTACAAATATCCAGAAAGCTATTTAAAAGCCAGATAATTACAAAAAACATTATCTTAGACTTACAAGTGTCCCTTTCTGCAACTCACTTTACCTCTGACAGGCCAACTCTAATTGCAAGACTGTACAAAAAAGAAATAGAGACAATAAGAGAAGAGCCCCAAAACCATGGCCAACAGATGGGAACCTTTAAACTGACCAGCCAAAATTTTTCCCAAGAGACTACCTATACAATCAATGTAGTACTGGTCATGTTTTAAAAGGGGCAGTAACAGATACAAACAAACAGAAAACCAGAGGGAATTCCCAATCCATGGACAACAGAACCTTTAAAAACATACAAGATAAGGGAAAATCCCAAGTTCCCAATTCTCATTTAATGGTGACTTCTATACCAGGGCCATCACAGATGTCCCATGAAGAGGGACCAGATAGATGTTCCCACAAAGGGGAACCAGATGTGTAGAATCAAGAGTCTTGGCATGTACATCTGGGGAGCTTACCAAGTGGCCCAAATTGTTGCGACTTTCCTGAGTTCATTTTCTTTTTTCTCAAAGTATAGCAACTGATGGAGCAACTCAGTTCAGGGAGAGAAGGCAGGAGTTCCCCAAAGCAAAAAGAGCTTCAGTAGCTGCTGGGATGGTCCCTCAGTCCCTCCCTTTACTCACAGGAACAGCTCTTCGGGTTTGGTCTGAGGCAAACTCACACCATCTCCCAATTTCTCCAGCGGTCAGCTCTCAATAAACTCACCAGCCACCTTGCATCCTCAGCACAGAAGTGGGGATTTCTTGGAGTGCCAGACCTTCCCAAAGAAGCTGGAGCGTGGGCTGCTCTCGGGTCTTACTTGGGGTGCCAAATTTGTTGCCAAAAGCTCGGTCTTTGTCCCCAGTGCCAATCCAATAATGAGGAAACAGTTTTGAGACAAAGGAAAAAATGGTTTATTGCTTTGCTAGCAAAGGAGAAACACAGGGCACTCCTGTCCCAAAGGCTGTGATTCTGTCCATTGGCAGAAACAGGGGACTTTTATAGAGGTGGTTCAGAGAAAATGAGATTAGGGAGGAGAGCTCAGGAAGAGCTCAGAAGATCAGAGAAAAGAAGATCGGGAGGAGAAGGTTAGGGAAAAGATCAGGGAAAAGTTTAGGGAGAAGATTAGAGGGGAGAAGATCAGGAAAGAGAAGGTTAGCAAAAAGATCAGTGAGGAGAAAGGGAGAAGAAGGTTGGGAAAAAGAAAAACACATGTAAGTTTCAAAGCCACAAGGGATATAGTCAAAGCATCAAGTGAACCCCTATTACAGTGTAACCTGGAAAACCTGGGTTAGACATTTAAATAATTCAAGATATTTCTTACAATATTGAGTTCTAAAAAATAATTTAAGAAAACCTTGGCAAAGGGAGATGGAAAATAAAGAATCACTACCTTCTTCATAGTCTATAACATGGATAACAGGTATGTGGGCTTGGTGTACCTATTCATTCGGTGCAATCTTGAATACCCCTTTTATTTGAAAGAAAAGTCTGTAATTATTTTGTTGCTCCTCTTCTTTCCAATACTGTTCTGTACTCTTTGAGCTGCAATCTCATACCACAAAGAAGCACAGGTGGTAGCTTTGGTATTTGCTCACTCATTACATTTTTTTTTTTTAACTCAAAAAAGACTAACAGGCTGGGAATGTGGCTTAGTGGTGCAGTGCTAGCTTAGTATCCATGATGCCCTGGGTTCCATCCCCATCACTGAGAAAAAAGACTAACTAATCAAACTTTTATGGCCTCATGTGTCATATGACTACCAGATAAAACCACTTTGCATATTTAAATTTCAAGCCATAGGAAAATGAGTCTTTTCACAGGCATGAAAATAGAAAAGCAATATTTTATTTACCATCTCTATCAGATATTTTTCTGTCTATGGCTACCAGCATATTGTTACCTTTTCCTGGTAATCACACCTCAGTTTTCTTCTGGGAAGTCACACTACTTACTTTCAGTCTAACTACTCCAATTTCAGAACTTCATTTCTCACTCAGGGCAGAATTTATAATCTGGGCCTAAGCCTTTTGGGGAATGAATGCATTCTTTTTTTGTGGGAGGGGGCATACCAGGGATTGAACTCAGGGACACTTGACCACTGAGCCACATCCTCAGCCCTATTTTTTATTTTATTTAGAGACAGAGTCTCACTGAGTTGCTCAGTGCCTCGCTGTTGCTGAGGCTGGCTCTGAATCTTCTATCTTCCTGTCTTAGCCTCTTAAGCCGCTGGGATTACAGGTGTGCGCCATCACACCTGGAAAATGCATTCTTTTGGCCACAGTGAATAGTTCAAGAATGATACTGGTTCAAGTGAATAATATCCTAGAAAATAAATTCTTATTCTTCTCCATTGGACTGAACCAAGAAGGACTTAAAGTTTGGAGCTAGATAATTAATCTTTATATCTTTTAAACATTTTTTATTTGTTCTTTTTAGTCATACATGACCATCTTAGATCTTGAAGTGAGAGCCTGAGAATGGAGTCAACAAAGAGGATGGCAGAGCTAAGAGGTTGCAAAGAATCAAATTTTGATCACATCCATTATCGAGATCTGAATCTAGCTATGGCTGTAACCCTACTACCTCCAAACGTCTCTATTCTGGAAGTCAATAAATTTCCCCTTTTCTCTATAAGCCAATTTGTGTTGGATTTCCTATTGCTTCCAATTGAAAGAATGCTAACTTATAACCTACTGACTTCTAGAGCAGCATGCACATACATTTCTAGCCCTAAGACTGGCCTGTTGATTTCTAACATTCTTGAACTATCATTTAAATACCTTGTTGAAATTCATTTAATAGTTAATCCTCTTTATTCTTTTTGCATACAAGGTTAGACTTACTTCTGAAATTTTGACTTCAGAGAATAATTATTTTCTGAGAAACTTTGTTAAATCTATTTCCTATTGGCAAATAATAAGAAGTCAAAAAGATCTTTCTTTCTCTATTTCTCAATCTCAGTCCTATGTGCTCTCTCTCTCTCTTTATATCTGTCTTTTGTCTCCATCCAGATGCTCCCCCACTAACTATTTAAAAACACACACACATATGTATCTTACCAAGGGGTATTCCCCACCAGACGCTATAATTCCTAGCACACCTTAACTATACCTCTGACAAGAATAGCCATCTTCCCCATTGCCTCACTCCCCAATTTTATGCATCAATTCCCCTTATTCATTTTCCACATTCACTTTACTTAATGCAATAACCTCCCCAAACAGTTTTATTACCTTGGTAGCTAGAGGGTTGTCAAGGGCTTGGGAAATAAATTTGCAAAGAAGTTCTGCAGGGAGCTTACTTGAAGTTGAATGCTAAGATAGTTTTGGAGGACTTGAGATGTTATGAGGCTGGGGGAATAAGGCCCCAGAGGAAAAACTGATTCAGCAAGAACCCAAAGATTCCCTAAAGAAATATAGCAGGGTTTTTATCCCAGATGCTAATTTCCCCAGGAAAGGATCACTCATTCTAAAAAAAAAAATCTTGGGTTTGAATCAATCCCAAATTTAAAGAATGAACCACTGGTTGGGGGCTGGAGTTGTGGTTCAGGGGTAGAGCACTTGCCTAGCATGTGTGAGGTACTGGGTTTGATTCTCAGCACCACATATAAATAAATTAATAAAATAAAGGTCCATCAACAACTAAAAAAAATTTTAAAAAAGAATGAACCACTGGCAAGTGAGTGAGTACATCTCACATCTGAGCCTTTTTTTTTTTTTGAGAAAAAGGAAAAAGAAGTTTAATTGCTTTGCTTGTGTAAGGAAAGAAACAAAGGAAATAAAGAGAGCAGAGGCAGCTCAACAGTAATAGGTTTATTCAGGACAAACCTGCAGGGGGGTGGTCTCAGCCTATTTTAAGGAAAGTTGTTAACCCCTTAAAAAAGATTTTTTGATGTATATATAAAGGAAGGGAGTTATATTCCCAGATATAACTGTAAATCAAACACTGGTGGGCATGTGGGAAACATAACAGCCTATATCAGGACATGCACAGTAATTCTTATCATGAAATGGAAGATATCTAGAAATTCCTTCAGATACAAATATACATATACCAACATTTGGGTTATGAATAATGGATGCAGTTCATTTCTCATTTTAATACAAGAAAGCAAATATGGCATCATATGCATAACCAACACCTGGTAAGACAGAATATCTGACAGTAACATAGAAATGGAAACTGTTAGGAGGTAATACATTCCCAATTCCTCATGTTTTAATGTGTATGAGCTTTTATATATAAATGGAAAAAATTATCCAATTTGGAGAAAACAAATTGAAAAACAAAGGAACCTGTAGAACCAAAAAAAAAGTTACAAAATTTCTATCACTGTAGTTCCAGAAGAGGAAAACAAAAGTGTGATGCTAAAAAATTTTTGAAAAACAATGACTGATAATGCATCCCACCATTATATACAACTACAACACACCAGTAGAAATATGAAAAAAGAGAAATAATTACTGAAAGCATCCCATTTATGGTAAAAAAGTTATTAATCCCAAAGCTCCACAATCCCCCCACAGAATAAACCACCAAAACCTAGATGTAAGTTAATCTTTTTTTTTTTTTGGTACCAGGGATTGAACCCAGGAGCACTCAATGACTGAACAACATCCCCATCCCTTTTTAAAGTTTTATTTACAGACAGGGTCTTGCTAAATTGCTTAGGGCCTCACTAAATTGCTGAGGCTAGCTTTGAACTTGGGATCTACCTACTTCAGCCTCCTGAGAAGCCAGGATTATAGGTATGCTCCACCACTCCCAGCTGACATAGGTTAATCTTAATCTAACTGTTGAAAACTAAAAGAAAAAATACTTAAAGCAGCTAGATTAAAACTAACACATTACACACAGAAAAACAACACTTTAAATGATAATAGATTTCTCATCAGAAGCCATGGATATCAGAAGTAAATGGCAGAGCATTTTAAAACTGAATGGGGAATATAGAACTGTTAACTTGGAATTCCATATCTAGCAACAATATCTTCACAGGAATAAAGACAAAATGAAGACATCCATGATGAAGGAAAACTAAGAGGATTTGGGGCCGGGCATGGTGGCTCATGCCTGTAATCCCAGTGACTCAGGAAGCTGAGGCAGGAGGATCAGGGCCTCTCAAGATCCTGTCTCAAAATAAAAAAATAAAAAGGGCTGGGGATATAGCTCAGTGGCAGAGTGCCCTGGGTTCAATCCCTAATAGTGAAAAAAAAAAAAAAAAAAGAGATATACTTCAAAGGAAAGAAAGAAAAGAACCAGGGATAAGTAGGGATATTCCTTAATGATAACAAGGTCAAGTAACCAAGGCATAAAAATTTTTAATTGTGTGTGCAACTAACAACAGAGCTTCAAAGGACATGAAATAAAAAATGACAAAAGAGAAATAGTCCAATTCATAAATATAGTTAGAAACTCCAACATTCCTCCCTTAATTATCAGTGGAATTAGTAGAAAAACATTACAAAGTTATATAAAAACTAAGAAACACAAATAAGTAGTTCTAAATGACATTTATAGAGTACTCCACCCAACAACAGAATATATATTTCATATATAAAATATACTAATTGATATATGCTAGGCACACACACACACATACACACACAGAAACCTCCATCCCAGCACATAGATTATTTTTCTCATAGATTATTTTTTAAATTTTCTTTTAAAAAATTTTTTATTTGTTCTTTTTAGTTATGCATGATAGTAAAACGTATTTTGACATATTATACATAATGCTCTCATAGATTCTGATAACACCTTTCCAAGAAAATATTCTATGCAACAGAGAATGAATGGTCTAGTAGTAATCTCTTATTGTTTCAGAAGCATATGCCATTCATTGTCATTTTAGAAGAATTTTATAGTCTGAATGGTGCCTCCCTCATATGATGAAGCTCTAACCACCAATATGATTATACTTGGTGGCAGGACTTTTAGGGAAGCAATTAAAATCATAAAGTTGTGGCTCTAATATGGAATTTATATGAAGAATATATGGGATTTATATGAAGAGAAAGAGACACCAGAACTCAAGGTCTTTCTCTGCCTATGTACAGAGAAAAAGACACATGAAGATATAGAAAAAAGTAGATCATGTACAAGGTAGAAAGAGAGGCCTTACCAGAAACAAAATCTGACACCACCTTGATCTTGGACTTCCAGCCCCAGAACTGTGAGAAAATAAATGTCTGCTATTAAGCAACCCAGTCTGTGGTATCTTGTTATAGCAGCCTGAGAAGACTAACACAGGTAATAAAGGTGAAAATAACTAACATTCTGCATTCTTTGAAAACAGAAAAGTGATCCATAAAAATTAAAAAAAAAATCAAAAGTTGATTCATTGAAAAGATCAATGAAATTAATAAAATTCTACCAAAAATTACCCAAAAAGGACAGAGAATAAATCAATAATACCAGGAATGAAGGTAGCCATAACTCTAAACCTCATAGACATTAAAAGCATAGTAAGAAACACTAAACCAGGAGTGGTGGTACACACCTATAATCTGAGTGGGTTGGGAAACTGAGGCAGGAGGATCACGAGTTCAATTCCAGCCTCAGCAACTTAGCTAGGCCCTAAGCAATTTGGTGAGATCCTTCAAAATAAATAAATAAATAAACGGGGCTGGGGATGTTGCTCAGTGGTAAAGAGCCCCTGGGTTCAATCTCTGGTACAAAAAAAAAAATACTAAAATCACCTCTAGTCACAGATATTTGAAAAGATGAAATAGATGAATTGCTTTAAACCAGAAACTACCTAAACTCATCCAAGATAAAATATAAAATATGAATAGTCCTGTAACTATTAAAATAAATTTGTGTATTAGAGAAGTAACTTGGTGGTAGAGCACTTACCTAGCATGCACAAGGCAATGTTTTCCACCCCTGTGCCAACAAACAAACAAACAAACAAATAAATTCATTTGTAGTTAAACATCTTCTGAAATAAAAATATGCAGGACAACAGGTTTTATTAGTAAAATATATTGATCCCTTATACTAGATAATTTCTTCCAAAACCAGAAATTAATATTACCAACTCATATCATTCAGACCAGAATTACACTAATGCCAAAATGAGAAAGAGAGAGTGCAAAAAAGGGTAAATACAAATCAATATCCCTCATGAACATAAAGTAAAAATTCACAACAAAACATTAGCCAATCAAATCCACAAATGCATATGTGAGTACCCAACCAATGTAACTTCACATCATGTACAACCACAAGAATGGGAAGTTATAATCCCTGTAAAATACACTTTACTGGGCTGGGGTTGTGGCTCAGTGGTAGAGCACTCACCTAGCATGTGTGAGGCCCTGGGTTCAATCCTCAGTATCACATAAAAACAAATAAATACAATAAAAAGTTATTGTGTCCAACTACAACTAAAAAATAAAAAAATATACTGTCATGTATATCTAAAAAGAACAAAAAAACCCCAAATCCAAAAATACCATACAACTAGACCAAGTTGGGTATATCACAGTAATGTAAAGCTAATTCAATATTTTTAAAAATCACTCAACACAACCCAACAGTAGTAATAGTCTAAAGAAGAAAAACCACATGATTCTATCATTTTGTAATTTCTTTTTTGTAAAAAGGCTTTTTACAGAAATCCAATATCCATCCATTCCTGCTTAAAAGCCCCAAGCAAACTGGAAATAGAAGGAAACTTCCTCAACCTGATAAAAGATATTGAAAAAATCCCTACAGCTACCATCATGTGTCATGGTGAAAAACTGAATGAATACCTTCTTTCCATGATTGGGAACAGAGAAGAATATCCACTCTCACCATTTCTCTTCAACGTTGTACTAGAAACTCCAGTCAGAATCATGGGACAAAACAAGAAATAAAAGACATGCAGATTAGAAAGGAAGAAATAAAACTTTCTCTATCTGCAGACAGCATAATTATCTACAAAGGAAATCTCAGGGAATATACAAAAGAACTCCTAGAACTAATAAACATATTTAGGAAGATTTCAGGATTGTATTTCTATACCCTAGAAATGTAACAATAGGAAAAAGAGATTTTAAAAAATATAATTTACAATAGCTCCTAAAAAATGAAACAGATATAAATTTAACAAAGTACATACAGGATCTGAAAACTACAGATTTATTTATTCTTTTAAAAATTATTTTTAGATATATGAAAACTACATATATTGATGAAATAATGACAATCTAAAATAAATTCAAATACATGCTGTTTTGAATTTATTAGAACAATTTTTTCTATAGATTGAATACAACTGCAATGAAAACACCAGTAGAATTCTTTGTAGATATCAAGAAACTGACTCAGAAATGCATATGGAAAAGCAAATAGCTAAAACACTTATGAAGCAGAAAAAATGAACTTGGAGGAATTACACTGAGTTTAAAACCTATTCCAAGATTACAGTAATCAAAACCATGTGGTATTGTCAAAGGGACAGACACATATATCAACAAAGTAGACTACATAATGCAGAAAGAAACCCATACATTATGTTCAATTGATTTATGAAAATGGCATAAAAGAAAACAGAGAAAAGACAGTCTTTTTATTAAATGGTGTTTTCACAATTATACACCTAGATACAAACATATAAGCTTCAAATTAGTTCTCATGGCCAATAAAAAACTAAATCGAAATGGGTCATAAATCTAAATATAAAATGAAAAATTATAAAGCCTTTTGAATAAAATATAGAGAACGCCTTCAAGACTTTAGGTTAAGCAAAGAGTTCTTGAGCATGACATCAAAATCATGATTCAGCAAAGTTTAAATATTGATAAACTGAAACTAAATCAAAATGAAACAACTTGAGTCATATTAGAAAACAAAAAGACATAGTGGGAAACTTCAAGGGCCCTTTGCTCCAGAAAAATGCTGAAAAAAAAAATAGCAAACATTTTACCAGAACTCTGGAAGATCGTCAAAGGTATACAATAAACAAACCACAGATTAACCAGGAGAAAGGCTACTAAAATGCAGTAGGAAACACTAGCAACGTTTTAACTTACCTTTCTCTAGTACCTGACTTCAGCATGGTAGCAACCTCCGAAGACAGTAGTAGCCTGTGTTCCAGGTGTAGGTTCTTTGTTGCAAACAAAGGAATGTAAACTTGTTCTTAAGGAATTGTATTTGTCTGTTTATACCTGGTTAAGAGCACTCAAACATACTGATGAAAAGTGCTTGTCTTGACTTTGCCTAACTTGGAACTCTCAGATTGGAGAAGTAATTACAAAGAAACTTCTTCTAAAACAATGAAATGAAAATGAGGATGTTGCTAACACCTGGGGCACAATAAAATAGCCAAACAATAGACATACAGGAAGGAAAAGCCAGAGAAAGAGATACTTTGAGGAATAGAGGAATTAAATAGTTTTCATATATCCACAGAAATTAAAAAAAAAAAGATGCACACTCTGAGCCAGAGGCATGCTCAGAAAATACTAAAGCATACCTAAAGCTCTCATCTCTGGACAACTAGGCTTAGAGTAAACAAGAAATGAAGGTTAAGGCAAAGTTTTAAATCACTTGGCCAAGGACTGAAGGAGTGCCACTTCACAACTAATCTGCAAAGACTTTGATAGTATTTTATTTTATTTGCTCCAAATATTTAAGGAAATCTCTGTCAAACCACTAGCTAATCACCAAGCTAGAGAAAAGGAGAGACTTGGGAGACTACATATGACAAAGAATATAATCTTCACAAAAAAAATAGTTTAGCAAGGTCATAAAATGAACAACTAAAACACCCTGGGGCATGCCTTTGTGGGGGTGGGGTGAAATGAGAAATTTAGGGCAGGGGAAAATCTAATTCCAGAGTTATTACATCATAATATTTATAATGTCCTGTTTCCAACAACAATTATGCAGCATGAAAAGAAATAAGAAAGCATAGCTGATTCATAGAAATTAAGAGAAACCATCATGAGGAAACAGATCATGGACTTATGAAATAAAGACTTTAAATCAACTGTCTGAAATGTGCTTTAAGAGCTAAGAAAAACTATGGACAAATAATTACAGAAATATCAGGAGAATGGTTTCTCAACACATAGAGAAATTCAGTAAAGAGAAATTGTGAAAAGAAACTAAGTATAAATTGTGAAACTGAAATATACATGATTAAAGTGAAAAAAATCTCTAGAGAAGCTCAACAAGAGATGTGCACAGATAGAAGAAACAATCAGTGAACTTGAATATAGTTCAACTAGAACTGTCCACTATGAGAAGCAAAAGTAAAAATAAGTGAACAAAGTCTAAAACACCTGTGAGACAGCATCAAGCATACCAACTTATGCATACTGGGAATCCCAGGGGAGAAAAGAGCAAAAGAGGAAGAAATAATATTAGAGGAAATAGTTCCCGAAAACTTCCCAAGTTGGACAAATATAGAAATTCACATATTAAAGAAGTGTAATGAACTCCAAGTAGTATAAACAAGAGATCATTATGGTTTAGATATGAGGTGTCCCCAAAAGCTCATGTGTGAGACAATACAGGAATGTTCAGAGGTGAAGTGATTGGATTGTGAGTATTGTAATCTAATCAGTAGATTAATCCATTGATATGAATTGACTGGGTGATGACTATAAGCAAGGTGGGGTGTTGCTGGGGGAGGAGTGTCACTGGGGGCACATGTTTTCTAACATGACTCAAGTTGTTCCATTTTGATTTAGTTTCAGTTTATCAATATTTAAATTTGCTGAATCATGATTTTGATGTCATGCTCAAGAACTCTTTGCTTAACCTAAAGTCTTGAAGGCTTTCTCTATATTTTATTCAAAAGACTTTGTGATTTATATTTTGTCTCCAGTAAGTGGAGCATTCTTTGCTTCCTGCTGCTATGTCCTGAGCTGCTTTCCTCCACCATGCCCTTCCATCATGATGTCCTGCCTCATCTTGGGCTCAGAGCTTTGAAGTCTGCCATCTATAGACTGAACCTCTGATACCATGAACCTGTATGATGTTCTTGTCAGGTCTTTTGGTCACAGTAACAAATACACTAGTTAAAACAGATATACACACTAAGACACATTCTAATTAAACTGTCAAAAACCAAACACAGGAGAGATCCAAAATGGTGGAATATAGGAGGTCACGATCCTGTCTGCTCCATGGCATGAAACCAAGAAAGCAGATAGGCAGCTTCTCCACAAGGCAGGTGAACATAAAAGGGTGGGGGGTACTTTATTGGAACCTAAAACTGGACATTAAAAGCAGACTGGGGACACAGGAGGTTGGATATAATAAAATAAGGGAAAAATACTTTAAGGTAAATGAGAATAGTGATACAACATATCAACATCTCTGGGATACCATGAAGGCAGTGCTAAGAGGAAAGTTCATTGCATTGAGCTCATTCATTAAAGGAATAGAAAGTTAACAAATAAAAGAACTAACATTACATCTCAAAGCCCTAGAAAAAGAACAAATCAACACCAAAAGCAGTAGTAGACAGGAAATAATTAAAATCAGAGCTGAAATTATTGAAATTGAAACAAAAGAAACAATTCAAAAAATTGACAAAACAAAAAGTTGGTTCTTTGAAAAAATAAATAAAATTGATAAACTCTTAGCCATGCTAACAAAGAGAAAGACAAAATTCAAAATACTAAAATTTGTGATGAAAAAGGAAATATCATGATAGATACTACTTAAATACAGAAGATATAGAAACTATTCTGAAAATTTATACTCCAATAAAATAGAAAGTCTTGAAGACATCAACAGGTTTTTAGAGACATATGACCTACCCAATCTGAACCAGAAGGACACACACAATTTGAACAGATCAATCTCAAGCAATGAAATAGAAGACACCATCAAAAGCCTAACAATTAAGAAAAACCCAGGACCAAACAGAATCTCAGCAGAGTTTTACAAGACCTTCAAAGCAGAATAAACACCAATACTTCTCAAAATACACCATGAAATAGAAAAGGAGGGAACCTTTCCAAACTCATTCTATGAAGTTAGTATTACTCTGATACCAAAACCAAACAAAGACACATCAGGGAAAGAAAACTTCAAACCAATATCCCTGATAAACACAGATGCAAAAATTCACAGTAAAATTGTGGCAAATCACATACAAAAACAGAAAAAAAGATAGTACACCACAATAAACTGGGGTTCATCCCAGGGACGCAAAGTTGATTTAACATATGGAACTCAATAAATGTAATTCATCATCTCAATAGACTTAAAGAAAACAATCATGTGATCATCTCAATAGATGCAGAGAAAGCATTTGACAAAATATAGCACTCCTTCAAGTTCAAAACACTAGAAAAACTAGGGATAGTAGGAACATACCTCAACATTGTAAAAGCTATCTATGCTAAACCCAAGGCCAACATCATTCTAAATGGAGGAAAAATTGAAGGCATTCCCTCTAAGAATTGGAAAAAGACAAGAATGTTCTCTTTCACCATTTTTATTCAACCTTGTCCTTGAAATTCTAGCCAGAGCAATTAGGCAGAATAAAGAAATTAAAGGGATACAAATAGGAAAAGAATAATTCAAACTGTCACTATTTGGTAATGACGTGATTCTATATTTAGAACATCAAAAAATTCCACCAGAAACATTCTAGAACTAATAAGTTAATTCACCAAAGTAGGAGGACATAAAATTAATACCCACAAATCAAATGTGTTCCTATATATTGGTGATGAATTCACTGAAGGGGAAATTAAGAAAACTACCCTATTTGCAATAGACTCAAAACAAATATTTGGGAATCAATCTAACAAAAGAAGTGAAAGACCTCTACAAAGAAAACTACAGAATACTAAAGAAAGAAATTGAAGAAGTCCCTACCCAGAGCTTTATACAGATTTAATGCAATTCCTATTAAAATCCCAATGACATTCTTCATAGAAACAGAAAAAGCAATCATGAAATTGTTTGGAAAAATAAGAGATAAGAATAGCCAAAGAAATCCTTAGCAAGAAAAATGAAGCAGGGAGCATCACAATACCAGGCCTTAAATTATACTACAGAGCCACAGTACAAAACCAGCATGGTATTGGCACCAAAACAGACTGGTAGACCAATGCTACAGATAGAATATGCATAGACAAGCCCACATAAATATAGTTATCTGATACTAGACAAAGGTGCCAAAAACGTACATTGGAGAAAAGATAGCTTCTTCAACTAATGGTGCTGGGAAAATTGGAAAGCTATTTGTAGAAAATTTCAACCCCTATCTCTCATCCTGCACAAAAATCAACTCAAAGACTTAGGCACTAAGACATTACTTCTATCTTTGGGCACCTTAAGTATTATCTGGAGTTACCTCAGCTACTGCCACCACTAACTTTAGATGCAGTAGCATACATTGAGGGACACCAGCAGTATCTAGAAGCCCAACATCAAGGTGAGGTACAGACAATCTGCACAGTTACTACAAGAATATAGGGAAAAACTGTAATATCTCAGATCCACACTGAAAGAAAGGAAGACATATAGACAACATGAAAAAACAAGGGAGGAAAGTGTCACAAACAAACCAGGATACTATAATAAGAGAACCCATGGACAGTGAAGTTGATGAAATGTCAGAGAAGGAGTTCAGAAGGTTCATAATTAAAATGATCTGGGAAATAAAGAATGACCTAAATGAGCAAATACAGGCAAAAATTGATCACTCCAACAAAGAGATAAGAGCAAATACAGGCAGCTAAAGAATACTTCGAGAGAGAGAGAGAGAGAGAGAGACTCTGAAAAAATCCATTCAGAAATCCTTGAAATGAAGGATACAATAAATCAAATAAAAAATTCAGTAGAAAGCATAACCAACAGATTACATCACTTGGAAGAAAGAACATCAGATAATAAAGACAAAGTATACAATCTGGAAAATAAAGTTGATCACACAGTGAAGATGGTAAGAAACCATGAACAGAACATCTAAGAACTATGGGACAGCATCAAAAGACCAAATCTAAGAGTTATTGGGATAGAGGAAGGCACAGAGTTTCAAACCAAAGGAATGAGCAATATCTTCAATGAGATAATATCAGAAAATTTCCCAAGCATGAAGAATGAATTGGAAAACCAAATACAAGAGGCTTACAGGACACCAAATGTACAAAATTATTACAGATCTACACTAAGGCACATTATAATGAAAATGTCTAGCATACAGAATTAGGATAGAATCTTAAGAGTCTCAAGAGAGCAGAATCAAGTCACATATATGGGGAGACCAATTCGTATCTAAGCAGATTTTTCAACCAGACACTCAAAGCCAGGAGATTGTGGAACAACATATACCAAGCTCTGAAAGAAAATGGATGCCAACCAAGAATCTTATATCCAGAAAAACTAAGCTTTAGATTTGATGATGAAATAAAAAACCTTCCATTATAAACAAAAGTTAAAAGAATTTACAACTAGAAAGCCTGCACTACAGAACATCCTCGGCAAAATATTCCAAGAAGAGGAAATGAAAAACAATGATGAAAATCAGCAGAGGGAGGTATTAAACTAATCAGAGGAGAAACCAAGTCACATTAAATACCAAAAATAAACAAAAATGGCTGGGAATACAAATCATGTCTCAATAATAATCCTGACTGTTAATGGCCTAAATTTACCAATCAAAAGACATAGACTAGCAGATTGGGCCAAAAAAAAAAAAAAAAAGACCCAGAAATATGCTGCCTCCAAGAGACTCATCTCATAGGAAAAGACATCCACAGACTTAAGGTGAAAGGCTGGGAATAATCATACCACTCACATGGACTGTGGAAGCAAGCAGGGGTTTCCCTCCTCATATCAAATAAAGTAGACTTCAAGCTAAAGTCAATCAAAAAGGATAAAGAAGGACACTACGTACTGCTCAAGGGAACCATACACCAACATGACTTAACAACTATAAATATATATACCCCAAACAATGGAGCATCTATGTTCATCAAACAAACTCTTCTCAAGTTTAAGAGTCAAATAGACCACAACACAATAATTTTGGGTGACTTTAACATACTTCTTTCATCATTAGATAGATCTTCCAAACAAAAGCTGAACAAAGAAACTATAGAACTCAATAATACAATCAATAACAGACTTAACTGACATATATAGAATATTTCATCCTTCGATGAGAAAATACACTTTCTTCTCAGCAGCACACAGATCCTTCTATAAAATAGACCATACATTATACCACAAAGCAACTCAGCAAATATAAAACGTAGAGATACTACCCTGCATTCTATCAGATCATAATGGAATGAAATTATAAATCAATGATAAAATAAGAAAAAAATCCACTCCAATACCTGTAGACTAAATAATATTCTACTGAATGAACCATGGGTTGCAGAAGACATCAAGGAGGAGATTAAAATATTTTTAGAGGTGAATGAGAACACAGATACAACATATCGAAATCTCTGAGACATTATGAAAGCAGTTCTAAGAGGAAAGTTCATTGCATGGAGTTCATTCCTTAAAAGAAGAAAAAGTCAACAAATAAATGACTTAACATTACACCTCAAAGCCCTAGAAAAAGAAGAACAAATCAACACCAAAAGCAGCAGAAGACAGGAAATATTTAAAATCAGAGATGAAATCAATGAAATTGAAACAAAAGAAACATTTGAAAAAATTGACAGAACAAAAAGTTGATTCTTTGAGAAAATAAATTAAGTTGATAGACTTTAATAAACTTTTTTTTTCAACGAAAGAGGTGAAAGATCTATGTAATGAAATTACAGAACCCTAAAGAAAGAAGTCAAACAGGACCTCAGAAGATGGAAAGATCTACCTTGCTCTTAGGCAGAATTAATATTATCAAAATGACCATACTTCTAAAAGCAATATACAAATTTCATGCAATTCTGGTCAAAATCCCTATGATATTTCTCTCAGAAATAGAAAAAGGAGTCATGAAATTCATCTGGAAAAATAAGAGACCCAGAATAGCTAAAGCAATCCTTAGCAGGAAGAGTGAGTGAAGCAAGTGGCATCACTATACCAGACCTTAAACTATACTACAGAACAGTAGTAACAAAAATAGCATGATATTGGCACCAAAACAGACTGTTTGACCAATGGCACAGAATAGAGAACACAGAGTCTAATCACAAAATTACAATTATATTAGAAAAAGGTGCCAAAAACATGCATTGGAGAAAAAATAGCTTCTTCAACAAATGGTGCTAAGAAAACTGGAAATCCATATGCAACAAAATTAAATGAAACCCCTATCTCTCACCATGCACAAAACTCAACTCAAAATGGATCAAAGACTTAGGAATAAAACCAGAGACTCTGCATCTAAAAGAAGAAAAAGTAGGCCATAATCTCTATCATGTGGGATTAGGCCCCAACTTCCTTAATAAGACTCCTCTGGCGCAAGAATTAAAACCAAGAATCAATAGATGGGATGAACTCAAATTAAAAAGTTTCTTCTCAGCAAAAGAAACAATCTGTGAGGTGAATAGAGAGCCTACATCTTAGAAGCAAATCTTTACACCTCACACATCAGATAGAGCACTAATCTCTAGAGTATATAAAGAACTCAAAAAGTTAAACACCAAAAAAACAAATAACCCAATAAATAAATGGGCCAAGGACCTGAACAGACACTTCTCAGAAGAGGATATACAATCAATCATCAAATATATGAAAAAATGTTTATCATCATTAGCAATTACAGAAATGCAAATCAAAACCACTCTAAGTTTTCATTTCACTCCAGTCAGAATGGCAGCTATTATGAAGACAAACAACAATAAGTGTTGGAGAGGATGTGGAGGAAAAGGTACACTCATACACTGCTGGTGGGACTACAAATTGGTGCAGCCAATATGGAAAGCAGTATGGAGATTTCTTGGAAAATTGGGAAGGGAAACACAATTTGACCAGCTATTCTTCTCCTCGTTCTATACCCAAAGGACTTAAAAACAGCATACTACAGGGAAACAGCCACATCAATGTTTATAGCAGCACAATTCACAATAGCTAAACTGTGGAACCAACCTTGATGCCCTTCAGTGGGTGAATGGATAAAAAATGTGGCATATATACACAATGGAATATTACTCAGGAATAATAGAGAATAAAATCATGGCATTTGCAGATAAATGGATGGAGTTAGAGAAGATAATGCTAAGTGAAGTTAGCCAATCCCCATAAAAACCAAATGCTGAATGTGTTCTTTGATATAATGATGCTTATTCATAGTGGGATAGGGAGAGGGAGCATGGGAGGAATATAGGAACTCTAGATAGGGCAGAGGGGTTGGAGGGGAATGGAACCACCATTTGACCCAGCTATTCCCCTTCTCGGTCTATTCCCTAAAGACCTAAAAAGAGCATGCTATAGGGACATTGCTACATCGATGTTCATAGCAGCACAATTCACAATAGCAAGACTGTGGAACCAACCTAGATGCCCTTCAATAGACGAATGGATAAAAAAAAATGTGGCATTTATACACAATGGAGTATTACTCTGCATTAAAAAATGACAAAATCATAGAATTTTCAGGGAAATGGATGGCATTAGAGCAGATTATGCTAAGTGAAGCTAGCCAATCCCTAAAAACAAATGCCAAATGTCTTCTTTGATATAAGGAGAGTAACTAAGAACAGAGTAGGGACGAAGAGCATGAGAAGAAGATTAACATTAAACAGGGATGAGAGGTGGGAGGGAAAGGGAGAGAGAAGGGAAATTGCATGGAAATGGAAGGAGACCCTCAGGGTTATACAAAAGTACATACAAGAGGAAGTGAAGGGAAAGGGAAAAATAATACAAGGGGGAGAAATGAATGACAGTAGAGGGGGTAGAGAGAGAAGAGGGGAGGGGAGGGGAGGGGAGGGGAGGGGGGATAGTAGAGGATAGGAAAGGCAGCAGAATACAACAGACACTAGTAGGGCAATATGTAAATCAATGGATGTGTAACTGATGTGATTCTGCAATCTGTATACGGGGTAAAAATGGGAGTTCATAACCCACTTGAATCAAAGTGTGAAATATGATATATCAAGAACTATGTAATGTTTTGAACAACCAACAATAAAAAATTTTTAAAAAAAGAAAGAAAATGTATGCCCAAATCTTCACCATGTTGGCTTAGGAAGTGACTTCCTTAACAACATTCCTAAGGGGCAAGAAATAAAATCAAGAATCAATAAATGAGATGGAATCTAACTAAAAAGCTTCTTCACAGCAAAGGAAACAATCAATAATGTAAAGAGAGAGCCTACAGAATGGGAAAAACTCTTTACCACAAACCCCTCAGAGCATTAATCTCCAGGATATATAAAGAACTCAAAGAACTTAACACCAAAAAAATAAATAAATAACCTAATCAATAAATGTGCAAAGGAACTGAACAGACACTTCACAGAAAAAGAAACACAATTGATGAACAAATATACGAAAAAAATGTTCAACATCTGTAGCAATTAGAGAAATGCAAATCAAAACAACACTGAGATTCCATCTCACTCTAGTCAGAATGGCAATCATCAAGAATATAAGCAATAATAAATGTTGATGAGGATGTGGGGAGAAAGGTACACTCATACATTGCTGGTGGGACTGTAAATTGGTGCAACCACTATGGAAAGCAGTTGGACATTCCTCAGAAAACTTGGAATTGAACCACCATTTGACCAGTCATCCCACTCCTAGGTTTATACCTAAAGGAGTTAAAATCAGCACACTATAGTGATGCAGCCACATCAATGTTTATAGCAGCTAAATTCACAATAGCTAAGTTATGGAACTAGCCTTGGTGTCCTTCAACAGATGAAAGGATAAAGAAACTTAATATATACACACAATGGAATGTTACTCAGCCTTAAAAAAGAATGAAATTATGGCATTTGCCAGTAGATGGATGGATCTGGAGAATATTATGCTAAGCAAAATAAGCCAATCCCAAAGAACCAAAGCCCGAATGTCTTCTCTGATATGCAGATGCTAATTTATAGTAAGGGTGGTAGGAGAATAGTGGTAATTTGGACTAGACAGAGGGGATTGAAGGGAGGGGAAGGGGCATGGAATAACAGAGGCGGGGGGAGGTTGTTCATCATGTAAAAGAGATCTCAATTATATTAATAGTTAAATTCACATCAGAAACCATGTAGCCAGAGGCAATGATATAACATATTAAAGTTCTAAAAGGAAAAAAAAAAAACCTCTGTCAACCAAGAATTCCATATCTGCCAAAATTATCCTTTAAAAATGCAAGTGGGACTAAAACACTCCCAGATAAATAAATGCTGAGATAATTCATTGCTAGTAGATTTGCCCTACAGTAAGTGCTAATAGGAGTCCATTTTTTAGAAATAAATGAATGCTATATAAGTCATGTGCTGTGGCACATGCCTATAATCCCAGCAACTCAGGAGGCTGAGGTAGGAGGATCACGAGTTCAATGCCAGCCTTAGCAATTTAGTGAGGCCCTTAGCAACTCAGCAAGACACTGTCTCTAAATAAAATATAAAAAAGGACTGGGATGCAGCCCAGTGGTTAAGTGCCTCTGGGTTCAATCACTGGTACCAAAAAAAAAAAAAAAAAAAAAAAAGCTATACAGCAACTTGTCGCCATATAAAGAAATAAAGAACATTGATACATGTTATTATACAGAAAATATAAAAGCCATTTTATAGTATTTTTGGTTGAAACTCTCCATTTTTATATGGTTTAAGAGACAAATGCACAAGACAATAATTTTCATGTATGTTAATGGGCTTGTAATGTGTAAAGATGTAATTTTAAACAAAAATAACCCCCAAAGGCAGGTGTATAAGAGAATATATACAAAAAAATCATTGTATACTATTAAAGATAAGATGGCATTAATTCAAATTTGATGCTTACAGTTTAAGATACTAATTGTAATCATTCATTGTAATTACTAAGAAAGTCACTTAAAAAATAAACAAGAGGAAATTAGAATGAAATTAAATGGTAGACTATAGAAGACCAATAAACCCAAAAGATGGCAATAACCTAGGAATTGAGAAACAACAAAGACATATATAAAACAAATAAGAAAATGACAGGAATAAATCCTTTCTTATCAATAAATACATGTCTTAATAAAATATTCTGATTAAAAGGCAGAGATTAGAGAATGGATAAAAATAAATGATTCATGATCTATACATGCTTACAAGAGACTCACTTCAGATCCAACAACACAAACTGATTCAAAGTAAAAGGTTGGAAATATATTCACTGCAAACAATAACAAAAATATACTGGTGGTAGCTATACTAATTTCAGATAAAAATAGATTTTACATCAAAAACTGTTACTGTAATTCCAAATACCTACATTACATATTGATAATTCCATAAAAATATGTAACAATTATAAGCATATACATACCTAACAATAGACCTCTAATATATATGAAGCAAGAACTGAGAATTTAAGGCAGGAATAGTGCAACAATACTTGGAGACTTCAACTCCTTACTTTAGAAATTGGAAAGAACAACTAGACAGAAAATCAATAAGGAAATAGAGCACTTGAACAATACTATAAAGCAATTAGAACTAACAGACTTACAAAACATTTCTCACAACAATCCATTTGAGCAAACACTTCACCAAAATGATGAAAAGATATCCAGCATCATTAACCATATGCTAAATACAAATTTAAACAACAAGGAGATGCCACTACACACTTAATAGAATTACTTAAATGAAAATTACTGAGAAAACTCAATGTTGGCAAGGACATGAAACAAGTGAAATTTATACATTGTTGGTGCAAATGCTTTAGTATATACTGTAAACTATCTGTCATTTTCTTATAATGTTAAAATGTGCACCTGTACATGAGTTGGCAATCCAACTCTTGAGTATTTACATAAGAGAAATTAAAATGTGTGTTAACATACCAATGCTTTACCTGAATGTTTATAGCAGCTTTTTTGATAATCACCAAAAATTGGAAACAACCCAAATGTCCTTACATGGGTGGATGAATGGGAGAACAAACTGGTAGGTACGACTGTACAATGGAATACCACTGGACCATAAAAAGAACAAGCATTTGGCACACAACAACTTGGATGAATTTCAAAGGCATTATGCTAAGTGAAGCAAGGCAATCTTAAATGATTGTATTCATTATAATATGATTATATGACATTCTGGAAAAGGCAAAACTATAAGGGTAGAGAACACACGAGTGGTTTCTAGTAGTTCGGGATGAGGGCAGAGTATAACAATAAACGGACTGCACAGAGAGTTTTTTTGGGTTATAAAATTGTATCTCAATTTTAGTGATGGCTACAGAAATCTATACCTGTGTTAAAAACCGTAGAACCATACAACTGTATGCCAAAGTCAATATAACTTATGGCAATTAAAAACTAAATTAAGAAGAAAATTGCAAAAAGAAAAATAAAGGTCTGTGCCTAGAACATTTTGTCACAAAAAATCAGTTTCACTCAGGAAACTAAGAAGGACCTAAGCATGGTCTTAAAGTCAAGTAAAAAAGAATAGAAGAAGCCAGGCATGGTGGTGCGCATCTGTAATCCCAGAGGCGTGGGAGGCTGATGCAGGAGGATCATGAATTCAAAGCCAGCCTCAGCAACAGCGAGGTACTAAGTACTCAGTGAGACTGTGTCTCAAAATAAAAAATAAACAGGGCTGGGGATGTGGCACCGTGGTTAAGCACCCCTGGGTTAAATCCCTGGTACCAAAAAAAAATGAATGAATAAATAAAAGAATGAACGACAAATAAAAGAAGATGAACTGAGGACTGGGGTTGTGGATCAGTGTTAGAGCACTTGCCTCTTACTTGTGTGGCACTAGGTTCGATCCTCAGCACCACATAAAATAAATAAGTAAAAATAAAGGTATTGTGTCCATCTACAACTAAAAAAATATTGCTTACTCCCATAAGTAATTGGACTGAGTAAGCAAAATTACAACAAAAATGTCTTTAAAAGAAAGACTGAGATCTTATATCATGGACCAGATGTATGTGTGTGGGAAAAATGAAACAGTTACAAAAGGAAAAGTATATGTATGGAGGTCTAACTAGTGAGCCCACACATGAGGCAAGACAAATCTTTGTTCTCTAAAGATATGGTGATTTCCTTCCATCTCCTTCCTCTAGGAGAGTTAACTGGTTCCAAAGGACTGAGTTTGTTTAAGGAGATGCTTGGTGGTGATACCATATTCACCTCCAGGTATCACCTCCAGGCATCTCCTTAAACATCCCAGACGAACCAACAACTCCTTTTTTTTTTTAAGTTTTAAAATTGTTGAGAGATCTTTATTTAATTTATTTATTTATATGTGGTGCTGAGAATCAAACCCAGTGCCTCACATATGCCAGGCAAGTGCACTACCCCTGAGCCACAGCCTCAGCCCCACAAACAACTCCTTTTTAAAAAAAAATTGCTTTTATTTTTTAAATATATGACAGCGGAATGCATCACAATTCTTATTATACATATAGAGCACAATTTTTCATATCTCTGGTTATATATAAAGTATGTTCACACCAATTCATGTCTACATGCATATACTTTGGATAATGATGTCCATCATTCCACCATCATTGCTAACTCCTTGCCCCTTCCCTTTGTTTCCCACCCCTCTGCCGTATCTAGAGTCCGTCTATTCCTCCCATGCTCCCACTCCCTACCCCACTATGAGTCAGTCACCTTATATCAGAGAAAGCATTCAGCATTTATTTTTTTGGGATTGGCTAACTTCACTTAGTATTATCTTCTCCAACACCATCTATTTACCTGCAAATGCCATGATTTTATTCTCTTTTATTGCTGAGTAATATACCATTGCAAACAACTCCTTTTTACAAGCCTATACATGTTTTTTTAAAGTGATGGCAAGTTTTCCTCTACTCTTATCTTCCAGTTCTTCTGTGCTCAAGTACGTCCTTTCAATTGAATAGATATCCCATAGTTATGGTGGCTTGGTTGGGTCATTTAAGTTCTGTTACTCTTTTAAGTTATCCTCTATAAATCATATTATAGATGCAATGTGTGTTGCTAGTGCTGTAAGCCACCATGTAAATTGCATAATAATAATAAAAGATACGAATCACTATTAAAGAGAAGGGCAATTGAAGGAAGTGATTTCACGAAATTTGGACTGAATGGAGAATATAAGAAAGACCAGCATCATATATTCCAAGAATCATTCAGTAAGTTTCAGGGTGACTCAACTTTTGTAAAAAACAAGAAATAATTTCATACAAGGAAATATGTAGCAAAGTTTATGGGACTCAGTCTCTGAGAAAAGGCAGAGCAGAGATAAACTACAGTAAAAAGGATCTAACCAGGTAATAACAGTCTGGTCTTTAAATGTTGCTTTGAGCAGGACTGTGCAATTTAGGGAGGTGAAAGTGGACAAGATTTCTCTGCACAGTGGACATTTTTGAAAGAACCACAACTTAGGTTTCATGTCCCTCATTAAAGGAGAACCCCCACAGGGCAAAACTTAAGGGCACGTTTTTTAAAAAGTCTGAGACAGAAAGCAAAGAGAAGGTACAATTGAGGATAACACTCAGACTCAGCACATAGAGAAGAGAAAGGGAGGAAAACTTAAGAAAACTCAGTTGTTAGAAACTTTGCTGAAGCTTTCTGAAAGGATAAAGTAATGTTATCCAACACTGAAGCATGGTCCCCTACTGCAGAAAAACAGAGCAATTCAAAACCTGAAATTGTCAAAATACTAGGAAAAGATAGTACTGTTATTGTATTATTATTATCATCATTGGGGAAAATTTCTTCCAATTGAGTTTTCATTTATCCCTTCCTGGCCTTTGTGTTTTTTATCATACCTTTTATTTCTACATATGTTACATATCCCATTGTACATTGTTATTTCATTTAAACCTTCAATTATCTTTTAGAGTTTTAAATAATTAGAAAGAAAAATGTCTCACATATTTCCCCATTTAGTTACCTTTCTGGTGCTCTTCACTTGTATATGTAGACCCATATTTCCATCTGGTATCATTTTGCCTTCTGCCTGAAGGAAATCTTTGAACATTACTTGTAGTGTCAGTTCTGGGTTGGTTTTGATTGATGGATTTTCTTTTTTCCTCATTATGGGTTGTATTTTCCTGCTGCTTTGCACACCTGGTAATTTTTGATTAGACGCCAGACATTGTGAATATTACCTTGTTGGGTACTGTATATTTTTGTATTCCTATAAATATTCTTTTTTTTTTTTTTTTTTTTTTTTTTTTTTTTGAGAGAGAGAATTTCAATATTTATTTGTTAGTTTTCAGAGGACACAACATCTTTGTTTGTATGTGGTGCTGAGGATCGAACCCGGGCCGCACGCATGCCAGGCGAGCGCGGCTACGGCTTGAGCCACATCCCCAGCCCTATAAATATTCTTGAACTTTCTTCTAGGACACTGTTATTTGGAAACAGTTTCATCCCTTTGGGTCTTACTTTTATGATTTGTTGGACAGGTCCAGAGTGTGTTTAGTCTAGGGCTAATTCTTCCCCATTACTGAGGCAAGACCCTTCTAAGTACTTTACCCCATCCCCTGTCAATTGTGAGCCTTTCTAATCTGGCTGGTTGGGAATAGGCATCATTATAGCCCTGTATGAACAGCAAGCACTGTGACTCCTAATCTTTTTGAGTGGTTCTTTTCCTGGCCTTCATTATTTTCCTCATGTGTATGTGCTGATCTACTGAATATTCAAGATGTCCCCTTTGCAGATCTTTAGGGCATTCTCTCCTCTCCACTGCCCTGCCATGTTTGTCTCCCAAGACTCTAAACATTTCCTCAACTTAGGAGTTGGCTAGGATCTGGCTGTGCTCTCTCTCTTGGCACCATCTGGGAACTGTCTCAAGGCAGTGAGTCAGGGAACTCATATACCAACCTCACTTATTTGCCACCTCTTAGGAAAACTTGCATTTGATGCCTGATTTCCAGTGTCATGAAAACCACTGACTCATACATTTTGTTTGTTTTTCAGTTTTTTTTTTTTTCAGGCAGGAGGATAAATCTGAATCCCTTTACTCCATCTTGATCAGGAGTGGAATTCCTAGTCAAGTTTAAGTTCATAGGTCATATGACTCTAATGTTTTGGTTGTTGAAAACATTAAAGAAACAAGAGAATTTGATGTATAATTCTAATTTCTGTAGACTTTTCCTTGTGCTTTTAATTTTTCCTGGAATCTTCCAAATGGAAGATTTTCATTCCAATTCAGTATATCTCTAAGCTGTTGTCTCCTCACTTTGATGTTTAATCTCATTGCAGAATCTTTAGTGAACTACATTGCTTAACCTAACTGGACATAAGTTTTGAGAATAAGCAGAACAGATTCTAAGGTTTTAAAGTCTTGAGGTTTTAAGCCTTTAGTTCATTTATAAAACACAGATACATTAAGTATCTGCTATGTACTGAAGATAGCACAATGAGGATCAGACAAAAATCCCTCTTTTCATACCTCAAGCAGCTTCAGTTTTAGGAGGAGTAGGCAGAAAATATTAGTAAGAAAAAATGAGTAAATGTATAATGAGTTAGATCATGTTATGTATTGAGTAGAAATAAGGAATGTAAAGAGAAATGGTGGCTTTTTAAATTGGATGGTCAAGGATGGGCCTTCCTTGCTCATCTGGGAGAAGAGTGGCCTGAGCAGAGGGAATAATAAATGCAAAGAAGTTAAGGTAAAGGTTAGGGTGCCAGCAAAGTGTCCTATGTGACTGGAGAGGAGTGAGCAAGGGAAGGAACAATAGTGATGAAAGCAAAGAAGTAACAGGGAACCAGGTCATATAGGTCATGAATTGGATAGAGGGCTTTGTGTATTATTCTGAGAGAAATGGAAAACCATGGGAATGTTTGAGCAAGAATGACTTACATCTCTTAAGTTTGTTTGTTTCTTTGTTTGTTTTGTACTGGGTGGAACCCAGAGGTGCTCTACCACTGAGCTATATCCCCAGCCCTTTTTATATTTTTATTTTGAGTGAGGATCTCATCAAGTTGTCATGGCTGGCCTCAAACTTGTGATCCTCTAGCCCCAGCCTTCCGAGTAACTGGGATTACAGGCACATGCCACCATATCCAGGCTCACTTAAGTTTTCACATGGCTTCCATGCAGAAAATAATCTGGTGATGAAATGAGAAACAAGAGACAAATCACAAAGACCAGTTAAGAGACCTTTTCAATAAGAAGTCTGAGCCACAGAAATAAAAATAGGAGTCATGAGCATGAGTTATAGCATGGATTGAGCCCTGTGAAGCTCCAACATTTAGGACCCAGGAAGATGAGGGGGGAAATAAGCAAAAACATTTGAGAAAGAACAATCAGAGAAGTAGAACATGGAATCCTGAGAGCCAAGTTCAAATGCTGTTAAAAGGATGAGAACAGAAAATCCAATTACTTGCATCAAGGGGGTCATTAATACCTGTGATAAATGCAGTCTCAATGGAGGTACAGAGAGCAAGAGTCATTGGAATGGGTTCATGAAAGAATGGGAAGAGAGAAATGAAAACAGGGAATATAGATAACACTACCAAGGAGTATAGCTATAAGCAGAAGAGAGACAGGGAAGTACATAGAGGGAATTAGTACACAGAGACAGGGGTTTTGCTTTGTTATGTGTTTAGGATGGAAGAAATGTCTGAGTATGGGAAAGCTCTGGTAAAGGAAGAAAAAATAACATGGGAAAGAGTGAAGAATTTTTGGAGTAATGTCAAATAAGGGAGAGGCTCTAGTGTACAAGGAGAGGACCTCTGCTAGAAGCAGGGACAGTGTATCCACAGTAACAAAAAGAAGGTAGAATATAATGGGTCAGTAGGTGAGTACATGATATAATAGGAGATTCTGAAAACCTGTTCTAAGTGCTTCTATTTTTCTCAATGAAATACCAAGTCACAAAATCATCTGAGAGTGAGTCTGGGATAGGAAATGTTGGAGTTTGAAGAAAGAGAAGATGATGTGAAATAGTCGTCTAGGAGAGCAAAAGAGTAAATTGACTAGGGAAATGTATTATGGTTGGCAATAGCAGGAAAGGTCCACTTGAGGTTCATTGCCAAATAGACTAATATAATTCCCCAGAGTTTGTTCTTCTCCAGACATATTCATCTAGGTTTCAGTCTTTCTAAAATTAATGTATGGTTGTTAACCATTTCTGAAAGCAAAAAAGAAAAAAAATCAGCATTGACTGCAAGTAGTACTAGTAGGTCACCTCCAATGAGAAATGGTACTAGGAAAATGCTCTCATGAAGGAGGGACTCTCCATAGGCCACTGATTGCCTATCTCAGATGGGAGAACCATACCCCAGGTATGGTGATGATTAAGAGAGCAAAAAGCTAGGGAAGGTTGTGGGCCATTCAATCCCCTACCCTTTAAGGCTGCATGTGAAGAGATTTCTTAATCATTCTTGGTCTGTTTCCTCATTTCTTATTCATTGATTACCCATTGGATACTTAATTAATTAGAGATCAATGAATAACCTGGGTATCTTTGCCTTGGCCTCCTCCTCTCTTCCTTTTTGATTTGTCTGTCTCTGTGGGAGAGTTCTTTCTGGTCTGCTTAATCCATTTTCCAAAAGGCTTGTGTTACAAGATACAATCCAATGGAGAAGACCTAAAATTGTATAGGTTTCAATCAAAGTGCAGGTGTCAGGGGGAGGTAGCACTGGTTAGGCTCTCAAACCCAAACTACATGCTCCAGTGACTTTTTAAGTAGTAAAGATTATTTTGATTGCCATATGCCTGACCCGTGGCTCTATCAATTTGTTCTAACCTCAATTAGAAAACAGACATATTTATTAATCCCCTTAAACTCCAGTACAAGTGTTTATGTTTGTTCACACTAAAACTGATTAAAGTATTAGGAAATAAAACCATATTATGGAGACTGGGAACATAGCTCAGTTGGTAGAGTGCTTGTCTCGCATGCACAAGGCCCTGGGTTCAATCACCAGCACCACACACACAAGAAAACATATCATGGGAAGCTATATAACTACATGAAACAGTAGAAAACTACAAATCTACTTGAAACACAGTGAGTGCTCATTAAATATATATTGAATAGATTTTTGTACAAAGGCAGGGCTAGGAACCCAGCCAGTCCATGTTCTATTATAAGTCTCATTTTGGCTGTGAACAAATATTTTAGGATAAGTTGTTACTCTGTTGCTAAAAATGTCATTGCGAATAAAAACTATAAAGCATTTTTTCTACAACTACACATTATAAAACAAGATGTAGACTTAGATATACACCTATTTACTATTATTAGTAAAGGGCACTAATAATAATAGTGATACTAGTGTTAATGATAATACTGATAAACCCTAATATTTATTGAATATTTGCTTTATGCAATATTTCCTATGCATTATCTCATTTAATCTCCCCAACAAATAAATATGGCAGGCATTATTATTATCTGCATTTCAAAGATGAAGGAAATGAAGCAAAATTAATTAAACTTAAGCAAGATCATATAGTAAGTTGGCAGAATAGAAATTCCAACCTAAGAAGTCAGATTCTAGAGCTTGCCTTCTTAACCACTGAATAACACAGACAGTAACTGAGCAGGCTTACATGCTTCCTAGTTACCACAAAAACACTAAAGTACATACCATGGAGAGTTATAAAACCCATAGAAACAAGCCCTGCTGTTTTTAAATTTCAGTTCTGAGGAGTGAACTCACTGCCTCACATATGCTAGGCAAGTACTCTACTACTGAGCTACACCCCCAGTCTAAGCCCTGCTTTTTTTTTAAATGGAATTTATATCTGCTCTAAGCAACAGGAATGTACAATTCATGTACGGGGCAATGTGTATACGATTAGGCCCAGAAATAAAAATTATTGATATAGATTTAAGTAGACTCTGACTTCTTACCTATAGTCAACAAAGTGAATCCTAATCTGTCCAATTTATAAAAGAGAAGCAATAGAGAGGGAAAATCCTTTTTTAAAAATTTGTTCTTAGTTATACATGATGGTAGAATACATTTTGATACATCATACATAAATGGAGTATAACTTTTTATTCTTCTGGTTGTACATGATGTAGAGTTACACAGGTCATGTAATGCACATAGGGTCATGTCATAATGTCCAATTCATTCTATTATCATTCTTACCCTCATACCCCCTCCCCTTTCTTCACTCCCCTCTGTCTAATCCAAAGTATGAGAGGACAAATTCTAATCTTATGATTTTGGTCAGCTTTATAGCCATGGAGTAGACAATACTGAATCTGGGAAAATGTATTGAGACAGAAATCTTGGTAATGCTGCCAGGTCCATGGCTAAATGCTCCCAGGAGACAAGCTCCCTGTGATCTGACGTATGTATTACTTTACACTTTCAGCAATGGATAGAAGGAGCATTATATTAAGCCTCCAGATCCTACATAGGGAAGTAGCCTCAATCATATACTTTTTTGTTTTTGGTATTGGGGATTGCACCCAGGGCCTCATGTATGCTAGGCAACTACACTACAACTGAGCTACATCCCTAGGACTTTAAAATGTTTTAATTTTGATATTGAAGAGGATGTGTGTGTGTGGGGGGGAAGTATACTCCTATATCATTGATGGGACTGCAAATTAGTGCAACCACTCTGGAGAGCAGTATGGAGATTCCTCAAAAAACTAGGAACATATGATCCAGCTATCCCGCTCTTTAATAAACATTTAAAAGATCCTAAATCACCATACTATAGTGACACAGCTATATCAATGTTTTTACTAGCACAATTCACAATAGCCAAGCTATAAGACCAACTGAGATGCCTGTCAACAGATGAATGAATAAAGATAATGTGTTTTATATATATACACACAATGGAGTTTTACTCAGCTATAAATAAGAATGTTATTGTGGCATTTGCTGGTAAATGATGAAACTGGAGACTACCATGCTAAGTGAAATAAGCCAGTCCCCAAAAGTCAAAGGTCGAATGTTTTCTCTGATATGTGGAAGCTAATTCAAAATAAGAAAAAAAGAAGAGAAAGAAAGAAAAGACAAGGGGGGGGTCAGGGAGCAGAATTCCATGAAAATAGAAGAGAGATTAGCGGAATAGAGGAAGGGGATTAGGGGATTGAAAGGGAGGGAGGAGGGACAGGAAAAGTGAACAGTGGAACGAATTTGACCTAACTTTCCTATGTACCCATCTGAATATATCACAGTAAATCTCACCGTCATGTACATCCTAAGTGGCTTAGGGCCTTACTCTATTGCTGCAGAAGGAAAACTTGAGATCCTACTGCCTCAGCCTCAGCAGCATGCCACCTCACCTGGCTCCCATGTATATTTTTAACACTCCACTGATACTAATTTATGGTTGCAAAAGAAAGTGGAAAGAAGAAAGGGAGAAGGAGAGGAAACTAATAATCACTGAGTTCTAGCACTGTGCTAGCTGTTTTATGCTCTCTCATTGAATAAAATGGGTTTTATCTCCAATATACCTATAAAGGAACTTAGGCTGAAAGATGTTAGTTGATTTGCTGAGCATCCTTCCCATAGCCACCAAATAGCAGAGACATGAATGAAATCTGTGTTTATCTGTTTCAAAGCTTATATGTTCTTAATAGTGTCTCTTTGAAGAAAACAGACATCCATATGTCCAATATCCTTATTTAAAAAATGCAGATGTTGAAGCCCAGAGAGTGACTCACTTTGTCCAAAGCCATAAGTTTCACTAACTTTCATAAATATATAAACTAAAGTGCAACCTTGCAGTGTCCTATACAGTAAGAAATTTTGCTGTTCCCTTCAGAGTGCACATCAATCTTCTTAGTCTCTGGAATACAGTGGAAACAGCACAAAGTTATCTAGATACCCTTTCGAAATATGTTTTTGTACCATCATGATGAATACTTTCCATGTATGACTCACAGGTCAGTTCTATTTTCCCATTTTCTGAAGAGAAAAATATACTGAATAACTGTACTGAACTGAATTTTAACTACAGAGTCCTATTTATACTAAGTTTTAAGCTGTGGGTATCTTTGAAAGTCTGGACATGAATGTCTAAGGTGATCTTCGCTCTCAGACTGGGAGAGAAAGGAATAAAAATGAAATAGTCTTTCTTTCTCATTTCTTATCCCATTCTAAGACAAGCTGTTCCTTGCAAATGGTTGGTATGGGCCTTGATGGAATTATTCTTTTGGATTTGTGGAACTCTCTAGAAATGAATCTACAGATTTTTTAGGTACCTGGTACAGACCCGGCTGAGTCCCAGTACTAATCAGTATCCTTACAGAAATCCCAAGGTTCAATAAATATCTGTGGACCAAGCAGACACCACAGTTCCCATTAGGTTGAATAGTAAGTAGAAATATGGACTTTACAATCAGTGCCCACTCTGTGCCAGGATCTGCATTAGTAGGTTCAACTCACATGACAGCAAATATCACCAGTGTGTCCTATTCTTCTGGAACTTCCTGAGACATTGCTCATCACCAATAGGACAAATGAGAAGCCCACTGCATGGGAGGATGATGGAATCGAACTCAACAGAGGCCATAACAGAAAAAAAAAATGCTGCATGGGGAAAATGAGGTTACATGACAAGATCAAGGAGTTGACAGGCTGCAATAGCTGGGGAAGGCAGTGAACTAGGGGTCAGTTCAGAAATGGCTTAGAAGAACAAATAGCTGCCGGCAGCAACTCTGGCAAAGTACAGTGGCAGATGGCAGAAGCCTTGGAAAGACACAACCATGGAACTGATTTTAGCTGCCTGTCTTATAAGAAGTCTTGGACTGAAACTCAAGGGTTGTGGCTGAGGCCAGCCTAAAGAGAAAGGATGAAGAGTTCCTCAAATTTGGAGAGGCATAGTCCAGTACCATGGGTGGAGTTAGGTGGTCAGATCTAATCAGAGTGACCTGAGCTCACCTGAGAGAAGCTGAGAGACATGCTTATAACTTGTTTCAATGAATTTTCTCCATCATCCCATCCCTCTGGCCCAGAACAGCAAAGAGAATTGTCTTCCCTTAGTCTCAAGGGGCAGAAACAGGCCAATACTGGAAAGAAAAAGAAAGTAATCAAAGTCCAAAACTACATAGTCTTTTGTGGAGAAATGCCTGTGTCATTAGATGGTGGCAGTAGTGACCTAGCTTCAGGGTGCTCTTGGTGTAGGCAATCTGGGTACATCTACACGAAGGGTGGGCAGGGAAGCAGGCCTGCTGATATTGGGCACTGTTTTACTTGCCACAAGCCTGATTTCGAGCCACAGAGTACTACAACTGGAGGGATCATTATAAATCTTCTAGAACAGTGGTTCTTAAGCTAATGGCTCCTTTTTTCCCCATGGTACTAGGGATTCCACCCAGAATGGAATGGACAGGCAAGTACTCTACCACTGAGCTACAGTTTATTTTGAGACAGGGTTTTGTTAAGTTTCCCCTGTGGCCTTGAACTTGCTATACTTCTGTCTCAGCCTCTCTAATCTCTGGGATGACAGGCATGTGCCTGCCTAATGCCTCTTTTTTTTTTTTTTTTTTGTTAAAAAACTGAATGGGAAAGACAGTAGAATAAATCGTACATGATATTCCTACGTTTACATATGAATACATGACCAGTGTAATTCCATATCATGTACAACCACAAAAATTGGAAGTTGTATTTCATGAATGTATGATATGTCAAAATACATTCTACTGTCATGTGTAACCAAAAAGAACAAATAAAAAAATTTAAAGAACCAATTAACTCAGAGGCTGGTGTTGTAGCTCATTTGGTGGAGCACTCGCCTAGCACATGTGAGGCACAGGGCTTAATCCTCAGCAGCACATAAAAACAAATAAATAAAATAAAGGTATTGTGTATATCTCCAACTGAAAGCATATTTAAAAAAATTAACTCCTTCCATCATCCTGAAATGAAAAACATTGGTGATTTAACCTGCTTATGCATAATTAAAAAGATAAACAAGTAAAGTAAATAATGCCCTGTGATGTAACAGAAGGGGAAAAGGAAAGCAATTTGTTGTAAAATAATATTTATTTCTATATCTAAAGTCTTGGCAAAAATATAGAAGACAACTAACATGCCCCAATAAATTTCCAAAACTTCTTCTAGGGGGCAGTCGTACCCACTGCTCTGTAATGACCTAAGTTCACACATGGACAAACTAGATCTAAGAGAGAGGAAGTATCAAGCCACCTTTCTTTCACTGAGTTACTGCAGCTTTTCTGAGGGGTATATTTAGGTCCAGTCAGAAATGTTCTGGAACTCCAAGCCTCATATCAGGAAGCCCATGCTCTTTGGCAATTCTTACTACCATACATCCCAGTGATTAGAAGCATGAGGTTTGGGATTTAAAATGTTTGAATTTTAAATAATAAAATGTTTAGGCTGGGGTTGTGGCTCAGTGGTAGAGTGCTTGCCTAGCATGTGTGATGCATTTTTGGATTTGATCCTCAGCATCACATAAAAAATAAATAAGTAAATAAAGTTAAAAAAATCAAAATAAAAAAGTTTAAATTTTGGCTGCACCCAAATGACCATGGGCCTGATACTTAACCTCTCTGATTCTGTTTTTTCATAGGTAATTGGAGATAAAATAGTACTTACTCCATACGATTAGGATAACATACAAAGGGGACCTGATGCCTAGTGAGCCCCATAAATGGTTGTTACTATTACTACTACTATTAGTATTTCTACCAAACTGCCAACTGCTTTCAACACTGTTAATGCAACTGTCACCATTCCACTGATGTTGTTACTATTATCACAGTTGCTACAGGGATCCCCAAAGGGAAGCATCTCTTCCCTTCACTTTGTAATACTCTCTTATCTAATCTAATGGGATTTATTTTTAATTAGGAAAGATACCCTATTTTGGTTTCGTTTTTCCTTTTGCTGTAGAATAAGGTATGAATATGAAGACCAGAGGGCATATGAAGGTCCCCATCTAGTGCCCTGTCAAGTGCATTTCTCAAGGGCCCCAAATAGGTGTCATGGAAGAAGCACTGAAGTCTCTCCTATTTTCAAGGGAGTTCCTGTCAAAGGCGTATGTTGAAATCCCTTTTGTCTCCCTGTCTTTGTTTATATTTTTATTCCTACCATGCTGAGAGCCTTCATCATTTATCCCAGGAGGTCTGTTTCCTTATACAAATAAGATTCTTTGTGGCCTACTCTTTTAATTACAAAGTTCCCAAAACAAAACTTGGTTTTAGCCTGGTGGGCTGGTGGACACAGTGGTGCACACCTGTAATCTCAGTGGCTCGGGAGGCTGAGTCAGGAGGATCACAAGTTCATAGCCAGCCTAGGCAACTTGGTGAGGCCCTAGGCAACTTAGGGAGGCCCTAGGGAACTTAGCAAGACTGTGTCTCTAAATAAACTTAAAAAACAGCTGGGGATGTGGCTCAGTGGTTAAGCACCCCTGTGATCAATCTCCTGTACCAAAAAAATTGTTTTTAATTATACAAACAATATATGTTCATTAAATGTTCATTAAAGACAAAGAGGAAAAGACAGATGAATATGAAGCAGAAAACAAGCACCCATCATTTATAGTTTTCCATTGCCTAGAATATATTACGGTATCGACTATATTATTTTATTCACCATGATCCAGACATTTTTTTCTGTGAATAAATACATATGTCTAGTTTCCAAAACAAAACTTAATATGCCACGCAGTGTTAAAGGTTTTAGGTCCTAATCTTTCTCATAAAACAAGACTACTGAAAGGGTAATATAGCATCCCTATGAATGGATTGTCATAATTAATCAATCCAATCCCACATTATGTGTTATTTAGTTTGTATCCTTTGCAATGCATCGCCTACCCCTCTCATTGACTTCTGTAATGCCAAAATCCTAGGAGTGATATTTTTTGGTTCAAAGATTTCTGTTGGAAACATGAGCCACCAAGGTGTAAAGTTTTTTCCACGTCTTTTCTAAAGCCTATTTCACTGCTACTCCTATATCAAAACTGATGTCTTTCCAGCTGTCAATACCAATCTCAAGGTCCTTTTGCCCAGATTCACTTTCTTTGGGGAAGGAAGCACCAGGCTTCTGGCTGTCTATCCAGCACCACTTCTGTCAGAATCCAAGTGGGTCGTCCATCATACTCTATCATAACTCTGTGCCCTGACTCCACACTAGCTCACAGCCATACTGTACAGCAGGCTGCAGCCCCGCTGCATCCTACCTCCACCCAGATTTCACGTCAAACTCCTTTCCCAAATTCCTTTTCTTTTCCCTTGCTAACACCTTAACATAGTAGGGCATACAGACAGATTCAAAGGCTTGTGAGAAAACACCTTCCGATACACATGGCCTTTCCTTTCCCATCAACAGGGGGATAAAGTGGATTGATTATCCAATTCACTGTAAGGGACAACTGGGTAGCAATTAGCAAGAAAAGATATGGGTTCTTCTCACAGACTGCTCACCTAAATCGTATCCAGGCTGATTGAATGTAAATGCACAGAGAACTTTCAAAAGAAAAGGCAAGTGAATGTGTGTATACATTATGAATTGGAATGAGCCCAAGAATTCCTGCTGAACACAAAAGCCACATGGACAACATGGACATATTTATCCTACAGGAAAATTAAATGCATACAACAAAGAAAAAAGATGGTGTTAGATGAAATAATGCAAGAACTCCATACATGAATATTCCCAATAAAGACTTCCTTTTCCTAATATAGAAGGCTGTGACATCCCTAATGTACACGTAGTTCCAAGAAGAAAAAAGCTGCTCTTTTAACACTAAGACTTGAAGAAAGTCCAAATAAGTTTATGACACCGCTTTTCACTACTCATTTTGGCAGTGATTTTACATCAGGAATATTCCCATCTCTACCTATATTGGTAAAAAGGCAGTTCAGGGCCTATTGCTGAGAGAACCCATTAGTACAAGTTAGCTAAAGGATAATTTGATAATAGCTATTGAAATGGTAAATATTAGGACTGAGATACCACTTACAGAACTCTGTACATCTTCAAAAAGTTATTGAATTGCACTCTTAGAACTTGATGGTATGTTGATGCTACCTCAATGAAACTATAATTAAGAAGTTTAAAATGCACGATGTTTGACATATTTATTCCACCTTGAACATATACCTTAGAAAAGGGATCTTTTTTAAAAAAAATATTTTTTAGTTGTAGATGGACACAATGCCTTTATTTTATTTATTTACTTCTGATGTGGTGCTAAGGATTGAACTCAGTGCCTCACCCATGCCAGGCAATTGCTCTGCCACTGAGCCACAACCCCAGCCCAAGGATCTTTTTATATATATTTTTAGTTGTAGATGGACACAGTACCTTTATTTTATTGTTTTTCTGTGATGCTAAGGATTGAACACAGTGCTTCACATGTGCTAGGCAAGTGTTCTACCAGTGAGCCACAACCCTAGCCAGTAAACAGCTCTTTACCACGAAAATTAAAGCATTTTATAGAATCCAATAATACTATCATTAACAATATTTTGTTTTTGGTTTTGCTTTTGTTTTTTGGTACTAGGGATTAAACACAGGGGTCACTCAATCATTGAGCCATATCCTCAGCTCTTTTTTGTATTTTATTTAGAGACAGGGTCTCGTTGTATTGCTTGGGGTCTCACTAAGTTGCTGAGACCGACTTTGAATTCACTATCCTATTGCCTCAGCCTCCAAAGCAGCTGAGATTACAGGTGTGTACCAATGCGCCCATTAATAATGTTGTTTAAATACCAGAAAAACAGACAAATATTTGTTTTGGTATGCAAACAAAACCACTACGAACTTTGGAAGAATCTATAGGCTGAGGAAAGTGAGACTTCAGTTTTCACTCTACATCTACTGAACAGGTCCCATGAGTGTTTGTATTAAACCAAGAAACAAGATTGAAAGCCCACTAGGATAAGAGGCTGTCTCCAAAGTCCAACTATTGTGTCTGTGGGAGAGGGAGCAGCTGGCTGCTGGTGATCAAATCCAGGGCCTAAGGACCTGAACAGACACTTCACAGAGGAGGACATACAGTCAATCAACAAGTACATGAAAAAATGCTCAACATCTCTAGCTGTCAGAGAAATGCAAATCAAAACCACCCTAAGATACCATCTCACTCCAGTAAGATTGGCAGCAATTAGGAAGTCAAACAACAACAAGTGCTGGCGAGGATGTGGGGAAAAGGGTACACTTGTACATTGCTGGTGGGACTGCAGATTGGTGCAGCCAATTTGGAAAGCAGTATGGAGATTTCTTGGAAAGCTGGGAATGGAGCCACCATTTGACCCAGCTATTCCCCTTCTTGGTCTATTCCCTAAAGACCTAAAAAGAGCATGCTACAGGGACACTGCTACATCGATGTTCATAGCAGCACAGTTCACAATAGCAAGACTGTGGAACCAACCTAGATGCCCTTCAATAGACGAATGGATAAAAAAAAATGTGGCATTTATACACAATGGAGTATTACTCTGCATTAAAAAATGACAAAATCATAGAATTTACAGGGAAATGGATGGCATTAGAGCAGATTATGCTAAGTGAAGCTAGCCAATCCCTAAAAAACAAATGCCAAATGTCTTCTTTGATATAAGGAAAGTAACTAAGAACAGAGTAGGGACGAAGAGCATGAGAAGAAGATTAACATTAAACAGGGATGAGAGGTGGGAGGGAAAGGGAGAGAGAAGGTAAATTGCACGGTAATGGAAGGAGACCCTCAGGGTTATACAGTGGAGGGGGTAGAGAGAGAGGAGGGGAGGGGAGGGGAGAGGTGGGGAGGGGGGAGGGTGGAGGATGGGAAAGGCAGCGGAGCACAACAGACACTAGTATGGCAATTTGTAAATCAATGGATGTGTAACTGATGTGAATCTGCAATCTGTGTATGGGGTGAAGGTGGGAGTTCATAACCCACTAGAATCAAAGTGTGGAATATGATATGTCAAGAAATTTGTAATGTTTTGAACAACCCACAATAAAAAATTAAAAAAAAAAAAAAAAAAAAAAAAATCCAGGGCCTCATACATACCAGGCAAGTGCGCTACCACTAAGCCACATCCCCAGCCCTCCATCTTACTTTGATTGCTTTCAACAGGAGATGCTTTGTATTCTTCCACAAGTGTAGTAACTTTTTGACTAGCTTTCAGAGGCACACTGCCAGTCACATCAGTATTGAAGTAGATGGACCCATCAATCCGGCCATAATCAGTACAGAAAGTTGTCACAACCCCCTGTATAGATCTCAAATTGCTGTCACCTATGACACAGAAAAACAAAGATCACATCATTTAAGCTCCAATGCAAATGCCCACTACAAATAAGTCCCACACTGACCCTGAGCACATTTCTTCACTCCTCGGACCTGTTTTCACCTTTAAACAACATCGATAAGTTTCTGTGCCTCGGGGTTGGTGCGAGTATTAACTGACACATAGATGCCACCTGTTAGGAGCTGTGAGTGCCCTGCCCAAGTGAGAGTGTGAATGTTGATGCGATCACCATGGCTGCATGCAGGAGACTCTAAGCTTCCAGGACGGCTGCAACGACCCTTCCTCAACATCACCAGCAGGATCTCCAGATCCTTCAACATCTCCCGGAAGCAATAAAAGGTTTCGGGAGACGTTAAGACTCGCGCCCTCGGCTTCAAATACATGCCTATTTGGGTTAGAGACCAAGTTCACCCCCGAATTAGGGCGGTTCACGTCTCGGGAAATGGAAAGGGGTGTCACGCAAGGGGGTGGCAGCCGCAGGGCCTTCTCTGTGGCCGTCTAAACACCCCTCCCCTTTGGACCAACGGGAGACTTAAGATCGAGGTTCGAAGAGGACCCTGGGCCACCCTCACTCCAGGCACACCATGGCAGCACCCCCGCTGCCCTTCCGGCTAGGCCCGAGCCCCGTGAGCCCCGTGAGCCCCGTGAGCCCCGTGAGCCTGGGCGGGCTGAGGAGAGGCCCCCTCTGAGGAGGCTCCTCCTGTGGAGGCCAAGGGGACTCACAGAGGACTACCTTGCAGCAGCCTCTGCTGCCCCTCATCGGGTTCCGCCCTCTTCCGAAGTAAGGCAATAAACCCTCTCAGGATCCTGAGCATGTTGCTACCACCACAGGCCTGGGGGCCGCCCTCGCCACACAGACCAAGCACCAGGCCTCCTCTGTGGGACGCCCTAGCGTCACAGCGCCCCCTTGACCCCTCTGCTTCTCTTCCTCAGCCTCTGTCAGGTGGGACCACGGAACTGCTAGTGAGCAGCCCTCAGGTGAGCCAGGGTCATGGCGCCCCCACCCGGGCTCACAGGTGTGCCTTAACCTCCCCCCACTGAGAGGGCCCTGCAGGGCACACCTCTTTTCACCTTCCAACCAATGGAAATGCAGCTGACGATCATGTGGGTGTCTGCAACCAATAAGAAGCAACGGGTGGGGAAGTTGTGACCCCACCCATCTGAGCTGAGGGCCCCCTTAGGATAGTCTCAAGAGTGTGCTCAGGGTGCAGGGGACATGTTCTGTGGGAGGACCAGAGGTGTGGCTGGGGAGGTGTGGCAGAAACTTGCCCCCAGATGGTCTGAACAAAACAATCCAGAATGATGCTTGGTCTAAGAACTGGCCACACAGTGGGTGGTCAGAAATTAGTCTTCATTAGAGATCCTGTGGGGTTCTTGTCAGTATGTAACATTTTTTAGGGATGCTAAGTCCCTGTCTTTTAGGCTAGAACTAGAATAAATCTAAACCTCTTCTCTAGAACAAGTCCTACCTGGGTGCTTACAAAGTCTTTCAACAACTATCCCAGGAATTTTCTTGATTCAATAAAAAATGCAGTCTTTTAAGATCTGGTTTGCTTTGGGACTCGGTGAAGGATACTTGGCATAGATCTGAAGGTTCAGAAGAGTGTGGAAATAGCTCTGGAACTCTAGACTTCACTTCCTTCCAGGTGCTTTCTCCATACCTATTATCTCTGCTGCCTTAGCCCCTGCACTTCTTGTAACTACCAGGGTCAATGGTCTCATTATCTGTCACCATTCATTAATTATGCTATGAAAATTACTCCCACATCTGTGTCCTACAGTACACAAATTTATTTCTTGTTTCAATTATAGTGGGGAAAGTTTCAGCTTTGATTTTTCATGATCCTTCATTTGAGGCCAGCTGAAAGAACATTTTTCCTTTCGGGAAGAGCTGGTCTTGTGATACAGTGAAATGGGAATTTCAAAGACCTTTGAATATCTATAATAAGCTAGACTCAGAGTTAACATCCATCACCTATGCACACACTTCACTGGCCAAAAAGTTATTTGGCCAAACCTTACATGGCTGGGCAAGAAGGGCAGATAATCTTTGACAGTAACACTACAATTTGACACACTTTGCTAACTCCATATGCATCACTCAGAAATAGTGTAGGGAAGGGGTGGTTGTTGTTGTTGTTGTTAGGATAGTAGGCTAAAGGGCAGGGAATTCTCTCCGTTCATTCTCCCAATCCATAAAATGGCAATAGGAGAGGAAACCTGGGAGATCAATTCTCTTCCATCTTTTTCCTTCTAGCTCTTACCCTAAGGTTGAGAAACAGCGTCTCCATTCATTATCTGAAGTTTCTTCTTGTCTCCTAGAGTTCTAGATCCTGTTTCTAAATAACACTTAAAAAGAGGCTGGGGATGTGGCTCAGTGGTTAAGTGCCCCTGGGTTTGATCCTTGATACCAAAAAAAAAAAAAAATGTTTTTGACTCTCATTGTTACCCCTGTCTCAGTCATTTAAATAAATGCTATGACTCCTTGCAACAATAGTAAACCTTTGATTTGGGACTTACCCAGACTCCAAGTTCACTCTCACCTCTGGATTCTCAGAATGATGGGAGCTGAGGGAGGTACCCTTAGATATACAGGATGTAGGAAATGAATATGGAGCTCATACAGCTGCTGAGATGCCTGAAGGCCATTTTTGTCCATCCCGTTTTTCCACTCACGTGAAAGCATATTTCCCCTGCCACTAATGTAAACAAAGTTTCCTTAGAAGTGTTTGTAAGGGTATGTAGGGGGAAGGGGTACTATGTCTTATCCTTTCCAATTTATGCTGAGGTTAGATACCTGAGTGAATTGTATATCCATCCATATGATACCCCCTAAGGGCCAAATAGATTAGAAACAGTTTTTTCAACATGATTTCTCAAGTTTCTTTTTCACAATTCTAAGAATATCACACTACTAGTAGCCCTCAGGGTATCTGCCAGCTTCCTGCTGGGGGCTGCTCTGTGATATTTCAATCACAGCAAAGCACAGGGAAAGGGGGTAATGTGCACATGCGAGCTCTTGCAAATCACGCATACACACACTCACACACACAAAACCTGACATAAAGTCACAGTTCTCATGCTTAGTCCCAAAAGAAGCCTTTCTAAACCCTTAGGAACACTCAGATACAGAATTTAAATATTTTTTATATTTTAAATATGCAAATCATCATTATTAGAACTCCTCAAGCCAGGCACAGTAGTGCATGTCTGTAATCCCAGGGACTTGGGAGGCTGAGGCCGGAGGATGACAAGTGTGCAGCCAGCCTCAGCAACTAAATTATCCCACTAATTTTGTCCCAGTGGAACTTAGAACTGCATGGGGAAAATATAGGCTTAAACTTAAACTGTATTTGAGTGATCAGAAGAAGAACAAAACTGGAGTCAGGACTACAGTGGTGTTTGGTAAAATCAGGATATCAACTGGAATATTTAAGAAGATAATGGTATGAGGTACAGCAGCTGGATCCTTTAAATCAATGTAAGTCACAGAACAACACATGCCACTTTGGACTCAGCATTTTCATTTCTAATCACATCGTTTTTTCATGCTGTCTTCATGACTCCAGTAAGTCACTGAACCAGTTCTTCATCCTCCCTGTAACATCTAATCACTAAGTTCCCATTTCATTTGAATCATGACCACATGATTTGGTCACAACAGCCTCTCTTCCCAGGTCACATTCTGTGATCAGCTAATTTAATGGTGCTCGCTTCATTACCTTGGACTCTCTGCTGTTCATGAGTTTCAGCCAAACTCATTTCAGTGATTGGAATTCCTGCCGATGAGAAGCAGTAGTCCAGCATGATGATAAAGAGTTTAGGCTTTGAAGTCAGACAGAACTGGGTTAGAAACCCACTTGCTAATTGTATGATCTTCTCCAATCTTCAGTTTCCTATTCTGAAAAATGATCATAATAGCACTTAGATCACAGGATTGTTATATTATTACAGGATTATAATGCTATTACTGGTATGAAATGCCTGGCCCAAAGAATGCACTCAGTAAACATTAACCACTACTGCCATCATCATTGTCACTGTCACCATCATCATCATCATTGTTCTCACTTCCAATGTGATAAACCATTCAAATGACCCTTACACAGAGAGCTCCTTCTGTTTAACTCTAAAACATTTCATTTCTAACACCCATGTAAGTCAAGTCACTTCTTCCTTTCATTCTCTTATTCTAAGACTATAGATTGATTGTAGTTGCTATTCTGTGTCCCAAGTCTTCCACAATTATGCAAATTAATTACTATGTTTTCCTGGTAGTGACATGCCTGCCTAGTGGCTTCACAGAGATGCAGAAAGCAAGTTTCGGGCCCCTTGGATGCTGTAATGAAAGGTAGGCACTGCCTCTTACAAAGACCACAAGTAATGGAGGACTCTGCAAAGAAGGCTAAGGAACTACTAAGGAGAAGGAGTTCAATCTTAGATAGAAAAACTGTAGCAAATATCGACTACATCTGGGAATAAAGTGTAAAAGCTTTGAATTAGTCCTTAGCAAGGCAAATTGTAATGTTCACCCACTTCATCCTCTCTTCCCACCATCTCCTATCCACATTGAAGAAGAGCTGAGTAATACAGTGATGATTTTTCAGGACACTGTATTAGTCTACTGTGCTGGGAGATTAAGTCTGCTCACTCTTGTGATCTCTCCTGGCAGTCTCTCTTGCTTCCATGAAATTTGCACAGGTATCACCTCTGTTTCTTTTTGTATCCCTCTTCTCATTCTGTTTTGGTTCGATTCCTTCTATGAGGTAAGAAGGTGCAAAGAGGACAGAAGTGCAGAAAGAAAGACTGGGGCTAGTGGTTCAGAATATAGAAGAAAATGCTCTTATTTTGATTCTCTGAAGTTCTCCATTTTTGCCCCCAAGACCATCCTCCATTGTCAGATCTTATTATTCTGGTAGCAAGAAGAAAAAAAAAGTGCTAGTACAGATAAAAAGATTGAGGGAACAGGCTAAGAGAGTCAGAATCAGAGTAAGAGCTTAGCCCAAACCTTAGCCTAGGAGCCTGGCATCCCATGAGCAAAAGTCCACCTGAGTTTCTCTTGGCATAGCAAGGTGTTGTTAGGGCCCCATGCATATCCCTTGAACCTTCCCATGTTTCTCAGGACAAGTCACATTAATGCATTAATGTTCCGGGGCTCTTCTCCTTGAACTGCAGATCTCTGAACCATCTACATGTGCAGCAATCTGAAAATGCCAGTGAATTAACACAGTGAGATGTGGCTTATGAATTGTGGTATAGATATCCCAGTTCCTCAAGTGGATATTTGTCAGGTGAGTGTTTAGCACTGTTTCCCAATATAATGGTCAGTCCTGTATGGTGGCACCTGGCTTAATAGCACATTCTTCATTGACAGCCTTCATTTCTTTTATAAATATCCACTCTTATTTGAATCCCTGTCCAAGTATCCAGTTCCTGGAAAATCCAAGCTAAGACTCCACTATTATCTTTGAGTCAGTTAATAAAGAACCTGAAATCAGACAGAATATTTTCCTATGTGCTTTTGCCATTTTATCTTACAATTACCTGCATAATGAAACTTTGGTTTGAAAATCATAACCTACTAAGGACTTAACAAAGTAGGGAGAGAGTAACTACAAATCAGATAGTAGAATATACTTAAATAGTTTCTCTTGTGAATATGAATCTTCTTAATGTAAGGGAAATTCTTCATTTTACTATGAAGTAGGAATGTTGGAATCAAGGATCATTTTCACAAATTGACAAAGTAGGGAGATTAGGAAAAGCCACTCCTGATCACTGAAAAAATATAAACTTCCTCTAACCTGAATGAATACTCAAATGTTTGCCTAGGGTTGTTTGAAAAAGTTACTTCAAAAAAAAAATAAATAAAGATAAGGATTTCTGGAACAAGCAGAGCACACTATTAAAATTAAGGATAAAGATTTCTGAAATAAACTGAAGATGTTCAAAAAGAAAGTATAAATGGAACAATACATTACAAGCTTCAAAAGCATAGGAGCGATAAAACTAACAACAAAGATAAAAACTGTCATTTGAGCTCTTGCTTACATATTGACAATTTGCTACATATTTATGTGCATTATCTCATTCAATTCTCACAGTAATTCTGAAAAGTATTCTTTCTTTGATACTGGGAATTGAATCCAGGGTGCTTAACCACTGAGCCCATCCCCAGCCCTTTTTATATTTTATTTTGAGATAGGATCTCACTAAGTTGCTAGGGCCTCACTAAATTGCTGAGGCTGCCTTTGAACTTGAGATCCTCCTGCCTCAGCCTCCTGAGTTCTGGGTTTATAGTCAGTGCACCCAATGAAAGGTATTATTTCTTGTCCCCATTTTACACATGAAGAAACTGTGGCATAGAAAGGGTTAGTAATTCTCCCAGGGTCACATAGCTAGTAAGAATTTTAAGTCATGTCTCCCTAATTCTTTAGTTCCTGTGCATTCTATTTGTATATACATTTTATTGCTGTATTTTGTATTTCTCTTAATTTGTGATTATTACTTTCAATAAAGATCAATCATTAAATGTAGAGCTAAATGTTATTTGTTGTTTCAATAACTGTAAGTAAGTTCAGCCTTGAGAAAAGAAATCTCACACATAATGTGTCTGATCTAGGATCAATAAAATATAGTTGTTATATTCATAATGGATCAACAGTTCATCATATGTCCAGTCAGGTCTATAGATTCCCTCATACTTGGATTTTTGACTGAATGAAATCTGGCATAGTTTGTACTCTTGATTTGACTTTTGAGTTTCAAATGGTCACACTCCAGATTCAGAATGCCTTGCAAATAATAGGCTTTCAATAAATGAATTGAAATAAATGTATTGAATTGAATCCCAAAATTTCATCCTGTTTTCTAGTTCCAGAACTCTCACTTAAACTTGACACTGTAATCAACACAGTCACCAAGATTTGAGGTAACTGTTTCTTCTCTCTGTACTCAATGATAACAAGCTCTTTCCTTGAACCACCCCTTCCTGTTCCCAGCCTAGGATAATCTTCAAGGTTTCCTGGGTGTGGAAGCTTGTTCTCTAGGTTGTTGATTTCTGTGTCCTCCCATCTTCCTTTGCACAGATCCTCCTTATCCCTCACAAGTGCTCTGGGTCTTCCTATCTTTTTGCCTTTGTTCATGCTATTCCCTTTGTCAGGATGTCTCATCCCTTTGTCTTGACTTCTGCCTGGCCCTCGTTTCAAATTCCTAAAACTTGCCTGAACCAGGTGCAGATGTGATCCCAACCTCTCCAGACCAACTGGGAATCCTTATTTCAGGCTAGTGGGGTCTCCAACCTTGACCTGCCCTCAGATCCGGTGGCTGGCTGGTATTACAGAGTTGGAGAGCAGAGAGCCCTGAGAGGTTACCACCAGGCTGTATCAGAACTAGTTTCCAGTGTGTGCCTGTAAATATCAAACTTATTTACTCCTCCTGCTTCTTGTTTGAGTTCTTTGAACACAGCATGTTCCCCTAAACGATTTCAGACAGCAGGGGAAGAACCCTGCTCTCACCTGTCCATGAGTGCAATGGCAAGTCAGGCCTGTAAATAGGATTTCAGCCTTTTCTGAAACTGGGCTGCCCACAGAGTTGCATGGCCTGGATGGGAGGTGGGAAGATGAGTATTGACATGGTTTGTGCACCTCTAGGTAGCTGATTCTATTTGAAAGGGAGACTGGACCCTTGGTGAGAATCCTGTTGACTCCATCAAGGGGAGCAGCAATGTGATGTATTGTAACAAGGGTCCTGCTAGATTGTGGCAATTTAGAAATCCAGCCAGTTGGCTTGAACCATGCCAGCTCTCAGCACATATGGTACACAATTTTCACACTCTTCTTTAATTGTCTTCAGAAAACTGAGCATGCTTTATATACACTTCTAGAATATAAAAAGCAAAGTGCTTATGTGTTTGCCCAGGGCATATTTTCACCTAGGGTTGATGGAAGATAAGTTTGCTACCCCCTTCTTGTCACAATCGCACCTTCAGCTGGAAATTAGAGCTCCAGGTGGCTGGAACCTTAAGTCCTTTTGCTAATGGGCCAGCCTAGCCCAGCATAGGGGCTCCTTCCATTATTATGCCCTTGCACAAAAACATGCCATCACTTGTCTGAATGCTGTAGTTTTGTGATTGCCTGATTTCACTATCATCTTCTGCCTTCCTCACCTACTCTTCAGCCCCCTGCCTTTCCCACCACAGACCACACTTCCACAGTTCTATTGAAAATGATTAATAGCTCATATGTAATGGTTGCTTTCAGCCTGATAAAAAACATTTCTACAAGTAAAAGGAAAATAGCCTGTTGATTTCATCTGTTTCCAATATGTTGGCCTTTTTATTCAATACAGTCAAATCCCATTTGTTAATGCTGCATTACTCTATTGATTGGAAATACCAGGGGGCCATGTTCCCTAAAGCATCCCTTCACATGGTAAAGAGCATCTCAAATTGGATTAGTTTACTTACCAAGGGTGTCTACTCTTCCCAGACATCAGTGCCTCTGAGACAACCCCTTCCATTTTAAGTTACTGTTGGTAAAAATGTTAAGATCCCTTTGAATAATCTGAGATGTGTGAAATAAGGTTAGTCACAGGATTTCCTGCCACCAGAGCTCACAAACAAACTTTCCTCACTTCCTCTTTTTTAAAGTTCAATTTAGGCTCACTGATCTAGTTGCTTTTGTTTCAGTGGTTAGAGTCTCCACCCTGTTACCAATGGTTAAGAGGGTTGATAGAACCTCAAGTGTTCGGTCTCTCTAGCTAGTTGTGTCTCTGTATCTCTCTCTCACTCACTCCGAGACATTCTATCCATTATGAATTCAGACTCAGAAAACTTAAGTTTCTTCCAGATTTGGCTTTTTCCTCTTTCTTTATATGTTTTGTTATCTGTCCTCTAATCCACAGAATTTACCATCTTCCCTGCCTCCAAGTCCTTGTCTTGACAGCCTTCTCCCATGTTCCCTGGTGCTTAGATTTTTAAATAGTCATGTCCCATAGAGCTCCAGGCTCTGAACTTTGCCAAACCTCCAGCAAATCCTCTCCTCTCTACCATTTTACCTTAGCCATCCCACACCTTCTCATAAGATAAATTTCCTATACTATCCTCATTTAAGACCTTGTGCCCAAGTAAATGTGAGCTTCTGTGAGTTAAGGATTAGGTTTATCCATATATGCCATCCCCTGACAAGGCGCCAGACCCTGGATGTTTATAAAATTAGTGGAAACAAAGTTAATGAACTGGATAAAATGTTATTCATTCCAAAAAACAACATTTAATTTCAATTACAATGTGTACTTCCACAAGGCCCGGAAAGATAGAAACTATGGTGGGAATTCAGCCTTGAGGAATGGTTTCTCCACTTTGGTATTTCAGGTTCTCAAGATTTTATATGTCAGAGTTGGAGGTTTCTTTATTCAGGGTTGTAAGTTTCCCATTTTCACCTGGCTATCTGGATTTTTCAGTAGCATTTCTTCCCTTTCATCTTGCCTACTGGAATCAGCAAAGCAAGATTTCTAACTAAACTTTTTTGCAATATAAGGAATTTTCAAGCTATGTACTATATAACTCAGCAAAGTTTCTCTCAGATACAGTTCATGTGACTCACTTTGCATAGATATAAGCCCTGGGTGGATCCCATAAGGATCTATCTGCTTGCATTCCTTCTATTTTAAATTAGAGCTTTATAGTGTTACATTGTAGTTGGGTTCATCCCAACAAACTCATACATGCATGGAAATCAATTTCAGTTCATCATCCCATTTCTCTCCTTCCCTCCTCCCCCTTTCCCCTTCTTCTTCCTCTACTCTACTTGATTTCCTTTCATTAGTGTATTAATTTGTATTTGATTGGTTCTTTATATAATCTTATCCTCCCCCTGCCCCGCTTTTTTTTTTTTTTACTTTAGCTTCTACATAAGAGAGTAAACATTCAACTTTTGGGTTTGAGTTTGCCTAATTTCACTTACATGATATTCTTCATTTCTGTCCATTTACCAGCAAATGTCATGGTCATTCTTCTTTATGATTGAGTAATGCTCCATTGTGTATATAAACCACATTTTCTTTATTCATTTATCTGTTGAAAGGCACCTAGTTTGGCTCCATAGCTTGGCTATTGTGAATTGTGTTGCTCTAAACATTGACCTGGTCGAATCACTGTAGTATGCCAATTTTAAATCCTTTGGATATATACTGAGGAGTGTGATAGCTGGGTCAAATGGTGGTTCCATCCTTAGTTTTTCGAAGAATCTCCATACTGCTTTCCAGAGTGGTTGAACCAGTTTGCAGTCCTACCAGCAATGTTATAAGGGTGCCTTCCTTCCTATATCCTCACCAACATTTATTATTTTTCGTATTCTTGACCATTCTGATATTCCCTTCTAATCACAGGGCTTAGAGTGATGAAGATTCTGGTGGGTTCACTTACTTTCACCCTCCAGTCCAGGGTGAAGCTACTGTCTTTGATTCTCATAATGGTTCCTGGAGAAGTAAGGTTCTGTTTTGTTTCAACTCCAGAAGGAATACATTTGCTTCTAGTGGAACCCATTTCTGTCTATGCAGTCAGTGCCTTTATCCCCAGCACATTCCCACTACTCTGCTCCATGAATTTTGCTTTCAACTTCCAGCCCCAATTCATGATCTACCTCTTTCTCTCTCCATGAACTTTTCTATGTATCTTATACAAGATCCTAGGAGGCTTTGCCCAGCATTACCTACTGCCATGCATCTAGGATCCTCTGCTTTGGATTGTTGTTTTTTTCTCCTTGTTTTTTAGCTCCTCAGAAACTCTGTCTGCCAGCCTACATTCTACTATCATAGCTTGTTTACTCTGTTTTCTTTTTTTTAATTATTTTTTAGTTGTTGATGGACCTTTTTTTTTATTTATTTTTATGTGGTGCTGAGGATTAAACTCACACTTGCTAGGCAAGCACTCTGCCACTGAGCCACAACCCCAGCTCACTGTTTTCATTTTTTTTTAAATATATATTTTTACTTATAGGTGGACACAATATCTTTATTTTTTATGTGGTGCTGAGGATTGAACCCAGTACCTCATGCATGCTAGGCAAGAACTCTTCCACTGAGCCACAACCCCAGCCCTCTGTTTTATTTTTCTTTTCTTTTCTTTTCTTTTTTTTAAATTGGGGATTGAACCCAGGAGCACTTTACCCCAATCCTTGTAATTTTTTTTATTTTGAGACAGGGTCTTGTTACATTGCTTGAGGGTCTCACCAAGCTGCCCAGGCTGGCCTTGAACTTGTGATCCTCCTGCCTTAGACTCCCAAATTGTGGGATTACTGTGTACCATGGTGCCCATCCCCACTCTTTCAATTTTTATTCTGAACCTATCCATTGAGTAAAATTAAGAACTTAATGATACAATTTACTAATCCAACCTATGTTTCATCTTCAAGATATAAACATGTATTAACAGAAATAATAAATATGTAAAAAGGAATATGTAATTGAGGCAATTGTTATTTCTATGGAATTTGGGGTTTTTCTTTTGTCTTTTTGTTATTTTTGCTTTTTTGGTGATGGAAATTACTTCTAAGGAATTTGAAACAACTATTGAACATATACTGAACACTTATGAAAAATACTGACATTGCTAAAGTGTTGAATGAGGTTAAATTGGAAAAATATAAGAGGAAAAACTGGACATTTCTACATTTAAAGAATAATTTTTTAAAAATCAGCAAAGAAAAGAGAGAGGGATGGTGTGGTACATTAGTTGTCCTTCTGTGATTGGCTTTTTTCACTTAGCATAATGTCCTCAAGTTTTATCCGTATTGTTGCAAATGGCAAGATTTCCTTCTTTTTAAAGGCTATCCAGGTATGGTGGCACATGCCTGTAATCCCAGCGACTCAGCAGGCTGAGGCAGGAGGATCTCAAGTTTAAAGACAGCCTCATCAACTTGCTTAGGCCCTCCACTGAGCCACATCCCTAGCCCTTTAAAAAAAAAAACTTTTAATTTTTATTTATTTATTTTTTGTACAAATGGAGCACATTTTTTTTTTTGTTTCCCTGGTTGTACATGATGCAGAATCACACCATTTGTGCAATCATACACATACATAGGGTATAATTATCCAGCCCTTTTAAACAATTTATTTACAGACAGCATCTGACTACATTGCTTAAGGCCTTGTTAAGTTTCTGAGGCTGGCTTTGAACTTGTGATTCTCCTGCCTCAGCCTCCCAAGCCACTGGGTTTGCAGGCATGTGTCACAGCACCTGGCACATGAAAATAATTACTTCCAACTTTCAGTAGTGGTAGTTAGGTAGCTATTCATAATCACTTTAGAGATGAGGGGTTTAGCTTCCCAGTTAGCTACCTAATGATGGACAGAAACATTAATGGAGGTTTGCTATATTCTTGTAGCAGGTGAAAATCAGAAGGAAAGCCATTTTCTGTTTGAGTGTATTAGCAGTGTTGACTCAAAGGAGACAGCCTAGTAGTTTGTACCCAATATCTATCCTATTTTATTCAAACTGACTGGTAAAATTAAAATCAAGCATGCTTTATTTTCCTCAATGGACATAATGTATATGGATTCCCTTAATGAAGGCCTTCCAATTATATCACATCTCAGCCAGGTAGAATTCTGCTTCCCAACACTAGGAGGCATTTATTTTCAGTTTCTAAGTACTTTTCCTTGAGTCACTTTCCTGGGGGATGGAAACTCTCCCTAAATAACACAAACCACCTTCACCCTTAAAAAGAGTTTGAGTTTATTAAATCTAATTTACAATGAGTACTATGACAGTTGCCAGATGGTAAATATTCACTTACCGTTGACCCTTCCTAAGTAATCATTGCTTCTATAGCAAAGAGCCTCCCTAGTTTCAAATCTTCTGAACTGCTGTAGACAGTACCTTACAATCTCAATTAGAAAATGTTTTATGCTGTTTCTCAGCAAGAGGAATTGTGCAATTTTCTTTGCAGCAAAGCTTGGACCTAATTCCTTACTTCGCTGCATAAAGCTGGGCATACAGTAGATAAGTAATGAATGCTTATGAGTTTGATATAATTAACTTTTTAACTCCCTATTGTTACAAACACTGTGGTAGGCAAAAATGCTGAGAATATATTTCATGAGACTTGACTTTCCCTCTTATCTCAGTCTAGTGGGTCGGATGAATATGTAAATCAATAACTATAACTAAACCTGTTAAGTGCCAGGGCAGGAATTTACATGGAGATGAATGAAAGGCATTACCTCAGGATAGTAAAAATCTCACTGAAGACATTTGCTATGGGCTGTTCCTCCATAATAAGGTAGATGACAGGAGGAAGAACTTTTTCTAACAGAACGGAAGAAAAGGATCACAAGACATTCAGGGAGAAGAGTGCTAGTTCTTGTCAGAGAATAGGGTATATAAGAAGGAGAAAGGGAAGAAGGGATGAAGCACGGCCCTGCTAAGGACTTGAGAATTTATTCTGAATGTATCAGGAGCCACCACATGATTTTAAGCACAGAATCATCATGTTCAGACTTGTACTTCTAAGTAGCTCACTCTAGTAGCAACCTGGAGCAAAGATCAGAAGATCACAAACAGACCAAATAGGAATCCGTTGCAATAATCCAGGAGGGAAATTCAGGAGCCTATGCTAGGGTACCAGAAGTGGGGATAGAAAGTTCAATAGTTGATAGATTTGAGGACCACCATGGAAGCAAAATAAATAGCATCTCATGACTAATAGAAAAAAAGTGGTTGAAGGACAGGTCAGACACAAGAATTTAGACTGGGAATACTGGTAGATGATGATTATGTTAATCAACATTAGCTGTGATGCCAATAGCCTAGAATTTGGGGTTCAAGCTGGAATGCTCACCACTTATCAGCTGTGAGGTTTGAAACAAATCTTTTCAACTCTGGAAACTCAGTTTTCTCACAACAGAAGCAAAATTAGCTACCTCACATGTCTGTTGTAGGTATTTAGTATGATCATGTATGTAAACATGCATGATATGTTAGAATGTAAAAGATAAAAATGTTGACCATTATTATGTTCACTTGAAAACTTACATTTCTTGTGTATATGTGTATCTGTGTGTGTGTGTGTGTGTGTGTGTGTGTGTGTGAGAGAGAGAGAGAGAGAGAGAGAGAGAGAGAGAGAGAGAGAGGAGAGCAAGAGAATACCTGCATACTGGGGAATTGAACTCAGGGCTTTTAGCATGCTAAGCACACACTCTACCACTAAGCAACACCCCTAGCCCCTAAAGATGTACATTTCTCAAATCTAGCAGAACCAAATTATGACTTTGTTCCTTATAATGAGTTATTCATATGATGTGTCTCATAATTAAACAAAGTGTTACTTGTGCAGGACAGGTAGGCAGAAAGGATTTTTCAAGTCCTAATGACAAGTCAAGATGACAAGTCAATCACCCACACTCTCCAACCCTCTTCCCTGTGCTGCCAAGCAGGAAATGGCTGTCAGGGGTTATTGTGCAGGTGACAGTTAACAGCCATACTTTTAACATTCCATCAAAACTGGTGTTTTGGCCTGCTTTTAATCACATAGGTAAGGGCTCATTGTTTATGTTCTAAAAATGTAAAGGTTGGGACTCAGTGATTTGAGGTTTGTTTATATCTACTAATCAGCAGACTCTTAACAAGAAAAATGCCCTTGGGTCCAAGGAAGACACAAACACAAATGTTATTTTCTCTGAACAATCAATTAAAATTTTACACAAATAATAATAAACATGACCTTTGAATTATCATCAGTGATGTCTTGCCCTCAGATTGCTATTCTGTCCTGAAAAGGAGTATGCACCATATCTTCTCCCTCTATATTATTTTTGTGAAGAAATGGTATCTTGTTTTTATGGGTTGACCAAAGATCATACACAGTCCCTAGGTGAGTTAGGTAATATTTGCTTCTGCCTCCAGCTTTGTTTCATCTGTGGATACAATCTAAGTCTGTTCTTTGGAAACATGAACTTTTGCCTCTACTATCTTCTCAAAATACACTGGTCAGATGTCTTCTTAAGGCACTTCTTACAGATAAGCATTAAGTGGAAAGATCTGATAAATTAATTCATGCCTAGGTGATAATGACTGACAATGATTTGTTACTCTTTTCATAGATAATTGCATCTTAACACTGGATTCTTGCAAATAAGAGGGAATCTGAAAATTCCAGGTCAGGGTCTTCTCAGTGCTAACCTACTTGCTATGCCCTCTATACATACATTTCAGCCTGATGCTCATGACCTCTGTGAATGTGAACGCTATTTTAATTTGGACAATATTACATTATTTTTCCAGAAAGAATGTAGAGATTAATAAGTATAATTATTCAGGATTTATTTGAAGCTACATTAGTAATTGTTATCTAAGCCATCATTAGAAGGAAACTAACATTATTAGAGTTGTCTAAATAGAAAACTTCTTCTAGAATTAGATATTTATATTTATTTAGAGTATCCTTTAGGGTCCTCACCGTACCATTTTGGAGAAGCATGCTATCTCTTTGTCTAAATGGTTGTTACTGATCTTTCTTTGTATAACTGCACATACCAAAACCTTTATAAACCTATGTAACCCTGTGAAGCTATCAGTATATTTACATTTTCAAGTAATAAGGATGGAGTCATGGTATGGATTTATCCATATCCTTTTATCCAGTTTCCACTGGGAACTGCAATTGTGAAATAACAGGCTGGGGTTAGGGTTACAGACTATGTCCATGAAACTCAATGAGCCTAACTTAAACAAATGAGAATTGAATGACCAACTTTGACCTCAGTAATTGCATGGTTTAAACAACTGAAATGTACCAGCATCCAAATAAGACTTACAGAATTCATTCTCTGGAATTGAATGTTTGAATTTTCTTTGGGATTAGCTAATCTACTCATTAACCCAAAGAGATCCAATACAAATTTAATTTTTAACCATGTAGCATTTACTATAAGTAAAAAGTATACTCCCCTAAGACAGAGAGATAAAATATTATCTAAGTGACAGGGTTGTAAAAACAATGCAATCACTCTAAAAATATTCTAAAATATAATACAGATAGAGTAGGTTAGTATTATTGTCCTGATTAAATATATATGCATATATACATATAAAATAACAAACAGATGCATAATACATGGAAGGAAAAAATGTTAAGAATGAGAGTATCATGATCAGACCTTTATTTTAGAAAGATTCCATTGGTACCAGGCATGGTGGCACATATAATCCCAGCAACTTGGCAGGCCAAGGCAGGAGAATGGCATATTCAAGGCCAGCTTCTATAACTTAGTGAGACCCTGTCTCAAAATTTAAAAAAAAAGGACTGGGGATGTAGCTCAGAGATGAAGTGCCCCTGTGTTCAATCCCTAGTACAAAAACAAGATTTTTGGTGGAAAATGTATTGGCAGGGGTGAGGAGCATAGAATAGCAGGATGGTGGGTAGAAGGAGACACTGGAGGCAGAGACACCAGTTATTAGTATGTGGCTGTAAGTAGTTCATGCAAGAAAGATGGATCCAAGACATATATAGATGGCATAATTTATAATTATGGCAATTAATCAATGGGTGGGCTATTGAGGATATGTGGATATGAAGGAGAGAGAGAAATAAACAGTAATTCTTCACATTTGAGAAGTAAGAACTACTAAAAATTATACACTAGGAACCATTACTTTTCTTATTCATGTACTTTTAGATGATGTAGAAATGCAGTTGGCTCTTCTGTATATAGTGATTGAGCAACTAGATTCTTCCCTTTCCATTTGTTTTCTGTTCTTTTGGGGAGAGATATCAAGGAGTCACAAATCTCTCCAGTATGAGTTCTGCCCCCAGGACTGGGTATACTGGGCATGGGTATCTTCCACAGGGATCTTTATGAAAGTATTAGGGCTCAGGGAGAAGGCTGGTCCCACTGGGGCACTCTCCCATGGATAAGAATAGGGTAGCTGAGCAGGGATTCTCATGATTGGCCAAAGAGGACTGCCAAAGGTTCAAGTTGGAGAACTAATACCAAGTGCCAGATCCTAGGGTGAGGCAAGGCAGTAAGAGGAAAAATGAGTCACGCAGTCAGAAATTAGAACAGACTGAGGAAGAGTTAGGAATTGGAGTATGAGATAAGCTGGGGTGAATGGTTCAGGTCAGAAACCATGAATTCTGAAAGAATGAGGGAGGCCTGTTTTCATGTAGTGTGGGCAGGTTGGTACAGGCAAATACCTGATAGCTTAACAGCACTGAGCAGGCCCAGACACCCTGTATCGCATCCCTAAGCCAAAGTATCTCTGCCTCAGGAGCTGGAGAAACTTACATTCTTGTAATTACAGCAGAGTTTCATGTTTGTGTTTCAGTTTCCCAAGATTTGTAGTTTAAATATATAATCTCATTAATAGGTAAAACCCCAAGTTCTTTCACCCCCTCAAAATCCGTGGCGCAGATGACTTCTAATCCAGAAGTTTAAATCTGAAGCTATCTTTCTCATTCTACTGAGTTACTATTTTCAAAGACAAATCCTCTAATTTATAAACACAGACTGCTTCATTAACTATGTTTAACAGGTAGCAGAGGCTCAGTTACTGACAACTGCCAGGCAGTAACCTGGAACATAGCCTTTGGTTTTCAAATTTGCTGTAACATGATACAGAGCACAGAGCACATACTTTGCCTCAAGAGAGATGTCTAATTTTGTTCAATTTTTTTGTTGTTGTTCAGACTGCCATAATCTGTGCTGCTGCTCTCCAAGATGTACATGCTGGCCATATGCTTAACAAAGACTAAAACAAGAGAGGAGGAAAAAGGCAAAAATACAGTGAATCCTTCTTGTGTCCTCACCAAATATGGCACTTGTTGTATAAGGGATAAAAAGTTTAAGCACAAAAAACTCGTGATTGGAAAATTCAAGCTGGGAAAGGGTCAATAATCTAAGCTGCCTCTAACTCTTTCCTGTTTGGGTTTTGACCTTTGTTCTATCCTAAGGCCTCCCCCCAGCCTTCCCACTGGGCAAATCTTTGTCACAACTAACCCTGGTTTTTAGCAGTCCTCTGATTGCCCTAGCTTTCTTGGACTAGTTATGGGCAATTCCCTTTGTTCTACCAAAACAGGGATGACATTTTTCAAGTGGTTTGTTCTAAGGAAAGAAAACACAAGAGCAAGGAAACTCTGGACAGGACTAAGGTCCTGGGATTCTTTATTCCAGGACAAGGATTCTCAAAGAGGACTTCCTAGGTAGATCTGCAGCAGTCTTAACACCAGGGAACTTGCTAGAAATACAAATACTCAGGCCCCACCATAGACTCAATGAATCAGAAATTCTGAGAGCAGGGCATAGCCATCAGTCTTTAACAAGCCCTCCAGAGGATTTATTTTGTGCTAAAGTTTGAGAACCACCAGCCTAAGGCTACTGCAACCTATTCCTGGTAGCCTTGACTGGTTTCATCTTGCAAAGCACAGTCTCATTTTTCTTGGTGTGCCAACTGTGTTTGGTTCATATTGTCCATGGCCTAGTCACTAGTGGCTAGCTCTAACTTTGGGCCAGTAAACTATGTTCTGGACATAGTTTACTGGCATCAGCACCAAATATTAGTACTAATTTTTATTCCAGTAGCTTCCACATCTTTGCCTATTTCCCATGAGTTCTGTATTGTGCTAAGCATATTATACCCACTGTTTCACTTAATCCTTACAACAGCACTCTAAGCAGGGAATTATTGGCCTCATCTTCCAAATGAGGTAATGTAGATTGAGAGAAGGGGATTTAACCAAGGGATCCATGGGCAGAGCTAGGATCCATTTCTAGGATTCTGTGACTGGAAAATCCAGACTCACAACATTGATTCCATCCTGCCTCCACACAGATACAGACTTCCTGTGCCAGTCACCATCACCCAGAGAGCTTCTGTAATCACATGTCAACTCATTATCTTGGAGGTCTGATTACCACTCTTCTGCATGGGCCCTTTCACTTATTAATATCCTAGGACAAATTACTTACCCTTCATGTGCTTCAGTTCTCTTTTTTTTTTTTAAAGAGAATTTCAATATTTATTTTTTACTTCTTGGCGGACACAACATCTTTGTATGTGGTGCTGAGGATCGAACCCGGGCCGCACACATGCCAGGCAAGCGCGCTATCGCTTGAACCACATCCCCAGCCCAGTTCTCTTGTTTTTTAAATGGAAGCAAAAATTACCTCAGAGGATAGCTTTGGGGATCAAGTGGGTGAACGGATATGAAAGTATTCTAAACTGAAATAGGAATGAAAGTTGTTCATCTACATTTCACAGATGAGGAAATGTAAATTCAAATTGTGTGACTTAGACAAAGACTGTCGGCTTTCCTCCTGCTATTTGAGGGTAGAAGGAGATCTGTTTCTAAATTATCTCTACTTGCAACTAAAAGAGCCATATTTAATAAGTATTCACTTGTTTTCTATTAAGATGAAAATGTTCTCAATTCAGGGTAACAAATGGGCAGAACACAGATACATTTTGATCAAGAGAGATGAAAGTGGCCTAGAACCAGGGCGCTTCCTGGGGGAGTACATGTGTGGCTATAGAGATGAGCTTTGGGCAGCCAGAGGACAGAGAGTTAGGTTAAGGGGATTAGAGGTAGGCTAAAACTTTGCTAAGAGAAGTAGGAGATCTCAAAGGATTGACCAACTGCCTTCACCATTTTGCTTGTGGCCCTAGTACACATATTTAGTTCTCTCTCTCTTTATAAACAATTTATATTTATTTATTTATTGCTAGGGATTGAACCCAGGGGTGCCGTACCACTGAGCTACATCCATAGCCCTTTTTATTACTAGTTTTTGAGACTCACTATATTTAGGTCTAAATTTGCTTAGGGCCTCACTAAACTGCTGAGGCTGGCCTTGAATTTTGTGATCCTCCTGTGTTAGCCTCCTGAATCTCTAGGATTACAAGTGTATATCACTACACCTAGCTTTAAACCATGTTTAGATTGAAATATGATATACTGTCAGAGCATTCATAGCTTTTCATTTGTACCTTTTCCCTTCCTCTGTTTCTCAGCTCTCCAAGCTGTATTCATTTTTCTTTTCATACTTCCTCCCCACTGATAAGACTTGTTCTTTGTGAACTGTATGGTCACTCCCAGTCTTTCTTTTCTCCTCTGCTCAGAGCACATACACTGTTTCAATTAGGATAGAGGCCACAAAGGCAAGGCAAGATGCTAGTGCAATTGGGGGAAATCACCAGTGTTACTCCAGTAAAACAGAAGATGTTCCGAGCAACACTGGATGGGTCCATTATTGGGTTTCATGAGGACTGATGTGTCAGAGAAACCACTATGTAAGTTTTTTTTAACTTTTATTTTCTTTTTATTATTGTTGTTGTTGTTGTTATTTTGCACTTCTGGGGATTAAACTTAGCACTCCTACATGCTAGGAAAATGTTCTACCACTGACCTACATCCCCAGACCCATTACGTGAGTTTTCGTGGGAGGATTTTTACACAGGGATTCTCTTTCAAGTTAATTTCCTGTTGTTCCTTGCATGAAATACTTGCTCTGACGTATATTTTTAAAAGAAAAATGGCCATGATAGGTGCTAAAGGGAAAAGCCTCTACCTGTTCTCTTTATGGCAATTCTTTTTTTTTAGTAAGTCATTTTCAAAAAGATTCCATTTCCACAGAATAAAAGGTTTTGCTTTAAATAGAATTTTGTATAATTTAGGCTATCAATTAAAATAGATTCAAGCATTGTGTAAATTACAACCATCTTGAGGTAGCCACAAGGAATTTGTGTACTATTCCCCTACTTATGTCATGATTAAAAAGGAAAAGCCACAATTGGCCAAAGTTCTGGTCCATCCAACCCAGAATTTTTAAAGGGGGACTAAGTGCCATGTTGGCAGTAGAAGTAGAGGGAATGTGGTTGTCCTCCTTAATGACAGCCTCAAAGGTTTAAGACAAATCTAAGCCTCTCTTAGTAAGATATCTTAGTTTTATTTTCCAGGAATGTAGTCTAGATCTTTCTTGAATCTCTTTACATCTCAACGTGTGCTGTTCTTTGAGGTGGTTAGTTCCACAGGTTTACTGCCCACTGTATAAAGTCTCACATCCTTTTGTTTGTCTTGGATTTCAGTCTTTTGGTTTAAAGGTCTATGCTGAGCTTTAGCCAGTAAATAGCTTTGATCACTATTTACTCTGTACATACCCTTCATGATGCTTTTATAATGAGGAAAGTAGTGGAACCTACTTCATAGGTTTAATAGTGAATGATTGAGTGCATGTAAAGCATTTGGACATGTGCTGGGCACAGAGTGAGCTCTAAATAAGTGATCATTATTACTATTGCATTAATATTAATTTTGGCTGTTGCCTCTATTTCCATCTTTTTGGGTTAATGAATGCTAATTCTTTGGGTCTGTCTCCTTCTCATCCCCCCTCCCTTTTTTTGGTATCAGAGATTGAATCCACAGGTGCTTAACTACTGGCCCACATCCCCAGCCCTTTTTTGAGACAGGATCTTGATAATTTGTTTAGGGTCTCACTAAGTTGCTGAGGCTGGCTTCAAACTCACAATCCTCCTGCCTCAGCCTCCCGAGCCGCTAGGATTACAGGCATGTGCTACAATGCCCAGCTCATCCCCTCATTCTTGCTGCCTTTTGCCTTTCTTGATTTGTGATGCTTTGAATTAAACAATATGTTCCAGACGTGGCTGCACAGATTTTAATATTTTTCCAAAACTAGGATAAACTCTTCTTTTATTTCTGGTCTATTTTCTATGGATGCACAGAATTTCAACAGTGAGTTGAAATTGATCTAGAAATAACATTCAACTCCTAGATCAGTTTCCAGGGCTATAGGTAACAACACATTTATGTCTATTGTACACTAATATTTTTTGGTAAATGTTTGACCTTACTGAGATGATCTGCTTTTCCCTACTCCCTAAATTTTAAGACATTTTCTTGCTATTTAGACTATGTTGGCTTGGCATTTCACTACTGAGAAAAGCTGACCGCCAGCTACAAGCACAGAATAAAATCAACCAAATTATGTTATGTGCATGTACAAATATATCATAATGCATCTCACTATTATGTGTAATTATAACTTTCTAATAGAAAAGCAATACTATTGTGTATGCATTATTATACACCATTTATAATGCTTAAATAAGCTTGGACCCAGAGGATTATTCATTGTGTATCTAAAATTCATATTTAACTGGCATTTGATATTCCATCCCTACCTTGGACAAGTTACTTAATCTGTGCTTCAGTTTCTTCTTCTGTAAAATGGGGAGGGAGCAACTGGTGCAAGATGACATCTGGGAATGATGTGGGGCTGGGGTTGTAGCTTAGTGGTAGAGTGCTCATCTAGCATGTGTGAGGTGCTGGGTTTGAACCTCAGCACCACACAACATAAATAAATAAAATAAAGGTATTGTGTTCAAGTACAAGTAAAATAAAACCAAATAAATAAATAAACAAAATGGGAATTATGTGGATGTGATGATGATAATAGTACCAAGTTCTCCATCCAGGGAAGTACCCACTTCTTCTTATCCTCCAATTCATTATGTAAATTGGTTTGCCTTTCCTGAAAACAGTGTTTTCCCAAATCTCAGAGGGACTCATTTACAACACAAAAAGTCAACAATATGGAAGCTTGTCAAGGACTTTTTGAAAAGTCTTTTAAATTCTATCCCTGGGTTCCTCCTTGCCCATATGTTATTTACTCTCTTGAGGAGCACTGATACATTAGTTAGACATGATTTTCTCTCACAGAAACCCTGCTGCCTTCCTTGTAAAAGGTCATGTTTGACTGTGACTCTAAATTGATTAATTAGGTATAAAACAATGGTTCAGAGATTTCCAGATTTTGCTTTTTTAGAATATTTTTCATAGAATCATTAAAAGTCAGTGATGGAAAGAACCTTGGAGATAGCTTAATTTTCTTCATTTTCCAACAAGGAAATCAAGGCCTAAAAAGGCTTCAGACAAAATCCATTTTTTATCTAATAGTCTTTTAAAAAAATGTTTATTTTTTAGTTGTAGTGAGACACAATACCTTTGTTTATTTATTTATTATGTGGTGCCGAGAATCGAACCCAGTGCTTCACAAGTGTTAGGCAAGCACTCTACTGCTGAGCCACAACCCCAGCCCCCTCATCAATAGTCTTTTAACAATCAGAATAACATTCTTATTCTGGATTATGCTAAAATGTTTGGGAGAATGTTTTCTCTAATGTCTCAAGAGGAATTCATTTTTCTTCCCATGGAATGCACGATAGATATAATTTATGAAAGGGAAACGTTTTCAAGAACTCCAATTTTAAAAATTGGCTTGCATTTAACTTTATTGTCATATGCCTTACCTCAGAAGTTTGCTTTTTGATTATTCCTATTAAGAAATCTATCCTCAAAACATATCTATTTCTTTCTTATTGTCAAAATCACATTGCCAAATTTATATAGCGTTTACTATGTGCAAGGAACTGTTCTACTTTATATAGATCCTCATTTAAAGCTCAAATGTACATGATGTGAAACAACAGTACAGTGTTTGAAGATAAGGAAATGGATAACTTTGGGCTGGGGGAGGGAGCAACTGGATCAAGATGACATCTGGGTGCAGGCAGCATGTTTTTCCTTGATCTGGGTGATAAATACATGAATGTGTTAACTTTGCAAATTCAGTGAGTTGGTGGCCATCTAGAATTTGTGCAGCTTTCTGTAGATATTTCATACTTTAATGAAAATTTAAAGAAAAAAAATCACTCATTTTCGCCTTCAAATCAACTTATTTAAGCAAGTATTTTTATTATTCTCTTTAAACAGATGAGAAAACTGAGGTATAGGAAACTTATCTTGGTGAAGATCACGGAGCTAGTATGCAGGGAAAACTAGAATTTCAAGTTTTGAACCTAAATGGCCTGGCTCCAGAGTCTGTTCTTCACTAGTATACTATATACCACCTCTCAGAGTTGAATCTTTCTTAGTAGGAAGGTTATTTGCTTCCTAATCTTTTTTTTTTTTTTTTTTTTGTACTGGGGATTGAACCCAGGGGCATTTAAGCACTGAGTCACGTCCCCAACCATTTTCATTTTTTTGAGACAGGGTCTTGCTGAGTTGCTTAGGGCCTCCCTAGGTTGCTGCTTTGAACTCCCTATCTTCCTGCCTTAGGCTCCAGAGCTGCTGGGATTACATGCATGTGTCATCACGCCCAGCTATTTGCTTCCTAATCTTATGATGACTTTGTATTTGGCCCTAACTACATCTACTTCTGCATTTCCCCTCATTATACATCATCAGACTTTGATTCAGTGCACATGCACACACCTATGTAGAGGATAAAAAAGGAAAAATGCTTTAATAACATAATTTCCTTATTTTTGCCATCTATTTTTGTCTCTGTATCCTTTAAAATACACTAAAACATATTAAAAATCCAATCTGAAACTCTAAGAACATTTTTCTTTTTTAAAGGCATTCTCTAAAAATCCTTCCAAGTAATCTCTAAGAGTAGAAATCACACTGTAGTCTTCTGTTGTAACCTAAATATTTTAGGGATTCAGAAAATCATGGAAGAAAGGAAAGCATTTAGCATTTTAGGTCCTCTGGATTCCATCTGCCTCTATCCCTTATTGTTGTGTAACTGCTGGGCAAGTCAAATGCTTACGTAAATAAGGGTTAGATTTTCAAAGATTCATAAGGGTTGCTAAGAGTAGTAGACGCTCAGAGGAAGGTACAAATGGATAAGAGAGAGGAACTACCATTTGACATAGGAATTAATAATCCCCATTTTGCAGTTGAAGAAAATAAGTCTCTAACATCAGGTTTGCACAGCCAATAAGGTACATTAGGCTCCAAAGCCCATATATTCCTCCATTAAATTGAGCAATCTTCGAAAAGTAGATGTCTCATTGCCTGTTTTAGAGTAAAAATATCAAAAGAAAATGATGTAAGTAAATATATATTTTTTCTTTTAAAAAGATCTTACTGAAAGAAAGCACTTATTCTTTATAAACAACACAAAACTGCTTTGTGATGGAAGAGAAAGGCATTTTGAACAACATACTGATCAGTCAATTCCTCTCATTACAGTGAATCACACTTTTCCTTAATCTCTTTCTTGAAGAGCACTGACAAAAAAATCAGTTCAAAAGAATCACAGATCTTATCATTTTTTGGAACAATATTCACACTCAAAAATATTGTGATAAAATTATATTAACAATTAGAGTAAATTAGAATAAATTCAAAGCTACCAAAAAACTATGATCCTGCCCATGAAGTTTATCCATTAGTCATGGTTGTTTTCTTTCTTTTTATTTTCAAGTTTCCTTATTTCCTTCTTCTTCTTCTTTTTAATTTGTTCTTTTTAGATATACATGACAGTAGAGCGTATTCTGACATTTTATACTTACACGGAGTATAACTTATTCTAATTAGGATCCCATTCTTGTGGTTGCACATGATATGGTGTTTCACTGGTGGTATATTTGTTTGTGGACATAGGGAAGTATGTCTAATTCATTCTTCTGTCTTCTCTATTCCCATCCACCCTCCCTTCCCTTAATTCCCCTTTGTCTAATCTAATGAACTTCTACCCCTCCCCCCCCCTCCTTTTGTGTATTAGCATTCCTATATCAGAAAGAACATTTGGCCTTTGGTTTTTTGGAATTGGCTTATTTCACTTAGCATGACAGTTTCCAGTTCCATGCATTTATGGCAAATGCCATAATTTCATTCTTGTTTATGGCTGAGTAATATATGTATGTCATGGTTGTTTTAAATACTCAGCATATACATAATAATGCACTCTACTCTCTATTCATTATAATCAGTATAAGTATAGTGGATAAAAACATGAATTCTGATATTACACTCTCTGGATTTAAGTTCTGACTCACACTTTTAATAACTGTGTTACCTTGACATATAGGGTTGGCTGATTTAGCAAATAAAAATATAGGACAGCCTGTTGAATTAGAAATTCAAATAAGCAATACTTTTAAAACATGAATCTAAATGTCTCTTACAGAATTATTCATTGTGTATCTAAAATTCATATTTAACTGGCATTTGATATTCCATCCCTACCTTGGACAAGTTACTTACTCTGTCTGTGCTTCAGTTTCTTCCTCTGTAAAATGGGAATGATGTGGGGCTGGGGTTGTAGCTTAGTGGTAGAGTGCTCACCTAGCATGTGTGAGGTGCTGGGTTTGAATCTCAGCACCACATAACATAAATAAATAAAATAAAGGTATTGTGTTCAAGTACAAGTAAAATAAAAACAAACAAATAAATAAATAAACAAAATAGGAATTATGTGGATGTAATGATGATAGTAGTACCAAGTTCATGGAGTTTTGCAAGGATTAAGTATGTAAATTGCTACATAACTGGCACAGATTAAGTATTATAGCTATTGTAATTAATTCATTCCTCCATTTACATTAATTCAACTTTGGCTTGGGATTCTCCTTTAAGAAGGACAATGAAAGAATTACTTTATGCCTCATTTACTATGTGCAGAACCAAAATAGAGGAGTGACAGTGAAACATTTTTATGCATATTCCTTTGAATACCTTACTTTTTTACTTGGAAATATATTCGATAACCCAGAATTTTATAACCCAGATACAGTTTCTTTTGTTCATATAAATGACCTTTCCATACAGCAATAACCTTCTTTATGTTTTTTAGGGTCTGGAAAAATAGGAAAAAATATCTTTTTAAAAATATATTTCATGAACTAAATCCATCTTCCACAACATGGTAAGTACCCATTTCTCTATATTTGCATGGCAGAAATCTGTATATTGTCAGATGCAGAAGAAACATTAAAATTTAAGAGCTGGTATATTTCAGTTTCTTGTAACACCTGAGGAAAAACCCAAACACATAATAAAATGCAGTGTACAAAACATTTAAAATATAATCTATTTGTATCTGCTTTCATGATCTCATATTGTAAATGTCTGCCACTATTTTCACAATTTTTATGGAAAGCATGATTTATCTATGTTAATTTCAAGTTGGCATTTAGCCATTTGAATGCTTACCTTCACATATGGTAAACTATAGAGCTGTGTGAAGTTTCATAAAAGGTCAATAGCACAGAAAGAATGAAAGAACCAGAACAGTATGAATGATTCTGAAAAATTGGAGAAATATTAACTAAAGTCTCTGTGTACTTTCACAGCAGGCAAATATCGTGATTTTGCCAGTAATCTGTGCTTTAGATTACAATAAATTGTTCCTGTTTTTCTTTCCATTGCAGAAGACACTAACTTGGCTTCGTGAGACCAGGCATGCATGTCATCTCCCACCTCATTTTCTTTTGAGTGTAGGAGGGGAAATATAATACAAACTGTTCTGGAGCACAATAATCTATTTTACAGTTGCACGCAAGAAAACTATCCCAGAAAACCTGGCAATGTAGCATTCAGATCTCTTCACATCATTTCTATCCTTTTCTCTGCTCCTTTCTTTACTGTCATTATCATGCATTCAAAGAGCAATTTATGTATGCAGGAACACAGCAGAAATATTTAGTAATATACTCTTATAGACACAAGATTAACAATCACTACTTTGAAGAAAATGGTACAGTTTCTGCAGGAAGATATGATACCAGCAGGCACAGGCAGCATTTGACTTGCCCTAAACATAGGACAATTATTCAAGAAGTGGTTTTTCTAAATGGGAAGTGAATGGTTCCAACTTGGTTTCTATTTTTTATGTCCTTTATTGATACCTTGCCATGAGGTTACAAAGGATTTATCTCTGCACTTGTGGAATCTATATTCGCAACCCGGCCTTTTACTATTTTCAACTTCCTACTGGATATGTCCCATTAGATATCATGCAGGTACCTCAAACTCAGAGTACCCAAACTCACTACCTTTTCTTTCCCCCAGTCCTTGTCCTCCTATATTCCCTGGCTCAGTTGCAGACATCATTTACCCAATTTCCTAAGCTAGATGTCTCTGGCATTTTAAACTTCTCCCTCTGGTCCTGTCCATGTCCAATCAATTGAGTACTGTTGATTCTATCTTCAGATTGTTTCTGGAATTTACTCCCTCCTTTTTATTCTCACAGCCATTAATTTAGTTCAGTCCCTCTTCTGTACTTTTACAATGACTTCTTAATAGGTCCCTCAGCTTCTAGTATCTCCCATATCCACTGAACCCTTTATGTGCTAAGCAGAATTTTCTTTGGAAAAAAAAAACAAATCTGGATCAAATGCCTCTCTTCCTTAGAGCCTTTCAGGACTCCTAGGAGCCTATGGGATCAAGTGGAAACTGCAGAATGGCATATGAGACTTATGGTCTGCCCTGAACTTATCCTTCCAGCCTCATGCCGGGATGCCTCATGTACTGTTTCTGCCTGTTCACAAGCAAACTACCAGCTAGTCCTCAAAGAAAGCTTGTCATTTCTCTAAACTAGTGGTTCTTAACCAAGAGTACACATTATCCCAGTGTTTTAAAAAGATAAAACACAACTGCCCTTTCTCCATCTGAGACCTACAAATTCAGAATCTGTACGAATTGATAGCAGACTCTTTTAACCAGATCATACAGGATGGGGGGTACAAAGGCCTGGTTTAGGCCTTTGTTCTTGCTGTCCTTCTGTCTGGAATGCCCTCCCTCCTTCACTCCCTCTCCTCAGTTCTCCTCCTGGCTCTCTCCTACTCAATTTTCAAGGCTTAGCCCAAATATTGCCTTCTCTGTGAAGCCTTCCAGGATCTACACAGGTAAAGTGAATTGCTCTCTGGTGCTTATTGCTCTAGTATTTTTAATAGACTTCCATTATAATTACATATTGTCTTGAATATTCCTTGTTGCTTATGGCATTCTCCTGGGAGAAAGCAAGGTCCTTGCACTTCTTTATACTCTTAGCACCCAGCCTCGCACTATGCTCGAGAATTATATGAGAAAGAAAAGATGTGGGGAGAGAGGAAATGGGACAGGTGGTGTGGCTTAGGCTGGATCTGGGGCCAAAATGAAAGTGTAAAAAGACATTCTAACTTCTATTTCTGAGTGAAAATTTCATTATAGGCTACAGTTGGATCCTTGTGGTGGACCTCATCACATAACATCCTAATGTTAACTAATCTTAAGATATCAATGTGGGCCAGGAAATAAGAAAGGGTAGAATGGCAACTTTGCTTGTTTATGATGTTGAGTTCCTGCTCCCCCCCTCAAAACTTCTGGTAGTCTCTGATAACAGTCCTGCACAGGAGTGCCTATCATGCCCTTACTGTGTTCATGTTCTCTGGAGTCTAGCAATACAAAACCATGGAACTTTTTACTACAGGGTGACAGAACCTCAGCTAAGCAAGTTGAAGGGTGGTAATTTTACACAACTGCCTTTCTTAGAGGTCCTGGCAACAACTTCCTTTTCCTCAGTGTGAGCTGATGGCATAGTCACTTTCTATTTGGTCTTAACTGCCAGTTTTTTTCCTGTTTTTAACTGCCACCTTTGACTAGAACCGTTTTCTTGAGAAGCCTATGAATTAAAGAACAAGTGGTCAATTGAATATACTTTCAAAAGTCAACCCAGAGGGAAAAAATATCACCCAGGTTGGTTATTTAACATAATTTCATGGAAACCCACTTAAAGGCTCCCCTGTGACTGAAAAATATACCCTGGAGAGCACAAAGAAGTTATCTGAGCTCATTACAAAGAGCCCAGTCTCCCAAAGCTACCCCCCAAAATGACCTTCAAACTTTTACCAAAAAAAAAAAAAAAGTTTTTCATGTACCCACAGAGCAAGAGAAAATGATCCTTTATGGGACGACCAGTTCAGCAAGCAGTGTGCCTCTTGGCACCGAGGAGACTGGGAGTAAGCTTATGAAGGTTGTGAGGCCTTGGGTCCAAGTCATCTAAAGGTCAACAGTAGCTTTGTACTGGACAGTTTGGACAGGTAGCAAAACCGGAACCAGGAAAGGAACTCTGAACATTCCATCTTTTTTTTTTTTGATACAGGGGATTGAACTCAGGGGTACTCGACCAATGAGCCACATCCTCAGCTCTATTTTGTATTTTATTTAGAGACGGGGTCTCACTGAGTTGCTTAGCACCATGCTTTTGCTGAGGCTGGCTTTGAACTTGCGATCCTCCTGCCTCAGCCTCCTGAGCCGCTGGGATTACAGGTATGCGCCACTGCAGCTGGCCATTCCATCTTTTGATTGCTACCCCTACATGTGAACAAAAGTATCCAGGCCATGTTTACCTTTCTCAGCTCTGTAACCAATTGGTAAAGACAAGAAGTTGTGAGCTTGATTCTTTCAGTACCTGAATGCAAATATTTCAAAGTGAGTAAGCATATAAGAAATGCTATAAGCAGGAAACCACTTAAGCAGCATTTGCTTCCACCCACCTCCTCTGTTGCTCTATTCCCCTCAGTAGTGTCAGGAAGTAAAGCCAGTGAGAAAATTCAGCTGTGCAGAGTCTCAGATAGTATGGTTTCTGTTATAAATGATGCTATGATAGAGTACTGTGTAAGCCCCAAAAGGTACAAGGTTATTCTAGAGAATTCAGCAATTATACAGGTTTAATGTTCCCTGACCAAGAACTGATTCAATAGATTTTTCCATGGGATACTTTGCTGGAACTATAGTGAGGATACAACATCTGCAAGAACTATTATGTCATGGTTTCCAATTTGATACCCACAGAGAGTAAAGAGGAGATGTGAGGTATCACATATGCTTTTATTAATAATAAAAAAAGGATCCTTGAAAGCTGTAGTTCCAAATATCAGTACAGAGTTTCATAGCCTGAATCAAAATATTTCTATCAGTGGATGGTGAGCTTCTAGAATTGCCCAGATCATTTCCCTTCATTTTAAATATCCTGATAATGGAAAGAAATTCAGGTAATTGTATCATTTACCATTATATTTTTACACATTTTATATATTTTAACACAGTCATTAGGCTAAAAATGTGAAAGTTCAAAATGTGAAACACTATCTTTAAATTTTGTAAAGTGAAGTTAAAAGTCAAATTTAACTTATGAGTTACCATATTTGAAGGCTCTTGGGTAATGCCTGGTATGTTAGAACACCTTCAGTGACTGTTTTTTAAACAAGTCAATTTTTTCCTTTAAAGTTATTTTTTGTTCAATATTACTTTGAAGCAGGGGTAACAAAAGCATACTTGAATTTCTTGTCATTATATTCACTCTTTGGGGGCAGGTGACCTGTGGTTTAGTACAATGTTAACATAAGAATACTGCTTTTGCTGGATATAGTAGCACTCACTTGTAATCCCAGCTACTCAGGAGGCTGAGGCAGGAGGATCTCAAGTTTAAGGCCATCCTGGACAATTTAGTGAGATCCTATCTCAAAATAAAAATAGAAAGTGCTAGGGATGTAGTTCAGTGGTAAGTTAACCCTGGATTCAATCCCTAGTACCTACCCACCAAACAAAAAGAGTAGACTGGCTTTGTTTCCACTACTCACTTTTTTATGGCCCCAGATATCACATTAAACTGAAATCCTCAAGGAACAGTGAACCCCAAGTCTGTTTCTTAATAGCATCTAATATTGAGAGTGTAGCAGATGGTTTCTCAAGCTTCAGCCTCATTTGCTTTTAGGCTAGATTATTTTTTGTTGTGGAGATTGTCCTGTGCACTGTAGGATAATTAGCCTTTCTGGCCTTTACCCACCATTAATATTTGGTCATTTCTATCTACTTAACACTTTAGCTATGAACCAGTCCATTTAGTAAATATTTATAAACATGGGTAACATTAAATATTTAATGTTAAAGGTATGACAAATATCAGGAAATTGGAACCACAGAAGCTAAATTTAAATAAAGTTTTTTTGAGCTCAAGGATATTAATTTGTAATCCAATGACTGCACAATCTGTGTAAAACCATTTTATATAGTTACTAAGTATTCATAGTCACTCAGGTCACAAGAATCAAGCATGTACCAAAATCTATGTGAGGTACTCTATTACACCCTATATGCCTACCAAGAGGCATAGGTGTGGTATTAACGCACAAACTGATCATCTCTAATCTGAAAAATCCAAGAATCAAAACACACTGGAATCAGAAACTTTTTGAGTGTCAACATGGTGCTCAAACATTTTGGAACATTTCAGTTTTCAGATTTTCATATTAGGCAATGCTCAACTGGTAAAGTCTATGCAAAAGGCCCCAATCCAGAAAAATTCTGAAGTCACTTGGGGTCTTGTGTATTTTAGATAATGCAAGGCAGAAAAAATCTCCTAGTGCTCTTAAACTTTAAATTGTTTTCAAATGTTGACCTCTTCACAAGATTTTTATGCATGCATACATATATGTGCAACATATACATACATGCACATATAATGGAAAAGGTATAAGAAAAACCACAAGGAACTTCATATAAGAACACAAATGAAGGCAATAGTGCAGTGGTAGAGCACTTGCCTAGTATGTGGAAGGCCCTGAGTTCCATCCCCAGTGCTGAAAAAAATCCAAACTATATCTATCAAAAATAACAACCTGAGATGGTTTATTTAAAATTACTAGTCCTGAATAAAAGTCAAAAAGCTTACTAAGCAGTGTCTCTTTGGAAATATCTCAGTTGTCTAGGTCTCAAACTTTAGCATTCATTCTTCCACATTATAACATAACTCTGGCCCACAATGATGTCAGAGAAAACCACTTGTCTAAAATGTTTAATTTACTTATTTATTAAAATTACACATCCTGGGGCTGGGGTTGTGCCTCAAGTGGTAGCGCGCTCACCTGGCATGCACCAGGCACTGGGTTCCATCCTCAGCACCACGTAAAAATAAAATGAAAATATATTGTGACCACCTAAAAAAATAAATATTAAAAAAAAGATTAAAAAAATTAAAAATAAAATTACACATCCTGGGCTGGGAATGTAGCTCACTGGTAGAGCAGTTACCCAGCATGCCTGAGGTTCTGGGTTCAACCCCTCAGCACCAGGAAACACACACACACACACACACACACAAACACACACACTTTGCTCTTAGGTAATTGTGAAATTAAACTGGAAAGAATTTAGGAAGCAAAAAATGAACAGTGTTAACACATTAAGTGGTCAATTTAAAGGTTTAGCAGAGCAGTTCCTAGGAGTTTAGCCTGGCATCAATAAAACATACGGTGTACCTATTATGCACCTAATACCCTCAATGAAGAATTCAAAGGAAGTTCATTCATTCATTCATTCAACAAATACTGGTTGAGAGCCTACCATGTGCCACAAACTGTTCTACGCTCTGAGGTTACAACAATGAACAAAACAATAAAAAAAAGTTTGCTTTGGAGAGCCACCCTTCTACCTGAATAATTTTCATGTAAGCGAAGCTGAATCTGTCACTTCAAGGATCTAGTAATCATGATGGACAGAAAAAAACACATGAAATAAGAGGAAAGAACTACAATGTAAGTGCTGCTTCCACCAACCTACAATAAGGAGAATTTGAAGGGGGGCTTAGAGCAACAAGGAAGGCTCAATGGGCTCACTTGAGGTGTGTCTTAAATGATGGAGCTTGACTCAGATCCATGCTAAGTCGAAGTGTGATCTAAGAATCAGCAGAATCAGCACCACATGGGAGCTTATTAGCAATGCAGAACCTAGGGCTTGCTTCAGACTTGTTGGATCAAAATCAGCTATGGGGGCATAGCTGAGGATGTAGCTCAGTGGTAGAGCTCTTGCTTAGCATGTGCCAGGCCCTGGGTTCAATTCCCAGTATTACAAAGCAAACAACAACAACAAAACCCTTGGAAATTTCTATGGTCAATAAAGTTTAGGAGGCACTGCAGCTTTCTGGCCAGGCTAGCATTAAGTGTGAGCAAGGCTTCTAGGAAATAAAGATTAGACTGAGGCTATCATCAGGTTAGAAATCCTAAGGACCTGGACTTGGGGAACCAGGAGTAGGGAAAATGCAATTATATCTTTTATCACCTTTTAAAACAAACAAAAACCATACAGGAAGTAGGAAGTTGATCACCAGAGAGACCTGGGTCTGAATTCCCAGCTCTACAACTTCTTGGTGTTTGATTAAAATATTTACCTGGTTGAGCTTTTTTTTTTCCTTCTGTAAAATGGGGGCATGTGCTGGGATTCAATAAGGCAACACACATAGAGCATTTAGTGGTTACTGGCCTGCACAGAACAAATGATTCATTAATAACAACGATATTGGGCTGGGAATGTAGCTCAGTGGTAGAGCACTTGCACAGTCTGCACAAAGCCCTGGGTTCAATCCTCAGAGCCTCAATAACAATATCAATGACGGTGATATTGATAATAACCCTATGCTATTCTCTGAGAAACATTAAAAATAATAAAATTTATTGAGTGTCTACTTGAGCCCCTCCTACACTGTATTGGGTACACAGACTCCTAACAAACTGCAAGGTAAGGAACTTCATCTTCATTTAAGATTGGCTCTTAGATATTATGTTTTAAAAATGTAATTAACCTGTTGTGTGTTCCCAAAAGTGCCTTCATAATGAGATTCCTGAAATTGCTATTAATATCATTGTTATTTTGTTATTATCAGGGTCTCAAAAGAGTTCCTGGAGTGGAATTTAAACTTGGGCGGAGGCAGAGAGTTGCGGAAACCATGGCTGTGTATGCTGAATTCAATAACATGTACTGCTGCTGCTAATGATCCAATCTCATTTCCCTTGCCTCTATTATCCTCATTAATTTTTCTGCCGATATACCATCTGTTTTCCCATTTCCCTCTCCTTCACACGTGCAGAACTTGGCGCCGAGAAGCCCAGCCTGGCCATCTCCCAACGAGTAGTCCAAGAGGTAGAGAAGCCTCAGGTTGAAGTCACCTGAAGCATGTGAGCGGGCGGGAAAACCGGAAAGCAGGAGAGAGACTACGGATCTGCCCAGTGGCTCGGCCCGCGGCTGAGGACACGGTTCGCCGAGAACGAGCTGGGGTCCACCAACTCCGCGACTCTGCGTGGCCCCACCCTCGGCCAGGTGGAGGAGCCAAGGAAAATTTCCAACACTCCCCAAGTTTCAGCTCAAGACGTCTCGGAGGCTTCAAGTGCCCTAGCCTCGCAAGCCTGCCTGCAACGTGGCCACGTCTGTGACACCCTCATACCCCCAGGGTCTCCCAAACTCTTTCATTCTCTCTCCAGGCCCAGTTGTGTTCCAGGTTTCCCGTTCTCGGGGTCCTACTCTCCGCTTGCCCGGAGATTCCCCCCCCTTCTCAAGCTCCTGCCACCCCAGCCAAACCCTTTCGCTGCCTGGAGCTTTAGCTCCCCCGACACCGCCCGGCTGCCGGGCGGGGGCAGGGCCAACTGCGGAACCGCCCCCAACCGCCTCCCAGGCCAGGCGAGCGGGCGGGTTGCTGGGGCGCCTCCACCTCCTCTTCCTAAAGCGGCGAGGCGCAGACGAGCGGCATCACTCCAGCCCAGGTCCCAGCCACCGCCACACACAGCGCCCTGCATTCAGGAAGAGGAGCAGCAGCGGAGGCGGCGGCCACAGCGGCGGGCGGGCACCAGAAAGGTAGACTGAGTCCCAGGGAGCCGCGCCGCGAACCGCCCACCTCCTAGCCCGGGGTTACAAGCCACGAGCCCAGTAAGCCCACTTCTGTGTGTCCTTCCAGGCCCCGATCGAAAAGCCTGGGAGGGCCGCCGAGCTACCCCTGTAGGAGGAGCCAGCCTGAACCCAAGGCGCCACCACCGCAGAAGCAGTGCGGAGCAGAAGTCGCCTTCATGGCCCACTCACCGGTGGCTGTCCAAGTGCCTGGGATGCAGGTGAGGAAGCCCAGGCCTCCCCTCCCTCCCACGTGACTGCTCGGGGGCCCAGTGCGCGTCCCGCACTAGGCACCAGCGACGAGGGGCGGCCCCAGGTCTCCCCTGAAGGCAGGGCCCAGCGCTCTGGCCAGGTGACCCTGGAGTAGGGCTTGAGGTATTTTCCTGGCGTCTAGGCTAGGTCGTGCTCTGCGCTGGGCAATCAGGGAGGGACTGGGGTGTGCAACTAGACGGGGTGTGCTGGGGGGGAGGGGGGGGAGGGTATAAAAATAGGCCACAACCAGAGACACCTGCGTCTGTTGAGCGTGGCACCATGGAGGATTGGGGGTGGGGGAACTTAATCTGGAAGAGATGGAGGTGTCTCGGAACTTGTGGGATAAAGCGCGAGTCCCCCAACACACACACACAAGTTGGGGCGGGGCGAGACAGGGGGTTGTGGTGGCACTGAATTGGGCTCTTCCTGTGTGTGTAGAGAAAAGAAGAGTGAGGTGACTTCTTTTTCCCTTTCGGTGTTATTTCTTAAGGGCGAAGTTGTATTTCCCTCCCCCACCTGGGCTGGCTCATAGTGGTGTGAGAAATGCAGGGTCCTATTCAAAGTGGCTGAGGTGATCATTTCCCAGCCCCCTCTCCTTGCCTTTCTCATAAGATGATTGTTGCATGTGATTAAAGGAAGCTTTTTGTCCAGTACATGGGACCACTGCATGGGACCCAACTTCTTACTCAAGATCTCATCGCCATCCCCCATTATATTTTCATTTTATTAAAGGAAAGTTGTATCCAGAGACTTTTTTTATGCTGTTACGTTTTAGAATCAGTACATTTCAGCCTATCTGATGTCAATCCTAATTAACTTTTTAAAGCATTCACGCTTTACCCCCTTTTGCTAGGTAGCCTAAACAACCCATTTAAGAACAAGTCAGAAGCTTAAAAAGCACTAAAGCCTCAGTCCCTCATGATCTTCTGAAAATGAGCAAACAAACTTTTTCAAGTTAAGAAAAAAAAGTCCAGAGTGGTATATAGCTTATGTTTCTAGTAGAAGATCAAAGCACTGTGGATTGATGCACAGAATTCATCTTTCCTTAGCAATTGGTCTTATTTTACACACGGTGGCAAAAGTGATTTTTAAAATCATTTTCCCACAAAAGGGGCCATCTGTGTTAGGGCATATATCTATCTAGCTGAGGACTCCTGCTGTGTCTGAAGCCCTAGGCCTTTCAGCTGCATTGAAGGCTAGTCTGGGTTGCGTCCCAGGAAGTCCCTGTATATTTCATAAAAATTAGGGGAGGATGTGAAATAGGAAATAGTAGGGCTTTTTTTTTTTTTTAAGTTAATCTATTCAAGCTTGCAAAGTACCTCCTCCAACTTTCTTCTCACTTTCCCCCCTCTTTCCCTTCCCCCCCTTTCCTCCATCCACCCTGCCCCACACCCCATTCATTCAGTTGTGCCTTTGATTGTATCAAGAGAATTGTAGTTTGCAGTACTAACTGTCGTTTTGCTCCATCTGATCTGGAAGAAAGTGTAATGCCCCCCCCCCCCCCCCCCCGCGCGCGCTCTCCTTTCCTTTGGGTGGAGAATAGAACATTACATGTGTAAAGTTTGTCTCTGAGGGTCTGCATGCTTCTTTCTCCATTGTGTGCGTGCGCCTGCTTGCGTGCGTCAGCCTTGTCTCCTGTTCATCATTTGTGATTTGGGGCAACTCTGTGTGCTGAGTAGAAAATGGTTTCTTGTCTTTATTTCGTTTGTCTTGATTTTATTTGATTTATATGGTTTAAGAACTGCTGTTCAGTGTTTCTTATTGCTTCCTGCTTTGCTTAATCATCTAAGTTGGCTATCTCTTGAATGTTTAAATCTTAATTGAGGTTGGTTAGAATGTGAACCACATATTTTAAATTTTGCTTTGCAATTTATGCCCTCTAAAAGTTGTGGTAACTCTCAGCAAAGAAGACTATTTGTCGTTCTCCCCACCTTAATGAAAAATAGCAAATTCTTGACTTCTTATTTCCATTTTCTTTTTAGATGTGATTCTTTAGCACTTGGTGAAACAAAAAAGTTTTTCCCATAGTTGAAATTGTACAGTCTCCTAAAAATAAATTTGATGGCATGCAGTGTGACCCTTGAACCTAGACTTTTACTATTCTTTTGCAAAAGTATTGCAGATGAGATGTAGAAATATATCGTGAACTGGTAACATTTGCCTGAAATTTTGTTAACATTGGGAACAACTTTTAGGCCTTTAGAGGAAAACTTGAGTTAGCCATGTGTTCTTGAAATTAATATATAGTATTTCCACAAATGAGGGCAAAGTAGCCTACTTGCCTACAACTTTTTAACAGTTTATTTTAGAGAATTATGAAGATTGATGGAAAAATGATTTTTCCAGAAATAAAAACAAAATTGCTTTATCCACAATGTTTTTCTCCCTCTGAGGAGAGCTGTGAAGTAGAAGCTGAGCTACCTGTTCTATCACTTAAGACTTCAGCATTCCTAACTTTCAAACAAAGAAATTTCTGTTGCCACTAGTTTAAAATAGAAAAGAAACTTGGAGTGAACAGAGAAAACCCAGGATTTAGTCCAATTCAAACTCTTCCTTATGAATTAGTTACTCAAACTCATATTGTTGATATTTCTTAATATTGTGGTAATGAACATTTTTGCCCTATTACAACAAATGTTGAGAGTATGAATTTTTTGTAGTTAATTTGTGCTTGCTTCTTTAGTGTATAACTAAAGGAATTTTCCACCCCAGGAGCTGAACTCTTGAACAATATTTAAAGTATAACTTTAAAAAAATAATAAAGCAATAAACCTGTTTCTTTCCACCCAAATATTTACTCTTTAATGATTTAAACCCTGTTTTTTTCTTTGAAGTTTTAGTTATAAATCACACTTAAAAGCTTAAGATATTTCCCCTTGGAACTTGCATTAGCATTTATGAAGACAAATACTCTAATTTTTAGATCTCGCATAAATTTAGGTGGGGAATTAAAGTTAAATGTTGAATTGGAGTACTAAATGTTGTTTTATGCTTTGTGCTATACCTTTCATTAAATAATTTTTAAACTTTTTGCTAAACAATTTTAAAATTAGCTTTTGATTACCTTTAAATATAGTCAAGGTGGTACAGTTTAACAGTGGTTGTTATTTGGGAAATGAGTGGTAATAAAATTTTAGGATTAATGAACACTTTACTGAATTGGTTTTTTTAACCTAATGGATAGAAAACATTGCCTGGCATTGGTAAACCTACTGCTGGGCTCTGTAAAGTATACTACATGATCTGCCCTTATGGATTTAAAAATCTTATGGGGTTCTTAAAGCTAGTATATGAAATAATCAAATAATGCCAAATCTGTGAACTTACTGTAAATACAATAGAAGTTTCAGACTGGAAGAGTTGAAAGCTTCCAAAGTGTTGTTAAGATCTATACTGAGCAAAATTATATATAGATAGATATATAGGGGAGGGTACATGTGCACGGGTAAACATGTGCATGCATGCACACACACACACACACACACACACACTGAGAGTGTGATAAAAAGCATTTGGGTCATGATGAAGACTATCCCTAGAGAAGTAATAGGAGATAAGACTGGAAAAGTTGATTGAGTTCAAGTAGTGGTGGTCCTCAAATGCTAGGGAAAGATTTAATTAATTAATTAATTGATTAATTTTAATTAGATACATATATGACAGCAGAATGCATTTTGATTCATGGTACACAATTGCAGCACAACTTTTCATTTCAGTGGTTGTACACGATGTAGCATCCCACCATACGTGCAGTAATTACCTAGGGTAATGATGTCCTTCTCATTCCACATCTTTCCTGCCCGCATGCACCCTCCTAGGGAAAGATTTTATTAGCCTTTGAACTAACCATTAAACATTTTTGAGTAAAGGATACTCAATGAAAAAAGTTATTATGCAGGAAAAGAAAACTTAATATTGGATGAATGGATGAACAGGAGAGTTAAGAAATTTAAGGCAGTTTGACTTAAAGAGGCTATTTCAGTGGGTCAATCCTAGCTATACAGATGCAATGAGCTTTACATTGACAGAATGCCTTCCATATGCTTAGTAATGTGAAGAAAAAAATTTGGCAGAGTTAATAATTAGCTAGTTACAGAAGGAGACAAATTCTTTGCGAAACTGGGAGAATTATGGTACATTTGAAAGAAATTGGAATGTAATGGGGAAGAGCCTAATCTGGTAGAATGATTTCTATTCCAGACTCACAAATTTTGAGGTAACAATGGGATAACAAAGTAAATATGTCACATAAGTAGTTAAGCCATATAGAACTGGAGCTTTAGCTATTCATCAGACATTAACTTTGCATCTAGTATATGCCAGGTACCATACTTGAAAATGAAGAATGGGGTACTTTCAAGGAGGGAGAGGTTCATGATACCAGAGAGAATATATGGAAATGAGGGCCCTCATGAGACAGGAAACAGAAGTTTTTGAGAAAAGAAGGATATCTTTGAGAAGCATGGAACAATGAGACAACGTGTTAAGATAGAGGGGGAGGTAACTGGGTTGGGGGTGGTTCTTTTTTTAACAATCATTAGAAAAACCAAATTGGAGAAGGAATTCTTTTTGATATCAGAATCCAGCATGTGGAGTTCTTATCTCTTATACCTTCCTAAGGGACTAATTAGATTTGCAGTTTGAGGTGCAAAGAGGTAACAAGCTTTGTCTTGAATTGCTGAACCCAAACCAGTGTCTCAGTTGTCCAGTGGTTGATACAGATGGATTGAATACACTAATCATAATAGCAGAAGACCAGCTGAAAAAAAGAATCAAAGCCAACCTTAGAGAGGTAGGGGTAATTGGAAGGTTTGAAGCTAGGGACTAGGGACTATTGGGGAGAGTAAATGGGAATTGGGCACAGTGGGACATGTGACTTGATCAGTAATGAGGGTCTAGAAATGGCACTTGAGTATAAGGTCCATCATGTACCTCCCTTGCTTGAGTCATAGAAAATGAGAGAAAATAATTTAGAACCATTGAACATTGTGATATTGTTATTTTTTATTCTTTCATTTATTCAGTAACCTTGAGCAAATCATGTACAAAATTGGGAATAATAAAAGCTGCATTTTCTTTGCCTCAATGAGAGGTTATTTTGATGAATTAACTATCATCTGCGGATTGTATTTTGGGCTCCTTTAAAAAAATGTGTTATGATGTATATGGACAGTTCATCCTGCAAAACAATGTTGGGCTAATTACATGAAAACACTGTCATTATCTCAGCCCTCTCCTGCTTTGATAACCCAGATTTTTCTATTGAACCCCAATCACAGCAACCCCACTTTCCTCAGTTGTATCCAAAACTACTCTGACTCCCAAATGTTCTGTTATTCAGCTCCTCTCTATAGACCTAAACTGAGTTCTGGGTATTTCCCAACAAGAAATTCCATTTATCCTTGTGTTGTGGTGCACACCTGTAATCCAAGTGACTCAGGAGGCTGAGACAAACTAACATAATTTTTAAACTTTTTTATTTTCCTGTTCCAACTGTAACATTAGAATCACACAATTTCATTCATATTAACATGTTTTTATTAATGGCTCAGTGTGTGAACTATTCCAGCAGGAATAAAGCCTTAAAGAAATGGAAACTTAATAGTACAATTTCAGGCATTTCCATAATAGTTTTTGACTGAGTTGTGTCTTCTGAAAGAGTGGTGGTTTAACTTTTGTTGTTGTTGTGAGAAAATGGAATTAGGAGGACAAAAATTAATACTATTATAAGGTATGATGCAACAAACTCCTTTTCATTTTTTACATAAGTCCCAAACAATTTGCATCATGGGTACATACAAAGCAATATCTCTGGAGCAATGCTATGAATAACTGGCTTTAAAACAAACAAATATCAATAAAATACATGTAACTAAAATGTTGGCCCCATCTTAAGAACATTTCTCACTTTTCATCTGCTATTTTAGACTAAGGTGTTATATGGTAGGGACCATATCTTTGAATTAATATGTACCAGATCAAATATTTATTAAAGATATTAATTAATTTCTCTCAACAACCTTATGAAATAGGAAGAGTGATTATACAGGAAAATGCCTTCAAAATTGTATTAAAAATTAAGACTGTCAACATATTGCTTGCCATCTCTACCCATGATTCTCTTTATTTTCCCTCCCCAAAACTTCATATGATGGAGGTAAATCACTTGATATGTTAAAAAAAATCAGAAAACTTATACATGGAGCAGATTCTATCCTCCTCCTCCTATTCCTGCCTGCCTCTCTCCACCACACCTTCTCCACATTACTCCATATTACCTAGAGCTCCAGGCTGCTGCCCAGAACTTTTCCTTAGCCTTCTCTGGACTTATTCCAGCATTCCCTGACAACAGCCTGATGCCCTTTCTTTTTCCTCAGTTATCATAAGATCATGAATTAGAATGATTCACTTTGCAAAATATCAGATTAGCCATTAGTATGGCATAGTTTGGGATAGTCTGGTAAAATTAGAACAAAATTGTCATTCCTACTTCCTGAGCCTCAGAGTAAACAAAACTGTAGACAGCTTAGATGAAAGAGCTGAAAATGTTCTAATTAGCTTTTTCAGTGTCCACGTTCCCCCCTTTTGGTCAAGTAACTTCAAAAATGTGTGGATGATGGGAAGGGCAGCGGAGCACAACAGACACTAGTATGGCAATTTGTAAATCAATGGATGTGTAACTGATGTGAATCTGCAATCTGTGTATGGGGTGAAGGTGGGAGTTCATAACCCACTAGAATCAAAGTGTGGAATATGATATGTCAAGAAATTTGTAATGTTTTGAACAACCCACAATAAAAAATTAAAAAAAAAAAAAAAAAAAAAAAAAAAAAAAAAAGAAATTTTACCTTAAAAGTAACACCCTTTGGGTTCTTTATGTATTTTTGTCATTATTGTTGTTGGGTTTTAATTTTAATTTAAATTTAATTTAATTTAATTTTTTTGCTGAGGCTGGCTTTGAACTTGAGATCCTCCTGTCTCCTGAACTGTTGGGATTATAGACATGCACCATTGCCCATCGTCTTTATGTAGTAAAAAAAAAAAAAAAAAAAAAAAAAAAAAAAAAAAATGTGTGGTTGAGAAATCCAAGGTGTTTTGTTCCTGTATGTTTCTGATGAAAAATATTTAGAAAAAAAATTTTCAACCTATCTTTGTAACAGATTGTGTGTTGGTGGTATTTTCCCTCTCTCTCCTGTTCATTCATCTGTTAAAGAAAAACAGGGTAGGGGGGATGTGGAATATGTAAAACCTTATTAATTTAAAATACAAAGGAAAATACAAAGGGCTGAAATAAGCTGGGCTCAAACCAACCATCATTGGATTTTTCTCAGTTTGTTTATTATTACAATAGGGTGTCTAGCCAAAGTATAACAGTTGCTTTGAATTTGAGAAACAGTTTCCCAGTATCAACTTAATGAAGTTTTACTGGTTTTGAAATCCATACACTAGGTGTGTTAGGACATTTCTAAGTATTTTAGTGAATTACTCTACCAGGTTTCAATAGTGCCTGGTAACATAATCCTAGGAGTGAATTTTTGGCAGGTGGAGGAAATAGTTTAAGGACATCTAGAATCATCCAGATTTTTCTTTGAAAATACATTTTTTAGTTGCTCTGTTAGTGGTTTTTTAACCCTGCTCCCCCCAGCTTTCCATTAAACCATTGGCTTTGGAACATATCAGTTTACAGTATGTACATTAAGCTAGGCTTAACTATTTGATGCAGTATAGTATAAATAACAGCAGTGCATGATGGGAAATCAAGATAATGAGGTGGGGTATAAACTTATCAGTGCAAGAAAATTTGGGGGAGCTGGACCAATAGAAATAATAAAGTCAAAAATTTTTTCCCAAAGCCTCTGCATCATCATTATTGCTGCCCACTAGAGCTGGGAAACTTTTTCGACTCCCTGGTCTCAATTTCCTGCTGCCTGCCTTAACTTTAAGCAGAAGCACAAAAGAAACCAATCAGTAAAGCATGAACACATGCTACTTAAGAATGGTGAAAAAAATAGAACTTTGACCTCTTGTGTTTAAAGACACTATAGTCAGTGTATCTGGCAGCCTTAGGAAAAGAAGTGCATTTCCAGTGTATGCTTTTTAATGCTACTGACCCCATGAGAAGAACAGTTAACAAACTCATTAATTACGGTCCTGTTTGCTTCTCTAGTTCAAATCCTTTGAACTTAGCTCTGAGCCTTTCTATGTGCTTGTCAGTAAATGGTAATATATTGGACTTTCCCAAGTTGGACAGTAGTGAACCAGGCTTAAGGTTTTTAATGCTTAGTCTTCATGAAACAACTGAGTTTGATTTAAGCTAGATTATTAACAGCAAATTTAGGAAGGCTTATTTTGAGTAGAACATAGGACTTGATGCTTGTCTTTAAGATATAACAGGTATAAGAGTCTTTCACTCAAGAAGTTTATACTCTAATGAAATGACTAGACACCTACATTCTTAGCAATCCTACAATGCAAAGCAAAAATGATGAATCCCAAATGAGATAGAATCTGATTTAATGCAAGCATCCCAAGGAAGATTGGACTTAAGTAAGGAAGCTATCATTTACAGAATGAATATCTTTATGCCAGCCACTTGTGTTTTGCCACTGCATTCCATTGCTTCTAGGCAGGGCCACCTTCATTAGACCCTTAAAACAAAATGGGAGACCAATGGGAGAAAAGACACAAATAGTGTTTTAGACAGCTTTTACACTGCTGTGACTAAAAGACTTGACAAGAACAACTGTAGAGGAGGCACAGTTTATTTGGGGGATCACAGTTTCAGAGGTCTCTGACCATAAACAGCTGGCTCCATTCCTCAGGGCTAGAGGTGAGGCAGAATATTATGGCAGAAGAGTGTGGTAGAGGGAAGTGTCTCACAGGATGATCAGAAAGCAGAGAGAGACTCCATTGCCAGATACAAAATTTATAGCCCAAAGCCATGCCCCCAGTGACCCACCTTCTCTAGTCACATTCTATGGCCTTCAGTTCCCACCTCAGTTAATCCCATCAGGGGATTAATTCACTGATTGGGTTAAGCCTCCCATAACCCAATCATTTCACTCCTGAACCTTCTTTCATTGTCTCACACATGAGCTTTTAGGGGATACCTCATACACAAACCATAACAAGGAGGCACACTCAAGATTCAGAGTTCTGAAGTAGGTGCCTATTGGCATAAACTGTGTTTTGGCCAGGTTGTAAAAGGCCTTAAATGCCAGACTGAGACATGCATTCTTCAATGGATAATAAGGAGTTTTTCAGCAACACAGTGAAATGATGGAAGCAATGTTGTTTGTTTTGGAAGACTGCATATGGCTTCCAAAAACCGAACAGCCTGGGTTGGAGATAGAGAAGGGCTAAAAGATTTAATTGATAAGGGTTTGATCCAGGGCAAGGATGGTCAAACTTGAGCCTGCATAAGAACACCTGAAGGGGCCCATTCTGTGTTTATGATTTAGTTGGTCTTGGGTGCATTTTTTTTAATGAGTTCCTAACTGCTCTGCAGGTTTGGGAACCACTCTGAGCATCACTCAAGGAAGACTTTGGACACCTTGGGTTGCTAATTGAATGGCAAGAGGAGAAACCTGATGAGATATTCAAGAGTCAAAGACATGGCTGAGCTTGGAAGAAAATGGGTTTAGTTTTAGAAATACTGAATTTGAAGTGCTGGTCACACAACCAAGCAGAAGCAATTATTAATTTATTCAGGAGAGAAGATGGAGGGAGATAGGAGAATCCTGCATGAATATACCTAATTAGATGAAATTATGAGAGATGAAAATAACAAGATTTCCAATTATCCTTCCAAGAAGCTGAATACAACTTTGTGTCAGTTTCTACAGTTTCCAAAATTTCACTGTCACTTGTATTTTCCTCGATTGAAGTAGGTTTGTAATTTAGGCAGCAGATGCCCATTCTTCTTATTTGTCATTGACCCAGTGTGCTATATGTAAAGTACTTCAGTTTTTTATTTATTGATTTAATATCTTAAATTTTGTTATATATATTTTTAGTTTATCTGGATAAGCCTCTTAGATGATCAGTTCTTAGAAATAAATATTTTGTGGAGTTGTTACTGTACTTGAAATCTGTATGTTTACAGCTTCCAAAATGCAACTTGGCTAAAATGAAGTAAAATGTCAGTATCTTAAATGCCAAAAGTGACAATGGAGATTTTTAAGACCTTTTCCAATTTTGACACATCTCGCCAGTTTTTATTATTCAGAATACTTTTCTCTCCCTCCATTACCACCCCTTCCGAACTCTACCTACCTCAACAATCAAACAAACTGAACTTAATATCTCTGGGCTGTTATTATATAAAAAAATTACTCATTCACAATCATGACATTCCAAAGCCAACTTTTGATTGCATGTGTAAATTCCTGGAAGGAAGAGGAAGTTAATTCTGAGTCATTAAGGAAATATCAAACCACTTTCTAAATGCCCTCTTCTGCTCCCTGAAATATTCCCTATACCTATCAGATTAATATATTAGCACTTTCCAACAGGTTCCATGTAGGAAAGCTCAGAATTTAGTTCAAACATATGATGAGAACTGAAAATATGAGAAGCAAATATTGAATGAGTTTGCCAACACCAAACAGTGTGAGCAAATGTGATTACCCACCTCATTCACCAGCCTTGTACCTAGCTTACTTTTCAATTTCTAAAATGAACAGACAGCCAACGAAAATAAATCCATCCTTTAGAATCAAAGATTTTCCACCTATGTGGATGTTCAATAGCATGTATAGAAATGTCTTCTTAAAACGACTTGAAGTCATATTTAATTATTGTTAGAATAAATCCATAGAATTACTAAGAGACCTATTTCCCTTTTAGGGAATACAATTTGTTTGGGTGTAAAAATTAAGAAGTTTTTACCTTGGGCTGGGGTTGTGGCTCAGTGGTAGAGCACTTGCCTATCATATGTGTTCAATTCTCAACACCATGCATAAATAAATAAAGGTCCATCAACATCTAAAAAAAATTTTTAAAACAAATTTTTATATTTCCCACTTCTCACGTAGTTATCTCTTCCAGGATACTTATTCTTGTAAATAAATGGTAAATTAGGTTTTTGTTGGTGAAAATGATAGATGAATGAATGGACAGATGATAGATGTTTGTATTTATACACACATAATAAGTGTCCCACATGAAGTATATTTTGCAATTTGAAAACATTTTATTAAAAATAAACTAAGGCTCAATATTGGCCAGTTGAGTTTTTAATCAGTTGTACCAATTGTAGATATAACTACTTTTTATAGCTTTATTTTATTCTTTTATTTTATGTGGTGCTGAGGTTTGAACCTCAGCATGTGCTAGGCAAGTGCTCTACCACTGAGCTACAACCCAGCCCCAGATATAATTATTTTTAAAAAGTAGAGAAATATGTAAAAGATAGGATGTTTACTAAGTTCAAGAAGTAGAAAACTATGACAGTGTCATTTAAGATCTGCATATATGGGTGCTAACATATAACAAGGGGTGGGGGAAGAATAGAAGTTCATTGGATAATCAAAGGGGAATGAAGGGAAGAGAGGGAGGATGGAAGTAGGAAAGATATCGGAATGAATCGGACATAATTTTCCTATGTTCATATATGAATATACCATGTGAAAGTCCACATCATGTATAACCATAAGAATGGAATCCTTGTTAGAATAAGTTATACTTCATGTATGTATAATATGTCAGAATATAGTCTACTGTCATGTATATCTAAAAAGAACAAATAAAGACATCTGCATATAAAAAGAAGTAAAATTTATGTAAAAACTATGTAGTCAGGAAATGCTGATATTCATGAGGTTGCTAAATATTTAAAAACAATTTTTTTAGTTGTTGATGGACTTTATTTTCATGTGGTGCTGAGAATCGAACCCAGTGCCTCATACATGCAAGGCGAACGCTCTACCACTGAGCCATAACCCCAGCCCTAAATATTTTTATTATATGAAAAACAGAGTAAATGTGTAGAATTCTTATCTCATTTAAAATATGTACTCTAAAGTAAATGTGTGTATGTACCTATGCATAATGAGATTATCAGGATTTTACATGTTGTACTTATGTTGTGACACATGTTGCACTTTTACCATGTCTGGTTCTTTCTGCCTTTGATATTTAATCCCCTATTATTCTTGAAGAAATTGAACTCACAGCAGTCTGTTCCATACAGGGTACAGATCATGGGAAATGACTTTCAATGAAATTCAATACCACTGTTAAGCAGTTTTAGTGAATTAGAATTGAACATTATGTAGGATTACATTTATCAAGATTTCCAATTCTTTGCTTAATTTCTCCCATAGAATAGTCTTACAGAGAATCATTGCATCAAAGGAACTGCCTTTGATAAATGTAAATCTGTTCACCTGTTAGTAAAATCAGAGCTATTGGGCAGTAAACAAATGACTTAACAAAAACTTGTCATCATTGTCTAAGTACTTATTTTGAAGCTAAATTTATTATGGGTACTTCACACTATAGAGGATACCAGGCATTGGAGTCTGTTTCAGTGACAAACAAAATCTTGTACCCAGAGAGCTGCTTTTTTCAAAACTATTTATCTCTTTATGAAAAATGGTGACTGTCACTGAAAGATCTTTTTTTCCTCTGTCACAAGCTTCCCAAAGGGCACATACAATGAAAAACGTGGGATTCAACTAGTTAAATAATGAATCAATTTTGAGGTTTTAGCATAGGTGACACCTCCATGGTCGTCTTTTTGGACTGTGATTTCTGGTAATAGCAAGTGAAAAAAACTATTACCGCTGTTGCTATGGATCTTCTATCTGCTGAGGTTCGGGCATCGTTTTTGGAGGCTGCGGTGTAAACCCTGCTTAGGGAAGGTAGAATTTCATAATACCAGAGGATTACTGCTGCCTCATGAGCAAACAGAAAATGTAGGTGAGGAAAGAGGTGTTGGAGTCTGGAAGAACAGAAAGACAGTATTTCCAAGGAAAGGGAAAAGTAGTCTTTTGCTTTAAAGATTGAGAATTCTTTCTATATTTTTTAGAATGGGAAATTTTTCTACTTTCTGCAGAGAGGAGAAAAGGCTAACAGAAAAGGAAATTGGGGAGGTAATAGTAATTCATTTCTTTCTTGTTGCTTATGACTTCTGTAATGAAAGTTACATTTACATAATTAATTGGTTATGGCAAGAAAATGTCTTGTTAAGTGTCTTTTTGGTTGGGAGGAAGCTTGGGGAAGATCAGGGGAAGAGCTGATGACATGGGGAGAGTGATTTCAACTGCTTTTCTGTTTAAGATGTGCAATTTTGGGGGCATGTATATTGTCCCAAGACACTGGAGTCATTTTGGGTGGCCTTTTTTTCCCCTTTAGAAGGTAAAGGAGTCCTCTTCATTAACAAGGGAAAATGCCAGAATATCACAGGTTTTATTTGGTTAATTTGGACTGCTATTTTTGTGGGGGAGGGAAGGCAAAAGAGGAGACTCACTGTCAAATGACTGGATTTAATATCATTGTTACTTTTCCAGTAGATTCTGGCATTAAAGGTCTCCCTCAGGGAATGATTAAAATAGTTCTTTGGAGCATTTCAAGGCTGTGTAGCATCTCAGATTTACTTGAAAATAAGTTTGCCTAATGACTTTTTAGCACCATTTGATTTCAGCTTTGGCTGAGAAAAGAGTTTTAGGTAGTGGTAGTACAATTCACTTTTATTTCTAAGAACACTTATGAATGCTAAATATTGTTTCTATTACATTAACTTTCTGGTGGTTTGAAAGGTATAAATGTCATCTTACTTTGAAAAAAAGAAAGCAAAACAAAACCCACTTCTTTCTGTCCAGGGGTTACAGCTTCTTCTTCAAGTTGTAAGGCAGAAACAACTCTCTCCCATTGTCTGCTTAACCTGCTTGGGTTTGGGGTCAGTCTGTTTAAATGGATGCATTTTAATTTGATTAATCTGGTGTGTATTTTTTGATGAGTGTGTTATGAAGTTGTAGTATAAGGGATGATCCTGGTTGAAAGGTAAGGCACAGGTTTAGACTTTCTAATTAATTAATTAATTTTGTGGTGCTGGGGAGGGAACTCTGGACCTTACACATGCTGGACAAATGCTGTATCACTGAACTACACCACCAGCCATTTTAGACTCCATGGGCAAAAACCTCCATTATCTGAAAAGAAGATGTATTCATTATGAAAGAATATTCTTACTTAATATGATCAGATGTTTTCCAAGCCAGAATATTTAATTGTTATCCCCAGTATGATATTAAATCATTTCCTCCTACCTGCTAGGATAAAGAATGCAGTATATTCTTTGAAATAATGCCTGCAAGCATCTCCTCAAATGTGAAATGAGGAGATTGAATAGAAAACCCTTAAACTTTGAATTTTGGGGGATCCTGCTTAGGAATTAAGACTAGATTATTATTTGTAAAAAATTAAAAAGTAACACTTACCTGTTTATATATCAAAGGGATTTGGTACTCATTCCAGGCAAATTTTGAATTAGATGTAATTCAATTTCTACTGAGGCAATTAACGTGTAATTATTTTTTGACTCTGTGTAATTAATTTTCTACTAAGATATATTAAGGCTATAATGTTTGCCTTGTGTTTCAGAAGAAAAGTTGTTTGAAATTTTATATTTTTAACCTCTCCCCTGGAAATATTTTTTAATTTCTATGTGTTTGAATATAATAATCATTCCCCTTCTTTCAGTAGTGTGTTTGGAGTGTTGTTAATCTAACTCAGACTTTCTCAATCAAAATTCTTCTCTGAACCATAAAACAGGGAACATGATTTGAATTATTCTTTTCTCAATTCTCTCAAGAAGGACACATAACTAAGACCAATTCTAGATGCACTACAGAGCAGTTAATTTATTACATCCAGTGGATTCCTTAGGGTGACAGTTGGCAAACTACAGCCAAGGGCAGAATTCTGTTTGTAGCCTGTTTGTAGGTGGCCTACAAGCTAAAAATATTTTTTTAAACACTTTTCAAGAATTGCTAAGAAGAAGAAGATGGGATACTCAGAGACTATAGAGTATACCTGACCCACAAAGCCTAAAATATTTATTATCTGGCCCTATACAGAAAAGTTTCCTGACATTAGAACCTTGAACACCACTGAGAATTGCTATTCTAAAGAAAGGAGGGCTTTTATGGTATTTTCACTGAGGCTGGGGATATTGTATGAAAATAGATAAGTTTTTCTGTTTACTAATGCAACTAACTTGCATATTGGTCCCAGTAGTGTAATGCTGAATTCAAGGAAAGACCTCAGATTATAGTAAATATGGAGATGTATTTTTGTCTATTTTTTAAAGATAAATTTTAACCATTGAATTATATGGCAAGTTGTGTTGGTAATGATGATGAATGATAAATGTGTTTGTATAAAGATACATTTTAATATTTTTCTCAGTTTCTAGAAAAAGAAAAAAAATAAAAGTGGACGAATTTTATAAAGGAATTTAAGGGGGGAAGGAGAAGGCATTAATTGCTTTTATCAGTATTTTAAATTAAACAGCCGTATCTATTAGAGAAGGAAAGTGAATAACGAGTGTTAAGTGTCAGATATAATCACATTTGTTTCCTTCTTGTACTGAGTAAGTGTCTTCACCCTACAATTAACATCTCAGGTACCTTGTCAGCAGTAAGGAGAATAATACTTAATCAAAAATGCATTAAAATTATTAGATCATAGCACATGAAATAATCAGGCTCTACCAAATGCCACTTAACTATTTGATTTAGTGGGGGGAGGTACCAGGCCATAAAACATGTATTGGTGAATCACAAAATTATCAAGGGAAGAGAAGCTCAGCAGGCATTTGTTTGGAACTTGCTGCTGATTTCCCTTCTCTCCATGTTTAGTTAATCATGAAGTTCTATCAGCAATTTCCCCCAGAAAGTGTCAGGCATCGTCCCTTCTTTTATCATGCCATTCTGGCCTTTATCACTAAGTACAGTCAAGGCTGCCTGCAGACATGATGGAATTACCTGAAACACAGCATTTATTTTTTCACTCATCTGCTGAGAGCTGTCAGTGGCTTCTTAGCAGCCTGAGCAGAAACTCAGGAAAGATGAGTCAAGCTTGGCTGCAGAGATGGTCAGAAAAGGCATCTCTGAGTGGCTGAGCTGATTCTAAGACTAGGTGTGATGAAGGGAAAGAAAGGGAGGGAAAAAATTAGCTGAGGCAAGAAAGGACAAAGGGACTTCTTGAGGTTGTATTTTTCAAAGTGCTTTTTAAGTCCTTATGGGGCGAGCAGTGAGGATTTGTTTCGTGAATGGTACTTTCTCTCTGGGTAGGACTGGAAAATGATAGGGTACAAGTCAGCTCAAGTTGTAGATCACAGATCTTTTTGGGTAGACATTGCTCCAAGCATTTTAATTCCTATTGCTCATCAAGCTTATTTTGGTGATGGCAAGTTAAGAACTAATTAAGGAACTTTGTCATTTGTCTCCATCCTGAGGTTACTTGTCATTGCCCTCCCTACCCCAGCCACAACTAGAAATCACTTATCATCAAATCAAAAATGTCAAGTGTTTTATAATGGTCATGTCCAGTTCTAAAATCATGATGCACTTTAAAGTTCCTAAATAGACCACATAGCCTTTTTTTTTTTTAAAGAAAGAGACATCATATTTTGTACATTTATGCAAATTTAGTACTGGATACTGATGCTAATTGAAGAATCACAGCTTTGTTAAATTGATTGCTAAATACACAAGGATTATAAATGCCACCTAATAAATGGATTGTATTCACTTTGCCCTATTTGTGTAGAAAACATGGAAATAACTTTATGTTAATAGTGATATTTGTTAAAAAATTAGAAGATTCTACTTATGTTAGCAGATATCTCATAATTCAGTAACATTTCCCCTTTTGTTTGGACATTTAATTTATCAAACATTTAAATTGTTACAAACAGATTTCAGCAATATTCTATCAAACATTTAAATTGTTACAAACTGATTTCAGCAATATCAACATAGATCAATGGGTGTAAATACTGGTGAATCTGTACCTATAGAGATTAGCATATTCTAATTGCTATTGAGGAGGACAGTGGGGTGTGGGGCAGGATGGAAATAAGTTGAAAATTTTTCAGTTCAGGAAATGTTGGGGGACTTTCAGAGGAGATTAATTCACAGTAAAATGTAGATGTGTTTCTAAGCTGCAATTCTTTGGTAAAATGGAAATAGGACAATATTTAGGGCTTTATAAAAATGAATGGTGTTCTCTGTGCAAACAAAAGAATAATAAAATCATCATCTTCCAGCCAGCCTGTCTTGTTAATGTAAGCTACTTTCTCATATAAGTGGTGTGTGTCGTGTGCTCAGTACAGAGCTAATCTTTATGCTCATTTGTAGTGGTCTTCTTTGGTTAGGTCAGCAGGTTTCACATACCTATACCAAGAATACATGGTTTTAGAGTGTATTCTTTTTTGTTATTGCTATTCTAAATCTTTTAAAGAAGGCTATAAAAATAAGTATTCTTTAAGCCCTAAACACAGACATACATACATAAACAAACACTCTGATATTTTTCACTTTGAGGAAATGAAAAAGTGGATTGTTGAACTTAAAAGAGAGCTTTCTTCTAAAGTACACTATAATCTCCTCTCAGCTCCATTCTTAGTGCTTGCCAAGATTAAAATCATATTGCTATTGATGCCTTCGTGCCATCAGTATCATTTTCTTGTGATCATAGAATGTTAAAGCCAGCAGGACCCAAGAGATAATTTTCCTTAGTCTCAAGATTCCGTTGGGTAACTATTGCAAATACTATTTGATTAAATTCATTCAGAGCATAGATTTGATTAAGGAGGAAAATGTTGGAAGGAAATTATTCTGCAGCCACTTTCTCATTAAGAATGAAAAGGTAAGTCTATGTAAAATTCCACTTTTTCAATCAGTGTTAATTTTCTAAAAGAACTCATGGTGTTAATAATTTAGTGCTGTGCTTACCAGCTTCAAACCTATTGATTTTAATTGGAGTTCTGCATCTAGAAGGAAGATAGGCAGTGAGCAAATCAATTTTGTTTTAATCCAATGCATTTTAATAAGTGTGCTAAAGATTCACCATAACATTACCCATGATAGTTCGATATTTGCTATAATGGGCTGCTGCCTTAGAGTCTAACCAAAGGTGCTTATTATTCTAACCAAAGGTACTAGAATGACATCCTTTTATTTTCCCGCTAATATGGGTAGCATAAATGGGGCTCTCGTTGTCCATCATTTTTAAGTGCCCTGTGCGGGTTTGATTAAATAATAGCCTGAATAAATTAGCATAGCTTTTTTATCATTTATATATTAACAGAACCTTTGTCTTCCTTTCATCATATGGCCTTTTCTCCTTTTCTGAATGAATATTTTATAGTTAGGGCTTATTATCAATCCCAGACCATATTTATGTAACATCCTGTCTAGTCAGTAATAATCCCTCTAATTTTAACACTAATATTCATGGTTAAATCAGACCCCAGGTTGAATTGTATATTTCTACATGGGTTTAGCCCAACTAAATTAAAAGACATGTACAGCAGAGTAATAATGCAAATTGTGGCTCTTGGAGACCTCTAATCTTTACATTAGAATATGAAATCCTAGATGGCTCCAGGACATGCAGTAGTCATGTGCCCTGGTTAATTGTGATTGTAGATGTGTTTTCAGAATTATATTTGCATATGCTGGAGATATGTACCCTGTGCCTGCTTATGGTTACTACCATCTTTTGTTTGCGCAGACCTTCATATTATTTCAAGAACTGCTGTTTTGCAACCTAATGAACTCTCCAGTTGAAAGGAAAAAAAAATCTCCAGGTGTTTAGAAAGCTTTTATTATTTTAATCACATGTGAGGATAGGGATCAGCTTAAAATTTCATACCTATTTTAACATCCTTTAGCTTACTGAATGTAATTTCTTGTACCAAAAGTGAGAAATCAAATTGCAAATAAAAGTATAATCTCATGCCAAAGATTTCATCTTAGGTAGTCTTTCAGGTAAACACTCCGCAAGCGTCCAAGGGCCACAGTGTGTAAAGTAATGTACTGGGTACCATGAGGGTACCTGGCACTGAGTGAAACAGAGAGCCATATCCTTAATGATCTTACTGTTGAAGATAGAAAAGTCATGGCAATGAAAGAGTTTGCAAACATAATAAATGTATGCTTTAGAGGAGGCACGACTAAAGGGTTTTGAGAGGGCAGAGATGAAGCAATAGATTCCAGGGGGGATTGGAAAGTTTGGTTTTGTTGTTTTAATTAAAGATACTGGGACATTCAGAGATGGAGGAGATATTATAGATATAGATGGAGGATATGGTAGATTGAGAAACTGGTGAGAATAAAAGATTCAAAAATAAAAAAGTAGAGTCATTCCCCAATGAAGCATTGCATTTAACTGTGTGTGTCTAAGCTACTACCTACTGAAGCATTGGGCTTGAGATATGGTTAAGATAGCCCTGGAATTTTCCCTTTAGACACTTTGTTTTGTTGGATGTTGAAGTTCTATTTATGATTAAATATAACTGTTATCTTGTGAAGTTCTATTTATGATTAAATATAACTGTTATCTTGTGAATACTTTACTTTCTGAATGAATTTACTTAATGATTAAGGACAGGAAGACTAATAAAAACTTATGTCCTGTATTTGTTGAGTTCTTAGCTCCTTTTGACTTCCTTGGGGATAGTCACTCATATATAATAGGACAGAGTGAGGGGCAGAGATTAGTCTGAAGAGTTGACTCGTGCATTGTACAGCTCTTTATCCTGCCTTGGCTTCCAAACCTGCTTCATTACTATATCAGAATTGAGACTTGAATGCAGCATACTAGTGATTCTGATTTTCTAACTGGAACTGCAGGGTATTATAAACTTTTCCTTTTAGCCATTGTGTATTGCTGTAGAATTGACTATGGAGCCAATGCCAGTTCATCCCTTACTTTATATTTCAAAACAAGGCTGGGTGCGGTGGTGTATACCTATAATCTCAGTGACTTTACAGGTCAAGGCAGGATGCCTACACGCTCAAGGCCAGCCTTGGCAATTTAGCAAGGCTCTATCTCAAAATAAAAAGAGCTGGGGGGTTCAGTCAGTGGTAAAACACCCTGAGTTCAATCCCCAGTACAAAAAAAGTACATTATATGTTTATATATAAACTAGGTTTGGTGAAGCAAGTGACAAAGGGAGAAGAACAAAGGAACCTGCCTTCTAATACTTCACAAGATTCACACAGCATCAGAACAGGAAGCGATTTAGAGATCATGAGTCCACCTCTCTCCCTCATTATACAGATGGTGAAGCTGACATTTAATCGCTGATTTCTTGTAATTTCCGGGATAAGCAAAATTAAGCCAATTTTGCCTGACCTCTCTGCTCTCTTTACCTCTGTAATACTTATGCGAAACCAGACCTCCTTTTTCCTTTGGAATGGCTGTAAGGTTAGAGAGAAATGAGCTAAATGATGTGATGGAATTTGCATCCAGCATTTATTGTGATGATAGCCTTGAGTTTCGGTTTATTGAGAGAAAAATGTGATTGTTTGCAGGACGTTTCCTTCCCCTTCCCCATGGATATAATTAAAGGTTTAAGGAAATTTCAGATCCTGGAGTTGGTTGAAAAGACAAAATTTGTTATTTCCTTTCATTTAAGAGGTCTGAGATCCAAGGATGATTTACCTAGCTGAACAAAATAATCTGATATTTCTAGTCTAAATTAAAACAACAGGGAGATAAGACCTCCATATGTGGGAAATGAAGTTAATAAAAGTGCTGCCTGTTATGACTTGGGTTCTTGCTTGGGGATTTCTAATATGAGGGAAGGTCTGATTAAATTTCTTCTCATTCTTTCTGTATTTTCATCTTGCTTTACAAAAATATGGTATGTGATAAAGTGACAACAGAGTCAAAGAAATGTCTCATTCTACTTTACCCCATTGTAAATTGAACTGACTTACAAACATATGTAAAGAACTGCATTCTTGGGGACCCTTTGGGGAGAATGGCTCCTGCTGGTTTCATTGTTCTTGTGATCTGAGTTTGAGTAAAGAGAAGAATGCAAGTTAGGAGGCAAAGAGGAAGCTCTTCTCCTATCCTCCCTTGAGTAGGAGGAATTAAGATGAAGGAATATTTTCAATTATTCTTTTGTTCTTAAAGATGAAGTAGAATCACAATTGCTAATCAGGGGAAACTCCTCAAACTGCTATGTTATTCATACAGCTATGTCAAAACCTTTGGTAATAATTTTAATGAAGTTATCCTTTACTAAAATATTTGCATTCTAAATATTTTTGCTAATGAGGTGCATTTAAAAATAGGAATAATAAAATAAAGGGGAGATGAAAAAGTACTTATACATTTAATTGTATTTCTGCTTTATGAACACATTTTTCTTGTTGCTGCGCATAATATTGCTCAGAGTTTAAATGGTTGCTTCAAGGGTACAAAACAATGCTGTATGAGACCTCTGACTTCATGCATTGCTATTAGGATCACAGTGGCAGGGCTGGCCTCATCCATCTCAAAACTCTGCCTTTTAAGTGAGTGAGTCCAGAAAGGGATTCAACTGTGAGTTGATCGAATGCTGTTGATGACCATAAGGAAGCCCAGAGTTGTTATAACTGCATTTCTGACTATATTTCATTTATCTCATTGCGTGTATATAAAATCTGGCAATTCAACTGCTACTTTACGATGCAAAGACAAGTTAAAATAACCTTTGAGAAAGATGTAAGAATGTGAGTAAACTACAAAAATAGATAAACTGAGGACATTTTCTTTATACACTTACATATTTTTTAGCTCTTATAAACATGGAAATACAAACTTCCATGACTGACCACCTAAAGGAATCTGACATCTTGCAAATTCTTCATGTTTAATTTAAAACATACATAGACATATTTAAATTTTATCTTAGTTCTTACTCTGTCATATGCAAAATATGGTGAAGCTAAGTATTTTGTTTCAGGAATATACATCACAGGGGTTTCTTTTTAAGGAATCCATACAATTTTATCAGATAATTGTAATATGAACTTGAGGTTATACACAGTAGACAAACACTCTGCTAACATCTTATTCTCCAAGAGTTCAGACAGATTTATGGGGAGTTTATTTTATCCTTCTCATTATAAATCTGAGCATTCACACAGCCACTTAAACAATTCTAGGTCTACATGAAATAGCACAAGATTAACAATTGATGTTAAATATTATTTTTATTCTTGGACAAGTTCATTGATTTGTGGGCTTTTTAATGAGCAGAACTGAAAACCTTAGTGTTAGTGTTACTGAAGTCTACAATAAATCACTGATAGAGCTGAAATTGGAGCCAGTGGCTTTCTGCCATTGGATCCTATGGGAATTATGATATGGAATACCATCACTACTTTGCCTCCTACACTCTAGAGACTAGCAGATTCCAGCCTCGTTACTGACATGGAAAACAAAAAAATAGGGTCAAGTAACTTTGACAGAAAGTCAAGGTACTTACAGATTACTTTTCATTATGATTCTAATATGAAATTTGTTGTATTTATGGACATGTACAGGGGTCAACCAGTTGCACAGTGGTTCAAAATTGTAAGGAATTATATCATTTGGACCAACATCTCCCTAATACCTGCCTTCTGCCTAGTGCCCCAGGCCCTGGTAGCCACTTACTCTGTAGTTCTATTAGACCAACATTTTAAGATTCCACGTAATGAGTGAGATCATGCAGTATCTTTCTGTCTCTGGCTTATTTGACTCAACATATCACCCTCCAGATTTGTCCATGTTCTGGCAACTGATGGATCAAAGGGTACAAACTTTCAGTTAAGGAGTAAGTTCAAGACCTCTATTGTACATCATGGTGAGCATAGTTAGTAACAATATGTAGTCATCTTGAAAAATGCTAAGAAACTGGATGTTAAGTGTCCTTGCCACAAAAATGATAACTACCTGATTTCAGCATGCCAAAATGTATATGTATTTCAACAGTATTGTAAACATGATAAATTGATGCATTTTTATCATTGTTTAAAAATAATAAAAATTGTATCATTTGGAGAATAGAAAAGTCCCATATTAAATTTTAAAAATTATTTCATTTTTAAATTTTTCAACTTCTTTAAATATTGGGATATTACAATTAGACATTGGACAGTTGTGTGATCTGTTTATGATGGAAATAATTTTGGGTTTATAGCAAAAGGGAGTATAGTTTTAAGTTACAAATCTAAGTTGTGGCAAAGGAACTTTAGACACGAGAGTCAGGAAATTGGGTTTCAAGTGTAAATTTTGCCACTGGTTAATGTCTTATATATTTCAAGAATTTATAATCTCTCTAGGCTACTTCTTTCTGTGTTAGAGAAAATGGATTTTGGATAAGATATTTGCCAAGTTCCTATTCATCTCAAAGAGTCTATAATTTGTTTAATTCCAAGACTCTCTATTCATTCTTAACCTCTCTCTTCCTTTACCATCATTTTGACATAAATAACCTTAAATTTCATAACCATAAATTTCATATTGCTTGTGTTTTGACAAATATTATGTTTCTAGTATTGAGAATAAGTGCTAATTTTAGAGATACATCCTTTGAAGTGTCGGAGACTTGATTTTCAAGTGATATTAGTTTAGGACATAGCAAGCATTGTTGTTGATGGTAGTGATAGTGGGTTGGATTGAATGATCTATGTATTTCCTTCCAGCTCTAAATGTCTATGCTGAGGGAGAAGGCAGTTGTGCAGGATGATATGTAGCACTTAAAAAAGATAGCATCCTACCCACTTGAATCAAAGTGTGGAATATGATATGTCAAGAAATTTGTAATGTTTTGAACAACCCACAATAAAAAATTAAAAATAAAAAAAAAAAAAAAGATAGCATCCTGTGGTCTTGAATTCAGCAGTGCTAAGAAGGACATGACTGTTGATTTTAAACTTTTTTTTTCTTTCTGGAGTTATCTTAATTAGGAAACACTCAACACTTTTAGGCAATATTCCTAGAGCAAATAAAAATCATAATGTAGGAGAATATAAAAAACACTAATTAATTAATTAATTAATTAATATTTTTAGTTGTAGATGGACACAATACCTTTATTTGATTTATTTATTTTTATGTGATACCAAGAATCAAACCCAGTGCCTCCCACATGCTAGGTAAGCACTCTACCACTGAGCCACAACCCCAACCCAAAACAATAATTTAACATGAGGCTCATGAAGCCAATAGAGGATGATTTTTGTTAATATCCATTCTGCTTGTTAGATGATAGGTAATGGTATAGATGTGGGAGTCATCCAGAAAAGCATTTCATCTCCAGCTCGGGAGACCTAATCTGAGTGATTTAAATAGATAGCTAATTAGATGTACATCTCAATTTTAGAACACTCTTAGGCTGAAGTTTTTAGTTACTCTCGGGTGATTGTTAGCATACCCTATTTTCACTGTATGTCAGTCCTAGTATTACCACTTGAGAATCTGAAGAGAGTAAGTGGTCTTCCTCTTTAAGCCTTGATATCATTAGCACACTCTTTGCTCATCATTTTCTGTCGTGTTCCTCCTCATCAGGGAATCGCTGATGGGTCCTCAGACAGGCCAGCCTTTGTTAAAAGCAAAAAGTTATAGCTGAGAGGATTCATTGCATGGGCTTCATTAAGTAGGATGGCTATGAGTTCAGCCTTGCTCTGCTTGCTTTTGTGCCTTGCAGGTTCCTTAAGAACATCTGAGCTCAACCCTTCCTGATCAAATCCTTTGAGAAATCTCTTTTCCTTAAACTTACTATATTTTCAGACTAGTGCTCTTAGCTACTTCAGATTCAAAGAAATAGATTCTTTTTAAAAAATATTTATTTTTTAGTTGGACACAATGCCTTATTTTATTATTTATATGTGGTGCTGAGGATCTAACCCAGGGCCTTGCACATGCTAGGTGAGCACTTTACCGCAGAGCCACAACTCCAGCCCAAGAAACAGATTCTTTACCTTACATTCTTCCCCACCTTTCAAGATTTTCATTCTGGTTGGGCAAGGTAGCACATTCCTGTAATTCTAGCAGAGGCTGAGGCAGGAGGACTGTGAGTTCAAAGTCAGCCTCAGCAACTTAGTGAGACCATGTCTCTAAATAAAAAAATAAAAAGGGCTGGGAATATGGTTCAGTGATTAAGCACCGTTGGGTTTAATCCCTGGTACAAAAAAAATTTTATTCTACATCTGTCTATAATTTTCTTATTTGATTTGTTCACCCATTCCTAATGTCACCCTCTACAATGGACCCATTTTCTCCTGCTTACTAGAGATTTTAACTTTTATCCTTCATCAGTGTTGGCTCTTAACCTCAAAACTCTATCACCAATTACATCCTAACCTATAGAATATTCATAGACTGTATTGAGTAAAAACAATGTTTAAAAATGATTACACCTAGAAAGCATGTGTTTCAACAAATATTATGTTTCTAGTATTGAGAATAAGGGCTAATTTTAGAGACGCATCCTTTGAAGTGTTGGAGACTTGATTTTCAAGTACAGGCACAAACATGTAAGTATCAAGTCCTCTTTTTTTTTTTTTTTCTTGGTACTGAGGATTGAACTCTGGGGCATTTAACCACTGAGTCACATGCCCAGCCCTTTTTAGTTTTTTATCTTGAGATAGGGTCTTGTTAAATTGCTTAGGACCTTGCTATTTTGCTGAGGCTGGCTTCAAACTTGTGATCCTCCTGCCTCAGCCTCCTGAGTTGCTGGGATTCCAGGCGTGTGCCACCATTTTCAGCTTCTTGATTTTTATCTTAATCTCCAAGTTGTTCATTTAGTATACAGAACTAGATGAGACCCCCATGCTTGTCTGGGCAAAGTAAGGATAATGTGTTTCCTGTAATCAAGAATACAAATTTCACATCTGTCTCCTCTATAGTTTCCAAATGTTGATCTTAAGCCTGATGCCAAAATGACGACATGGTAATCATCTGGGTCGCTTTTTCAAAATACTCATGGGGCTCCAGTCTCAAATATACAAATCAATGGTTTTGGGATGAAGCCTGAGTATCTGCATTCTTAAAGTTATCCAGGTGATTCTCAATGCACAGCCAAGATTGGTGAGCTCTTAGAGAACTTTTAAGAATTCCTCCAGTCAGAACGCACCCAATTGCTATGTAAAATTATGATGTTCTAATAAAAAAGAAACTAAATTGTGGTTTGAGCCAAAAAGTCTTCTTCCATCTGCCTCTGACTTTCCATAGAAGAAAAGCAAGATGATCACCATAAAAATTTTCCCCTTTTAGGCTTCTTCAGAATAATTCCCTAGTGAATAGTTGGTTAGTGGTAATAATACCTTGTATGATTTAAATTTGTTATAGTGAAGGATGCAGATTGAAGCCAATCTGAACAGGTAAAGCAAATCAAAGTATTAATGTGACTGTCCTGAGGTGGATCTGTAAAAGTTTTCACTTTCACAGACCCTCATTTATGGGGCATGTAGAAATCCTCTACCATTACCTGTAAATCAATATGAAGTTTTCTTATGTTGTATTAGCTTCTACACAACTTACAACACCTTCCTAGACTATGGCTTTGAGAAAGGAATGCAAACAAAGTAGTAAAGTTTAATTTGCAGCAGAAATAGTAACATTTAGAGATTCTATATTCTTAAAAGAATATTGGATCTGGAGTAGAGAGGATGCTGACTTGATTTTCTTCTAGTCTACAAAAGTAATGGGAATAATTGGGCAAATCATCTTTTTTTTTTTTTTGTATGGCACTAGGGACTGAACCTAGGAGTGCTTTATTACTGATCTACACTGCTAGCTCTTCTTGTTTTTTAATTTTGAGACAGGGTCTCGCTAAGTTGCTGAGGCTGGCCTCCATCTTGTGATCCTCCTGCCTCACTTCTCAAGTCGCTGAGATTATAAACATGTGCCATCATACCTGGCACAAACCAGCATCTTTTTTTGAAAAATTTTTAATTTGTTTTAATTAGTTATACATGACAGTAGAATGCACTTATATACTTTGATATATCATACATAGATGGGATATAATTTGTCATTTTTCTGAGTATACATATTATAGGATCACATTGGTCATACAGTCACATACATACATAAAGTAATAATATCTGTTTCATTTTACTATCTTTCTTATCCCCACATCCCTTGCCTTCCCCTCCTTTCACTTTCCTCTACCTAATCTAAGGTAACACTATTCTTTTTTTTTTTGCATTACAATTCTTAATACTCATATATATCACAATTTTTATATCTTTTTATATATAAAGTATGTTGACACCCAATTCAAGTCTTCATACATGTACTTTGTATAATGATGTCCATCACATTCCACCATCCTTGATAATCCCCTGCTCCCTCCCACTCCTCTTCCCTATTTAGAATTCATCTATTCTTCCCATGCTCTTCTTCCCAATCCCACTATGAGTCAACCTCCTTATATCATAGAAAACATTCGGTATTTGTTTTTTGGGGATTGGCTGACTTCACTTAGCATTATCTTCTCCAACGCCAGCCATTTACCTGCAAATGCCATGGACAAACCAGCATCTTTATGTGGGTGTTTTTTAATTGCATTATTTGGGGTGTTTATCACTTATTTATTTATTTTTAGTTATAGTGTACACAAAATCTTTATTTTGTTTTTTCTTTTTATGTAGTGCTGAGGATCGAACCCAGTGCCTCACCTGAGGAGCAAGCGCTCCACCACTGAGCTACAACCCCAGCCCTGTTTACCATTTATTTACCTGACTTTTTCCCTTCTACTAAAAACAAAGCAATCTGTGTTTATTAAAGATACTTAGAATGCCTTGGCTTAAAATGCTGAAGGAGAAATTAGAACTTGGCTGTTATCTATCATGGATTCAGAAATTGGTAATTGGGTAAGGATCCCCATTCCTTGAATGCTTACAGAAGTGAAGTTATGCTAGAGAAAACTTGTTTTCAATGATTCCTTTCTCTCTAAAGATAATGTTTTGCATAAGTTTTAGACTCAAAATGAGAGTAGGAAGTATGATACATTGTATAAATGGTGGGTGTTTCCGTCTCCAATAAAACGTTAAACTATACTGATGAGTTAGGATTTACTTTAGAGCTTCCTTAAAATGCAAAATGTGACTTGATTTTTAAATCCTTGATTTACATATTTGCCAGAATCCATTTATTATAGAAAGCAAGACACAGCTGTATCCTCCCTGGGGCTGATTGTTCCAGTCAAATCCTTCTAAAACACTAATTAGGAAGATTAGGATTTAATTTTTGTTTCTTAACAACAGAAGATTCTTGTTATAGAGTTAATGAATATACACACTTCCCAGAGTATGTTATCAAAAGGTGTATACTATGTAGTTTTCATCAATGGTTTATTTCCAAACTTTAGTATATTTAGAATGAACAGGCTGACTCATTTTTTTTTAGGGAAATTTCCAAGATCACTGAATTTGGGAAGTTATATAAAAGTGAACCCATCACCAAGGTATTTGTTAGAAATTTTTACCACAGGGTAGTAGAAAAAACAAAAAAAATCACCAAAAGTAGGAAGAGATAACTATTGGATCACCACTGTGTAATAGTAATAAAGGAATGATCACAATGAAATACATACACATAATAGCTTGATAAAAGAGGACACCAAGGAAATCATGTTTTTGAGAAGGTATTACAACAAAATGTGAGCTTTAAAGAGGCATGCTCAACCTACTGGAAGTCTTCAAGTTATTTTTAAAAGGCCATATGGGAATCTCAAGGTGTATTTGTTTCATGTGCATTCTGGAGATAGGTGAGGATATACATATAGCTTGCAGTATCAAAGAGCCTCCAATATGGAATGTGCATGTTTTCGAAATGGAAAAAATACAGGAGTATGTGGGAAGCTTATAAGGTAAAATACATCATGTGCAAACTGTATTTTAGGCAGGCTAAAAAAGAGAAGTTGATAAAATTCTTTAAAAGCAGTAGTACGTCTTGAAGTTACCTCAAAAGGAACCAGTTTACTAAGGTAGTAGTGTGTCTATTTGGTTATCATAGAGCAAAGAAATTGATAAGAGAAAAATAAATCTTAATGGCCTCTTTAATAATAAGATATAAGGAACATGTTAACTCCATAATTATCTGCTGAAATTGATGATAAGGTAAAACTAGGTAAAATTATAGAAAATGAACAAATATTCTAGGTCCAATAGACAAAGTCGATTATAATTTAGCTCACCAGCACTAAATTGCATCCTCTTATATTTTGGCAGAACTCAAAGTTTTAAACTAATAAAGTACTTAAGAATAATTTAATAATATGCTTTTGGGGGAAGGCTTGGACATCTTGAGATGCTACTTGATCAGAAGTATGTCTTCAACATTAAAAGTTTAAGAAGTATAAAAGAATTTCTTATGGGAGTAAGGTTTTAATTCAAAGTATATTGTAAGAAAAGAAAAAGAATATTTCTATATCAGGAAAGGACAGTGAATTTATAAATCTAAGTCATGCATATACATTCATTAATCTAAAAACCTTTGCTTCATGTCAGATTTTATCAGAGAAAAGTGTTAATATTATTATTCTCCACTGTGAAATAATTTGTGAAAGTTCTTTTGTATATTTAAAAACTTTTCAAAGTTCCTACATTCTGTTTTTTAAAACAATACTGGGCCTCAAACCCAGGGTCTCATGCATGTTAGACAAGTGTTCCACTATGTAGGTTCATCTACCATCATCAGATGAATAATTTACATTTATTTTTTTCCATTCTGTAGTTTGTCTCAACTTTATTGTTTCCTTTGCTGTGCAGAAGCTTCTTAATATGATATAATATCATTTGCATAATTTTGCTTTTGTTTCCTGTGCTTTGGGGGAATAATTCTTTTTAACATTTTTATTAGAGCATTAAAATTATATATAATAGTGGGATTTGTTACGCCATATTCATATATGCACATAACATGATGCAATCAATCTCATTCCCCAGTACCTTTTCTGTCCCTTCTCCCCTCCCCCTGATCTGCTTCCTCTACTGATATTATTATTACTATCTTAATTAGTACATTGTAATTATATATGTAAGCAGGATTAATTGTGATATATGCATATATGGGCTTAGCATATTTTGGTAGATTTCTTTCCTCAGCATGGAGAACAGTTCTTAATAAAGGCATAGAATCGCTTTTCAGCCATTGATGAGAATATTTCACACAAATAGGATCCTAAAAATGTGAACAGACAGTTCTTAAAGGAAGAAATTCAAATGGCCAACAAATTTATGAAAAATTGCTCAACTTTATTAGATATCAGAGATATGCAAGTTAAAACTGCAATGAGGCATCATCTTTTAGAATAGCTATTACCAAAAAGACAAAAATATTTCAGCCATTGATGAGAACATTTCACACAAATAGGATCCTACATTAAAAAAAAAAAAGATCAGAAGTATTTTGTGTTCTTTGTTGCTTAGAATTATAGGTGGGTTTTTTGGCATGTCTGAGTTGAGACAGAGGAGAGTTCAAAGGTAATATTGAGAGAATGTTGTTTTCTTTTGTTATTATTTTAGGTACTGGGGACTGAACACAGTGGTGCTCTACCACTGAATTACATCCCCGGTCATTTTTAAATTTTGAGATTTAGAGTCTCCCTAAGTTGCTGAAGCTGGCCTCAAAATTGCAATCTCCCTGCCTCAGCCTCTGAATGACTGAAATTATAGGTGTGCACCACCATACTCACGAAGAATGCTTATAAAACTCTTCTTACATTTGCATTAATGTTCAAACTGTATACAATCCTTTGTTTTGTTCCAAAATATATCTGATCTTTTGGCAGACCTCAGAGACTTTGCTATATGGGATTGTTAGTGGTAGCACGATCAGCTAAACCCTTTTGGTATGGGTGATCCAGTAGAATGTGGACCAGCTGGCTGTTTGAGATTACAGTTGTTCTAACAAAGCAATTGTGGAGAAGAGTCAAAGGAGTTTGTAAGCTTTAAAAAAATTAAGAAATGATAAATGTTCAAGGAAATGAAAATGGTAATTACCTTGATTTGATCATTACACATTGTATATGTGTTGAATGAGCACACCATACCCAGTAAATACATACAATTAAAAAATATTAAAAAGTGAAGACCTATACAAAAAGTATTTTTGTCTTATGATTCATTTTCCTTCATTTAAAAAATCATCTGTGTTCTTTCTTCCATAGAATAATATAGCAGATCCGGAAGAACTGTTCACAAAATTAGAACGCATTGGAAAAGGCTCATTTGGAGAAGTTTTCAAAGGAATTGATAACCGTACTCAGCAAGTTGTTGCTATTAAAATCATTGACCTTGAGGAAGCCGAAGATGAAATAGAAGACATTCAACAAGAAATAACTGTTTTGAGTCAATGTGACAGCTCATATGTAACAAAATACTATGGGTCATATTTAAAGGTAATGTGTGTGCTATATTATTTAAGTCATAAGGTATTTTCATTATGTTTTTCTTCCTCTCTTTTTAAATTCTGTTTTTGAAAAGCAATGTCTCAAATTAGGATTTGGCAGTCTTTGTCCTTTAGGCAGAACCCAGCTCCCTCCATTATAGTGCCAAATAAATTGTTGTTAGATTTAGCAACTGTATCCTGAATATATCTCAGCACTCAGCTGTACTCTGTTCTATACCTGAACTTTTGGTTCAGTGGAGGAGCAGAAATGGAGCAGCTGGTTCTTGAGACATATCCTTTGTCAGGAAAAAGCCATCCTTCCTTGGTTCCTGCAAACTCTTTTCAATAGTTCATTCTGTCTCAATCTCAGAATTGATGAAATTTTTAAGTATGTCCCTTATTCCATTGAGTTAAGGTGGTTGCATTTCTCTCTCCCATCAGGTTGTGAGCTTCTTGATGGCAGGCAGTTTAGCTTAACCAGTCTTGGTTTCTTTGTCACAGCACAGACACAGAGTCTGGCACATCTCAAGCACATGATAAATGTACTCATTCATTCATTATTATCCTCAGGAGATTGGTTGTAGGCCCTGCTTCCCAAGACACTAAAATCCTCAGATGCTCAAGTCCCTTATATAAAATGACATAGTATTTGTATATTACCTATGTACATCCTCCCTTATACTTTAAATCACCTCTAGATTATTCTCTAATACATTGTAAATGTTATGTTAGTAGCTGTTATACTGTATTGTTTACAGAATAATGACAAAAAAGTCTGTACTTATTCAGTAGAGAGGTTTTCTTTGACCCACAGTTGGTTGAATCTTGGATATGGAACTTATAGGGGACAAACTTTTTGTTAAAATGGAAGAAAATGAAATAATATTGGCTCCCTGCTGAAGCTGGAATTTTTCCTGGTTCCAAGATCATGTAATTAGCAGCCACCTAAATTTCCAGCAGATGGAGATGTTACTGCATAACAGAAAATTCTTTGTTTAGTAAAACCCAAGAGTTCTTGGGTTCCAGAGGTAAAAGTCAGGATTTGTGTCCATTGAAATGTAAATAATAAATAGCTACAGTGGATTAGACAAAGGAGAATGAAGAGAAGGAAGGGGGATTAGTAATAGGAAAGACAGTGGAATGAATCTGACATAACTTTTCTATGTACATGTATGAGTACACTGCAATGAATCTTAATTCCATGTACATCCTAAGATGTACTGCATGTTTGTATAAATATGTCAAAATAGACTTTACTGTCATATATAACTAAAAAGAAGAAATAAAAATAAAAGAGATAAAGAAAAAGAATAAATAGCTTGAAAATTCTAGGTTGGGTTTTAAATTATTTTTAAAATAAAATTGTTGGGGCTGGGGTTGTAGCTCAGTGGTTGAGCACTTGCCTAGCATGTGTGAGGCACTGGGTTTGATTCTTAGCACCACATATAAATAAATAAAGGTATTGTGTCCATATACAACTAAAAATGTTTTTTAAAAAATTGTTTTACTGGATGTGGTGGTGCATGCTTCTAATCCCAGCAGCTTGGGAGCCTGAGGCAAGAGGATTGTGAGTTCAAAGCCAACCTCAGCAATAATTTAGGAAGACCATAAACAATGTAGGTAGACCCTATCTCAAAATAAAAAATAAAAAGGGCTGGGGATATGGCTCAGTGATTAAATGCCTCTGGGTTCACTCCTGGCACCCAAAATAAAGAAATACAAAATTGTTTATTCCCATGTTGAAAAATTTCAAAGGAAAGCAGTATTAGACCTTTGCCTTTCAGGGATTGCTTAGTATTGTTTCTTATGCAAGGCACCGGTGTTTGTGAAAAAGATGGAGATGGACACACATCCCCAAATCCCCCACCCCCCACAACACACACACAAAGCTACTATGGGACGGAGAAGAGAATACTTCACTGACCTCTGAGAAGATGTCCAGAGTGCATGCATGTGCAAAAAATTCGGCCCAAAGGGAGCTAGCTTGTTGTGGCGATCTGTCTGTCTCAACTTTTCAGGTTGGCTGCAGTGCCGCTACAATTTAGACCCTAACTCTGGGCTGAGTGTATGTCTGCAGTGCAGACAAGTGCAGAGCAACCTTGGCGCGGACCTGGTGTGAGCCATTAAATATGGATCGTCTGAGGCGAGTTTACATTCCAGATTCCAGAGTACGTGGTGTCTCTCAGTGGCCTCAGAACTGGTGTGCAGAGTGAGGACAGAAGCAAAGAAACCTTGGTTTTGGCAAGGGTGCATATGACGTATGCGTGGGCTTTCCTCCACAAAGCGCGTGCGCATGGCCGCAAAGCGGGTGTGTACAACTGCAGAGCGCACCTGCACACAGCTGCAAAGCCAGTGTATACAACCGCAAAGAGCATGCGCTCATAGCTGCAAAACGTGTGCATACAACTTCAGACCGCGCGCGCGCCCGGCCACAAAGCCCGTGTGTGTTTGGTATGTGAACTCGCCTGGCAGCCATCTCTCGTGAACCTGGAGCCCGGTGATGATGAAACTGATAAATAATTCCTGCCTTACTTCTTTGTTCCTAGCGGTCCACTGGTGTCTCAGGTATACTAGATCCACCTGTGATCCTTCTTGTGGGTGTATAATGCCTTCCTATGCTCCACTGTATTGTTACAATTTCTTAAAAGGGCCCTTGAACCATTCCAGGATTATTTTGGTTTGCGTCTGTGTGGCAGCTGTTGCAAAGATCGCTCTTTTTTATTTCTCTTTTTTTTAAAGAGAGAGAATTTTTTTTTAATTTTTTTTTTTTTTTTTTAGTTTTCGGCGGACACAACATCTTTGTATGTGGTGCTGAGGACCGAACCCGGGCTGCATGCATGCCAGGCGAGCGCGCTACCGCTTGAGCCACATCCCCAGCCCCTCTTTTTTATTTCTCCATCTTGGTGACTTCACTTTGTCATTGCTTTCTTTATCAGTATGTATATTAATTAATATCTATGTAAGCAAGGCATGATGGTGCACGCCTGTAATCCCAGCGGCTTGGGAGGCTGAGAAAGGAATCTCACAAGTTCGTCCTCAGCAACTTAGGCCCTAACTAACTCAGCGAAACCCTGTCTCTGAAATACTAAAATGGCCTGGGGATATGGCTCAGTGGTAAACTTCCTCTGAGTTTAATCCCTGGTATCAAAAAAAAAAAAAAAATTACCATCAGTTTCCTTGCCTTTTTACAAGTTTGATTTATTTTAACATTATATGAATTGGGTAGAGAGTGTATGCATAGTAGAAATAATCCTTAAACAGCCACTATATTAAACACTGTACTAGATGCATAAAAATGGTGCAAATTTTATGATTAAAGTGCATCTAAAATACAGATGAGGCACAAATACGCCAGCATCCTGTTTTTGAGAATAATTTGAAAAAAAAAGTCCTGAAAAAGGAAGTAATAATACTGATAATTTTTATTCAATTTCAGCATTTCTTTCTAAGTGTTACCTGTTACTATGTTTTACTACATACCTGATTTTTTGTCCTTTAGCTTTCATGTTCACTCCTTTTTTTTTAATTTTTATTATTTATTTTTTTAGTTTTCGGCGGACGTTGTACAACATCTTTGTTTGTATGTGGTGCTGAGGATTGAACCCGGCAGGCCACACACATGCCAGGCGAGCGTGCTACCGCTTGAGCCACATCCCCAGCCCTCATGTTCACTCCTAAAAGGCTAATTTTACAGTTAATATTAAGTTAGAGAAATCTCGTGATTATTCAGTCTCAATAGTTTTTAAGTCCCCCTTCTAATTGCTACAACAGACTTTGTTGTAGGCAGTCCTAGGACTTTGTGTGTGTGTGTGTGTGTGTGTATGTGTGTGATTTGTTCTTTTGGGTTGACTCTTTCTGGATTGAATACTGGTAACTCCAGACCCAGTCTAAAGCAAACCTGAACCCTTGCTATTTTTAGGCCCATATAACAGATAAGCTATTTTTGGTGACTGACTTAAAATATTTAATAAGCCCTATTTAAAATGGGTCTTGTTTATTATATTGGAAATAACTACTGATATGGGATTGAACTTTTTACTAGTTGTTATAGCCTTTGTTTATTCATATTCAGTGCTCGTGGAAAATGTATTACAATTCTATTTTTACAAGATTTCACATTTAAAAAAATTCTCTTCAAAACTTAGTACCGTATTATATATGAACTGTTCATCTAGTAATTACTTAATCTTTAAATAAATATAAACTATTTTTTGTACCAAATCTTGATTGTAGAATATACTCAGACTAGTTGGTGACAATAGAAAAAACACCATTGTCCAAGGTGTTCTTAATGGATTAAATTGAAAAATTTTTTTATCTCCTTTCCCAATCATTAATTGAAGTCTCTTAGTAAAAGAATACTTTGAGGATGGGAACGGCTCAGTGGTAGAGCACTTGCCTGGCATCCAAGAGGCCCTAGGTTTGATCTCCAGTACTGTAAAAAAAAAAAAAAGAATACAGTGAAGAACTTATTGTTTCATGATAAAATTATAGAAATAGACAGTTGACCAATACTGAATAGTTATATCTATTTAAAGTAAACAAATGTATTATATACATGTTTATCTCTATACAGATAAATATATATATATATACACACACACACACACACACAGAAAACAAAATATGGTCTTTTAATACTATTTATTTGAATCACTTTTTTAAATTGAACAACTTGTTTTCCATTTATATTAAATCTTACAGTGATTGTGTAGACTTGGGTTTTTTCCTAAACTAAAATCACATATAACAGGATTCTGTTTAATGCAGTCAATGTAATTCAAGGCCACATCCTCTAAGTAACATCAGAAAACTGCACTGTCAATCAACTGTGTACCTTCTTTGGTTCATCCTTACATTTCAGATGACAGGAGATTTTGTGAGTCAAGTTAATTGAACAGTGTAGGGTATCAGTTTTCTCAGTTTGTCCTTACACAGGATATCACACATAACCAAGACCTCACCATAAGCTGGAGGAAAAGGTTATTGCATTTGAGAGAAAATTATATACTCTCTAAAACTGTATGCAATTGTAGTGATTTCCTTGAGACATGCAAAAATGTACTAGGTATTCATTTTGACTGAGCTCAGTGTATAACTTCATTTTTTAAAAACAAGAGTAAAAACCAGACAAACACATCAGTGTGACCACAGTGTTTTCCTTTAATTTTAGTTCACTGCAGAGTTTCTTGACAGACAAAGTTAGTCTTTATGAAGAGTGCTAAAATAAGCAAACCCTTCCTTTCTGATCTCATAATGTTGGAAGAATCTTTTATAATCTTTAAATATTTTTCTAGTTCAATGTAAATCTTAAAATGAAGCTCACTCAAGCATTGAGTAGAATTTGAATCATGCCTTTATTTGCTGGTAAAAATTGCCTTTAGATTTCTGTTTATGTTAAGGAAATAATCACCCCCTCCACACACACATACATATGCCACCACTGAAATTTATTTTAAAAAAGAATTGAATGAATAAAATGAAATATTCCAGAATAAATTCTGTACACTTTTGTGGCCTTCTCATTTTTCACTGAAGCTTTGTGTGTGCTTATATCTGGTATATGTTCAGTGTCTTTAGAATATTCTTTTGTTGAAAAATTTTTATAGTTAAATAAAAGAAAATTTATTATAATTTATATAATTATATAATTTATTGAAGAAAATTAAGGACAGTATATATTTCTCCTTATCAAAATGTTTTTTTCTCAGAATAAATATACCTTGCCATGCATGGTGGTGCATGCCTATAATCCCAGCAGCTTGGGAGGCTGAGGTGGGAGGATAGCAAGTTCAAAGCCAGCCTCAGCAACTTGGCAAGGCCCTAAGCAACTCAGCAAGACCTTGTTTCTAAATAAACTATAAAATAGGGCTGGGGATGTGGCTCAGTGTTTAAGCACCCCTGAGTTTAATCCTTGGTACAAAAAAAACAGCTTTAAGTGTAAAATAATATATCTCTAAGAAGCCTCATATTAGATTCAGCTTAACAGACATGTATTTATTGAGTGCCTCTCATTCTGTTTCTTTGCCCTAGTCAATCTCATCTACTTTATTTATTTTTTGAATATTTTTTAGTTGTTAATAGACCTTTATTTTATTTATTTATTTTTATGTGGTGCTGAGGATTGAACCTAGTGCCTCACACATGCTGGGCAAGTGCTCTACCACTGAACCACAACCCCAGCCCTCATCTACTTTATTTTGACAATTAAATTAATGCCTCTGGTCCAAGACTCTTGTCAGTCTCAGATATGTATTTCTAGTTTGCCTCATCTATTACCTACTTACCTGTGGGTACCTTAAGGGCAGTAACCCTAAAACTGAGGAGCTAACATTTGAACTAGGTTTTGAATATGATTGCGATGAAAGTTGGAATGTGAGGTTGGGGTAGGGACAAGGCATTCCAAACTGGAAGGAAATGGTTCAGAGGTGGTAAAGTATCTAGCCATATTCTAGGCAAAAATAATCTCTACTGTCCCTTGCAGTTCTATAAAATCTTTTGTTTTCTGTGGTTTTCAATTATGATAAAAGACACATAACATAAAATTTACCACTCTAACCATTTCTAAGTTCACTGGCATTAAGTACATTCACAATGTTGTGTAGTCATCATCATTTATTTCCAGAACATCTTTACCAATTAATGGGTAATTAAGCAATAAGCCCCATTACCTGATCCTTGGAAACCACCATTCTACTTTGAGTCACTGTGAATTTGGCTATTCTAGGTACCTCATATAAGTGGTATCATAGAATATTTGTCCTTTTGTGACAGGCTAATTTCAATTGCACTTGCTGGTTGATTTGGTCAGTGTTATTATTGCCTGTTGGATTAATAGACCAGCTACTTAATTGAACACATAGGTAGCATAAATAATCCTCTTTTATATGTACATACAATTGGTATATTGAATTGTTTTTTTCTTTTTTGGAGAGGATACCAGGGATTGAACTCAGGGGCACTGGGCCACTGAGTCACATCCTCAGCCGTATTTTGTATTTTATTTAGAGACAGGGTCTCACTGAGTTGCTTAGTGCCTCCCTTTTGCTGAGGCTGGCTTTGAACTCTTGATCCTCCTGCGCCACTGGGATTACAAGCATGTACCACCATGCCAGCTAGAGCAATTGTTCTTTAGGTATTCTGAATTTAGGGACAATTTCCTAATACCAACTGAAAACCCATGTTGATACAGGACTCAAAACTTAATCCTCCAAACCATTGTTCAAATGTATGGATTCGTTTATAAGCAGAGAGATGGAATTTTGTATGCTAAGTTTATGGTTACGGTTTACACTCACCTGGCTCTTTTAGAATTGTAAACCCGCATGTAGATACCATCTTAGCACTTTAAATTATTTAAAAGGCAAACCAACCACTTATTTGTATCCTCCAACAATAAAGCCTTTTGTAGAATTTGAAGATAGAACCTGAGACGCTACCCCCCCCACCCCCCCAAAATAGTGGCAAGCTAGTTTAGATTAGTTTTGTTTGTAGTTAGTGTTTTCATTAAGCTGCCTTGAGCAGGGAGGAGCCCTGCCAATTTGCCATTTCTACCTTGCTCCCTAGGCCTTGCTTCAGGCTCCTGCCCGCCTAACAGTCTTCCAGATGTCCAGGTCTTTGGCCATCCTCCAGTGATGCTTGTCTCCAGGAGTGACAATCAAAAGGAGGCAGTCAGAAAAGCTATCTGATACCTCTGGCCACTTCCTCTGTCAGAGGAGTACCTAGTTCTACTGAAAAGTTCTTCTGGTAGTAAGTCTTATTTTCAGATCTGGAAGTTGCTTAGTCTCAACTTTAATAACTAAGTAGTATATACTGTTTTGTAAGGTCACATATCCAGCTTTTTATGAATACCCTTTTGGTGATAGTTTGGAAGTTTCCATTTTGAATTGGTACAAACAAAAGGGCATACATTGTTTTTAGACTTGAAAAACAGGTGCTTTTCATTCATAAAAAACCTTAAAACAGATAAACTAATTTTACAAGATCTTGTTTTAAAATGTCAGCGGCATGGGAAGCTTTCTGCATTCATATGATAGAATATAGTACTTACTGGAAACAGACTTATGGTAAGAGAAAATATTCTTAAGCTGTAAGCCATTATAAGAACCACTTTTATGTGTGTGATACTAGAGAGTGAACTCAGGGGTGTTCTACCACTTAGCTATATCCTCAAATCTTTTTATTTTTTAATTTTGAGACAGGACCTCACTAAGTTACTGAGGCTGGCCTCTAACTTGCAATCCTCCTGCTTCAGCCTCCTGAGTCTTTGGGATTACAGGCATGTACCATTTTGAGTGGCAGGAAATACTTAAAAAAAAATAAAGTTGTGTCAGGTTTATAATTCTCTGGTTCTGAATGCCTAATTTCTATGCATAAATTCAAGTTACATGAACCACTCCTAGAACTCTGCTTCCCTCCCCACTATTGTAGAAATTTATTTCCTCTTTCCTTCCATGCACACACGACGTTCAGCTTTTTCTTTCCTCAGTTCAAGTTGACCTGCTAAGGCAAAACAGAGCAGATGTTAAGATTAGTGGAAGTGGACACAATGGTGGTGCTCTATTCCTCTCTTTCTTTTATATATTGTACATAGTGTCAACATTAAGAAAGGAGAATCTGTCTGTTTTAACTGAACTAATCTTTCCCTCCTCAGCCCCTAGCTCTAGACCACATCCTAGCCCCTACACTACAATATCAACTTAACTCTGATTCGTCAACCTTGGAACATTCCCCTGACTCATCATTGTGTCACTAGAGTCCATTCTCTGCCTTAATAAAATTCCAGCCCCATGGAGATGCTTGACAAATTTTAAATTGAACTCCTCAGTACTTCCCAGGGATTTTAGAGTGAGGGCACCAGCAGTAGCTTGAGAATCTTCATCCCACAGCTGGGCCTGTAAAGGTGAGAAATGTGTTCCTGGCATCCCAAGTTGGAGCACAACACTGAATATATATTTTCCCCCAGAAAAATTGCTAAGTTATAAGTAGTAGTGAGTTTCTCCAATATTCTTCATGCTATATACTATGGATATATTTATGTTAACATTTTCTTTGGGGGAGACAACTCCACGATCCCAAACGTGATTTTTTTATGGAAAAAATGCTTGCTTCTGAAAAACTTACTTAAAAATGGACTTTTGGACATAATTCATTTACAACTTTGCTACTCCCAGTATAATAAAACCAACCTTTTGATTTCTAGTCAGCTATGTGTTCTCAAAAACAGAGAATATCATTCACGAAATGGTATGGAGAAAGAATTATCCTTAATATTTCAAGCTATATCTGAAAAAAGGAAGTGTTTTATTCCAGTGTTTAACTGATGGAGGAGAATGGTGTGTATGTGTGTATACTCGTTTTAGAATTCATATACATATATTTCCCCATAAACCTCATTACTCTTTTTCTGGTCACAATGAAATTAATTTTTCCTGGAGTAATCATTTGCTTTTTGCGCTACACACTCCCCTTTCTTTATCCATTTATATAAGTGTCCTTTCTTCTCATTCTTTATTGTAATTATCTTTTCCTTTTAATATTATCATTCAAGATAACAATTGCAAGCTTTGGATTTTTTTCTCAGTTTTGTAATGATTATTAGTAGCTTAACAATAACAAACAATACTGTTTTTGTTTAGCTATATCAAAGGCTAAATAGAATTGCAAGACTAGGCTCAGAATTTTATTTTATTTTTTTGTATAATGGTATATGGAAAAATATGTTCTGTGTTCCAAGCAACCACTTTTAAACATCTATTTTAGAATCATTGCATTAGTATGTAAGATTTAACTTTTTGTTAATATGCTATTTTGGCTAAGGTTTATAATTATTAAATTGTTCCATGGCTTTACAGGGTTCAAAATTATGGATAATAATGGAATACCTGGGTGGCGGTTCAGCACTGGATCTTGTAAGTATTTTAAAATAATTACACAAACATTTTTAACCGTTCTTTTATGTTAAGTAAGCAGTGGCTTTTGAGCAACGCTAAGTGGTTATATTAGTTAATATGATCAAATTAAACTTTCTTGAGGACCACAGCACTTATGTCGATAATTCTTTTTTTAGTATGACAGCGGAATGCATTACAATTCTTATGTAGATACTTCTTTATTGCAGATTTGAATCTGTTGCTGACAATCTATGAGTATATAAGAAATACAAATAGCTTAAGATTGCCCCAAATTAGGAGTGTTTGCTAATTGCTGTTTGTTTTGTGTTTGACTTTTACAAACTAAGACTGAGTTCTTAGATTTTTAAAAATATATAATTGTGATAACTGTTACTAAAAGTGATTATGAACTGAATATTTGTGTGCCCCACAAACTCATATGTTGAAATCCTAACTCCCAGTGTGATAGTCTTAGAAGGTGGGACTTTGGAAAGTAATTAGGTAACGAGGGCAGAGCCCTCAGGAATGGCATTTGTGTGAAGGAGATTCCAGAGAGCCCTCTAGCTGTCTTTCAACCCTGAGAGGATACATTGAGAACATGGCCATCTGGAAACCAGGAAGAGTACTCTCATCAGACTTTAGTCTTCCAGAACCTTGATCTTGGACTTCCCAGCCTCTAGAACAGTGAGAAATAAGTATTTGCTGTTTTAAGTCACCCAGTCTATGATATTCAGGTAGAGCAGCCCAAAGTGACTAAGACATTGGTTTTAGGGATTTGACCAAGTAGGCCTACAGATACAGTTCTGTACATATTTCTCTCTGCCCCACTGTAGGTTATTTGGAAAGGTGATGGCATTTTTGGATTGTTAAAATGACTGAAAGTGTTACTGCCATTTTAGTGGGCCATTATCAAGAATGCTGAAGTTCTGCAAAGTACAGGGAAATTTCCATTCAATGAAGATATGTTCATGTGCAGAATGCCTCTGAAAAAACTGATGGTTTTCCCCTACGTTAGTATAATACTATCAATGTTGATTTCTTTCCTTTAGAATCTTTATTAATATGGCTTTAATTATAAGATTAAATATGAATTATGAAATGACCACTGGGTCAGTCAGTCTATAGGGGTTTAAGGTTATAGGGCCAGCTTTGCTCAACTAAATCTGTGACTGTGAACCAGACCCAGGAACTCCCTGAACTTGGGTGTGTCATAAAACAAGTTGCAGTAAGTTATTTTTCAGTTCTCTTCCATCTTTAATACTATAGGATATATTTTATTTACATGCCTCTTCCTTTGAAATTATATAGCATGCTATGTCTAAGAAAAGAGTGTTTTGTTAGGCTCATTAAGTAATATTTTAATTCTTATTTTTTAAATGAAGATGAGTTTTCCTACCTGAAAATGATTAGATATTTTTAAAAGATTTTAACCCTGACTACTGATGAGTCAAAGTTTCTAATACTATGAACGGAAATAACTGAAAAAATTTTCTTTGCTTTAGGCAGAACTGTACTGAAAGTAAAGATATGATAAACTTGATCTGGAAAGCCTCATTTACTTCTAGGAGTTCATTTTAGTTTAATCAGTTGCCACATTTGGTAATCCTTTCTTGTCTAATCTAATTCTCATATCCTAAAGCTTAATTTCATTTTTTTCTCTCTCTCCTATGTAGTTCGAGAACACCACTGGCATTTCTTTGTATAATATTTTTCATGCATATAGAGTCAGACTTCATTCTTAAAGTTAAATGATCTCATTTCTGTTTGCTTTGTCAGTCTTATTATTACAATAGTTTATTGTTTAGCCCCGGAAGAAGCCTCTCAATTGCTCTGAGAACCTCCTTCTACTTTTAAAATATTGAGAAGCCTTTACAAATTTATCATTTACCTTATTTGTTCCCCCATGGAACTCACCATTTCTCTTCTCCATTTTGTAGGCTTTGGCAAAGCTAGTCCAATCTGTTTATCAAGATCATTAATAGCAACATCAAGCATTTGAACACTGACCTAACCCTTCCTAATAGCCGTAATCGATACCCTGAGTAAAATGATTGTGAGTTCTTGATCTCATCCTGCCATTCTGCACTCTACCTGATAAAAATGGCAATTAGAATAAATTAAATGAATTGAAATGTTGTTAGTACTATATTGGCTGAGAATCTAAAGACCTAGTTCTTAGTCCCATTTCTACCACTGACAGTTGACTAAAATTGGGCAAGATAATCTCTTTGTGCCTTAATTTCCTCAAATGTTGGTGAAGAAATTTGATTAATGAACTTTTTTTGTTTTCATAGCTCTAAAATTCAATCATATTGTGATTTAATTGTAAACCTCATTGAACTGAGCTTTTAAAGGAGAGCAAGTGCTGAAAAAAATGTGCTGTTCCTTTTCCATGTATAGTCATATAGAAATGAGTGCTGTCATTTGGGGAATCTAAGAAAGAACGATGATAGTAGTAGAGGAGGACTCTGTTACCAGGAGCAAGGGAAAACAAAGAGAGATGTTGAACAGAGTATTTATCACTTTAAACTGGTGTCTGACTAATGGAATAACATAAGATTATGATTTGTAATTTATATCAACATTATACATAGTGTACCTCAAGGGTCTCTCTCATTCTTGAAAAACCATTTGTCCCATCTGAACAAACTTTGAGCATACTATATATTATTTTATTGAGTTTATTATACCCTACTGCTTTCCAAAAATAATTTACAGTGGCTTACAACAAAAACCCATATAATAAAGTAAACAGAATAAAACATGAGCACCAAGAAAAAATGTTGGAAACAATCTGCTAACTGTAAAAGAAGGCATAATATAACATGCTGTATTAGGAACTGACTGGCTGAAAGTCAAAGGAATGTAGGGAAAATCCACAGGCCTAGGTCCACAAGAGTACAGTTTTCATTTTTTCTCTCTTCTTTTTTTCTTTTTGAACTAGGGATTGAACCCAGGAGTGCTTTACCACTGAGCTACATCCCCAGTCTTTCTACTTTTATTTTTAATTTTGAGACAGAATCTCATTAAGTAGCTGAGGCTGTCCTCAAACTTGTAATCCTCCTGTCTCAGCCTCCCAAGTTGCTGGGATCACAGTTGTGTGCCACCACACCTGAATACGGGTACAGTCTTTGAAAGAGCACATGTCCCTCTTTTGCATATGCTTTCTTCATAATAGAGGCAAAATTACACAAAGCCTGTACACTGTCCTGGGACAGAAGTGTTACATATTAGAGACATGACAAGAAGTTCAGTCATTGGAGAGAAGTTCAGTTATGCACTTTAAGGACAGTAGACCACAATCTTGGCATGATCTTTCCTGAAGTTGTATTAGATATTTTAAAAAAACCTCTATTCCTTCTACTTTACATTCCTTCTCTTTCCTATTCCCTTTCTTCTCCTTTTCTCATCACTACCAACATGCCTAAGGAGCCATTTTAACTACAAGATTTGAGACAGTGTGATAGTGTGGGTGGTTTTTTTTCCTTCCCTGATTCACTGTCGCCTTATGCCCATTTCACTGCTACAGTTGTCCAGCATGCTGTAGCGCTGCCAACATTTTTGATAGTACCAGACTTATGAATATGTTTATCCCTAGTTAGTTGGTAGTACCTGAGAATTTTGTTGCCAGCCATCAATAAAATATCTCATTTTCACCTTTTAGAATTACTTCAGTACTGGTTTTTTTTTTTAGTTGTAGTTTGACACAAACCTGTATTTTATTTATTTTTATGTGGTGCTGAGAATCAAACTCAGTGCCTCGCATTTGCTAGATGAGCGCTCTACTGCTGAGCCACAACCACAGCCCCACTTCAGTACTGTTTCAGAAAGGAACTTTTGGGGTAGAAGTTGATAGATTTGGAAATAAATAGATAATGTTGCCTAGGAAAGGGAGCTATTGAATTGCAGCCATCCCTGGAGTATACTGTATACCCAGACTAGAGTTAATATTAAATGTTGAGACCAAAGTATGGGTCCTATTTTAGGCTGTTAAATTCTGACATGAAAGTGCCCTTTATTCGGCATAAATATGGCATTCATGAAAGATGAAATACACAAGGTGCCAAAGAGCTGTGAATCCCTCCCAGTGTGAGGCAGAGTGTGCAATGTTTGATTTTCACCACCTCTTTCCTCCTTCCAGCAAACAGAACTGTGCCTCGGCTCTGACTTTAGATTCCCACCCTTTCCTGTAATAATATTGTACAGTCCACTGTTTGTGCTTTATGAGGTACCAGAATTTTTAAATTACCATTTATTTTAAAGAGAAATTTTCAGATATTCCATTACAAGTTCTGAAACCTAGTCATTGCTTTCCTTGTATTCCAGTTGGAACTATTGGCTTCAGTACAGGGATGGGGAAAGAAAGGGAAATGTGTTACATTTATTTGAAAAATATTATCCCTCCATGATTCAAATTTTGTTTTACAATGAGTCTGAATGGTTTAATTATTATATTCCTGGATAAATTTAAAATTTGAGTCTCAACAAGACTCTGTTCCTTACAATATTATTGAAACATATAGAATGCTAAGTAACTTTACTGTAGTTGACCTGTATGATCAGATAGTTGCTGGGGAAATCTTACAGATTATCTCATCTAAAAATCAGTTCAATGTCAATATTTAGTAACTTTTTAATAACAAATGCCAGCATGTAAGTAGTTGATTTTTTCCCCATCTGAAAAACAATTTAGCTAGCACTATCACCATTTAAACATATTTGTTAACTCTCTAATATAAAAAGTTCAGGAACTCCAGAATTTAAAGCTAGTATCTAGGAAAAAGTGTTCATATTATCTTTAAATATTAAATTTAATCTTTTAAAAAATCTGTTCAGCCTTGTGACTTAAAACTCGTTTGCTTTCTTCCCCCATATTTAAAAAATTTCCTCATTTGTTTAAATATTGGTTTAATAAACAATTGTTTTATATACCTAAGTGATTACATTATTTCAAAGATAGCAATCTTGAATTTTATTTTGCAAACTTTTTGTGTGAGTGTGTGTATGTTTTTCCCCTTAAGCTGCGAGCTGGTCCATTTGATGAGTTCCAGATCGCTACCATGCTAAAGGAAATTTTGAAAGGTCTGGACTATCTGCATTCAGAAAAGAAAATTCACCGAGACATAAAAGGTACATAGCAGTCTAATACGAATCTTAGAAAAATAGATGCCTTCTGCAGAAACTGAATTTTTTTCCCTTTTTTCTTTACCTCCTAGCTGCCAATGTCCTGCTTTCAGAACAAGGAGATGTTAAACTTGCTGACTTTGGAGTGGCTGGCCAGCTGACAGATACACAAATTAAAAGAAACACGTTTGTGGGAACTCCATTTTGGATGGCTCCTGAAGTTATTCAACAGTCAGCTTATGACTCAAAAGTAAAGGATTGCTTGTCTAAACTGTTTTGTTTTTACAAATAAATTTTATATAGCAGAGATCTGATAGGAAGAATTTTATTTCAGATAGAGGAACGGCCAAGAGCAAAGGGTTCTGGTGCTATCCTAGTTAAAGAACTGCCTTATTTTCCTTCTTTATCAAATCTTTCTTAAGGAAAAGTTATGTCATATTTTGTTGTTTCCTCATAAATTCCCTTGATGCCAATAATATTTGGACCCTGTTCACATCAATGACTTTCCATCTCACTTGGAATGAAATCTTAAGTCCTTACTGTAACTCCAGCTGTTATTTGCCTCTCCAGTCGTGGTAGCCTCATTGTTGTTCCTCAAGCATAGCAAGTATACTCTGGCCTCAAGACCTTTGCTCTTGCTCTTCCCTCTTTCTGGAATAACCTTCTTCTAATCAGGTCTCTGCTTAAACATCACAGACACAAAGATGTCTTTCCCAGACCTTCCATGTGAATTCGCAAACTTCTTCACACTCTCATTCATTATTTCTTTATTCTGCTTTATTATTTTCCTCACAGAACTTATCACTGTCTGACATGTTTGTTTCTTCTCTGTCTCTCATACTAGAATGTAAACCCCTTGAGGGCAGGAATTTTTGTCTAGCTTTTTTACCACCTGAATCCTCTGGGCCTAGAATGATGCCTGGCATAAAGTATGGAATCCAATACATTTTAAAATCAGTGAATTCTATTAATAACAATTTATTAATGCCACCTATCTTGGCAGACTTTTCAAAACTATAGGACCACTACATTCTACAGACTCTTTTGTGGCAGTATACTGGAATGAAGTTTCAAGGTAATAGAATTTTTTTCTTTCTTTTACCTCAGGCTGATATTTGGTCATTGGGAATTACTGCTATTGAACTAGCCAAGGGAGAGCCGCCTAATTCTGATATGCATCCAATGAGAGTTTTGTTTCTTATTCCAAAAAACAACCCTCCAACTCTTGTTGGAGACTTTACTAAGTCTTTTAAGGAGTTTATTGATGCTTGCCTGAATAAAGATCCATCATTTGTGAGTATTTAGTTCTTTTACTACTATCTGTTTTCCATTATTAGATCTATTTGGAGTAGAGGTGGCTTTTTCCACGGTGGGGAATAGAATGAGGTAAAAATTGACTGAGATCTGTCCAGGAACCTAGTTCTTCCTTCCACATTGCTGATCTTAGTCAGTTCTTAACCAGATCTTTACTCCTTCCCCTGTATCTTTTTCTTGGTCCCCAGCTTCCTGCTGTTTACTGATCATTTCCTATTTCAAGGAGAAAGAAATTTGAGAAATAAAATTCATCTTACGTCATTATTAAAGTACATGTGTAAAATATTCACGATGATTCCTTTCAACCATGTTATCATTTTTCATGAAAGTTTGTGTTTACTTTTTATTTAATATTCAGAGACTTCAACATGAAGTTTTATACTTTTTCTGGTCTAGTGAAGTCCTCTCATTTACTTGGCAGTTTTATTATAGTTGTTTCTGCTGTTATTTAAATTAAAGCTGCCTTGTGATTTCTAGAGACTAAAAATATACAAGAACTTGATATAACTAATTTTAAGTTAATAGTAAACCTTCTGATATTAATAAAATGCTAGAGGGAAAATATCGCCCACAGCACCTGCTGTTTGCATTTAGACACAATATGAATTGATGCTTTATAGAGAAAGGATAATAAGATGTGGGCAGATAATAACAAAATTAGGCATTCCTAAGATGTGTGCAGATGATAACAAAATTATAGCCTTGATAGTTTTCATGAGTTTTTTCAACTTACAGTAAATGTTATAAAAGTATTTTAAAGCTTTATTTTGAGATGTTTTTACTTTCTAAATCCTTCCACGGGCTTTTGAGAAAGCTTTACCTTCTGGTTTATTTGGGTTTTACCAAATTGGTGTAAAAACGTAGTGAATTTAATGTGGTTGCCTTGAGCCACTTAAAAAGTAGAATTATCTGTTTTCCTACATTTTAGTTGTCCTCCTGTCTATAGATTTACTTTTAGTTCCAGTGATTTTTTTTTACAATCACAAAGAACTTTGATGTAGTCATGCATTCTTCATTGTATTCCTTAGCGCCCTACAGCTAAAGAACTTCTGAAACATAAATTCATTGTAAAAAATTCCAAGAAGACTTCTTATCTGACTGAACTGATAGATCGATTTAAGAGATGGAAGGCAGAAGGACACAGTGATGATGAATCTGATTCTGATGGCTCTGATTCGTATGTACAAATTATTCAATTTGTATGTAGGTGGCCCATTTGAATACACTGTGTCTTTTAACAATTATCTGGTATGCTTGCATTAGCATGAAACATTAACCATATTCTGAGGTTTCATTATAGAAGCTGAAAGTTCCCCAATCACAGTCTGTATAATACAATGAATTTGGATATATGTTGTTCTTGGAAGTGAATAGCTCTAGTTTTAAATGGTCTTGGTCTAACCCCTAGTGGATACTTGAGCATATTACAAAATTTTGGAATAAAATTTCATTAAAGGTGTTAACATTAGTTTGCAAAAAGTAATAAGGAGCCAAATGCAGTGGAGCACATCTGTGATCCAGTAGTTCAAGAGGCTGAGGCAGGAGAATCACAAGTTTGAGGTCAGCCTGGGCAACTTAGCAAGACTCTGTCTCAAAATTAAAAAATAAAAAGAACTGGGGATGTAGCTCAGTTGTAGAATGTCCCTGGGTTCAACCCCCAGTACCCTAAAAAGTAAGGAGCTATGTCTTCTCACACTTTGATGGCAATCTCCAAAATCCCTCTGGAGAACTGACCTTTCCCAAGTCTCAATCATGCACCAAACTGTGATCAGATTGGTACATTTAAATATTCATTTATGGGAACTGAGGGTGTAGCTCAGTTGCCTAGCATATACAGGGCCCCAGAATCCATCTCTACTACTGCAAAAAAAAAAAAAAAAACAAAAAAAAACAATATACATGGACTGCAGATGTAGCTCAGTGGTAGAGCAGTTGCCTGGTATGTGTGAGGCCCTGGGTTCCATCCCCAGCACCACAAAAATAATAATAATACCCATTTCTATATGATTTTTCACCCCTTAAAATGTTGCAGTGGCTTTTTAAAATGGCAGCATTTATATAAAAATTCAGACTTTAGGTTTCTAATTTAGTTTTGACTAGGAGAATATGTAGGCTACACCATAATTTACACTTTCACTAGGCAAACTGGAAGAAAGGAAAGACCAAATTTTTAAAGATAATACTCTTAGATTCCCACATTTATGAAAAAATCCCCAATATTCAAAATGTGTAAAATATATTCAAAATAGTTTGTACCCTGTTCTAATGGTGTCATTAGCCTTAGGTGCCCTTGTGAGTCACCCAATGAAGCCTAAGACCACAAGCCGCACTGCTTGAGGTCCTGGTTCAGTAACTGGGGAGTAGTGGGGGATGGGTATGTATATATGTAGGAAGTATTCCTATGGGATTCTGATGCACACTTAGAATTGAAAAACACTTGATTCAGGAGGCTGAGGCAGGAGGATCGCAAGTATAAGGCCAGTCTCAGCAACTTAGCAAGACCCTGTCTTAAAATAAAAAATAAAAGGGGCTAGAGATGTGATTCAGTGATTAAGTGACGCTGGGTGGTTAAGCTCAGTGGTCAATCCCTGGTGCCAAATAGTAATAATAATAATAATAATTAAATAAAGAGGGCTGAGGTGTAGCTCTGTGGTAAAGTACCCCTGGGTTCAATCCCCAATATTACAGAGAAAAAGAAAGTGGGAGGAAGGAAGGAAGGAAGGAAGGGAAGGAAGGAAAGGAACACACACACACACTACTCTTTGGTAAAATGTATGTACCTGAAAGTGAGGTTAAATGCTTTTTTATGCTATGTTTTTTTTTAAACATTGAGATAATTATCTTTGCATTGATTTGATGTTTTTATCATGCTGAATTATTTATAAACTTATAGACGTATCTTTGGCAATCTCTTTAGGGAATCCACCAGCAGGGAAAACAATGCTCATCCTGAATGGAGTTTTACCACTGTGCGAAAGAAGCCTGATCCAAAGAAACTACAGAACGGAGCAGTATGTATATGGAAACTATCACTTCCTCTTGATAGACTTTTTCCAACTATGTAGTGAGATTATATGGCTAAAAATTATTAGGATTCAGTACCCCTAAATATCTGTCTGCCTCATTACACATGTAGTATGCTTCATTTATCATAGTTTTTTAAAAAATTAGATGTTGATGAACCTTTATTTTATTCATTTATTTATATGCGGTGCTGAGAATTGAACCCAGTGCTTCACACATGCTAGTGCTCTACTACTGAGCCATAAAACAACCCCGTATCATTAGTTTTGAGCTAATTTTAAAAGATAAAGCCATTTAAGTGGTCATTGGTATTTTAAAATGTGTTTCACCTAGAAATAATAAGCCCAAGGAATCATAGATATCTATTGTAATTCTAGAAGAAGCCTTCTTGGTTATGGAGGGGAATTCATGATAGGAAGAAACATAGGATTTTGCTCTATCTTAGGTCTTTCCTGGGCCAAATTCAAATTAATTCACATTTGTCATAAAATAAGAAAAGCATGAATGATTATTTTAATTTTGTGTGTGTAATCTATATTATTTGTTCAAAGGAGCAAGATCTTGTGCAAACTCTGAGCTGTTTGTCTATGATAATCACACCTGCATTTGCTGAAGTAAGTATAGGTTCTTGAGCATTTGATATCTATTTTAAATAGTATAGTATTTCAGATGTTACAGCTGTCATTCTTTCTCAGCTTAAACAGCAGGATGAGAATAATGCAAGCAGGAATCAGGCAATTGAAGAACTTGAGAAAAGTATTGCTGTGGCTGAAGCTGCCTGTCCTGGCATCACTGATAAAATGGTGAAGAAATTAATTGAAAAGTTTCAAAAGTAAGCTTGAAATGTCATTTTAAAAATAGTTATATGCTTGAAAATTGTTGCCCATCTTAATCATAACTTTTGAAGTTATTTTCTTTAGACATGAGGAGGTAGTTTTCCAGTAATGAATGAATGGCCCGATTCTCCCCCGACCCCACCTTTTCTCTGCTACTAGTATAGACAAAAGGTCACTGCACATGTTCTTATTTGAGCACTTGCAGTAATGTTATTTAGGAATGCTTTCTTGATACTGGGCTCAGAATTTGCAGAAACACCACTGTTCACATAGTTTGCAGTGCTTATGTTCCTAAGTTTGAAGGCCAATATGAAAAGTTAAGGGAAAATTTTTAGGTAGAGGACTATGTCTAGACAATACAATTGTTTGACTTCAATTTCTATACTGTATCTTTTAACTATTAATTTGATTTTACTTGAAGAACTTCTTATAAACAATTTTAAAACTATTTTATTAAATAAGACTTTTGTATGTACACAGGCAATACAGCTTAAGCAAGCTATAAAGTGATACAAATTTTACTTAAATCCATTATATTGCTTCTCAGTGCCTCTTTGTATTTCTTGTATTCATGATTTCAAGTGGGATTAAGTTGGAACAAACCATATGACCTGTAAAATCATACACTCTCAAAGATCTTTCTACCCGATAAAGCCCACTTGTATTCATAAACTCAAAATCCCTTAGATTATAATGGAAAACTCCCATCCATTTTCCAGTATGCAAAGGAATCAATTGGAAGTTGTGAAATAAAATACAGAGGGATATTTGGACTTGCTTGTGTTTTAATGTCTCTAGGACAATACTCAACTGAAAGTACCTATCTCCTTGGCTAAATCAGATCCTTCATTACAGAGTTCATATAAGTGAGAAATATAAACATGCATAATTGTACATCAAGTTATGTTTTTCTTAATTTTATAGGTGTTCTGCAGATGAATCCACCTAAGAAAGTATTTCTGGCTTCAATTTCATACGGACCCAGAGAAACCCACCAAAGCTACTTCAAGCTTAACAATGCTTAACTCGTGAGCTCCATGTGCCTTTTGGATCTTTGCATCATTGAAGATTTGGAAGAAGCTATTCAACTATTTTGTGATGGTGTTTATCATTTTATATTTTAAAGAGATTATTTTGTAAGGAAAACTTTTAATACTATAGTTTCACCTGTATTGTAGTAAATATTGAGATACAGTTTTGCTTTTAGGTATCATTATTTCTTAAGTTACTAGGATGAATACCTTTCATGTTTTGATCTTTAGTTAACTGTACACTCATAAAACATACAGGTCTTTCAACGTCATCCTAAATATTCAATTTTCGTAAATCATCGAGCTTCAAAAGTTTTTATTTACACAAGCATATTCTAAAAAGGACTATCTGTGGAAAAGTGGAAGTAAGACACATCTTCTTCAAACAAATTTTTAATAAGCTCTTTGAAACTGAACCTGGAAAAGTATTGATTCTTATACCAAGTTGGTATGAATTCCAGGCAGCTCAATGATTATCACATTTGAGAGCCCTGTGTTTGAGGCATTGACAGGCAGCATGTAGCAACAGAAGTACCTCTTGGTGTACAGTATTTATCTTTTCGTTTAGATGGAAGACACAATCAACCCTTATTTAATATGGTTAGAAATTTTAAAGCAAAATCATTTAGCCAAGGATGTGTTTTTGGTAACAATGGAGGAATTATACTGGCTTCATTTTTTAAATCTTTAAGTCAAATTACATATGCTTGGATTTAGAGAGCTTGAAAAAATGCTGATTGTCATGTGATTAAATACCTGATCAACAGGTATGAATATAATTTACACAGTATATTTTTGTCATAGCAGTAAATTGTCCTGTAAACTATTTATTCATTTTTGTTCATCATAGTTATCAGTACAAAAGCATCATATGTTCATTTCTGAAAGGGTATATCAAGCATTTTCCAATTCATATAAAAATAACCATAGTACAGGATGATTTCTGTCCATTCAAAGGTAAGTTAGACTGTACAGTTAATTTTTAGCTATATTTATGGTACTGTTGAGTGGATAATAACCTTCTTTCTTTTAAGCCCAGTATATATATTATGCCTGGCTGAGTGCTGAACTGGGGCTGTATATCAGTAGTTGTAGAATTATTGATATTAATTAGTTTTAATAGTTAATATTTTGTTTGGGTCTGCACACTTGGATTTTGCACAAAAATCATTTTTAAAAAGAAATCTGAGTAATTGCCAAATATTAAAAGAAAATGTTCTACAAGGAAAGAATACAGTTTTTCATCAAGGTAGCCATTACATGCTCTTTTTAAAATATAAACACTTGAGAAAATTGTGGTGTAATATGCCAAGAAATTTCTTGTCATTGGTGCCTATGCAGTAAAAATTAATTTTAGTTCATTGTATTTTGAAGTAATGGTTCAGTTAAATTTTTCACCTGCTATGTATCTGAAACACAATTAAAGTTTATAATCTGTAGCACTCTCAAAATGATTTTGCAACTCATCATGGATTAAATGAATATTTTTGTAAAAGTAAAAGCAACAAGTTTATAAATTGATTATTTGAAACTTTACAACTGCATCACAGATATGAATTGTACTGCTTATTCATTATAGTTGTTAGTCCTATAAACTGTTTCTAGGTGAAGCATACTCCAGTGTTTTGGGGGTTTTGAAAATAAATATTTAATTTCATGATCTACAATGTTTGTTTTCTTGAGGGGAGTATAATGTGTATAATCATTTCAAAACATTTCTCCTTTGACTTTTAATTTATTATTGGAACATTATAACCAAAGTTTTTATTTGAAACTAAAAGATACTCTTCACTTTTTATTTAGGATTGATTATAGCTAAAGTGACCATCTGTCCTGACTTCTGTCTCCTATCTTGACAGAATTATTAATTAAGTACCATTTCAAAAATGTCCTGGCTTAGACAATAAATTATATGATCTCCTTAATTGCTGTTTTATTAGAAACTCATGTACAGATTTAAGCCCTATAGTTCTTAGGAAAAAACATAAATTTAGCAAAGATTTGCAGTAAAAGAGAAGAGAAATAGCATACAGCATAAAGGAGTTTGAGTTTTTTCCTAGATATAAGACTGTGGGTGAACTTCATAGCTTCGAAGATCTATATATAAGATCCTTGAAGATCGAAGATTTAATATATAAGTGATCAGTCTTTAATTTTTAAAAAAATTCTGTGGTGCTAGGAATCAAACTCAGGGCCTTGTGCATACTAGTTAAAAGCTCTACCACTGAGATAAATCCCCAATCCTTCAATATCTTCTTCTTATTCAATAACTACTCTAGACTTGTGAGTTATTGGATATGGTTCCAGGAACAGAAAGGGAATGGATGGAATGAAAAAAGGGATTTTTCTGATGTAAGGGCTAGGAGAATAAAGAAACTGATTTATCTTTTCTCTATTAAGTTATATTTAAAAATAGCTTGTCTGTATAATTCCGTCCTTTCTTTGAACTTTGTGTTTAACATTATCTTGTAAATATGTTAGACTTAATATTAAGATCAGTTAACAAAATTAAGTTCTCAAGTGGAATGCTATACCTTCAGGAGGACTATTAGAGAAATTCTGAATTGATCAAGAATATAATTTTAGTTCATTTATGCAGTCTGATGTCATTACTATTTACCCTTCAATTCCATTTATCCATCCTGACCATACATTTTCACTTGCCTCCTTTTCCCTATTCTGTAACTGCTCTATCCCTTATTAATAGGCCAGAACCAATCACTTCTGAAATCGATTAAAACAAAAGGAAGACCATCCTTGTTTTTCAATTGAGTAGATTTCCATCACACTTTATTAAAAAAACATCTCATTTTCTTGCCTACATGCATGCAACAAGATATGGCCCCCCAAAAAAAAAAAAAAAAACCCTCTTGGCAGAAGACATTCAGTCAACAAACTGATCTGTTAACTTGTTTCCTTCACTACATATGGTAGATGTTTAAGAATAGAAAAATTATACATCAGACATAATATCCTCATCAGCCCCATATCTGGCTGTAGAAATTGGCCTAATACATTAATTTCCTGGGCTTTAAATTCTGCCAAGTCTATATTCTAAAAACCTCCGTTCCATTGAGAGGATCTATGCTATCACCTTGTTTTTGAGGCTGTAGAGGGCCATGCTCCCCTAGATAAAAATGGTAAAAATCAAAGTCCTTAGCAAATAACAAGACTGTTTTTACTGGGTCCCCCACAAATAATGAGGACTGAAGTCTTTGTTCTGTATTATTTAAAAATGTACAAAATAACCAAGATAGCCACAGTCTACTTAATCACAATATGTCATTAGAAGCCAAATCCATATGTAAATCCATACTCTCACTATTCACTATTGAACAGCCTGCCCTGCATTTTTCATCACTCTATGAAGAAATATATAACGGAGCTGATAAATACTCCCCACACCCTGCCATATTACTGGGGAGGAGAGGACATGTTCCAGTTCTGAGGGAACAGAAGAGTGAAGCTCAGGGAATGAGGCAGCAGCTGGATCTTTCCAATGAAGAGTGACTAAGAAAATGATTTATAAGAAAGTTCCTTATTTTCTACCTAGGATTCTAACATAGAACTGACCCAGAAATGTTCATAGAATTCATACTTAAGCTAAGAAGTAATTACATGGTTTTAGTAAAGTCCTGTCTTCAGCACTTGGTGTGTTGAAAGAAACATCTTCATCTTCTTCATCTAGCTGGAGACTACCAGAAGACAAACGGATTCTGGCCATGGGTGACTTTTCTCCTTTGCCATACAAAGAGTAGTAGTCTGGTTTAAGAATCTCTGATTCAGAATCACTGGATTCACTAGCTACGTACCTTTCTGCTGTGCTCTGATCCATGAGAACTGCTGGGAACTCCTGCTCTGCAAACATACATGTAAATAGGTCTGCTTTACGACTCAGAGCGGGACGAGGCCCTAAAGGTCTAAATTCGGACCCAAAAGGAAAACGGATAGTTTTCATGTCTGATTGGCTCTGGGACCGTTTGGGGGTTTGCTCTTGAATGTTATATGTAAAAGCGTCTTCTAAATTTGGGTCTTCCTCTTCTGGATCTAAATTGATATTGTTCCTACCACTAGTCCTGGCCATAGCTTCTTGGAGTTCTTGAAGGTCTTGCTGAAAGCTCTTTATTCTGGTATTCCTTGGACTCCTTTTGGGTGGCTTTATTGCAGAGGGCTCTAAGTAGTTGTCTGGTCTTGCCCTTTCCTCTGCCATGACTGGAGAGCGTCTGGGCACCTGAGGTGGCTTGTCCACATAAAAAAAGACTTGGGGAGGCATAATATCCACTTGCTGACTAGTACAAGGAATATAGGGCACATCTGTGTAAGTTAGCTGCCTTACTGGACTCGCTCCGCTTGTGAGGCCAGAGGATGTGTTTATGTGATGGTCAGCAAACTTGGAGCTTGTTCGGAAGGAGCTTAGAGGACTTCTCTGCTCAAAGAAGCCTCTGGGGTCAGGTTGAGGATCAGGGTCAGTGTTAAAGACAGGATCTGAATAAAGAAAAGAGAAAGATGAACTGCTTTGCGACTGATGTAACGATGTGGGATCCGCCTCTGGTTTGGAACGCTCCAGTTCAGCTGCAAACGTCACCTCCACTGCAGAGTTCCTCCTCCTACTGTCTAACACAGGTTCAGATGCGTGTACTCCATTCACATTTCGGTAGTACCCACCACCATATGCTAGTCTCAAGTCTTCCACCTTGAAAGAAAGGACATATTGGTGAAAAAAAAGGAAAAAGCCATTTGACTGGAGTGGGGATCACAGTTCTATCTTAGCCAAGAATTTTGAAAGGAGTTTCCCACAAAGTTAGTTCAATCCATGTTATATTCCAGGATTGACAAATACATATGGAAGGGAGAAGAACTTGTACCATTTTCTAAATTGTGTATTAAAAAGAATATGACAGACTATTCTTTCTCAGTTACATCCCATTTCTGGCCTCCAAGTATGCAATAGACTTGAGGCAACATTGTACTTCAAGCAGTTTTCGTTTAGTAGCTCTTATCAATGAACCAGAAAACCTGCCTGGTCCTGACTCTGCTTTTGTCTTGCTTTTGTGTGACCTTAGACAAGTCTCCTAAACTTTCTTGCTCCAGCCTCCTCCCTATTTTCTGTAAAATGGTTGGAAGCAAGTCTATGAATGGCATGAAATTTTCATATACTGGATAGAACCTTTCATCATTATACCTCTGATACCTTTTGGATAAAAACTGACTTGAAATGAAGGCATGAGAGTTTATGAGACCTATAATTAATTTTTTTTAAAGAGAGAGAGAGAGAGAATTTTTTAATATTTATTTTCTAGTTTTCGGCGGACACATCATCTTTGTTTGTATGTGGTGCTGAGGATCGAACCCGGGCTGCACGCATGCCAGGCGAGCGCGCTACCGCTTGAGCCACATCCCCAGCCCCAATTTTTTATATAATTAATTTTTGTAGAAAGATCCAAAGAAAAGTGATTAACAAGATTGATACTATAAAACTAGCAACTTTCTCCTTCACTTAAACACAGTTAAGCAGCAAAATTATTTTAAAACCTTAACACAGACCTCTTACCTTCCTCTAAGCCTTAAAATTTCCATAGGAAGAAAAGCAGAGCTTTTAGTTTTAAAAATACAAAGCCATAGAAATTGATTTGGATCTTCATTTTGCAAGATGTTAACAATACTGGTTACAATTTGAAAATGTGCCAGAGCCTTTTAGTCTATAAGGTACACACCAGTGGGAGTTTACTAAATGTTCTTCTATTGGCAGGAAAGGTTGAGCCCGGCAGCCCTCCCCAGGAGGCTAACCTTCTGGAACAGAATAACCCTTAGACACAGTGGGAGATTGTGCAGAATCAATTTTTGGGAGCATTTGAAATTTGGATGAATTACATGTATTTAAAGAAGTAGGAATTTTCAGAAATCTTACTTGTTTTGACACATCAGAGAGGATGTCTGGTGAGGACCTGCATTGTCGTTCATGGTACTGAGACGGGTAATGCTTTCTGAAATCCCCAAACAGAGAAGTCATTGAAATGGCTGACATGGGAATAGCGGGATATGTATGAAACTGTACATTCAACTTGAAGTCAGCATGAGAGTGAGAAACAAAAGCATGTACCTTTCAAATGGCAAGCTCTTCAACTGCCGTTTATTCCCATATTCCAAAAGCTGCCTTTGGGTTCTTCCACTATTAGAAAGATGAGTTCAAATAATTAATTAATAATCCAATAAACTACTAAAACTCGAGCCTCAGTTACTGTTGAAACCAAAAGCATCTAGATGAATGACATAGGTCATGACTTGTTGAAGATCACATGAATGGTAATGCCCACTTATCCAAGAACCAGGAAGAGAGCAACCTTAACTACATAGAACCCAGACATTTCTTTTTTAAAATTATTTTTTAGTTATGGTTGGACACAAAACCTTTATTTTATTTATTTTTTTAATGTGGTGCTGAGGATCGAACCCAGGGCCTCTCACATGCTAGGCGAGCGCTCTACTGCTGAGCCACAACCCCAGCCCCCCCAGACATTTCTTTTCTACAAATTTAAAAAGTCAACTGACTGGGGCTGGGGTTGTGGCTCAGAGATAGAGCACTTGCCTAGTACACGTGAGGAATTGGGTTAGATTCTCAGCACCACATAAAAAAATAAGTAATTAAAGGTATTGTATCCATCTGAAACTAAAACAAAAATTTTTTAAAAAGTCAACTGACTGATTATCTGTTTCCCAAATGCATGGCAGGAAAAAAAAGCAGCTAACTAAACAGCAGAAGAAGATAGCTCAAGTCAGTTGTACACTAGCAAAGAAATGCAGCTGACTGGTGGGAGAAACAAGAGCCAAGAAAGATATCACAAAAATAATAAAACCCAGAAAGTCTGGGCCATTTATCACTGAAGTGCAAGGCCTGACTTGCCTCCCCCACCCTTGCCTCCCGTCACTGCACTACAGCTGCCTGCAGAGGATAATAAGTGATGTTTATAATAACTCAGGTCATTAAGGAAAGGGCAAAATATGCACAGTATCATCTGTTCAAGAAGACAGGGATTTGTAGAATACATTTTGGAAAGATTCCATCAAAAATACGTTCTTAAAAATACCTCAATTCTTACTGGGGCAGACTTCCACTGTTTGACGAATTCCTTATGTGGAAGCATTCGATTAGAATTTTTTATCTTAGCTAAGAGCTTTGAAAGCTTCTTGCAGTGCATTCCTAGGCTGGTGTTTTCAAGTAAAAACAAGATCTTAATTCGACCTCACTTCCATTCCTCCAAGGTGTGACCTGTAGTGAGGAGCTGCTAGTGTAATATTGCTCAACATTTTTAATCCCTTATCCCCTCCAGTGCTTTCTTGCTCTTTTGCCTAACATCACCAGAAGGATGTTGTTGATCTTTCCTTTCCAAGTCTTGCATATAAGTCGCATATAAGACAAACAATAGGTTCATTGAATATATTTTCTCAAACTGCTTATGCCCCCTCATCTTTGTTGTGATTCTGATCCAACCCCTTAGGTAGGTAAGCCCCCATCCCCCTGCCTCCCAGTTGGGAAATATTGACTTAGAGCATCTTGCCAAAAGTGAGCAGTAAAGAGTACAATTTTTCAAGTGACTGAAATAAATTCTTTTTTTTGGGGGGGGGGTACTAGGAATTGAATCCAAGAGCACTTAACCCCTGAGCCACATCCACAGCCCTTTTTATTTTTTTATTTAGAGGCAGGATCTCACTGAGTTGATTAGGGCCTCACTTAGTTGCTGAGGCTGGCTTTGAACCTGCAATCCTCCTGCCTCACTTTCCCAAGCCGCTGGGATTACAGGCGTGTGCCACTGTGACTGGCTGAAATAGATTCTTTATTCCTTCTAGAATTTGAACAACTCCTATTGCCTCCCATGTTGTTAAAAAGAAGTAGTATACTACTGCATGGTATTTAATTACCTATAGCGGAAACTGGAACCCTTGCTGCAAAGTAGAGTTTTGGGCTTTGATTTGGGCTCTTCAGAAAGCCTGAAGAAGGCATGATACTCCACACAGGTCTTCCAGAAAGCTTTGCAGGCATCTCGGCTGGCCATTGTGAACTCCAAGGTGTCCTTGCACAAAGCCTATATAAAGCAATTTACATCTAGCAAAACATCCTTCCAGAATATTAAAGACTTTGGGATCCCAATGCCTTCCAAGCTTTTGGTCCCAGGGACTATAGGGCTTCTGATTTCCCACTCGGCTCCCCATAGGCTTCACACCTACTGAGACCAAATGATTGGCAACCTTCAGAGGAACAGACAGGGCCACTGCTCTCAAATAGAGCCTTCTCTAAAAGCCAGTCTTGCTTTACATACTAGCCTTAGACACTGTTTAACCCCCACCCCTTCTCTGCCAGGAACATTTTTATGAAGTTGTAAATCAGGTTAAAATGAACATCAAAGGGCATCCTTTCAAGGTGACAAGAAGTTATAAATGACCAACAGGAAAGGGGAGGGAGGAGGAGATTTCCTTACAGATGGAAGGGTTTATAGGATGATTACATGTCCATGAGGCTTTTTAACTTACCAGCAAGAAACACTTCTTCCTCTAGATGCTATCTTGTTCTATGATGTTCTGTGTTGCTCTTTTAACATATTTCAATCTGTCTTTGGGGACCTTGGCCTTCCAAGGTTCAAGATCTTCCCATCCCCTGACTCACTATATACCCTCTTTAGCCCAAGGTTACATGGCATGATTACAGCCACATTTTCCACAGCCCTACCAACCCACTGCACTGACCTCCCCACTTGTCTCATTTCTTTCCAGGTTCCTACTTGCAGCCCCTAGGGCTGACCATGAATTTCCCACTGGATCCAGTCTCCTTAACTGCTCAAATGAACACTTTAATATAATGCCAAGATTCAGAGAATGAAGCCCAAACTGGACCTTCTGTAGGTCAAAAATTATTTGATACACATGTTTAATTTCCTTTATGGTTATAAAACAATATCGTTTCTCACATCTTTGTCTCATCTTGTATGATGCAAACTTGCCCAATGATTGCTTATTTTGCTTATGTGTATACCCACTTCTCATATCCTGCTTGGCTTTGGCATGTAGTAGATACTCAACAATTTCTTTCTCAAGGAAAATAGGTAAAGTTACAGAGGAAAGCAGGAGGGGAAGGGAAAGGGGGAATTGAATTTGAATTCCATGAATATATGAAATTTTCAGCATGAACCAATTACTATGTAATTGTATAATGCTCTAATAAAAATAAATAAACCTCTAAAAAAGATATATGTTGTAAAATGCAGTGGAGAACATCAAGTGATTATGTCCATAGTCCTAATTCTAATCATTCATTCCCATTTGACTCATCAAACCCCTCAAAAACTATTTCCACAGAGATTTCCCTTACTTTACTCATTCTGAACTACAAATCAGATTTCTTAGTGTTTTGTCTTTGCTAATAGTGTGAGTAAAGCTCTGGTTGGTTATGTAGAGGCAAGAGAGGGGGCATATCACCCCTCAGGGCTGGTCAGCTTTTCACCACTTATATTCAAAACATTTGCAGAAGCAACCAAGAAATTCCAAATGAAAAGAAAAGCAAAAGAATTTATTAGAAATCTACTTACCAAGATATTGGCGTGAAGTTTGATAAGAAAATGTTTTCTCTTAAAACTCAACTTGCGGATTTTAGCCCAGTTGAAAGTATTGATCTTTGTATTTCCCTGTAATAAAACATGTAGCTGACTTTAGGCTGTGTACGCAAAATTTGGCTTGTAAAACAGGGCAAATATGATTGAAAATGCACTTCATAAATAGGACTGTGGTGTGTGTGTGTGTGTGTGTGTGTGTGTATGTGTGTGTGTGGTACTGGGGATTGAACCCAGGGGTGATTTACCACTGAGCTACATCACCAGTCCTTTTAAATTTGTTTTTATTTTGACACAGGATCTTGCTAAGTTGCTGAGGCTGGCCTTGAACTTGTGATCTTTCTGCCTTATCTTCCTGAGTCTCTGGGATTACAAGCATGTGCCACAGACCCTGGTGAATGAAACTATTTTTGATCCATCTCTTGCATAGAATGATCCTGTTGAGCTAAGTAGAAGCTATGGCCAGGTGTTTCAGGTGGGCCACAAGGCTGCTCTGGGGATGGCTTCTGGCTTAGACAGTGAGATCACAGTAGAAATGGATTATTTTAATAGGTTCATGAAACTCACTTCTTTCCCATGTTTCCAGAGTCAGCTGCTAAAAAAAAGACATATTTCTCCTACCACCCCATTTACCCAAATACCTTCAATAATTCCTCACTGCCTGCATCATCAAATCTTGGCTGAGTTTTCCTGTTACTTTTCTATTGAATATACAGCTGTCTTTCCCACTGCTCCCCCTCACAAAAAAACACTCTTTCATTCAAATCTACACCTTTCTCCTATAGTCTCTTCATTCTCCTTACTCAACATACCTTCCACATAGACAAGCCTTCTTACCAGCTTTGATAGCACCTTCTTGAGAATATTCGTTTTCTTTGAAGAAAAGATTCACTTTTTTTGGTACCAGGGATTGAACCCAGGAGCACTTGACCACTGAACCACATCCTCAGCCCTATTTTGTATTTTGTTTAGAGACAGGGTCTCACTCAGTTGCTTAGTGCCTCACGATTGCTGAGGCTGGCTTTGAACTCACGATTCTCGTGTCTCAGCCTCGCAAGCCACTGGGATTACAGGCGTGTGCCACTGCACCCAGCTGAAAAGATTCACTTTTTAAATTAGTGTTTTAGCTGTTTATAAAAACTTAAAATTGATATATGTTAATGGGGTACCATGTGATGTTTCAATACATATATAATTGTGCAATGTTCCAGCCAGGTTAATTATATCTATTTCATCAAATATTTTTTGAAATATTTTTAGTTGTAAATGAACACAATACATTTATTTATTTATTTATTTATTTTTATGTGGTGCTGAGGATCGAACCCAGTGTGTCACACATGCTAGGCAAGTGCTCTACCACTGAGCTAAAGCCACAGTCCTCACCAAATATTTTTATGATGAAAACATTCAGGGGCTTGGGCTGTGGCTCAGAGGCAGACTGCTTGCCTAGCATGCATGAGGTACTGCGATCCTCAGAACCACATAAATGTAAAATAAAGACATTGTGTCCACCTCTAACTAAAAAACAACAACAAAAAAAAAAACAAAAAAAAATTCAGGGGCTGGGGCTGCGGCTCAGAGTTAGAGCGCTCGCCTAGCATGCGTGAGGCCCTGGGTTCGATCCTCAGCACCACATAAAAGTAAAATGAAGATATTGTGTCCACTTAAAACTTAAAAAATAAATGTTAAAAAAACATTCAGAATACTTTTTCTAGCTTTGTTGAAATATGTAAGACATAAATGTTATCCATAGTCATCCTACTGTGAATAGCACACCAGAGCTTTTTCCTCCTATCTAATTGTAACTTAGTGCACATTGATCAACTTCTCCTCATCCTTCCCTCCCTCTATTTTTCCAGTCTTTGGGAACCATTACTCTCAACTACAACATCAACTTTTTTAGTACTTTCATTTCTGTCCCTGGCTTACTTCACTTAACATAAGAGCCTCCAGTTCCATCCATATTGTTGTAAATGACAGGATTTCATTCTTATTATGACTAAATAGTATCCCATCTTCTATATTTTTGTACACTTTCTTTATCCATTCATCAGTTAATAGAGGCTTAGGTCATTTTTTAAAATATTTTTTAAATTGTAGGTGGACATGATACCTTTATTTATTTTTATGTGGTGCTGAGGATCGAACCCATGGCTTCACATATGAGAGGCAGGTGCTCTACCACTCAGCTACAGCCCTGGCCCTCGTTTCGTTTTTATTACTATTTTTATTTATTTTTTATTCTAATTTGTTATATATGACAGTAGAATGCATTACAATTCATATTACACATATAGAGCACAATTTTTCTATTTCTTTTCAATTGTGAATGCCTTCTCTAGAATATTCTTATTCCTGCAGCCTATTTCCCTTTCTAACTCCCCTGTACTCTCTTGGATCTCCTGGTCTGCCTAAACAGCTTACCTTGTTTGTTCATTTATTTGTTTGTTCAAGAAGTAATCCATTCACATGGTTGAAAACCAAAAGCACACACAAAAGATAAATAGTATTGAAGGCAAGTTTGACGCCAGTCTCAGAAACTTAAGCAAGACCCTGTGTCAAAAAAATTAAAAAATCTGGGGATGGTGGAGTGCCCCTGAGTTCAATCCCTAGGACTCCCTGCAAAACACACACACACACACATACACACACACACACACACACACACGGAAAAAAAAGATATGTAGCATTGAAAAGTTTCACTCTCACCACCATCACCCCTACTCTTGTTCCCACCTAACCATTCCCTATAAGCACCACATATATTAGTTTGTTGATTATTTAAAAGTCTGATAGCACTATTGGGACCAAGTCTTTCTCACATTCAATGTTAGTTTCTTGACTGCCTTTTGTCTGCTCGCTCTTTCTTTGAAACAACCTTCCTTAACTCCCAACTCTGGCCCTGTGGCCTGGATAGCTTCCTCAGGTCTTGGCTTAAATGTTAAGGCCCTCTCACCTGTTATCTTAGTGCCCTACACTTCTAGCTCATACTCCTGGCCCTTGTTTGTAATTACTTATTTAACTATCTGTCTTCTCCTCATTAGAAACCAAGTGCTATGAATTCAGGATCATTCTTATCTACCTCTGTAGCCCTAGTGCCTGGTACAGAATGCACAAAGAATATACTGAAATAAAGGATGAATGAATAAATGGCTTCCTAACTCCCTAAATAACTAAAAACTACTGACTTGCACACTTTAAAACAGTTTAATTTTATAGGATGTAGTCGATGCTCTTCAGTAGATGAATGGATAAAAAAAATGTGGCATATATACACAATGGAATATTACTCAGCAATAAAAGAGAATAAAATCATGGCATTTGCAGGTAAATGGATGGAGTTGGAGAAGATAATGCTAAGTGAAGTTAGCCAATCCCAAAAAACCAAATGCCGAATGTTTTCTCTGATATAAGGAGGCTGACTCATAGTGGGGTAGGGAGACGGAGCATGGGAGGAATAGACGAACTCTAGATAGGACAGAGGGGTGGAAGGGAAAGGGAGGGGGTAGGGGGTTAGCAACGATGGTGGAATGTGATGGACATCATTATCCAAAGTACATGTATGAAGACACAAATTGCTGTCAACATACTTTATATACAATCAGAGATATGAAAAATTGTGTTCTATATGTGTAATAAGAATTGTAATGTACTCTGTTGTCATATATTTAAAAAACCAATTAAAAACCCTTTTAAAAAAAGAAAGAATATGATAAAGAACACAGAGGGCTGGAGTTGTGTCTCAATGGTAGAGCACTTGCTGAGAATGTGTGAGGCATTGGTTTCGATTCTCAGCACCACATATGAATAAATAAATAAAATAAAGATATTGTGTGCATCTACAACTAAAAAAAACACTTTAAAAACAAGAACACAGAGATAAATGTCTATTCTTTGACTGAATTTAGGGTAGAGACACAACATATTCTAAGTAACATCAGCTGTATTGTTCCCAACTGCCTACAGAAATATTCACATTGAAAGAAATCACAAGCAACATGGTAGCTCTACCTTGCTACCATTCCCATCTTTTCCAGTGCAGTAAGAAATGGCAAGGACCAGGGGTTAGAGTGGGAAGGGTAACAAGGCCCTCCTGGATAAACACATATACCTGTGATCCATTGAGGCTTTTAAAATTTGTTCTTTTTAGGTATATATGACAATAGAATGTATTTTGACATATTATACATATATGGAGTGTAATTTTCCATTCTTGCAGTTGGACATGAAGTGGAGTTACACTGGTGGCGAACTCATAATCGAACATAGGAAATTTATGTCCAATGTATTCCATTGTCTTTCCTATTCCCATGCTCCTCCTTTCCCTTCATTCCCCTTTGTCTAACCCAATGAACTTGTATCCCCACCTTATTGTGTGATAGCATCTGCATATCATAGAGAACATTTTGTCTTTGGCTTTTTGGGATTTGCTTATTTTACTCCATTGAGTCTTTTGCTCATCAGTGTGACTGACTCTCATGCTGAAAAGTTTATAACCAAATAAATGAGAAGGCCAAGATTCTCTTAGCTGAATCCTTACATGACCTGTTTGGTAACTCCAGAGTTCTAATTTGGTCTTGGGGGTCAGTGGGCCTTAGGTCATCTCGCTTCTCTCTTACAAGTGATTTATTCACAACAAAGTCCTGGGAAAAGAATGAGCCAGTAAATAGCAACAGTCAGTGGTAAAGCTGAGCACTAATGCCCTACCAGCTAGCACTGGGCACCTCCATTGCAAACAGAAATGAACAGAAGCATTGCACATTTTGGACCCCTCAAGGTGTCTCTGGAGGTCCTGGACAGTGTCACAGCCTACATTTTTTAGATGCCCTAATATACTTGCTCTAGAAGTTCCAAAGAGCTTCTTGACTTTACTTCCCTACCATGCTGGCCTCAACAAATGTGTGAACCCCTTAGAATGTAGATAGTTATTTATAGATTTCACCTTGAAGCAAAGTGCATTGAGGGGAGATGGCTTACCCCAGACCTTTCCAAGCATTATTTCCCTTTCTAGCAGTTGGTAAAACTGAGTATTGTGATCACCCAGGGAACAGACACCCAAGTTTGAGTGGAGATAACCTGGCAAGCTGAAGGACTTGGAAGGAAAGAGTTGTTACCCGTAACACCAGGACTCCCATGTGTGCAACAGCCAGGTGAATCTGCATTCCTTCACCATCACTGGCAGGGTGGGGCCTGATGCCATACATGTCCAGTTTCCTTGCTATGTCCAGTAGTAGAATATCAGATTCAGCTGGATTTTTGCCACTGCAAGGGGAAAGAATTTATGAGCCTAATAAATCCAGCACGCATGACACCTCCACTCTGAGAGCTCCATCAGGAGGTCAGTGTTTTCTTGAGCCTGAAGCTTCTCAGGCTTAAGGGCTTGCTTTCAAGAATCTGTTCCCAGCTTTAGTGTCCTCCATTGGGGAAGCAGGTGCCAGTTAAAGTACTTACATGTGCTTCTGATGAAAGTGCATGATCTTGCTCTCTAAACAGTCTTGGTTTGGTAAGTACCGGCTTTGTGCCAGATGTTTCTTGACTGTTTCTTCATGAAAGTCTCCCAGTTCTGCTGCATGACAAAAGAAAGTGACATTTTTTCACGTTACCATCGAGGAACTAAGCAACTCAGCCATTGCAAACAGAAATGAACAGAAGCACAGCACATTTTGGACCCCTCAAGGTGTCTCTGGAAGTCCTGGACAGTATCACAGCCTACATTTTTTAGATGCCCTAATATACTTGCTCTAGAAGTTCCAAAGAGCAAACTCAGCCTAATGATCTCCCCCAAATAGTTTTTTCTTTGCAGTTAGTTGTAGCTCCATGCCTCTGACTTCATGCTATACATATATGTGTATTTCTGTAGGGGAGGACCGACTGGCTATTTTTCAAATTATGAGCAGTTGGTATTCATGTTTCAGTATAGTAAGTTACAGACATTGTGTCCATCTACAACTAAAAAAAAATTAAAAATAAGAACACAGAGATAAATATCTATTCTTTGACTGAATTTATGGTAGAGACACTAGATATTCTAATATGAGCAGCTGGTATATGGTGTTGCAGTATAGTAAGCAACAGACCTATTACCAAGATTACAGCTGCATGTTTTGTTGGGATTTTCTTTTCCCACATTCTTCTTATATCTCCTACTTCCAACTGGCCCCTGTTAGAGGTTGAATTTTCTCTCTCCAATGTGGAAATCCTAACATCCAGTACCACCAAACATGGTTCAATTTGGAGACAAGTCCTTTAAAGAGGTGATTAAGTTAAAATCAAGGACATTGGGAGCTCTGTAATTCAATCTGACTGGTGTTCCTATAAAGGGAGGAAATTTGGACATACAGAGAGATGCAAGGGATGTGAACACAGAAAAAGGACCACGTGAAGACATAGCAAGAAGACAGCCATCTGTAAGCCAAGGAGAGAGGTTTCAGAAGAAACCAAACAAGCCAACACCTTGATCTTGAACTTCCAGAATCATAAGAAAACTATTTTCTTTCCTTTAAACCACCCAGTATCTGGTATTTTTCCTTGACAGCCCTAGTAGACTAATTCATCCCCCCAACTTCACTCCACCCTGATCATATATTATCAAGAAAGGGGAATAAACATGCTAACTATAATGCAAGCCAGTCTCAGCCAATTTATCACTCTATACATTGGAAATCTAGTAAATCCCCAGCTATCTGGAATCCCCAGGAGATGAATCATTCTGGAAATTATTCTGGGCTTTCAAATACCTAGCAGTGTATGCATGATCATAATTTACTCTTTTCTAGATGTCTTCAGCTTATTATTATAAATACTTTTTATAGCATTATGCCTATGCAGGCAATTGAGGTATTTAGGGATTATCTGCCCCTAATTTAAAAGGCCTCAGGCTGCTTTGACATTTGGATTCTTTTGTCTTCTTTATAGTTGTTTTATTAAATTGTTGTCATCATTGTTGTTTTTGCTTTTTTCATATCAGGTTTATATGAATTACTTCCTGGTCATCGAATTCTCATCTAACATAAAATGGAAAATCAGATCTCCACACCTATTAGAAGTGTATGTTCTATAAGAGTGAATACACTCTTGCTGGGCACGGTGGTGCATGCCTGTAATCCCAGTGGCTTGGGAGGTTGAGGCAGGAAGATTGCAAGTGCAAAGCCAGCCTCAGTAACTTAGTGAGGCCCTGTCTCAAAATTAAAAATAAAAAGTACTGGGGATGTAGCTTAGTGGTGAAGTACCCCCTGGGTTAAACCCCCAGTACCATAAATAAATAAACAAACAAACAAACAAATAAATAATTAAAAAGCGTAAATAGATTCTCCATGAAATCCTGTGGTAAGCAAAATATGTGAACAATAGGGTACCTAGTTTGAGAGCTAGAAGGATTTTTGTTTGTTTATATTCTCTTTTCTTTCTTTGTGTTCTATTTGTATTTTGGACAGATAGTTTGGTCATCTTTAGACAATTAAGGTACACATGTATATTTCAAAATCACAATATGATGAAAATCTCCATATATCAAACATTTCTAAAGGCCAATACAATGACTTGTTAATTTATTTATTTGTTCATTTATTTTACCAATACTGATAAATGTACAAATCTCACTAATAATCAATCAGGCTTAGATAGCCTCACTAATTAATTTAATCAAATGTTCAAAATAGAAGTAAATATAAATTCTTCACAATTTTTTTTCCAGAAAATAGAGAAGGGCATACTTACCAATTCATTCTAGGGGCCCAGTATTACCCCAATACCCAAGCCAGATAAAAACATCAACAAGAAGAGAAAAGTATAGGTCAATATCTCTTGTGAATACAGAGGCAAAAATCCTCAATAAAATACTAGCAAATTGAATTCGGCATTATATAAAAAACATTGCAGGGGCTGGAATTATGGCTCAGTGGTGGAGCACGTGTGAGGCACTGGGTTTGATTCTCAGCACCACAAATAAAGAAATGAATAAAATAAAGGTCCACCAACATCTTAAAAAAAAAGATTGTATGCTATGACCAAATAAGATTTATTTCAGGATTTCAAGGTAAGTTCAACATATGAAAATCAATTAATGTAATACACCTATTAATATAATAAAGGACACAAATGCACACATACACACACACACACACCAAAAAAACACCCCAACTCATTATACATTATCATCTGAATAGATGCAGAAAAGGCAATGAGTAAATCCAACACCCATTTATGGTAAAAACACTTGGCTCAGTGACAGAGCACTTCTTTAGCATGTATGAGGCCCTGAGTTCAATCCCCAGCCCTGAAAAAAACAAATAAGCAAAGAAAAAACCTACGGCTAAGGAGGGGAGGGAAAAAAGGAAATACTGGGGAATGTTACTGACCAAATTATATTGTTATTTTGTGTGCACATATGAGTATGTAATAATGAATCCTCCCATTATGTATAATTATAATGCACCAGTAAAAATATGGGAAAAAACCTTATAACTACTATTATAATCATACCACATGGTTAGAAACTAAATGCTTTCCCTTAAGACCAGGAACCAGACAAAGATATCTGTTCTTGCTATCTCACCCAACATGATACTGGTGGTTCTAGAAATTACAGTTGGGCAAGAAGAAGATATATAAAGGATGTGCTCGAAAATGGAAGAGATAAAATTGTCTTTACTTGGAGTAAACATGATCTTGTATGTCAAAAATCATAAAGAACCCACAAAACTACTAAAACTAATAAATTAGTTCAGCAAGAAAATCCTGATATACAAAAGGTAAATATATTTGTATATAATAGCAATGAACAATCTGAAAAAAAATTAAGAAAATAGTTGCATTTACAGTAACATCAAGAAAAGAATAAAATACTGAGGAATAAATCAAACAAAAGAAGTGTAGGACTTGTACACTGGAGACTACAAACATTGATGAATTTTGAAAAATGATTTACACAAGTGGAAAGATATTTCATGTTCATGGACTAGAAGACTTGCTATTGTTAAGATGGCAACTTTTTCCAAAATTGAGCTATAAACATAGGGCAATCCCCATCAAAATCCCACAGACTTTTTTTTTTTTTGTAAAAATCAATAAGCTTAAAATTTAAATGGAAATGAAGAGATGCAAATTAATCAAAACAATTTTGCAGAAAAAATAAAGTTGGAGTATGTACAGTTGCTTATTTCAAAACCTATAACAAAGTTACAACAATAAAGTAAGTGTAAATAATGATAAAAGGACAGATGTTGAGATTGATGAACCATAATTGAGAGTCAAGAAATAAGGTCAAAAGACAAATTTAATGTCTTAAATTCTCAAATGAGGCAGGCCTGGTGGTGCACACCTATAATCCCAGCAGCTTGGGAGGCTGAGGCAGGAGGATTGCAAGTTCAAAGCCAACCTCAGCAACTTAGTGAGACCCTGTCTCAAAATAAAACTAAAATTAAAAATAAAGGCTGGGGAATGTAGCTCAGTGGTTAAGCACCCCTGGGTTCAATCTCTGGTACCCTGCACCTCCCCCCCCCAAAAAAAAGGTCTATAGTAAGATAACTCTTTTAACATAGGCAAAAGTTTTAAATAAGCATTTTACAAAAACAAACAGCGATAAGCACACAAAAAGGTGTCAAATCTTTAGTCATTAGGAAAATGCTGATAATTATAATTGCAATAAGATATGTCTTCATAATCACATATTAATGAAGGTATAGAAAAATTGAAAATCTCATACATTTCTGGTGTTAATGTAACAATTTGGAAAACAATTTGGCTGTTTCTTAAAATATTCAACATAAGTATTTCACAACACCAAGCAATTAACACTCAGGAATCTGCCCAAGAGAAATGAAAACAGATACTCATATAAAGACTGGTGAGCCAATGTTTATAACATTATTTATTATAGCTGGAAATAATCCAAATGTCCATGACCAGGTGATTAGATGGATAAAATATGGTACATACATAAAATGGAATACTATTCAGCAACAGAAAGGAACAAACTGAAACATTTATGAATTTAAAAAATATGATGAGTGGAAAAAGATACAAAATACCACATATTTTATCATTCAATTTACATGAAATGTCCAAAAAAGGCAAATATGGAGAAACAGAAAATAAACTGTGGTTGCCTGGAGCTAAGCATGGGAACAGAGTGTGATCACAAATGGGCCTGAGAGATCTCTTTTGATGTTATAGAAATGTTCTAAAACTGGATTGTGGTAATGGTTACACAACTCTGTAAATTTACAGAGTTGAGTTGTGCATTTTTAAATAGGTGAATTTATTGTATGTAAATTCTACATCAATAGAGCCATTTTAAAAAATACACCACACATCAAACTTTTGACTTATTTTTCTTCCTTCTTAAGTAACTAAGTAGATATTAAAGTCCTTTAGTATATTCGTTTGTTTTTGCTTTTTGTTTGTGCAGTGCTGGGATTGAACCCAGGGCCTCACGCATCCTGGGCAAGTTGTCTACCACTAAGCCACATCCCCAACCCTAGACTTTGGAATTATTAAACACAAGACCCCACGCTGAAAACATAAGAACATCTAAGACTGGGCTTGTTTTTCTCTTCATGCAGAACTATGACAAGTTAGGAAGAGAACTATTACATACAAATAAGTAAATATCACCAATAACAGAAGGTGACAAATGTCATGAGCACTTTCAGTATCACCATGCTGGTCCAAACTATCATTATCTCTCCTGTAATTTCCCCTTATCTGGTCTCCCCACTCCCACCATTCCCTCCTCAGATCTCTTTTCACCACAGCAGCTAACATGATCCTGTTAAAATCTAATTCAGATTATTTTACTCCTCTGCTTAAACTGCTTCAATGCTTTCCCATCTCATTTTAGAGTCAAGCTGTATGTCTTTAATATGTTTTATTTCTTTTCTTGAAACAGGGTCTTGTAAGTTGCTAAGGCTGGCCCAGAACTTTTGATGTTTCTGCCTCAGGATCCTGAGTTGCTGGAATTACAGGTGAGTGCCTAGGACTTGGTTTTCAATTTTTTTAAAACCAGGTATTGAACTCAGGGACACTCAACTACTGAGCCAAATCCCCAGCACTTTTTATATTTTATTTAGAGACAGGGTCTCTAAGGCCCTTCAGGATTACTCTCTCCATGTCTCATTCAGCTCCAGCTAGTCACAATAGCTTTTGATGTTTCCCCAAGACACGTAGTATGTTACCACCTCAGGCCTTTTGCACTGAATGTTCTCTCTGCTTAGAACTTTCTTCCACCACATTTTGCTGCATGGCTTGGTCTCTCACCTCCTTCAAGTCTTTGTTCAACTGTTCCCTTCACAGTACATTTTCCTCCACTTGCCACCTTATTTAAATATTGTACCCACTCTCAGAATCCCTTATCTCTCTTCCATGCTTTATTTTTCTCCATTGCCCTTATCACCTTCTAACGCTGTCAACATGTGAACTCCATGAGGGTGAGGATTTTTGTTTTAATTCCTTGCTGTGGCCTCAATTACCTATAATAGTATCTGGCACATGGCATGTATTTGATAAGCAAAAATGAATTTTTGTTGAATAAATGGCAAAGAAGGGTTACTAAGGGAGTCCATAAGGGGGAAGCTTCATTTGAAATGTATAAATTGTGTTTGAGAGGAAATGTCCTGTTAGAGAAGATGAGTTCCAAGACAGACTTAAGCAGGTAAGAACGTCAGGATGCGGGGTTCTTGAATGCCTAGAATACAGCAGGTGTTCAACGAATATTGGATGAGTGAATAAATGAACAGATAAATGAGCAATCTGGTTGTGACTGGCATACTATCTTAGTGTCCAGTGAGCCTGACCAGGATCAATTATGAAAAACTAACTCACTGGAAGTTTAGTTCCCTCCTCCACAGCTCCCCTATGGAAAGAGCTTCTATTGATAAACAAAATAACTCCTGGGAAAGCTGAAGGGCTCTATGCTATGCCTGAAATTGGCCACTAGGGAATGCTCAAACACATAAGGCAGAATTGTTAAGAATGAAATTGGGCTCCCCGAAAAAAGGCCACCCAGAAACCCCAACCCCCTGGTTGCTACTTTAAGAGGCAGCCAATGGAGAAAGATGTTTTCCAACAATGTTTCCTCCATCTGCTCTACCCAGGCCCCACATCCCAGTGCCAAACAAAATATTGGACACATGGTTAATGACCTTGGCATTCAGGATCTTCAAAATGATGCTTCACTTTCCACTACTTCTCCTAAATAGACACCATGCTTGAGCTCTACTGGGACATTCTGCATCCTCCATATATGCTGCTTCTTGCCCCACCACCATTTCTTTCATGCTGTTTTCTCTGCCTATCATCTATCCAATTCCCCAGTTTCTCTTTCAGGTCCAGCACAAAAGCCACCTCCTCCTTCAGCCTTCCCTGATTACTATTGCTCTTACTGCCCTCTGCCTTGCTGAGATACTTCAGTTCTTTTTATTTGTCCCAGCCAGGAGTCCCTTGATAAACATGGATTCAGACACCATCCGCATGCAAGCACTTCGTTCTGGAGTTCCTAGTGAAATCAACCATTTATGGACTGGCAGAAAGGTAAGGGGGCAGAGGTCAAAAATGAACTTATGAAACAAGAAACTGAAGTTATGGTCCTGCAGGATTACTAAGGAACAGTATATTCTTGGGAGGCCTCTAAAATAGAGAGAAAGTCCAGCTGGCCTTAGAAGAAGAGATGTTATCTTCAGCTGCCTAGACCCTACCCTTAGGGCTACAGGAGCAGCCTGGCCTGTCCAGTGTCAACCCTCCCAGGCAGGCCCCCACTGTTCTGCCTCCTCCGCCTACCTTTGTTATTTAGTCTAGTCCAACTACGGCTGCTAGGATATGGGGAACACTAATAGATGCCTGGGGCCTTTTTCCCTTTTAGCCTCTCTCCACCTGCTGTACTCTGTGCTTTGTTCTCTGAAACCATGATAAAGAGCAACACAGAAATCATATTGAACGTGACAGTGTGCTACAGAGAGCACATACCAGAGATGTATCCTGGGGGCAAACAGAGGCAGTCAGTGCCTGCCTGGCAAAGTCCATGCCCAGATTTGTCCAGACCAGTTCCTGGACAGCAAGCCCAGGGGCAGTGGGAGGGGCAGGTTGGACTGAGGTAAAAGAAAATCAGCATTTACTTTTAATCTACAGAACCACCCTGTGAGAGGGTATTCTTATTTCTATTTTAAAGGCAAGGACACTCGGGCTCAGAGAAGGAAAGGGACTTGCCCTCCACAGTTAGGAAGTAGTAGAGACAGAACAGAATTTGATACAAATCTCAATGGCTGCAATGAAGCAGCCTCTTTCTGCTGCACCATGCTGTTTCTCTAGATCTTATCCAGGCTGTCTGTCCTTTTAAGCCCTAACACAGTGATATTCACACTGGGATGTTCAGCTCTTTTGCTTGGGTCTCCATCTGGCTGAGAGGCCCCAAAGCAGACATTAGTTACTTACATTGTAAGATGTGAGATACCATCAACGCTGTACAGTTGTCACTGCAGGGAAGCCTTCCTAGAGCCAAATCCTTCTTTATTTGAAGAGTAAAAAGATACCTGCAAAGAAGTTGGGAAAAATCTCTTAGAGAGAGAAACAGGAATAAGAAAGAGCATTTCACTTCTGCCAGACCCAAGATAATTCAAGAGACGAATGGCACCCCCAGTGGTGAGTAATTCGTAAGATTTGCTTCAGCCCCAAACCAGCCCCAGACCACAAAGTGCTGATCCAGCATTTTGGCAGTTTTTGCAGCCATTAGGAATCACCCTGGCCAAATCCTCCCGCCAACTTGAGGGAAGTGGCCAATCATTCTCTGGTAGTTTCTGCCACGTAGCAAAGCCACATTCCAAACAAGAGAGAAAAGAAGAGCCAGCAAGAATGAAGGCACTTTTGAGGCCAGTACTGAACTGTTGAGAAAGTGCAGTCAAAGGCTAGAGTGTAGCTCAGTGGTTGAGTGCTTTCCTAGCATGCATGAGGCCCTGGGTTCCATTCACAGCACCACAAACAAAATAGTGTTACCAAGTACTCTCTTCAATAACAAGAAGGTTGGTGGACCAGGAATGATCAGCCTGGTTTACACTTATACAGAGAGGGGTGACATGATTTAACAAGGTCATATCACCCAAAGATTATGATTTCAGAAATCAAGGACTTGGGGCCAGGCTTCTGCCCACGTTATTCCCTTTGCCTGAATTGCTATCTCTATCATTGGAGCCCAGCCCAACACTTTACGCAGAAGAGGTATCATAAGGAACAATTGCTGAATGGAATTAAGCCTTTTTCCCCACCAGCATCTCACCAGGGACCCTTAAAATGAAGGTTGGTATTTGGGGCTCTACCAAACAGATAGCATTTGTCCCACACATTTAAGGTCTTATCAAAGGAGAATCAACTTTTGGGAAAAATGTGTATAATAAAGACTCCACCACTGCTTTCTTCCATGGTCCAAGATAAAATATTGATTTTATTTTATACATTAAAACATTTATTGAATATCTACAGTGGGTGCTTCCCTATATAAAATACAATAATTTTTGGCACTGGGAATTGAACCCAGAGCCTTGTATATGCTGGACAAGCACTCTGCAAGTCAGCTACATCCTCAGCCTTTTTATTTTACTTTGAAATAGGGTCTTGCTAAGTGCCCAGTGTAGCCCTTAGCTTATGATCCTCTTGCCTCATCATCTTGGAGTAGCTGGCTTATGGCTGTGCACCACCACTCCTGACTAAAATGCGATTTTCTGAATGAAGTTCAGTTGACCTTTTTGGTAACTAATTAAGCCTTGAAGGCCATGTGGTGGATCAAAATTAATTGCAGGTGATAGACGAAAATACAGATTGAAAAATTTAGCAGATGATTATTCAGTTTACAAAAGCATTAATCATTATAATCCTTAGAATTGTGAGCTCCCTAATGCATTAGAAATGACTCAATTAGAAAAATTATATTTGCACACCACTCACAGAAATCCACATATTAGCCTCAAACAAGTATCCTTATGAATTCAGCCAGTTAAGTATTCTTAAATGGACCAATGGGGAAAAGCGAAAGGGAACTTAACCTTTGCCATTGCCTGTTTTCAAATAGAGATGGAAATGAGAAAAAAATCAGTTCAGTTGCTAAAAGGAAAGTGAATTTCTTTGTGTTCCTAACAAGAAAGAAACTTCTTGTCATTTGACACGTTCCTTGCTGTTAAGAAGGCAGCTGCCTGCTACAAATACCAAATCTTTCCTCTGAACAGCTGATGAATCATTCATCATCACATTGATTTTCTCGGGTTGTTTTTTTTTTTTTTTTTTTTTTTTGAGGGATGGGGAGAGAATGTGTTTATCTCCATCAAAATTGGTCATAATTTAAAACTTAACTGAAATGGGTTTATGAATGCGAACTAACATAAATACCAAGATAATAGGTTATCTGGGAAACTGGCCTACAACTCACAAATGTGGAGAGAATTTGGAGAGAAAAATAGGAAGAGAGAGGCTTATGAAAAGTGACTTGTGCAGGACCTCTCAGAAAAGTTTCCTTGTATGAAAGGGGTGAGGTTGAACTATCTATGAACCATGTAGGAGGGGAGACGTCAGGAAGAATAACTGCCAACATCCTGTGATGTTGGCCAAATCATTTTAGCTCCCAGGACATGTTTCCTCATCTGTAAACCAAGAGGGTTGGACTGGGTTATCTCTTAGATCTGTTCTATGTTTAAGAGTCTAAGTCTAGAAAGCAGAGTAAGGGTTGGGGGAGTATTGTATTGACAATGAATTTTTGCAGAAGTAGGTTTACATTGTCATTCCAAAGGGCATCTTTCATAAGTATACATCATCATTACAGAATGTCTCGGATTCTACTTATGAGATATATATATATATATATATATATATATATATATATATATATATATACACACACACACACACACACACACACACACACGCCTATTTTCAATGTTCACAGAAATCAGCTGGTATCATGCTATGAGGGAGAGCATGGTTATTGCTGTAGCAGTTAATCACATAACCCCTAAGGGTCAGCCAGGTTTGCTACCACTTCTAGAATATCACCCCTCATTCTCCCTGAAGCTCCAAACTTTTGAAGATTTACATCTTGGAGACCAGCCAGGCTCTTTCTCTCTCCTGCTCCTTTCCATCTCCCAGAGAGTGACATAGGGCCAAGTCTTGCTAAGGGGAGCCAGAAGCCCCTTCCCAATCAATGGAGAATGATGATCCTCAAGTAACATCATGCAGCAGACACAAAGGTACTATACCTTGTAAGTTCTTCCCGAAGATGTCCAGGGTCCACTGGGAAAAATTTCACCATAAATTTGAAAACAACCTCCTTAGGATCTTAAAACACAATATCTCCATAAGTTGTAATTAAATGTCCATCATAACAGTTACAGGTCTTTACACACAGAAACATACACAGACACCCACCCGCACCTACTTCTTTACTTTCCTCCCCTTTCTATTTGTCCTTTCCATTAGACTTTTATTTTAAACTTCAATTTTTCATTTGTATAGTGTCTTTATGTGGACAGGAATTGGAAAAGTTTTCCCACCCCTCTCCTACCCACTCTCCCTTATAGTTTCTTTTTTTAAAGATGTGCCGCCTTTGGGGCCTACTATTTGTCCTCGGAAATGTCCTATTCAAAAAAATCTACCACTTGCTGCTTGAGATTCTGCATTCCTGCTTGAGAAAAGGGCCCAAGTTAAGCTGGAACACATGATTATCACTTGGCTTAAGGCTCTCATAAAGGAACTAGAAGCAGTGTGGACCAATGTCTATATCTTGAAATATACACTAGAAGAACCATATCTACCTATTTTTGCACCTACTTGCATTTGAAAATAAGAAACTTGAGCCAAGGGTATGTGCAGCTCAGTTGTACAGCACTCTCCCAGCATGCACAAGGTTCTGGGTTTCATCCCCAACACCACAAATAAGAAAAGAATATCAAAAGTAGTCACATTGGACATAATTTTTCTATATTCATATATGAATACATGACCAGTGAAACTCTGTATCATGTCCAACCACGAAATAGGATCCTAATTAGAATAAGTTATGCTCCATGTATGTATAATATGTCAGAATACACTCTACTGTCATGTATACCTAACAAGAAGAAACAAGTAACTACATACACATAGCATTAGTGCCATTCAATACATGATATTCTGTAAATATTTCTTGGATGCCTACCATGTGCCAAGGACTATATTAGGCAGATTCTGGGAATACAAAGGCAGCTATTAGCTGCCAGTGTGGTAGGTGAGTTGGATATCTAGATAGACAAATCCAAATCCACAAAGTGTTGTAAGCACTGAGTACTGGGAAAGCACAAGAGGGAGAAAAAAGTTTGAAGACGGTCAAGGAAGTCTTTCTAGAGGAGCTGAGAATGGAACAAGGCAACCAGATTCAGCAAATAAAAGTGCAAGAGTCCCAGTTCAATCTGAATTTCATTTAAATAATAATTACATGGGATGTACTATACAAAAAATCATTGTTTATCTGAAATTCCAATTCCATTGGGCATCCTATATTTTATCTATCATGCCTACACCAGAGGTTAGTTTTGTTAAAGTCAGCAGAGATAGGAATACAGATGGTTGGTGACAGGGGCAAAGCTAGAAAGGTAGTCAGAGACCAGTGCTTTGGGTCATCATGCTGAGGAGGTTGGACCTTACTTGGTGGGTAAAAGGGAGCCAGGAAGCATTTTAAGCAGGAGACCAATGTGGTCAGGGTTGTATTTTCAATAGATCCCTTTGGGAGTAATGTAGATGATGGATTGGGGAGAATCAGTTTGGAAGCTATTAGAATAATGTGACAGATGATCATTACACAGCAGGAACAAACAGAACTGTGAGAAGCACCCACATGTAAAGAGCAGGTGGGGGAAGAGGAACCAGGAAAAGAGGTACCGAACAGTGTTTTTCAAAGTGTTGACTGACGTCCATCTGCCTCAGAAACACCTGCAGAAGTGGTTAAACATGCAGATTGCTGGTGGACAACCCAGAAATAAGGTTCAGGAATCTGTATTTTAGCAGGAACCCCAGGTGATCCTAAGGCACTCTGAAATTTGAGAACAACCACACTAGATAGTGAACTATAGGGGGAAATATTTCATGCATAGAAGGCACTCGAATATGAACTGAAGCAAATGGGGGCTGTTTGTGATGGCATAAAACTAATGACTCTTCAGGCAGAAAGTGAATGGCATTGCAGATTGACATTAAGGATGCTTGAAGATTTGCAGTGCCAGAGCATGAGATCTATTCCTAGAGCCAATCCACAGAGCGCCATAATTACCAGTGTTCTTCAGATGTACTCAAAGATCCAGTGGCATGATCTCCTTCATCTCAGGCAAAATTAAAACAATTTTCTAAATTGCCAAATATACTGAATGTATGAAGGATTGAGATAATATGTCAAAGTCCTTTTCTCGCCTTATGTTAAGGTAAGGAATAGTGTGGGATTGCTGAAATATTTTTCAAGTGTGAACTGCAAACTATATTCCTTAAATGATTTTCCATACTTACTTTTTACTTGCTTTGTTAGGGGTTTCAAAAGTTCCAACCAAACCTGTAATAACATCAATGAAAAAAAATTGTTAGAACATGGCATTGAGCACAACAGTTTTTCTTTTGGTACCAGAAAAAGGGCAACAAGAAATAAACAAATACCAGGACTATTTAGCTTTCTAAAGATAGTTGGAAACAAACAGCAGTGTCATAGAGATGATGTACCTTCACCACAATCTGCCCACTCATATTTTTCCAATGACAGTGAATGTTTTTGATCTATAAACTCTTTGTTGTTGACATTTGAATCACTGCTCCCCTGCCTCAGTTGGATGACAAAGGTGTCACACACAAGTCTCATTAGTTGCTACAAAGACGAATGAAGGCATTTGGCTCCATTTTTGAATCCTACCGACTCCCAAAGGACTGTTTAATAGACCTGAGGAGCCTTTCTGGGAAGGTTCTGGAGTAGATATGCCAGCGCAGGACACAGTAAAAGAACATCGTGAATGTTAGGACTGAAAAAGAGGAAGGAAGAATCCCCTAAAGATTTTCTGGGGAGGTCAGGAGCCTTAATTCTGGGGATCGAGGTCCAGCCTCTGGAAAGTCAAAATGGATACAGTGTGGAGAACTGATCAGAGTGTGACAAAACTGGAGCATGTGGTAGAAGAGTTTGTGTTTGAAAAACTGAGGTGACTTTTAATAAACAAGGAGGAAGGGGCAATAGTTATTACATTCTATCACTTTGTAAGGTGTGTGTAAATGGTGTTTCTTTTTTCAGTTAAGGGATTGAGCCCTACATACCTAGATGCAAACTGCCTTTGCAAGCATTTCTAGACACACACAAAACAAGCCTACAATAAAAGAAACTTACATTGTTTCCAGAATGGCTGCAGAATTCTAACCCAAAATATTCCTTTTCGGCAAGATTGAGATGGCTGCAACTCAGGTTAAACAGTGCCTTTCCAGATGACTTTTGCTAAACAAAACAAAGAGATCACAGCACAGTTTGCATTTTCTTAACCTTATGTTGTCGCTGCAGTTTGGAATAAAGGGTTGAAGCAGCAAGACTCTCTCGTAAAGCCCCTTTCCTTTACCCACCACATCATTTAAAGGACCTGATTCCTCCTAAAAGATGTTGGGAGCTTTACAAACACATATGTGCATCTTATGTATATATGGTTTCAGCAACATCCCTGAAAACGCCTCAGCTTAATGATAGCCCTTCTTGGAAAAAGAGAGCCTTGCACTTAACTATGGCTTGATCTGCAAATTTACCCTTTCAATGGAAATTTTAATCAATTCATCTCACAGGCAATTTGAATGATTTTCCCCCAATTGACAGTTAGTTTAATCAAGATGTAAATCTGACCCTTTACTCCCCTGCTTAAAATCCTTCAGAGGCTCTCCTCAGGATAAAGCTTATATTCCTCAGTAAGAGACCTGCCCCTCCAGCCTCATTTCTTGTCCCCTCTCCCTGACACTTTCCCCTAATAATCACAGCCTGCTCTAAGTTCCCCACACATGTCAAGTTGCTTCATGCTTCTTTGCCTCTGCTCATGTCATTCCTTCTCCACAGACCTTCCTTCCCACCTTTCTGTGGTTGGCTTACTCCTACTCAGCTCAGATGTCATCTCCCCAGGGGAGCTGTCTCTGATGCTATCAGCCTTATTGGCCACAGGCAGGCCCCTGTGCTCCCATGCACCCTAGCTCACCTCAAACGTGGTGCTTCTTATGCTGTCTATCTGCCCCCTAGACTGAATTCCTTCACAGCTGGGACTGAGCTTTCTATCTTTCTTTTTAAATATTTTTAGTTGTAGATGGATTCAGTAGCTTTATTTTATCTATTTATTTTTATGTGGTGCTGAGGATTGAACCCAGTGCCTCACATGTGCTAGGCAAACGCTCTGCCACTGAGCCACAACCCCAGCTCCAAGATGCCCAGACCGTGCTTTCTTTTCCTTGTTACCCATCTGGTCCAACTCAAAACCTAGCACATAGTAGGAAACCTTGAATGTTTGCTAATCCAATATGAAAAGGACCAAATTAATCATATGCACTCCTTGAGTAGATTTTGCTTGATAGTTTTGCCCACCAACTCTCCATACGGGAGTCTCTGTTCACATAAGGCCACAAATATTTTCACATAAGGCCACAAATATTTCTGCATAAAGCCCACACACACTGAGAGCATGAAGCAGTGGCTTCCTTAGACTTCTTCTCTGAAAACAAGAGCTTTGAAGAGCTGTCTGTGGAAATCTCTTTGAACTTAGTATGGCTGGGGCTAATCTTCAGCCGCCACCATTGCCAAACCCAAGGGTTGCTGTTTGCAAGGAAGACCGTGATGGGAAAATTGGGCCCTGGCTGATAGGCACAAAGACAAGCTGCTGAAAACCTCTAGTTAAAGCCGAGTCACAAGGCGCCCGGAGCGCTGCAAAGGAAGCTGGGTGCAGGGAAATGTAGCTGGAAATCACCGACCCATAGAATCCACAGCAACCTTGAGAGGTCAGAAAGTCCATCCACCCCCACCCCAAGGCAGCAGCTCACTGAAAAGAGCCCACATCTGGGATTTAATAGCTTCCAGGAAGGCGGCCTATCTCGCCCCTTCCCCCACTGACCAAAAACACACCCCTCTCCCCCTGGACTTCCCTCCACTTGGTTACACAGCCCAGAGCTCCACCGACTCAAGATTCATTTGGGTTAACCAGGATCCTATTTTTAAATGCAAATAGGCCGCAAAGGGTGAAACCTATTGCATCCCTAGCACCTGGAGAGAGAGCTGCTGTACTGAGGAAAGGAGTTTGATTTGATGTGGGAGTTCACATGGGAGCTCCGGCCGGAAGTCAGAGTCAGCCCTGAGGGTGGGGGGTGCCAAGAGTGTGGGGGGCTAGGGGTGAGGGTGCCTGGTAGGGGGAAGGGGGCGGGGGCGTTTCGCCTGTGTAGCAACCTTGCCTAGGGCAAGTGCTGACACAGACCATTCCAGACAGATGAAATCGCTCCTATTTTTAAAGTCCTCCAGACAAGGAGCTGCCACGGGATTTTTATTATGAAAAAAAAAAAGGAATTTCTAAAGAGAGAGGGATGACAGCAATACTTTTTCCAACACCAAAGAAACATTTCAGTCACAAGGACTAAATTCCAGCATAGACTCCAGTTTCTTTGCAAATAATTTAAGACACTCAAGATTTTCCTTTTTCCTCTTCATTTTTAATTCTTATTTTCCATCAGGGCACTTAATCCTCCCTGTCAACGCTGCCACATTCCATGTGTTTGTATATTTAAATGTTTCTGTAGTCACAAAGAATATATAGCCATCCTTTTAAGGTTTCAAATCAAGGCTTTCTGCTCCCTTCAGTAAGATCCTATACCATGTTTATAAGAATAATCCCTTGATTCTTTCATCCCTGTATATGTTGCCAAATGACTCTAAAAGCCTTTGGCATTTATGCATTTGGAGGTCAGGCGCTCACATGGCTAGTGTCCTTCACCCCCATCTCTGTCCTGGACAGGTATTTCCCTTCAGCCCTCCATAGTGTACATTCAAATTGGCCAGACTTCTGGAATGTGTTGCATAATATGTATGGTCTTGGTTCTGTCTGAACATGCAACTTTTAATTTTTTTTTACCATTATGATCCAATTCCTCCAATTTCATGTCATGATGATCTTTGTCATGATATTACCTTATCTATGACTTTTTAATTTTCTCTTTTGTGAACTTCTGATTATCTGTACAATTTCTTGCTCTTGTTTAAGTTGGCACATTTCAACATTCTAATCAAGATCCTTACTGGATCTAAATTCTGTACCACCAGTCAACCCTTCTCAAGAAACTGGAATTCCAACCTGGAATCCTGTCTTGCCATCATCTCCCTTAGATTAGAGTACTGTAAAATTAATAAATGTACAGTAGAGTACTGTAATATACATATATATATACATATATATACACACATACACAAAAACACATGTGAATTTTTATTTATAATGTCTAATTTACTGGGTTATAACCATTGCACACTGATTCCTGGGGGTTCCAAACTCATTCCTCATTGGTTGCAGTGGTGCACATCTGTAATCCCAGTGACTCAGGAGGCTGAGGCAGGAGGAGTGCAAGTTTGAGGCCAGCCTCAGGAATTTACTGAAGTCCTGTCTCAAAATAAAAAAATAAAGTTGGCTGGGGATGTAGCTCAGTGGTAAAATGCCCCTGAGTTCAATCCCCAGTACCAAACAACAACAGCAATGACAATTCATCTTTTCATGGAAACAATATTCAAAATGGCTAGCTCAAAAACCAATCTATAGGGGCTGGAGTCATGGCTCAGTGGTAGAGCACTTGCCTAGCATGTGTGAGACACTGGGTTCAATTCTCAGCACCACATGAAAAAAAATAAATAAAATAAAGGTCCATCAACATCTAAAAAAATTAAAAAAAAACATTCTACACAACTTTCTATGTACCTAGAGCTGTCATATAATAATTTGTTAAAATAGACCTGAATTGTAATCTTGCTCTACTCAATTTCTAACTGAAAGAATTAGGGCAATCGTGTAACTCCCAGAACAACGTACCTTTTCCAGGTACCTGAATACAGAAATCCTGTGTTTAGCTGGGTGTGGGGTGCATACTTGTAATCCCAGCTACATGGGAGGGAAGGTGAGGCAGGTAGATCACAAGTTTGAGGCCAGTCTCAGCAACTTACTGAGACCCTATTTCTAAATTAAAAAAATAATAATAATGAAAAGGGCTGGGGAAGTATCTCAGTAGCAGCATGCCCCTGGGTTCAACCCCCAGTACCACAAAAGAAAAAAAATGTGTTTGGATACCTGGCAATTAAGCCTAGTACCTGGAAAGAGTGGACATTCAATAAATGTTTACTGAATAAATAGATAAATGGACCCAAATATTTAACTTGATCCAAGTAAGGTAGTATGGTAATCCTCTCAGGAGGAAGAATAGTTTGTCATTAAGTGACCTTGGGAAAATTACTCAACTTTTCTAAGCCTGAGTTTACTCATCTATGGACTGGAGATAATGGTGGTATTATCTCATGGGTTCATGTGTTTGTTGTGAGGATTAAACAAGATAATTCACCTTAAGTTCTTATTGCAGCACATACCACATCATATGATGTAAGCTCGGCACGTGCATAGATGAATGCAATGAAATGGGTATGAAGCGAGGTGCAGCAGTTAATGGCATGATTATTGAAGAGAGAATGGGGGACTTTAACTTTTCACTCTGTGCATGTCTGTTAATTTATTTTTTTTTAATAAGCAAGGACAGTAGAAACTGTCTTAACCAGCTTCTGCTTAATGATGAAGACAATGCTTTCCATTTCCACTTTAAAATATTGGTAGAGCTGGGCACAGTGGCACGTTACTGTAATCCCAATAACACAGGAGGCTGGAGCAGGAGGATCTCAAGCTTGAGGCCAGCCTTTGCAATTAGTGAGACCCTGTCTCAAAATAAAATTAAAAAGGTCTGGGGGTTTAGAGTGCCCTTGGGTTTTATTGGCAGTAGCACACGTGCGTGCACACACACACACATACACACACACACATAAAATTATAATGATAAGAATATCAACAATAACAATAAATTTTAAAAATTAAAAAATGGAAAAATATTGGCATATGCCCATGTTATGAAGAAAGCTCATGGGCAGCATACTACACTAGTATGATTGTATATTTTGACATCCACCAGTTGAGTCCCATGCTGACTAGTAATAATTTTCTTGAACATATGTTTTACAGCACTACTTGTTATTTAATTGCAATTAACTTATATGTGTATCAAAAATTATTATGAGCAGTGGAAACAAGAGTTGTTTCTATGAAAATTAAGTTGATATTTTTGTAAGACTTGGGGAAATTTGCAAAACTGTGCTGTCAAATAGTTTTAGCTATGGTAGCAGTAAAAGTTTGGAGGAGAAAATATATCAAAATCTGAAAGGATTCTGTACTCAAATTGATTCCCAAGCATCTACATTCTGTTTCCACCTTAAATAAACCAATGCTGGAAATCATTGATGGTATATGCGAATATAAATACATATGTTTTATGTTAAAATAAATAATTTAGAGTATTCACTTATATATGTATATGACTTATTATGGGTTTTTTTAAAAGAGAGAGAGAGAAGAGAGAAAGAATTTATTTATTTTTCAGTTTTCAGTGGACACAACATCTTTTATTTTATTTTTATGTGGTGCTAAGGATCCAACCCAGTGCCCGTCGCATGCCAGGCGAGCGCGTTACTGCTTGAGCCACATCCCCAGCCCTTATTATGGGTTTTTGCTTTAGGAAATTTTATCAATTTAGAAATTTTATCAATTACAATCTCTTTTTTCTAATGTTGTCCAAGGTGATTGGACAACATTAGAAAAAAGAGATTGTAATATATATATGTATCTCACTGCATAATTTAAAATATTTGAACTGTACAATAAAGATTTATTTATTTTTTATTTTTTGGTACCAGGATTGAACCCAAAGGCACTTAACCACTGAGCCACATCCCCAGCCTTTGTTATACTTTATAAATTTAGAGATAGAGTGTCACTAAGTTGCTAAGGTTGACTTTGAACTTGCTATCCTTCTGCCTCAGCCTTCTGAGCTGCTGGGAATACAGACACAGCCACTGCACCCAGATGAATAAAGATTTCAAAAACAATAAATTGGAATAAAATATAGCACATTATTAGCCCTAGTAGAATAGGTTATTTTTTACTTTTTCTTTGTGCTTATTATATTTTATAGAGAAATGCAATGGATTCTATAACAGTTAAAAGCATGTCATATGAAGTGTCTTATAGATGATTCTCTATTTCTAATGTTCTGACATTCAAAATATTTATGCTTCCCTTACAAAATTGTTCTCAACATTACAAATGCTAATCACTCATCCTTTATGGTTCTATCTCATTTTTTTAACCCCAAATATGACTATCTTGCTCACCTCAGGCTGCCATCACAGCATACCATAGAGTGGGCAACTCAAATAATAGAAATTTAATTGCTTACAATTGTAAAGGCTGGAAATCTGGAATGAGAGTGTTAGCCTTGTATGATTCTGGTAAGGACTTTCTTCTTGGCTTGTAGATGGCTGCCTTCTCACTGTGTTCTTACATGAGGTGAGGGGCAGAAAGAACACAGAGAGATCTCTTTCTCTTCTTATAAGACCACCCATCCCATTTGATAAAGACCCTACCCTTATGATCTCACTTAATCTTAATTACTTTTTTTTTAATACTGGGGATTGAATCCAGAGAACCTTAACAACTGGGCAACATCCCCAGTACTTCTTATATTTTATTTTGAGACAGGGTCTTGCTAAGTTACTTTGGGCCTCACTAAGTTGCTGAAGCTGGCTTTGAACTTGTGATCCTCCTGCCTCAGTCTCCCAAGTTGCAGGGATTACAGGTATGTGCCATCACACCCTTTTAATTCTTTTGAGACAGGGTATTGCTAAATTGCTGAGGCTGGCCTTGAACTTGTGATCCTGCTGCCTCAGTCTCCTGTCTACCTGTCATTATAGGCATCCATCACTGTACTGGCAACCTTAATTACTTTCTAAAAGCCCTATTTCCAAATACAATCACATTTTGGGTGACAGCATCAACATACGAATTTGGGGAGAAGCCAAGTCAGTCCATAGCACTTTAGTTACCATACTTTACCATTTCTTGTTTTTTTTCTAAACACTAAGTCCAGTCTCAAATAATGAAGACTTGTGATGCATTTTGGAAAGAATGCATCCAATTACAAAAGGTCAAAGAGGAATTCCAAGAATGTGTTGAGCACCTGAAATAAGTAGGAAGAAACAGCATATCATGGTGGCTAAGAATATGGGTTCTGGAGCTAGACACACCTGAGACTATTTTAACTCCTCCATGATCTTGGGTAGGTTTCCTTTAGCATGAATTTTTCTCATTCTTTATTCTTGTTTTTTGAGTTCTTTTGTTTTCCTGATGTGGTTTTTCATCTGCTAAAACTCAGATTAATTTTGCCATGCTTGCCTTTGTCCTTCTGAATTTGCCTTTACCCTTTTGTGACCCTTTTGACCATCCCTTTAGTTCAACACACTGAGCAGCTGCTCCGTGCTGGGTTCTCTCCTAGTGTCCAGGGAGACTGTGGTGAGCAAGACACAGGCATTAGCACATAGTCTGGCAGACAAAGCAGGCACATCAATAGTTAATAACAGTAGTTTGGACCTTTGTGGAGACTGGTAGGCAGGAAGCATCATGAAATTGCATTCAACAGGCACCAAACCCAAAAAGATGGGTAATGGATTCCTAACAGAGGAGACACCTAATCGGCCATGAAGCAAGAGTTGGGGGTAACCAAATGAGGAGAGGGAAAGAAGGGTATCAGAGGCAGAAGAGTTTAGGAAACCTGTTATGAACAATGAACCTGCAAGCAGTTTGGTGTTGCTAAAGGAAAAAGTGAGATAAAGTAACTGAAAAGAAGGGCAGGAGCCATACATACCTCTTGGGGCACACAAAGCCACGTGCAATGAAGATGGGGAGTAAGGTGGGGATGGGGAGCAAGATAGGGATGGGGTAATTAAATGGTTTTAAGCAGGAAATTGACATAGTTGAGAGTTGTGTTTTAGAAGCATTGGCCTGGAAATAGTTGGGGCACAGCTTCTCAAATGAGAAAGTGCAGCTTCAGATTCAATAGCTGTGTGCAGGGCCTGAGAATGTGCATTTTTGAGAACTGATCAGGCTCTTTGGTGAGATAGATGCTGCTGGTCTGTGGAGTGTACTTTGAGAAACAAGGTTGAAAGGGATGGGTGAAAAAGGAGGGAAAACAGGTAACAGACAATCTGAGGCTACCATCGCAGTTCAGATGAGAGAAGATGGTAGTACTAGCGAAAATAGAAAAGGTAAAATGTGACACGTGTCTTCATAGTGGATGCGATAGAATTTAAGGAGAAAGGGAGAATCCTAGAGATTCCTGCTATTCTCTCTCTCTCTTTCTTTCTTTTTTCTTTTCTTTTTTTTTTTTTTTTGTGGTTGTTGGTACCAGGAATCGAACCCAGGGGTGCTTAACCACTGAACCACACATCCCCAGCCCTTTTTAAAAATATTTTATTTAGAGACAGAGTCTCACTGAGTTGCTTAGGGTCTCATTAAGTTGCTGAGGCTGGCTTTGAACTCATGATCCTCCCGCCTCAGCTTCCTGAGCTGCTGGGATAACAGGCATGCATCACTGCGCCTGGCTCCTAGCATTTTCTTTACAGGCCTTGGAAGCTTGCTCTCCATTTTGCATTCTGCCAGGGTAAGGTTTTGCATACACCACACGCTTTGCAGGTTTTCATTTACTTCATGCACCACTTTGCTCATCCCTGCTATTCGTTCCTTCACCAGTTGTCCCACTGACTACACGTACAGCCAGGGACTAACCAGGCATCTTTTCTCCCTTACTTCTACTCAAACCTAATTACTGAATTGCTCCCACCCTGACCTGTGCACAAGCAGGTTGTTTGAACATTCCTCGCTGATACATATATATATATCTGAACCCCTCTTTGACACTCCCTACTCTGCACAGGTCAGAAAAGAAAATCATGGTTTGTCATATCTAAAGCCTTCCACTGGTTTAAACTGATCAAATATTCTTTTGACACCCCACCTCTGAGGTGTTAACTACTTCCTTTTAAAGTCATCCACCTAGCATTTTCTTTCGGGTCTTCTGTGGTGACACTCAGAGCTTCTCTGTGTTTTATCTCTTTTGCAACTGACTTCAATCACCCATGGCACTGGCAGGAAAACAGTTTTATCTATAATAATACAAACGGTTGCCACTGAGCATCTCTGTGGAGGCCATGATGAACTAGTTCCTTCTGGCCACTTTTCCCTAATTTCCATCTCTCTTTTGACTCTCCAAATCCCAAATTCCAAATTGCATTTTGGAACCCACAACCAAACAGAGCACTCTTTCTTTTTTTTTTTTAATTTTTTATTGTTGGTTGTTCAAAACATTACATAGTTCTTGATATATCATATTTCACACTTTGATTCAAGTGGGTTATGAACTCCCATTTTTACCCCGTATACAGATTGCAGAATCACATCAGTTACACATCCATTGATTTACATATTGCCATACTAGTGTCTGTTGTATTCTGCTGCCTTTCCTATCCTCTACTATCCCCCCTCCCCTCCCCTCCCCTCCCCTCTTCTCTCTCTACCCCCTCTACTGTCATTCATTTCTCCCCCTTGTATTATTTTCCCCTTTCCCCTCACTTCCTCTTGTATGTAATTTTGTATAACCCTGAGGGTCTCCTTCCATTTCCATGCAATTTCCCTTCTCTCTCCCTTTCCCTCCCACCTCTCATCCCTGTTAAATGTTAATCTTCTTCTCATGCTCTTCGTCCCTACTCTGTTCTTAGTTACTCTCCTTATATCAAAGAAGACATTTGGCATTTGTTTTTTAGGGATTGGCTAGCTTCACTTAGCATAATCTGCTCTAATGCCATCCATTTCCCTGCAAATTCTATGCTTTTGTCATTTTTTAATGCAGAGTAATACTCCATTGTGTATAAACAATGGAGCACTCTTAAGTAGAGGATCAGACTTATGCTAAGTAGAACAGGGAGTCTGGACATATTTCTGTGTCTTGGTCCTATTTGGTCCATATCCAAGCTAAGCATGTTTTTGATGATGCTGTTTTAATTTCAGACATGTAGTGAAATCTCATTCTGCATCTTTATACTTTCACTTCAGTCCAACTGTTTGTAACCAGCAATAGTTAAGTGTCTACCTCATTTTCAAAGAGCATGGACACCACTCCCCCCAAAGCAAGCATTTATTCTTTCTTATCATGTACAGTCTACCTCTGGGAATCCAGAAACCTCTTGGGGATTAAACTCTGGTACAATTTTTTTTTTTTTGGTACATGGGATTGAACCCAGGGTGCTTGATGACTGAGCTACAGACCCAGCCATTTTTAATTTTTGTTTTGAGACAGGACTTCCAATCCTCCTGCCTCTGCCTTTTTAGTAGCTCAGATTACAGATGTGCCCCACCACACTGGCTTAGGCTGCTTCTTAAAACAAAACAAAAAACTCTTGGGGGCGGGGGCTGGGTCTGGGGCTCAGCAGTAGAGCACTTGCCTCCCACATGTGAGGCATTGGGTTGGATCCTTAGCACCACATAAAAATAAATAAACAAAATAAAGGTATTGTGTCCAACTACGACTAACTAACTAAATAAATAACATAAAAAACTCTTAAAAAGACTGTTTTCATTAAAAATGAAAATATTCTAACATTGTAAAAAAAAGCACACACCTTACACATTTTACAATTACCAATAGAGTTGGATGTAACCAGTTTTTAGAATTTGAAAGTATGTGCTGGGGAAATAGGAAAGGGAGTTCTTTTAGGTCAGGGCAGAAGAACTTCATTGGCCAGGCTTTAACCCTTGAGGGTTTAACTCCTGGTTTTAAAAAAGTTGCTGAGTTCCTCAAAGGCCTAATTACCAGGTAGCAGCAGTTAAGATAGAGTTCCAGTGGTGGCACATGCCTATAATTCCAGCAGCTCGGGAGGCTGAGGCAGGAAGATTGCAAGTTCAAAGCCAGCCTCAGCAAAAGTGAGGTGCTATGCAACTCAGTGAGACCCTGTCTCTAAATAAGATACAAAATAGGGCTGGGGATGTGGCTCAGTGGTCAAGTGCCCCTGAGTTCAATCCCCAGTATCCACCCCCCAAGAAAAAAAAAAAGAAAGAACAAGTCAACCCAAGCCCTTTCTCTAGTACCCATAGGACTCAGCCATAATCCCTGAAGGGAAGCATGGTTTAACTGGGAACTTAAGATTTCCCAATGAGGGTAAGCAGAAAAAAAAACTTATCTTACAGTTGTGTGTACATGTGTGAAATTTACACCAATTACAACTAGGTTTTATTGGATTTCTGAAAACATAAAACAGTTCAAGTTGCTGCATGTGTGAATAATAGAAGGCTTAAAGTTGCTTAGAATTAACTGCTCAGAAAAATTTCTGGCCCATGTAATTGTCCTGGGGGTTCCTGGAAAATCAAATTTTGTGGCTGCCTGACCACCTCCCCTTTACCATATTGATACCAATGAAACCAAATTAGGAAGAGAACTCTGGAATTAAATAGCCAATCTTACCTGATAGGTGATACTTTCTGGCAGACACTTTTTCAAAGCTACATGTGTCATTGCCTTGGGGCCTTAGGTTGGCCTGGCAATGACCTAGACAGGTTGCATCTGATTCACATTCTTTGCTACAGAAGTTGGATGGAGGGTAAGAGACTCTTTCCACTCAGAATTACCCTTTAGCTGGGTATGGTGGTGTACATGTGTAATCCCAGAGGCTGAGGCAAGAAGACCACGAGTTCAAAGACAGCCTTAGCAATTTACTGAAGCCCTCAGCAACTTAGCAAGACCCTGACTCTAAATAAAATATTAAAAAGGGTTGGGGATGTGGCTCAGTGGTTAAGCATCCCTGAATTCAATCCCCAATACAAAAGAAAAAAAAAAGAATTACCCTTTAACTAAGGGAATAATAATAATAATAAAAAAACCTCCACAAGATTACTATCCTTATAGCAATCTTGCCTCCACTCCTGGGACATTGAAATTATCATGCCTATACTGGAAAAACTGTTGCAAAGTGACAGTGTAATAACAGCATTCTCAAGACAGTGTTCCCAAGTCTTGTCGAAATTACTAGCTACTCTGGGTAATTAAAACAATTATAATTGTTTGTTCCACGTAATGCTTTAGCACTGAATCTATGTGTTGTGCATAAGGCACAACCAGATTCTAAATGGTCGTTGGAATTTTTTTAAAGTTGAAATCGATTCTGTATATATCTAGCAATAAGAGACACCCAAGACACAAGAGACCACTAGAAATCACATATTCCAAAGCCCTCATTTTATAAGTGTGGTGATTGAGATCCAGATCAAGAAAGTGACTTGCCTGGGGTCTTTCAGCAGATGAATAGCAGAAGTGGAAATGGAACTCAGGTGTTCTCCTCTCCAATAATGGTCTCATTTCATACACTAGGCTACCCTTAAATATAAAGGTAAAACTAATATCTGGGTATATGGAGGATAGGAAAGAAATAAATACCTAAATATTTTGTGTGGTTCTGGGGATGGGATCCAGGCACATACTAATTACACACTCTACCACTGAGCTACACTGCCTAACACTTAAATTCTGTTATTTTGATTTTCTCCTTTTGCTTATTACTCCAATGTCTCTCCTCTTTTAGCCTCCCTTTCCTCACTTGCTCCCGGTTCCTATCTCTTCTTTCCTTCAATCAGCTTTGCTCCATTTAGAAAGAGTGCTCACTGTGTTGCCCAGCTAGGCTGTGAGCAGCTAGGGACCCACTCTGTTGTGGCAGGTTGTGCATTTCCCTGAATCTCTACAAAGAAGTCCCTAAGGAATAATGCCTTTTAAAATATCTATTTAGACTCCGCATGGTGGTGCCTGCCTATCATTCCAGCAACTCAGGAAGCTGAGGCAGGAGGATTGTGAGTTCAAAGCCAGCCTTAACAGTTTAGTGAGACCCTGTCTCAACTAAAAAATACAAAGGGTTGGGGATATGGCTCAGTAGTTAAGCACCCCTGGGTTCAATCCACAGTAACAAATAAAAATTAAAAATCTACTTTATATGAGGCCATGAAATCTAGTATATTAGGGTTGCTGTAGAGAATCAGCATCGACTGAACAGAGAGTCTTTGAATATATTCAGGAAACAATTGCAAACTAAGTGTAATGGGGAAGCACATGTGGAGTTTAGAGATCCATAAGAAAGTAGAAAGTAATATTTCAATATATAAAGTATACACAAAAAGTGTTTAAATCAGGGTAATGTGATCATGGGTAAGTTTTTAATTTTTCTTTTTGCCTCCAGAATATTCTAATGTATTTATAAATAGGTTAAATCACTTATTGAAACTAGATATGAAAAATTTAAAGACAGAAAGCAACCTCTAAGGGTTTCTGATTAGCACGTTGAGAGGTCATGTGAACATGCTAATCTCCATGCACCAAGTTTCTCCTCCCCTAACCCTTAAACATCCTCATGTCAACCAGGTGTATTTGCTTGTTGACACCTGTGGACCACACTGAGGGACTAGTTTTCTGCTCTGGGGCCCTTGCCTCAGTATCAACTTGGCTCATTGCCAAGTTTCACAGTTAATAGCATTCATTTAGGGCCTGTCATTTCACTCCACTTTTCCTCCTTAGACATCTGCCTAAGGTTCTGACTCCTTGTTCATCTAGTTTCTTCACTTGGGTCTCTTCTCCTCGTGACTTGGACCTACTATGATAGCCAGTTAGACTCCACTTAGCTTTCCTCTACTCTTGACTTATTGCCACATATGTTGTATATACAGTAGGTGCTTCATATAGGTTTGCTGAACATGTGGGTTAGTAGTATAATTTTAAATCTTGAGCCTGTTTGCAGATTTCTGCCCTTATATATTCTTCTTGGCCTGACCTGATCTGGGGCTGGCCTCAGATCTGGGAACCTCTGCCATCTTCTGTCCTCAAGACTATTTCAATATGGTATCTCTCCTGTTAGACCATACAGCATAATGCAAAACAACTGTCTGTGGTTCTTTAGTTGTACCCAGGTCCAAGCACAGCCAATCAAAGTAGTGTGTGTGTGTGTGTGTGTGTGTGTGTGTGTTGCTGGGGATGGAACCCAGGACCTCATGCATGCTCAACAGATGCTCTACCACTGAGCTACCTCCTCAGCCTTTTGTATTGTATTATTATTATCATTATCATTATTTTGAAGTACTAAGATTGATGAACCCAGGGATCCTCTACCACTGAGCTACATCCCCAGTCCTTTTTACTTTTTAGTTTGAGATAGGATCTCACTAAATTGCCGAGGTTGTGATTCTCCTGCTTCAGCTCTTGTGAGGAGGTGATTAAAGGTGTATGCCACAATGTCTGCCTTACAGAACATTTTTTTAAAACATTATTTATTTATTTTAGTTTTAGGTAGACACGTTACCTTTATTTTATTTTTATGTGGTGCTGAGGATCGAACCCGGTGCCTCACACGTGCTAGGTGAGCATGCTACAACTTGAGCCACAACCCCAGCCCCTGCCTTACAGAACATTTTAAATTTATATATTTCATTTAAATACTACACAGTTAGGGGCTCAGTGGTAGAGCACTCGCCTAGCATGTGCGAGGTTCTAGGTTTGATCGTCAGCACCACATTAAAAAAATAAATAAAATATTGTGACCAATTACAGCTAAAAAATTTAAAAACTAAAAGATACATTTAAATATTACACAGTTAAGTGTTTAAGATATAAAAAGGGAAGAGAAAACATGGTTTATCTTACAAAATGAAGAATTGTGGAGAAACTGAGATGGGAGTAGTAGCAGGATTTTTAACATATTAATAATCTTCAGTGGCAAACTGGGTCCTAAGAAATACTAACCTTCGTGTCTTAAAATTATTTGTACCCTTCCAATGCAAGCTTTTTTCCAATACCTTTCTCCTTTAAGTGCTTAGGTGGAATTATTTGTGCAGAAGGATCTGGTTAAGCTGACTCATTGCTATTTATAAATCAAAACCAAGGATATTCCTCTCTTCTAAATGTTGAATTTGACATTTGCTTTTTCCAATTTAGGAGGCTCTAATCCACATTCCTCCAAGTGCAGAAATGAACAAACATGTTCACAATGGCATGCACAGAAAGACTTGAGGAGCCTTAGGAGTACAGATGACCTCTCATCTGCTGTTCTTTGGGAGGGCTTGAGGCAGGGCATTTCTCATTTCTGGCAACCCCATTTCATATAGTCAGTGAGGGCTTACTGTGACCACAGTTTTACATATGCACAAGGGTGGTCCAGAGAAAACTGTTACTGTAATACATGAAATGTTTGTGCCACATCCCTCCTGACTTAAACATTTTCCTTCCTAGCATGTTTTATCAGCAAACTGACATTTTAGTAGCTAACTCAATTGAGCAGGAATTAGCTGCCTGGCAGATATTTATTGAGCATTTACCATATTTCAGGTTAAGCAGTAACTATTCAGGAGACATACTTTGCCTTCCCAGAATTAGCAGTACTTACTGTGCCCTTTTGGACTCAATCCTACCCATTGAGCTCCAAAGAATGACCTTTCTTTGGGCTCATGTAATTCTCAGATTCCACATACTTTTTTTTTTTTTGTATCAGGGATTGAACCCAGGGATGCTTAACCACTGAGCAAAATCCCCAGCCCTTTTTTAAAAAAAATATTTTTATTAGTTGTTGATGGACCTTTATTTTATTTACTTATTTTTATGTGGTGCTGAGAATTGAACCCAGTGCCTCATACATGCAAGGCAAGCGCTCTACCACTGAGCCACAACCCCAGTCCATCCCAGCCCCTTTTTAAAAATAATTTATTTAGAGACAGGGTCTCTCTCTGAGTTGCATTGGGCCTCTCTGCTAAGATGCTGAGACTGGTTTTGAACTCCCAGTCCTCCTGCCTCAGCCTCCCGAGCCCACCGGGATTGCAGGCATGAGCCACCATGCCCAGCTTCCATATACCTTTTAAAGCTTGTCCATTTCTCTGAACCATTTTCTCTCATTGTCCATTTGTCCTATGAAATATTCCTAATGGCTCTGGCAGGTTCTGCTGCCTCAAGTCAGTTTTCCCTGCCAACTGCTGAGCATTTTCAGTATCACCATTCCCAAAACACATGAGAGCTTTTTAAGATGTGAAATACTGACACAACTCCAACACAGTGGCTCTAGAAGGACAAAACGATGAAGTGCAAGGGCTCTGGACTCAGAACGCACTATTCTAATCCTGTTTCTACTACTTATCAGCCTGCAACTTTGAGTAAGTTATGTAACCTCTTCCCAGTTGCTTACCTGTCAAATGGAAATATTGATAGCATCAACTTTATTGAGGATTTCAATGAACTAGTAAATGCAAAATACTTAAACTAGTGCCTGGAACATAATAAACATTCTTTTGCCACATATTAGCTATTATCATTACTATTTGGTTTGGAAATGAATTGAGTGGTTAGTGTGGACTAGTGGGCAATGGGGTAGATACTTGGAGACAGGTGCCTGGAACCTCTGCATATCATGTAATGTGACTGTAAGCACTTTGGAAACTTTGGCTCTGACATTTTGAGAGAACTTTCTATTTTGGTTGCTTATGCAGGAAATGGACTTATACAGCAATTACTTTTTGGGTTTTTATAATTTTTATTTCTTTATTTCTTCTAATCAGTTATATATAAAAGTAGAATGCATTTTAAAACATCATACACAAGTGGAGTATAACTTCTCATTCTTCTGGTTGTACATGATGTACTTTTAAATTTTTATTTAGTTTTTTATTGCAGTGGTAGGGATAGAACCCAGGGTCTTGCACATACTAGGCAAGTGCTCTACTGCTATGGTACATTCCAGGCCTAGTATTTTTAATGAACAAACAAAAATTACACATATTTATCATGTACAACACAACATTTTAAAATATGTATACATTGTGGAATGGCTAAATTGAGCTAATTAACACATGTATTATTTTGCATATTTATCATTAGGATAGTTTTAAAAAATGAAGTCTACTTTATTGGTTTTTATTTTTTGGTTGCATTCCAAAAGAATATATGCTCATTAAAAAATCAGGGGAAAAATAAAAAAGAAAAGCAGGGAGAAGAAATAATGTGCTCATAATCTCATCCATTATGAGACAGCCAGCTGGGTATGGTGGTGGTGCATACCTGTAATCCAAGCAGTTTGGGAGGCTGAGGCAGGGGGATCATAAGTTCAAGGCAAGCCTCAGCAAATTTGTGAGACCCTTTATCATATGTGACATAATACTCTTTGGTAATGAACTTTTTAGAAACTTAGTATTAGATTATGAATATTATTAGTCACTGTACAGGATGTCTCCTTGTTGTATTCTTCTTTTAGCCATTACAAACAACACAAAGGTAAATACCTTAGTACACAAAGATGTACATCCATCTTTATAACATAACCTTAGGATACATTTTTTTAGAAATTGAATTTCTCCAGCTTATTTAGGGTGCATTGTTTATTGTCTTGTTTTTGTTTGAGACTTACAAATGAATACTAAAATGCTTAATTAACTTTTATGAACATTTTTCATTAAATACTGAAACATGGATATAAATTGTGGAAAGAATTCATGACTGTGATTGTCCTTGCTTCATAAAACAGTGAAAGCATTTTCTGACCCCAAACTGGGTACTCAGAATTCAGGAGACTGGTGGTTGTGGGAGAGAGAGTTGGGCTCTGGAGTCAGCATATTTACTTTTAGTTTCTGACTCAAAAACTTACTTGCAGTGGTGTGTGGTAGTGCATGCTTATAATCCCAACAGCTTTGGAGGCTGAGGCAGGAGGATAGTAAGTTCAAATCCAGCCTCAGCAAGGCCTTAGCGAGGCCCTGAGCAAGTTAACAAGACTCTGTCTCAAAATTAAAAATAAAAACCACTGGGGATGTAGCTCAGTGGTAGCTAGATTGTGACTCCAGAGCCTTAACCCCGCCCCCCCCCCCAAAAAAAAAAAGAACCTACTTGCAATTGTGATCTTGGGCTCATATTTGTCCTTGCTGAACCTTAATTTCTTCATACGAAAAAGCCCATTTATGACTTGGTTCTCTCAGCTCTCAGACTCTTGCCACTCTCCCCTCCATCTGCCACCTTAAATTTTAAGATCCAATCAGACTACTCCACTGGACTATCCCTGCTTCTCCCTTTTTGTGGATCAACCTTCAGCTCTGCTCGTGTCATCCCCCCAACTCCCCATTACATACCTAAGTAATGAGTACTGGTCATTTAGGGCTCAGGTCAGACATCACCTCCCTCACAAAACCCTGCCTGACCACACTCTTCACACACACTTCAATTTGAGTCAGGTGCCAAGTGCTCCTCTTCCATTGTGCCAGGAAAACTATCTTTGCTGCTATTTTTTTTTTTTTGGTACTCTTTACCATTTACATTGTGTGTGTGTGTGTGTGTGTTGCTGGGGATGGAACCCAGGGCCTTACATAAGCTAGGCAAGCGCTGTCGTACTGAGCTACACCCCAGCCCATCTTTTATGTGTCTGATTCTTTCACTAGCTTGTGAGCTCTTGGATGATAGGTGCTATTTCCTACTTATCTGTGCATATTGGGCAGTGAGGGTTTGCAAGCACTTGTTAAATGAGTGATGAATGAATGAAGGGGCATAATCAAGCCTATCTCCCAAACTTAACTAATGATCATATGAAAAAGATAAGTGGAAATTCCTGGAATATAGTTAGGTCAGGAAATGGTATCTTCTAGCTTTGAAGGCAATTGACAGTGTTCTTTCAATCACTTAAAATGTTCAGAGCGTGAGAGTTCTAGAGAACCTTTGTCTTATGTTTAAGTCTATTGAAAGGTAAATTTCGTCATCATAGAAGGAATCTGAGAGGACAAAGGACCTCTTGTTTAAGACAGCTAAGCCCAGTGATTAGTAGTGAGGCGCCATGCCTAAGTGCTTCCAGGGCCTGACAGACCTCCCCCTTTCTGGCTCCACACCTCAGACCCAGAAGAGAAGAAGGAAATAGGAAATGAGGAAGAATGGGAATAAAGAAAAAGAAACAGGAATAAGATTGTGTGGGGAAAATAATTGAAGACTTTGCAACGCAGCTGTGTTTAGAATCAGACAAGCTATATATCCACAGCTCCCAGAGAAGTGCCTCCATGACGTCTGTCACCTTCCATTCTTCCGGACTTTGCAGATCTTCCCAGGGGCCAAGTCTGCACTACTTCCTGGGGTGCAAATGAACTCTGAAGTGTGGATCTCTCAGCAGTAGAACTGGTCTAACCAAATGTTCTTCCTGTTCTGACAGTCTGGCGCAAAGCTGCTGAGTGGCACCTAGGATTACAAAGGATAGCTCTCTGCTGCTGGGCTGCGGGGCTTCAGACCCTTTTAGGAAATGACTCGGCCAGTCCAGCTACCTCCCAGGTGGTTCTGCCCCTCAGGCCATACCCTTTGACCCCAGACATTGGACCCATTCAGTTTGAACAATGTCTCCTTCTCTAAATTGCAATTGACAACTTCATTGTCTTAAAGCACAAGTTAAAGCTAGGCCCTTAAGAGTGTAATGTATTGGTGTTTGTGACAGGTCACACAATGATGCAAATACTGGGTCGTTTAGAGAAAAGGGAGAAATGCTTATAGAATTCTGAGGAATCTTGCCCTTTAGCAAAGAGCTCTTGGCTGCACAGTAGGGAGCCTCAGCTAGGCCTCTGCAGCACCCAGGTGCCCTGGGATTCCCACAAGTACAGACTTGAACAAACATCCAACCGCCACCCACCTGGCTCCAAAGCCAGTTCCCTAGTCTCCTCCCCCAGCATTTCAGTTCTTGGGTTTGTTTCCCTCCTCCTTTCAGCTGTGGGGATGGGAAGAGATGAGGCGGGTGAGAGGCGGGAGGGGCAAGGCTGCAGGCCAGGCCTGTCCTCTGAGCTCAAGCGGGGAGACAGCCTGGCAGCCAGGTGACAGCAGAAGCCGAGGGGCCCCCAGAGGGGTGGGATGGGCAGCACCCAAACCACACTTGGCCCACTGCTCAGCCTGGCCTGGGGCCAGATGCAGCACAAGTGCTTTCTTTCTATTTCAATTCAATTTATTCCCCAAAACAACAAACCTTAGGATGTGAGGGACAGAGCAAAATCAGTTTAAACAAAAGCATTTGCCAGGCAGCATGGCACTTCCCCCTGCAATGACAAATAAATCCCTGGCAAAGAGACAGCCAACATTGGCTAGGCTGGGACCTTATGAATCCAGGATGATTATTAAGACTTGATTTAGAAACTCCTTCACTTGACCTTCTTAGCATAGATGGGGCAGGAGGCGAGCTGCTCTGGCCACATCTGTTGGTCCATCTATCAACAAATATGGATTGAATAACCAGTGTAGGGCAGGCTGCTAGGGACTGGAGAATACATCATGAAGTCCTGCAAAACCAAAAAGTTTCACTGTGCATAAAGCAACCACACTGGAGTAATAAGCCCCTGCCTAAACAAAGCCCAGCTGAGATTTCAAAGCTAGATAGACTGAGGCCTGAACCCCAGGTCACCCTCTGACTAAATAGCAATAGGATCCTGGATAAGTCAACATCTCTGTGCCTCATTTTTATATGTTGTTATGGTTTTTACCTGAAATGTCCCCCAAAGGCTCACATATTGAAGGTTTGATCCCCAGTGTAGCAATATTCAGGTGCGGGACTTTGGGGAAGTGATTGGATTATGAGGATGATGACCTCATCAGTGAATTAATCAGTTGATGAATTTATAGCTAATTGGACTACTGGGAGGTGGTGAAAACTATAGGAGGTAGAACCTAGTTGAAATGAGTGAGTCCTTGGGGCCATGCCCTTGGGGACTATATCTTGACCCTAGCCCCTTCCTCTCTCCTTCACTCTCTGTTTCCTAGCCACCATAAAGTGAGTAGCTTTGTTGTAACTCACACTCCCCACCATGATGCTCTGCCTTAGCACAGGCCCAAAGCAGTGGATCCAGCCAACCATGGACTGAAACCTCTGAAACTGTGAGCCAAAATAAAATTTCCTCCTTTAAGTTGTTTTGCTCAGGTATTTTGGTCACAGCAACAAAAAAATGACTAACATATATGGCTGTAAAAATAGAGATAAACATAATATTTCAGGCCTGATCAGCTTGGAATAGTGTTGTTTGGACATAAGTTCTCAGGATGAATGTTCACCACCTAAAATGGGGCCCAATTTCATGAGGCCTTGGTGCAGCAAATACTGATATAACACTCACTGGCATTGCTCTTTTACATATACTATGCACTTGTAACAGCAATACTAACATTATTCCCATTTTCCAGATGAGAAAACTGATTCACAGAAAGTTATGTCACTGCCCTAGATAGTGACCCTCACTTATTTGATTTGCATGATAATTATGTAAGAAAGGGCATACAAAATATGCATAGAACGTAGTCTGTATTAAGTACTATTTTGGATGAATATTCAGTCATATTGTTGTTATTATCTATGTTGATATTACTATAATCAGGAGGCTGAGTGAAGAAGATCACAAGCTCAAGGTCATCCTAGCAACTTAGTGAGACCCTGTCTTAAAATAAAAAGAGCTGGAGATGTAGCTCAGAGGTAGAATGCTCCTGGGTTCAATTCCCAGTACCAAAACAAAAAACAAACAAAAACAAAAAGCCCATAACAACAACAAACATTACTATGAATAGTGGCCACAGAGTAATCTACAATGTGGTCAAATGCAAAGGTTTTGGCTATTTCTATCCACTTCCTTAAAGGAAGTCCTACATTATTTTAGGTAACTGTAGACAGTTATCATAGACCCTCCCAGGATTAATGACTCCAGTGAGGGGAGAGTAAATCCCCTGGGGCTGCTGATTAACGAGAAGCCAAATCCTGCAGAAAGGCAGTATAATATAATGAACCCCCACAAGTCCCAGAGGAAGTGCAGACATGGGGAGTACAGCTCTATGGCCTGGAGGGGGTTGCAAAACCAAGCATTATCAAATGAAACTCCAAGTGGAGGTGAAAGCCTTTTGTCCCTTGTTTTGTAAAGTGTAGAGATAAAGAAGTCTGCAAGCAAGGGAGGGGGGCTTCACAAGCTGGAGCACCTGCTTTGTGTCAGGCAGTTTACCTCTGCTATCCCATTTATCTTCACAGTGGCCTGTGAGGTAGGTGCTACAATCATCCTCAGTTTACAGATAAGGTCACAGGCTCAGAGAGATGAAGTGATCTTCCTGAAGTCCCACACCTTAAAATTGTTGGAGCTGGGACAACAATTCGGATCTGCCCAAGTCCAGCTGTGTTTCTTTCTCTCCACAATCCTATCCATAAATCCAAAGTCAAATTGATCATTGTCTCCCTAAACTTGCTCTTTCTATTCTCTACCTTGATGACCAGTTACCTCAGCCAGAAACATGAAGATTATCTACATTCCTTCTGATCATCTTCATGTCCAAAAGGGGACCATAAAATGGTTGTAGAAATTCTACCTCATTTCCCTCTCTGTTATCCATCTTTCCTGTTTGTATTCACCATTGACTAAATTCAGATCCTATAGGGAAGAGGGAGAGATTCTTCTATCTCCTTTAGACCCCTCCCACCAGTCCTAGGGACTGAATCCAGGGGTGCTTTACGACTGAGGTTACTGGGGATTGAACCCAGGGACAGTGTAAACACTGAGCTCTGTCTCTAGCCCTTTTTATTTTTTAAGACAGGATCTCGCTAAGTTGCTGAGGCTGGCCTCCAACTTGTTATCTTCTTGCCTCAGCTTCCTGAGTTTCTGGGATTACAGATGTGCACCACTGTGCCCAGCCTCCCTTGGTTCTTGTGTGGGTTCCTTGGGTGGATATAGGAATTAATACAAGAGCTGCTTACCAAGAGAAAAGCAAAGACTTTTATTAATTTTGCATAGAGAACTTCAAAGAGACTGGAGTTCAAAGAAATGACCAAAGCATGATTCTAGTATACTTTTTAGACAAATAACAATAATTTTTTTTTATTGGTTGTTCAAAACATTATAAAGCTCTTGACATATCATATTTCATACATTAGATTCAAGTGGGTTATGAACTCCCAATTTTACCCCAAATACAGATTGCAGAATCACATCGGTTACACATCCACATTTTTACATAATGCCCTATTAGTAACTGTTGTATTCTGCTACCTTTCCTATCCGCTACCATCCCCCCTCCCTCCCCTCCCATCTTCTCTCTCTACCCCATCCACTGTAATTCATATCTCTCCTTGTTTATTTTCCCATTCCCCTCACAACCTCTTATATGTAATTTTGTATAACAATGAGGGTCTCCCTCCATTACCATGCAATTTCCCTTTTCTCTCCCTTTCCATCCCACCTCATGTATCTGTTTAATGTTAATCTTTTCTTCCTGCTCTTCCTCCCTGCTCTGTTCTTAGTTGCTCTCATTATGTCAAAGAAGACATTTGGTATTTGTTTTTTAGGGATTGGCTAGCTTCACTAAGCATAATCTGCTCTAGTGCCATCCATTTCCCTGCAAAAATAACAATAAATTTATGAAGGAATAACATGACAAATGAATATCTGAACTAGAGTAGTAAATTCTAGGTATGTCATGAAGCAATATATGGTGGGAGGCATGTAGAAACTAGTGGAAGATAAGGGTTACTTCAAAGAGTTTGTTTATTCAGGTTCACTGCAGCCCTAATGACCCAGTCTCTGGTGATCACAGCCTTGGTATGTGAAGGACATCCCACACGAAGGAATCTTTATGGCTTTCTTCAGTCCAAGAGTCCCTTTCTGAAGATTCAGATCCTAAAGTGATTTAAGCTCAAAATAATCACTATCCCAAGTCGACACATTTTGAGATGGCATATCCTTGGCCCTCCAGCCCCCATCACACTAGAACACTGATGTTTGGTCATATGTATTAGGAGGTAGGTAATCTAACCATGTAAAATTGGAATCACTAAACTTGATGCCATTATCCACATTGTACCTCACCACTTAGAACACATACTTTACTTGGATATTGGTTGAATGAATCAATGAATAAATTAATAAATTGCTAAGCAGATGCTAATATTCCCACTTTGAGCTATATTAATCCCTTAGTGGCTCTCCACCACCTTCAGGATAAAGGTCTTTATATATAGGACACAGTGCCTGAATAATGTAGCTGCTGGCTCTTTTATTCAGATGTGATTTCTGGTCACTGTCTATGTTTCTTTCAGCACTCCACTCATCACTCAGGTTGATATTTTTTTTTTATTATGTGAAAGGATCACACTGTATTTTGTGCATTGGCCTTCACATATTCCTCTGTGTCGATTAGCATTCTATTTTCCCCCAACAATCTAGCTCCCATTCTTCACCTTCTTAGCTCCTACTCAGCAACTCAGAATGGTTTATTCTTTGGGAAGTTTTTCCTGATACCTTAAGTCTAGTTTTTTACAGTTGACAGAACTAAGACTCAGATAATCTCCCCAAGGCCCCACAGTTTATAAGTGACAAGAGTCAAATTTACCCTGGTTTATCAGGCTTCAGATAAAAATTATCTTATTTATATTATTCCTCAAAACAATTCAGGGAGCTCAAGGGGATAAGGGACTGGCCCAAGATTACACAGCTAAATGGGTCCAGTTTGGGAAGCCTCAAATCCAGGTGTTTTCTATTACACCAAAGCAGTTCCTGTCATTGGAGTTGCAAGAACTTAGCCCTATGAAGATGGGGGATAGGTTATCTAATAGTGAATTGAACAAGCTACAAAAGATCCCTCATCATTGTAAATTGAAAAGAAAAAAGAAAACCTCCTGGACAGACATCCCTAGGATAAATAAATACCACCACTGATAAAAAAAAAAAAAAAAAAAAAAAAAAAAACCACTGGTCTGTTCTTTGTTTTCTTATTTGGCCTGAACAATGCTCACTCCTGACACTGCCTCCTTTCTGTCTTTTTAGCATATGACAAGTAGTGGCCTTTAAGTGGGCTTAGAAGGGAAATCAGGTGAGCTGACTCACTATATTCCCTCACCGAATAACCACAGTGTGGCCAGCACGATCAATGAGCAATTAGGTAAGTGTAAGAGTAGAGATATTTCCATCTCTGGTTTTGATTTAGGCTCTAAACCTGAGATGAGCAAATAATTCTGGCTTAAAATGAGGTTCCTCTCTGACTTCACAGTCACTACTACTGGTTTATGTGGTGTGTGTAGGTGTGAATTGGAGGGACTCACTGCCAAGCTAAAACCTTCGCTTGCTTGGGCCTTATCTTCTCTTTTTCTATCAAGAAAATTCTAGTCCGCACATTGAAGAAGCAAAACTGGATTTACACTAAAACCTGCAATTGATTTTTTTTTTTTTGGTACCAGGGATTGAACCCAAGGGTGCTTAACCAGTGAGCCACATCCCCAGCATTTTTATTTTTTATTTGGACACAGGGTCTCATTAAGTTGCTTAGGGCCTCACTAAGTTGCTGAGGCTGGCTTTGAACTTGAGATCCTCCTGCCTCAGCCTCCTGAGCCACTGGGATTACGGGCATGTGCCACCATGCCTGGCAATTTTTAAATTATAATTTTATTCTACTTCTCTTCTTGCCCACCCACTCACATCATCCTTTAGAAGGCTCTCCTTGATTGTTTGAGGATGTAACAGTATCCATGATAAGAGCGACACTAAGAAAAATGCTGATATTTAACAATGATCAGTTTTATGAAATAAATATGAGGGCTTAAAAAGCAAGATGACATTTTTCACTAAAGCCATTTTCTTCATTGGACAATACTTCAGTGAGCACATTTCAGCAAATTTGAATCCCCATATCTTCAAATGCTCTTGAAAATTCATAAAGCAAAAGGTTCACTAATGTTTTTAGAGTTCATCTATAAAATCAACACACAATACCCAGAGCACAAATATGCAAAGAAGCTTCAAATAAACAGGATGCCTCTAGAGCCAGTAATTCTTTCTAGTAATTAACTAATGGTATTAACAGGTTAAAGACAGAATAGAACCCCCCCCTCTCTCTCTCTCTCACACACACACACACACACACACACCAATCATGCACTGAGAGAAAAATGAATCCCTGAAGCCAAATTGGTAGTTATCAGTTATCACTTTCCAAACCAGAGCATGCCTTTGCTTAAGAACTTTATTTACTCATATGGTAAAGCCAATTGTGCACATAACAGTGCCTTGAATATGTTAAGTCTTTAATAATAATTTGTTAAATAAATGACTAAATTAAAGCACAAGTGAATAAAAGTTCTCAATGACAGGGCTCTTGTGGAGATGAAGACATTATCAAGCTATTGAATATGGCATCATATATCTAATTTCTCAGATTGGACCCTTCTGACATCATTTTGTCTCCTGTGTAATATAATGAGAAGACTCCAGTGTCCCAGACCCCACTATAAAGAGAGACACTGGCATTCTGACGCACAGTCCGCCTCTGACTTCAGTTTGTGGAGTGCTGATAAATCAGACTTATAATCTGTAGGACTGAGCCAGATCTTGGACAATGGCAAATCCACCAAGATAATGCCATGGGGGATTAGATAAAGGTCTCTGGTGTGAAATAGCCTCCACTGGTGGCATAATTCTGTCTGATCACATGTCCTTGTTACATTTCTACCACTGTACTTTTTATAAAATCAACACAAATGAACAAGAGTCTTTTATTTTCCTCATGCAACCAATTATTTTCTTGAAGTTTATCTTGAAGGAAAATTATCCCTGGGGATGATCCATGCCTCTTGAGACTGTCAGTTAAGTTTGGCACCAAAAGCCCCTCCATGTGGCTTTTCTCAGCTAGTGATGAGTTCTCATTATTATTCTAAACATTTCTCCATACTATTTAGGATGGTAGTACTAATAAAGAGGATATTTTTCAGGTGGCTTTTGAAGCATTTGAATCAGTGAAAAGGTTCATGCCATGGTCCCCCTGGCTTCTAGGAACCACTTTTCCACATAGTTCCCCATCCATGCATAAAGAAAGGATATACTGATTAGTTCACAACAGTCATCAAAAGTCCACTGTATGCCAAATTATATGCTCTTTGAGTTCTATAGAAAATAAATAATATGCAAGCAATTAATATTCAGGCCTAGAGTCTTCTGAATACAATTATGCAGGGGAGTGGGGAGATGTCTGGATTGAAGTCCCAGGGCTGAACTGACATGCTATGTGGTCCTGCACAAGTCACTAGAGCTCCCCAAAGCACCCCCCTCCTGTGTCTTAATTTACAAAATGGGAAAAGATCTTTTTCTTACCTTCACTCACAGAGGGCAATGGAGGATCAGATGAACTAATGGATGAGAAATTGCTTTGTAAATTTTAAAGTGCTACACACCAGTGACTCCCTACCCATGCTATTATCATCACTATCATCATCAACATCACGTTAAGGAGAGAAGACACTGTTGGATGACTGGATGCTAACTCAAGGTTCTGTCCCCTCAGGGACAAGCTGCTCATAGGACTGCAGCCAGGGCTTTTGCCACTCTCCATAATACTGTGATTGCTACTTACTGAGCAGCCTTCCACAGAGCAAAAGGGATCAGATGTTTGACACCCGAATTGCAGGGTATCAAATCTCTCCCATTGTCTTTCCAGGGAACACAATGTGTTGCAGCTGGAAAGAGACAATTTGACTTGAAGCCAACTTATGCTGGCTTCAAGTTGCTGGAATCAGCTCTTCAGAAGGTGAAGTTTATGAAGCTATCGTACTGTGCTCCCCACTCCCCATCTAATTGGATCTGAATTCGAACTGCACATTCAGAAAACTCTTCTGTCACTTTTTGTCAAAGATTTCTCTTTGAGTTGCTTGAAATGTCTATTAAAAACTTAGCCTAAAGCAGTGGCTTTTGAATACCCAGCTCACTAATTCAGGTACTGGAGCACTGTAAGTGTCCACCACCAGCCTGCAAATGGATAAACTACTCAAAAGACATTTTCCACCCCTTCAATATAGTTCCAAGAAAGAATAGGAAGTGCCTCGTACCTCTAATGGAAGCTATTTGCTACAAAAACAAATCATTCAGGTCCGTGGACCTAGAAATGCCTTTTGCACATAAAACTGAAAGGAAGAGATGACAAAACAGCAGCCGAAGCCATGAATTCATCACCCCCCCAAGCCCATGAGCCAAATAAAAATGAAATACTCATTTGAAAAATGGGCAACCCACACACCCAACACCACTGCTGAGCTACAGTAGTTGTCAGTTTATGCATAAAACAGTCAGAATTTGTATGACTTTCAAGGAAAATGAACTATTTGTTCCTTGTTAGTAGGTAATATAAATATCAGAGCAAAGAGCAGCTTTTGCTTCCGATAAAAATGTAGAACGTTTCAAAATGCTCATACATAAATCCTGACATCAAAATGTACGTATCTTAAGATGCTGGAACATGAGCACCCAATGATGTGCTTAATACATTTGTTCTTTCTTGAAGAGATGAGGTATAATTGTATGCAATCATCTTGTAGCTAGGAATTATATTAAGAACTCTGAACTATAAGTACTAAATCAAACTAAATCATCTCTTATCCTATTTTTCTTTCATACTTGTCATTTCTTCCTGAAGTTCTCATTAGAACTGCATAATTCTACACCCAATAACCCATAGGTTTTCTTCAGAAAAGGAGGGCAGCTTTCCCCCTCTCATTTCCCTCAGAGCCACAGTTATTTCCTCACATAATGCTCAGGGGGTGAGACTCACGCACATAATTCCAATGAACAATAATTCCTTATTGGGTAGAAGATCTAAGTTATTGCTGCTTTGCTTTTTTACAAACATTTAGCATATCTTTAAAATCCACTTTCATTGTCCCTTGAGAAAAGAAAACATGTTCTAGAAGAAAGCTTAGTGGGAAAACACGAGCTACAATGTGATATTAAACACAGATACCTTTTCCCAAGCTAAAAGCCACAGTCCTCCTTCATTCAGTCCTAAAGAAGCTATAACATCGGCGGCTAATGGGCTGTCCACAAATGATCATTATTGAATGAATAATAAAGGAATAATAGCAATGTGATTTCCACTTACATCAACCACAAAAATCTTCTGGGAATCATCCAAAAACTGCACTTTTAAATGTAGCATCCTCGGAGAGGCCGTTGGGCTGCGAGCAGGCTCAGAGTGCTGTGGGTGCTGTGACAGGAAGGGGGCTTGCTCCAGGAATCTCACTCTCAGCTGGATGCAGTGTACTCAGGTCCCCCCACCCCCAGTCAGGCATCCCCATTTTCAGCAGGGCCCACTTCTGTTTGCTTGAAGTGATGCACGCCCAAGGGTGTTTGTGCTGCCGAGTGCTGTGGATCAATAGCATCTGGGCAGCCTCTTTTTTGGTCAATGTCAAACTCAACTGGATTTAAAACTCAGTTCCTTTCTGCAAAGAAAACCAAAGAGAAAGGAAAGCATTTCCCACTCCTGGAAATTTTCTTTATTTCACAAGAGCATAATTTGGAAACCCTAGAAGAAGCTTTAATAAACTGAGAATAGCCATTCTCAAAAGTTAAAAGGATTATGGTTAGTCTTATATTGTACTGTTTTATGGACTGAAAAGCTACATATATATCTGGAGATATATATACACATACATACATATATTAATATATAGCCTTTTAATGATTTTAAGTTTACATGATTTGAAAATTAAAACTAATATCCTTTATCATATATATGTACATATATATCCTTTTAATTATTTTGAAACTATATAACTAGGAATATCAGAAAATATAACTTCTACTCCTGTCCCCTCCTTTTTGTCTCCATTATACCCACATCAGTAACCAATTTCATTATTTTGATGTCATTGCTTAGCCATCAGTATTTTCTTGTGCAAGCACTGCACTAGCAAATATGGATACATTTATTCTATTTAGGTAACAGGCTATTACACTGGTGTCTTCCTTTGTTTTATATATTAAAAAAGGCCTCCCACAAGCTAGGCAAGGGCTTCTACCACTGAGCAATACCTCCAAACCCTCCCTATCATGGAGATTTCCCTTTAGCTGTGCATGGGGAGCTTCCTCATTTCTTTTTACAACTACATTATTTTGCATCATGTACATGAACCATAATTTACTCAATCAGTCTGAAATTAACATTTCAGCCTCAACAAGGCTGAAATAAATGTCTCCAAACATATGTCATTTCACATCTGTGTAGGTGTATCTGTAGAACAGATTTCCAGAAGTGGAGTCACTGGTCAAGGGTAATGCATTGGTAATTTTGCTAGCTATTTTTAGATTTCTCTCCATAAGGACTGATAGGTTGAATCATGTCCTGTAAAATTCATATGATGAAATCCTTACCCCATCCCAAATGAGAATGGATTTAGAGATTTGGAGATAGGGTCTTTAAAGAGATAATTAAGAGGTAATTAAACTGAAATGAAGTGGTTAAGGGTGGGCCCTAATCCAATCTGACTGGTGTCTTCATAATAAGAAGGCATCAGAATAAAGACACACATAGTGAAGACCACATGTGGAGACACAGGAAAGAGAAGATGGCGATCTATGAGCCATGGAGAAAGGTCTCAGAAGAAATCACTACTGCCAGCACCTTGATTTTAAGCTTCTATCCTCCATGATGGTGGGAGTGAATCACTGTTCGTACCATCAGCATGCAGTGCTATCTTATGGTAGCCCTTGAAATCCTAATGGCAGTATATGAGGAATACCTGTTTTCTCCACGTGCTCCACTAAGCATAGTGTCACATTTTAGACATTTTGATAAACTAATAAGAAAAAAAATCTGTATTTTTTAAAAATTAGAATGTTTTATATAACAAGAGAAGTTAAACATCTTTTTAAGTTTAAGGGATTTATGGAATTCTTTTGTGAACAATCTGTTCATGATAATCCACATATACATTTAAAATTTTGGTTTATTGTCTTTTCTCCTTGATTTCTAGGATCTTTATTTCTTCTTTAGCAGTGCTGGGAATGGAATCCAAGGCCTTCTACAAGCTAGGTAAGGGCTTCTGCCACTGAGCAATACCTCCAAACCTTCCCTAATTTTTAAAGAGCCTTTAGTGGGGGATGGGGATAGGACTCAGTGGTAGGCCCCTTGCCTGGTATGTGCTATAAATAAATAAATAAATAGATTAATTAATTAATTAAAATTAGGGACAGGAATTATAAGTATTTTCCTTTCATTTGCTTTGTCTTTTGAGTTTGCTTACAGGGTGTGCAAACTCATATACACACGTACTTTTCCCATGAGAAGTTTCTACTTTTGTGTAATGAAATTTGTCATTTAAAAATGGCTTCTGAATTTTTTTCTTTTATTAGTGCATTAAACATCACATTAACGTTCATTTTGACATAATCATCCATGCATGGAATATAATTTGTTCCATTTTATTCCCCAGTGCACACTACCCCACCTTACCCTGCTTTCTCTTCCCTCCTTCCTACTGCTTTTCTCCTTCCTTTATTGGTCTTCCTTTCACTCTTTTATTTATTTAGTTTTGATTGTTGCATTATACATATACATAAAGGTGGGATTGACTGTGGTGTATTTATTCATGTACAGCATAATTTTGTTAAATTCATTCTTCATTTCCTCCCCTTTCTCATTCCTACTCCTTCTCTTTCTCAATCTCCTTCTTCTACTCTACTGATCTTCCTAATATCATTATGATGTCTGACCCTTCCTTTTCCTTCTTATTTTACTCTATCTTCCACATTTAAAAGGTAACAGTGGACCCTTGACTTTCTGCTTCTGGCTTATTTCACTTAGCATGATGCTTTCCATTTCATCCATTCACCAGCAAATGCCATAATCTCATTCTTTGTGGCCAAGTAAAACTTAATTTTATATACATACAATATTTCCTTAATCCATTCATCTATTGATGAGCATCTGGGCTGGTTCCATAACTTGGTTATTGTGAATTATGTGACTGTAAACTTTATTGTGGCAGTATCAATATAGTATGCTGATTTTAATTCTTTTGGATAAATATCATAGAGTGGAATAACTGGGTCATATATGGTTTCATTTCTAGTTATTTGAGGAATCTCCATACCTCTTTCTTGGTCTCTAAATTTTGATTGATAGTTAGAAAGCCTTTCTTCACTCCAGGGTTTTCTTTTAGTACTTAAATAGTTTTGTTTTTAAGAAACTTAATTCTTTGGGCTGAGGGTATACCTCAGCAGTAGAGTGCTTGACATCATTGATTAGAAAGAACACTTCTATTGCCATTAATATGGGAAGCAGCCTTTATCATGTATTAAATTGCCATATGAGTTGGGTCTATTTGGGGCTTTATATTATCTTCCATTTATGCACAAATATCATACTTTTTTAATTTTTTAGTCTTTTGAATATGTTTTAATATCTAGCAACATGGTTCCCCACCCTGTTGCTTCCTTGTACAGTTTTCCTGCTGATTCTTATTTGTTTATTTCCTGTATACCTATAACCCTGTTAAGTTCCAAGAAATGAATGTTGGCATGTCTGTTAAGATATGTTACAATTGTAAATTTGCTTGGGGGTAATGGATATCTTTCTAATGATGAGTCTTCCTATTCATGGGAGATGTTGTTTTTCAATATTTTGGGGTTAGGACTGCTTTTACGTCCTCTTCTAGAATGTTGTCATTTCTTTTTTTTTTTTTTTAAACTGTTTTTAGTTGTGTATGGACTCAGTGCCTTAATTTGTTTTTATGTGGTGCTACGATTGAGCCCAGTGCCTCACACTTGCAAGGCAAGTGATCTACCACTGAGCCACAACTGCAGCCCCTAGAATGCTGTCATTTATTTTTTTAAAATATTGTATTTTTTTAGTTGTAGTTGGACACAATACCTTTATTTTATTTTTTTATGTGGTCTTCAGGATTGAACCCAACACCCCACACATGCTAGGTGATCGCTGTACCACTGAGCCACAACCCCAGCCCCTAGAATGCTGTCATTTCTAATAGACATTTTTATAAATACATAAAAGCAAAGAGTGTAGTATAAGAAACTCCCATACACAATCATTCAAAGTTTATGTATTGAAACCCTGACTTTTCTTTTTCTTTTTTAAAAATTAGTTCTAATCAGTTATACATGAAAATAGAACACTCTTCAATTTATCGTACCCAGATGGAGCAGAATTTTTCACTTCTCTGGTTGTACATGAAGTGGAGTTGCACCATTTGTGCAAACATACATGTGCCTAGGGTAATAATGTCCTTCTCATTCCACCATCTTTCCTTCCCACTTGCCCATATCCCCTCCCCATTGCCCTATCCAAAGTTCCTCCCCTCATCCCACACTCTCCCCCATTATGGATTAGCATCCACTTATCAGAGAAAATATTTGTTCCCTGGATACCCTGAGTTTTCAGTACCTCAGAATGTGACTGTATTTTGAGTGGGCCCTTTCAAGAGATCCTTAGGTTAAAATAAGACCATTAGTGTGGGCCCTAATCCAACATGATTGGTGTTCTTATTATAAGAGGAGAGTGGGACAGAGAAACAGCAAGGATGTGTTCACAAAGAAAGGCTACTGAGGATGATGTAGTGAGAACACAGCCATCTGCAAGCCAAGGAGAGAGGAGAAACTAAACCTGCTGCCACCTTAATCTTGAACCCTAGCCTCCTGAACTGTAAGAAACAAGTTTTTTTTTTTTGTTTGTTTAAGTTACCCAGTCTGTGGTATTTTGTTATGGTAGCCCTAGTAGACTAATACAAATAATATAAGATTTTGTCATCCTCTCTATCCCACAAATTACTTTAAAACAAATCTCAAACTTCATTTCATTTCACCCTCTAAACATATTTATTATGCATTTCTTTTAAAACATGATATTTTCTTGTATTACCCCAAAGTCATCACACCTAACAAAATTGTCAAACACACTCTCATTCCCCTATCATAAACAGTTCATCTTTAAATTTCCCCAAATGACTCAAAAACCTTTTCTAAGTTGATTAGTTCGAATCAGAATAGAAGGACCTCACATTGCATTTGCTTGGTAAATCTATTCATCTTCTTTTAATCTGTAGCAGTATTCCTCCCTCCTTTTTATGCCTCTGATTTATTGAAGAAACTAGGCCAATTGTTCTGTGTAATGTTATACATTCTGGAATCTTCTGCCTGCTTCATCATGGTGTCATTTAATTTGTTCTCCTACTCTTCATATTTCTTATAAATGCCTGATGAAATTCACATTAAACTTTTTTGGTAAGGATACTTCATAACCACTGCTATATACCTCATATTATATTACATGTGTGTTCATTTCATTTCTAGTGATGCTAAGATTTTCCAAGGTGTTTAGATGATGAACATCAAAGTGTTTGAAAGTATTCCTCATATAGGCTTCATGCATTTCTTATGAATTGACTCCAAGGTGAGTAATCTTTTTAGTTGCTTTAAAATGGGGAACTTCCCTGCCATTATATCATCTAATTGATAGTGGCTTGCATATGTGGAGGGAATTAATTTTTACACATTGAATTTTCTTAAATATTTGTAGTAGCCTTTTGTTGGATTTTTGGTTTTTCAGGCACAAGACAATTCTATTTTTTGGAATAGAAATGGTTTTATCTCTTCCTTTCTAATTTTTGTAACACTAATTTCTTTCTTTTGTCTGAATGGATTGGCTAATACTCCCAATGTAATATTAAATAATCCTGGCAGTAGAGGGCATCCTTTTTTTCCTCTTGACTTTAGTGGGAAAGCTTCCAGTACCTCCTCATTAAGTACAACAGTAGCTTTTGAAGGAGATATCTTTAAAAGTACATTTAAACCAGATTAGGCAAGAAGCCAACACCACCACCCTTTGTCTATATTGAATCAACTTATTCTGTGTCACTAAATAAACAGGCTGGTAAAATTAGAAAAATGAAATGCTGTCATCTGATGGACAAGGGTGCATACCTCTGCTAATATTTTGACAGCTCACAGCACAGTCTCCACAACAACTCCAAATGGAGAAGCAGCTGCAAGAAAAAAAGCAATAGCTCTGGTGACCAAGAGTCTATTTTGAATCTTGCCAACAGTGTGACCTGGGGCAGTTCATTCTAGCTCCCTGTGCCTCAGTTCCTGATCTATAAAGTGACAATCCTAACTCATAGAGATTTTGTGATAAATATAAAATCTAGAATGTTGAAATCATATATTTCAGTGCTTGGCACACAGTAGGCACTCAATAAATGTTTGCTGAGTAGATGAATATCAAGAAAATATATATAAATTACTTTCTTTGCTGAAGCGTAAAATGGTAAGTTAAGAAAGAATTGCCTCTTTTCCCATTTTTCCACCTAGACTTAATTCCTTTAGTTTTTACTGGCAACATTTTACAAATAGACTGTGTGATCCAAAACAGGAAACTGTATTAAAGGAAATTTTCATATTCTAGTTTAGGAGTATAAATCCAATGTTGAGCTCACCCTTGGAAACATGAGCCTGGCCCGTCTGAGCTCTCTGTCTCTCCACACATAGGGAAGTGGAGAGGGAGAGCTGGGAAAGAGGCCAGAAGAGGAGCTGAAGGAGAGTGAGCAATGGATTCCAGGCTTTGTAAGCTGGACAGAATTAGAAGAGTCTGTCAACATAGGTTTTATCATTATTATTTACAAATAATAAAGAAAATGAGCTTCCTCCGAAAATAAAAAGCACCACACAACTGCATTTTATCTAAGATCACAAGAGTAAGCTGTGGTGTCACTTGGGAGGAATCTTGGTGGAAGTTAAGCCTTCCAACCAACCAAGGTCCTGGTCCCACTTTTTGGCATTTCATTATTGGTTCCTTCTTCCTCCAGAGGTTAAAGTCTGTTGATTAATTTCAGGATTCCTTATTAACATGCCAATATTCTTGGATGTTGTCAATCTTGTTATTTAACAATGGATTTAATAGAATATCCGGGCTTAAGAGATCTTATGTATCTTTTTTCATTTCCTGTACCTCATCAAAACAGATTTTTCTGACTATATCAAGAATGTCCACTTTGTAAAAGTTTAATAAAAAAATGTAAAGAACAGAGTTGAGGGTATAACTCAATGGTAAGGTGCTTACTTACTATGTGTGAGACCTTGAGGTCCATCTCCAGCACCCTAAAAAAGAAGGTATTAAGTTCCCCTGAAGTGAATTCAACCAACCTGACATAATGACTCTTATCATATATGTACACACACACATATATATATATATACACACACAAATACTCACATACATTCACACATTTGCATACATATCTATTAAATATAAAATCATTATATATGTGTATGTTTGACCTGTGATACATGCTATTTTATTACCTAAGTAAGTCATACTATTAATTATATGTGTGTCCTTTGAAACTCCATTTCACTCATGGAAATCTAATGCTTCTGTGGAAGTACTTGTCAGAGTAGCGGGGAGAGTGAAGAGTACGAGCGACCTTGGGCTTTAGTTCCACTATCCCCTACTTCTACTGGAACAAATCAGATTTTATTTTATTCTTTTTAAATATTAGGATTTTATGGTAAACATTCTTATTTTAATTAACATGTAATAATCACACATATTTATGGAGTACAGTGCAATATTTCAATATGTGCATGCAATGTGTACTAATCAAACCAGGGTTATTACCATTTCCATCTCTTTATCATTTCTTTGTGTTGGAAATATTCAAACTCCTCTCTTTACTTCTTTATAAAATATATAATAGGTTATTATAAACTATAATTATCCTATAGTGCTGTGGACCACAGAACTTATTCCTACTACCTTACTATATTTTGATGCTTATTATCCAACCTTCCTCTGCCTCCCCTACCCTCTACCTTTCACAGCCTCTAGTAATCACTATTCTGCCCTTGTCTTCTATGATATCAACATTTTTTTTGTTTCCAAATAGGAACATGGTGTATTTATCTATCTGTGTCTTGCTTATTTACTTGAACAGTTAAACTCCCAGTTCCATCTATTTTGGCACAGATGATAGGATTGTATCTTTTTATGGATGAATAATATTTTATTATGTATATATGCCACCTTTTAAATCCGTTTGTCTGTCAATGGACATTTCAATTGTTTCTATGTCTTGGCTATTTTGAATAGTTCTTCAATAACGGGTCTCCTTGTTGTGCTGATTTAATTTCCCTTGGATATATAAACATAAATAGGACAGCTGGATCACATGGTAAACCTATTTTTAGGTTTTTGAGGAACCTCTATATTATTTTCCATAATAGTTGCACTACTTTACATAGCCACCAGCAGTGTATAGGATTCTCTTTGCAAAGTAGCAGGTGAATAGGAAGAGCCAGTGGATCCTGTAGTCTGAGGTTGTGTGCCTATTTGGAACAAGTAAGAGACTGTTGGACCAGTCAAGGGTATAACAAGGTATTTGGAGAGGTGACATAGGCCTAGGGTGCTGATGTGTTTCCCACGTAGAATGAGATACACATGTGCAGCAGAGATTGGAATGGGCTTAAGCCACCCACATATTCCTGGCTAATGAAGACAGTACACATACTCAGAGGAGCCATAAGAAAGGCTGGCAAAAAGCAAAATCTTGGGAAGTCTTGAAAACAACCTGAAGTATGAATGTTTTCTCCTGCCCACACACCGATCCATCATCAGAGAGAGGAAGTCTTCTGGCACAATGTATTTAAACACAACTTCTGACTAATTTTTGGCTGATCACTAAGCTATAAAGGTCCAGTAATGAACCAGGTTTTAAAATAAAAATGAGGGGAAAAAAGTCTAAGACGAGACATTGGTGGGGTTTTTGTTTGTTTGTTTGTGTGTTTCTACAAAAGAGCATGTATAGAATTAGTCTAAAGCCGGGCACAGTGAGGCTACATAGGAGGCTCAAGCAGGAGCCCAGAAATTGTAGTTCAACCTGGGTAACATAGGGAAACCCTGTCTGAAAGTGAAAGGGGTAGGGGGAGTGAGAGTAAGTGATTGATTTAGTCTAATTAGTCTAATCAAATTATTTTCAAAGAAACAAACAGGACAAGCAAAATGAAGCAGGACATGAACCCTTGGGATAGAGTCAGAATCCAGAAGCACAACTATATATTATCTGAAATGTCCAGTATTCAACAAAAAATTATGAGACATGCACAGAAGAAAGTGTGACTAATACTCACATGGATGGAGAAAGGTCAGTTAATAGAAATTGATTCTGAGTGTTCCCAGATGTTGAATTTAGCAGAAAAGTCTTCATTAGGAATATGTTTAAAGAACTCAAGCAAAGAATTCATGTTTAAAGAATTAAAGGAAAGTATGATGACAATGATGCCAAGAATAGAGAGTCTCTATAAAGACATATAATTTATACAAAATAAGCATATAATAATTTGGGAAATAAAAAATAATTGAAATGGAAATGTTACTTTAAGAGGTCAACAGTGGATTGAAGCTGGCAGAAGAATCAGTGAATGTAAAAAAATTGAACAATGAGAGGATCCAATCTGAAGAACAGAAGAAAAATTAATGAAGAAAAACTAACTGCAACTCAAAGATCCATGGAACACCATCAACTCTACCAATGTATACATAATGCAAGTGCCAGATGAGATGTTGGAGAAAAAGGGACAGAAACTGTATCTGAAGAAATAATGGGTGAGAACTTTCTAAGTTGGATCAAAAAATCCATCAACATTTCCAAGAAACTAAGTGAACCCAAACAGAATAAACACGAAGAAACCCATACCTATAACATCCCAGGCACATCATCAAAAAGCAGAAAAAAATGAAAGTAGCAGGAAAAAGCTTACTCATTAGGTGCATAGAAAGAACAATTTGATCAATGGTTGATTTCACATCAGAAGTGATAGAGACCAGGAGGCAATGGAATGACATAGTCAAGAGAAAACTATTAACCAACTATTCTGTGTCTAGGAAAACTACCTTTAGAAAATGAAGGTAGCATAAAGACATCCTCAAATAAACACTGTGAGAATCTGTTACTTATTAGCCTGCCTTAAAAGAAATTCTAAAGGAAACCTTTAAGCTGAAAGGAATGACAAACAATAACCCAGGAAGAGAGGAAGAGCTCCAGAAATGGTACATACAAAATTTTCTATAAATATATTCCTTTTCTTGGGGCTGGGGTCATGGCTCAGTAGTAGAGTGCTCACCTAGCATGTGTGAGGCACTAAGTTCGATTCTCAGCACCACATATAAATTAATTAATTAAATAAAGGTGCATGGATAACTATATATATATATTTTTTTTTTCCTCAGTCTTTTTTATTTGTTCTAATTAGTTATCAATGAGAGTACAATGCATTTTGACATATCACACATAAATGGAGCATAACTTCTCATTTTTATGGTTGTACATGATGTAGAATCACACTGGTCATGTAATCATATATGTACATAGGGTAATAATATCCAATTCATTCTACTATTTTTCCTACCTCTCCTCCCTTCAATCCCTTTTACCTAATCCAAAGTAACTCTATTCTTCCCTACCCCCTCCCTTTATTGTGAATTAACATCTGCATATCAGAAAAAAAAAATTCAGCCTTTGGTTTTGGGGGATTGGCTCATTTTGCTTAGCATGATATTCTCGAGCTCCATCTATTTACCTGCAAATTCCATAATTTAATTCTTCTTGAAGCCTGAGTTATATTCCATTGTGTATATATACCATTTTCTTTATCCATTCATCTGTTGATTTTCTCAGCCTTTTAAAGAGGCATACAATTGTATAACCAATAAATAACACTATATTATTAGTTTTGTAACGTTTATAGACATAGTAGTAGCACAAAGAAAGGGGAAGGAAAAGGAGAAATACTTGAGTATACTTTTTTTTAAAATTTTACTTCAATTAAGTTAATATTATCCTGAAGTAGACTGTAGTAAGCTAAGATGCATATTGTAAACTCTAGAGCAAGCATTAAGAAAATAACTGAATATAATATTAAAAGCAAAATAATAAATGAATTATACACCAAATATGTATTTAGCCTAAAGAAGGAAAATAAGAAGTAACATATGCATAAATAAAATGGAGACAAATAAATAGCATATGACAAAGTGGAAGCCATAAATAAACCATATCAATTATTGCAGTAAATGTAGATGAAAGGGGCTGGGGTTGTGGCTCAGTGGTAGAGTGCTTGCCTGGCATGTGTGAGACACTGGGTTCCATCCTCAGCACCACATATAAATTAAGAAAATAAAGATATTATGTCCATCTATAATTTAAATTTTTTTAAAAAGTAGATGAAATAAACATTCCATTTAGAAGGCAGAAATCACCAGACTAGATAAATAAAAGTAATGTTCAACCATATCCTCTTGGCAAGAGACATATCACAGACTTAAATACATACATAGGTTGAACGTTTATAAAATGATGGGAAAAGATATCTCATGGGGGAAGAAAACATGAAAGAATGGTAGGGCTATATTTGTATCAGAATAAAATGACTTTAAAGCAAGAAATGTTACTGAAAACAAAGACCATTTGTATGATAAAAGATCAATCCACCAGGAAGATGTAACAATTATAAACATATTTGCACTTAACAATAGGTCCCCATAATACATGTATCAAAACCTGACAGAGGACAGAGAAAGAGCTGGGGATGTAGCTCTGAGATACAGCACTTGCTTAGCACGTGCAAGGCCCTGGGTTCAACCTCCAGTACCTCCAAGGGGAAAAAAAAAAAAAAAAAAACAAGTGCAGTGAGGAACATCTGTCATTCCAGCAACTTTGGAGGCTGAGGCAGCCTTAACAACTTAGCAAGGTCCTAATCAACTTAGTGAAACCCTGTATCAAAATAAAAAGTAAAAAAGGCTGGGGAGGTAGCTTAATGGTAGATTGCTCCTGGGTTCAATCCCTAGTACCAACAAGTGATGGGGTGGCAAGGAACGTAGTTCAGGGGTAAAATGCTCCTAGTTTCTATCACTAATATATTTAAAAAAAAAAACAGACAGAATTGAAAAGAGTAATAGATGAATCAGCAATAATGGTTGGATATTTCAGTATCCCATTGCCAATAACTTATAGAAAACAAGCAAGGTTCTACAGAATTGTATAACGCTATTTAAAAAAAATTTTTAGTTGTAGATGGATATAATACCTTTATTTATATCTTTATTTTTTATGCAGTGCTGAGGATTGAATCCAGTGCCTCACACATGCTAAGCAATTGCTCTACCACTGAACCATAACCCCAGCCCAATACTTGTATAACACTATTAACCTACTTGACCCAACTGCCATTTGTATAATAAATGCCCCACCCAGCAATTACAGAATATACATATTTTAGTTGGATATGGAACACCTTCTAGCATATACCATGCACTGGACCAGAAAACAAATCAAAATAAAGTTGAATAAAATTGAAGTCATTTAAAGTACATTCTATGACTGTAGCAGAATTAAATTAGAGATCCACATCAGAAAGTAATCTGGGAAAAGCTGAATTTTTGGAACTCAAACAAGACATTTCTGAATAACCTATGCATCAAAGAGAAAAATCAGAGTAGTTAAAATATTTGTTCTAAATGAAAGTGAAAAACTATATACAAAACTATAGGATGTATATAAAGCAGGGCTTAGAAGGATATATACACCTTTAAATATTTATATCAGAAAAGAAAATGGTCCCAAAGCAATAAGCTAAGCTTCAACCTTAAGAAAATGGAAGATAAAGAGAAAATTAAAACCAAAGCAATCAGGACATAAATAATAAATATTATATCAGTAATGAATGAATTAGAAAACAGAAAAAATAGGAAATATAGGAAAACAAAAATTGGCTCTTTAGAAAGATTGTCAAAATTGAAAACTCTTTACTAGACTAATGGAGAAAATAAGAGATCGATAATAGAAGAGGGAGTTTCACTACTGATACTATAGAATTTTAAGTTTATAATGTAACATTGTAAATAAATTTATTTTGATGATGAAAGCAAAGTATATAAAGTGGGATAATTTCAAGAAAGACATAAATGATCAAAATGGACTCAATAATTTAAAATCTAAATAGATCTACCACTACTTTAAAAATTTTAATCAAAAACAATTATCTCAGGCTGGGGTTGTGGCTCAGTAGTAGAGGGCTTGCCTAGTATGTGTGAGGCACTGGGTTCAATTCTCAGCACCACTTAAAAATAAATAAATAAAATAAAGGTTCATCCATAACTAAAAAATATATATTAAAAAAAAACAATTATCTCATTAGTTGTGGTTGTTCGCGCTTGTAATCCCATTGACATGGAAGTCTGAGGCAGGGGAACCTCAAGTTCAAAAGCCAACCTCAGTAACTGAGCAAGGCCCTGAACAACTTAGCAAGACCCTGTTTCAAAATAAAAAAATAAAAAGGGCTGTGGATGTGCCTTAGTGGTTAAGCACCCCTGGGTTCAATCCCTGATACCAAAAAAAAAAAAAAAAGAAGAAAGAAAAAGAAAAGTCCAGCCAGGTGGATTAACTAAAAAGTTCTAGCAATGGGTTGGGGTTGTGGCTCAGTGGTAGAGCACTTGCCTAGCACATGTGAGGCCCTGGGTTTGATCCTCAGCACCACATAAAAATAAATAAATAAAATAAAGGTGTTGTGTCCATCTACAACTAAAAACATTTAAAAATTCTGTCAATTACTCAAAATGAAATAATATCAATCCTTCACAAATATTTTCAGAAATGTGTGAAGGGGGTATTTCTCAAATGTTTTGACTATATGTACTTTTAATTTTTTATTGGTTCATAATAATTATATATAACATTAGGATTTATTTTCACATAATTATAAATGCATGGAGTATAATTTGCTCAAATTAAGTCCTTAGTACTTCTCCTTCCTCTCCTTTCTCCTCCTGTTACCTTTTCTCTACTGATCTTTCTATCTATTGCCATTTTTAAAAATTAGTTTCTTGGGGATGTACATGACGATGAGATTCACTTTTAGTATATTCATTTATGCACATTGGGAAGTTAAGTCACATGCATTCTGCCGTTTTTCCCTTATGCCATTCCTCCTTCCTCTCCCTGAGTCCCCTTCTTCTACACCCCTGATCTTTCTTTCATTTTGATGGAATTCCCATTTCTTCCCCCACCCCCTCCAATTTTAAACTAGCTTCCACATATCAGAGAAAACATTCGACTTTTGACTTTCTGAATCTGGCTTATTTTTAAGAAGCCAGTATAACCCTGATACAAAACCCTATAACGCCACACACACAAAAAGACACTACACAGCATTATCACTTTGAAAAATAGCAAACAGAATTCAATGATATTAAAAAACAGATGATACATGATGATGATCAAGCAGTATTTATCCCAAGAATACAATATTGCCTTAATATCTAAAAGTCAATTCATGTGATACAGGTAATAGGCAGAATAATGGCTCCCCACAAAATGTCCATGTTCTCATCCCCAGAGCCTATGAATATGTTCTATTACATGTCAAAGGGAAATGAAAGTTATATATGGTATTAAAATTGCCAGTCTGATAATACAAGTTGGGAGATTATGCTGGATTATCTGGGTAGGCCCAATGTAATGGAAAGAATCCTTACAAGGAAGAAAGAGACAGAGGAGAAAGTAATCAGAATGTTACTACCTGAGAAACACTGGATCTGCCATTACTGGCTTTAAAGATGGAAGAAGGGAGTCATGAACTAAACTACATAGGTGGTCTCTAGAACATGTAAAAGAATGAAACAGATACTCCCATAAATCCTACAGAAAGGGATATAGTCCTGCTAACATCTTGATTTTAGCTCAGTGAGACCTCAGTTAAACTTGTAAGGTATAAAACTATAAGATGATAAATTTTTACTGTTTGAAGCAAATCAATTTGTAGTTAGTTGTTACAACAGCAATAGAAAAATAATACAGATTTTGATACCTGAAAGTGGGATGCTGCTGTAATAAATAGCTTAAGATGTGGAGGTGGCTTTGGAATTGAAAAATGAACAATGGATGGAGGCTGAAAGAATGTGAGAAACCTGAGTGAAAGAAACTTGGATTGCTTTGAACATACTATTAATAGAAATATGATGTTCAAAATTGTGTTGGTGAGGGGCTGGGGCTGTGGTAGAGCTCTTGCCTAGCATGTGTAGGCACTGGGTTCAATTCTCAGCACCACATATAAATAAATGAATAAAATAAATGTCCATCAACAACTTAAATATATTTTAAAAAAAATTTTAAAAATTGCATTGGTGGGCTGGGGCTTTTGCTCAGTGGCAGAGCACTTGCCTTACATGTGTGAAGCACTGGGTTCAATCCTCAGCACCACATAAAAATAAACAAATAAAATAAAGGCATGCTGTCCATCTACAATTACAAAAAAAGTTTAAATTGTGTTGGTGAAGGCTCAGAAGAAAACCAGAAGCATGGTAAAGAAAACACATCATCTTAGTCAATAAGTCATTGTGAACAAACTTATTAGAAATATGGATGTTAAAGACGCTTCTGGTAAGACTTCAAAAGGAAATGAGGAGCATATTATTGTAAACTGGAAGAAAGGGATGTTTATTGTATAATAGCAGAAAACTTAGCAGAATTGCATTCTGCAGTTATGTGGGAAAAAGAACTTATACATGTTGAAATTGGACATTTTGCTGAGGTTTCCAGATTCAGTCTACAAGGTGTATTCTGGTTTCCTCTTGCTGCTTTATAATAATATAAAAGAGGAAAGACAGTTTGAGGGGAAACTTTTAAACAAAAAGGAATCAGGAGTTGGTGATTTGGGAAAGTCTTAGCCTATTCAGATTTCAAAAGTTGCTAGAAGCTGAGTGAAAGCTTGCTGGGCATAGTGGTACACATATGTAATGTCAGTGACTCAGGAGGCTGAGGCAGGAGGATAGCAAGTTCAAGGCCAGGCTCAGCAACTTAGTGAGACCCTGTCTTTGTATAAAAAATAAAAAGGACTGGAAATATAGCTCAGTAGAAAAGCACTCCTAGGTTCAAGCTCCAATACAGGGAGGGGGATAGTTTCACTCATGAAACAGCATGTTCTAGAACAAAACCTGAGGGTGTGGCTGAGACACCTTTTGCTAATACTACAGAAAGATCAAAGGATCAGAGTATACTAGTCCTTCCTAATCTGTGGTTTCCCTTTCAGTGGTTTAAGTTGTCCCCCAGTGAACTACAGTTGAAAAATATTAAGTAGGAAATTCCAGAATAAATAATTTATAACTTTTAAATAACTTTTATTATAGTGTATTGTTATGGTTGTTCTATTTTGTTATTAGTTATTGTTGTTAATATTAGGTGCCTAATATATAAATTAAGCTGTATCATAAGTACATATGTTTAGGGAAAAAAAGAATACAGTTTGAGTATTCTAATCTGAAAATTGGAAATCCAAAATGTTCTAAGAATCCAAAATTTGTGAGCAGCAACAGGACTCCACAAGTGGAAATTTCCACACTATAAAACACAGAATTATTAAGAATATTATGTCTGGGGCTGGGGTTGTGGCTCAGTGGTAGAGTGGTCGCCTAGCATGCATGAGGCACTGGATTTGATCCTCAGCACCACATAAATGTAAAATAAAGAGAAGTAAATGAAGATAAAATAAGATGTTTAAAATAAGATATTTAAAAATGCCCTCTGGCTATGTGTATAAAGTATATATGAAATAAATGAATTTCTTGCTTAGTCTTGGCTCTTATTCCCAGGATATCTCATTATGTATATGCAAATATTCCCAACTCCAAAATCTCTGGCGCTTATGATCCCAAGCATTCCAGATAAGGAATGCTCAATCTCTATAGATAGGGTTTGGTTCTACTTGCGGTTTCAGGCATCCACTAGGGGCATTGGAATGTAATCCCCATGGAAAAGGGGAGACTACTGTATTCAGTGATGCAGAAGACTTTTTGAAGAGATTATGGTATAACTCAGATCCCTTCAACCCTTTCTGCAGATGTCAAAAATAGAGATAGAATTATTTAGGATAGATCTGTGGAGGAGCCTCTTGCTTAATGGAGTTAATCTCTGTGACAACCATGGGAGAAACATAAGGTTCTTGAGAATTTTTACAAGCAGAAACACTGCCAACTTGGACTAAATAGGACAGAGAGAGTATTATATGAAAGAAGACTGTCAGAGCCCCCAAATTATATATGCAGGAAGCAGGCTGTGAAATAATAATCTGCATATGTGCTACCTTTTATGAAAAACAAAGGACGAATAGGAGGGCATGAACCTAAAGGGCAGAATTGTTACTCCACAGGGTGAATACATTAGCTTCATCATTTCCAGGTCTTAAAAATATATTGAGTTTGCCTTTCCTGATGTTGAAACTGCTAAGGAAAAACGACTCCTTTTATTAACCTCCATGGATATTAGGGATTGAACTCAGGGGCACTCGACCACTGAGCCCCATCCCCAGCCCTATTTTGTATTTCATTTACAGACAGGGTCTCACTGAGTTGCTTGGGGCCTTGCTGTTTCTGAGGCTGGCTTTGAACTTGTGATCCTCCTGCCTCAGCCTCTGGAGTCGCTGGGATTACAGGTGTGTGCCACCACACCTGGCCATTTTCTCTCTTTTTGAATAGGAGTTTATATAACTATTATTCCATACCATTGTCATCATATTTTGGTAGCCAGTTACTTGCCTCTTGAGTTCCATAAATCCACAGATTGGACAGGAATTGTGGCTACAATGGATTATACACAGAGCTCATCCGTGAGGGTATTTAGGTGAGGATATTTTTGAGCTGATAAGATTTAGATAATCTATTTTACTTTTAGTTACTGATATAATTGGAATGAGACATTTGGAGATCATGGGATGGGATAAATGGATTTTGTATGTAAAACAAACATATACCTTTGCGGGTCAGAGGCATGCTGTAATCAGCAGAGTAATGGTCAGCCCCAACATTCATATTCTGATGCTCAGAACTGTGAATATGTTGCATTACATGCCAAAGGAAAAGGAAGATTACAGATGAAATTAAGTTTCATAAAGTGATGGCTATAAAATAAGAATATTATGCTGGATTATACAGTTAGGACCAGTGTTATCACAAGCATACTTAAAGGTGGAAGAGGGAGACAAAAGAGGAAGGAGCTAGAATGACAACATGGGAAAGACTGAACCTGACATTGCTGGTTTTGGAGATAGAAGAAGAGAATTGCAAACCAAGGAATGCAGGAAGTCTCTAGAAGATAGAAAGGGCAAGAGAATTTATTCTCCCATCAAGACTTGAGAAAGGAATATAGTCTTGCTAACTAGCTCTTGATTATAGCTTAATAAACATGTGTTGGACTTCTAATATACAGAAATGTAAGACAATATGTTTCTGTTGTTTCAAGCCCGTAAGTTTATGGTTAGTTGTTACAGCAGCAAGATAAAATTTATACACCAAGCTGGGTGCAGTGGTGCATGTCTGTAATCCCAGTGGCTTGGAAGACTGAGGCAGGAGGAAGCCAGACTTAGCAACTTAGTTGAGGCCTTTAAATAACTCAGTGAGACCCTATCTCAATATAAAAAATAAAAATAGGCTGGGGATGTAGCACAGTGGTACTACATCCTGAGTTTAATCCCCAGAACCTCTCCCCTAAAATCATACACTGTATGAATACAATAAAAAACTAATAAATCACATGTTTATCTCAATAGACACAAAAAAATTAAAAAAATATTCATGATAAAAACTCTCAAAATACTAGAAATAATCAAGGTTGTTTTAAAAGTATAAAAGATACTTATAAAATACCTACAACTAATAACAATCTTAATTTTTTTTTTGGTACTGAGGGTTGAATCCAGGGGTGCTCAACCACTGAGCCACATCCCCAGCCCTTTTTTATATTTTAGTTAGAGACAGTGTCTCACTGAGTTGCTTAGTGCCTTGCTAAGATGCTGAGGCTGTCTTTGAACTCATAATCCTCCTGCCTCAGCCTCACAGGCCTCTGGGATTACAGGCATGCACCACCATGCCTGGCAACAATCTTAATTATTTATTAGTGAATGCTTTTACCTCTAAGGACAGGAATTGGATGGAATGTCTACTTTTATTGTCCTTTTTTATTTTTAGTTTTGAGACAGGACCTAAGTTGTTGAGGCTGGCTTTGAACTTGCAATCTTCCTGCCTTAGCTTCCCAAATCACTGGGATTATAGACATGCACCACTGTACCTGGTAACTCTCACCATTTCTATACAGTGCTGTACTTGAGGTTCTAGCCAGTGCAATAAGGCAAACAGAAAGAGGGGAAAAATAGTGGAAATCCAGATTGGAAATAAAATTGTTTTATGCATAGATTATAAAATTATTTACATAGAAACTCCTTAGAAAGTCTCCCAAAATGACTAGACCTAGGAAGTTTAGTAAATTTGCAAAATAAAAGAACATTATGAAAAATTAAATTTAGTTTCTATATACTAACAGTGAAAAATCTGAAATTAGCTGGGCACAGTGGTACACACTTGTGATTTCAGGGATCCAGAGTCTCAACCAGAATGATCTCAAGTTCAAAGCCAGTCTCAACAATTTAAACAGACCCTATCTCAAAATAAAAAATAAAAAGAGCTGGGATGTAACTCAGTGGTAGAGCATCCCTAGGTTCAATCCCCAGTCCCAAAACAAAACAAAATGAAACCCTGAAACTAAGAAGATAATTCCATGAATAATAATAGCATTAATACTTGAACATAAGTTTAACAAATGAAATACTTTATTTGTACAGTGAAAACTATAGGATATTGCAGAGATAAATGAAATAAAATTTAAATAAGTGGAAAGATTTTTATTTTCATGGATTAGAAGACTCAGTGTAGTCAGATAGCAATCTTCTACAAATTGATCTATGGATCAATATCTAGGTTCAATGCACTGCCTATCAACATCCCAACAGATAATTTTTAGAAACTGACAAATTTTCTATTGGAATACAAGAATATAAAATAGCCAATACAATATTGAAAAAGAAAAACAAAGTACAGGTCTTACATTACCTGATTTTAAAACTTAGCTATAAAAATAGGCTGGGGATGTAGTGATCAAGGCAGTACATATGGATAGGCAGAGATTAAAGGAACAGAATGGAAAATTCAAACATAAATATCTGAGTAGTCAATTGATTTTTGGACAAGGTAAAAAACAATTCAATAAAGAAATGATAATCTTTTCAACAAATAGAATGGGGATATCTGAATATCCATATGAAAACAAAGAAACTTTAACCTTACCTTACATATATGCAAAAAAATCAATAAGCCTTAATACCTTGAGGATATCTCTCTGACTTTTGAATAATGAAAAACTAGCATTGATTATGATAGTTCACAAAAAAATCATGAATTTTTCTCTTTTGGTCCTGGGGATTCAACATAGGAGTGCTTAACCACTCAACTATACCCTTTTTATTTTTATTTTTAAATTTAGAGGCAGAGAATTGCTATGTTGCTTAGGGCCTCACTAAGTTGCTGAGGCTGGCTTTGAACTCACAATCCTCCTGCCTCAGCCTCCCAAGCTGCTGGGATTGCAGGTATGCACCACTATGTCTGGCAAAAGCATGGATTTTTAAAGAAACTGGTGATAAATTTCACTTACATTTAAAACTTATTCAATGGTACATTTAGAAAATCAAAAGGCAAGCAAAAGACTGTGAGAAAATATTTGTAATGCTTATATCTGACAAAAGACTTTTATCTAGAGCATATAAAAAAGCTCTGGATAGTGTTACATGAAGATAAAAAATATGGACAAAATATTTGAACATGCACTTTACAATAAATATTGAAATGAGCAATAAGCACATGAAAAGATGTTCAAGACCATCTGATCATCAGGAAACTGCAAATTAAAATCAGCATGATATCGTAACTCACATCCACTGGAATGGGTAAATTTACAAATGACTGGCCCTAGCAAGTGCTGTCAAGGATGTGAGATAGCTCTAAGTCTGACATATTTCTCTTACAACACATCCATTGGAATATTAAAATAAATAACCACTTTCAAAAAATCTGTGGTTTTGCTGGGGGACCATGGTGCATTCCTGTAAACCCAGTGGCTTGGGAAACTGAGGCTTGTGAGTTCAAAGCCAGCCTCGGCAATTTAGCAAGGCCCTGTCTCAAAATAAAAAATAAAAAGGGCTTGGAATGTGGCTCAGTGGTAAAGTTCCTCTGGGTTCAATTCCTAGTACCAAAAAGAAAAAAAGAAAAGGAAAAAAGCAGCAATTTTTATAAAGTTAATCATACGTATTATTATGCAACTGAGATACTCCATTTGTAGATATTTATACAGGAGGAATTGTTTCCACAGAGATTATACATGGATGTGTATAGCAGCTTTATTCAAAACTGTTCCAATCTGGAAAAAAACAAAACAAAACAAGTATCCATTAACAGATGAATGGATAAAAAAAAAATGTGGTGTGCTCATATAAAAGAATACTACTCACCAATTAAAAGGAATCAACAACCTATATAAGTAATGGCAAGGATGAATCTTAAAATTATTATTACATGTAAATGAAGCTAACACATTTATAGGAACATTTATACAAAATTAGTCAAGTCTCCAGTAAAAGAAAACAAAAACAAAACAATTATTTTCCTGGGACCAGCAGTAGAGAGTTCTGACAACAAAAAGACACAAGAAAACTCTTTGAGGTAATGAAAATATTCTATATCTTTGACTGTGTTGGTGGTTGTATATTTGTCCAAACTCGCCAAACTGCACTTTTAGAATTGGTGCATTAACCCACATGTATATATGCCCATTACTATAATAAAATACTGGAGGCTAACTACTTTACAAGGAAAAGAGGTTTATCCAGCTCACAGTTGGAAGCAGTAAGTGCAGATAAGGTGATACCAGCTCTGGCAAGGGCCCTCCTTCACTGCATCATATCATGGGGGATAGCATCATGATGGAGCAAGTGAAAGAGAAGGAAATTACATGGCAAGACAGAGAGCTGGAGAGTGGGAAAGAATCAAGGTTCTCTCTTTTATAACAATTCACTCTCATGGGAACTAACCAGGGTCTCATGAGAACTATCCTATTCTCTTCCAAGGGTGGTGCCCCCAATGACCTAACCACCTCCTACTAGGCTTTCCCTCTTCAAGGTTCCATCACTTCAATATGACCACACTGGGAAATCATGCTTCCAGCACATGAATCCTTAGGGGACAAATCACATTCAAAGCCTAACAATATTTGACCTCAAAAATACAAAAAAAATTCTTACAATTGCTGAAATATAAGGAGGCATATGTTTAAATTGTCCAATACTCTTATGATTACTCCAATCTCACCTCCCATGTTTGTGTCTATTTGAAAGCTGTAGTCAAGACATTTTGAATTTTAACTATAATTACATCAATCAAAAGCTTATGGACAACATCTAAAAAGAAGAGAATCACTTTCTACCCAAAGTCATTGTGGACAATGTACTAGCCCCGGAATCCAGAACTGTGATAAATCAGGGTCTTTGGTTACAAGTAACAGAAAGCCCAAATTAAACTAGCTTAATTAATAAGGAATTTGTTACATCCTTTATTGGAAAAGTCCAGAAGTATATAGATATATTTGATCTAGTGTCTCAGGCAGCAAATACTTAGTTTATCTCCATATCTGTGTCTTTTCCCATGGTGTCAGTGTGATTTTTTTTTTTTATCAGACTCTTCTATTATATTCCTAAAGTGGCTGCCCTGCAGTCCCTGGGGCTATGGGCTTTATCATTCATCCAGCACGGAAGGGGAAGTTTGTTTCCTCCAATATTTTAAACAAAACTTCTGTGTCTTTAGCCCTTTTTGGTTTGAATTGGATGATGTGTTCAACTCTGACCCAATCTCTGAAGCCAGGGGCATGGAATGTATTGACTGACTTGAGTCAATAATATGTAGACTTTTCAGGTTGTCTTCCTGCACTTAGTAATGTACATTTAAGGTACCTCTGTGTCTTGTTCTGGCTTGATAGCTCTTTTCTTTTTGGCATTGAAAAACATTCCATTGATTGGACATACTCCAGTTTATCCATTTACCTACAGAAGGACATCCTGGTTGCATCAAAGCTTTGGCAATTGTGAATAAAGCTGCTGTAAACATACGCATAGGTCTTTTCGTGGACATACATTTTCAACTCTTGGGTAAATGTCAAGGATCAGGATGGCTGGATCATATGGTAAGAGTATGTTTAGTTTTGTAGGAAACTGACAAACTGCCCTCCAACGTGTTTGGCATTCAATGGTCAATACTTGTAACCCTTTTAAGACATCTGGCCTTGAGTGATTAGAGCCCACCTCCCCCTTTTTTTCTTAAAGTACAGGAAATCAGAAGAGCCTGAGAGCTTACATCCCTCCAGGGCAGTGCTTAGCCAATGACTGAGTGCTGTGGGAATATCAAAGTCCAGCTCTGATGTGTAATTTACATACCAGAGCTTCCCTGAAGGATAAGAAAAAGGTTGGGACTTAGCCTGAAATTCCATCCTGCCCCACCCCCATGCTTCTGTTTTCTAGTTTCCCCATTTAGCTAGAAATACATCTCCGTTCCTGCTTAGAGTTGGGGGAATTGCCATTCTTTCCAACCCACTCTCTTTCTAGGTACATAATCCTAGGAATAACTACTATTGAACATCAAACTCTTACAGTATTTAGGAGTTTTGAATATGTTATGACATTTCATCTTTTACAACAGCCTCCTGATGTGGAAATTCTTATTATTATCCCCATTTTATAGGTGAGAAAAATCAAAGTCCAAAAAAGGTAAGTATCAGCAAATGACAGGGCTGGGATTTTAACTCAGGTAACACATGCCCGATTCTGGTGCCCAACTCTCTTCCTCTCCATTTTTACCTACCTCTCAGCAGATTTAAGAATCTGGATTTTCTCCCTTCTTTCCCCTGTGTGTGCATCAGAAATTTATCAATTAAAATATGCTCCCATTGTATCCTAATATTTGCCCCTGAACTCAAGTGTCTGAATTTCTGCAGGATCCATCTTTGATGTTTGCTTTGGGATTTCTATATATAGTTTGTCTTATAATATGTTACTTCTGGAACTTCTAGGAAAAAAAGAAAGGGAAGATGAGGATTTTGTTGATGTTATTGTTGTTTTGTGGTACTGGAGATTGAACCCAGGGACATAGTATCACTGAGCTACACCCCCGGCCCTTTTTGTTGTTTTATTTATTTTATTTATTTTTTTTAACACAGAACTGTTTGTTTTTGTATTTACTGGGAGAAGTCTCAGACATAAAATAGCATTAATCATTATTATTGATACAGAAAACCATGCATCAATTGTCACTTTTTTTTCTTTTTTCTTTTTATGGTTCTAGGGATTGAACTCAGGGCCTTGTGCATGCTAGTAAACACTCTACTTTTGAGTTACCATCCCAGTCCCTTTTTTTAGGCATTTAGCTAACAATTTTTATGTATTATTTTATTTTGATACAGGGCCTAACTAAGTTGTTGAGACCAAAGTCACTCTATTTAGTGTTTAAGTTGTTGAGGCTGGCCTCAAACTGGTGATCCTCCCACCTCAGACTCCAAAGTCACTGGGATTATAGGTATGTGCCACTGTGCCTGGCAAAAGACATGTTTTATTGAGTGTTCACTATGTGCTAGGTATTCTTCTGATCAGTTAATCAATGCATTTCAATTCCACACAAACCTATGATGTGGCTACTATTTTTATCAGATATGGAATGAAGACAGTTTTGCAGACAGAGAAACCAAAGTTCAGGAAGGTCTTACCCAAAGGTCAGCTAACCAATAACTAGCAAACCTAGATTTGGGTCCTGTTGATTCCAGAATTTGTCTTTGTTCTTTCCCAATTAACCAAGTATCCAATTTGACTTGGCAACTGAGCAAACGTGTTGCCTCTCTCCTTACTGACACACTATTATTCAAGAGGGTATTTGCTTAATTGAGGTACATATTTGTTTTGCACCAGGTGCTGGGTCTGATCTTTGCAAATGGTGCTATTTGCCCAAAGGTATTTGAAAAGATTGGAAAGAAGCTATGAGACCAAAGTCACTCTGCACAGTGTCTCTTCTCCCTGCACAGCCAGTTCTGCATTATACATCTAACCCTTTTTGGAAGGTTCTTAGGAGGAAGAAGGATGACAAGGGAGGTGGGTGACCAAGGAGGGCACAATTCTTCCAGGCTGAAGTTCTTATTCTGCAGGATTTTATGTAAGAAGCACCAAGATCTTTGGGGTGTCTGTTGTGTGCCCACCTTCCTTATATGCTGTATATCCATCATTCATTCATCAATACCTGTTGAGTCCTGTCAATGTGAAGCATTATTGTAGACACTGAGAATGTAGCATTGAACAAAAAAGGCAAAATTCTTGCTGTTCTAGAGCTTACATTATAGCAGAGACCACAGAAAATCCTGCTTTTCTTCCTGTACATCTAGCCTAACTCCAACCTCTGTGTCTTTGTTTTCTTTCTGTTTAATATATTGGTGTTCCAAGTGAGAATTCACTTGCAAAGAGGACCCTGCCACCTAGAAAATATTGAAGCTTGATATAGAATACTCTAAACAAATGAGATCATTCGATCTAAAATGAATCCGTAATTTAAACATATTCCTTTGGATCCTTAAAAATTCTATTTTGTAACCAGGCATAGTGTAACCTGGTGACTTGGGAGGCTGAAGCAGGAGATCACAAATTTAAGGCCAGCCTCAGCAATTTAGTGAAACTCTGTTTCAAAATAAAACACTAAAAAGGCTGGGGATGTAGCTCAGTGATAGAGTGCCCCAGGGTTCAACCCTCAGTATGATAAAAAAAAAAACCCTGAGTAGTGTGGATTCATAACATGGGTTTTGGCTGGGCTACCCACAGGATCATTAGTCCTGGAATCCCTGGGTTTAGACCATGCCAGGGAGGGCCTGCAGTTGAAGGAAGGCAGTCTAGCCTCCTTTCAGATTCCAGGGATTAGATTTCAATCACCTATGAAAGGAAAAGAAAGAAATTTATTAGTTCCTTTCTGCCTTTGAAAATTTCCTGTGGTCCCTGCAAAGGTGGTCCAGGTTCACAGACATTCAATGGGACTCTTTAGGAGAAAGGGCCTGGGGGCACCTCATGTTACTGAGAGAGCCAAATAGTACATGTCCAGTTGACTGTGCCAAGATTTCAGCTTAGAAGCATGATGCACAGTATATTCTATCTTATTTGGCCCCAAACTCTGGCTTCCTCCATTACCAATCTCCAAGTCAGTATACAGCTGGAATATTTAGCCAGTCATGGATGCCCTCAATTGGCAAAACATAGCCAGGTCTTTGAGAGCGCATGCAGTGAAATCCACCAGATGGTGATGTTTCCAAACAAGGTGATGTGGAGCATGACTTTGAGCTGCCTGGGAGGTCTGAAGTGTTTACTGATGCTAAACTAAAAGAACGCTTCTGATGTTGCTCAAAAGTCAAAGGGCACCTCTAAAAGCCAAGAAGATGATGGGTCTATGCAGAGGAAAAGAACAATTTGGGGCAGGCTGCTTGGAGCCAGGAATCAATCATTTACTCTCTAGACAAGGAACCCTTTGGCCTGCTGAGGACTAAACCCACACTCCCCTAGGGCCCCCAGTACTTTATGCCTTTGAAAAAGAGATACATGACTAAAAATTAAGGCTGATGTCAGAGATTTCAGCCAGAAAGCAAGTTCCAGTGTCTGCCCTAAGATCAGCCCAGATGAGGCCCCATGTCCCACATGATCTGTATCAGTGGTTGGCAAACTTTCAGAAAGGGCAGGCCACATCTTTATTTAGCCCCTCTAATTTAAGGTTGTACTTGCCAGGAATACATTTGAGCAGTTGAGGTCTCTTGACTCAACCCTTCACATACGTTCAGCAAATATGATTTCTTAAATATTCCAGGACTGTTTTTTAAAATTCAACTGCAAAAGCTATTGGGCCAATTTTGTGCAATCCCTGCCTTGATCCTCCCCTGCCAGAATATCCTCACGGATCCTTTGACCTGCCTTGAAAAAATGTATCCCCCCCTGGCCTGTGCAACTCTGCCCTACAATTTTCCTGGGGATTGGAGGATTTTTCCAAAGGCCAAGTCACTGGTATACTCTCTTCCTTGGCCTTCAAGGCCCTTGTCTATCAGTTGTTAACATCCTTGTCTATCAGGAAGGAGCACATGCAGTCCTTCCTGTAGGCATCTTTAATTTCTACAATGTTGTCCATCAGGCTGAGCAGCTCAGCCCAGCCAGAGACCACCAAAATACCTGGGTTCTCTTATCCTCCTTATCTTTGCCTTACTCCTCTTCCCAAGGCTAATTTAGTCATTCTTCATGCCACTGCTTAAATGTCACTGTTGCATATATGTCTAGTCTGATTCCTGGACTAGAATAGCTTTGCCTCATGCAAGCTCAGAAGCCCCTTTGTAGCACTATTCCAGCTCTACATGAAAAGTTGTTTAAGGGCTGGGGCTGTAGCTCAGGGGTACTGTGCTTTCCTGGCATGCATGAGGCCCTGGGTTCCATCCTCAGCACCACATAAAAAAATGAAAAAATTGAAAGTTGCTTAAATATCTTTTAATATCTGTTCTTTATACTAATGGACTACAAGATTCAGGAGAACGGAAATGTCTACTTTGTTCTCCATTAAATTCTTAATAATGATATGATTTGCTAATAATATGCACTTATATGTGTCAGGCATTATTGTATGTGTTTATGATGTGTATCAATTCATGTAATCCTTCACAACGGTCTACAGAGAAGTGCATTATTATTGTTACTCAGTGAGAGGTGAGGAAATGAAAGCATAGAGAGTTTAAGTAGCTTGCCTAAGGTCACAGAACTAGGATAGGGTAGAAGTAGGATTTGAACTCAAGAAATAGGTCTTCAACTGGGCATGGTGTTGCACTTCTGTAATCCCAGTGGCTAGGGAGGCTGAGAGAGGAAGATTGCAAGTTCAAGGCCAGCAATAGCAACTTAGGGAGGCCCTGGTTTAAAATAAAAAACAAAAAGGGCTGGAGATGTGGGTCAGTGGTAAAGCAACCCTAGGTTCAATCCCTGGAGAGGGGGGAGAGAAAAAAATAAAATTGGGCCCAGATCGTTGGTGCACACCTATAATCACAGCTCTGGTGACTGAGGCAGGAGGATTGTGAGTTCAAAGCCAGCCTCAGCAATGGCAAGGCGCTAAGCAACTCAGTGAGACCCTGTCTCTAAATAAAATACAAAATAGGGCTGGGGATGTGGCTCAGTGGTCAAGTGCCCCTGGGTTCAATCCCCAGTACCAACTAATAATAATAAATAAAATACAAAATAGGGCTGGGCATGTGGCTCAGTGGTCAAGTGCCCCTGGGTTCAATCCCCAGTACCAACTAATAATAATAATTTATTTCATTATCTGTTATCTGCTTATTATTATTATTATTATAAAATAAACAAATTAATTAAATTTTAAAAATTGGTTTTTAGAGTCCATGGTCCTAATAACTACTTTCCCTGGGACTGACATGTGAATGGAAGTAAATGAAAAGAAATGATCATCTCTAACATATTCCCCAGTTGTGATCAGAAGCACTGTTCTTCTTGAACCCCAGAAATGGTCTATTTGTGTTAGAACCTGGAATCCACAGGAAGATAAGTACATATTTATCAGCAATCTCATTTCAGAGGAGTCCACTAAGTAGGAATTCCTCTGCCAGGCTAGAGAGTGAATACCTCAGGATTCCGTTCCTTTATATTACACACCAACAGCCCTAAAAGTCAAACAGGGATTAAGGTAAGGCCTCATCTATAAGACAAGCCACAAAAGGCTGAGCTATGCTAGATTATTTGGGATCAGGTTCATTTACTAGCAACGGAAAGCCCCCAAATAACAGAAGTTTGTTTCTCTTTCATGTTCAATAATCACTAAAGCCATTAGTCCACGACTAGGCATGGTGGTTATAGCAACAGGGGATATGAATGAAAATGTAAACCAGGAGGAAGGACGTAAATGAGTGGAGCTCAAGGGCAGAGGTCTAAGCTAGACATACAGAATGGAAGTCATCATCACAGAGGTAGTAAGTAGTGCTGGAGACCACATTCCCTCTTTTGTTGCTTTGTCATATATAGCTTTCGTACTTAAAGTCACCCATAATTCACAATGACATTGAGACCTTCAGTCTTTTCCTTCTCTTTTGGCCAGCAGGAACGAGGAAGGGATGGCATGCCCCTTGACCTTTTAGGACACTTCCCAGAAGTTACACACAACACTTTTGTTTATAACCCATTGGTCAGAACTTAATCACAGGATCAAATGTGTCTGAAGGGATGTTAGGAATTATAGTCTTTATTCAAGGCACACCTGGTCATGTGCCTAGCTTAAAATTTCAGTTTTACTAAGGAATAAGGGGTGATTGGATATTGTGCACAAACTAGTGGTCTCGACCGTAAATATAATAGATTCTATACAAGGAAAACACCAAAATGTCTAAAAGAGTAAAAGACATCTCGTTAAGGAGATAAAGGTAAAATTCCCCAGAGGAGTGAATGTTCCAAATGGACTTTGAAGCATGGAAAGAATTTTGCTGGGGCAGATCATTTTAGATAGGAGGATTAGTGAGAACAATGGCATGGCAATCGAAATGAGCAGAATCAGTTGTTGTTTGACTGAAGCTTAAGGTCCAAGCTGGGGAGCAGCGGAAGGTAAGGTTGTAATGGAAGGTTGAAGTCATTTGGGGAAAGATTTGAATGTCAGAACAAAGAGTACTTAATTTGCTGGTCAAGGAGTAACTAAACGCTTTGATGCAGAAAGTAATACAGTTTGAAAATTTCTACAGCACTAGTGTTACAACATGAACAAGGAGTGGATGGGATCAGATTTTTTTTTAAATAGCAAGATATGTAGTTTGGAATAGAAGCAGAGACACAGAGAGGCTATTGTAATATGCAAGTGGTAACATGGACCTGAATCAAGCAATGATAGCAGAGATGGGGAGAAAGAAACAAATACAAGACACATTGGAAAGATGGAATTTATTGGAATTTTATTGTGTAGTGGGACATAAGTAAGCTCATCTTGAGGTTTCAAATCTAAGTCTCTGGAAGAAAATTGGACTATTCATCAAAATAGGGAATACAAGAAAAGAAGATAAGTGGGAGATGGGGTATAGAAGGGAGATGGAAAGCTCAGTTTGAGGTACATTACATTTTTTTCTTTTTAATTTTGAGACAGGGTCTTGCTAAGTTGCTGAGGCTGGCCTCAAACTTGCAATCTTCTTGCCTCACCCTCCTGAATTGCTGGCATTATGGGCATGTGATATCACATTTGGTCTGAGGTATACTGAATTTGAAGCACCTTTGTGCTATCTAGATAAATATATGTATCAGAGAGTCAAATCTGAGTACACGGAGCCCAGGACAGAGGGCTGGACTGCAGATACATATTTGAGAGCCTTTCTCATAGAAGCATTAACAGAGGCCCTGGGAGGAATGAAACTTCAGAATTTGAAATTATAAAGAAAGAAGAGACTAAGTCATTATCATGAGCATTCCAAAATAGGACAGAGCTTCAAGAATGAAGGGAAGGAAGGTCAATGTCAACTGCTTTAGAGAGCTCAAGGAGGATGAAGACAATGAAAGGAATTCCAGGGTAACAAGTGAAACTGTCCTGAGCTCTCTTGGGTTGTGGGAAGTGTTGGGCTAACAAAGCAAAGCAAGGAAAAAGAAGAAAGACCCAGATTGCAAGGCAGAAACTGTGAGCAAATGATAAGGAAATTGAGGGGCTGGTTGTAGAGTGTTTGGCCTGCAAGTGGGGTGGACATCAAATACACTCACATGTAAGAAACCATGGGGCATCCAAACTACAAGGTCCCTAGAAACTTCATCTAATCCCCAACTGAATTGTACTAAGAACAAAATCTATTTTCCTCAGAGAGAAATCTAAACATTGCTGCTCTTGAGTGTTACTAACCAAGGGACCAGGATTCCTTGGCGCCAGAGGAACTCATGTGAATAGTACTTGCAAACTTCTCCTCAATCCCATTTACCAATACAGAAAATATTTCCAAAGATTCAAAGTCTGACACCAGAGAAGTAATTATCAGTCTTCCTTGAGGAGATACAATATTCCCTCTGGGGATACTGATAAAGAACCATGTTCCAGTCACAGAAAACAGCATCTGGAATCCCAAGGCAAACAGACATTTTGGTGCTTGGTAGGCCTTGAAAACTAGAAAATAGGTTCACTGACTTCTTTGACTTACCACAGCCTCACTCTGATTAATTCTCAAATATCAAAGATGCAGTCAAGGATGGAGACTTTCATGAATTTCCAGAAAGCACTTTCAGCTAGTTCATGATGGAGGACCTAAAGACCAGGTGACCTTTGTTCTTTACACATAGTCCTTTCTCAATACTTCCAAAGAATTGGTCTTCAAGGCCCAGAAGACTGTTTGAAAAGGCTACAGGAGGAAAGAAACATCACACATGTGGAATAAACAATGTAATTTTCAAAAAAATTACAAAGTACTCTACTTGTTTTTAAATTTAGATAGAGGAAAACCACTATTCAATAGATTTCAACAAAAACAGAAAATATATTGTAGGTCACCTCAAATAGAAGCTGTCACCAGAAAGCAATAGCTCCCTATTTCCCTTCACCTCAGCCCCTGGTTACCAACCTACTTTCTGTTTCTAAGACTTTGCTTATACTACATATGTCACATAAATGGCATTATATAACATGTGGTCTTTAGCACCTGGCTTCTTTCACTTAGTGAAATACTTCCAAAATTTAGATGAGGAGAAAGAAATGAAATGGAGCACAGGAGCTGGGGATAACAGAACAAAGGACAGGACCAGCAAGATGATGGGGAGATGGAAGTAAACTGATGGAGACAGAAATTTTTGTTTTGGCGGGGTACCAGGAATTGAACCCAGGGGCGCTTAACCACTGAGCCACATCCCCAGCCCTTTTTGTATTTTATTTAGAGACAGAGTCTCACTGAGTTGATTAGCACCTTGCCATTGCTGAGGCTGGCTTTGAACTCGTGATCCTCCTGCCTCAGCCTCCCCAGCCACTGGAATTCTAGGTGTGTGCCACGGCACCAGGCTAGAGACAGAAACTTTAAAAGATGGATAGAGAAAGGGAAAGAGGAGACTGGAAGAATTCCATCTTGGAGTTATGGGAGGGTGTAGGTCTAAAGGGAGGGTGGCTAAATAAGATAAAACACTAGTTCCCAACAGCAATGATGCAGCAGAGTAGTTACTTGAACTCTGAAACGTTTGCTAACTCTGCAACATCCTAGCCACCATCATTTTCCCCGTGGGAACATACTTGTATATTTATTTTCAAACTGAAAGTTTATTTTTGAAATAAAAGTTTATTTACCTGTGGCATTCTGAAGGGTTTACATATTTATGAAGGAATGTCTTGGTTTATAGAATTGTCCCTAGAATCTTAGAGTTGGCAATTTTGTAGCTTTAACCTCAAGCTATTCATTTCTGAAAAGCTTATTTCCTAAAGCAACAAGATACGGCTTCACACCTATCAGAATGGGTTAAGCCCCAAACACTGATAAATCCCAAACCTGACAAGAATGTGGAACAACAGGAAGCCTCTTCATTGCTGGTTGGAAGGCAAAATGGTGCAGACACTTTAAAAGATAGTTTGGCAGTTTCTTTAAAAAAGCTAAATATATTCTTACCCTACAGTCCAGCAATCACACTCCTTGGTATTTGCTCCAATGAGTTGAAAAATTATGTCCACATAAAAACCTACTCACAAATGTTTACAGCAGCTTTATTTATATTTGCTGATACTTGTGAGCAACCAATGTCCTTCAAAAGGAAAACACATAGATAAATCTCAGTGTGTTGATAAAATGGAATATTATTTATCAATAAAAAGAATTTTCAAGCCACAAGAAGATGTGAATGATCTCTGAATGCATATTGCTAAATGAAAGAAGCCAATCAGAAAAGGTCACATATCATATGCTTCCAATTATATGGCATTATGGTAAAAGAAAAACTTTGGAGACAATAAAAAAGATCAGTGGTTGCCAGTGGTCCTGGGAGAGGAAGGGGCACAAGGGATTTTTAGGGCAATAAAACTCTTTTGTATTGTACATAGTGGTCGATGCATGACATTATGTATTTATCAACCCCCACAGAACAGTATAACACAGAGTGAACCCTAATGGAAACTATGGGCTCTGGTTAATAATAATGTATCAATATGGATTCAGCAATTATAACATGGTTACCACATTAATGCAAAATATAACAATAAGAGAGACTGTGGCAAGTGAAAATGTAGGAGTATAGGGAGAGTGGTTGTAGGGATTCCTGTACTTTATGCTCCATTTTTTCTGTACATCTAAAGCCTTGGGCATGGGAGGGCCTTGTGCATGGGAGGCAAGCACTCTACCAACTGAGCTACATCCCCAGACCCCCATGATTTTAAATTATCTCAAATCAGTTTTAATCCCTAATATAATGGAAAAGTGTAAGTAGTTTTATATTGTATTGTTTAGGGAGTACTGCCAAGACATAAAGTGTACAACTTCAGGAAGATGTAATTGGATTTTTAAAATTTTTGTTTTTATTTTCAATTTGCAGCAGGTTAAAACCATGGATATTAAGGCCAAGTATGGTGGTACATGCCTATAATTCCAGTGGCTTGGGAAGCTGAAGAAGGAGAATCATAAGTTCAAAGCCAGCTTTAGCAATTTAGTGAGGCCTTAAGTACATTAGTGAGACCTGTCTCAAAATAAAAAAATAAAAAGGGCTGAGGATGTGACTCAGTGGTTCAGAGCCCCTGGGTTCAATCCCTTGTACCCCCAAAATAATAATAGGTATTAAACCTGTAGATACAGGGATACAGGGGAACAATATTACCACAACATTTCTGGATTTAAAAAACAGAGATGTACAGACTTCTTTGCCTCTTGTGGCTTCTGATGGTAGCTTTCAATCTTTGGTATCCCTTGACTTTAAGCCATATCACCCCAATCTCAGTTTCTGCTTGACATTGTCCCTGTGTGTCTTTGTCTGTGTCTCCTAAGAGCAGTTGCATTGGATTAAGGACATGACCTCATCCTAATTCATTTCTGCAATAACTCTATTTCCAAATAAAGACATGTGCTAAGGTATGGGGCAGGGGGATTAGCATTTTAGTATCTCTTTTTTGGGGGGATACAATTCAACTAGCAGATGAATGAATTCAGTTATAGACATGTTTTGGCCTTTGGCCTGAAGCAACACCTTCTTACAAATGACACCTACTTAGAATAGCCTTGTTTTGGAAACAAGGGTTTATTTACTCATGGAATTCATAAAGTGTTGTGTATTCCTGGGGGGGATATCCTCAGATTGTAGATCTCTCCTTTGGAATCTTAATGGTGTCAGACTTTTGCCTTTACACCTTCCCTGTGACTATCCTAGGAAAAGCTCACAGTAGCCTTCTAATTATTGTGTCCAATTGATGTTTTTAGCACTTCACAGTGCCATTGACAGAGCTGACCACTCCCAGTATCTCAAAAATCTTCCCTTTCTTGACATAGGAGACATAACCTCTGCTACCTTCTCCAGTGTCAATGACCTTTCTTCCTCAGACCATCCTTTAAGCAATGGAAAATTTTCTGGCTCTCTCTTTGGCCTTCAGATCTTGTTTGACATCATTGTAGGTGATCCTATTTACTCTCATGGCCTTGGTTTTATGTTAATGATTTCCACGTCCATATCTCCAGCCTTGTATTTTTTTTTTTTTTTGAGCTTTAGTCCTTTGCAGACTGGTGAATCCAGGGGCTGATAGGACATCTCTACTAGAGTAATTTGTGGGCCTTTCAAATTTAATACATCCCCCCAAAATTTCATTTATTAACTTCATTGCTTACCTCAGTGAAATCACCATTGATACCCTTCACACCCAGTCTGTAGTTCTGCCTTTTTTTAAAAAAAAATTGTTCACTCATTTATTCAATTATTTTTATGTGTGTGCCTGTGAAAGAGCATTAGTACTCTGATATATTTGTGTGGGTATTTGTTTTTTGGTACTGGGGATTGAACTCAGAGGCACTTTATCACTAAGCTACATCCCCAGCCCCTGTTTATTTATTTATTTGGTACCTGGGATTGAATCCAGGGGTGCTTGACCACTGAGAAACATCTCCAGTCTGTTTTTATATTTTATTTAAAGACAGAGTCTTGCTGAGTTGCTGAGGCTTGCTTTGAGCTTGTGATCCTCCTGCCTCAGCCTCCTGAGCAACTGGGATTGCAGGCATGCACCTCCACTCCCAGTCCATTCTCCCTCTCTCAACTGGTCTTTACTTCTCCTGGTACTCACTACGTTTACCCCAATTCAAGCCATTCTTATATTTTCCAGGACCATTTTAATGGCTTCCTGAATGGTTTGCCTCCCACTCCAGATGATACTTCAGCTGGCACTCACATGAAACTGGTTGTATTGGTGGCTCTCCACCACATCAGAATGAAGTTTGTTTCCCTTGGTGAGGCATTCAGAAGTTGGCCTTTTGTACTTTGAGCCTCATCTTTTGGTCTGCTCCACCTGCTCCCCAAAGTTTCAGTCATATCAAACTACTTGTAGGATCTCACTGTGCATTATGGCTGTATAAGTTTACTTGAACTTTTCTCTGTCTGGAATGTTCCCCCATCTCTACCATGAAGTCTTTAGAAAAAGCTTTGAGCTAGACCTCTTGTCTAAAGAGATAAGAAAGTTGGGTGTATGTGACAGCTTTCTCCTGGGGAACTTCCAATAGGCACACTGCTGGTCATTTGCCCCCTTTGCTTCTGGGCTCTGGAGCACCATGGCATAGTGACCCTGGATCTCTGCCAGGAGCTTCAGGGCAAAGACAACTTTTGTGGTTGGTGGACTCTTCCGGATGTATGTCAGTTCCGGGTGAGGCTTTGAGGCTGCCAAGTTTTCAGACTGGATCTCCTGCTGGCAGGCAGACAGTTTCTCCATGCCCTAGGTGCCAGCATTGTGAAGGTTTCTGCCAGGGGTTCCATTTCCCCATAGTTGCACAGACAGCTAGATCTTCCCTGTCTTAGGGCCTGCCTCAAAAGCAGATGGGTGAAAGGGACTGTTCTAATCCCTTTGGCTTCTAGGCATGGGACTCAATCCATAAATGATCTGTTTCTCTGTTATAGAATATCCTGCCCCCCCTCCATTTATGCAATCAGCCAATATTTACTGGTGGAGAACTGTATGTCAAGCCCTGTACTAAATCCTGAGAGCCCCAGAATGCATAAAACAAGCCAAAAGAAATACTGCTTTTTTTTCCAGCCTACAGAAGAAAATGGGAGACAGGCATTATACAGAAAGATCTACAAATATTTAACAATAATGATGAAAGGGAAAAGTGCCATAAAGGAAAGGTACAAGGTTCTCTGAATGAACCAGTCTTTCTTTTACCAGGCTGATTTGTGGGAGAAATGAAATTCTTCAAATGAGCACAAAGCAACTGCTTTTCTTGAGGTTTTAAGTTTTCCTTCTCTATTTGTATGAGTTGTTCATATATAAATGCTATTAACCCCTTGTTTATCATATTTGTTATGATTACTTTCCAAATTTTAAAAATCTAGTCAAATATATATATATTTTTTTGTACCAGGAATTGATCCCAGGGGCACTTAACCACTGAGCCACATCCCCAGCACTTTTTTATATTTTATTAGAGACAAGGCCTTGCTAAGTTGCTGAGGCTGGCTTTGAACTACTGATCCTCCTGCCTCAGCCTTCCAAGTCACTGGGATTAAGGCATGTGCCATGGCACTCAGCTAAATCTAGTCAAATCTAAACATCAGCTACATCTGAAAATTACAGGCAAGTTGCATACAGGATGTCCCCAACTTGAGTTGATCTAATATTTCCTTATGATTAGGGGGTATCTGCTGGCCTTCTCCACTACAGTTACTCTTTTCCCCTTTGCTTAGTATTTTGTAGATTCCTTCTCTACCCTGCTTGGCCTCCAATGCCCCAAACCAGGTTGCTGTTCCATGGATGCCTTCCTCATCCCTGAATGGGCAGCCTCATTACCCTCTTTGGGTTCTGACACCCCATGTAGGGCCTCTCTTATGTGTGGACACCCTGCCCACACTGCAGACTGAAACCCCTGTACCTGCTTGGCATCTAACTCTATATACTACCGTGCTGGGAGTCTGATGACCCCTTTCTTTGAGAGCCCTTGCTCGTTCCTCCAAGCCACCATGCTCCTGACCATTTACTGACTTGGGGACTGAATTGTTCAGGAAGAGGAAGCAGAAGAGTTATACCCATTTTAAAAGCTCTACTCACCCTGCTACCTCCAGAGCCTGGGGCCTCCGTGCCTTTCACAGGGATTACCTGGATTAGCACAAAATGTTCCACCTTTTTCAAGAATCCCTTTAAATGTTTTCTCTCTCTCTCTCTCTCTCTCTCTCTCTCTCTCTCTCTCTGAAGCATTTTCTCAGCCCATCCACATGACCTAGACTTCACTGGTGGCAGTGGATATAAAGAGAAGTTGATGGCTATAGAATGCGTGATGAAGGCAAAATTGACAAGACCAGCTGATCAGTTGTATATGAGAGCAAAAAAGAAAAATCAAAAATGACTCAGGTGTTGACTTCAGTAACTGAGTGGTTCCAATGACAGAGATGTGGAAGATTGGAGAAGAGACCTATTGGAGTGAAAGGAGGAAGTCAAGAGTTCTAAATTTTGACTTCTATTTGGTATCCAAGTGGAAATGTTAAGTCAGCAACTGGATATAGATCTTTTAAATTTGCTGTATTTTAAAATTCCTATCATATTTGCCATGCTAATACTCAATTCTGGATAAGTAAAGTTATGTTTTTATTTTTCTGTTCCTTTTACGGGTTTATAACCTAAAATTCAAAGATGGGCTGTGTAAATGTTTCACATTTATATGAAAATTTCCATATACATATGTATGTGTTTTATCTGAATAGACAATACACTGTGTTAAGCATTTAATTTTTTGGTGGTGCTAGGGATTGAACCCAGGGCCTTGTGCCTGCTAGGCAGGCACTTTACTACTGAGCTATATCCTCAGCCCCCAACAATGCACTGTATTTATCACATTCCAAAAAGGATCCCAGACTTAAAAAAAAATTTTGAGAACTATTGCATTCAATGGTACTGGCAAATATTAAAAACAAACAATAAAGATTAGTCCCACTGTAAATTCATGTTAATTAAGCTCAGCTAGTTCCTTAGTCTTCTTTAGTGCTTTTTAAAAAATACCTTTATTCTATTTATTTTTTTTAATGTGGTGCTGAGGATCAAACCCAGTGCCTCACACATGCAATGCAAGCACTCTACCACTGAGCCACAATCTCAGCCACTTAGTGATACTTTTTACTCTTTTACCCCTATTTATAGTTCAGGAGTTAAAATTTAAGAGCAAAAATACCTATAAAACTCAGTGGCTGGGAGGCTGAGGCAAGAGGGCCACGAGTTAAAAGCCAGCCTCATCCATTTGCAACTTAGCAAGACCCTATCTCAAAGTAAAAAATAAAAAAGGGCTGGGATGTGGCTTGGTTAAGTGTCCCATGGGTTCAATCTCTGATACCAAAAAAAAAAAAAAAAAAGGAAAACAAAGCAGAACCCTACAGAAAAAGTACCTTTAACTTTCAAATGCTTCCAGAGACCTATTAGATATTCTGCTTGGTGGGTGGAACAGAAAGAACATATAGTCAAAAGACTCTGCCTAAGACTAAGTAGTGTGTGTTTGGGAAAGTCATCTAACCATTTTTAAGTCTCTGTTTTCTCATCTGTAAATAAAGACAATAATATTTTACAAAGTAGTAGGGGTGTTTTTGTTTGTTCATTTTGTTTTGTTTTGTTACTGGAATTTGAACCCAAGGCCTCACAGACATGCTAGGCAAGTACTCTACCAGTGAGCTACTTTCCTAGTCCAAACAAGGTTTTTAATGGCATAACTGCAACTAATATGTATGAAAGCATTTTGTGCATATTTAAGCTACAGACAACATGCTGAAAATGAAAAGTGAATCAGGCACCATGGCACAGGTCTGAAACCCCAGCAACTTGGGAGATTGAGGCAGGAGGATCACAAGTACAAGGCCAGCCTCAGCAACTTAATGATACCCCATCTCAAAAAGAGAAAATAAAAAGGGCTAGGGATGTGGCTTAGTGGTTAAGCACCCCTGGGTTCAATTTCCAGTACAAAAAAAAAAAAGGCAAATGAGAATTGGCTGAAATTTCAACAGTATGGCATTTCCTCTTTTAAAACAAATTGAGAGGAAGGGTCACCAGGGCAAAGGTCTGGAAGCAATATGAAGTAGACTGAGAATTCATAATTAGTGATTGATTCAATGTGTTTTGCTGTAAACATACTCCTGGAAATATTTTGAGAGTCTTCAGCTGTAAATCTCTAGGCACCAAGTTGTGCCAAACAGGGAGGGGTTCTCCTTGGGTGGAATGATGCAATCCAGGATGTATCTGTTTGATTCCCCTCATCTACCTCCACCCCCACACACCACCCCTTCCCCCAGTGTCCCCTACCAGCAGAGTCAGAACGGATCTGACTCTCCAGAAATGTGGGAACGTGGAACGTGGAACAGCCTGAGGGCAGAAAGGGGCTGAGAAAAGGCAAACAATCCTTCCTGCCAATTTTCCCTCCCTTTACCTCTTGCCCCAAAAAACTCTATAGTCTCCACCTGGTTCTCATCCTGTTCTCTTCCTTTCTACCATGGAGCTTGAAATTTCTTTTTCTTTATTTTTGTTTTTTAATTTTTTGGTACCAGGGATTGAACACAGGAGTGCTTAACCACTGAACCAAATCCCCACCCCTTTTCATATTTTTATTTAGAGACAGGGTCTTGTTGAGTTGCTTAGGGCCTTGTTAAGTTGCTGAGGCTGGCTTTCAACTCATTATCCTCCTGCCTCAGCCTCCTGGGCTACTAGGATTACAGGTGTGTGCCACAGCTTTTTAATTTTAATTTAATTTTGTTTTATTTTTGGTACTAGGAATTGAACCCAGAAGAACTTTCTGACTGAGCTACATTCCCAGCTCTTTTTCTTTTATCTTGAGACAGTTCTGCTGGCCTCAAACTTGGGATCCTCCTCTTGCCTCAGCCTCCCAAGTAGCTGAGATTACAGGCGTGCATGGCCACTATGTCTGGTACAGTTTTTAAGGAACTTTTGAAGACTCATCATCTTTCTAGACCCTAGTGAAGGAACTTTTCATGGCATCATCCTACAAAATGTGACAAAGAATGTGTGTGAGTAATACTTTCTTAGTGCATTTGAAATCCAGCCTGATATTTGCTGTCTTGTATTCCTGCTATAAAGATCAACCTTGGGCTGAGATTGTGGCTCAGTGGTAGAGTGCTTGCCTAGCATGTGTGAGGCACTGGGTTCAATCCTCAGCACCACATAGAAATAAATAAAATAATGGCATTCTGTCCATTACAACTATAATATATATATATATATATATATATATATATATATATATATATATATATATGATCAACTTTGCCAGAAAAGAGAGCTAAAAGTTCTAGTCAAACCATGTCTTTCCAGCATCATGCATTACTAGAGTAGCTGGCTTAGGTAATGAACAAATACTGAAACAATATGGTCTTTTTTTTTTTTTGAGTCTTTTCAATTGATGATTTTTCAATAAAAGATAATATTAAGTAATTCCATATACTAGGTATTACTGAGATTCCAGATATTACTGGATACTACTGTAGTGCAGTTGAATCCAATATGGGTAGCACAGTGGAATGTACCTAAGGGGAAGTATTAAAATCAAAAGGAGTCCAACCCTAGAGAGCATGATTCATTTGATCAGGGCTGGGAGATGGTTGGTGTGGGCGGGGCATAGGGTATTCTAAAAATTCCCCAGGTAAAACAGTCTATGAGTTCCTCAAACAATTAAGTATAGAATCACTATATAATCCAGCAATTCCATTCTTAAGTATGTGTCTGAGTGTAGTGAAAATGTGTTTTCACAGAAACTTGTGCACAAGTAGTTTACAGTGACATTTTTCATAGTATTCAAAAGGTGGAAACAACCCCACAATATATCAGTGGATGAAAGAATAAATGGGATGTGGTATATCCATACAATGGAGCATTATTTGGCCATGAAAGAATAAAGTGCTGACACATGTTACCACTTGGATGAACCTTGAAAATATTATGCAAAGTGAAAGAATACAGTTCCAAAAGTTCATACATTCTATGATTCCATTCACAGGCATGCCCTAATTAGGTAAGTAAATGAGTGAATACACGGTTGTTTATGGGTAGCTGTGGAGAATGGGGGATAGCAGTGTCGTAGCTAAGAGGCATGGCATTCCTTTGTTTGTTTGTTTGTTTGGTACCAGGGATTGAGTCCAGGGATACATAACTACTGAGCCACACCCCAGCCCTTTTTAAATATTTTATTTTGAGATAGGGTCTTGCTGAGTTGCTGAGGCTGGCTTTGTACTCAAAATCCTCCTGTCTCAGCCTCACAAACTGCTGGGTTTACAGGCATGTGCCACCGCCTGGCTGGCATTCCTTTTTGAAGACATGAAATATTCTAGAGTTGACTGTGGTAATAGTTGCACCTATCCTTGAATATATTAAAGACACTGAATTTTATAGTTTAAATGGTGAATTTGATGACGAGAATGATATCTCAAAAAAGCTGTTTTCAAGGGTGGGGAAATATTCCCCCAGATGATTTTAATGTGCAGCTGAGTTTGAAAACCATGGATGTAGTTGATGGAGCATGCATTTGAAGTTACATGCACTGGAATCCAATGACTGTGTCATTAGGTGACCCAGCTGGGACTTTCTGAGCCTCATTTTCCTCATCTGGAGAATGAGGATAATAATTCCTGTCTTATCGGCTTTGGAAAGAGGATTTAGTGTGGAAAACAAATGAAAGCATGTGCAGAGTGTGACACTTAGCAAAGCAGCATTCTATTTTTAAAAAAAAAGCTGTTTCCATCATTGCTTTTCTTCTCTGCCTGAAGGCTCAAGAGGCCAGTTCCCATCAGTTCCCATTGTGCTGGATGGGGAGAAGGTGATCTGAAGAGTGGAGGGGACCAGGCCAAATGCATTATCCAAATGTCGATTCAATAAGTGTCCTCTGTGCTTATAATAAGTGTTTGGCCTCATCACAAATCCCACATTTTTCCCAGGAGTAAGAATGCAATGTCATTGTTCACAAAGGAGATGTGATTGCTTTTTTTTTTTTCCATTAAAGCTTATGAAGAACAAACACCAGCCCACAGTGGGATATACTGGTGTGCCCTTACCTTTCATAATGTATTTGGCATCAAATTCCAGCAAGTCTACCACTGTACTGTATCTCTCAAACCCACCCACTTGTACCCATTTCCACTGCCACCACCCTCTAGGGCCTCTTGTGTAATGCTTACAACATTCTCAACTGCCCCTCCCTTGCCTCCCAGCCCTTCTCCACACTGCAGTTGCAAAGATCTTGGGAAAATGCTAATGTCCTCACAGCTCTCTTGCTTAAAGCCTTCCAGTAGCTTACAACCTTTCCACGGTCCCCTATAGCTTTTAAAGGCCCACCTGGAACTACTCCTCAGTCTGACTTGCCTCTTGCTAGTCTCCCATCCCCCACCAACAAATAGCTTTTGAAATTGTCCATTCTCTCCAGCTTCACAGAGCATGTCCACTGTACCATCATCTTCAAGCTGGGTGCTTGCACTGTTACTACCAGCTCCTCTTCAATTTGCCTTCCACACACACAGCGGCCAGTGGGACCCTATTTGCCTCTGATTTCTTTCTTTCTTTCTTTCTTTCTTCTTATTTTTTTGATACTGGTATTGAACCCATGGGTGCTTAACCACTGAGCCACAACCCCAGCCCTTTTTATTTTTTATTTTGAGACAGGATCTCACTAAGGTGCTAAGGGTCCCACTAAGTTGCTAAGGTGGGCTTTGAAGTCATGATCCTTCTGCCTCAGTTTCCTAAACCACTGGGTACCTCTGATTTTTTCCTAACGATAAAGATAAAATTTCTCAACAGGGATACCACATCCTACTCTGCCAAGCTTCCCTTGGGTACTTACTTTGGACATCTGAACTAGTACAGTTTTCTATATTACCTCACTTTTTCCTACTCTTGAACCTTTGTGAATATTCTCACCTTTTGGAATTTCCTACCTCTGTCCTTGCAGGTTCAAGTTCCCATGTCCTTGAAGGCCTAGTTTAAGTGATACTTCATTCAATAAGTCTCCCCAAAATGCCCCCAAAGAGTAGTACTTTCTGGCTTTTAGAAACCTCATTATACATTATCTTTGTTTCACCACTCACTTATTTAATTTATTAGTATGTCTAGGATGTATCTGTCTGCCTCAACTGTAAGATAGTTGAGGTTTAACCACAAATTCCTAACTGGCTCAAACAAGAAAGCAGAGGACCTGGGTGATACTTAAAGGTATTGATTGGGGCAGAGGATGGTTGTACAGACATGAAAGGTAAGGGCTTAGAGACACACATTTCTCTTATTACTGAAATGGAATAGACTCATTCCAACGTGTGAATTTAGATTGGGGAAGTTTAGCCAGAAGGATAAGAGTTGTCATAGAATTGAAAAATGAAATCAAGATCCTTAGCAAGGGACTCTATCTAACAAGGGTGTTAGAGAGGTGTATTGAGCATATACTTCTGTGTGTGTATATGTGGGTATACATGTACACATGCACGCTTTTTTAAAAAATATTTTTTTAGTTGTTGTTGGACATAATACCTTTATTTTATTTATTTTTATGTGGTGCTGAGTATTAAACCCAGGGCCTTGAACGTGCTAGGTGAGTGCTTTACCACTGAGCCACAACTCCAGCCTCATGCTTATTTTTTACATGAATGATTGATAACATATGATGTATGAGGCTAACATATATGGAAGAGGATGAATGTGTAGTTCTGTGCAAACAGACATGTATGCAACCTTGGTCTGGTTATGAATATATTCAACATGGTTATGTATGTGTGAGATTTGCTGGGAGGGAGGGTCTCTGCATGAGCCTAAGTTGTGTCAGCTGCTGGTATTCACACATGCCTGGGCATGGCTGGGAAACTGGTGGGGCAGGCTTTTGAGAGATCATTTATCCTAGGGAAAGAAGAGGCAGGTATATAAACTTGGCCCAGGAAGAAAGCTTTAGTCACTAGAGGGGAGAGGCATGGTAGAGTAGAGCGTAGTGGCTGTCACTTGAATTTGTCTCCCCTGTGGATTCAATATCTGAGCCTGATGGGCATGAAAGAAGTTGTGGTCAATGAAATTGAAAAGGCTGTTTTATAAAAAATATTCTGTCATTAAAGCTCATGCATAACTGCTATGGGTCTCCACCTATTCATTCATTCTTTCAGTCAACAAATATTTATCAAATACCTGCTCTGTACCAGATTGTGTGCTAGGTTTTGGGGTATCAGAGTGAACAAAATGGAAGAGGTTTCATTTGATTATAACCTAAAAGAAGGAGGCCTTTTCTGCCTCATCATACCAAATACCATCTACTTTAATTTTATACGCAGAGTCACAGTTAGTCTATACTGTATCTTTGTACAAATTAGTAAAGGACACCAATTCTAGGTATCTCCAAAGCTTTGTGAGGGGCCAATGACCTCACTAGGATGGTGAATTAGAAATTAGTCTTCACCCTCTCCTCTAGGACACATAAAATGCTATGGGTACACAGCATGGCAGGAAACACAGGCTGGATTTTAGACTTCGCTTTGTCCTCTTAGTTAACCATCTCTTGTTCAGTGTTCAAGCTGCACCACTGTCCACAGTGACCTTGCTGCAAGGATCCAAGGTGTCAACAATTGTTCTGTCACAGCAGTTATGTCCATTGCTCCTTTTGGTGGTATCCAGGAAAAGTTACTTTCAGAGAAACTATTATCCACAAAGAAGTATCAGTGGTCTCTAGTGTGAATTGTAGAAGCCAGGGGAAGCAGCTGGTACCCAATGGATGTGGTACAGTATGTTCCAAATGCAACATTACACTGCATAAGTTGTCATCTATGCCAAGGAAATATATCAATGCTTAGATCACACAAGAGCACTCAGAGGATATAAGCTGGAGCAGAAGACTGGGAAAAAGAAGACAAAAGCCACAGGAAACTGACAGTATTTATTCATGAGTACATATGAGATCCCCCCTAAAAACAACCAGAAAACAATGAGTCATGATAGAAATCCTTTAGAGAGCTAAAAAAGGAGGCCAGGGCTAGAAAAGTGTGCCATATAAGTGGGTATGTGTGTATGTGAGTTAGAGTGCAATGCAAATCAGTGACCCATGATTAGCCAGATGCAATGGTGCAAGCTTGTCATCCCAGGGACTCTGGAGGCTGAGACAGAAGAATCACAAGTTGGAGGCCAGCCTCAGCCACTTACAAGAGACCCTGTCTCAAAATGAAAATTTAAAAGAACTGGGGAGCTGAAAACAGTGATGCATGCTTGTAATTCCAGCAGCTCAGGAGGCTGAGGCAGGAGGATTGCAAGCTCCTCCATAGCCAGCCTCAGCAACTTAGGCCCTAAGCAACTCAGTGAGACCCTGTCTCTAAATAAAAACATGAAAATGGCTGGGGATGTGGCTCAATGGTTAATTGCCCCTGGTTTCAATCCCTGGTACAAAAAAAAAAAAAAAAAGAATGAATTGGGGTAAAACCCCTGGGGTTCATTTCCTACAATCAAAAACAAGAAAGCAATAAATTAGGAATAGTTGAATATTTATAGCAATTCTTTAAACGATTCATATTCTTATTTTACAAAATCATATAAACCTAAGTCCTAAGATTCTAAATATAAAGCTATCTTTATGTTTCTGTCAATAGCACTTTGAATCCTATGGATCTAAATTCAATAATCCAACCAATATTGCAGAAAACCTTCTGCCTAGCTGAACAAATGGATTTTCTTTTACTCAAGGGGAAAAAGAAACTACTTTTTCCTGAAGAGACTGGAAAGTTAAGGCTACACATCTTGTGCTCTGTCTTTTATATGAAATATAAAGAGGAGCTCTTGGTCAGCATGTACACACACATACCCACACACATGCCATGCTTTTCTAGCCCTTGGGATTATAGGTGTGTGCCACTCTTCTTGACCCTCTTTGGTACACTCTAATATATTACATATTATTAGGCACAAATTATAAATAATTCTCCTTAATATGCTTAAAGAAGTAAAATTATATCTTTAGGAAACAAGAAAATTTAAAATATCCAGCAGATATCACGAAGAACCAAATAGAAGTTTTAGAAATAACAAACAATAACAATTATAATTTAAAAAGAAATAGATAGGTTTAACACCAGATTAAAAATATATTATCTTTGAAGGAGAGACAGATGGATGGCTAATTTTTCAATAGCAACAATGGAACTTGGAGCACCCTAGAATAAAATTCCCAGTGTGAAACGAGAAGCTGAAATGATCTATTCTATGAAAAGATTTTTGAATGAGGATGAAATACAATTTTTAAATATTCAGAGACCTTGTCACCAGCAGACCTACAATAAAGAAAATGCTAAAGGATGTATATTCCAGGCAGAGACATGACTCTATATGGAAAGTCTGAATCCCAAGGTCACCGAACAAATAAAATGATAAATATGTGAGGATGAGGAAGCATTAACTGTATAAAATGATAGTTACAAGTTTTAAAAACAAGAAAATTTAAATGCACAACAATAAAATGCTAATTCTCTGTTCTTTTATTAGCACAATTTTTACCAATGAGTTTGAACATTTTTATATGTAGTATACATTTTTTATTTTTTATTGGTGCATATTATTTACACAGAATGGTGGATTTCATTGTGGCATATTTGTGCATTCATAAAAACAATTTGATTGATTTATGGATTTTTCTTTGTCCAATTTTCTCTTAACATTTCAGGTTTTTCTTCTTCTCTCTATAGATACATATTGCCAGATATGGTGGCACACTCCTGTAATCCTAGCGACTCCAGAGGCTGAGGTAACAGGATCCCAAGTTGGAGGCTGGCCTCAACAATTGAACAAGGTATTAAGCAATTTAGTGAAAGCCTGTCTCAAAAATTCAAAAAAATTTGAAAAGGACTTGGGGATGGGCTCAGTGGTAAATTGCTCCTGGGTTTCATCTCTGGTACCAATTAATTAATTAATTAATTAATTTTAAAACAACACACACACATACTAGTGCTATTAATTCCTTGTATATTATATTTATTCCAAAGTTTTAAAAATTTAGTTGAATCTAACAACTTTGTTTTGTAGCCAGGCTTCTGTAATCCCAGCTACTTAGGAGGCTGAGGCCAGCCTGGGATTAAAAAGAGCTGGGAAAGTTAACTCAGTGGTAAATTTCCCCTGGGTTCAATTCCCAATACCTGAAAAAAAAGTTGTTTTATCTTTTGTTATTTCCTCCACTGTTTATGTTTGCATTGGTTTTTGTGGCTGCTGGGGATTGAATGCAGGGCTTTGAACAAGCTAGTCAAGAGCTCTCCCAACTGAGCTCCACTCGCAGCTTCCTCTACTGCTTTTATTCTTAAAACCTTTTTCCTTCTCTGGAGATCTGATGAATAGTCCTGTTGTTGTTTTGATGGTCTCTGGTTCAGTTTTTTTTTTTCCACATTTCTTTGTCAGATCCTTCTGAATTCCATAGTGATGCATGCAATGAGATGAAGTTCTAAAATATCCCAGCACTATTTGTTGTATTATTGTTTCACCACTTTTCAATACATTCTTGTATTAAGTTATATAAACAGGGATTCTTGGGGGGGGGGTGATGCTTGTGTTTCCCTGATCTATTTATTGTTAGTTATATCACACTGATTTAGTTATTATAACTTTGTAGTATATTTTCATGACACCAAGGGGTGTGCTTCCCTTTACTCTCCTTTTTTTTTTCAAATAATTTGCAAGGGGATTGTTTTTCCAGAAGTACAGCGATTGAATTGACCTTGAGACCATGTAATTTAATTTTACTAGATTGTCAAAGAGAGGTGACACAAGATAATTAATACACCTTCACAGAGTATGACAGAACAAGAATTTTAAAAGTCTAATTGACTTGTTTTAGTATAGCCAGAAAAACATGAGTTCTGGGGCAGAAAGAAATGGCCTTTCTTTTTTTTTTTTTTTTAAAGAGAGAGAGAGAGAGAGAATTTTTAATATTTATTTTTTAGTTATCGGTGGACACAACATCTTTGTTTGTATATGGTGCTGAGGATCGAACCCGGGCCGCACGCATGCCAGGCGAGCGCGCTACCGCTTGAGCCACATCCCCAGCCCGAAATGGCCTTTCTTAATAAGCTGCAAGAAAAACAAGGCGGCGAAGGATTAGGGACCTGAGGTAGCCATAAATGCAGAGCTGCAGGCTAGGGAAGTCTTCTTCTTTGAATCAAAAAAGATCTTTTCAAGTAGCTGCTTTGTCTTGTTTATGGTATATTTCCATAATGTAAACCACCTGGTCTCCTAATGAGACACATTTAGCATAGAGTACACAATAGGAGGAAATCTCCTGCTGCGCAGGGCAGATGGGAACTATAGAATGACTGTCCTCTACAGGACGAGTGATCTCTGTATTTAGCTTTCATAATACTGCTGTGTATTATTTTCTGATGGTGAATAAATAAACATATCAGAACCTGAACTATTTGCCAAAGATATATTTGTTTCTAATGTCTCCATGGAAACCTTTAATATGAAGCTGAAGCCTTTAATTCTGCTTCTATCAATGAAAGAAAGATACTTAAGCATTGATGTGTTCACCCCCAAACAAAAAAATGGGAAAACACACATTCCTGCAATAACAGATTCAGACACATATAGTTTTTCTGTTGGGGGGGGGAGAATTTTTACCCACTTAAAATTTACCCACATAATTTGCAAGAATTAAAGGGAAACGAAAGCCCAATAACAGTTTTATTTGATTTTAGCTATAACCCCACTTGGGTGGGGGAGGGAAATGAAAAGAAAAAAAAAAAACAAAAAAAACCAAAAACAAGTCCTTTTTGTCTGATTCCTGAGAGTGAGAAGACTAGAAGAAATTTTGTTGACTTTTCTGCATTGGGTATGGATTTTTTTTTGTTCTCTTTTTTCTTTTCTTTCTTTATTTTCCTTTCCTTTTAAAAAAATTGTTTTGGTATTGAGGATTTAACCCAGGGGCACTCTATCACTGAGCTATATGCCCAGCACTATTTATTTATTTATTTATTTATTTATTTATGGCACTGGGAATTGAACCCATGGGTGCTCTATCACTGAGTTATATCCACAGCCCCTCCCCCTTTTATGTTATTTTGAGACAGGGTCTCCCTAAATTGCTGAGGGGCTTGCTAAATTGCAGAGGCTGAGATTGAACTTGTGATCCTCTTCCCTTGCCCTCCCAAACTGCTGGTGTTACAGGTACTCAGCATCGCACTTGGCTGGATTTGAGTTCTTTTTGTGACAGTCTCACTATGTGGCTCAGGCTGGTCTTGAACTCCTTGGTGCAAGTGATGCACTTACCTCAGCTTTCCAAGTAGCTGGAACTACAGGCGTGTTCCATCATGCCAGCCTGGATATAGCATTGATGGAAATTGATGTAAATCTGCTCTAAGAGGGCCACTCCATGAATCCTTGTGGATAGTCATGGAAAATGCCCACCTTACCTCCCCGCTTGTCACTAGCAGTTCAACATGCCTCAGGCTGAAATTACACACACTCCCATTCTCACCTAACCCCAACAACCTCCTGTTGTATGAAGTTTCTATTAATAGTATCATTATTCACCCAATTGAGTTCAGTTCCAAAAACCTATTAATCATCTGCTTTGTGATAGGTATGGAGGGAACTAGTGAGTGAGACATAATCCTTTTCCTTTCAGAGCTCACTGTCTAGAAAAAGCAGATAGATGAGCAATTTCAATGTCTCAGTAGGACACGGGCAAAGAAGAAGAGGGAGGATATTTCAGAGACAAGAAAGACAATGAACAAAGACATGGGAGTGTATGTAAGAAGCTACAAAGCCATTTGACATTCAAGGGGAAGATGTAAGGGCAGAGTGGTGAAGGAGGACAGACAAGTTGGCAAGGCCAGGTCATGCTAAGAAATTTGAACCCAACCTGACAGTGAGAATTAGTCACTGGAGAACTTTTAACTGTGGAGAATTGGGATTGTACTTACATTCTATTTATATATTTATTTATTTAGGAACTGGGGATTGAACCCAGGACTGTTTAACCACTGAACCACATCCCCAGCCCCCTTTTTGAAAGTATTTTTTTAGTGTAGGTGAACACAATGCCTTTATTTTTGTTTATTTTTATGTGGTGCTGAGGATCAAAACTAATGCCTCAGTTGCGATAGGCGAGTACTCTAGCACTGATAGGTATGGAGGGAACTAGTGAGTTCAACCCCAGCCCAATCCCCAGTCCTTTTAATTTTTTTTTTTTAAATTTTGAGACAGGGTCTCTCTGAGTTGCTTAGGACCTCAATAAATTGCTGAGGCTGACCTTGAACTCCTGATCCTTCTGCCTCAGCCTCCTGAGATGCTGGGATTACAAGTGTGCACCACTGCACCTGGTCTGTAAACTTACGCTCATAACAGATCCTTCTGACTGATTTTTTTAAAAAAGAAAATTAGAATGAGTCAAGAGTGGAAGCAGGGGAACCCATTCAGGAACCAAATTATTTATGACTATTCAGTTACCCACGCTAGAAACTACTTACTTTCTACCCCCGCCCCCCACCACCACATTGCAATCTACAATAACATCAAGTCCTGTTGCATAAAATTCTACATCCAATATTTATTTAATCACTCAAATTATTGAATGCTTCTATGGGCTCAGTGCTGCGCTAGGTGAAAAAGAACCCATTTCTCTCCAAAGAGAAGCTGATTCCCTTGTGGGGGTGACTGATATGTAAATTCATAATTTTGAAATAATCAGATGAATATTCACTGGGTAGTATCTAAAGTGGAAATGGGAAGAGCAAAAGAATCTTCCTTTAAGGAATGAGAGGGTAACCAGGGATCCAAGGTGGTGGGGTATGAGTAATGAGGATAGGAAAGAGCCTCTCAGAGGGGAGAGGCTTGGGGGAGGGCTTGCCTATGATAGGAAGACCTTGTGAATAGGCATGAGAATGGGAATGAGTAGTCTTGTTCAGGAGCCAATGATGAGTCTGGTGTCACCGGGACCAGACATTCTGAGAAGCATGGAAGAAGATGGGCATGAACTTGGAGGGTGGAGCTCATTGGAATGTGAAAGTCTTTGCTTTGAAGTGGATCCTGGAGAATTCTGAGAAATATATAAGCTGAAGAATGTGATACAACCACATTTGTGACTGGAGCTTATATCTTAGGCCACTTTAATGTACCACTGTCTCTCTGATTGTGCCCTATTAAGCCTCTTGCTCTGTGTCATTTATATTATTGCAGCAGTCTACTGACAGACATCCTGCCTCTGGTAGGCCCCTTCCATGCTATCCTTGATATTGACATCTTTCTGAAGCACCATCCTGCTCCTGCCATTGTTCTGCAGCATCCTGCCTGGGGCTCCTCATGGCATGCTTAGTGTGGTATGCGCGACTCTTACATTCCAGTTTTTGCTGTTTCCTAGGCTCCTCCCCTTTTCCTCCCCCTGCACTCCCCCTGCTATCCTTGCTAACTCCCAACCCTGCCAGCCACTCTCAGGGCTTTTCTTAATCTCATTTTTCAAAGCCTATCTGATATTTCTTTATTGCAAATTTCTCCTTAACCTTCCAGAACCCACACACAAGGCAAGTTCTTCTGACCTTCCCTTGAACTGCACAGGAAGAACAAATCCATTCCCTTCTCTGGGTTCCCTGACCTATGGTACATGCTGATATTAGAGCACACCTCATAATTATTCTTGAAAGTCTGTCTCCCAGGCTAGACTGGGAACTGCACCAGAGAATGGGGCCCTATGGCATTCCTTTGATAAATTCAGCTCATAGCACCATGCCTGGGCACATACTTAGAAACCCAGTGAATGTTAAATAAAGGTACTGATCTTCTTGTCCCCTTTTTTGTCTAGAATAGTTAGCCTCCTCACCAGGCAACTATTTACTGTCAATGGTAAATCACTTTTTTTTCTGGGCCAGGTTTCCATTCCTAGGTCACTAGAACTATTTGTATTTTTTCTTTTTCTTTCTTTTTTTTTTTTCTTAGCCAGCTGGATTGCTGAAGGTTTGGAGCGCAGGATTCTCCTGAGTTAGAAAGCAAGGGTTTATTCTTCTCATCCCAGCTGCCAGAGGGACTCAAGCAACCACCATGGCTTCAGCTGGCAAACAGCATGGGAAAGCTCACATATGGGGCTGGGGAGGTAGCTCAGTTGTTGAGTGCTTGCCTGGCGCGTGCAAGGTCCCAGGTTTGAGCCCCAGTACTAAAAAAGAAAGCCCACATATGACTTCTATATGTTCACCCCTTCTATTCGCCTCTGTATACTTTGGGGCCTGAGCAAAGGACCAAAAAACATTCTGAGGTATCTTGGAGAATGGCATAATATCTACACATCAGATCAGTTGGAATGTCTCTCTCTCTCTCTCTCTCTCTCTCTCTCTCTCTCTCCTTGTTATTCTACTGGTTGAACCCAAGGGCATTCTACCACTGAACTACATCCCAAGTTCTTTTTATTTTGAGATAGGGTCTTGCTAAGTTCAAGGCTGGCTTCAGACTTGTGATCCTCATGTCTCAGCCTTCTGAGTCACTGGGATTACAGGCAGGTGCCATCATGTCCAGCCAGTTGAGATTTTTCTAAACAGAGGCACACATATGTCCAAAGGAGGGACCAGAGAAAACTGCCCATTGGTATCAGGGCTTCCTTGGTCTCCTTCTTCAGTAGAGGAACAACAAACCCTCTTCCCCTTATGGAAAAATCAGAACTCTCAGGAATCCTTATATTTCTTAACTATAGATTTAACACCTGTCCATTTTTAAGTTCCAAGAAAAGTTCAGCATGATTTTATGTCTCCTCCTCCCAACTTTTAAACTTTATGGCAGCTGGTAGGAGCTTCAAACTACTAAGCCCAGGACATTCCTTGGGGCTCACAGCATGAGTAACTAAGTACCTAGGGCCTTAGGAGCCAATTCCTGGAGGGCTTTCTGGGTCATCTGGGAGTCTCTAGTTACATGGCCGACTGCATGAATCATTGCACAAATCACTGAAGTCGAAGCACATACATGGGGATGACATTGTTGGTATGACCTCATGTTAAAAGACAACCTGAAAATTGGTTGACAACAATTATTGGTATCAGAGGAGTTGGAGACTAAGTCTTGAGAGCTGGAAAATGTGGAGTAAAAAAAACCTTCTAATAGCTTCATTACTCATAAAACTATCTATGACAAACAGAAAAAGGGACGATGCTGGGTAGGGTTCAAGCAAATTGGGTACAAGTTAGTTAGTAGGTACAATGAGAGAATGGAGCAGGGACAAAGGCAGAGCAGTTGACTGTACAGAAATAGATAAGGGATTACCTGATGCTTTGCAAGGAGCTCATGAGTTGTTGTTTCATCAAGAGGAAATATTTGAATTTTGGGGTCTTTATATGAGCACTTCCCACTCATGTAAAAATAAAGAAGGTTCAGTTCTAGAGAAGCTACAGAATCTACTGGAAAGGAAACCAAGGTATGGGATTAAATCCCCTTTCTTGATTGTATTCTTATCCCTTGAGGGATAAGTGCTTCAGTCCAGTCACAGTGTACCTGTACAGACCATGTATGTATGATATACATTTCTCATCAAAGTGAGTTTAGAAACAAATTTTATAAACAAAAATAAAAAGCAAAAACAAACAGCCAGGCACAGTGTCACATACCTGCAATCCCAGTGAATCAAGAAGCTAAGACAAGAGGATCACAAGTTAATGGTCAGCCTTAGCAACTTAGTGAGAACTTGTCTTAAAATAAAAATTTTTTGAGCCGGGTGTGGTGGCACACACCTGTAATCCCCGTGGCTTGGGAGGCTGAGGCAGGAGATGGTGAGTTCAAAGCCAGCCTCAGCAACTTAGTGAGGCCCTAAGCAACTCAGCAAGATCCTATCTAAAAATAAAATATATATAAAAAAGGGCTGGGGATGTGGCTCAGTGGTTATGTGTCCCTGGACTCAATCCCTAGTACCAAAAAAAAAAAAAATTTTTTTTTTTGTTAAAAAGGTTGAGGAGAATAGTTCAGTGATAAAGCAGTCCCCAGGACTGGAAAAATAAACACATAAAGCCAAAACAAAACAACAAAAAACCCAATTTGGTTTATAGAGAATGAAGATGTGGAGAGAAGATGCACTTCCCATGCTACCTGAATGCTGTAAATATTAAAGATCAGCAGGAGATGGCAGTGTTAGAATTTTCTGAAGAGCAAACTGCCTTACTGACTCTGTGACTATAATTTCATAAAATATTTATTGAGCACCTATAATGCATTACAGATAAGCCAAAGTCCCTAGAGTTCATAGTCTATAAGAGAAAACTCATGAATGATAAGACAATGAATGGACCATTCCCATTTGGGAGTGGGGAAACCTGGGCCACTGAGAACAATGCTTATAGGAGTATGACTCTTTGCACATCCTTTGATGTGACTCAGTCTTGTCCTCCACTCAAACCAGAAGTTTAGGGAGAAAAAGGGTGCAGCTGAGCTCTGCAATGGATTCAGGATACAGCTGGTAAATCTAACTACAGTTCTTTTGGCACAAACCAGGCTGGATTCTGCCTGGAGGCCAAAGACTGCCATATCCCTGATTTAAGACATTGCCTTTCCAATGAAAAATAGCTATAATGAAAATAGCTTATGTCTTACATAAACTTTTAGCAATATAAGACACACATTACCTTTAAATAGCACTCATAGTATTTTGTTACATATAGACTGACACGCTGACTTAAAACAGCTACTTCTGGCTGTGTTTTTTTAAAATCTGGTTTCCATGAGCTTTGTAATTTTAATAGTACCCACTTGACTCTACCCAATGATGAATTCATTCAAAAGCTTCTCCAAAAGAACCTTTCTCAACATCTTGTTTGACCTTGTCTTTATGAACTTAAGTCAACTTTTCTGAGTCTTGGTTTCATCAACATAAAATACGGACAATCAAATACAAAACACCAGATAGTAATAAATTTTAAATTAGAAAAATACAGGTGAAAGCAGGAGCCTATCTGAAATACTGTCCTTACCTTAAACCTGAATGAAAAGACTTAGTGTTGGATCTTGACCCCAAGATGCTCTATACTGAAGGAGTGTGAAGATTAGACATATCTTCTCCAAGGAAAAGAATGAAATGAAGAGGACAATGGGGAGGAGATAACATGATCTCTCTGTTGTAAGAGTCCTCTAATGGTAACCAGTGCAGATCTGGTTAGTTTCCCTTAGCTCTTTTTATTAATATTTATTTTTTAGTTTTAGGTGGACACAATATCTTTATTTTACATTTATGTGGTTCTGAGGATCGAACCCAGTGCCTCACGCATGCCAGGGGAGTGTACTGCCACTGAGCCACAACCCCAGCCCCCTCCCTTAGCTCTTAAACCTTACTCCAGCCTCTCATCTCTCCCTCTGAGTTATTCACTTGGTTAGAAATGTTGACCTTGCTGGATGAAGGGACACCACTCTTGCAGTGGAGAAAAAGAGGAAAGGCCCTGAAATCATTAGTGCTTTCATTGCAAAAAAAGGCATTTTGGACTGCAAGGACAGCATCTAAAACAGCATAATATGGGATGATGGATTGAGCCCAGTTGTGCTAAGTTATATGCATTATACCTTCTTTTAACCCATTATTTATAATTTCCAATTTATTTATGAATTATTTCACTTGATTAAATATTACATGTTAGGACATATTTCAGTTCCCCCCATATATGCCAAAATAGTGACTAAGGAAATAAGTGAACAATGTTTAATTACCGTTTAAACATGTACTGTAATACATATTATCATTTTGATTAAAAGTAAGACTTGGAGTTATGAAAAAGAATCACAAGTGAGGAAATCTAGAACAAGTGATACACCAAATAATTACAGAAACCAACCTCAGTAATACAGATGTCTATTTTATTAAAAAAGTTACAAACAGGTGGACTGCAGGGTCGTCTTACAAAATGACAAGAATGAAATCTATTGGAAAAATTTACTTTTACAAATCTTTATAGGTAATTGTTCAATGTTTGTACTTGTTATTCGAGATTTTACCTTTCACCGATAAAGTTACAGTACATTAGATCCATGATAATAGGTTACATGATTTTATTAGCAGAGCCCTACTGCAGTGATTTGAACAACTCCTAAACAGATGCCATAGTAAAGACAAGACATATATTGCATTTAATATTAATTTATTATCCGAATAAGCAACATGCAATCTATTGAGGAAGCTAAAATAACTTTTGGTCCCTTTTCTTAAAATGTGCTGGAGAAACCACCTTTAAAATCACTTTCCCCTGATTCCTGTGATCCTAAGTGAATTCAAGTTAAATTTGTAGCTGAGGTCAATGACAATGAACACTTTAACAGAGAGAGATAGGGTTGGGGAGCAGGGTAGGGAACAATATCCATAGGAAAGAAACACTGTATAAAAATCAATAATCTGCAGAAAATTTAATTCATCATGAATTATTTGATTCCTTTAGAATTTCACAAAGTTAATAAGAATAAATCATGATCACTTAACCTACTTTGAAATGAGCGTTTGGTTTTAAATTTGGTATTAAAGTGCAAACTTAAATTGTATTCATTTCAAGCAGTTTATAGTAAAAACAATGTTTCAATTGCTTCTATACTTACAATTTCATAAGAAAATTCAAAATTTAAGAGCAAGCGTTCACTTTGGGGGAATTTGATCAGGAATCAAATGCAACACGATTTAAAAAAAGGAAATCAAAGTTTAATCAATTTCTACTCAATAATTAATGGTCATGCTGACCAATAAATCACATGAATACAGATATCACTGTATTTGAACATCACACACAATATAAATTTAAAATTGCCACACCCTTCCATAAACTGTCACTGCATATATTAGAGCTTTCCTTGACAAAGTTATTGAGCGGTTATTATAGATCAAAAGTATAGTTTTGGTTTTGTTTTGTTTTATTTAGAAGCATGTTCAAATGACTAAAGCTGGGCTCCTAAAATCGAGAACTTTGGTGCAGTAGGTGAGCTGCAGTTACTAACTTCTGCAAATTAAAAGCACACAAATAAAACCAAATAAAATCCAACAGCAAAATACTGTCAACCTTACACAACTGAAAAATCTTTGCTATGAAAAGCACTCGTTGATGTTAAAACTGAACCAAAAAAAAAAAATCACTCTTTAAATTTCCTTTCTGCTTCTATACCTGTGTTACTGTTAAAATGTTCAAGTATTCAGACAAAATGTGCTGATTAGGTAAACAACATGGAAGGCAATGGCTATTAGAAAGCACATTTGCAAAAATAAAAAATAGCCCAGAGACTTGGTGCTATTCTCCCTCCTGTTACACAGATTTTGTCTCTACTACGAACATGCTTCTTGAGAAATAACTAAAAAGCAATCGTGATAGTGCAAGAAAACTTTAACAAATATTGCTTTAAACTATTATTCAGAAAGACAAATATTAGGAACTAGAAAGTGTATATGATTTTATTTGAATTCAATTTTACATGTGCAGAAGTCTACTAGATGTCAATTACAAGCCTGACAGGCAAAGCTGAGCTATCTCTGTTTAGGTATACAATTAATTTACCATGGATACAATATCCCTTTTCAAAGGCATTGCTAAGTAGGTCATAACTAAATTTAGAACTTCACAGAAAGGAAAATGTTACTGCCGAAATTCGATGCTGTAAATGAGATTAACACATGTGAAAACCTAATGGAATTGAAAGCTTAACTCTCCAACTAAATGTTCTATAGTCAATTTCCAATAGCAATAGTAACTTTTCAGAATATGTTAATTACAAAAACACAGCACAAACTGCACTTGAGGAAAAGGGATATTCCATCCATACAGGTAAAATGTGATCTTTAGTTTCTTTTTACAACACTGCCACACGTAAACAAAGTCTCAAAGTATTAACCAACCATTTGAAGGAGAAAGATTTTACAAATAGGATGAAGCACTGGTACGAGGTAATATACAGAAGTAACCATTTGTTTAAGGCTCAATTTTTTTCTCCATTATAACTTTCTTTTAAAAGGCATTGAGTAGGTAATACTGAGTTTGAGTATTTAATAAATACAACTTGAGAAACTGATTAAAGAAATCAATGAAAATATTAAAAATTAACCCTTGCATATTAGCCATCAATAAGAACTTAGAAAGCTATAAAAGGACTGATTGATAAAGAACAGATTTTTAAATGTATGGTAAACGTGCTAAGCATTCTTGTTTAAGGTCATTGGATCTTGAAGGCCAAAGACCTTATGCACTTAATTAGATGTATGGCAACATGCTGTAATAGAGACAGGTTTACCAAGGCTCAGTTCTGCAACCCAGGTTGTAAAGTTCTCCAAAGCAGCATCTGTGCAAATTTCCTCTGAGTTTTATCTGCAATTAAGATAAAAATGTCATAAAAATATAGAAATACAGATTATAGTTTAAAAAACTGGAAACAGAAGCAGTAACAAGAGTAAGAATCTTCAGGTGGACTTTCACTGTTTTCTCCATCAGTTTGAGTAAAAAAGCAATTTTCTATGGCCCCAAAATGTCATTAAAAAGTAGAAGCACAGTATTGATGCACTGGATATCACATACTGTGTCTGTGTAACTACTCCAGTTGATTTTTAAAAATTTTATTAGACTTTATATTTATGCAATATTAATGTTTCTTACTAGTTTAAACCATCTTAGAGTATAAATGTGGAAAGTGGTGCTTCTACTTTGAAGTTGATACCTTCATATTTTAACTGGGAATGCTATTAGAATTAAATGCATATTAATTATGAGTAAACTTGACAATGATAGATTTTTCCAATTTAATTTTTTGGTAATTTTTCCCATTCATTTAATTTTATTGAGACAAACTGGCACTTTAAAAACTTTCACCATAAAGTGTTAATTACATTGCATTCTGGGATATCAGAAAGCTTTTTTGGCAATTTAAAATTAAAAAAAAAAAACATGATTCAAACAGTTTAGATATTGAGCACCTACTAGGTACCCTAGTTTGAGCTAAATGCAAGGTGACAGCAGCAGTTCACATTTCCCACTATAGTATGCCTTTTTTCGAACATCCTCCCAAACATAAGGACCTATGTGACTGGGATTCCTCAGTCTCTGCTATTATAGTTAATAGATTTCTGCCCTTCCATTTAATATTGTGGAGGGGGGGGGGAAATCTATCATTCAGACAGATACAATGTCCTTCAGCTGTGCTGAATCACCAACTAGCTTCTAGGGGAATGGAATTATGATTGTTTTTTAAACATAGGAGATAAAAAATGTTATCATAAAGCCAGAAACAAAAGAATAGCAACTAGGAAAGAATGCCAAGTGAAAACAGTGGAAGCTCTGGAAGGGTTCTACCAACGTTTATAAATGCATAATTTCAATTTTATTTGACAGCTGTACTTCTGTAGTGTTCAAAGGGCCTGATAGAATGCTTTATTAGTAGCTGTATCATAAACATGATTACTTTTTTTTTTTAATATTTATTGTTCAGTTTTCGGCAGACACAACATCTTTATTTTTATTTTATGTGGTGCTGAGGATCGAACCCAGTGCCCTGCGTATGCCAGGCAAGCGCGTTACCACTTGAGCCACATCCCCAGCCCAACATGATTACTTTTGAAGAAGGTAGCTCCAATCATTATTGAGATTCTGCCACCTAAACACATTAGAAAAAAGACAGAACAAAATCCTCCTTCATAGAAAATATCATAGAAACAGTTTTTCTAATTAAAATTAAGAATTTTTTGCATTAAAGTTAATTGTTAATTAGGACATGGGTTATTTAAGTCCAGTTTCCTCATTATTAAAACAGTGATAAAAATACTTTTCTCTCAGGGTTGTTGTAACATAATATATGAAAGTACTTTATAAAATGACTGTACAAATGTCATGTATTATTTTCATTTCTTAAGTATTATAAATGTCTAGAAGACCAGGATTGTGTCTTTGATATCCAGACTAATAACGTATGTATTTTTTATTCTACTTTGAATTTTTATACCTATTTAAACAGAACAATATTTCATTACATATACATCTCCTTATGAAGAATTTTTAGGAATTCAGACTACCTGCAATTAATTTAAATTATTAAATTCACTGTAAATTTGAATCCACATTTTCCAAAATAAACAATTACAGAAAGTTGAGATTTTCAAATGTTTGTGTCTCTTAAATATTAAAGACTTATAAAATCTTTAGGTTTTCTCTGAAATCAAACTAAGAAAGTAGTTACTATTTACATCTAACCCAAATCAACATTGATAATACAAACCAGCTTACTGACCATATATATATTAAATAAAAGTTTATATATTCATCACTTCCCACCTCACAAAAGCCTGGTTAACATTTGGTTCATCCGCATTTCACAAAATGACAATAATCCAATGAAATGTTCATATAGATAAATGCTGAGTCATATTCAACATATTAACATTAGATATACCTTTAAACAAAGTATTAATGCTGGCTACTTTTCAAAAGAGTAATATAATTCTGTGCAGTAATAAATCCTGAAGCAAAATCTTGCGTTAAGCAAAAAGGACAGTGTCTCTCAGTTTAGAACTTCACAGAAGGCAGAATGTAAATATTCTTGCTCCACAGTGACAGCAAAATTTTTAGTGTATTAACACTCTTATTCATTTAAAAAGGAAAACATCCCAGAGGCTTAAAAGCAGCTGGTCAAATTAGTACTTTTTTAACTGACAGGACACTAGACACATTGCAAAGGTGTAATGCTGCTTTCAATATAGAACAGATTATCCTTGTCCTTGCTCTCAAGTTTCCAGTAAGACACCCAACAAATCTTAACTCTGGAGGCTTCTGCTCAAACACTTGCTTAATTGATTGTTTTTATTTTGTACTCTTTTACAAGTTTTTATTTAAAAAATAAAAAATTGAAACCAATCAAACAATAGTCCAAACCTTTTGCTCAGTAAATTGTGAAATACAGTCTCCTGAGTGGGGTAAATTGGTACACAAGAGTACCAAACAGAACTGAAAGAACAGAGATCATTATTTATGTCAGCCAGAAGAAAAAGAGAGATTCTTGACTCAAGACTAACTCATCATTTCACAAGGCAACAGAATGCCTGGGATGTTAACAAAGGCTCCTGAAAGGCTTAGCAGTTAGTGAATGTCTTTTTTGCTTAACTGGATTTACCATTTCTCAATACAATGGTATTTACTAGCATTCTTTCTCTCTCCTTTTTTTTTAAGCAAATATAAATGTGCAATCATAGTCATTTTTCTTTTTTCTCTCCTTTGAGAAACATGATATTCTGGGGATTTAACCAAAGAATTTTTTTAAAAATGAATTTTCCTTCATTTTTTACTTGGCATTTTCATATCCAAGTTAAATATTATTTGTATTAGTGAAATACCAGGCTGACATTCTGTTATCTGACAGATGTTACTTTTTTTTTTTTTTTTTTGGTATTGGGAATTGAACCCAGGGTTTAGCTTTACAACCGAGTTACATTCCTGGTCCTTTTTTTTTTTTTTAGACAGGGTTTCCCTAAATTACAGAGACTGCTCTCAAACTTGAGAGCCTCCTGCCTTAGCCTCCTGAGTCACTGGGATTACAGGTAAGTGCCCCCCCATGCCTAGTCTAGAGGTTACATTTTAAAAAATATTTTATGTTTCATTTCTCTATCCTAATTTTCCTGATACTTATGATATGAATGGAGGTGGAATCCTGCTTGAAAGGATGCATACACCCAAAATATTTATGATAAACCCAGGGTAGAAGGGAATAGCTATTTTCCTTATGTCTTAGACTTAAAACTCCCAAAAGTTTAACATGAAGGATTTAATTCTGAGATTTCAAGTAGTGAAACCAGGTCCAGTGATAATAAACAGTAGTGTGATCCAATCCCACTTGCTAACTGAATCAGACCTGGTAAGGTACTGCTCCCCTCAACTGTATTTTGTTGATTTGAGCCTTGCTAACTTGCCCAGGCCGGCCTAGAACCTGCCATCCTCAGTAGTAGGATTACAGAGGTGTGCCACCACACCCAGCTTAAATCGCACTTTCTGAATGTGATATTCCTAACACCGTGGCTAATCAAAGTAATTTGGGAGTATGTTTTTGATTGGAAAAGTTTTCCCAACAGCTGACAAGACTTCAATTTTTCTTAGTGACATTATCTTCTGAATTATAGAATTCCACTGAGAAGTAATCCCATGAGGAGAATATTCCCTGTAGCATGGCTAGAACACTTCCTCGGTGGCAATTCTCCAATTTCATGATGCAATTTTTGTTAATTCTACTGATGGTTCATTCTAAGCCAGAGAGGTAATGGAGTAAAACTCAATGGCTCATATGCATTTCATTCTGCAATAAAAGCCTAATCTTGAGGTTAAAAGGAAGCAATTAAAGAGGGAACAAATATACAAAGAGTCATTCTAATCACCAGACACCTTCACACCCAGAGCAGGTCTAACTAGACACTGTCCACTATGAATAGTCTCAAACCATGAACCCTGTGGGGATCAATGCAGGTCTGGGAGAATGAGAGGTGGCAGAGAGGTAAAAGCAACTCTGTTCTTCCCTTTTACCAGACCCACGCTAGGCCTTCATGGTACATACTATTCCAAAGCATGCTTCTTTCTCCACTCAGTTCTTCCACTCCATTCTGGCTCACCATGTGAACTGGATGACAGATGAGAATTTTAAATAAGCCATTTCTCCCACTTGAAGTGATACACAGAATAGAACAGGAGAAGAAAAAAAGGGAAGTATCCAACCAAACTCCCTACTACAACAGAATTCTACCTGTGTTTTACCAATATAATATTTAACTTGGATATGAAAATGCCAGCATTTTAAAGCAAACAATGATTTAATCTTGAGGATTTTCCCCTCACATTTGCTAAATTCTCAACACATTGTATCTAATGAAAAGCTGGAAAAAAAAGGTTAGAAACCTTTCTGATTCTACCTTTTTCATTCATTAAAAAAATCCTGAAAATGCTTATTAATTCCACTGTATTTAGAAAAAATTTCCACTGGGCACTGTGGTACACACCTGCAATCCCAGTGATTCCAAAGGCTCAGGCAAAAGGATGGCAAGTTCGAGGCTAGCCTTAGCAACTTAGTGAAACTGGTTGTCAAAAGAAAAAAATAAAAAGGACTGGGAATTTAGCTCAGGGGTAGAGTGCTTCTAGGTTTAAATTCCTGGCACAAAAAAAAAAAAAAAAATGAAAGAAAAGAAAAAGAAAAAAGTCCAGCTGAACTAAAATGGCATTCGTAGATTGTTCAGCCTTTGTTAACATCCCAGGAATTCTGCAGCCACTTGAATCAAGAATCTCCCTTTTTCTTCAGGCTGACATATATAATGAACTGGGGCTGACATAAATAATGATCTTTGTTCTTTCAGTTTGCTTCCTGGTGTTTGGTACTCTTATGCACCATTTACTCTATTAGAAGAACCAGTTCCATAATACATGGGAAAATGGATAAAATCTTGCAGAAGACCTTCAAATTGTAGTAAAGAACACCTTTTTCCTCATTTTATTTCTTTATAACTTTCATCAATACCGGGCTGACTCATAGGAATCTTTCAAAACCTGTCTTTAAAAAACTATATTTGACAAAAACATATACTAAATTGTCCATTTAAAGGATAACTTTAATGCACTTCCCCCTTATTTTAAGATATTATCATGCTACTTCTTCAAATACCTTTTGTTTGGAAATAACTCTATCCCATATCCCCTCAAATCCTACCCCTTTCCTAAGACCTCACTCAGATGCTACCACTCCTGAGCTCCTTTAACTCTGTGGTTCTTAATCAGGGGTGATTCTGCTATAGGGGGACATTAGGCAATTTCTGGAGATATTCTTATTTTTCACAGCCAGGAGCCTGGGGGGATGCTATCTCTATCTAGTGGGTAGATGCCAAGGATGCTGCTAAACATCTGACAATGCAGAAGACAGGCTCACATAACAAAGAGCCCAGAATGTTGAGACTGCTTTCTACTTGCTCTGAATTCCTATAGCACTGTGATTTACTTCTTTCATATTATGAGATTATTCGTCCATCCTTCTCAATAACAATGTGCTAAAAAACCAGACTGCCTATTACGTACACCAGTATGGAGAAGCTACGATGTAGTGAATACAACAAGAGAGTTGCAATGACCTGGGTTTATATTATACTGCAGCTGTACAGTAAAAGATGTCTTTCAAAGCATTTGATGGTACCCCCCCCCCCTCAAGTCAGTAAAGAAATCAGAATGATGACTGTGTATAAAAAATCTGGTCATGCTTCCAAACTTCCACTAAAATGTCTGCCAATGTGAGGGTAAAAATCGAGGAAATAATCCTTGGAGGCATGAAGATAAAGAGGAGTTGGGCAAGAGATCCATAATGCAAATTAAAAGGTGGTAAGAAATAAATGTGAGGAATTATCAAGAACAATTCTTAGAGCATTAAAATAGATTTTCCCTTTCAGTTAAACGCAACAGATTAACAACAATGATCCCAGTCTGTCTTACATGCTATTATTTCTAACTTAGACAAGGCACTCCTCTAAATATGAAGGACAAACATCTCTCAAATTACCTTTGCCTGTCAAAGTTTGATCTTCAATCTAGATTTGGGACTGACAGACTTCATAGCTTCATGACTCATAAGCTACAAGATTTGAAATCCATTAGCTTATTTTTTAAAGGTGAATCGTGAGCAAGAATAATCACAAACTTTACTAGCCTCAGATTACTGATTCCAACACATAGCAGTCCAGTCTTATTTGACACTGGAAAAAATCTGCATATGATAGACTTTGTTCTAATAAAAGATTTTATTCAGGGAGTTCCCTTCCAATATTTTCAGAAATTCAGCTGATTAGATATTTTATTTCAAAGTCTATACCTTCATTCATGTATTGCTCTGATAAAAACAAAGCCATGCAACAAACCACACAGGGAACTTGACCTATCAATAGAAAAATGAGTAATTATTAGTATTAATAATTTCCGATTTTTAGTACTTTTTTTGAGACAGTGTCTCATATTTGCCCAGGCTGACCTCAAACTTGCCATCTTCCTGCCTCAGTATCTATTAAGTAACTGGGATTACAGGCATGCACCATCATGCCTGGGTTGATATTTCCTATGATAATTAATAAGAAATATAAAAATAATTGGCTAGAGTTTAAAAAAATCCCTATGTATGCATCCCTGGAGGTAATCAAATGGAAAAATAAGTCACATCACAAAACTGCAAAATGAAATAAGATCAAATAATTCAGAATAAAAAAGGTTTAAAAGCTTTAGAAATTATTAATTTGCCAACTAGCTAACAATGGCCCTCTATAAGAATATTGTTATTCCATTTACCTTCTATAGCTGTCTACATTCATGATGAGAAAAAACTGGCAGAATTTAGTGAGATTTGATCAATTTTTTATAAAGATGATAAAACTAAAACAAAACGTATATAGTAATGTCCTCTGTCCAGTTAATGGTGTCAGTTAGAGAAAAGAGCATAATGGTAAAGATGCAGTCACCACATAGAACTTGTTGAAACCTGAAGCTGGCTTACAATTTAAAAAGAGAGATTACAGAAGCAATAGCATGGGACTCAACTGCCTACGTGTCTGTCCCCTCCTGAAATAACTATACTGCAAGTGTGACACTATCAACAAAAATTAGACTACAGTTGAACAGTGACTTTATAAAAATAATAGATGTGCCTAGATAGAAGAAAATAAATGAGTTTGCAACATATTCTGGTATGCTAAAAGCTGATGAGTGAAAGCATTTTGAATGAAGCACTGTTGTCATCCTTCATTTTCAAAGATGACACTACCTGACAGTAGACCTTGTCTACAAAGATAAATTAGGGACCGTTAGTCTTTTCTCCCGGGAGCACATATGAAGCCAGACCTTTGATTAGGAATCATCTCTGCAATCTGAAATGCCTGTTGCCATTTGCAAAACTGCCTCCTAGACTCGAGGTCAGCCTTGGCTCAGAAAGATCAATTTCATTCCTGATATTATTGGGCTAGTCTGGCATTTGCTGTGGTTTCTCAGTCATCCACGATATTGTTTGTTTTTATCTTATTATCTAAGTGTTACTGTCTAAGTGAGATCATTTGCTCCATTAAAATCAAGACTAAAAATACTAAAATATGAATAAAATAATTTCATTTTAAGTGCTAAGTTTTATATAATCTTACTTTTTCAAAACTTGTTTCATTAAAAACAACCTTTAGCACTTAACTCAATGAAAGGTATAAAGATTTATTTTTCTTATTAATTCCATTAATTATTAATTGGGACAGCACCTTCTAACACATCACAAATGATTTAACCAGATTCTCATTTGGACCATATATTCATAATGAAGTCAATGTATATTGTGGCATTATAATTTGTTATCATCACAGGTCACTTAAATTCCTCAAGTGCAAGGTAAGGATGAACTTGATTAAATAATCATCCTGTTAAATCAAGCACTTTGGTGATGGTAAATTGATGGCTTCAATTAAAGCAACTCTCTTGTCTGGAGTATAATAGCATAAATGCATAGGAAACATCACAAAACTAATCATATTCTGAATGTTCTCCAGTGTATTTTAGATGTTAAATCAGCAAAACAGGGTGAAGGTGTATTATCCTTTGACTTACCCCAAAGAAATGTTATTAATAAGGCAGAGAGGGAAGAACAGCAATTCACTTTAAAAAATAAATCTTTCAAAAAATATTTTTAGTTGTAGATAGACACAATACCTTTATTTTGTTTATTTAGTTTTTTTATGTGATGCTAAGAATTGAACCCAGTGCCTCATACACTACTGAGTCACAACCCCAGCCCCCCAAAAATAAATCTTAAAGGTGGGAATATTAGGCATTTTTTTTACCTTTGTTTTGTTTATCTGCATTTTTTAGGCTTTCTGCATTGAATATTGACTATTTTATGTTGAAGAAAACGCCATCTTAAAAATAAAGAAATTTAAGGTAGTATCCTATGTACTACCGTTAACCAGATTTTTGTTATACTTCATCAAAAAAAACCAAAACACTACCTAGTTTATACAGTTTCATTAACAACTAACCTGCTCGGTATGGCCATGATTGAGGTTATCTTTTTACTGGACAACACAAGTTGTACAACACTGATCTTGCTTCTCGGGCAGTGATGAATAGTTCATTTGCCTGACGATCTCAGCAAAAAGTTCATCCACCATTGATTTACTTTTTGCCGATGTCTCCATGAAAGGGCAGCCCCATTCTTGAGCCAGAGCTCTGCCTTCTGAAGACATAACCTCTCTTTCTGGTTCCAGATCCACTTTGTTTCCTACTAGGATTAGTGGGACTTTTTCATATCTTTTCACTCTGACAATCTGATCTCTCATTGGCTTGATATCCTATTCAAAGAATCACAAAGAGAAAGAAAAATTATGTGTTTGCATAACAGAGGCATTATAGTATCACAAAAGTCATCCCTCCATAAGTACATAAAGCTGAATCCAAAATAAAATCACACACCCCAATAAAGAAAACATCATTATTTTTTTTCCATGAAGTAGATAATTTCTATAGGCCCTGCTAAATGCAGGTTGTGCACTAACCTTAAAACTTATATTATCACTTCTCCCACCTTCAGTCTATACTGATTAAAAAAATCAAGTTTCCAAACATGATTAATCCATTCATACATGAGGATATTTGGCCATCTCCCTAAACCTGCCTGCTTGTCATCGCTCCCTGTAACACCTGTTATCCAAGCACAGGATTGCAGCACTCATGCATTCCTAGCCATTTAGCAAGAGGGCTTGAGAGAAAGTTTTTTAGGTGGGAACAAAAAAATACTTTGTAATGCCTAGAAGAACAGTTTTTAAAACAGATTAATACACTCAAATTGAATAGTATGTCTTTATTACAATAAAATCAAACACCTTAAAATATACTTAAGTACAGTAGAAAATATTGTCATGGTGATCACCACTGAAGAAGGATAATGTAGGGGGAATCTGGGCGGGAAGAAGTCATACTTCTCTTTGCCTATGTTTGTTTTTACTACTTGATTTTTTTCCCTTCCTGTACTACTTTTCTTGAGTAATTACAATTAATTACAGAAGAAAAGAGTCTTAACAATTTTCCAGTAGCAATAATTTTGGGGGAAGGTGTATCAACTTAAGACAATATTATAGATTTAACTCTAGCATTACAATTTTTGTGATTTTCCTTTCCTTCTTTTTTTTGAAAATGATGGTTGAATTTATTGTATATACATTAGAAAATAGTCATTTAAGGGACATAAGTCATAGTAACAGCCAAGTTCAAATTTGCTGTTTGTGATTTGCCTTAAATATAAATGTGTATTTGATCTGAATAGTTACAAACAGAAAATTTGTGGGTGGGTCAAAGGGAAAACAAGGAATCCAAGAACATTTCTAAAAATTCAGAGTGATCTTATATTTGCAACAATTTGGTTTGATCCCATATCAATTCTGTCTTCAAGGTTAAACTTCTTTTCCCTTTGCCCTTACAGAACACAAGTTCAGCTGAGAATCCAAACTTACGGCATTTGGGCTCAAGAGTATAAGTCTCTCTGTTGAAATAATGCTACAGGTTTATACTGCCTATTTATGTGTATAACAGAAGAGGATATAATGGAAATCTTGTGAAACAACCTTCAAAAGACTCCCAGTCTCAAGAGGGTCAGCTGAAAGAATAACAAATCTCCTGAGAAGCCTTTAGAAAGAAAATGTCTGTCAAATAGCACCTTTAGTACTTTGGTACTTTTGGGGGGAAAATGCTTTATGCTACTTTTGTCTGGAATTTAATCCTACATAAAATGAATTTTAGTTTGGTCCCAAAAGCTTTCATTCATTTACTTCAAAGTCATCTTTTAAAAATAATCTCTGAAGTTGCTATAGGAGGGTACTGGAAAAACTCACGATAGTACTTTAACTTAAAATACTAAAGAATGTGAAATTAACACATTGCATAGGCTAAAGCACTTAAAGTCTCTCAAGTAAGCAACACTAAGTGCATACCTTAAATGCAGAAAAAATATCCATTTCCTAAATCAATGGAGGTCAATATAATGGGTCAATATGAGGTTATTTATTTTCAAAGAATAAATAGCAACATTTATTGCATATCTTAAAATAACATTAAATCTTCATTCTGTCTCCCAGTGAAGGACAGGACAGATTTTCCTAAAAAATTGGACCACATCCAGTTTGGCTACCCTGCTGGGGTAAGAAATCTGCACTTGTTCACTGTTTCCAGACTCACATATTTTCTATAAATATAGGATATGATACCAGAAATAATCTGGATCAAATGTAGAAAAGGAGAGTCATTCTTGATTTCTAGTGGTTATTAATTCTAGGTACTAGCCATTCCCATGGGTAACTTCCCTTCCTACTACATGCCCCCAAGTAAGTAAATAAGTAAAATGCCTAGAAGGCAGGTCTTGAGTTCTTCATCTTGCAGCACTAAGATTTATGACTGTAGTTGAGAAACTTGGGAGAGAACAGAGAGGGGGTGGGAGAGGAAAGCAGACCCAGGACTTATCTATTCAAGAGATAATGGGCTCCAAATAATTTTTTCCTTTCAAAGCTGTCTATTTACCCAAGATTATCTGTTAGATGTTGTTCCGTGAGTAGGTTAATCAATACTTGTTGAATTGAATAAGCAACTTCAGAAGGTTATATTCCAGGTTAAACAAATTCAGACCGATATATCTCATTTTCATTTTCTTTTCTTTAAAAATAACTTTAACATATTTGTTGACGCTCGTTACTTTAGCACTGTCTATACAAACCACCCGATACTTTGATACTTTTCCATGTCCAACTTTGAAAAGGAAAACACAGTCATTAACGCACGGTTCAAGCAAATCAAAAAGTCAACGTAGAATTACCACACCCCCTTCTAACAAATTACAAGACTCGGTTAGGTTACCTGGAAAGACTGTTGATTAACCAGACTATAAACCAGGATGAAACCTTGGCCGTTTTTGATGTAGAGATCTCTCATGGAGGCAAACTGCTCCGTTCCTGCGGTGTCCAGAATTTCCAGCACAGAGGGGGAAGAGTCCACTTCGATCTCTTTGCGGTAGAAATCTTCAATGGTGGGGTCATATTTCTCAATGAAAGTCCCGGTGACAAACTGCACAGTAAGGGCAGATTTGCCAACCCCTCCGCTCCCTAACACCACTACCTTGTATTCCCTCATGAGTCTCACCTTCTCTAACTCCTACCAGAGTAGGGAAAAGAACACCCCGCTAGCTGCGCTGTGGCTAGCCTAGGCGGAAGGTGGGCGGAAATCTGCGAACTGGGGAGGAGAGTGCGGAGAAGCACAGGGCCCGACCGGGGAAGAAGAGGAAGTTAAAAGAGGGGGAGGGGAAAGAGCGGAGTGTCGGGTGGGTGGGGATGGGATGGTAATGCCCTTCCTATAGGAACTGGAGCCCAGGCAGGGGGCGTGGGGAGGAGGGCGAGCCTCCGAGTAGCCCAGCGAGGGTGGGGAGACGGAGCACGCCCCCAGGAGGGCAGGGGTGGGGGCCGAGGAAAGGGCGTCCGAGGAGGAGCCCGCAGACAGGGGTTGCCCGGCACCCCTCCCCCGCCCTTCACACAAAGGGGCCCAGGGACCCCGCTTCCTGCTAGCGCCACGGAGTCGGTCCAGGCCTGCGGGCTCCGCTCCAGTCACCGCAGCCGGGGCGGGTCTGTGGGCCCAGGCTCCAGCGGGGGTCGTCGGCCTGTGAAAGGAGAAAGGCGCACGTTACCCGCCTGACCCCTGCCCCAAGCCGGCGGCCCTGGCTGCCATCTCTCCCAGCTCCCACTCAGAACAGGCTGCCGCTGCAGCTGCAGCCGCAGCCGCAGCCGCCACCGCTTACCCAGCTGTCCGCACCAACCCGGCTGCCTGGGAGACTGTCAAGCCAAGGCCATGGCCACCCGCTGGCTCCTATGTCGGAGGGCCGCCCCAGCGCCGCTGCTCGTCAAGGGGAAAGGGGCGGGGGCCGTCCGGCGGCGCCGGCCGCAGGGACTCTAGGCGAACCCACCTCTTTTTTTTTCTCACCCCCCACCCCCCACCCCCAGCGTACACCCGGAAGGGTTTCCCTGACACACTGGCTGAGGTGCCCCAGTTACCCCAGACTGGACGGGATCACTTCCGGTGGGGAAAGTCCCACCTCTCCGGGGCGAGCCGGGTGGCGCTGGGGCCGCGCCCTGCTCAGCGAGGTAGGCGGCCCAGACAGTTTCAGGTCGGGGCTAAGGCCTTGAGAAAGTGCCCCTCTGAGAACCTCCAGCGTTTCTACTTTCCCGCCCGCCGCTGCTGCTGACTGTCCCTCCCCTAAACCCGTTGAAGTCCCTTGGCTTCTTGGCCTCCACCAGCTGGGTCTGAGCACTCGATCCGCTTCTTGGCCCGGCGAGGACCGCCAGCTAATAATCTAGCAATCGGGAGAACGTCAAACATCCCTGGACTTAAAGTTGCAGGAAAAAGAAAACAGCTCAGGAAGTTTATTATCTTTGCTGGTATTTCTTCCCACTTGATCTTTTTCTCAGACATGTATACAGACTGCCTTTAGACTTGGCTTTGGCGCTTATTTCATATGTGGTGTGTTTTACTTAGCTGTGCCTGGCAATTAAATACACACTGTACTTTTATTATCCAGCAAATCTGCCTTGACTCCGCTAGCAAATGCCAAAGCCACTCCTCTTTTTTAAAATACCAAGACTCAAAAACAAAAGCATTAGACTTTCTACACGGTTTTGTTCCCATTTGATTTGAACCACTACACAGCAGAAAAAGGTGACCAATATTTAAGGAAGAGTTGATTGGACATGGTCTAGGCCTGTGGACTACTTTCATTTAATTTTTGATTATCTGCATGTATAATATTTTGCATGGTTGGCTCTTCCACTTTAAAGTTTTGTTTTAAAGGCCATCTTTCTTAGCCACTAAAATTCAAAAAACAATAACTCTAGAGTTAACACTAAGTTTCCATTTTTAGATAAAATTGTTACTTCTTACATATTTTTCCCTCTGCTGACTTTCTACTTGTAAACTTTGTGTCAGTTCCACAGGCCCCAGGGTCAGAAGTCTAGGTTATATTTTAGGTCACTCCATTTTTTAAAAATTCAAGTTCACCCAGAAACTGAGAGATTCGGTGGCTAACTTGGTGAAAATGACCCCTAATTTCCTTAGTTAAAAGCTGTAAGGGCTAAACTGTATGAATAGACATGTATACCCAATCCAAATTTTTAGACACTAGAAAACAGGCAAGTCACAGTAGTGTGAGGTTCCACTGTCCCTCCTCAGTATCCCCCAATGCCACTTACAGAATTCAAAGGACAGTTTAGCTCAATTTCTCCACCGCCAGAAGCTGGTACAATCTCTCCAGCGAAGTCCCCAGCACTGATTCTAGCTGTCCTGGGCCCTGCCTGATATCTGAGGCACTGCCCTCTGCTGGAAGAGCTTTGGTCTATGAATTATGACTCTCCCCATAGGTCACTGCTCCTTCCACACGTGCTGTTGCTGATTTGGAGTTCTGCTGCTCATGTCCCTGACTAGCTGTCTCCAGACTGTCTGGTGGAATCCTCAGCCCTCCACCAGCCATTCTTGTAACTGAATCTGGAAATTCCTCTTCTGATCCAGCTAATGTTGAGCAATCATATCAAGTCTCTGCTCTTTTACTAAACTGGCACAACAGAAAGTTTTATTATTTATTTATTTTTGAAGTCGTCTCACCTGTTGGCAACTCTAATATCGCCGAGTTGTTGCCTGTGTTTTGGAGAGAGTTCTTTGTTTTTCCATACAGTGAAAAATTCTACTGCCCTCAGTTCAGAGTCCTGTTGAGTCCCTCTCACCAACTATAGGGTGGACAAATGTCACTCATACTCAGTCTGAAGAGGTTTTCTAAACTTTCTTAGAAGGTGTTAATTTCACCACTGATTAGGAAAGTCAGCAAATGGAAGTAAAAGTTCTTTAATTATTTTTTAAAACTATTTCACAAAATTAGATACTATGCAGCTATTTACATGGTAGATTGGTAAGTGCCAATATGAAAAGATGGCCAAGATATATAGATGACAAAGGCAAGATACTGAACAAATGTATGGTTGCTCTCATTTATATAAAATACATGCGTGCAGCTGGGTAGTAATCTTTGCAAATCAGGAGACTGAGGCAGGAGGGTTGCAAGTTGGAGGCCAGCTTGGACAATTTAATAAAGCCCTCAACAACTTAGCAAGACTCTGTCTCAAAAAATAAATAAATAAATAAAAAGGACTAGGGATATAGCCCTGAGTTTAATCCCCAAAAGTGTGTAATATAGCCATTCAAATCTGAAAAGAATTTTAAACAGCAATCAGGTTTTATTGGGGAAAAGGGAGTAAAGTAAATATGTGTGTGTGTGTATTTGTAATATTTATAATATTTCTAAAGGAGAAACAAAAGAAAGTTGTTCATCACCACTTTACTGGGGATCCATGGACAGGTCTGCCCAATTTAAAAAACCTCCCTATTCCTGCCCACTCTTCTCAAACATCTCTATACTTAGAAAAGCATTTCTCATACATTATCTCAATTGGTCACAGTTGTTTGATAGTGTACTCTCATTAGGCAATGAGGGTAGAAAGACCAATTAGAAGAGTGTGGTTTGGCAGTTAAGAGGTAGGGCTCTGAAATACAGTGGAGGACATTTAAATAGCAGCCCTCCTACCTTCTAGCTGTGTGACCTCAATTAAGTGATTTCACAGGTCTGAGCCTCTCACCTGTAAAGGAGGATAAGAATTTAAGATGTGAATGTAATGAACCATTAAAAGTAAAGTGCTTAATTCAGTCCCCTGCACATTATGAAGCCTCAACACATTGCCAGCTATTTGGTTTTTATTTAAAAGATGTAATGAAGTGTTAGGGTTTTAAAAAATAGAGAACATGGGGAGGAAAACAAAACATTTAAAACCGAAATATCTCAAAATTGCAGAAAAACAATTCAGTTCTTTCCAAAAATATATATTGTTAAGTTTCTCTGCTTCCTTTCTGAGGAAAAACATTATTTTCATACTAATATATCTACCAATATGTATCCTATGTGTATATACATGCATTCTTAAAATTATTGCAAAATTAATCATGCTATAAATATTATCCTGCACTTGCTTTTTCACTTACTATATTTTGATAGTTTTTTTCCCATCTCGGAACATAGATTTTCTTCATCCCCCACCCCCATGGCTGTACCATACTTTAATTACCCAACTCCCCACTTGAGTATAATGGTTGCTTTCATTTTTTTTCACATTCTTTGTGCATATATTGTTGCCAGTTCATCTTTAGGGTGAATTTCAATAATTGAAACAAAGAGTACTCACACTTAAAATTCTTCTGGCAAGTACTGCCAAACTGTCCTTCAGAAAGGTCACACCAATTCACATTCCCACCAGTGCAGGATGACCATATTGCTTTCTTTATAACCCTAGGTATTACTAATTTTAGCATTTTATGGCTATTGTTTCTTGCTTTAGGGTATCTAGAGAACTGGAAAATGCAGGGTAGTGTTTTAGAAGGAATTTGGGTGTCAGAGTCCTAACACTGCCCTATTCCAGCTACAACTCCAATTCTTTCATGTGTAAAATTGGGCATGATAGCAGTATCTTATACATATAAAATAAGCAAGACAAGTCACTCAAAGCATTTAGGCTTCAAAAACACTAACTGCTTAATAAATCACTCAGATAATAGGCTCAATGATGGAGATGGGGGAAATTCTCCAAAAATCATGCCCTTGAAATTCAGAACTTTTGCTTCAATTCTGTACCAATACCTTCAGAGAAACTATTGCTCAATCAGTTTCAAGAACACAACCAAATTTTTATGGTGGTAGCAAAAAAATCTTAGGGTATAAACCATATACAGAATATGTAAATTAGCAGTGCATAATCTGAATTTACAAAATTAGCTTGGCTCAAGTTTAAAGTGATTTTCAGGCACCAGTTTCTCACGTTGATTATTTCTCCCTCCTTTCAAGTTGGTGCCTTTTTCCAGTTGCAATCCTTATAGCTATTGGCTGTCTTGGATCATTTACCCTCACTTTTCCCTGCCAGGTGAATTCTTTTGCCTTTTAGGTCCTTAGTCTACCTACAGATGTCTTCTGAAGGGTGTCTCCCCTCTTATTTCAATGCTTTAGGAACTCCCATTGATACCACTAAGAGTGTTCAGGATTCCTTCTAGCTTCTAAGAAATCCAAACTTCCCTTTCAAATCCTACCCCTAGCTACATCAGCCATTGTTCCTGCATGTCAGGCTCCCCAGGTACACAGAACCAATTTTTTAAACCTTTCTTGCCACCTTCTCATTATAAAAATAATGCTGCTTGCAAAAAAGTTTTTAAGTAAAGGTGCAATCCTACCACCCACAGAAAATCACCATCAACATTTTAGTGTTGTTCACAGATTTTCCTGAAATAAAGAATATTTTTTAAACTGAGAATGGGATCATATAATTTTGCAAGCAACTTCTTTCAATTATTGAAACATCGTTTTTGTACAAAGTAGTAAAAAGACTTGTGCCATGTGTGGTGGTCCTTGTTATCACAGGGACATTGGAGGCTGAAGCAGGAGGGTTGTAGGTTTGAACCCAGTCTCAGCAACTTAGTGAGAGCCAGTCTTAAAACAAAAACAAAAAGGGCTGGGAATTCAGCTCACTTGTAGAGTGCCCCTAGGATCATTTCCTAATAATACACATGCACGTATAACCATCATCATGGTCTTTCCTACAACCTTAGTTGGTATTAATCATGTTCAACCCTGCATACCTGGAATCCTTCATCCAAGCACTGGAATTTCATGGGAAGGTCTGCTTACCTCAGAAGCCAGTACCCCAGCCTGGCCAGGCAAACACTCCTATAAAAACATAAACCTTATTTTGTAGGTGTGACAACTAAGAAAATTCATTCCACAGAACTCAGGGGCCTTCTAAATGGGTTGTTTTGAATAGAGTTCGGATCTCCTTCTTCATTTCATTTTTAATTTCAAAGATAGTAATTAGGAAATCATTTTGTAGTCTATTAAATATTAATCTATTTATTTAATCTATACAAACCTAAGGAATCTATATTAATAATAACCATACCCCTAATGTACTGCACTAGAATGACCTGGAGGGGATGTTAAAACACAAATGAAAATCTCAGATTTTTTGATTCAGTAAGTGTGGGGGAGGGTTGATAATTTATATTTCTATGTTCCCAGATGATACTTTTGCTACTGGCCCTGAGACCATACTTTAAACATCACTTCAGGCCATCACATATGGAAGGGCCTGAGTTCCATCCCCAGTATTGCAAAGTTTACACACACACACACATACACACAGCCGGTGTTCTAGGATGTGATAGAACTTTATATCAGGCCTTTCCTACTCAATATTCATAATTATAGTTATTGAATTCCTACTGTGTGTCAAGCACTTTTATAGCACTTTTGAGGAAGACAGACAATGAAATCAACATTTATAGTATGGTGTGGCAAGTACTACAATAAGGACATGACCAGGGTGCTATAGAGGGCTCAGGAAGGGCACCAGGGATGGTTTCTTGGAGAAGGTGATTGGGCTGTAGGCAAAGACCAGAGGAATTGGCAGAGGCTAGAGATAGATAAAGAAAAACCTGTGAAATAAGCTATGGAGTTTGGCCTTTCTTGAAGGTTGTAGGTTTTTTGTTTTGTTTGGGATGCTTTTGTTTGTTTGTTTTTGCTGTCTGGGGATTGAACCCAGAGTGCTTTACCACTGAGCTACACCCCCAGACTTTTTTTTTTTGAGACAGGGTCTCACTAAGTTATTAAGTTGTTTAGATTCTTGTTATGTAGTTGAGGCTGGGCTTGAACTTGTCATCTTCCTGTTTTAGCCTCCCTAGTTGCCAAGATTACCAGCACGTACAATGATACTGGCATGAAAGCCAGTGTTACAAAGGTTAGGTAGCACACTACCCTGAACAAAAGTCTGAGCTAAGAATCCAGGCCCAGATTAAACTATTAGCTGTGCTGCTTAAGAAGATGTTCCTTACTTCTCTGAGTTTCCCTTTCCTCAAGTGTAAGGGTAAAATAGCATCTACCCTTTTTAAGTGTTTTGAAGATTAAGGATAATTACCTAAATGCCTGACATATGGTAGGTGTTTAACAAAGGGTGATAATGATCAGATTTGAATTTTAGAAAGGTGAAATTGTGAAAGGCATACTTCTCAGATTGTTAGAATTCATTTGGCACTTCCAGGCAAGTTCAAATAAGGCAAATACTCTAGAGATGAGGAAACTGAGGCATATGGCCAAGTTCACTCAGCCAGTAAGTGCACACTTAAATGGAGAACTGGTATACTAAATTTTTCAAACCTTATATATTTAATTTTTTTCTTTTCCTTTGTAGGTATAACACCACCAAGCACAAATGTAATCTTCTTGAATGCTTCTACTGTCAACATGATTTAATTAATACAAATAATTCAACCTGTTTTCAATGATGCATATACAAAACATGCCAGTTTCTTCATTAGAAGTCATTCTTCCCCTCCCCCATTTACAAACTCATTCTTTTTTATAAATGGTCATTTGTAACAATTACATTCAACACCAGATTTTGTGTGTGTGTGTGTGTGTGTGTGTGTAATAGAAACTCTTACTATGAAATTGAGTTTTCTTTAATAGTTGAAAAGTATGGTTATGAAAACATTGCAGACTCCAGTCCCACCTGATGGCAACTTTAAATTTATCCCAAGTGATTCAGAACTTAGAGTGAAATTGTGACTTAACCTGGGTCTCCATGCACTCTTAGGAATTTCGCTAGCAGGTAACCACAAATTGGAATAGTTGGGCATGGTGGTTCACACCTGTATTTCCAGGGATTCTGGAGGCTAAATCAGGAGGATCATAAGTTGGAGGCTAGCCTCAGTAACTTGGCAAAACCCTGTCTCAAAATAAAAAATAAAAGGGCTGGAGATGTAGCTTAGTGGTAAAGCCCTGCTGGAGGTTAATCCCAGTACTTCTCCTCCAAAAAGATATTGCCTAAAGATTGAATTCTTGGACATTAAAAAGACTGGTGTCTGAATACTTTTTTTTTAAAAGGCTGATATTGAAGTGTGAGAAATTAGGTGAAAAATAATGTAAAGATAAGATAGAATTTATTGTTTGATATAATAGGTCATCATTATTTCTGTTTTAAATTCTCAGCAACTTTAAAATCTTTATTTAATTTTTCTTATTTGAGACAACTAACAGAATATGCAGAATTCTGGCACTAGGTGTCAGCAGAAGATTAAATTAGAAACATCCACCTTGTTTTTTGTTTTTCTTTTCTATTTTTCTATATTTTTCAGAGTTTTAGAACAATAAAAATAAAGTACATGTCCTGGATTTTAAAAGAAGACAGTGCACATTTCCTCATTTGCTGTGAGAATATCAGCACAAGAAGTGAGTAGCAGCTCAAAGGCACCTGAGGGAGATCACCATGGCTCAAGGAATTATAAGACTAAGTTTTACCTTCATTTAGGAAATATTCTGGAACTAAACTTTCCATCAAGCAAAAATATGGGGATTCAGGAGTTTTGAGGTAAGGATGGGGAGGGTGGTCAGACACACTCCTGTGAACCAGTTCTAATCATTTACACATGGAAATATAATGTTCAAGCCAATCACAATGCTTGTACTGATAACTCAGTAAATGTTCTTTCCACGTGGATAAAATTAACTTAGAGGATTGCTTTGAGAACCAAGTGAGTTGGCTGATCCTAAGGACCTCTCAAATTTAGTACAGGCTGAACATTCCTAACCTGAATACTCCAAATATGAAATGCCATAAGTGACGAATTCCACACCTGACTTCACATGCCAGATCACAGGTGAAACATAGGAGCACTAAAATATTCTATAAAATTACCTTTAGGCTATCTGTATAAGGTGTGTATGAAACAGAAGTGAGTTTCCCGTTTAGACCTGTTTACCATTCCCAAGATGTCTCATGATCTATATGCAAACATTCCAAAATCTGAAAAAGGAGTCATGGTAGTTCAGTGATAGAATTCTTGCCTCCCCAAATAGAAAAAAATCAGAAATCTGTAATACTTCTGGCCCCAAATATTTCAGACAAGGAATAGTCCCTGTGTATATTCAATATTTAGCATAATTTTTTCTTTTTTTTAATCTCCAAATCTTTTCCCTCTTCTTGTTTTCTATCACAGTAAATTACATCACCCACCAACCAGTTAATGAAAGTAGAACCTAGGGTATCATCCTCAATTCTTCCTTCATCCTCACTTTCCATAATCAAAAAAAACTATTAAGTCTTGACAATTCTTCCTCCTTACTACTTCTTACATCTCTCCCATTCTGTGGTATACTGTAGTGCGTAGAGATTTGAGAAACTTTTGTGACATCTCTTTGCCAAACTTGGTAATAGCCTCTTAAATGGTTTGGATGTCTCCAATCTATCCTCATAGAAATATATTCTTATTCTTGACCTCTTTTGCCATTTAAGTGTGGACTTGGGCTCATGTAATGATCCTTGTCCCTCATCCAGGAGTTGCCAAGAACTTCTTAGAAAGTTAAATCTCAGTTATCCATCCTAAGTAGTCCATCTTTATAAATTATCCATGGATCCTTTCGAAGTCTTTGTCTGAAGAAAACATTAATTGTCCTCATACATATGAAAAGAAGCTAAGCCTCACTCCATAGTGAGAATGGTGGAATTTAAACCACAGTGAGAAACCATTTTTCATAAATCAGTGAAATGTTTGTTAATACACTTTGCAGGCAAAAGTGGGGGAAACTAACACTCTCAGACACTGATAGTAGATTGTAAGCTGTTAACTTCTATCTAGGGCAATTTGGCAATTTCTGTCACCATTATAAATCTACATACCCTTTGATCCAGCAATTCAAGCTATAGAAATTAATCCTACAGTTATACTCACATGCATTTGAAATGACATAGGTAATGACTATTTATTGCAAGATTGTCCAAATACTGAGAACTGAAATATTTGGTGGCCCCTGGGGAGATGTAGCGGGTGACCAAGGAACTTTTCTGTCTCCTGTTTTGCCCTTTGAACTTTTAACCATATTTAAACAAATGACTGGATGTGTGCACTTTCCTCTATCTTATGCCTTAAGATAGAGGAGGGTGTGGTTAGGAGATTCAAATTCATATGTACATTAATTCATGACCAAAATGTGACAAAAACATGATACTAATGGACTGACTACTGCAAAATAGATGACCTATCCCATCTGTAGCTCCATGGGTTTCATTGTGTGGTCCCCAGGCTGCACCATTGGCATCTCTCAGAAATTGTTAGAAATGCAAGGTCAGGTCCCACTGTAGACCTACTGACTCAGAAACTCAGAGGTTGGGTCTAGCCATCTATGTTTTAGTAAGTTCTCTGGGGAACTCTGATGCATGATCAAGTTTAAAAAACACTGCAAGCTTGGGGTTTTGGCTCAGCAGCAGAGTGCTGGCCTCGCATGTGCAAGGCCCTGGGTTCAATCCTCAGCACCACATAAAAATAAATAAAGTTATTAAAAAAAACTTCAAGCTCATATCACCTGATAAATTGTGTGTATTTGATGAGTGCTTGTTGTTTAGATCATGTCCTTTTCCCTCTTAAACTTGTCATGCCACCCAGTCCTATTGATTACTCCTCTAGAATACCTCATGCACCCATTGGCTACTGCCTCTTCCCATTCTCAGCCTCATCACCTCACACTATAGGAGGCTTCCAATTCCTCTGTCTCTACCATTGTTCCTTCCAGTTCAACCCAATAATTCTAAAATATTATTCTAAAAAACTACTTTGTATATGTCAGTCATTGGCCTACTCAAAAATAAGTAACAAATGCCTCATTGCCTCCAAGACAAGGTACATATTCATCTGCTGGGCCTTCAATGATTTCTTTTTAGCAGTTCTGGGAATGAAACCGAGGGCTTCATGCAGCCAGGCAAGTGTACTACAACTGAGCCACATCCTCAGCAACCCCAACAATGATCTTAATTTGGCTCCCAACTAACTTGAAAGCTTATTTTTCTCTTTTGAGTCCTCAACAGCAGCCCTCCTAGTATCCAGTTTATTCCTTAGACACACCAGAATTTTTGCCTGCAAATCCACCTTTCTCACTTAACTCCTACTTATCTATTAGGTTCACTTAGAAGTCTCTTTCTCTTTTAAAACACATTTCCCAAGTGCTTCATCCAGGTAAGGTGCTTCTATTGCACCCATGTGTCCTTGCTATATTTTAACGGTTTTTTTTTTCCTGTCTCCTCCACTAGTGTGTAACCTCCCTGATGGCAGGAACATTGTTCCTTTTTATGCTTGAGCCTTCAGTCACATTGCTCTGAAAACTATAATTTGGAGGGGTGAATCTGAACATGTAACATCACACCCAAGGACAATAAAGTGGCATAAAAAATGTAAGAGCTGTGGAATTAAATGCAAAGAGAGAGGAAAGGCAGGAAATGTATCCTCATCGAACTATTGCATGGGCCAGGCACCTTACAAGAAATAATGACATTTATTTATTTATTTGGGGGTATTGGGGATTGAACTCAGGGGCACTCAACCAGTGAGCCACATCCCCAGCCCTATTTTGTATTTTATTTAGAGACAGGATCTCACTGAATTGCTCAGCACCTCGCTTTTGCTGAGGCTGGCTTTGAACTCGCGATACTCCTGTCTCAGGTTCCTGAGCCACTGGGACTACAGCCGTGTGCCATTGCATCTGGCTAATAATGACATTTATTATCTTACTATCTTTTATGTTGTTTTCACACTAAAAGTAAATATATGCAAATAAAAAGAGCTTAAAAAAGCAAGCCTTTTTGGGCACATATTTGTGTTTCAGAAGACTGTTTCATATTAAGATTAGAAAAGGGGCTTTTGAATGTGGATTATGTTCCACCAGTAATAATTTACAACTAGATTCTTAAATCTTTTCCCCTACCTATTATCCTACTTTCCTCCTACTCCTTATAAATTAGTAACATCAATTGGGAGTTTGTCTAATTTAGGAAAAGGTAACAGAGAGTAAACATGGGAATTCTAACAAGTTTTAATTGCTTATCATGAAACCCTTCAATAACATTTGTAGTGCTACATGAATATCTATATATTCATTTTTAAGTTTTAATGACTTCAGAGGAGCTTTATGTCTCTATGTCTTTCCTCAAGTGATGGATTTCCTCAGTCCAAATTCAATCATGTAGGAGACAGTGCAATTTGTTTACTTTACAAAGCAGTTCTAATTGAAGCATTTGCTTCCAATACTCTGGTACTGCACCTGGAAGGCCATGAATTGGGTTTGGATATGCAAACTGTTTTGTACAATTTAAATTCTCCTTAGGGTCAGTGATAGGTGATCAAGTAAGAGAAAAATATAGAGGTTAGACTAGGTCAAGAATTAAGAAAAACAGATGTTTGGACTTTTGCCTAAAAGGGGAGAATCCAATTCAGAGTCACTACCTGGGATGGTATTGGAACTGACAATCTCCAAAGGCTTTGGTTTTGCTAAACCACAGCATATTTCCATGAGTTAAGACACAAGGGATCTGGAATATTTGTCATGGTAGAAAACTTGTGTCATTTAGAACTGTCAGCTATAACTCATAACATTTTTATGGATTTGAAAGTGATCCCCAAATTAGTAGGTAATTTGTATTTTGGCGGTAGCATTTTATTAAATATTAAAATATGGTTCTTCTGGTTGGACTATTGCCTAACATAATTATAATATAGTCATTATTTAAGCCCAACGTTGTGGTTGAACACACCCTCATATTTTGGTTGTTACTGCCAATTGGACAATATTTACTTACTATTCCATATGTAACTGCACTGCTGTTAATTTTTAAACTTTGCTTATGTTAATTCAAATATGTCATTAATTTCTACTAATGGTATTATTTGACTGAAGTGAAATTAGCACTATGCTAGGTGCTTTGTAGGAGCCAAAATTGTACAAGGCACTATTGAACTTCTTAAATATAAAAGTAAGGAGTTACATAGTTTCATAGACATTTAGCAAACATTTGCTCCTAGGACTGAAGAAGGCCCCAACTACTGAGGCAGAGATAGTGCACATAAGTGGATCATGACACAATTACAACAATAAAACAGGCCGTGATGTGTGTCTTAGCCTCAGTCCCAATTATTCTGTTCCAAATTTCGATTTATGCACTAGTAGTAGGAAATGATAACATTGTGTCTTGAATGATTTTGTGTAACAAAATGCTATAGACTGGGAAATTTATAAAGAAAAGAAATTTAGCTGGCCACAATGGCCCACAACTGTAGTCCCAGCAACTCTGGACGCTGAGGCAGGAGGATCACAAGGTTGAAGCTAACCTTGGCAACTTAGCAAGACCCTGTCTCAAAATAAAAAGTGAAATTAGCTCAATGGTAGAGTGGCTCTGAGTTCAAGCTCCAATACCACAGTAAATAAATAAATAAATAAATAAGAAAATAAATTTATCTTTCATAGTTCTGGAGCCTGCAAAGTTCAAGTTCAAGGCACTGGCATCTGGTTTCTGGTGAGGGTCTTGCTGTATCCTGACATGGCAAATGGCAGAGGAGAAGTGGGAACAAATGTTGTGACCTCATATGGTGAAAGAGTGAAAACAGCGAACTCATTCTGCACACCCTTTTTTGTGGCATTAGTAATCCATTCACAAAGATGGAACCCTCAAGACCTAAGCATCACACATTGATCTCCACCTCCCAACACTGTTGCATTGGGCTTTAGGTTGAATATGAGTTTTAGAGGGGACAAAATGTGTATAATCTCTAAAGTAGTTGAAAGATTATTCGAAAACACTTGGTAACTTCCAACATGAGCTGTGGTACATGTTCTAATATATTCCATTGGACTAGATTTTTATCATTGGAGAATACACAAGGTGTTTTGGAATAGCCAAGCATCATTTATAGTCAAATTGAATGAATAAAATGAGCTAAAGAGATAGTCCATAAGTTTTGAGTTTAAAGGGGAGTATGATAATTAAGAAATGAGATTGATTTTTCTTGAGGGCCTTATAATTGGCTCTGAAGGCAATTGCAAGGGATGTTTCAAGACTTGCAAATATAGTATGGTAGACCTTTTCCCAAGGGATAAAACTTATCTGGCATACTTAAGATTTCAGAGTTTGTTGAGTTTGAAGTACTGGGTGTGTTTTTAACCGTTGCATATTATACCAGACTTATCCTTGTTGCTATACTTTTGGAATAAGTATCATCTCTTATTTGTGAAGGAGAACATTTTAAAATAATACTGAATGTCCTCTTCTTTCAGCTATTCATTATGTGCAGTATGCTGAACAAGACTAACACCCACAGCAACTTTATGTAGTAGTTGTCACTTCTACCACTTAATAAATGCCATGGAGGTCCAGAATAAATAAGTAGTAGATCAATAAAAATCAGAATCTTCCTTCAAGTTTGCCAAGAATCAGAAAACTCTCCATAAGATTCTTCAAAAACCTAAGACTGGAACCACCATTTGACCCAGTTATCCCACTCCTCAGTATACATTAAAAATAGTTAAAAGCAGCATATTACAGTGATGCAGCCACATTGCAGTCCATAGCAGCTCAATTCACAATAGCTAAGGTATGGAACCAACTTAGATGCCCATAAACAGATGAATAGATAAAGAAAATGTGGTATATATACAGAATGGAATATTACTCAGCCATAAAGAAGAATGAAATTGTGACATTTGTCGGTAAATGGATGGATCTGGAGAGTCTCATGCCAAATGAAATAAGCCAATCCCAAAATACTAAAGGTTGAATATTCTCTCAGATATGTGGATGATAATCCATAATTGGTATTGGAGGGGGACAGGAAAAATAGAAGTCCATTGGATTAGACAAAGGGGTATGAAGAAAAGGGAGGGAGTATGGGAATAGGAAAGACAGTGGAGTGAATCTGACTTAACTTTCTTATGTTCAGATATGAATACACCACAGTGAATCTCACCATCATGTGCAACTACAAGACTGGGATCTTAATTAGAATAAGATATGATATATTCCATGTTTGTATAAATATATCAAAATAGATTCTACTGTCATGTATAATTTAAGAGAACAAAATATTTTTTTAAAGACCATAAAAAAGTTCTCAATAGTGTATTTGAGAAGTTCTTGCTCATTAGTTAATAATGTATCATTATTACAATTGACTCTCTTTTTGATGTTGTAATGCCATTTTAATTGACTAGTGCACACCATTAGTTCCATATTCTCCTGCCAGAGACTAATGTGATAAAAAGTCTCAATTTATTTAATTAATAAATGAACATGAAGACTTTTCCAATATGTCTGTCATCTATGGAAGGGCTTTCCCTCTTTTGTTCTGTAGTTGGTTTATTTTACTGAGCTTCAAGTCTTTCTGACCCATAGTGCCTATTCGTCTTGACTCCTGATAAAAGTTTTTTAAAATAGTTTCCAGATTTCTAATTTTTTTCACAGACAATTAAATGGTAACTATCTAACCAGAGGTAATTTATTTCATCACTCTGAACTTGTTTTGTCTTCCACCTGGGAATAAAAATACCCCTCACAGGATTGATGGATGGTCTGAATATAGTAATGTATTTGAACTGACATTGAAGAAATACAATGTATGGAACAAAATATACAGTATTTTTTTCATGTTGATTATGTGATTGCCTAACCACTAAGTCAATGTGGATTCTTCTGTAATTTGATCGAGGCACTGAGCTGGCTCTAGAGAAAGATTGCTTGCCTGTGTTAGCTCCAGAAAACAGAAAGGAGTCATATATTACAAAAGTCCAGGCTCTGAAAGATTTCCTTTTGACAATCAAGTATGGCAGCTGTTACTACTCACTGTCTAAAGTATTTGATGAGGTAGTTTATATCAATGAACCCGATGGAGACTTTTCTCCAAAAAGGCACCCTGCAGGGAAAAGCTGATTGGCTGAAGAAGGAGAATAAAGGGAAGGAGAAAACACTCTCAGTGTATGAGGTAGGGGTCCTCCCAGGACATTCAGCCCTAATTCTTGACCATTGTTGGAGGTTAAGCTAAGCTCCCTGCATTGTAAACATTTTGTTTCTTTAACTAAAACTAGAGGAGGGTCTGAAGAATAATACTTGTTTTCCTTATCCCATTGAGATACTGTGAAGACCTTTGTGGATTGTAAAGAGCCATATATGACTAGGGAATTAACTCAACAAATGTTTATTGAGTACCTGCTGTGTATAATGCACAGAAATAAAACATTTACCTGCCCTTAAGAAACCAGTAGTCCTCAGAGAAAACAAAATATATAAAAATAAGAGATGTCAGGTAGAAAAATCATGAGTGCTAAAATAGAGGCAAACATTATGTTTCAAAAAAATAAATCAAGTACATGGGATTCATCAATAAGATGATTAAATAATAAAATGATTATTTTAAAGTTATGCATTTAAAAATTCATATTCCTATTCTCAATGAACTTATAGCCTAGGAAGGAAACAGACATGAGCAAATAAGATCAAATGTGGCAGATATAATGGTGGACACTCAGATTCTAGTGGTGGAGGGAAGAGCATAGACAAGAACACAGGGGGGCAATGAGGTAGGGGAGGGGGGCCTACCTCTCATGATTCCATGTGGGGCTACTGACATGGGCTGTGGGAAGAGAAGAGGCACAGAAAAGAATGAAGAGACAATGTTTTTCTTTTTCATAACTGCCCCAAATTAGGACTGTAGCCCTCGCTTCCATCTCTGTTCCCTTTGTTTCATAAAATACCTTAAGTCAGGTGCATGCAAATCTGGAAGAACCTGCATTTGCCAGAAAGCTCTGTTTCCAGAATTTTTTACAAGTATTTTCCACATAACTAACATGCTACTGAATGGCACACCTGAATTTGGGGTGGTGCTTTGCTATCTACTTCAGATTGGTTAAAGGCTTTCTGTGTGAAACTCTTTTCTTATTGGAAAAAATAAAGGTCAGGGAAATTTCAGTTAACCATAAGAACACACATTCATTGGCATTGAAATAATCCATTCAGATCTCTACAGCTCCGAAGCAGTTGTGACCTCACTAAATGTTGGTATTGTTCTGAAATATTTTTCCACTAAAGTCTGCACTTTCCATGTTCCTATTCCTTTTCCCTCATGCTGTGGTTCCACTTGCAATCTTGTTTACCAGTCTGATGGGAATGGGTCCTTTCCTTATTGCTGTGGGACCTGTTGGTTATTGTGTTTGAGCTCACAGGAATAAATGAGTGCTTGGTGCTCCTAAGAGGCTGACATGTTAGTGTTCTTTTGTGATGTATTCCCCTCTCAGTATTGGAGAGTCTTTATGTGCTGTTGACTACAGGCTATCTTACAGAGCATCATTCCTACCTCTTCATCAGGAGCTAGTCTAGTGCAATAGCCATTTGCCATAGGGGAATTCCATTACTTCTCCTTACCAGAAGGATAGATTCTGTCTGTTTTTTACACTGAAGATGGGGAAAATTTAATTAAATTCTTTCAAGTGCTAGATTTACTTACACTATCAATTTACTGCTAAAACTACCATTCTCAATTTGGAGAAAGAGAATAGGACCATATGTCTCAAACTTATCAACTGTCAGCACTTCTAGTAATAGTTTTCTGTTTAGAATCAAAGAAAGATTTGGATTTTTGAGTCCCTGAAGCCCTCTAGTTAGAATCTGATGGACTTAACAATTTGGAACTGAATTTACTGTACACTTTTGTTTATCAGAATGAGTTTTGCAATAAATCTAGTATCTTATTTGCAGTATGTCTTAAGGCCAAGTTTGGCAGCTTCTTCAAAAGGTAGTTCTTTTCTCCAATCGTTGCCTGCTGAAGACTATGCAAGAATTAGTTTAAACACCACCACTGCTAATAAATCATCCACATGTTTGGCCAAGTGACAAAACTGGCCTGTGGGGAAAGCTTGAGAAAGCTAGGATAAGTACACACATTCGTTGGCATGGAAATAAATATAAAGAAAAACTTGGCTAAAATTTCTGATGCCAGAAATACATAGTTCATAATCTTGTCCAAAATGTGATATTATGAGAGCATCCCCCTTGAGTTTCAGTTTAGATGACTATTGGAACAGAAATACATATGAATTTTCATATTTTTCTAATTCAAATATAAAATGTTTGACATTAGGACAAAAGTTGAACACAAATTATATCCAAAATCTAATGGGACATGAGACCTGTCCACAAGTAGCCTATAGGGCAGTTGGAAAGATGAGACTGCCACACATGGCATCGTTAAAGTCAAAGAAAACTTGTAATGAACAATGAAATACATATAACACAAAACTGTGTGGTTCAGGCATACCAAAGAAAGGAAGAGGAATGAAGGATTAATGGGGAGGCCTGGGGAAGGCTTCCTCAAGGATTCATGGTTTGTGTTCTGACTCATAGGCTAGGCACAATTTGTATGCACTGAAGGAGACACTTTGATTGAAAAAGAGTAAGTGCATGAGAGAGAGAGAGAGAGAGAGAGAGAGAGAGAGAGAGAGAGAGAGAGAGAGAGAGAGTCAATATGGAAGGCAGTGGGACCAGGCTGCCTAGGATTGAGTCTGTGAAAGAGTTGGCATGGTTGGGTAGATTCAGACTTAGCTATGCAGGCTTAAGGATTTGGTTTGAGTTCCATAGACAAGAATCATCAGGATCCATTGAGAAGCATAATGACATGAGGAAAACAGTGTTGTGGGAAAATTAGACCAGGATTGATGGGATTACATATGGCCATCCAGATGGCAAATGCTCCAGTTGCAGAGATTCTTACTTGCCAGTACAATGAGCAGTGAGATGACTGTAAAGGGAAAGAGGCTGAAGCCTGGCATCCACTCAAACTATGATGGAAGCCAGGATCAACCAGAATGAATTTGGATGGGGAGGACAGTTTCAGATGGCTTATGAGAGTGCTGAGATGAAATATTCTGATACAGTGCACATAAAGGAAACTAAGGAAAAAAAGAAATGAAGGAAAAGAAGAGCACTGGAAGTGTGAGGGTTCATTATTATCTGGCCCCTGCCTCCCACCCCCACCTAATTTTCATGCATGCTTCAGTCATTTTGCAGTGCCCGTGGTGCCCAGTACACACTTACTCCCATTTTTGCTGAATGTATTTGTTCTAGGCAGAATGTCCACCAAAGATATCCAGGTTGGAAATCCCTGGAATCTGAATATACTACATTATGGAGCAAACAAATTCTTACTTTTGCAAATGTAACTAAGGTTACAGACCTCAAGATGGAAAGATTATCCTGGTTTATCTGAGCTGATCCATTCTGATCTGTAGTCAGAGAGATGGCAGAAAAAGAAAGAGAGATTTGAAGTATGAGAGGAACTCGCGGATGTAATATCCAGTTTTGCTCGAGGGAGGAGGTGACACAGAAATTATGAAAAAGAATGAGGGTGGCCTCCAGGAACAAGGACTGGTTTCTGGCTGATAGCCAACAAGGAAATGGGGACCTCCATCCTACAAATGAAAGGAACTAGATTTGGTGAACAACCTGAGTGGTAGTGGAAGTAGATTCAGCCTAGAGCCCCAGAAAAAAAAATAGCTGCTGACAAATTGGTTTTCACCTTATGAGACTCAGAGCATCAGAAGCATCCAAGCCATATTGACATCTAGATAAAAGTTTCTAACACATAGAACTGTGAGATAATAAATAGATGTTGTTTTAAGAAGTGTAATTTGTGGTGTAGTAATTTGTTATAGCAGTCATAGAAAACAAATATAGTGTCCTTTAACACTCAGCTCCTACATCATGCTTTTGGGAAGGCTTTTTAATTATGGTAGCCAATTGCTATTGGGTCAGTAGGGCTTAGGAATAATGTGGTGGTGATAGTTGCTGGACATGCAAATAAAAGCAGGTCAATTCATCCTAAAGAATCTGGAAAAGCTTAGAAATTTCAGGCAAATAAGTTCTGCCCACCAGCTCCTAAGTCCCTCTTATGCAGTACACTCTCCAACATGCTTTTTGGTTCTTCACTCTTAAATAGGAATGAATAGCCAAAGATCAACATCCATTTGAAGGAAAACTCCAACTTACAAGAAAGAGACCAAAATGAAGAAGGAAAATAGAAAAAAAATCAGAACCATGTTGAGAATAGAGAAAAATGTCTATGAAACAACAGTTAATATCCTCAAAGAAATAAGAAAAGGTATCAAATCACTAAAACATGAACATGGCTATATGAAAGAAAGAATAATCAAAGAACAAAAAGAAGAACTAGAAATTAAAATATGATAGCAAAAATTTCAGTGGAATAGGGTTGAAGACAAGTTGAGGAAATGACACAAAAACTATAGCAAAAAGATAAAGATTTCATTAATCAAAATTGCTTGAGTGACTGGGTATAGTGATACATGTGAGTAATCCTGGGATTTGGGAGGCTGAGGCAGGAAGATTGGAAGATCAGGGAGGGCTTCATCAACTTAGCAAAACCCTGTCTCAAAAAAAAAAAAAAAAAAGAGCTGGCGATGTAGCTCAGTCATAGAGCACCTCTAGGGTCAATTCTCTATTGCATAATCCATCCCTCAATCAATCATTAAAAATTTCTTAAGGGTTTACTACATACCAACTACTCTTCTAGGCCCTTGGATCATTAACAACACACTGATAAAACTCCTCTGACCTAGTATAGTTTACATTTTGGTGGATAAAATGAGAACAGAAACAAGAAAAGTATCCCAGAAGCTTGGCAAGCTGAGGCACAAGATTGTGAATTCAAAGCCAGCCTCAGCGACTTAGCTAGGCCCTAAGCAACTCAGTGAGACCCTGTCTTTAAATAAAAAAATATGAAAAGGGCTGGTGATGTGACTCAGTGGTTAAGTTCTCCTGGGTTCAATTCCTAGTACCTCCCAAAAGAAGGAGGAGGAGGAGGAGGAGGAGGAGGAGGAGGAGGAGGAGGAGGAGATAAAAAAAAGAGCAGTGATCTATGTAATCCATCACCAATTTAGTAAGAATTTACAGAAAAAATGAAAAGGTGGGAGCAAATTATTGATGAAATAATACAAAATAGTTTCCAGGTCTAAACAACATGAGTTTCCAGATCTGAAGGGCTCACTTATAACCCAGCACAAGAACATGGTATATTTAATGTAACTGCCTTCTCACAGTTTATCTGCCTTCCCAGCAAGGAAAACAAAAACTATATCCAAGGTCTGCCCCATCAGGGCTCCTCTATTCCGTCCAACCAGAGACACCTGGTAAGTTGGATGCCATCCAGAGCAGTGTCCCAGTTGGCACCTCAAGAAAACCTGCCAAAGCTACCCTAGAGCCTGGGAAGTTTCCACAATGTGGGAATATTGGGAGGGGCCACGCTTGAGAGGAGAAAGACACGAGGGATAAGGACTTTGTTCCAAAGTTCTTCTAAGGGTGGTCCCTGACCCAGCCTTGGGAATCTGGGAAAATGCCCCACTAGTAATGGCATTTTCTCAAGCAGGCCTCCCTGTGAAGCTAGGGTGGAGAGGGACAGTGCCTGAACAATAGGAATGTCTTTTCCGCATTTTTTCCTTCCCTGACAGTTTGCTCTTTACCTGTGCTCCACTTCATGAGCAATCTAGGAGGCATGGGTCACAGATTACTCCTTCATTCCATCTAGAGAAAATAATGGGATCAACAGAAACAAACACATTGAGGTATTTGAGCTTTAATGGAACATTCCTCAGATACTTTGAATTTTAACAGAGATATGAGAGAACAAATCTTCACACAGCAATTCAGGCAGTAACAAATAGCCTATGGCTACCTTCAAAAGCATACTGAAATTTAGAGTAAGCAGAGCCACTGGAATCATCTGTCCACATCCTCACATTTTTTTCTTTTTCCTTTTTTTTTTTTTTTTTGTGGTGCGGCGAATCAAACCCAGGGTCTTGTGCATGTGAGGCAAGCACTCTACCAACTCAGCTATATTCCCAGCCTAAGACTTACCCATCTTAAGGGATTACTGGTAGATAACCCAAGTTCCTTATCACTAGGCTAAGATGCTTTGCATTTAACCATACCATCTTTTTTTTTGGGGGGGGGGCAATGCTGGGTATTGAACGCAGCACACTAGTGCATGCTAGGCATGTGCTCTACCACTGTGCTATATCCCCCAGACCAACCACACCATCTTTAATGAACTCATGGTTCCAAACAAATGCCTGAGAGAGAAACTCCTGGAGATTAGTCTATTCATGAGACAGGCTTTGGTAGCACTGTATACCTTTTCTCTCCTAGATAAACTGTCAGGAACTTTATTCATTAAATAAATTAGTAAGTGTGGGTGCAATATTAGTTAATGGGTATTCCGGGATCTTGAAGGACTTCACAGTGCAGTGAAGGAGAAAAGATAGAAGGGACAATTGAAATGTAGTGTGATCATTGTTACATAGGTGATAAATTGGAATTATTGAGATTTTGTAGCTGCCTGGAGGAAGATGGGTAGGTGATGTCCAAATTGAGTCCTAAAAGTGATGGAATACAACAATGAACAATTCAGGTAGAGACTGTCAAGGAACTTGCTCTCCAGTGAAGAGGATAGATAAACTCACAAGCAATAAAAATCTTCTGCACTAAGTGCTAGGAGGAAGGTAAACCCAGGATTCCTCCAGAACACAAAGAAAAACTCCCAGTGGAGATGGGGGAAAGGTGTAAGTAGATGGGATCACATTTACAGTGATGACTGTACCTGATTTTGGTCTTCATGGGCATTGGCCAAGATGGCTTGACAGAAAGCTGAAGACAGACTATGGGTCCAAATATACAGAAAATTGTTCTCTGGGAGACAAGTGAAGAACACCACATTAAAGTACAAGCTAAACTTCTATAATAGAGATCCTAAAAACATAAAAGTTTCTCTTTCTCTCATGTAACAAATCAAAGGGAAAACAGGTAGATTATTCTACTCTATGGGATATTCCAAAGACCCAGCATCTTTCTATCTTATGGTTCTTCATCTCCTAAAAATACTGTCCTTTTCTGCAGAGTTAAGGCTAGCACATCATCACCATGTCAATGTTTTAGCCTCTAGAAAAGGAGGGAGAGAGAGAGAAAAAAAATGTACAAAACAAGTAACTCAAATGTTAGAGGCATTGTTTATACATCCATTATTGGTTACATGAACACACATGACTGTAAGCTGCAAAAGAGGTTGGGAAATGTAGTGTCTATTCTGTAATGTTTCTTGCTAAATCTCAGGGATTTACGTTACTAAAGGAAATAAAGGGAAAGAATGGACAGTAGAGAAAAAGTAGAGTAGTCTCTAACATGTGCTAATCTGCTTTCCTATGAATGGGGGAAAGCAGTTTTAGAAGGAAAGTAGTTTGATGTTAGTTGGAGAGGGATTGAGCTGAGGCCAATTAAAGAGTTACAGTATCCTCTACTGTTGGCACAAATTCGAAAATTGAGTATCATCCTTGACTATTCCCTTATCATTTTTTTATACTGGAGATTGAACCCAGGGATGCTTAACCACTGAGCCACATCCCCAGCCATTTTTATTTTTATTTTGAGACAGGATCTCACTAAGTTGCTGAGACTGGCATCTAACTTGTGATCCTTCTGCCTCAGCCTCCTGAGCTTCTAGGATTACAGGGGTGCACCACTGTGCCTGGTTTCCCTTATCATCTTTTTTTAATTAGTTGCTCAAGACAATACAATGATCTTGACATATCATACATTTGATTCAAATGGGGTATGAATTCTCATTTTTTCCACGTGTACAGATTGCAGGATCACATTGATCCCTTATCATCTTAACATAGCCTATTCATAACTACCAGCTTCTGTCTATCATATCTTCTGATGTTCTCTAGAAGCCTCACCACCATTGCTTAGTCCAAGGTACCCAAACAGGTCTCCCCAGGATTGCCTCCCAATAGCTTTTTTTTTAGTCTCCCTGACTCTACACTTGCTTCCTTCCAAACCTTATGTTACACACTGCATTGTGTTCCCGCCCAACCCCTCAAAACTCTCATATGTTGAGGTCCATTCCCCAATAACTCAAAATGTGAGTGTATTTAGATATAGAGACTTTAAAGAGGTGATTCAGTTAAAATGAAATCGTTGGGGGTGGGCCCTAATCAAATACACCTTTTTTTTTTTTTGCCTTTTGTTCTGGAGGAATCCTGGGTTTACCTTCCTCCTAGCACTTAGTGCAGAAGAGGAATTAGGAAACAGATAGTTATAGAAAGAAGATTAAATGAAGTCACAAGTTAAGGATGGTCATTGATCAGCCAAGGAGAGTGGCCTCAGGAGGAATCTATTCTCTTGACATCATTATCTCAAACTTCTAGGCTCCAGAACCTGGAAAAAATAAGTTTCTGATGTTTAAGCCACACCCAGTCTGTCATTCTTTGTGATTGCAGCCCAGGAAAACTAACACAGAATCCTTCAGAGTGACTCTTATTAACTACAAAGTTGGTCACGTTTGTCCTCTGAGGGTTTTAACCCTCAATGGGACAAATGAAATGGCATCAAACTTAAAAGCTTCTGTACAGCTGTGGGAACAGTCAACAAAGTAAAAATACTACCTAAGGAATGGGAGAATACAATTTCAAACTATATATCTGATTAAGAAATTAATATTAAAAATACTATCAGTCCTCCATTTCTACATGTTCCATATCTTTATATTTAACCAAACATAGATTAAAAATATTTTTTTTAAATTTTGCCTGTACTAATTTTGTATGGAATTTTTTCTTCATAAATACAGCACAATTTGATTCAAATGGGGTATGAATTCTCCCATTTGAATTAAATAATTTACATTGTATTAGGTATTGTAAGTAATTTAGACATGATTAAAATGTTTTGGAGGATTGTGTATTTTATATATAGATACTATGCCATTTTATACAAGGGCCTTGAGAATCTCCAGATTTTGGTATCTGTGAGGGATCTTGAAACCAATCCCCTGAGAAAAGAAAGATGAAGTGAAAGTTACTATACCTGTATAGTAACTATATGTAAGGTACTAAAAAATTTCAATAGTGAGAAGAACAAATACCCAATTAAAAATGGGCCAATGGGGGATGAACATGTCGATTAGTGGTAGAGTGCACGAATGCTTAGCACATCTGAGGCTCTGGGTTCAATCTCCCGTATTGCAAAAATAGCTAGCTAGGTAGCTAGATAGATAGATAGGAGGGAAGGAAGAAAGAAAAGGACAAAAAATCCTAGGCAAAATGGTGCAGCCAGTATAGAAAATAGTATGGAGGTTCCTCAAAATATTGAAAATTGAACTACCATGTGATCCTATAATCTCACTACTGGTTATATAGTACAAGGAAGTGAAATCAGTATGTTGAAAAGATATCTGCATTCCCATGTTCATTGTACCATTATTCAAAATAGTCATAATATGGAATCAACCTAGTGTTCATCAACTAATGAATGGATAAACAAAATTTGTTGTATACCAACCAGTATATACAATGGAATATTTTTCAGCCATAAAAAGGAGGAAATCATATCATCTCCCTCTGTGGGAAGATAACATCATCTGGAGCCTCTATAGTTATTTAGAAACAATTGGATGGCATTTGTTCAAAATTTTCTAGAAATTAAAAGAGACAAGTCCATTTAACTGAAAAACCTAGGGGGGGAAACAGACAATACATACAAACTCAAGGATGATCTGGATGTTTCAGTTCCCACACACAAAAAAATTCTAATAATGAAATGTTCAAGTAAGAGAGGAAAGATGAACAAACTATATGAAAAAGGGAAAATTTAATAATTAGAATCTATAATAATTGGAAATCTAGGGCTGGGGTTGTGGCTCAGCAGTTGCACGCTTGCCTAGCATGCGTGAGGCACTGGGTTCGATTCTCAGCACCACATACAAATAAGTGACAATAAAAGTCCATCAACAACTAAAAAAAACCATTAAAAAAAAAGATAAGTTTAAAAAAATAATAATTGGAAATCTAGAATTAAAGAAGTTAAGAATTTAATACATGTGTTTGATGAAAGAGTTGAAGAGAGAATTAAGAGTATTTAAACTGAAAGACATACAGAATAAAAATTGAAAACCAAAAGTATAAGAGACAGATGGGACATAGTAAAAATTTCTAACATAGTTATTATTTTATAATAATTATCAACATATTAATTATACAAATTAATAGGATTCACTGTGATATTTCTATACATGCACATGTCCTGCATTGATCATGTCCATCCACCCTTAGTATACCCTCATCCCCCAGCATGCCCTTCCCAGTTCCTTGTAATCCCTCTTTTACTTTCAGGCTCTTTTTTTTTTTTAAGTTTCCATATATGAGAGAAGACAAGTGATAGTTGTCTTTTTATGTCTGACTTATTTTACTGAACATCGTGTCCTCCAGTTCCATCCACTTCCCTGCAAAGGGACAGGATTTTATTCTTTATGGCTAAATAATACACCATGGGTATATACTATATGTTCTTTATACTTAGAGAGAGAGAGAGAGAGAGAGAGAGAGAGAGAGAGAGAGAGAGAGAGAGAATTTTTTAATATTTACTTTTTAGTTTTTGGTGGACACATCTTTATTTTTATTTGTATGTGGTGCTGAGGATCTAACCCAGAGCCGCGCGCATGCCAGGCAAGCGTGCTACCACTTGAGCCACATCCCCAGCCCACATTCATTTTTTGACAGGCACCTATGCTGATTCCATATCTATTCCATACATAGTGTCACAATAAACATGAGTGTGCACAGATGGCTCTTTTTTGGAGGTGGGTACCAGGGATTGAACTCAGGGGCACTCAACCATTGAGCCACACCTCCAGCACTACTTTGTATTTTATCTAGAAACAAGGTCTTGCTGAGTTGCTTAATGCCTTGCTTTTTGCTGAGGCTGGCTTTGAACTCGAGATCCTCCTGTCTCAGCTTCCCCAGCTGCTGGGATTACAGGTGTATGCCATTGCACCTGGCCAGATGGCTCTTTTGTATGTTGACTTCATTGCCTTTGAGTGTATACCTACGAGTGTGATAGCTTATATTTTTGAGGAAACTCCATACTGTTTTCCATAGTGGCAGTACTAATTTACATTTCCACCAACAGGAAGTATATGAGTTCATTTTTCTCTACATATTTGCTGGCATTTGTTATTTTATTACTTTTTTATAGTAGTCATTCTGATTAGAGTAAGATAGAATCTCAATGCAGTTTTGATTTGCACTTCCCTTGTGGCTAAGGAGGGTGGTCATTTTTTTTTCATTATGTTTTGGTTGCTTGTATTTCCTCATTTGAAAAATCTGTTCAGATTTTTAGCTTATTTATTGACTTGATTACTTGTTCTTTCGTTAACTTCTTTGAGTCCTTTATATATTCTGGATATGAATCTTTTGTCAGATGAATATCTGGCAAATATTTTCTCCCATTCTATATGTTGTGTCCTCACTCTCTAATTGTTTCCTTTATGTGCAGAAACTTTTTAATTTGAGGTAATGCCATTTTTCAATTCTTATTTTTATTTCCTGAGCTACTGTTGCCCTAGTCAGGAAATTTGGCCCATGCCAATATCTTTAGCATTTTTCCTATGTTTTCCACTAGTCTTCAAATTTCAAGGTCTTTCATTAAGGTCGTTGGTCCATTTTGACTTGATTTTATACAGGACAAGAGATAGAGATCTATTTTTTAATCTACATGTAGACATCTAGTTTTCCCAAAACCATTTGTTGAAAGGGGTGCCTTTTCTCCAATGTATGTTTTTTGTAATTTTATATAGAATCAGATGGTGATAGATATGTGGCTTTTTTCTGGGTCCTCTTTTCTATTCTATCAGTCTATGTGTCTTTTTATGCCAATGCCATGCTGTTTTGTTACTAGAGTTCAGTAGTATATTTTGAAATTAGGCATTATGATGCCTCCAGCAGTCTTCTTTTTTGCTCAGGATTGCTTTTGCTATTCAGTCTTTTGTGTTTCCATATGAATTTTTTCTAGTTCTATGAAGAATGCCATTGGTGTTTTGATGAGGTTTGCATTTTATCTCTCTATCACTTTTGGTAATGTGGCCATTTAAAAATACTGCCCTCAATCCATGAACTTGGAAGGTCTTTTCCATATTTTAGTGTCTTCTATTTCTTTCTTTAGTGTTTTATAATTTTCATTGTAGAGGTCTTTTACCTCCTTGGTTGGGTTTATTCCTAGGTGTTTTTTGAGGCTCTTGTAAATGGGATGGATTTCCTGATTTCTTTCTCAGCAAATTCATTATTGGTGTATAGAAAAGTTACAGAATTTTGTATGTTGATTTTTGTATCCTTATACTTTATTGAATTTGTTTCAGTTCTGGCAGTATTTTAGTGGAGATTTTGAATTTTTCTATGTGTAGAATCATATAATCTGCAGACAGGGATACTTTGCCTTCCTCTTATGTTATTTGTATGCCTTTTATTTCTTTCTCTTGCCTAATTGTTCTGACTTAATACCACTTGACATTCAGGGTTGTAGTGGTGGAAAGCACTGAGTTTTAAGCCATACTTGTCTGATAATTGGTGGAAGGATGAATTTGTATTTGGGAGGATAGTGGAAATAGAATGGGGAATGTCTGAGCTAGGTGGTGATTTTAGGGGATGTTACTTTTTCCTTGTGGCACAAGCCTCTATGAAGCTTTCTCTAGTTTCTTCAGATGCTTAGAGCAAAAATATTTGAAAAAAAATTGTGTCTGTACTGAATATGTACAGACATTTGTCATTATCTAAACAACAAAATGTAACCACTGTTTGCATTGTATCAGTTATTATGAGTAATCTAAAGATGATTTAAAGTATGTGGGAGGATGTGCATAGTTTATATATGATGCCATTTTGTATAAAATATTTGAGCATCTGCAGATTTTTATATCCATTGGCTGTCCTGGAACCAATTCCCCAAGGATACCAAAGAATGACTATACTCTAAATCTCCTCTTGAGTTGTGTATAAGGCTTTAGGCCCAGATCTTGACATTTCTGTCATCACTAAGAAGGGGAAACTAAGTGGGGAAACTCTTTGGATGATTCATAATCAATCACTCAAGTAGGTGGCCTCCTTCCTCTATATTCCTCCCTTTCTAGAGGCTTATAGTTGCTCAATAGCATTGCCTTTCTAGGGAACCATACCACCCTTCACCACATACCCTTACAAGTCCTGGTTTCACTCAGAAATTCTCACATATGAATACACGATGTCACCCTGAGGTTTGCATCAGATTAAGTTCAGATTGCATATTTTTCTGTGGATATCATTCTGCTGCAAATTTAGAAGACACATTGCTGCTGGCTTCGTTTTCTTATTCTTAATTCCTTTACAAGAGTTCTACTTCAATAGGCCCTATAAAAGCATTAGTTTGCAGATGTAATAACTTTCAAGTATATTTTAGAGGTAGCTGATAGGCATATCATTCAGGAAGATCAGTTATATAAAGCAAACTACCTCACATTGTTTCATTTAGAATGCAATCTATAAATATAGTCAACTAGATTATCTGTTACTGAAAGGGCAAAGTAATATAAATAGTCTAAAATATTGGGGAAAAGTTATTTGTTTTCATTTTGGGAATGTGCTATAATTTTACTTCCAGCAGCAACAGGTGTTCCTAATTATGGTTTTGTTTAGACTAATATTGGAATTAACTCGTACACTCTGAGCACATATGTGTCAAGAACATTTTGGGTAACTGAGCAGGGAGAACTGACCTAAGACTCTTAAGCTGAAGCTTGATGTACAATTGCCTGCAAAGTCTTGAATCCTCTCTTTGTAACTGACTTATCAGACTGAACATATTAAATGAAAGATGTTCCTCACCTTGATATGTTGTATACCAACTCCAAAGATGCAATAATTTCTCAGACATTCTCAAAATCCCTTTGTGCTTTATCTTCAAATTCTGCTTTCCCTGTTTTAAGCCTTTGGGAGAAAGAATCTGGGTGGCTCTATCAGCCTGTCCATTGCAATGTCTGTTCCTAGAGAGTTTTGGGGCCAGGCAGAATTAGGAGGCAGGATGAGCAGGCAGGGAAGAATGTTCTCGGGCTGGAATAAGACTGCAGGGTTTCAGTCTTTATCTTTATCTTGATGACTTCCAAATTCTATCCCTGGTCCAAATCTCTCTCTCAAACTCTAGTGGTATTTAGAGCTGCTTATCCATCTCTCCGTGAATGTCATAGGACCTTCAATTGAACTTCTCTTCCTAGCTCTCTTCCAAATATCTTTCTCCTCCAATGTTCTTTATGTCATTGGCTGTGGTACCAACTTCTTTTTTTCTCTTTCCACATTTTTTAATTGTTGCATTATAATTGTACATGATGATGGGATTTATTGTTACATTTTCATGCATGCACACAATATAACAATATAATTTGGCTGATATCACTCCCCAATATTTCTTCTCTCCCTTCCCTCTTCCCACCCCCATCTCTTTCCTCTACTAATCTCCCTTTGATTTTTATGAAACCCCCACCACTTTCTTTTTCCTTTTTCATCTTTAGTTTTCACATATGAGAGAAAATGTACAACCTTAACCTTCTGAGTTTGGCTTGTTTCACTTAACATTATGGCACTAGTTCCATCCATTTTCCTGAAAATGACATCATTTCATTTTTCTTTATGGCTGAATAAAGCTCCATTGTGTATAAACACCACATTTTCTTTATGCATTCATTTATTGATGTACACCAATGCTGGTTCCATAGTTTGGCTATTGTAAATTGTGCTGCTAGAAACATGGGTATGCACTAATCATTATAGTATGATGACTATAGTATAATTCTTTAGGATAAATACTGAGGAATGGTATAGCTGGGTCAAATGCCTAGTCTTTTGAAGAATCTCCATATTGATTTCCATAGTGGTTGTACTAATTTACAATCCTACCAACAGTATAAATGTGTTCCTTTTTCTCCACATCCTCTCCAGCATTTATTATTATTTGTATTCTTGATGAATGCTATTCTGAATGGTGTGAGATTAAATCTCAGTGCATTTCTCTAATTGCTAATGATGTTGAACATCTTTTTTTCATATATTTGTTGGTCATTTGTATTTTTTTTGAAAAGTTTCTGTTTAGTTCATTTGCCCATTTATTAATTGGGTCATTTGGGGTTTTGGCATTAAATTTTGAGTTCCTTATATATTGTGAATAATGATCCCTGTCAGAAGAGTAGCTAGCAATGATCTTCTCTCATTCTGTAGGTTCTCCCTTCACATTCTTAATTTTTCCCTTTGCTGTGCAGAAGCTTTCTAATTTGATGCCATCCAACTTATTAACTCTTGGCATTATTTTGGAGCTTGAGGGTCCTACAGAGAAAGTTGTTGCATATGTTTATATGCTAGAGTGTTTACCCTATGTTTTCTTCTAGGTGTCACATAGTATCTTGTCTAATTCCTAGGTCTTTGATCCATTGGAGTTGATTTTTGTGCAGGGTGAGAGATATGGGTTTAGTTTTGTTCTTCTCCATATGGACAATCAGTTTCTCTAACATGTGGTACGAATTTTTCTGTCCCTAAACTAAAAGTTTAAGAATCATTTTTGCCTTCTTTTTTCTCTATTCTTCCCCACATTCTCCAGTTCTTGCCAATTTAATTCACTTATTTTTACTTGTGTCTTCTGACCTCTTTTCTCACTCACTTCCACTTAGACCAAGCCTCTGTCACCTCTTGTCTGTTCGACTCAAACTCTCACATAACTGCCTTCTTTGCATTGAATTTTGCTACCTGAACTTATTCATCCCGCTCAGAGCAAAGATACTTAAGTGTTGTCAAATGGAATTACTGCTATTTCTAGCCCATGCCTCATATTTTCTAATCTTTGCACTTTTGCTTTTGGTGATCCATCCTCCTGGCAAGACCTCACCATGTTTCTGACAATTAATTTCTACTTCTCTTTTCATGATCCAGTTTGAAAGTTTTGTCCTCTTGCAGTTCCTACTTGCAGTTGCAAAACAACTACTCCTGGGCTGGGAATATAGCTCAGTTGGTAGAGTGCTTACCTCGCATGCACAGGGCCCTGGGTTTAGCACCACACACACACACACACACACACAGTCACACAAAATGACTCCTCCTTCCTCCAAATATCCCCAGCCGTCTCTCCTTCTCTCATGGTACTGATTATGTCTACATCAGAATCATTCTCTACTAAACTGCAAACTGCAGGACAGAAGAGTCTAGTGTTTTCTTCATGGCTGACAGGGCTCAGCCTAACACTAGAGCTTTGGGGACCATTTGCAGGCCTACCACATGTCTTATAACCTTGTACACAAAGTGTGGTCCAAGAACTAGCTGCTTAGGTATCATCTGAGGACTTGATAGTAATTCACAATCTCAAGCCTTCTAGACTTACCAGATAAAAATATGCATTTTAGCAAGATCCCCAGGTGATACACATGCACATTAAAGATTAAGAAGCAGAGCACTGTACTATTTATTACACACAGGAATGAGTATCCTCAAAATTAGACAAACATCCATCTTATATTTCAGTCCTCTCAGACACGGTACCAACTTTAGATCACTGCACGGTCTATGTTCCTGCTTCTGAATCACCAACCCTATTTTCTTTTTATTCAAATTTTGAGAACTTCCTCCTTTCCAAAATCATAGAAGGAGCCTCATCCTAGACAAGGGCTCCCTTTCTCCTATCAGAGAGCTGTGGTTGCACAAAGCTGGCCTCAATTAGGGAGGGAGTTTGTGATTCCTTGCAGCTTGCCTTAATCAAGCTATGGTCTCTGGCCAAGGTGTGAGTCAGGCCTTGTGTCCTCTGTTAAACATCAGTGAAAGGAAAGCCGTGGAATGATGTCAAGTGAGCTTTTGAGCTAGCCACTCCTAGAAACATCTGGTGCTGGCAAAGGATCATGACTATGAATACAGATGAAGGGAACAATGGAGCAATTCGAAGTGATTGCAGTTTTAAATGTCTTGTACAAAAATGTATTTAAGTTTTGTATTCATCTGAAGTGGCAAACTACTAAATGATGTTTCCTACATTTTAGAAGAAAGGTAAAATCTCCACAAAAGGGACTTTCTTTCCTGTACTTTCACTTTCCCCAGATCATTTGAACGAAAATAGCATTCCTGACTTTTCTAGACCTCCCTTAATTATCAACACAGTTCAAATGTGGTGTTCAGTACCCACCTTGTCTGCAGATGCTGGTGGGTCCTATAGAGCACATTGTCACACTTTTTTTGTAGTGTGCTATTGAGAAACCTGGGTAACTGGAAAGGCCCTCAAGTTTAGGCAAAACAGCTCAAACTGGGAAGTGGCAACACCCGCCATTTTTGCCTTGGGCATGTATTTGCTGATAAATTACTGCTCCTAAAATTTCCTGGCTCTTGTTTGAGCTGCCAGAACTACACCCAGACTGAGATGGGAGTGGTTTCAGACCAGCTTCTGTCTGACACTGGGAAAGATAAGACTGTCCTTCTGCCACTAAAATTACAGAAGAAACAGGGCTTGCTAACAACCACTCTGTCAAAAGTCCCTGACTTTGTACATTTAATCAGAAGAGTCTATTGTCAAATTGGGTTTCGCCACCAAAATAACAACTGTTTTAAATAAGAAACTGAGAGATGATGAACAGGCTGATGATGAAAGGTATACTTCTCTTGAGAATGTTGCCTCTAGACAAAATTGTGAAACAGACACATTTCACATAATTGTCTCTTGAATTAACTTTTTTTTTCATTTGCTGGGCATATCAGGAAGGGTTCTTTTGAGGAACAGAACAAGCCAGATGTGTGTGTGTGTGTGTGTGTGTGTGTGTGTGTATAAATTTGTTACCAACAGATTTTTTCAGAGAGAGAGAGAGAGAGAGAGAGAGAGAGAGAGAGAGAGACTGACACTTCCTTTGGGTGTTGTGAAACCAATAATGAAACTGATTCTGAGCATTCAAGGTACAAGCTTTTATTCAGTGGCCAAATAAGCAGACACCAGCTCTCCTATCAATTTCTTGTCTCAGGGTTGAGAGGTCATAGAGATAGAGTAGTGGAAATGAAGGGAGTGGATAGGCCAACAGCAGGAAGGAATATTCATGTATTTTCCAGGAATTGGCAGAGACTTCTCAAAACTTATGTGCCACCTTTTAATTTCTTTTATGATCTGGTGTTTCCAGTCATGGCTACTGTTGGGTCTGTCACCATGGAAATTACATTATAATGAAGATAGGGGTATCTGGTGGTTACTCTGGCAGTCATCTGTTTTGGCTAAGTTACCTGAAAGGCAATTTCTGTTCTTCAGATATCCTGTCCTCAAAGATTAACAACATCCGAGCAAGAAATATGGCTAGGAGACAGGCAGTACACTGGATAACTACATATATACATATGAAAGAGGGAGCATTTATTTTAAGGAATTGGCTTACATGATTGTGGGGGCTGTCAATTCAAAATCCACAGGGAAGGCTAGTAAGTTGCAAACTCAGGCAGAATTTCCATGTTATAAACTTAAGGCAGAATTCCTTCCTCTACAGTATGACAAGACAGTTCTGACATTTCGATTTTTTTAGTATAGGCCATATTTTCCCCATGTTTTATCCAAACAATCAAATGGATTGGGCTAGAGCCAGCTGGTCTTTCTGGCTAAAGATTTTACAAGTATAAGGTTGTTGATTTGGACCACAAGGGAACATGGTTGAACATCTTGTGTAATGAAAAAGCCAGAAATGGAGGGGCTAGGGATATAGCTCAGTTGGTAGAGTGCTTGCCTTGCATGCACAAGGCTCTGGGTTCAATCCCCAGCACCACACACATAAAAAAAAAAGAAAGAAAGTGTTAGAAGATAGTGACATCTGTCTGATGACCCCAGCATGCAGAAAAGGAGTCTCTGAAACAGTGTTTAGAGAGCCTATCTCAATCCATTTTGTGTTGGTGTAACAAAATACCTGAAGCTGAATACTTTAAAAGGAAAATAAGTGTATTTATCTCACAGTTTGGGAGGCTGAAAGTCCAAGTTCAGAAAATATCATTTGTTCTGCCTTTAGTGAGGGCTTCCTGGGCAAATCACAACATGGTGGAGGCCATCGTGGTGGGAGTACATGTGGGAAGGAGAGAGCAGTCACCTTGTGAGATGTGAAGCAAGAGAGATTTAGGAACTAGGCTTGCTCTTTTTATAATAACCCACTCTTGTGGGAGTTAACTACAATCTCATGAGAGCTGCATTAGTCCTTTCTAAGGGCAGTGCTCCCAATGACCTAATTGTCTCTCATTAGGTTCTACCTCTTAAAAATGGCCCCACCTCAACACTGCCACACTGGTATCAAGCTTCCAGACCATGAAGCTTTGGGGGACACCCTGAAACCATAATTAAACCACAGCAGATAACAAGCTCTCAGGGTGTCACATCATGTAGGAGAGATCCACAGTAGAAAATGACTCAGAAAACTACTATAAGGTCTTGCATTTCCTTTTAAGACATAATAATTTGAGCCTGCCTATTCTGTATTGCTCTGCTCTACATGGATGGCCAGCCCCTTTCATTTAACAAATGTGTACCTAGAGTCTACTGTGTCTCAGGCTGTTGCTGAAAGCTCAGTCCTTGTCCCCGTCCTCAATGCCAAGCCAATAACAAGGACATGGTTTTGAGAAAAAAAAGGAAGGTTTTTTTTTTTTTTTTGCTTTGCAAACAAAGGTGAAGCACAGGCTTCAAAGTCCCAAAGGCTGTGATTCTGCCCATCAGCAGGAACAGGGGGCTTTTAAAAAGGTGACTCAAAGGTTATGTTCCACTGTTTTCCTGTTCTCTGTGGGAATTCATTTGTTAATCAGGGAGATAGTAATTTCTGAGACCTTCTGGTGCCATCCCTAAGTCTGGATTACTTCGTTCCTATAGTGGGTGTGTACTCAAGGACAGATAATTCTGCCTAGGATGGCCAAGAAAGGTAATCCTGTTTCCCCTGAGATTAGAGAGGGGAGAGATTGGAGAGGAGAAGGGAGAGAGAAAGAGAAGGAAACTTGTTCATTTAAAAAATAAGTTGCTATGGCAGAGCAGCTAGGGCTATATTCAAAGCCTAAAGTGGACCACTATTACAAGGCCCTGTGTTAGGTGCTGGGAAGAGGTAGCTAAATCCAGCATAATACCTGCCTACAATAAACTCATCACTTAGTTAAGGAGACCAGAGAGGTAGGTAAACACAGATAATTATCACAGAGTACAAGAAGCACAAAGATAGAGGTATCTGTTGAGAACAGTCAAGACAGAGAAAGGGGAATGAGTAACCCTTCTTGGCCTGGGGATAGTGATCTGGGAGAGATGAGAGGCTTTCAGCTGCTTCCTGAAGAGGAACTAGTAGTTCCCTAGGTAAACAAGGCAAATGAGACATCCTGTTTGATTATAGCCATCCTAATGTGTGTGTCATGGTGTGTTGTCATTTTAATTTGCATTTCCCTACTGAGTTTGATGTTGTGCATCTTTTCATGTGTTTTTTAACCATTCCTAAATCTTTTTTTGGGGGGGAAATATCTATTTGGATTCCTTGTAAAAGTTAATTGGGTTATTTGTTTTTTAATTGTCAAGTGTAAGAGTTCTTTTTAAGATCTAAAATCAGCGTACTATAGCAACACAGCCACCTCAATGTTTATAGCAACACAATTCACAACAGTCAAATTATGGAATCAACCCAAATGCCTGATAATGGATGAATAAATTAAGAAAAAATATATCATGGGATATCATGAACTGAAATATAAACACACAGAATGGAGTTCTACTCAGCCATAAAAAAGAATGAAATTATGGTTTTTGCCAGCAAATGGATTGAAATGAAGAATATCATGGTAAGTGAAATAAGCCAAACTCAGAAATTCAAAGGTTGAATGTTTTCTCTCATATGTTGAAAACTGGAGTAAAATAAAGGAAAGTGGGATAGAAAGATAGGATAACATAAAGAACCAATCAAATATAAATTAATAAATGAACAAAATAAAGTCAAGTAGAATAGAGGAAGGAGAATGGGAGAGGGGAGGGAAGATAGGGAAAGGGGAAGGAAAAGGGGGATCATGAACTGAAATTGATTTCCATGCATGTATGAGTTTGTTGGGTTGAACCCAACCACTATGTATAACTATAAAGCTCTTATAAAATAAATAAATAAATTTTAAAAATAAAAACCTTTTTAAATATTTTCCTCATTTTTTGTACATTATAATTATGCATATAATAGTAGGATTCATTATTAAATTTTATACCTGCACATAATATTGCAAAACAATTTGGTCAATATCATTCCCCTTTTTCTCCTCTTTTTTCTCCTCTTGGTCCCTTTCCTCTACTCTGCTGATCTATCTTCTTCTTTCATATTTTTGATACAAACTTATAAGATATATGTTTTACAAAAATTCTTTCCCATTCTGAGGCTTGTTTTTCTTGATGGTGTCTTTTGAAGCACAAAAGTTTTTTTTGTTTTTTTTTATGAAAACCAGTTCATTAATTTTTAATTTTCTGGATAGTGCTATGGGTCTTACACCTTGTGGCTTTTTGTAAAGTATTTATTAGTTCTACCATTTTTCTGGATTCCTTGAAATTTTCTACACACAGCATCATGTTATCTGCAAATGAGTACATTTTCACTTCTTCCTTTTCAATCTGGATTCCTTTAATTTTTCTTATGTATTTATTTACTTTCTTAACTTACTGAAATACAGTATTTTATATAAGTGACTAATGGAGACATTCTTACATTGTTCCCATTTTAGAAAACAATCAGCCTTTTACTATTAAGTATGACATTAAACTATGTTTTATTTTATTTTATTTTTGTTTGTGTAGCTGTCTTTCCAAATCTGAGGAAGCCTTCTTCCATTTGTATTTGTTGACAGCTTTTGTCATGAATGAGTGTTGGATTTTAGATTTTGGGAAATGCCTCTCTTCCTCCTTCTCCACCTCCTTCTCCTCCTCTTTCTTCTTCTAGTTCTACTGAGGTGATCTTGTAGTTTTTGGTCTTTATTCCATTAATATAATATATTACACTAATTGATTTTCAAATATAAAGTCAACCTTATATATCTGAAATAAATCTCACTTGTCCTTGACTTATAATTCCTTCTATATGTTGCTGAATTTTGTTTGGTAATATTTTGCTCAGGATTCCATATATGTTTATGTCCATGGGTAACACTGTCCTATATTTTTGTTTGATTGTGATATGTTTCTCTAACTTCAGAATTCAAGTAATATTAACACCATAGAATGAGATGGTAGGTGTTCCCTCTATTATTTCTTGGAAAATATTGTGAAGAATTGATATTATATCTTCTTTAAATATTTGATAAGATCTGTCACTAAAACCATTTGATTCAGGGATTTATGATATGGGAAGATATTTAATTACTATATAAGTATTTTGACTTGATATATGTTTAGTCAGATTTTTAAAATTTCTTGTATGGTTAATTTTGGTAATTTGTGTCTTTTTTCCTTCCAATTAGAACTTTTTAAAATAATTTGTGTCTTTTAAAGAAAGCTTTATATTTCTGTTGTCCAATTTTTTCCAAAAAGTTTTCTCTTAATTCTTTTCTTTTATATAGTGTTCATAGTGAACACTCTTTCACTCCTGACATTGGTCATTTGTGTTTTCTTTCTTTTTTTCTTGGTCAGTGTAACTTATGAATTATCAATTTTGTTAATCTTTTCTAAGAACCAACTTTTGTTTTAACTGAGATTCTATATAAATTTTTCTATTTTGTTAATTTATACACCAATTTTAATTATTTCATTTCTTCAGCTCAATCACAGTTTAGTTTGCTCTTCTTATATTAGTTTTGTAAGGTGGAAACATAAGTTATGAATTTGAGACATTTCTTATTTCCTGATACAGGCATTAGAAAGTATAAATTTCCTTCTAAACTTTGCCTTAGCTGCATCCTATAATTTTTTATGTGTTATATTTTTATCATCTTTCAGTTCAAAGAAAATTCTCATTTCTCTCATGCTTCATTCTTTGGCCTGTAAGTTATTGATACTTGTTTAATTTTCTAATAGTTAGGGATTTATCAGATTTCTTTCTATTGTCAATTCTCATTCCATTTTTGAACATACTTGTGTAATTTCAATCTTTTTAAATTTACTGAAGTTCATTTTATGGCCTATAATAAGGTCTATACCAGAACAATGTTACTTCTGTGCTATAAAGAATGTTTTCATTGGTTGTAGGGTAGGAAGTTGTATATATGTCAATTAAGTAGAGTGTTTTTCACATTCACTATATCCATGCTGATTTTCTGCTTAGTCGCTCTACCAATGACTAAGAATAGGTTACTGAAGTCTACAACTGTTATTGGTAAATTGTCTGTTTCTCTTTAATTCTATAAATTTTGCTTTGTGGTTTTTGACATGTTGTTAATAGTGGTGCATACATTTAACATTATTATAATTTTATGACATTTATGCTTTTATCTTTATAAAATTTTTTTTCTGTAGCAATAATTCCTGTTTTAAAGCATATTTTACTCGATATTAAGATAGCCGCTTCAGCTATTCTACATTTGCACTTTGCTTGCTCCATGTTCTCACTATTTTTCTTTAAAATTACCTGTGCTTTTGAATAAGATGTCTTTTCTATAGACATTACATAGTTGGTTCTTCCTTTTATATCTAGTCTGGTGGTCTGCCTTTTGAATGGAGTATTTGGATAATTTACATTTAATGTGATTGTTGATATGATTAGATTTACCTTTATCATTTTGCTATTTATTTTGTCTCTTTTTTATGCATCCCTGTTCTTCCTTAACTTCTTTTGTGTTTTGATTTTCCTGCTAGCTTATAATGTTTTTAAAGTATGTTTTTAAAAACTTTAAATCTATTTTTATTTTTTAGTTAACCCACTTCTTTATGGTTTTATTGTTACATGTCTCTATATATTGTGCATATTTCAACTATGGACAGCATGCTGAAAATAAGAAACGTGCCATGGCACATACTTGTAATCCCAGTAGATTGGGAGTCTGAGGCAGGAGGATCACAAGTTCAAGGCCAGCCTCAGCAATTTAGTGAGATGTGACTCAAAATAAAGAAATAAAAATGGCTGGGTATATGGCTGAATGGGTAAGTGCCCATGGGTTCAATTCCAAGCACACCTCTCCCCAAAGAGTGGACGTAGGAAAGAAATCCAGAACAAGGGAGAAGAAAAAGCTCAAGAGACATATCAGAAGCTCCCTCCATCACTATCCCCTTAAAACTATGATGGAGATGCTTGTCTAGAGTAAGTGACTGTGTTAATTCTCTGCTTCCCTTACCTCCTTCTCTCCCATTTCCAAATGAAGGTTCACCTAACTTAATGAATATCTGGGAATGTCTTTGTGTCACTGTTCTTTGTCTTTAACTTTCTTTGCTTCATCTCTCTTAGCTTTTCATAAATCAAGTTTCCCTCAGGTGACTTGTCATTCTTCTCAAGTTTTCTTGTGTTGTCCAGTGTTTCTCCAAATACCGGCAACTTCATCTGAAAATGCCAAGGATGAGTTACCCCAAGTATATCTCTGAACTGCCACTAGATGGCAGTGTCTGGGAGGGTTGCTGGCCAGACCTGGGCCTTCAATGAGTACTTGACTGCTGAGTAGTGGGGAGTTTCATTTGGTAATTCTTTTTTCTTAGGCTCTTGCAATCAGTTGTAACAAAAAGCGCTCGACCTAGCTGGATTCCTTTGTCTTCTACAGGAGAAAATTTGTGTTTGTAAAGCACTCAGGGCTGGAAAAGCCTGCTTTCTAAGTTGGTATTTCCCCCGCCTCAATTCTCACACTAGTTCCTAACCACAAACCATCTTCTAGATTTTTATTTCCTCTTCAGTTATTGCTTGCCATGTAGTTTTATTTTTAATGAAAATTGATTTGCCCTTCTTTCCCCAGCTTGGATTGGAAGATGGATTGATCCCATTTCCTCATTTTCAGCATGGATTTGTAGAATCATGTGCTATCAAACCCTGAAGGGGTCATAGACTTTATTGAATCCAACCTAGTCATTTACATGTGGGGAAACTGAGGCATAGAAAGGAGCAGAAACTTGCACAAAGTCATATAAAACATTCAGGGTAGAGTCCTATGGGTTAGTCTCATGACATACTTGTAACAATCAACAAAACAACCAGAATATCATTTTAGATTGATTAACTGTGGATGTAGCACAGCTGGGGAAGGGGAGGGGGACAGGAAGTATAAGATATGGTACCTGTCCTCCAGGCACTTGGAATCTAGGTGGGAAGATAGATGTATACACAATGAAAAAGCATTAATTCCTTGTGTGATAAGACATAATATGAAAAATGCTACCCTGGGCAAAGAGGTGCAGGGACTCAGAGGAGCAACAGCTCTAAGAGGAAATGTCCATGGGTGAGAGATGGAGGTGAAGCTTGGTGATGGGAAATTTAAAAATTATTATTTTTCAGGGCTCAGAGCCTAGACTGACAAGTAGAGCATGATGGTCAAAGAAAAGTAAGACAAGACTCAATGGTGGGCTGGGACTATAGAGTACAGTCTCTTAAATGTCAAGCTAATTTCCTACTAATGCTGAAAAGGAACTTTCAAATGCTTTCAACCTTCAGATTTTCCATTTTGGGGGGTAAATTTTCACTATGTTTGATTTACTTAGTGACAGCCTCTTTCCTTTACCCCATTTTCTCCCTTTAGTCTCGGCCCTTCAAAAGGGAAATGAAGTTAACTGAAAAAATGAGGCTAGGGCTTATTTCCACTCTGGCTGTTCCCTAGTGACTTAACCAAGAGCAACCTGGCCACTCTGCATCTCTAAACCCCATTCATTCACTTTGTTTCTATTCTCCACCCATTCATGGGAGTCTGAGCACCTGGCCTCTGCATCCCACAGCTCCCTTTGTCCCTGGAGGCCTTCCAGAAGGACTGGAGAGCTCTTGACAACTGAGAAACATCTATAGGAAGTAAGCATGACTTCATACAATTGAAAGAGGCCCCTAAACAAAAGGGCTCTTCAAAAGCAGCCTGAACATGGGAATAATCCAAGGACCTTTTCAGATTGTCAAGAGCACATCAGTGCCCAAGCAGCTTGGCCAGCCATATTTCAAAGCTAAGCAATGCTATCCCCTCCCCTTCTCAATTCTCCCTTCATGCTCTCAGAGGGCTTGGGGTCTGTCTTTCTATGACAATACTCCTCCTATTGCTACTACCCCTCCCACCAGGATGCTTAACATTTTCTCTTGGCCTTTGCTTGGTACAGAGCTTGGCACATACTAGGCACTCATTAAATAGTCTTCTTTTCCTTTTCAAGGGCCTTAGAGATTATCTAGGCCTTAAACATGAAAGAGCAACTGATTGGGTCAGTGGCAGTAGAGGTTACCTGGAAATAAGGTAATATTCATGACAATTTAAGTTCTCATTTTCATAACTGGGCACATGGCAGGAGCAACCACCATCTTCTACTGCCAATTCCATATTCCCTTTGTCTTCAGCAAGCACCTTGGTTGGTCACGGCTCTTTATGTGGTGTGGTCGCCCAAATCTTTACTCCTGAAAGGTCCAGGCCATCAGTAGTCCTGCCTGGATTTGGTTATTGTTGTTTTCCATTGACCTTCATTATAGGATTTAGGAATACTAAGAGGCACTGTAAGTGATTTCTTACATTGCAGACATATTCTTTCTTACCTATGTTGTGGAGTAGTGGTCCAATTTCCCCTTGGTAATCAGGATCAATAACCACAGCTCGTTCTTTGCCTTTTGATTTAGAGGCATAAGGATCTCAAAGTCTCCATGCAACCCACTTCAAGTTCAATGAAATCATTGTTGTATCTCATGGTTGGAGCAGTCTTCCTTTTGAAATTTAAGACTTCTAGTTCAGCAGAGCATAAGGTCATGGGAAGAGGAAGCAAACATTTTGCTAGAGACACTAGGAGCAATGATGAGTGCTGCTGGCACCATTTCTAACCTCTTGATTCCTGGGCCTATGAGCCTGACTATGGGAGAAACAGTACCACATATTGGATGCTAATTCAGAGCATATATAATCTTCTGGAGAAAGCTGCCTCAGTACTTCCACCTAGTTGAGTTTTTGATAGGCTGTTCTGCCATTCTATCAAGCCAGCTGCTATAGAATGGTGGGGAATATAGTTAAGACCAGTGAATTCCATGAGCATCCATCCATTGCTGCACTTCATTTGCTGTGAAGTGAATTTCCTGGTCAAAAGGAATGCTGGATATCATGATGGTGAATAAATCAACCTATAAGTCCATAAATGATAGTTTTGGCAGAAGCATTCTATGAGGGGAAGGCACATGCTTATCCAGGGTAATTACTCTGGAAGTACAAAACACTCTTTTCTATGATGGAAGGAGTCCAGTGTAATCAGCCTGCCAGGAAGCTGGCTGATCACCCAAGGGACTGTGCCATATCAAAGACTCAGTGTTGTTCTCTCTCTCTCCTGGCAGATTGGGTGCTCAGCAGTGACCATAGCCAATTTGGCCTTCATAATTAGAGCCCATGTTGCTGAGAACATACCCCACCTCCATCCCTGCTTCCATGGCCCATCAGGTGATGACATTCATGGCTGGGCAAAGGTGCTGATGGTACCCACAGAATGGGTTATTCTATCCACTTAATTACTAAAAGCCTCCTCTGCTAAGATCACCCTGTGATGAACATTCACATGAGTCACAAATTTCTTCACATTTTTTTGCCCATTCATATAGGTCTATCCATATACCTCTTGCTAAAAATATCAACCAATTTTCCAATCATATTCCTTCCAAGTCCCTGTGCATCCAGCTAAATCACTGGCAATATCCCATGAATTGGAATATAATTGAGCATCTAGTCATTCTTCTTCCAAAGCAAAAGCACAACCAGGTGCACTGCTCAAAGTTCTGCCCATTGGGAAGATTTCCTTTCACCAGTGTCCTTCAGGGATGCCCAGTGAAGGGCCAAAGGGCTGCAGCTGTCCACTTTCAGGTAGTGCTTGAATATGATGGAGAACCATTTGTAAACCAGGCCTGAGTCTTCTCTTCCTCTGTCAACTGATTGTCGGGAGCTCCCTGTGAAGCCATAGGTACAGGCTAAGAGAGAGAGAGAGAAGGCAGTGTAGTAGGAGTGGAGACCATCAGCATTTGGGACTCTTCTTCCTGTGACCTAATTGTGCCTTCAGGGCCTGACTGGGCCTGATCACATGTCTCCTGCTTCCATTTGGAAGTGAAGGAATGCTTCTGCGCACGTCCAACTTTATGGTTTGCTGGTCAGATAACAACCAGTTCATCATGGGCAGCACATGCCACATAATAATTTGGTGGTCTGTGGTTTAGTATTCAGTCTCTACTGAGACCCAGCAGAGACTGTTTCTCAAAATAATAATAGTTATTCACAGCACATGACAGAATTCTATTCTCAAATACCAAGAGTACACAATGTGATTCACCAATGGAGCCTGTCAATGGCTCCAAACAGCATCTCTACTACTCACATTTTGAGCACCTTTGGAACTGCTGCTCACATGGCCCAAGTGGCAGTGCTGCTTGCACGACAGCCAGGACCTTTTGCAGATTCTCTTATTTTTATTGGTCCCGCTCAAAACTGGAAACTTTTTGCATCAATCTTTAAATGGGCCAGAGTAACATATTCAAATGAGAAATGTGTTGAAATTCAAAGGAGCCCACCAGGTGTTATGCTTTCTTTTTGATAGTGCGAGGGGCCACATACAACAGCTTTTCCTTCATCTTAGCAGTGCTTTCTTTTTGAATATTTCTATTTTATATTTTATTGGTGCATTATAATTATACATAATAGTGGGTTTCATTATGCCATATTTGTACATGTGTGTCACATAATTTGATCAATCTCATTTCCTAGTACCTTCCCTTTCTCTCCACTCTTCCCTCTTCCTGATCCACTTTCTCTGCTCTACTGATCTCCCTTCTGTTATTATTATTAATTTAATTAATGCATTATTATAATTATATATAAGTGAGATTTGTTGTGTTATATTCATATATGGACATAGCATATTTTGCTGGATTTTATTCCTTTGTATTTCTCCATGCCCTCTCCCCTTCCCTCCCTCTTGATCTCCTTCCTCTACTCTATTGGTCTCCCTTCTATTTTTGTGAGATTCCTTTATTATTTTTTTGTACCAGGAATTGAACCCAGGTGCACTTAACCACTGAGCCACATCCCCAGACCTTTTTTATATTTTATTTAGAGACAGGGTCTCACTGAGTTGCTTAGGGCCTCACTAAGTTACTGAGGATAGCTTTGAACTTGCTATCTTAATGCCTCAGCCTCCTGAGCTGCTGGGATTACAGGTGTGCACCACTATGCCCAGATTTTTTTTAAAAATGCCTTTATTTCATTCAGTTTTTTAAATGTGGTGCTGAGAATTGAGCCCAGTACTTCACATGTGCTAAGCAAGCACCCTACCACTGAGCTACAATCCCAGTCCCCTGGAGATTTTTAAAATTCTCCTTTTCTTTCTTTCTCTCTAGTTTTCACATATAAGAGAAAATATTTGATCCTTGACTTTATGGGACTGGCTTATTTCACTTAGCACAGTGTTCTCCAATTTCATCCATTTACCAGAAAACGCCATAATTTTATTCTTATTTATGGATGAGTAGAATTATATTTTATACACACACACACACACACATATACACACACATCACAGTTTCTTTTTCCATTCATCTGTTGATGAACACTGAGGCTGGTTACATAACTTTATTGTGAATCACAATTTGGCAGAGATTTCTTGACATAAAACACTGGACCCCTAGAAATTAAAACCTCCTAAAAATCAAAAGGAAATCAGTAGAGGAAAGGGAACATGAGGTTGAAGTCAGTGGGGGGTGATGGAAATGCTGGGGAAGTGATACTGACCAAATCATATTGTTATATTGTGTGCATCTGTGAATGTTACAACAAATACCACCAATATGTACAACTATAATGAACCAAAAATGTGGATTAAAAAATGTTGTTTCCAATAAAATCCTACATATTCAAACTCTCCTTTTCTATGAGAAGTAGGTGTTATTATCTTTTGGCACTAGCTTTTAACCAAAGGTATAGAAAACCCAAGCTCTATGCAATTAGAAACAGGCACCATTGTACATCACCAAATCATGATGACTGTCACAGGATAAGAGCTCAGTGAACATATACTGAGTCAAATTTGCTACTTTTATTTTACCAATCTGTATACTCCTGCTTCCATGTGAAAGGGACCATTATTGCATATTATATCATGTGCAGTGTCTACAACTATTCTTGGAACTTTGTGCATTCTTAATACATGGTTTCTACCTGGACATAAAATGTTGGAAGTACAGTGCACCACTCAGTGAATCACTACCAAGGTGACACTTGTGTTAGTGTTAACACTCCTCCAATAATCTAAAATGGTTTATTATACTCTTGAGAATAACAGGGCTGGGATGATTTAAACAACGAGATGGAGATTAGGATGACCTGAACCAGAATTTAGTGTGCCACCCTACCATAGCACAAATGCCTGAAAAGGAATGAAGACCATCCAATTCTTAGGTTTTGTCACTTTCAAAGACACTGATCTTTGCATTTGTAGTATCTAATGTCAAGCTAATGTAGTGAATTTTTCATGTCATCTATTATATTTTTCATGTCCATGTTTTTCACTTTTTTGTACAGTGGAAATTAATGTTATTTAGCTGGTCTTTCAGAAGATTTTGATCATTTAATATGTAATGAGACTTGATAACTTACTGGTTTCCAGCCCTTAAATAAGTTGTTTATTGAGCATGGTAGAATATAGTGTGCTTTTCACCTACGTACTATGCCATAAATCTGGAGCATTTAACCATTTACTTTAAAGTCAGCAAAGCAAAAAATATTCCCTTAGTTTTTGTGGCATTCTTCCAAACTGGTCAGAGCTTGTATGTTATTATATTTGGAATTAAGTAAAATGTGCATAAACTGAAGATATTGGTTGTAGAGTTTTTATTCTTTGTAGAACTCATCTATCTTTAAAAATCAATTTTATTTATTGTGATAAGAACACTTAATAAGAAGTTTACGTTATCCTAAGAGATCTTTAAAAAGTCATAGGAGGTACAATGACAAAAGCAAAAGAACAAAAAACACCAGAGCAATACAGTGTGATAAAGACTTGATTAGCCATTGCTGGTTTTGAAAATGTAGGAGTGGAGCCACTACCAAGCAATTTGGGCAATCTGTAAAAGCAGGAAAAGACAAGAAAATATATTCTCTAATGGAGCCTCCAGAAGGGTATGCTACTTCTGACATCTTGATTCCAGTCCATTGAGACCCATTTTAGAATTCTGACCTCTGAAACTACAAGGTAACAAATTTGTATTGTTTTAAGTTACCAGATTTGTTGTAAGTTTTTACAGCACTTATAGGAAATCAATACAATTGGACATCAAGCACTCAATTGGATTTATTTGGGCCAACAAAGTAATCTGGGTGGATGCAGAAAGAGGGGGCATTTGATGAAGATCCATTGGATTGTCAGAGCAGGGGTTGGCAACACAAACTGAGTGTTCCTGAGCATCTACCTAGAAATGAAAACATAAATGGAACTGATCCTCAAAAGTTATGTAGAAGTCAGATGTTGGCTTGGACAGACTTTGACTGCAAGGTAAAAGACCACTACTTCTGTGTCCTAGGATTTCACAGAATAACTCCTTAACTTCAATTTATTCTCTCATCGAGGGTATTTTCTGAACCCATTTACAAAGATGCATTTCCTTGCAATCAGCCTTCAAAAGAAGGGGGATCCTTTATTCATTTCCTTATTTATTCTCTGCCCAAATACTGTTGAACTATTGATTGATAGACATGGCCCTTATTCTGTAGGAATGTGAGTACAGTAGGAAAGACAGATAACTTTAATAGATAAGATAATGGGTCAGAGTTCCTCATCTCCTTAATTCTTTTCATATTTTCTTCTTATTTGCAATGAGGAAGAAGCTTTAAGCATAATGATGTATGAAAGCTTTGCCGTTTCAGACGTTCAATATTAGTAAGAAGAAAGGTCTTAAGGATTCTCTGTGCTAAAGGCTTTGAATGAACCAAACCTGCTCCAAAAAGAAACTGTAAGGATTCATTCGATGTAAAGACTCAGAATCACCAGACTCCCCCCAAATAAATAATTCCCAACTTTGACAAAGCTCAGTAGTTCAGACTATTTGGAAAGCCTGAGGTATGAAACTGGCACATAGGGGGTTGAAAGGAAGGAGATTTGGGACTGTTATGGACTTTGAGAGGATCAAAAAGAAAACCAATGAGCAAAGTGAATAAACCTTTCTACAATCCTCTGGAATCTCAAGATGTTTATAATGGGTTACTGGTTAGAAATAGACTATCCTTGCAAATCATCCAAGTATTTTGCAAAATATTTGTGATGTTACGTGAAGCAAAATATGCTCAATATTATAAGAGTGAAAAAAATGACCTGAGGATTCCATATTGGTATGTTTAGAGAAATGACAAACATGTTTTCTAGTTCCTCACATACCTCCCCACAAATATTGCAGAACCTCAATTCCAACCATCAATACCTAATACAGTTGTCTTTTTTTAAGATGCAATTTTATTTTATTATTTTTTAATTTTTTATTTGTTCTTTTTAGTTATACATGACAATGGAATGTATTTTCCCAAAGCTGGGCTCGGTGGCACATGCCTATAATCCCAGTGGCTCAGGAGGCTAAGACAGGAAGATCGTGAGTTCAAAACCATCTTCAGCAGGCTGGGGTTGTGGCTCATTGGTAAAGCACTTGCCTCACATGCATGAGGCCCTGGGTTTAATCCTCAGCACCACATTAAAACAAATCAATAAAAATAAAGATTAAAAAAAAAAACAGCCTCAGCAATGGTGAGGCAGTAAGCAACTCAGTAAGACCCTGTCTCCAAGTAACATATAAAATAGGGCTGGGGATGTGGCTCAGTGGTTGAGTTCCCCTGAGTTCACTCCCTGGTACCAAAAAAAAGTATATTTTGACATATCATACATATATGGAGTATAACTTCCCATTCTTGTGGTTGTGCATGATGTGGTGTTACATTGGTCATATATTCATATATGAACATGGGAAAGTTATGTCCAATTCATTCCACTGTTTTTCCCATTCTTATCCCCCTCCCTTCCCCCAATTCCCCCTTGTCCAATCCAGTAAACCTCCACTCCTCCAGCCGCACCTGTTGTGAGTCAGCATTCGCTTATCAGAGAAAACATTCAGCCTTTGGATTTTGGGGAATGGTTTATTTTGCTTAAGCATGATAGTCTCCAGTTCCACTCATGACCAGTGAATGCCATA